>NC_133042.1:8742500-10112500 GCF_048771995.1 Taeniopygia guttata
GGAACATCTGCCTCGGGATGCTTTCAGTGCCCGCATTGCTGCGGAGGCACAAAACCTGTTGCTGGTGGGTTGGAGGAAAAGCCTGGTGCACCATGAGCTGAGCGAGCGAACAAAGGGCTGTGGCAGCACCAGAGCCACGCACGGGGAGCACCCAGAGCAGCACCCACAGGCTGGGGGGGCTGGCATGGGCACCCCAGCTCTGCCACCTCTGCCAGAGGTGCTGGGAGCCGTGGCAGCAGTCGGCTCAGATATCCTGCAGCTCGTTCATGCTCGTGATTTCTGAGCTCTCCTGGAGCCTTGCTGCAATGGGTTGTAACTCCTTAAGGATGTGCAGCAGACACAACAAATGCACGTGGCTGTGCTGAGCAGATCCAGATTTGGCCCAGGCTTGGTGCTGGGAGCAGAGTGGGAATTTGGGGCCGCTGTTGCTGTTCCCAGGCTGTCCCCAGGGACTGCTGCCTGACCTTGGACAAGGCCTTCTCCATCACCCTTCACACTGGCCATGAATCATGCAGATTTATGGCCGGCAGCTCAGCGCATAATTAATCGTGTCCCCCCCCAGCACAGTTTGCACTCGGATGCTCATTCCGAGGGGGAAGACACATCCCAGCCTGGTGCTGTGGGAATCCAGCTCCAGCCTCTGCCTGACCCCCAGAAACAAAAAAAGCCACCAGGATGGCCAGACACCCAGGGCGTGTAAATCAGTGTGTCCACCCCTGCCAGGAGCACCCTCATCCACAGCGATGGGGGCTGTCCCCTGTCCTGCCTGCTGTCCCCTGTCCTGCCTGCTGTCCCCTGCCCTGCCTGCTGTCCCCTGTCCTGCCTGCTGTCCCCTGTCCTGCCTGGTCCCATGGTGGAACACCCCCCAGAAGTGTGGAGTTGTGAGATTGTCTGCTGCAATGGTGCTGGGAGAGGGAGAATTGTGTGTTGGAGCAGGGCTTGGCCATCACTGGGATGGGGATGCCATCAGCCTCCATCAGTGGCTAAAATGGAGCACTTGCTGCCTCCTCAGCCCATTAATGAGTCAGTGGAAACAGTGAGGGAGACACATGGGTATTTTTAGCCATTCCTGCCCGTTTGGGAATGGGGTGCTGGTCATGCCTGGAGCTGGGATGTGACCACACTGGCCTAGCTGAGGCTTTCACAGAGGCTCCTCAGGACCTCAGGCAGCTTGGCCACATTTCAGTGCCTCCAAGGTGCTTTCTAATGGCCCTCCTGAGCTGTTTTGATCCTGCAGCACCCGCCCTGTCCTCTGCCAACACGTCTATCTGTAATTAAAACCGAGCTTTAATGTCTCCTATGCTAATTTCCATGAGCTGCTTGGGGTTTGGTTTGGGTAGCCCTGGCTTGGGAAATGCCAAAGGAAAAACCACAGGGTGATCTTCACCTGGCTGAGCCCGCGGGGACGTCGCATCCTCCACGTCTGCTCACCTGCAATCCCTGACACCACCTCATGCTTTTTGCAGAAAATAAAGCTCAGCTCCTTGGGCTGAGCTTTAGGAGAGGTTTTTAGTCCCTGGAGAAATAGGTGGCTGCATGGTGAGGTTGTAGCAAAGCTGGGTGTTGTACTTAGCTCTGCTGAATCCAGCCTTTCCAGACCTGGAAGAGTTGAAAAATTACTACAACTTGGATTGCCCCGATTCTTCACCTGGTTTTTGATCTCTTGCTTTGCATGCGAGACTTGTCTCCAGGCTCTCCTCTGCAGCCAGGACTCTGAATCTGCTGAGCTTGCTGGGCTTTGAAATGCAGCTCCAGTCTCTGCCTGTGAGTGAGCTCCAGGACCCGTGAGGGGAGGGAGCAGTGAAATTCATCCTGTGGCTTCATCCACAGCTGGGAATGTGCTCTTCCCTGCTTGTCCCAGAGCTGCTGTTGCAGAGAGGGCAGGAACAGCCCCGTTCTCTGCTGGAGCATCTACAGAAGATGCAGGAGCAGCATGGATTCCAGCAGGTGTGAGAGAGGTGGATGTCCTGAGCACAAAGAAACCAAGATGACTTAGAAGCCATGGAAAGATTTGGGAGGTTCCCCGTGCTGGGAGGCGTGTGTGAGGTGTGTGTGTGAGGTTGGGAGTTGCTGGGCACGTACAGAGGGTCTGTGCTGCACAGCCCCACGTGCAGTGACAGAAACTCCTCCTTGGGTTAGAGCAGTGACTGATGCATTGGAAGGGTGCCTGTGCTGTGCTTTTATCCTGAAGATTTGCTGGGAATGCCCCTTGCTGGGAGGAGAAATATAGAGTGTGAGTGTACCCTGGACTTGATGGCCCATCTGTGCCCATCCCAGCCCTTCCAAGCTGAACTCTTCCCTGCCACCTGCTGCACTCTGCTCACTTCTGGAGCTGATTGTGGCCATAAATCAGCTCTTAACACAAACAAATAGAAATTAATTTTAAAATAATCTACCAGCTCTATGAAACTTGAGCGGTTTCCTGAAGCACAAGTCTGGAAAACACCTGAGCAGCCCCCAGCCAGGGCACTGCCAGTGACTCCAACCCGCCCTGTGCCTTCAGGCAGGGGCTTCCCTGTCCCAGGGCATTCTTCCCATCACTGATTAACCTCCTGGCTAATAACCACGCCCAGATTCAGGCTGGTATTAACTTTATTTTCCCATCCATGTGTTCAAACCCCCACTTACCTGCACTGGAATCAGAATCAGCCCAAAAATTAATTGTGTTGGAGGGCGCTGGGCTGTGTGCCCCTCTCCCCGACCTCATGGTGCAGGAACCCCAATTCCAGAGAGCCCTACTGCCCTCCTGCCTTGGCCTGGGATGCCGAGCATCCATCCATCCCCTCCTGGTCCCCCAGCATCGTGTCCCTCTCCCGTGGTGCCACCACCGTGCCTTGGCAGCTCATGCCACACTTCCCGTGCTGCCAGCACCACTCTTTGTCCAGCATCAATTTTTTTCTTCCTCCTCTCCTTATCCCCCTTTTTTTTTCACCTCCTCTCCTTATCCCCCTTTTTTTTTCACCTCCTCTCCTTATCCCCCTTTTTTTATTCACCCCCTCTCCTTATCCCCTATTTTTTCACCCCCTCTCCTTATTCCCTTTTTTTATTCACCCCCTCTCCTTATTCCCTTTTTTTTTCACCCCTTCTCCTTATTCCCTTTTTTTTTCACCCCCTTTCCTTATTCCCCTTTCTTTTTCACCCCCTCTCCTTATTCCCCCCCTCTCCTTATTCCCTTTTTTTTTCACCCCCTCTCCTTATCCCCTTTTTTTATTCACCCCCTCTCCATATTCCCCCTTATTTTTTTTTTCACCCCCTCTCCTTATCCCCTTTTTTCCCCCCTCTCCTTATTATCCTTATTTTTTTCACCCCCTCTCCTTATTCCCTTTCTTTTTCACCCCCTCTCTTTTTTTTCACCCCCTCTCCTTATTCCCCCTTTTTTTATTCACCCCCTCTCCTTATTCCCCTTTCCCCCCCCCCCCTTATTCTCCTTATTTTTTTCACCCCTTCTCCTTATCCCCTTTTTTTTCACCCCGTCTCCTTATTCCCCCTTTTTTTTTACCTCCTCTCCTTATCCCCTATTTTTTTTACCCCCTCTCCTTATTCTCCCTATTCCCCATTTCCCCCGCACTCCTTCCCCTGCCCCTGGAGCCTCCAGCGGAGATTGCCACCAGGGATGGATTATTTTAAGAAAAAAAGCGTGCGCGGCGCGGCCGGGCGGAGATTTTAGCAGATGACTGCACAGCCCAGCGGCGTGCCTGTGCCTGCCCCTGTGCCTGCCCCTGTGCCTGCCTCCATCCCCGCTGCCATCCCCGCGTCCTGCCCCGCACAAAGAGCCCTTCTCCGTTCTCCGCCGGCGCATCCTCCGGCCGCGGTGCCCGGGCTCGGTGCGCGGCTCCGGCAGCTGCTCCGCCTCATTAGGATGCGCACCTGCTCCCCGCCGCCCTTTGTGTGCCGAGCAGATGCCCTGATTTATTATTATACACATTTTCTTTTTCATTTGGCCCGGATAATGCCGTCTCATTAACTCAAAATGTCTCCGAATCCTGACAAATTCTCACACAATCCCCGACAATGAAATCAGAATTGGGTTAAAAAAAAAAAAAAAAAAAGTAGGAGGAGAGGGGGAGCGGGGCTGAAACCACGGGCTTTGCTGACGGCAAAGCGCTCTGGCTGAGGGTGGGGTTTGCTGGTTGTGCTTCACCGGGGGAGCCCCACGGGTTTGTTTTGGGGGTTGCAGGTGACTGCTGGGCTCTGTAGCATCCTCTGGGATCCCCTCCCTGCTCACCCCCTTGCCACAGGAGGCTCAGGAATGCGATGTCCCACCAGATCTGATGGCAACAGGTGTGAGCTCCTGGTGGCCTGAGCCTGACCTGCCACTGCACCGTGGGGACCACAGTCCCCCAGCGACCTGGTGCTGTCACCTCCCCACCCATCACCTCCAGCTGGGGTTGCCTTACCCCCAACTGAGGGTTTGTGCCTCATCCCTGGGATTTTTTTGTGGCACAGCTTTGCTCTGTCAGCTTCCCCTCTCTGCAGGGTCCTGCCAACCACACATCCTGCCCAGGCCATCGGGATGGCTGGTGGGGTTTGCCCTCAGGGCATAGCTCTGCTGCCAGCTCCAGTCCTGCTCCAGCCCAGCTGGCCAGTGGTGACAGACGGTGAAGCTGGTGGTGGCATCAGGGGTTCTTTTCTCACGCAGAGGGATGCAGCAGCCAGGGCCACTCGCCCTCCTTGTGCAGGGTTTGGCTTTGGGGAAGCTCTCAGCTGACTTGGAGGAGCAGGAACTTGTCCCACCTGTTGCCAGCCAGTGCTGAGCCCCTGCTTAATTGTGTTTGAGTGATTTAGGACAGAGGGAGGATAAAAATAGCCCTGGTGAGGCAGAGACTGCAGTGTAGGCAGGGAGCAGGGCTGTCCCCATGGCCCCGTGGGTTTGGTGTGGGCATGGGGATGGGGATGGGGATGTTCCTCTTGCCCCCACCATGTATCCCTTGTGCCTCGATTTCCCCTTCAGCAGGGAGGGGAGGGAGAAGAACCTCCCAGCGATGAGATGCAGGATGTCAGTGCCGTGGCTGCGGTTCTGCAAGTCAGCACAGGCCCCTCCATGGGGGACGCCTTTGTTCCCAGCACCTCTTTCATCTTCCTCTTCCCAGCCAGGGCAGAGCCTCTCCGGTGCCAAACCCGCCGTGCGTGCGGGGCCGCCCGGTCCCCGGGGCTCCCGGTGGGCCGCGGCACTGACGGTGCATCTCACCCCTGCCAGGTGCGGCGGTGCCTACGTGGGCGAGCGGTGCCAGCTGCCCAACCCCTGCCTGAGCTCCCCCTGCAAGAACGCGGGCACCTGCACGGCGCTGGTGCGCGGCAGCACCGTGGATTACAGCTGCGCCTGCCGCCTGGGCTTCAGCGACGAGCTGTGCCTCACGCCCCGCGACAACGTCTGCCTCAGCAACCCCTGCCGCAACGGCGGCACCTGCGACCTGCTGACGCTCAGCGAGTACAAGTGCCGCTGCCCGCCCGGCTGGTCGGGTGAGGGGAGCGCTGGGGACGCGGCCCTGCCCGGGGAGGGATGGCCTGCCACAGCGGGGGAGAGCTGCCTCTGGTTTGGGGGTCTGGCAGGTGGGGAGGGTGGGTGGCAGCTGAGGGAGTTGTGGTGCTGCTGCACAGAGGGGGTTTGAGGTGAGGGGGTGAGGTACAGCCAGTCCCACATCCAGGTTTGGATCGCTCGCCGCCTCACCGTCAAAAGAGCTGAGCTGCTGTTTGCACCCTCACCCTCTGTCCTTGCCGTCCCCAGGTAAAACCTGCCAGCAGGCTGACCCCTGTGCCTCCAACCCCTGTGCCAACGGGGGCCAGTGCGTGCCCTTCGAAGCCCACTACATCTGCCGCTGCACCGCCGGCTTCCACGGCGCCAACTGCAAGCAGGACGTCAACGAGTGCAACATCTCCCCGCCCGTCTGCAAGAACGGGGGCAGCTGCACCAACGAGGTGGGCACCTACCAGTGCTCCTGCAAGCCGGCCTACACCGGGCAGAACTGCGAGCACCTCTACGTGCCCTGCAACCCCTCGCCCTGCCAGAACGGGGGCACCTGCCGCCAGATCGGGGACACCACCTACGACTGCACCTGCCTGCCAGGTAGGGAGGGGAAGGCACGGGGCAGCACCTTCAGTCCACCCCAAATGAGCAGTGTCTGAATTTCCTGCAGGTTGTGACTCTGGGAGGGGTGAAACCCTCTGGCTGTGGGCTGCCTGTGCCGTGTGCTTTAGGGAAGATGTTGGGCAGCAATGCCTGAGGAGGAGAGTTCATCTGGGGGCTTTATAGACTTTGTGTTTCACCAAAATAGCTCTTCCAAAACAACTGTTTGAGCAGAGGCCCCTGTGCGGATGCTCATATTCCAGAATAAGAGTGCCTTTTTCCGCTTTAGCTTAATCCACTTCCAGAATGGAATAATTAGCCCGGAATAGCTATTTTGGAAAGTTTCCGAGTGCTAATGGAGCTGGGGAAGGAAGACCCTCTCTGTGCTCGCTGCTGCTCCCTCCGGCAAACCCTGGAGCAGGCCAGCAGGATGGCAGCCTCTGGCACGGAGAGCTCCTGTGGAGGGGCCTGGTGGGCACTGTCCTGGGAGCTCAGCACCCTGAAAGGGGTCTTGGCACCCCAGAAAGGAGCTGGGCACCCTGCAAACCCTAGAGAAGAGCAGCAGCTGTGAAAGGCCTCCCTGACCCCAGCAAGCCCTTTCACTTCTGCCCTCAGACAGAGGGTGTGCAGTGCAGTAAGGGCAGGGAGCAGAGGGGACTGAGCTGCTCCACGCTCCACCTGTCCCTGGGTCAGCTGGAGAAATGAAACTGGAGTTTCAGCCCAGAGCCACGCTCAGACCACGTTGTGTTTCCTGGGATGAGTGCCGAGCCAGCCACACTGGCCAGCTGTGGTAGATGTGGAGGGGATGCCCCCGCCCTGTCCCTGGGAAGGAAGCTGTGGGCAGCACTGCGCTGCCTGAGGAGTCTCTTGTGGGGTTGGTTTGATCCTCTGGTCACCCATAGCCCAGCCATGGCCAGAGCAGGATGAGGGCTGGGTGCTTTCTCTGCTCTGCACCCTGGGCAGGGCTGGGCATTGCCGTGGGGCTCCTGCCCCGTCTCTGCTGGGAAGGTGGCATCGAGGTGGGGATGGGGTCTCCCAGATGGCACAGACACCCACATCCTGCTGGGTTAGGGAAGATAAGAGATCCCTGTGAGCTGTGGGGGGATCTGGCCTCAATGTCTGACACGGGTTCAGAGGTTCCATCCCCTTGCCAAAGCTTTTGGCTGCAGTACCTCAGGAATCTCCTGAACCATCCAGAGCAGACAGGGCCCTGCAGGATCTCCTGCCTCACCCCCACCGCAGCTCACCCAGGCTGGAGCAAAGCTCCTGTCCTTAGGGACGGGGAGGTGTGGGGTGACCAGGCAGTGCCAGGAAGGAAGCCTTTCCTTCCAGGCTGAGCTCCCAGGGGCGATGCTCCTTTGGAGCAGCTCCGAGCCCTGCCCCGCAGGGATGGGCAGGTGGAGGTGGCAGGAGGAGCTGTGCTGGCCCTGCCCTGCCCTTCTGCTGACGAGGCACTTTCACTGAGCAGGGAAGGTGAGGCACAGCCTGGGGGAGAGCCCTGCTCCTGGCAGGCAGCATCGGTGCTGTCACACCCAGCTGTGGCTCCGTGGGCTGTTTCCAGGAGATTTGCATCCTGCAGGAGCTGCTTCACCTCCCGTGGGGTGGCAGGGAGCCTCAGCACCTCCTGCATTGCACACAACGCAGGAGCTGCAGAGGCAGAGGGACAGGGGGCTGTTCCTCATGATAAGGGGGTGATTGATATGCTGGTATGTGGCACAGCAAACGTGGAACAATGTCCCCTTTTCATTCCTGGAGAGGCCTGACTGTACCGGGTTTCTTCAAGTTAAACTAATCTTGGCTGGTTTATCGTGCCATCGCTGCAGAATGTAACCCTGAGTTTAAAGTAATTGCCGTACTAATTACTCATTTGGATGGTTCAAAATGAGTGAATCTTGGTATCTAGGACATTGTGAGCTATGGCTGCTCAGGCTCAGCCCCTCTGCTTAAAAATGAGGTGCAAATCAATGTTATCTGCTCAGGACTCCTACCAGCAATCATAAAAAGCTGTGGCTGCTGCCCATGTGATGGAGATGGGGAGAGGAAAATGTGGAGAGAGTGAGGGGAAAGCTCCCAGATGGGCCAGGGTCTGGGGTCCCACAGAGATGAGTCTGGACACCTGGTCCTTACCTGTGGAGGTGACCTTTTTTGGTGCCTGGGCGGGGAGCAGCCTGGTCTGGACCTGCAGAATGCCCCGGGGATGGACACTGGCACTGAGGGCTGGCATTGCCATCCCAAACCCCAAGGACTTGGGTCAAGAGCTTTCAGGGTCATACAGTAAATGCAGCTTTTAACACAAATGTCAGTCAGAGGTGGCTGGGCAGATGTCCTGAGGAGGGCCTGGCTGCTGTGCTCCTGCTGCAGAGGCTGGGGGTGGCAGGGTTTCCATGCTATCAGCTGGAGGGGATAACAAACCCAAGCAGGAGGTGGGCTGGGATGAGCCCAGCGCCGTGTGGGATTGTGGCTCGCCCTGGCAGGGACTGGGATCCCCCTCAGGGGCAAGCGCTGCTGCTGGGGCTCTTTACAAGTGAAATTAAACACCGGTGATTCAGCACTGGGTGCCACAAGGCTCCGTGGGAGCAGCCCTGCTTCGTTCTGGCTTGTGTGGAGGCAGATCCTGCACTGCTCGGGGCAAGCGTCTCCAGGGCTGGAGGCTGTGGCAGCAGGGGCACCCTGCCCTGTGCAGAGGAAGCTGCTGCCTGCCAGGCCCCAGCAGAGGCGGAATGGGGGTGAAGATCAAACCAGGCAGCTGCTTCAAAGCCACCTGGCACACGCTCAGCACCTGATGATGAACAGCCTGCTGGAGGCGAGGGGCACGGTGTGACACTCACAGTGGGTGAGTTGGCATCATGGCAGGTGTCTCCTCTGCACAGGGTTCACGGGTCAGAACTGTGAGGAGAACATCAACGACTGTCCCGGCAACAACTGCAAGAATGGGGGCACCTGCGTGGACGGCGTCAACACCTACAACTGCCAGTGCCCACCTGAGTGGACAGGTAGTGCCAGGAATGCTGGTGGCACAGGGCTGGGCCGGGAGGACGGGTCCTGCCTGGGGGGATGGTGGGCACAGTGTGGGCAGAGCTGTTCTGCTTCACACAGCAGCGGTCAGTGCCAGCTTCACGCAGGTGCCCTGTCCCCTGGCAGGTCAGTACTGCACTGAGGACGTGGACGAGTGCCAGCTGATGCCCAACGCCTGCCAGAACGGGGGCACCTGCCACAACAACCACGGCGGCTACAACTGTGTCTGTGTCAACGGCTGGACGGGCGAGGACTGCAGCGAGAACATCGATGACTGCGCCATGGCCGCCTGCTTCCACGGGGCCACCTGCCACGACCGGGTGGCCTCCTTCTACTGCGAGTGTCCCCACGGCCGCACAGGTGAGGCCCTGCCCCACCTCCTCCCCTGCCCTGCATGTCCCCTGGCTCCTTGGTGCAGTGACTCGTGTGCCCATCGGCCTTGACGTGCCTTTGGCTGCCCAGGTTTGCTGTGCCACCTGGACGACGCCTGCATCAGCAACCCCTGCAACGAGGGCTCCAACTGCGACACCAACCCCGTCAATGGCAAAGCCATCTGCACGTGTCCTTCGGGGTACATGGGGCCGGCCTGCAACCAGGACGTGGACGAGTGCTCGCTGGGTGAGCTGACACGGGTGGCAGCAGCACGGCTGGGAGGGCTGTGGCACAGCCAGGAGCGAGTCCTGAGAGCTGTGCTTGTGTTTTACAGGAGCCAACCCGTGTGAGCACGCAGGAAAGTGTATCAACACTCAAGGGTCCTTCCAGTGCCAGTGTCTGCAGGGCTACTCAGGCCCTCGCTGTGAGATTGATGTCAATGAGTGCCTCTCCAACCCCTGCCAGAATGATGCCACCTGCCTGGACCAGATTGGGGAGTTCCAGTGCATCTGCATGCCCGGTGCGTGGGCAGCCCTGTGGACTCAGCCTTGGTGCTGGGGGTGGGCATTGGGAGGGCTTTGAGCACCCCTGAGCTTCAGCTCGGTGCAGGGTTGGGTCAACAGCTCCTCTGTGCCTGGGGACAGCACCAAAAAGAAGGAGCTCAGTAAAGGTTGTGTGGTGGGGGGGACAAGAAGTGAGATTTGAGCACAATCAGCCCTGCACTGAATTCCTCTTGCCAGCCTTCATTTGGGTTGAGCCAAATTTGATCCAAGGAGCAGCTTGTGCATCAAATCCCACCAGGTGTAGAACAGCTCCTGAGCTGCCTTTCCAAGATGGGGGGTCCAGGTGTAACGCACCTGATGCGGGGTTGTGCCAGCCCTGTGCTGTGGTGCTGACAGTGCTGGGTCTCTCGGCAGGGTACGAGGGGGTTTACTGCGAGATCAACACGGACGAGTGTGCCAGCAGCCCCTGCCTGCACAACGGCAACTGCCTGGACAAGATCAACGAGTTCCACTGCGAGTGCCCCACTGGTACGTGGCACCCTTCCCTCTGCCACTCTAGTGGAAACAAAGCCAGGATGCATCCCGGCTCGAGCCAAGAATGGGCTCCTTAAATTTCATAGCCCTCCAAAGAGGGGAGAGTGTAGCGAGCACCTCTTGGTGCTTTGGAGGGGGCTTCTCCAATTGCCATGAGGGGCTGAGCCCCGTGCAGGCCATGCTGCTCCAGCTCCCGCCCATGGGAGAGGGGAAGGAGGATTAAACCCCACGGCTTTGCACTTGAAAAGGCCCCTCTTTGGGAAGGAGGGCTGGGGGCTGGTGGGGGCCGCACCAGCGGCTTTGAATGCGGTGTCAAAGTCACGGGGTGGAGCAGAGAATGGGGAGACGGTTAATCTGTGAAAGGAGGTTTTGAAGTTCAGAGACTTTGCTCCTCTAGAGATGTAAATAAGATGCTCTCAATGGTGGGTCGCAGCCCCGCATTCAGGGCCCCCAGCAGCCGTCCCCATGGAAACCCGGCGCCCCAGCCGGGATGCGGGGGGATGCGGGGGGCCCAGCGGGAGCTGCCCGGCGCAGGCAGGGGAGCCTGGCAGGGAGGGGAGCCTGGCAAGGAAGGGAGCCTGGCAAGGAGAGGAGCCTGGTGGGTCTGGCTGTGCGCAGGGACGTGACTTCTCCCTCCATTCCAGGCTTCAACGGGCACCTGTGCCAGTTTGACATCGACGAGTGTGCCAGCACCCCCTGCAAGAACGGTGCCAAGTGCGTGGATGGCCCCAACACCTACAGCTGCGAGTGCACCGAAGGTGAGGGGATGCTGAGGGGGTCCTGCCCAGTGATATGCTATGAAACCACATTGACAAATCATTTAGTGCCCACCTCTGCAAGCACCTGCTGTGGCAGGTGTCCCCGAACTGCCCATCAATGAGGTTGGTCCCTGCTGATGTGACTCCCGTGGGGCAGGATGTGCCTTTCTCTGGTGTTGGCCGAACAAGTCGAGCTCTGGAGCCTGCTGGCCCTGGAACCAGGTGTATGGAGCCTGGCACTCCTTAGGTGTGGCCCTGCAGCAGCCGTCCCACCGTGCTCCCGCCCGCCGGGGCGGCAGCGAGGGGGAAGGCAGGAAGGAAGGAATAAAGCTGCCTCTATGGGGATGCAAGGTGCAGGGCCACGGGGGCTCGCCGACCGAAACCCAAGGAGCAGTTGCACAAAATGATGACTTGAGCCCTGGTGGCAAACAGTGGCTCTTTTGTGGAGCAGCTCCCGCCAGAAATCTTCCAGCTGAATGGCCTCTAATTAGTGTCTTGCTAATGCCAAGCCCCGATGAAAAGCTGCTATGTGGGCTTGGCGGGGTCTAGTCAAAGCTGTACTTTGTCCTCGGCTCTCCACCCCCAAACCCGGCGGGGAGGGAGCTGGCCTGGAGAATAGGAGCTGCCGGGGGGGTTTTTATTGGGGGGTGCTTGCGGCCACCCCCCCGTGCGCTCCAGGACGAGCCCGGGCGAGCGCGGGGCCCCGTTCCGCAGCCGAGGCCGCTTTAATGCGGGTCATTGTGCACCCCGGGACAAAGCCCCCGGGCTGGGCTCTGACCAGCACCCCCACCAGCTCATCGGGGTGCTCCCTGCCTGCACCCCGCTCCTGGGGGTCCCAGAGCTCACGGTGGGGCAGGTAAAGCCACCCCGGTGCGCTGCCTCACAGCTGGAGAGGGTGGGAAAGAGTGTCCCACATCCCCACCCCGTGTCCCCCATCCTCACCCTGCGTCTCTCCTGCTGGTGGCAGGTTTCACAGGTGCTCACTGCGAGATCGACATCGATGAGTGTGACCCTGACCCGTGCCACTACGGGACCTGCAAGGACGGCATCGCCTCCTTCACCTGCCTCTGCCAGCCCGGCTACACGGGCCACCGCTGCGACATCAACATCAACGAGTGCCAGAGCCAGCCCTGCAAAAATGGGGGCACCTGCCAGGACAGGAACAACGCCTACAACTGCATCTGCCTCAAAGGGACCACAGGTGAGCAGGAGGGGCTCCACATGGGTCGCAGTGCGGGTGCAGCATCCCACTCCCATCCTCTTCCTGGGGCAGGTTGGCCCTGGGCCGCTACCAGCAGCCGCCCTGGTGCTGGGGCCAGCCCGGGGCGTCCTGGGCGAGGGCGAGTTCTCCCAGTTTGGTGCCCAGCTCAGGCAGGAGCCGCGCCCCAGCCGGGAGCTGCCCATGGCGAAGGCGCTTTGTTGTGGGGTGGTGGTGGCAGTTGGTGCCAGCGCGGTTCATTTTACTGCTTTGGCGGGTCTGGGGCCCTCCTAATGACAATCCTCTCCTCTTGGGGACACCTTAACAACCCCTCTCTCCTCCCCAGGCCCCAACTGCGAGATCAACCTGGATGATTGTGCCAGCAACCCCTGTGACTACGGCAAGTGCATTGACAAGATCAATGGCTACGAGTGCACCTGCGAGCCGGGGTACACAGGTGAGAACAGGGCCTCACACCCTGGGGACTTGCAGCTGCTGGTGCCTCACAAAACCAGGACAAGGGTGCAATGAGGAGGGGGGATGCTGCCATCCCGCTTGTAGGAGGTTTTACACCCTCCAGCGCTCCTGCCTGTTCAGGAGGGTGACCCCGGCTCAGTCCGAAATCAAAGGGGTGTCTGGTGCTGCGAATTCGACTCCTGCTGCGCCCACTCCCATGGGTATCAGGTTGCTGCCTTGTCCAACTGGTTTGTTTGATGGCTGCTGGAAATGGTGGAGGGCTTTGATGGGAGCAGCCCCCACCGCTCCCCGCTCGCGCGGCCCCTTGTCCTCGGGCCCGCCGGGAGCTGAAATAAAGCCTGGCTTTGTCAGCTGTGGCAGGTAGAGTTACAGGCTGAAACCTCCTCCCTTCGTGCTCCCTCCTGGACCAAAGCAGCCCAGGGCACGGCCTCTTCCCAGTGCCATTTCATGAAGGCAGGCAGGCGATGCAGGGTGTGAACAGCCTGCCTGCAGGGCAGCCCGCTCCTCTGCAGCCAGCCTAGTGTGTCCTGAGATCCCAGCCTGCAGCAGGCCTTCCCTGGGCGGCTGGAGGGGCAGCTGCACTCCCCACACTGTGCCGTTCACGCTCATGGGGTAACCCTTCCTTGCTCCCCCTGTGCCAGGGCGCATGTGCAACATCAACATCGACGAGTGTGCCAGCAACCCCTGCCACAACGGGGGCACGTGCAAGGATGGCATCAACGGCTTCACCTGCCTCTGCCCCGAGGGCTTCCACGACCCCAAGTGCCTGTCCGAAGTGAACGAGTGCAACAGCAACCCCTGCATCCACGGGAAATGCCACGATGGATTGAATGGGTAGGCTGGACCAAAGGGTTAGAGGAGGGTGAGCGTCTGTCCCCTGAGTTGGTGCTTGTCCATGCTCTGAGGCAGTGCCATGGGGTATTTCCCTGAAGGGACAGGATTTGCTGGATAAATGATGGCTGGTGCAGCCTAGAGGATGGACCAGCTCTTTATGCCCCAATTTTTCCCCAAAGCTACAAGTGTGACTGTGACCCTGGCTGGAGCGGGACAAACTGTGACATTAACAACAACGAATGTGAATCCAATCCCTGCATGAACGGTGGCACCTGCAAGGACATGACCAGTGGCTACATCTGCACCTGCAGGGAGGGCTTCAGCGGTAAGTGGAGGGGTTAGACTGGATATTCTGAAAAATTTCTTCCTGGAAATGGTGGTCAGGCACTGGAACAAGCTGCCCAGGGGAGTGGTGGAGTCACCATGATTGGAAGTGTTGAAAAGGGGTGTGGATGTGGAACAGTGATGCTGGGTTAATGGTTGGACTTGATGATCTTAGAGGGCTTTTCCAGCACTAACAAGTCTGTGATTACATGATTCTAAGGGCGCAGCCAGGGGTGCTGCCATGTTCCCCTCACACCGAGGCCTGGGTGGAAGCTGTGGGTGGGTGCTCCATGGTGCTTTCATGAGGTGGGTGCTCCATGAGGCTTCATTCTGGGGACAGTGGAACCCTAGGTGTGGCTGGGAGCTGTGGCAGTGCCACCCTCCTGGACACCTTCAGCAGAGTCCAGGGCTGGAGCTGAGCACAGGAGGCTTTCCCAGGGCAATGGGTGTGCTGTTGTCACTGCCACCGTGTCCCCACTGTACCCTCAGCCCCCTGCCACCAGCACACCTCCATCACAGCCACTTCTGTCTATTTTTCCTAACACAGGCCCCAACTGCCAGACCAATATCAACGAATGTGCTTCCAACCCCTGCCTGAACCAGGGCACGTGCATTGATGATGTTGCTGGCTACACCTGCAACTGCCTCCTGCCCTACACAGGTGAGGGGAGCGCCCCGTGCCCCGTGCCTCTGTGGAGTTTCTGCCCCTCCTGTGCCACCAGACTGGTCCCAGCTGGCACTGAGCATGAAGGCTTCCCTCATTCTGCCCTGCCTGGGGGCTGCCCACAGCCACGGCTCCACCTCTCCACGGCGCAGCTGGAGGAAATTTGCAGGAGCTTTGGGAAGCTGCCAGCCGCAGCTTCCTCCTCTTCCTCCTCCTCCTGGAGGGCAGCAGGGTGGTGGCTCGGGGGCAGCAGCACCCCACTGACACCCCAGCGTTCCCCAGCCACCCTGGCCGTGCTGGAAGAGGCGATGTGAGGCCGAGGGGCCGGGGGATTCTGCTGAGCCAATTCCTGTTTGCCGGCCCCGCGCTTCCGCTCGCGCAGCCCGGCACAATTGCAGGAAGCCGTGAGCTGTTTCCTGCCCTCGCCAGTGGCCATAGAAACCCCTGGGGGGGACGAGGACTGGGCAGGCGGGGAGGGGGAAGGCTCTGGAAAATAGCAAAGGCCAGTTCAGGAGATATTGGCTGACAGGGAAGATAAGGGTTCGGAGGGAACGTGTCCCTTGGCTGGACGTAAACAGGAAAAGCAGCGGAGAGGGAAGGGGGGAGGGAGTGCAGTGGGGAAAAGACACCCCGAGCAGCACTTCCCTGCCAAAGGAAGTGGGCAGTGCTGTCATGCAGCCCAGATAGCCAGGGCTTAAAAGTTTGTGGGGGTTCGGGGTCATAGGTGACCCAGAATGGAGGAGACAGCCCCAGCTGGGCTGCCCTGGGGTGCTGGGGAGGTTCAGAGCCTTCCCCAGACTGGCAGCAGCCCAGGGCAGGGGACAGGGGTAGCGGGATCTTGGGCCCCCTGTCCTTTTGGAGGGTGTCAGCGGGTGCTTGTGCCCGTGCAGGAGCCACCTGTGAGGATGTGCTGGCCCCCTGTGCTGGCAGCCCCTGCAAGAACGGTGGCGAGTGCCAGGAGTCAGAGGACTACAAGAGCTTCTCCTGCAGTTGCCCCCCTGGCTGGCAAGGTATGGGCATGGCCCTTTTGAGAGTTAGAACCCCCTGCTCCCCTCAGGGAGGGAAAGGCACAGGGGAGGGAGCCAGGCCTTAAGGAGGGTCTGGCCTGCCCCATGGCTCAGCTGGGTGGGTGGGACACAACCATTGCCTGCATCCTTTGGCTTCTGCCCTGGTGTGAGCAGTGCCCACGATGTCATTGTCACCCCTGGGGCTTTCACCAGCACCCACAGCTCACACAATCCCTGTCCTGCCGTGTCCCCAGGTCAGACCTGTGAGATTGACATCAATGAGTGTGTGAAGAGCCCCTGCAGGAATGGGGCCACGTGCCAGAACACCAATGGGAGCTACCGCTGTGCCTGCCGGACCGGCTTCTCCGGCCGCAACTGCGACACCGACATCGACGACTGCAAACCCAGTAAGAGCAGGGGCTCCCCCAGACTGCACCCAGCCCAGCCCTGAGCCTCACCACCCTTCCTGGGGCTGGGATTCTCCTCCCCATGCATGGGCCAGCCCTGGCTGCCACAGTGGCCTGGGCTGTGCTGTGAGCCCTGCTTGGCTTTTGGGCCACCTCAGGCCCTGTTGAGCTGTGTCAGGCCAAGGCAGGAGGAAGGAGGCTGGGGGGACAGCGTGTGCCATGGGTTCTCCTTGTGCCCAGCCTCCTGAAGGGGTCGGTGTGGCTTCTGCCCAGTCCATGGGCTCAGGGAATGTGCATGGGGACAGTGCCATGGGGCAGCTCCCAGGCTGGGCTGCTGCACCCAGCTGGACCCGTCACATCTTCATGTGCACGTCCCTCCTCTCCAGATCCGTGCCACAATGGTGGCTCCTGCTCGGATGGCATTGGCACGTTCTTCTGCGAGTGCCTGGCCGGCTTCCGTGGGCCCAAGTGCGAGGAGGACATCAATGAGTGTGCCAGCAACCCCTGCAAGAACGGGGCCAACTGCACCGACTGCGTCAACAGCTACACCTGCACCTGCCCCTCCGGCTTCAGCGGCATCCACTGCGAGAACAACACCCCTGACTGCACAGAGAGGTACAGTCCTGCCACCTGGGACGAGGGGCTGAGGTCCCCACAGCCCTGGGTTGGTGTGCGGGGCCTTTGGGGTGGGGCACGGCCGGCCGGGACTCACTGGGGTGCGACGTCTGCGTCCCCAGCTCCTGCTTCAACGGTGGCACGTGCGTGGATGGCATCAACACCTTCACCTGCGTCTGCCTGCCCGGCTTCACGGGCAGCTACTGCGAGCACAACATCAACGAGTGTGACTCCAAGCCGTGCCTGAACGGGGGCACGTGTCAGGACAGCTACGGCACGTACAAGTGCACCTGTCCCCAGGGATACACCGGGCTCAACTGCCAGGTACAGGAACCCCAGCTGGATGCTGCTGGGGGGATCTGGGGGTCACTGCCGTCCCCACTCCTGCAGGAGCCCTGCTGGGTCCTCACCCTCATCTCTTGCTCTGCTCCCCCAGAACTTGGTGCGTTGGTGTGACTCCTCGCCCTGCAAAAACGGAGGGAAGTGCTGGCAGACCAGCAACCTGTACCACTGCGAGTGCAACAGCGGCTGGACAGGGCTCTACTGCGATGTGCCCAGCGTGTCCTGCGAGGTGGCTGCTAAGCAGCAAGGTAAGGCCCTGCCACGTGTACAGGGCCAGGCTGAGGTCCCCAGGTGTCCCTGTGCTGGGCACTGAGCAGGGATGTGGCCAGTTCTCTTGGTTGGCATCTTTGGCACAGAGCGATCTCAAGGATTGCTCCAGGAATGCACGCCCAAGGCTGTGATTCCCTGTGGGATGTGTGGTGGCCAGGACACAGCCCTGTGGGGTGTGGGTGTCACCAAGGTCCCTGCATCTCACTCTGCTCTGCCTGACAGGTATCGATGTAGCACACCTCTGCAGGAACTCGGGGCTCTGTGTTGACACTGGCAACACTCATTTCTGCCGCTGCCAAGCCGGCTACACCGGCAGCTACTGCGAGGAGCAGGTGGATGAATGCTCCCCAAACCCCTGCCAGAACGGAGCCACCTGCACAGACTACCTGGGAGGCTACTCCTGCGAGGTGGGTGCCTGGGGGGCAGGAATTCCCAGGGAAAAAGCCTCAGCTATTGCTTTTCTGCTGCCCAAGGTGCTGCCCTTGCATGATGCCCCTTTACCAAGTTGGAGATTCGGGTGCTGGCTGTGCTCCTGGGGCTGTGTGGAACCTCTCTGATAGTTCCCCTCTTTCCTCCTTGCAGTGTGTGGCTGGTTATCATGGAGTTAACTGCTCAGAGGAGATCAATGAGTGCTTGTCCCACCCATGCCAGAATGGAGGAACCTGCATCGATCTCATCAATACCTACAAATGCTCCTGCCCCAGAGGAACTCAAGGTAAATTAATTCCCCAGGCTGGGGCATTAGTGGGTTGAGTGCAGATATCCTTGGATTCTGCTCATTAGCTGCTGGGGCTGGCAGCGGGCGAGGTTTGTGTTTGCTTGTGGGCTTAGCCATCAAGGCCACGCGGCCTTGGCCTTGTGGTGCCGTGTCCCTCCTGCCCGAGAGGTGGCTCAGGCTGCCACTGACGTGGCCAGGCTCAGCCCCTTGGCAGGGCAGGCTCACACTCGGGAGCAGCGGGCCCCCCGATACTGTTTGATGAGCTGTGTGGGTTGTTCCCCCTCTCTCTAGGGGTGCACTGTGAGATCAATGTGGATGACTGCAGCCCTTTCTTTGATCCTGTCACCCTGGGGCCCAAGTGCTTTAACAATGGCAAGTGCAAGGATCGGGTAGGTGGCTACAGCTGCATCTGCCCCCCTGGCTTTGTAGGGGAGCGCTGCGAGGGAGATGTCAACGAGTGCCTGTCCAACCCCTGCGACGCCCGCGGCACCCAGAACTGCGTGCAGCGGGTCAACGACTACAAATGCGAGTGCAGACCTGGCTATGCAGGTGAGCACCGCATCCCCTCTGCTCACAGGGTCCAGCCTGCAGCCCCAGCCCCCCCAGGCATCCCTGCACGCCTTCGTTTGCTCCTCACACGCTCCTCTCCCTCGCAGGCCGGCGCTGCGACACCGTGGTGGATGGCTGCAAAGGCAAACCCTGCAGGAATGGGGGAACCTGTGCTGTTGCCAGCAACACTGGCCGTGGCTTCATCTGCAAGTGCCCCCCGGTAGGTGCCTGGGAATGAGTGTGGGCATGAGAGGTGGTCAAGAGGCCAGTTCAGCCCCTGAGGCTTCCCCAGCTGGGATGGGCATGAATGGGAGGATGCTTTGCTGTGGGTGCATCCATAAATGTGCACCCTCCACGCTTGCAAGGATGCTGGAATAGAGTTAAGGAGAAGGTGGCTCAGGCCTGAAGGTAGAACAGGCTGAATGTTATTTGCAGCACACAGACTGGGACAAACAGATACGGAGAAGAGCTCCCTTCGCTTTGGGGGGATGCTCTCATGGGCTTTACATTCAAGATTACTCTTGCCCATCACCAGCTTTAGTGGATGAGTTTTATTTTCCCAGAACACAGGTGTGTTAATGCTGCTTGTAGCACAGCATCAGTGGCTCTGACTCCCTCCTTGCTGTGCCCTCCCCAGGGATTCGTGGGTGCCACCTGCGAGAACGACTCCCGCACCTGTGGCAACCTGCACTGCCTGAACGGTGGCACCTGCATCTCCATCCACAAGAGCTCCAAGTGCATGTGCACGCCGGCCTTCACGGGCCCCGAGTGCCAGTACCCGGCCAGCAGCCCCTGCACCTCCAACCCCTGCTACAACGGGGGCACCTGCGAGTTCTCCAGCGACGCCTCCCCCTACTACCGCTGCAACTGCCCCGCCAACTTCAACGGCCTCAACTGCCACATCCTCGACTTCGACTTCCAGGGCGGCATCGGGCAGGACATCATCCCCCCCAAGATCGAGGAGAAGTGCGAGATCGCCGTGTGCGCGGGGTACGCCGGCAACAAGATCTGCGACGGGAAATGCAACAACCACGCCTGCGGCTGGGACGGGGGTGACTGCTCCCTCAACTTCAACGACCCCTGGAAGAACTGCTCCCAGTCTCTGCAGTGCTGGAAGTATTTCAACGATGGCAAGTGTGACTCTCAGTGCAATAATGCTGGCTGCCTCTACGATGGGTTTGACTGCCAGAAATACGAGGGGCAGTGCAAGTAAGTGGCTTCTTTAAAACCTTCTTGTTTTGAAGCCCATCAGGGTCACCATCTTTGGTGACCCTCTGGTTGTTCTGATTGTATCTGGTAAAACTCCTAGACTCAGGCCTGCTGTTCACTCCCAACATTCTGTTCTGCTGCCTGTGGGGCTGCAACTCAAGCAATCACATCTCCCCTGTGGTCCTTCTGAGTTTACATCTACTTGGAAGCTCTCTGGGTTTGACTCATTGCAGATGGCTTCCCTGTCCTTGCTTGTAGCACTTCACAGAAGTGAATTCTCCAACTCACAGCAGTAACAGAGTCAGGGAGACCCCAGATGGAAGAGCAGCCAGGAAACATGATGATGTTAACATCCAAGCATTTCCCAAACATTGTCTTTGGCAACAGCAGGAACTTAGTCCCAGATTCCTGGACCAGCTCTGGTTTTAGTAACTATTCTGTGTCCCCATGTCTTCTCTGAGTCACAGCAATTTGTTCCTTTTTCTTTTATAATTTAACAGCTGCTCTCTCTCACCTGCAGCGGTGAATGCTTCACAGTGCTGCATGAAGCAGCTGCTTTCTATGTAAGCTGGTTTAGTGTCTGCCAGAGTGAAGAATATTTATACAAAAGAGAGACCACCACTGCTTTTCTCAGCAGATAGGTGTTATTTGCAGTACTTGGTCTAATTCTTTCTTCTGCCTTGCTTCCTCCTCCCCCCAGCCCTCTGTATGACCAGTACTGCAAAGATCACTTCTCGGACGGTCACTGCGACCAGGGCTGCAACAATTTTGAGTGCGAGTGGGATGGTCTGGACTGTGCAAACAACATGCCAGAGAAGCTGGCCGATGGCACGCTGGTGGTGGTGGTCCTCATCACCCCCGAGAACCTGAAGAACAACTCCTTCAACTTCCTGCGGGAGCTGAGCCGTGTGCTGCACACCAACGTGGTCTTCAAGAAGAACCCCAAGGGGGAGTATATGATCTTCCCATACTACGGCAACGAGGAGGAGCTGAAAAAACATTACATCAAGAGGTCCACAGAGGACTGGTCAGATATGTCCAGTGCTGTCATCAACAAAGTGAAGAGCAGCCTCTACTCCAGGGCTGGCAGGAGGCAGAAGAGGGAGCTCGACCAGATGGACATCAGAGGGTAAGAGGGTTCCACTTGCTCTGAGCAGCACTCACTGCGTTCTCTGTGTTGATAATAGTAACATGCTAGCAAGGGAAGGATGTAGGCCAGATAATTGTATTTAGATGTTGCTTTCTGTGTGAACAGAAACCGGATTTTGCTCTCATGTGGGAAAATGGAATGATCATTCAGGAATCCCTGATACAATGCTGCCCAGCTCTCACGACTGAAGGAGTCCTGTGCATTGTTGGGAGCCGGGGCTGGGCTGGGTGGGACCTGGAAGCAGAGGTTGGCCTGACCGACTGTCTGACTTCAGGAAGTCATTAAGTTAAGCCTCATTTTCTCCCTGGGAAATGCTTTCTAGAGCTTTGTTGTAAAACTCAATTACTGCAATCTGTGTTTGGAGATCTTTGGTGTAAACATACACATCTAACCTGCTCCCTCTCCGTGGGCTCAATCAAAAACCTCTGAAAGCAAAGGAGTTAGAGCAGTGAAACTGATATGAGAAGATCTGAAAGCTCCCAAACAGCATTATTTAAGATACTCTGGTGTCTGGGTAATTACAAAACATTGTGAAGCAGAGACTCTCTTCCATTCCTGTAGATAAAGAGCTGGATTTTACAGCATTCACTGAGGCAAATCCAACAGACCATGAGCGTGAGCTGCAGGCTTTGGGCCACAGGGGAGCAAGGGGATGGGTTCCCACTTTCTAATTCCCCCTGATGGGGGTTAAAGAGGGAAGGGAGACAGGGCTGGCCCATGTCCTCAGTGTGGTCATCTCTCCCTGTTCCTGAGTGACTCTTCTCTCTCACAGATCCATTGTCTACTTGGAAATTGATAACCGCCAGTGCATCCAGTCATCTTCCCAGTGCTTCCAGAGTGCCACCGATGTGGCAGCATTCCTGGGAGCCTTGGCCTCCCTTGGCAACCTGAACATACCCTACAAAATAGAAGCTGTCAAAAGTAAGTACAGCTGTTCATGTGAGGAGGAGAGACAGCCAAAACTTGCCAGCCTTCCCCGAGTTTAGTTATCTGTCAATTGGCTGCATTTGAAGCACTTTGGTTTTAATAGCCTCACATATATTTTTTTTTCCTTTAAGTCTTTTCCTTTAAAAAATCGCAAGCCCACTTTATTATTTTTGCTTATTCCAGGTTTTATTTCAAAATCATTATCACTCTAAAAGTTATTAAAAAAAGAAAAGAAAAAGAAAACCCAAGCAGCTCCAATCAATCAGTGACATGCAAGGAGTTGAAGTTTGTATCTTGAAAATCCCCCCTAAATCCTTTTGTCTTAACAGCTCAATGCAAGCGCAATGATTTGAAGTTTGCTAATCCTTTTCCTTAAAGGAGAAAAAAGTGAAGCTGTCTCCTGGTGCAGGCTGCCTTGTGCAGCCGAGAATTTGCCGATAGTTTGCAATTCTGATTAATAGCGTATAAAATGACCTTATTTTTTTTTTTGGGGGGGGGGTGCTGATTTAGATCAGACTTAGGTACCTCTATTAACAAATTTTCCTTCATTTCCACTCCGTCCCTGGTTTGCTATGCAGCTTAATGTCTCAGCATCTCTTTGTGCCCCACTGTTTTGCAGGTGAGACAGCCGAGCCCACGAAGAACTCCCAGCTGTATCCTATGTACGTGGTGGGGGCTGCGCTGGTCTTGCTCGCCTTCATCGGGCTGGGGGTGCTGGTGAACCGCAAGCGCCGCAGGGAGCATGGGCAGCTCTGGTTCCCTGAAGGCTTCAAAGTGACAGAGTCCAGCAAGAAGAAGCGACGGGAACCCCTCGGGGAGGATTCTGTTGGACTGAAGTGAGTAATTCGCTTGCTAAAACCCAGGGCTGCTCAGGGCTCTTCTGGGAGAGCCTGCTGGAGTTTTGTTCTCTAGTGCATCGTAGTGGTGTGGCAGGGAGGAGGAGAATCAGGGCTCTTAAAGTTCTGCACGGGGAAAAAAGCAGTGTTCTGTATGGTCTGTGCTTTGTAATCTTTTCTGCACTTGGTAAAAAATGAAATGCAGCCTGAGGGGAACCTCCTGGAAATTGGTTGATTCTTCTTTCAGTCTGTGTACGTGGACAAACATCACAAACAGGTCCTGCACAGGAGATAACTTTTTCTGTGGTTTTACTTTTAAAGACCCCTCAAAAATGCTTCGGACGGCACGCTGATGGATGACAACCAGAATGAGTGGGGTGATGAGGAGACCTTGGACACCAAGAAGTTCAGGGTAAGCCCTCTGCCACATTCCTGTGCTGCAGTTTGTCACGGAAGGAGCAGAGGGACCCTCAGGGCCCCTCATTGCTGCTCTCAGCTCCTCTGCAAACTTGCCTGTGACAAACACACACCTTGGAGCCTCGCAGAGCTCCCAGGCTGGAGCTCAGCCCTGGGCTCTTTCCTGGGAGCTCACTCCCTGCTGTTTGCCTCAGTTTGAGGAGCAGGCGATGCTGCCGGACACGGATGACCAGACGGATCACCGGCAGTGGACGCAGCAGCACCTGGACGCCGCTGACCTGCGCATCTCCTCCATGGCCCCGACGCCTCCACAGGGGGAAATCGATGCTGACTGCATGGATGTCAACGTCAGAGGGCCGGGTAAGGACCCCTTGCACTTCTGCACTGGCTGGCAGCCATGTGGAGCCCTCCCTGAGCCCTGCAGGGAGAGCAGCAGCCCCACAGCCCTCCCTGCCCCTTGCTGGTGCAGAGTCACTGCTACAAGCTCTGCACCACAGGGTTGCTGTTGTGTGTGATTTAGAGAGAGACTCTGTCACATTTTGCTTTCCATGAGAGCTCTTCTGTTCCACCTCTGAGGTGGAAATTACAGAAGTACCAATTAAATCACCCAGGTTATCTCTGCTGCTCCTATATTCTCCTCCCACCCAACTTGTACATTTCACAGTCTTCCTTTAAGGTTTTTAACAATGATTAGTAGAATTAGGTTGAGGTTTTAAAGTTTCCTTTAAGGTTTTTAACAATAGTTAGTAAGAATTTTTAAATTCTTACAAACACTTGGTCTTCCCTATGTCTGTGAAATTGTCCTCTGAAATAATGAAGGTATTTACCATACTCTGTTTGCTTTGAGCAGCCTTCTTACAAACTGCACTTAACATGGAGCAGATGAAATAATGAAATAGAAAAAGCAGTGAGATACCACTGAGGAATTTCAGGTCCATATCAGAGGGAGGATATTCGTGTTTGATGTTCAGAACTAGTCGGGAACTCAGTCTTGGTGCACTCAGGAGAATAAGCATCTATCGCAGGCAGAGCATCTTGGCAGAGGGTAAAAAGCCTTTTTCCATCCTGAGCTCCCCCCTGTGCTTTCAGACGGCTTCACCCCGCTCATGATCGCCTCGTGCAGCGGAGGAGGGCTGGAGACCGGCAACAGCGAGGAGGAGGACGACGCTCCCGCCGTCATCTCGGACTTCATCTACCAGGGCGCCAGCCTGCACAACCAGACTGACCGCACGGGCGAGACCGCGCTGCACCTGGCCGCCAGGTACTCCCGCTCGGACGCTGCCAAGCGCCTGCTGGAGGCCAGCGCCGACGCCAACATCCAGGACAACATGGGCCGGACACCCCTCCACGCCGCCGTCTCCGCCGACGCGCAGGGAGTCTTCCAGGTAAGCCACGATTTTGGGGTTTTCGGGAGGAAATAGAGGTGCTACGTGAGTTATCACAGGGTCTTCTGCTCTCACCTGTGGGTGGCAGTTGTAAAAAATGAAGCCCTCTGTTGTCTTGGGAGCAGAGCTGGAAGGATGAACCTTTTGGAAAGGGCATTGCAGGTGCTGAGACCTGGACGCTGCAGTGCCTTGCTGTCTGCCCCTCCTGACGTTTGTGTTCCCTCTGTTTTGGCCCTTCTTGTGGCAGATCCTGATTAGGAACAGGGCAACAGACCTGGATGCCCGCATGCACGACGGAACCACTCCCCTGATCCTGGCTGCTCGTTTGGCTGTGGAGGGGATGCTGGATGACCTCATCAACTGCCACGCTGATGTCAACGCCGTGGATGATTTAGGTACTGAGGCAGCTAAAACACCAGTTCACCCAGACATGGGACAAAAGGGCTGCTTGCTGTTGATCTCAGCACTCTCTGATGTGTGTTGTATTTCATGGTTTTCCTCCCCAGGCAAGTCAGCCCTGCACTGGGCAGCTGCTGTGAATAATGTGGAAGCTGCAATGGTCCTCCTGAAGAACGGTGCCAATAAGGACATGCAGAATAATAAGGTAGGATCTCCTAGGCTGATATATGCAAGGGAAGAACCGTTTGGGGAGTCTGTTAAAGAGTAATTTCTGGCTAAATTACAAATGTCTGGCACGCAGACTCTGATCTGATTGTTCTGCTGTGAATGAAGTTGGATTTAGCTCAAAGGAGTACTGTGGGATTTGGTTGTAGGGGTGATGTTGAGGGGCCATGCAGTGCCTGGTGAGCAGTGTCTGTGGCATGCTCTGAGTCAGTCATAGGGTTCCTGGTTTGATACCAGCACAAGGACGTGGCTCAGCAGGGTAGGAACAAGAAGGAGCAAGCCCTCACCAGAGGAGGGATGATGGCAGACCATCTCTGCCGCCCAACCACGTGGGTGTGGAGCTCAGGGCAGCGTTGGCCAGGAGAATCTGTGAACTCAACCCTAACGAAACCTTGCTGGCTTTCCAGGAGGAGACCCCACTGTTCCTGGCAGCCAGAGAAGGGAGCTACGAAACCGCCAAGGTGCTCCTGGACCATTTTGCCAACCGGGACATCACGGACCACATGGACCGGCTGCCGCGGGACATCGCCCAGGAGCGCATGCACCACGACATCGTCCGGCTGCTGGACGAGTACAACCTGGTGCGGAGCCCCACGCTGCACAACGGCCCTCTGGGGGCACCCACCCTGTCCCCCCCGCTCTGCTCCCCCAACAGCTACATCGGCAACCTCAAACCCGCCGTGCAGGGCAAGAAGGCCAGGAAGCCGAGCACCAAGGGGCTGAGCTGCAACGGCAAGGATGCCAAAGACCTCAAAGCCCGGAGGAAAAAGTCGCAGGATGGGAAGGGGTGTCTGCTGGACAACTCGGGTGTGTTGTCGCCAGTGGACTCCCTGGAGTCGCCTCACGGGTACCTGTCGGACGTGGCCTCTCCCCCGCTGATGACCTCTCCGTTCCAGCAGTCGCCTTCCATGCCTCTGAACCACCTGCCGGGCATGCCTGATGCCCACCTGAGCATCAACCACCTCAACCTGGCGGGCAAGCAGGATATGGCCATGGGCAGCTCCAGCAGGATGGGCTTCGACTCGGTGCCCCCGCGCCTGTCCCACCTGCCGGTGTCCAGCCCCAGCACGGGCATGAGCAGTGCCCCCATGAGCTTCTCGGTGGGCAGCGGGGCCAGCCTGAACGGGCAGTGTGACTGGCTCAGCCGGCTGCAGAACGGGATGGTGCAGAGCCAGTACAACCCCCTGAGAGGCAACCTGCAGCCCGGGGCGCACCAGCAGCCCCAAAACCTGCAGCACGGCATGATGACCTCGCTGCACAACGGGCTGCCCACCACCAGCTTGTCGCAGATGATGAGCTACCAGGCCATGCCCAACACCCGGCTGGCGTCCCAGCCTCACCTGATGCAGAGCCAGCAGCTCCAGCAGATGCAGCAGCAGCAGCAGCAGCAGCAGCAGCAGCTCCAACAGCCCAACCTGCAGCCGCCGCAGCAGCCGCAGCCGCCACCACCGCAGCAACCGCAGCAACCGCAGCAGCACCACAACCCCAGCGGCTCCAACCTGGGCCAGAATTTCCTCGGCACGGAGCTGAGCCAGCCCGAGCTGCAGCCGGTGAGCGGCAGCGCCATGGCCGTGCACACCATCCTGCCGCAGGATTCCCAGATGCTGCCCACCTCCCTGCCCTCCTCCCTCGCCCAGCCCATGACCACCACGCAGTTCCTGACCCCTCCTTCCCAGCACAGTTATTCCTCCCCCTTGGACAACACGCCCAGCCACCAGCTCCAGGTGCCCGACCACCCTTTCCTCACGCCCTCGCCGGAGTCGCCGGACCAGTGGTCCAGCTCCTCTCCCCACTCCAACGTGTCCGACTGGTCCGAGGGCATCTCCAGCCCTCCCACGAGTATGCAGTCACAGATGGGACACATCCCCGAGGCCTTCAAGTAAAAAAAAAAACAAAAAAAAACATAAAAAAGGTGTTTTAGAGACGCTCACTGCGAGCCAGAATCTCCCTCACACGAGGGAGATTTTTTTTTTTTAAAAAAGGACGTTGGATGCTTTTATTAAAGGATCTTTTTTAAATATGTTTTTATAAAAAAGGAAAAAAGAAAAGAAAAAGACAAATTAATTCCTTTTTTTTTTTTAGTATTTATTTATGTACTTTTTATTTTACATGAGAACACTGCCTTTTTATTTATATGTTCTATTGTTAAGAACTCAGTGTGGGACACCAGTTGTGTTTCGAGAAATCAACAAATTAGGTTTTTATAGGATGTTCTGTTTTGTTGGGGGGGGTTCATTGTGTTTGATTTGAGAGGAAATGTTTATGTAAAGCTATAAGCAACAATTTGTGATTCTGAAATGCCATTAATTTATTTTTTTTTCTCTTTCAACTTAGAAAGAGAGGTGAGAAAGAAGAGGGGAAGGAAAAAATTGACTAAAAATACCACTCCTTAAGGGGAAAAAAAATTAAGTATGGACAAATTTTTTAAATGTACTTTAAAATGTTTCCTTTGCAATTGTATGAGAGGACATTTTATGGTACCAGTCATGAATCTTTGTTTAAATTTCAGTATTATATAGTTGTACATTTGCCTTGATAATAGAAAATTTTTGTTCTCTCTTGTTTTTATATATATAAAAATATATATATTTAAATGATTTTTATGATCTAAAAAAAAAAGAAAAAGAAAATCGGGATTATAGACCTGTAAGAACAGTTTCTAAGCTAAAAACAAACCCTACAAAACATGAATACTGTCCCCTATCAAAAAGAAATGTATTTACCAAACTTCCAAGAGAGCAAGCCCATAACTATGGAGTATATACACAAAGGAGACGTAATTTTACTTTGAATATCTTTACTGGTTTTTTGTTTTGCTTTCGTGTTTGAGTAACTGTTTTAAGAAATAAATGCCAATATAAACTTTGTAAACCACATCCTTATTTTAAGGATGGGCCTGCCTATTTTTTAGAAGAAGGTGTGTCTGGCAGTGCAGACACCCTGAGTGAGATTACAAAGCATTATCACCCTGCCAGCCCCGCTCCTCTGGCAGAGCCCTCGCTGGTGCCCAGTGGGATGTGCTGCTGGTTTTGCTGGGAGGCTGGACTGGCCAAACTGGAGGGCGAGGGGCCAGCACAGCTGTGCTGTGAAACGTTGACATTTTGTTCTGTGACGTTAGCCTGGAGTGAAGCATCTTTTTTTATATTGATGTGCACTCTTTCTGTGTATCATGTAAAATATAGTATAAGCCTGTGGCAGATTTAATGTTTGTAAATATGGGGTGGGGTTTTGTTTTTATTTTTTGGTTTGGGCTTTTTTTTTTTTTTCAAGAAAAGGTGGATTTTGTTTCAAAAATCTAAATGAGCGAGTCTTAAATATATCATAAATATATCACCTTATAGAGGTGTTGGAATATCACTCACTCGGGTGCAAAAGCAAGCAGACACCCTAAGACTAGATAACGTGTATGGGACAGGCAGATAGAGAGCAGTTAATCAAGAAAACCTAAGAAAAGGGTTCCTTTTCCTCATTCCTTTCTATTAGAACACCAAATAAAATGGATATTTTTCAAGGCACAGCGCCTTGCTGAGCACTCATCTTAGTTAACATTTCAGACCATTGTTATTGTGACACGCCTAATATGAGTGATAAAAACATCACGTGGTGTTGAATCTTCCTATGTTTTATAAACTAGAGTGTAGTTTAAGAAAAGATATCTTCTGTAATAAAGTTATCTACATGCAAAGTTGTAGTTTGCAAAAATGATGTATTTTTTTTGGTTAACTGATTTGCAATAAATGATGCTTCTGGGCATCTAGATTTTACTAAAACTGGAACTTGGTGTTTCTGTTACGGGTCAGTCGAATTCTGGATTTCAGAGCTGCTTCTTGCACAGAGGGCTGCAGCTTCCTCAACATCTTGTTCTCTGTGTAAAAAAAAAAAAAAAATCAGAGAAGAGCTTTGGACAACGAAAATTTCTCTTTGACTTCTGCTAAACTCTCACTGACTTGAGACACCTGAGCAAGGCAGGAGGGGCTCTGCCCAGGTAGCTCTTTACCTGCTCTGGTATCCTCAGGCCATCGAGTCAAGATCTAAAAGGGGAAACATGGAAAAATTGTTTTAAAGAATGTCCCTCATGCATCTCCAAAAAAACCAGGAACAGCAGCACCAGAGGGACAGTTTTACTTGTGCCACTCTGGGCACAAACACCACCCAGAAATGTTTGCTGTCCTTGCTGTGCTCAAGATTTTTAAGGTAATTTCATTTCATTTCATTCTTTCTCTACCCCACAGGGACTCTGCAGTGCAAATGCAGTGGCAAAGTCCCCAAATAACTGGATATAAATAGCGGAGCCGTTGACCTCCTCCCAAATCACATAAGCCTGGAATGCTGGTATTTTCCACTCGTGGCTGGGGAGGGAGAGGGTTTGTGTGTGTGTCCATCCCCAGACAGATCCAGGGCCACCAAACACCTGCTGTACAACTGGTGCTGTGACAGCGGCGTTTTGTTTTATTTTATTTTATTTTATACTGCCACCCACAGCAGTGAAATGCACCTTCAGAGGTCAGGGAGGTGACATTCCAGGCAAGAGAGCCTCAAACTCCATGGGAAGGGGTGTTTCAAGGGAGAACAAACCTGTCTTTCACCTGCAAAACGTGGATTCAACACCCAGAGGGACATCCTGGAGGGAGCTGGGCTTCCCAGGATGTGTCACCCCCTGCCTGTGGCTGCATCCCAGGATGTGTCACCCCTTCCCGTGGCTGCATCCCATCTGGAATGCACCAAATGGAGTTTGTCTGCCTCCAGCGTGACTCACACATGAGCTGCTCAGGAATCCCACACAGCCCACCCTTCCAGGCTTTTCCCACACATTCCCATCCCAAAACCAGCCCCAGTGCTGCCAGTGGGGCTGGGACATCCCAAAGTGAGGAGGCCTTAGAAGGATCCTCTCTGCCTCATCCAGAGGGAAACTGAGGCACTTGTGGGCAAGGCAGAAATTTGGCCTGGAATAGATGAAAAAAAAAAAACAAACAAAATTTATGAGGACATGGAAAACAATGTGACATTGCAAGAGGCAGCACATGTGGGCTCGTTTAACAAGAGGGGCTGCAAAGCAGGGGGTTTTCCACGAGGAATGGTCAGAGGGACAGGATGAGGAAAGAGGGGGGCTAAATACCATGGAAAGAAGCAAAGGGATGGATATTAATTAATTGTCCACAAGGTAATTCAAACTAGAAATCAGTGAAGGTTTTTAAGGAGTAGGAGAGAAAGGATGCAAAAATTTAGGTTTTAAGTGCTTAGCCCCATATGACTTTGATTTATGAAGGTGTCTGGTGACCAACCAACCTGTGGGTAGGTGAGATGATTGTGGTGTCACAGCTCCAGCTGGGATGGAGGCTAAGGTAAAGGAGAAACAAGAGAAATGGCCCAGTTTCAAACTCTCCTGTCACACTTGAAGGCTTCTTCCCACACCAACCAACCCACCACAAGCTCATCTCCTCCTCGTGCCGGGTGAAGATTTTTGGGAGCTGAATTTCCAGCTCCCCCAGCACCAGAAGAAGCTGAGGAGTGAGTGGATCATGGCAAGCACGGCTGTCTCGGCATTCCAGGTGAAAAAGGCACCAAAATCACATCCCGCTGCGAGGGAAGGGTTCAGGAGTACTGGCTGTAAAACAAGATTAGCACTGGCTATTGCCATGGCAGGTATGTTGGTGCTCTGAGGAATCCCTGCACCTGAGCTATTTGTTTACATGCTGGAGGGCTTGAGGGTTTTTTTGGATTTTTTTTTGGTTTTTTTTTTCTCTCTTTGTTTTCATTATTCCTGCTCAATTAGATGGGACATTTAGAAACTGCTACTCTGTATTGCTTCTCCCTCCAGGCTGTTGGTGTTTGCTCGCAGCTGCTCCAGCCCTGATGGAGGAATTGTTGCTGCAGCTGAAATCAGCCCCTGAAGAATGTGCAAAAGGAGCCAAATTCATCTCGGGCTTAGCCTCCCTCAAATCAAACAGGGGTTAATGTGCCTGGGGTAGTCTGAATAATCACAGCGACTGCATGAGTAAATAAATAAAACTCAGATTGTCCAGTTGGCCAACATGGTGCAGAATACTGGTAAGGGATAGAGATACTCTCCTTTAGCCTTTTTCCACGTTTCTGAACTCAAAGAATGATCCTTTTCATAGCAAGCCCGTGGGGCAAGGTTGTGTTTCTGGTTGTGTGCAACCTGAAGACTGAATAAATTACCAGAAAAAGGTCAGAATTGTTTGTGTTGTATCCCAGGTGAGCTGAGGAACAGAGCAGCTGTGGCCGCCCCTGGATCCCTGGAAGTGTCCATGGCCAGGCTGGACGGGGCTTGGAGCACCCTGGGATAGTGGAAGGTGTCCTTGCCTTGGCAGGGGGTGGAATTGGATGATTTTTAAGGTCATTCCCAAACCATTCTGTGATTCTGTGAAGCAGGAGAGAAGGACACACACTGTCCTCAGTGGCAGGGGTTTTCATTTATAATGGTCACTCAAGTCCAGAACTCCTGCTGAGTACAGCAAACCAGCTAGAAAACTTCAGGTTAAAAAGGGATTGCATGCTTTAATGTAGAAATTCTTTATAATCACATGTTTATCAGGAGAACAGCAAAGGTGAAACCCTATTGTTGGTGTTTGCATCATGTTTCCCCTATATAAGGGGGTTAAATATGTAACATAAATATCTAACTATAGACACAGATGTGAGCTATTGATGCTATTTAGCACACAAAAAGCCAATCAGGCTAATTAAAATCACGTTTCCTCAGATTACACCTGTTGGGGGAAATATCAAGGGAGAACCAGGGCTTCATCTGCAACTCCTGCCTGCGCAGAGAAATGGTGTTTGACAAGCTGGTTTATAAGAATGTTCCTACAAAAGAGGGAGATGAAAGGCACTTAAAAATCACAGCGCTGCCTCTGGTTCCCACACCAGCATCAAAGTGCTGCTTCCCCTGCTTGGCCGGGGCTTTGAGGATATTCCCCTGCTTTAATGATCCAGCGTGCAGGAACAGCTCTGCACTGATAACGACCCTTGATTAAGATGTTTGTTTAGGTTGGTCGTGTTTTCCTCTCCAAGGCTTGTTGTTGGATGCAGGGTGTGACAGTGTCCATGGGGTGACAGGCATTCTTCTGGTGGCTGGAATGGGGGTTCACCCCCCTAAAAAGAGCTTTGTGTTTGTGTAAAATAGAGCTGCAACTCGCAGAGCCACGAAGCTGATGCAGGGTCCGGAGCACCCGGAGAAGTTGGGGGAGCTGGGGGGGCTCAGCCTGGAGAAAAGGAGGCTCAGGAGGGAATGTTTTGCGCTGCTTCTGCGCTTTTGATTCCCAAAGAGCTGTTTTCATGCTGTCACAGATTGGGGTGGGTTGGAAGGGACCTTCTGTCCATCACCTCATCCTCCCTGATGGGAGGATGGACACAAGGGACAGGGTGAGAGGAAACGGCCTCCAGTTGTGCCAGGGGAGGCTTAAATTGGCTATTTGGGAAAATTTCATGGCAGAAAGGGTGGCTAAGCCTTGGAACAGGGCTGGAATCATCATCCCTGGAGCGTTCAAAAGGACACACGGATGTGGCACTTGGGGATGGGGTTTAGCGGTGAACACGGTCCTCGGTAATCTTGGAGGGATTTTTTCTTCCTTAAGGATTCTGCGATTCGTTTCTGATTCTGTTTTTGGACACGTGCATCCCAGCCTTCCCCCAATTAATGTGCCTTTCCTAATTAGGCCCCCACGGACGTGCAGGACAGGACCTGGCTGTGCAGCGAGTCACAGCCCAGCTGTGTGAGGCATCCTCATTTCTGTGGGCGCGGATTTCTCATCTCCAGCAGCCCCGGGGAGCCGCTGAGCCTCCCCCTGCCCCGGGATGTGCAGCGGCTCCCGCGGGGCCGGCACCGCACCGGCGGAGCTCTGTCCCGCCCTGGCGGCCACCCGCGCCACTGCACCCGCACCGGGCACCGCATCCTCCGCGGGACCCGCACGGCACCGCGCTCCGCCGCTCCCGGGCGGTACGGGGGAGGCACCGGGGCGATGCGCCGCGAACGGGACTCGAACCCGTGAGTTTCCATCCCGCGGCCGCCCCAGCCGGGACTCGAACCCGTGAACTTGAGACCCGCGGCCGCCCCAGCCGGGACTCGAACCCGCGACCCACCGGCAGCGCCGCCGCCGGGTGCGCGCGCCGCCGTGGCGTCACGGCGCCGTGACACGTCGGCGGCGGCGGCGGAACCCCGAGGCGGATGTGCCAAGATGGCGGCGGCCGGTGCTGGGGCCGTGCGGGGCGGCGGCGCCCGCTGCTGAGGGGCCTCGGCCGGCGGCGGCTGCCAGGTACGGCGGGGCGCTCCCGGAGAGGAAGGACGCGGGTCCTGGGTGGGCTGCAGCGGCGGCAGGCTTGAGGCGCGGTGCCCGCCCCGCCGGGCCTCAGGGCTGTCGCAGCGCTCGGAGCCGGCGGGTCTCCCCGCGCCCGGCCCCGGCTGCCGCAAGGAAAGGTGAAGGTGCTGCCGCAGCCGGGGGTTTTCCCGCAGGGTTTGGGGGTCTTTGGGCGGTTTTTGTGGCTCTGCGGGGCTCCGGAGGTTGTTCCGGGGGAGCGGCGGGGGAAGGTTCCGAGTGATGCTGGCTGGAGCCGGGGTAGGGTTGTTTGGGTTGTTTTTGCGAGCTGCCAGGTGCCCCAGGTGGGTGAAACTGGTGCTGGCTCAGGAGTGCGGTGCCGGAGAGCCCCGGCACCTGCTGGGCTGAGGAACCGGCGACCGGGATCCTTTTAGAATAAACCGGAATGCTTTCTGCTGCTCCTGTGGTTTTGGTTCCCAGTGAGCTGTTCTGATGGAGCCACGGACTGGTTTGCGTTGGAGGGACCTTAAAAATCATCAAATTCCACCTCCTCCATGGGCAGGGACACCTTCCAGTATCCCAAGCTGCTCCAAGGCCCATCCAGCCTGGCCTGGGACACTTCCAGGGATCCAGGGGCTGGTTTGCATTGGAAGGGACCTTAAAAATCATCAAATTCCACCTCCTCCATGGGCAGGGACACCTTCCACTATCCCAAGCTGCTCCAAGGCCCATCCAACCTGGCCTGGGACACTTCCAGGGATCCAGGGGCAGCCACAGCTGCTCTGGGCATCCCCACCCTCACAGGGAAGGATGTTTTTCCTGATACCTCATTAAATCTGCCCTGTGCCTGTTTAAAGCCGTTACCCCTTGTCCTGTTGCTACATTTTAACATATATAACATATATGTTAGAGGACATGCATATATAGGATAACATTTATAACTCTGGTTGCTGTTGAGGAAAAGCCCGGTAGGAATCTGTGGAGAGTGAGTGATGTAGGATGTGTTCAATCTGTCACCCACATGTGTGCAGATGTGCAGCTGCCTACATAAGATAAAACTGAAAAAGTAGTTGCTGATTTTAAAGTTGCAAATCTCATTTTTCCAGCTGTTCTGTATTTGAGATTGCACTGGGTTGTTGGGGTTTTTTTGTTTGGTTTTTTTTTTTTTGTTGTTGTTTTTTTTGTTTGGGTTTTTTGTAGTTGTTGTTGGGGTTTTTTTAGTCATTTGGTTTTTACTAGGAATCTGTGTATGTGAACACATTATTTATTGTTTGCTTCACTTGTGAGGATGAGCGTTAATATTCGTCCTCTGTAACCTGCTTTATGGACATAGTTATTCTGTTCAAGAGTAATTTATTTAGATAGGTTTTAATTAGTTGCCCCCAGAGGAATTATTTCTTTATAGCTGAAGCTAAAGAGTTCATCGGGTGAACTTAATTTTATGGCTTCATCTAGAGGGTTTTAATCCTTTTTTCCTCTTTGGCAATGTTATTTTGGTACACCTGGAAACACCTTCTGCACTCCTGGTGACTCATGTTTAGCAGGCTGCTCTGCTTTATCAATTAATAAACCAGCTGAAAGTTAAGAATTTCCAAACTCTGCAAAGCAGAGGTGGATTGCTCTTAACTTGTGTAGTTATTTCTAAATTCCTTAAAATCAGCATTTCTGTTAATCCTGGATGAGGCACAAGGGAGGGTCAGTAGCACTGAGTTATCTTCTGTTTAAATTACTTGACATGGGCACATTCATTTTATTTGGACTCAGTTCCTCAAATCTTGCTTGCTTTTACTACTGTGTGCAGTCTGTTAATATTAACTTTGCTTCTGAGGAAGGTGATCTCTCATTCTGAACCTCTGTCATGCACCATCAAAGATCCTGTTAGAGGAATGGCAAGTTCTGCCTGACAGTAGGACTTTACACTTATTTTAATTAGCTAATTACTGGTGCTGGCTGTTACAAAAATATGGTAAAGTATTAGGATTTTTTTTTTAATAAGACGCTGCAAGGGGTAAAGTCCACATTAGACATGTGGAAGTGGGTATTTAAGTTGGCTTTTGTGCTCAGCTGTATTTCAGAAACAACTTTTCTATGAAAAACAGAGCTATTTATTAGATACCAATATTTTAGTCAGTGCAGTTTGTGCTTTCCAGATCATAAAAGCCTTGGCAGATGGTTTAATTAGCTTTTTTCCTCCCCACCCCAAAGTATGTTGCATAAACACATGCTTTTATTTGGAGGGGAGAGAGGAGTTTTTGAAATATGGTTAATACAACAAAGAACGTGATGAAAAAGAAATGGGAATGCCCAGAAGAGCCAGAGGTTCCTTAAGCACGTGGAAATTGGGGTGGGTGTTTAGGCAGGATTTCCTGGAAACGTGGCTGGCAGCAAGGCTGGTAAGCATGGCCAGCTGGAAAACCTTCACCTCAGGTTTGTAACAGGAGAAAAGATTGCAAAGTCCTGCAACTCTCTGTAAGCATTCCTTGATGGAATTCAGCAGCTGTGCTTTAGAAAGAACGGTGGCCACATGCAAGTAATGTGTGAAACTGCTGGAGCTCTAATGCCTCTGTTGAAATCTGTTTGGTTGAAATCTGTTTGGTATCCTTCCCATCTTAATAAAACACAAATTTATGGAGTCTTAACTCTAGATATGGCTGTGGAATGTATGGATATGGGGGAGAAATTGAGAGTCTCTTAACTCGGAAAGAGGGACCTGGATTGGGCTGTTGGAGACATTTTTCTTTAGGAAGAGTTGTACTGATGTCCAGGAAAGGCTGTGTGCTGCGGTACTTCAGTGTGCTTTTTATTGGAATTTTTTAGGTATAAATCTTTATGAAATACATGTAGTATTTTGAGTAACAAGAAACCCGAAGTGCTTTGCATTTGAACTTCTCTATAACTGTTACAGTTTTGTCCTGATTACAAACATCTGACTTTTCTGGCTGCCCATTTTATTACTCTTACTGACAAGATGCTGAATCTTAGAAGAACTCCAAATGAGAATTGCACAGCTTTTTTCTCTTATAAGCAGAAGAGCATCTGGTGTGGAGCAATTGCTGTGGGTACTTCACTCTGCATATTATAAACAATATTTGTTGTGTACTATGAGAAAACAAGATTATCATGTGCTGATATGGCTTCACTGAGCTCCACTGGCTAAGTATTGATGAATTCCTCTGGTTTGCCAGCCCCCATCCTCCCCAGATTGTTAAGAGGTGATAAAATTGAAAAAGACACCCTGATGAATTTACTGAACTTCCTGTGTACCAGATTCCTGCCTGGTATTGTTTGGAGCTGGGGTTGGATTACTTCTGAGTGTGTCCTTTCCACCCTGAAGTGCAGCTGTAACCCTGATACTGTGCCAAAGTCCCACTGGTGTTAAAGTGAGAATGGTCATTGATAGGTGGGGGTAGATGATTGTTTTTCTATCCTTAAATGCGCTTTTGCTATGCATCATTCATCTAGAAGAGAGAATATTTGTGATGAAGATGCAATTGTCTTTCTCAAAATAAATAACAATACAGTGCCACACGATGTTTTCTTAGTTAAACCAGAAGTGGACTGTTGAGGGTGATAACATCTGATGAATTCCTTCTAGGGATGCTTCTCATCTTACCTGTGCAAAGGTCCAGTCACTCGGAGTACCAGTGCAGCAGGACTGAAGATCATCTCTAACAGGATTAGAGTTAGATCAAGACTTCTCAACTCTTCATAATTAAACTGAGCAGGGCATGGTGCTGCAGGCTCTGTTCCTGGCTGGTTGCTATCCTGTCTGTGGTGCATATTTCTGGGAAATGTAACAGTGGGATACCACTGCAGGGTTTGACACTAGTACAGGTCTGAACTGTGTTTCATTATCCTACTTGGATGTATTTAATAGAATTGTTAAATAATGTGCATTGATACCACACAGCCTTACACTTCATTAATGTTGGACTAGGATTTAGAAATACAATGGAGTGTGTTCATTCCTTAAGAATTCTGAAGAACAGGGAGATATTTTCCACTTCAAATTCTTCAAGTGATTTTGTTTCTAAAATAAAATTGCTTAAGTGCTGCACATAGAAAGGGAACTGACTTATCCCTGTGTCGTCTCAGCAGGCCAGAAGAAGACATCTCTGAGCTGTTTGTCACCGTGTGACCCTGCCAGGAGCCACCATGCAGCAGCCCCCGCAGCCCGTCCCTGCAGGGACCGCTCCTCCTCCTCCTCCCACCGGCGTGGCCCGCAACCTGTACTGGAGGAACAGCCCCCTCGGCAAGCGGGCCAACGCTGCAGCTGCACCGGTGCAGCCCGTGACAGACCCGTTTGCCTTCGGCAGGCAAACCCCGCAGGGCTCCCCTTTGGAGAATGCACCCAAGGGCAGCGCGCCGCTCTTCCCGCAGCCAGCCCGCGCCGGGGACAGCCCTCATGGACAGCACACCTCTCTGTCAGCTCCCGCCTCGCAGGCAGGGATTGGCACCAGTAGCTTTTCCAGTGCTCCAGTTCCTCCTCCGTCCCTGGGGTATGTTGTAAATAGTGCTGCAGAAGGGCATCCCAGCGCCGATCTCGGACTCCGTGCGGCCGCAGTGCCGTTGCATTATAACCCAGGAGCAGCAGTGGAAAATTCTTTCGGTGTGCATCCTGGAATGGTGTCTGCAGCGAACAAACCTGGAGCTAGACAGGATGTTGGCAGAGATCCAAATGATGCAGCTGCAGCACCCAACACAGCAGCACTCTTCCCACCACCTCCCCAGCAGCCTGGGCCCCAGTGGAGGCCTGTCCCAGGGAATCTGCAGTCTCCAGTTCGGAATTTTGTGCCCTATCCTGAGCCGTCTCCTCAGACTGACGTTCATAACATTTCTCAGCCTTCCGTCAGCACTTCTCACCCTCCTCCTCACGCAAATGTCCCGCAGGGTCCTGGACACCAAGGTATTCCACAAAACATCGCGCAAGCGCCTTTATCCGCTGGTTGTGAGAAGAATGGCAAAAATGGCCCTGCAAACAGCAGTCATCACATGAACAGCATCCAGCCTGGAAATGTGTTTAGGCAGAACGCAGAAATGACTAACCCTTGGTCAAACCAACCTTACCAGGAACAGTTTTACCCACAGCCACCTTTGCAAGGCTCTGGTTTTGTCCTCCCCACAGCTCAGGAAAACAACCCCAAAAACCAGTCTCCAGCTATGTCTGAAATGTCAAACAGATCTATTCCTGCAGATCGAGATCCAGGAACTCTCTCCATGTTTTTCAAAGGGGATGAGGCAGAAAATGAAGAAATACTTTCATCTGAAAAAAAATACGTAATGGATAAAATGGAGTTTGATGCCCGTCAGCAAAATTCAGCCTCCTTGTATCACCAGCCTGTGCATCCTCAGCAGGTTGCAACCAATATTCTCTCTCAGGCACAGCTGGGTACAGTTGGTGAGATGGCACAGAAAGGAATGGATGTCCAGTACTTCCCTAAACTTGTCAGTCATCAGGAGGCACAGGCTGCTAAGCACTCTCTGTTTGCTGGGGATGGCAAGGCACAGATAGGTGACACAGCTGCTGGGTCCCAGTATGAAAACGTGGAGAACCTGGAGTGCATTCAGAATCAGGAAGTGCTGCCAAGTGAACCACAGAACATTAACGCTTCATCCCCTGCTGCTGGTCCCGATGCGTACAGGTACGGGTCCTTCCCGGGTCAGGTGCTTCCCAAGAACGCTGCTGTGAGCCATGCTGAAGGAGGACCAAACTTGGAGGCACCTGATTCCTTACCTCCCCCTGTCTGGCCAGACAGCGTCTCCTCCAACTACAGCAGCGTCAGCCACAGGAGCGCCTCCAGCTCAGCACGGCCCCCGGAGCAGGTCGGTACATTTATCCAGCAGGAAATTGGGAAGCCTGATGAGGAATCCTCTGCCAGCTTCTTCAAACAGATTGACTCCTCTCCTCTGGGAGGTGATGCAGGTGAGCTAAACCTGAGCAAGAGCTACCATGGCAATCTGTCCCAGCCTCCCACTCCAAGTCCTCCTAAGCCTACAGGAGTGTTTCAGACAAGTGCAAATAGTTCCTTTGAACCTGTGAGGTCCCATGGAGTTGGTATAAAACCTGCAGAGATTGACCAAGCAAAGATGGTGGTTGAATTAAGAGAGAACCACTCAAACCAAAAGAATATCAAGAAGAATACAGCAGTACCTGCTGCATCCCCTGGAAATCTTGAACAGCCACCAGATAATCTGGAAACCATTTACATGCCTCAGGTACACCCCGGGCCTCTTGCAGGCGTTGGGGAGGCTGGAAACACGCTGCACTCTGGACCTGTTGTGGAAAATGTACAATCAGTATCTGAGAGACGGTCCTCAACCAGAGCTCAGGGAGCAGTTAAGAAGTGTGATAGCCCAGCAACAACTTTATGGGCTCACAATGAGTTACCAAATTTTGGGGGAAATGTTCTCCTAGCTCCTGCTGCTCCTGCAGTGTACGTACCTGCCAAACAGACTGTGGAAGTCATTCAGCCACCAGAGGAAGGCCTGTCTAATCAGCAGCCATGTAAACCAGGGACTATTGCTGTGCAGCACTCCCAGGATGGAAATACAGCTTTTGAAAATCTTGAGAATCCTCCCAAAATGGGAGAAGAAGAAGCACTTCAGTCTCAGGCAAGTTCTGGTTATGCAAGTTTATTGTCTTCTCCACCTACAGAGTCTTTGCAAAATCAGCCTATCCTGATTGCTCAGCCTAATCAAAGCTATAACTTGGCTCAGCCAATTAATTTTTCTATTTCTCTATCTAATCAGCTAAGCAACAATGAAAACAATCAGCCAATGAAGGACTCTGGAGTTGGGGACAAGCCTGCGATGGGTCCCCAAAGTTCACATGCTGGTGGGGAAAACATGCCGTTACCTGTGATGCAAGTTGGATCTCTCTTAGTTAATGCACTTCCAAATACTAATCTGTTAAAACATAATTTATTACAAAGTCCTGTTAATTCTTCTGATGCTGCTTCTAATCAGCCTGCAAACTTGCTTATGAAAACTCCTCTTAATTTGACTCCAGAAGGGCAGAAGAATGTTAATGGGGAAGGCCTTGTTCCTGAATTTGCTAGCAAGCCGGGGACTAACTCATCTGTTTCTCCTGGGACAAATCTTCCCAGTGGAAGTGCAAGTGGCCTAGTCCCCCCTGTTAATTCCATAGCACAGCCTAATAATTCTGCAAATCAATCAAGTAGCAAAGAAGCTGCTGGAGCGCTGGACTTCACAGTGCCACGGACGTTGGAGAAAAGCAGCACAAGTAATTCTGTCCAGGTGCACAATCAGTCACCCTCTGGTGCTCCAGTCCAACAGGCGGCCGGTGGTGCTGGTCAGGCACATCCCGAGGTGCCTGACAAACAACATTTCTATCAACAGGTGACAAAAGATGTGCAGCACCAGGCTGCAGCAGACCGAGCTGCACAGGGAGCGCTGCCACCCCAACCACAAATGCAAGCAGCTCAAATGCAGCCACCGACATCTGGGCAGTCCTCAGTTCCTCCAGACTCCCAGATTTCCACAGGGGCTAAAGCCATGCAGCAGGGGGAGAACCAGGTGCTGGGTAGCCATGCCCAGCCAGGGGGGCCCCAAGAGGCTGGTTCAGCCCAGCCAAGGTACGAGCAGATGAGTCCCGGGAAGCAGCCGGTGTCAGAACAGCCTCCAGGTGCTCCAGCTGCCACAGCCCCTCCTGCCACCACTGCTCAGGCAGTGCCACCCAACGGGCAGCAAGACCTGCAGCGTCCACCCCCTGCTCAGACCCCTCAGGAAGCCTTTGGTCCACCCCAGAACCCTTACTACTACTACAGACATCCTTACGATGCTTACCAGGCCCCATATCCGCCACCTTATCCTCCTGCAGACCCCAGGACAGCAGCTCACCTTTATTACATGGTAAGTTTCTATTTTTCCCTTTCTTCCCCTTTGGTATGTATTACTCATTTTTGAGTTATGAATTTAAGCAGTTGTATCATGATCAACATTCAGCAGAGCATTCATGTTAAATATTTAAGTTTAGGGAAAATCCAGACAGCAGTAACAAAGCTAACACTGCAAAGATTATGGAAACTTAAGTAGTGCTGATACCAATTCCAGCTGGCACAGATGTCAGCTCATAGCATTTTGTTTGGTTCTGTGGAAAAAATTTGCAGTTATAACTGGCTTGACTGTCCAAGTGCTCAGACTTGGTTCCTATCTGCTACCTGAATTATTGATGGTTTAGTAGATAGGTTGAAGTGCCTTTAGTCCAGAAATAATGGTGTTTTTTCCCTTAAGTTTAGGATATTAATAACTTGACTATAACTTCTGCCACGAAAAGTAATGAAATCTAAGCTGTAGTTTATCAACCTGCATCTCTTCAAGTGTCACCACTGTGGTGTGAATGGTGATGTTTTTTGGTTTGAACTGTTCATTTTGGAGGTGTGAAGCCTGTTCCCTTGCCTGTGCTTTTGCAGGAGGACAGCTATGGGCAGTACGACCCCCGGTACCGACACTACGACAGCAGCACTGCCTACATGGAGCCCGGGAGTTACCGCTACCCCGAGCCTGACCGGCCCAGCTCCAGGGCCAGCCACTGCTCTGACAGACCTTCCTCCAGGTGTGTAATTCCTCCTCTCAGTCAAGATTTGGCTACCCCAAAGCAGGCAGTGTCATGGTGCCTCTTGCAGTTTTGCAGCATAAACCACAGGGAGGAATTCAAAACCTCTTTGTGTGCTGCCCTAGGGATGGACGGCATCAAATGCCATGTCTGGAAAAGACACAATTCCCCAGCCTTTTCTCTTGCTTGTTTTTCCTTTCTTTCTGTTCTTTGGGGCTTGTTGGTGTTTCTGCCAGGCAGGAAGTCACTGTGATAGCCTCAGTGTTGATGTTTGCTGCGAAAGAGCAGTGGAGGCCATGGGGTTATTAATCAATACTCATTTATTTTCTGCCTTGCACTTAAGCAGGGGCCCCTTGTTCTGTTAATGAGTGGCACTTTTGCACATTGGGATTTGCCTTGCAGCACCATGGATACACAGTGGTTCAGGTGCTCAGAAGACAGTGGTGACTCGGGTGACAACATCTTGGTGCTGTGTCAGGTCCATTTGTGTGACAATTCCCTCAGCTGTGGATAAGCTTTCTTCACAAAGCTCCCAGAATGTGGCCTGGGTGGCAGAGGTGCTGTGTGGGCATGTCCCACCCATTCATTTCATTGAGGATTTTTGGTTAGGGAAACTTAAAAGCCTTGATCTGACTGCTTAGTACAAAATAAAGACATTTGAGAGAGGGGAACAATGTGTTCAGATGCTACTTGAAAATGTTAAATAAAAGCAGGATTAAACCTCTACTCAAGCAAGAAGCAGCAAATTACCTTGAAGAGATTGCTGCTTTCTGATGATAATTGTGTAAGTTATTTGTACGAACTTCAAATTAATGACAAAATGTTATTTTTATCTGCTGAGGAGTTTGCAGTTTCTAACACAGTAACTCCTGTTACCTGTCTGGAAATGATTAAACCCTTTGTAACGTTTGTCTGTTGTTGGTAGTTCACTCATGGAGCAGTGATCAAATTACAAATACAACATTCTGTTTACCATCTCCAGAAGATTATAGTTGTATTTTAGTCTTGAAGAGAGCGAAACAATGGCTATAGCTCCATGGGATAACTTTTACCATTTTCTTAAATGAATTTAAGTGTGCTGTGCGCTCTTGAAATGAGATGAGAACCTCTAGCAGCACTTCTGGTGTGTTCTCTCCTGAGGTACTATTTTTAGAAGGGGTTGAAGTTTCTGTATGTGGCAGTGGGCAGATCAAAGCCTGTTAGAAGTGGCTGTGTCAGGGCTGATGTGTGAGTGCCAGTGCAGTCAGACAGGGACTGTGGTGTGCAGCTGCAGGGCAGCAGAGCTGTGTGTGTGAAACTGCAGCTTTGTAAACTCTGCTTAGAGAAAGGAGTAAGATCTCTGCAGGAGACTGGGGAGGCGGGTTGGGTGGCTAAACCTGATCTGATAAGATCAGAGCTCCTCCTCTGCAGAGTGAGTGCTGTGTTAGCAGACTTCCCACACTCCTGCACTCGCTGTGCCACTTTGGAGTTTGCACTCCGAGTTGTAGGACCAGTTGTAGGGAAAGGTGGAAGTTTCCATCACTCCTCCCTGGCATTAAGTATCTTCACCTGCCGTGTGTGTGCACAGGTGTGTTTGTGAGATTCACGCACCTGTGTAGGTACAAACACATACATGGATATATACATATACACATTTATGTGTGCACATACATACCGACACTGCGTTTTTCATCTAAAATACATCCTCTGGCTTTTTTCAGAAATTCTAGGATGATGACCTGAAAATATTGTATAATAAAGTCTCATGATATTTCAAATAATGGCCACATCTTTGTTTTTTCATCAGAAGAAATAATCTTTTTCTATGCACTGACTCTTACTTTGCTGTTTTGTTTTTAGCCAGGTTTTTGTGCTTGTTTAGACAATCAGCTCTGTAAATGAGTATTTTCTTCATCATAAGCTGTATAATAAAACACTGTTAAATTTGGGGGAGCTTTTATTTCTTAATGGGTTGTTAAATTATCGACTTCTTTGTTGAGACAGTTCAAAGGATGCCAATTATAGCAGTAGTTTTTGTGATTAATTGTCTGTAAGTAATTAAGCTTATCACCAAAGCAGTTTACAAAGCCACTAAGTTATTGTATGCTGTCAGCTTTCAGTGGCACACAACAATTTAGTGGTATATTGGGTTGTAAAGTCTTAACTTTATGATTCCTTGGTTTCTTGGAAATGCATTATTTTAACTATGCAACTCTGTCTAATCAGTTGTGGCGTGGAGTTTTTCCTACCTCCTGCAAAATTTAGAAGAGATTAAGGAAGAATAACAACTTTTTTTATACTTGTGTGCTTTCTTTCAGGCAAGGGTATACAGAAGATTATTATGGAAAAGGTGGATGGAGTGATTATTATTCAGGCTACTACCCAAACTCCTATGATTATGGAGGTAAGGTGTCCAAAATGACTCTTTTTTTCCATAGATTTTTCTCACTTGAGCCTTCAGTTTGCCTTTCCTTTGTGCAAACCCTCCATTGTAAAGGTTTTAAAAACAGAACAGTTTTGTTGCATGTGTTGCAAGGCTGCCTTTCACTGGGGTGTGTCATTGGTGTGTGACCTGAAGGCAAACCTGTAGAGTGGATTTTAGGTGGGTGTAAACAGAAGTTGACTCACAACTGGATTTTGGTTTTGTCCATCATTATCTAAGTGCTCACTGGGACATGCTGGCGTTGGGAGTCTGGAGGTAATTGCTCGTGTAAAACCCTGGGAGGGTTTTAAGCAACATCTGTCCACATCCTGAGATGTTTTACTTGGCACTCTGCAGAGTGATCACAGAGATTCTGTCAATGTCATAACAAATAGTAGGATTGAGTTTTAAAGATGTTAGAAAAGATCAGATGGCAAACACTGACCCCTTAGGAGTAACTAACTCCAACAGCCATGTTTCTCTGAAAGGTGTGAAATTGATTTTTTTAAGCTTTTTTTTTTAGAGTAAAAAGGTGAGGGTATATGTATGTAACTTTAAGTACATTTCTTTGGGTTTGCTCTGTGCTTCAGGAGCAAAACAGCTTGTGATTAGAGAGAAAGGAGCAGAAAAAGATAATAAGCAAAATCTACCAATAACTGAAGCATTTATTTTTCTTTTCCAAAGATCCAAGTCGCTGGGAGCGATACCCGTATGACCCCAGGTACAGAGACCCGAGAAGTTATGACCAGAGGTACTGGTATGATGCTGAACACAACCCTTACCAGAAGAGAGAAGCATATCCATATGGCAGCAGGTTTGTCCAGTCAATCCACATTCTCCCAGTGCTCTTTCCAGAGCTGGGGCAGCAGATTCTCTGGAGCAGGCTATTAAAATGTAGTGTTACACATATTTCACGGTATAGTTGCTAGTGTGTGTGTGTTGTTAGTTCTTTCTGTAGCTTTAACATAGGCCATTGAGGGAAGCCAAATGAGCTGTCACATCACTCTGAGAGAGGGATTGAAGGTAGCAGCACTTGTTTTTAGACCAGTTGTGTTTTTAGGACACACTCTGAGTATAATGTTGGTCTTGATCTTGAATAATCTGGATGAACTTTGTGAGGGAATGTCAGTTTGTTCACTGTAACAACAACCTCAGCCTAGCAGCGATTTAAGAGCCATCCTGGAGCGAGATCCAGTTTCCCTCAGGCCTGTGGGTGGCTGAGCTCATTCCTGCTCTCCGTGTCCCTCAGGAACGAGCGATACGAGGATAACTGGAGGTACGATCCCCGTTTCACCGGGAGCTTTGACGACGACTCGGAGCCGCAGCGGGATCCCTACGGGGACGAGTTTGAGCGGCGCAGTGTCCACAGCGAGCACTCGGGCCACAGCCTGCGCAGCTCCCGCAGCGTCCACAGCCACCACAGCAGCTTCAGCTCTCGCTCCCAGCAGGTCAGCTCCAGCTGCTCGCACAGCCTGCCACTCGCTCTGTTGGCAATGGCTGAAGCGTTAGAAAATCAGAAAATATCTCAGGGGTTAGCACGGGGAATGTGTGTTTTGAAAACTTTCATAAGCTTAAGGCTGTTTTGTAATATGGTTTTGAACCTAATGTTTGTCAGAGTTGTCAGGAGAGCTTTAACCAAAATCGGCGCTCAGCTGTGCAAGTTGCCACAGTAGAGGAAAATTTCCTCTACTGAATCCATTTGCAGTTTGTGGGAACATTGCTTGGCTGTAGTGGACAGTGTGCCTGGCTTTTTGTTCATGTCGTTTTTCTCATCACAAGCTTGGCTGTTGATGCTGTTGAGGCAGGATGGGAATGAACAGATTTTGTTTAGAAGGCTGAGAGTATAACTCTGATTTATTTCAAAATACATCACTCTTTTATACAGAGCTTCGTGTAGACCAGCTCCATTGGTCCTGAAGTGAAAACACCTCACACTATTGGTGTGCAATGAATGATGTAGCAAAACCTAACTATAAACAATGTGAACAACAAGAGAGATAAAGAACTTATTTACCTTCATTCTCAGCACTCTCTCAGGCTTCTGCCTGGTTAGAAATTTTCTGTTTTCTCTTTGACTGAATCTGAGACCTACAGGCTGTGTTACTGAACTTGGGATGTATTAAAAGACTAACTCCATATTTGTATGATTTTGACTTTAAAAGCAAAAACCAAAGCTAACTGATCACTCATCCACTTACACCACAAATACAGATATGTGAAAACCTTAGAGAATATTTGGCTAATTTTTGAGGTATGGTTTTTGCTCGTGTAATGGATCATTTCACCCGTACTTGGTTCATCATGTTTCTTGAAAGTTTAGGTACTGTACCAGTCTGAGTTCCAATTCATTTAGTAATGTTTGAAGTAGTATTGGAAATCATTTAGATGTTAATCTTTAGGCATCTGCTGTCATTTGGCATTTGTTGGGGTTTTTCAGTCGGGATTTTCTGTCTGTTACAGCAGAGGTAAACATTCATTCTGACCCACAGTTGCTGATAACAGAACTGGTGCTATAATCTTAACTTTTCACACAAGCACATAGAAGTTCTGTTGTGAGAGAACTGAACATGCTTGGATGTGAACAGATCAAATGATGATAAAAACATTGGGGGAGAAGACAAAATGATGAATTATCTGCACGGAAGGGTCTCATGGGATGGCTTTCTGCAAGGCCTTGCTGCAGTAAGCCTGTTGCACAGGAATGGAAGCTGTCAGGAGGGAATGCTGACTGTCTGCAGTGCTGCTTGCTCTGTGTAACTCCCAGCTAACCCTGACTAATCTGATCTGCCTAGAGCCAGCTCTACAGGAGCAATCACGATCTAACGGGCAGTGCCTATGAAACTCCTGCACAGGCAGTGCCCCTGCACCCAGATTATCCCTACGGAGGCTATGATCCCAGCTTTGATGGACAGCAGCCTTTCACAGACTATGGCTACCCTGCTGAGACAGGCTGGTCAGCTGTGGAACAAGGTATGGACACACTGGGGCATGAGGGACAGCACTGTGCTGTAGATACAAAACACTTAGTCTGGAAAAGCTTTCCCAAAGTGTTGATGTCTGTTTAGCTCTTTGAAGATGTGTTGTATGTTTGTACAGAGATGACAGGAATGTGTCTCATACAAAAAAAAAATTTTTCAAGCCTCTACATGAAAAAACTAACTGAATTTTAAAGTTCTGGAGTCTGGTTTTGTTCTAATTACTGCAAATCTTCAGGTTTGGGACTTTGGGATTATAAAGGAACTGATTATCAATAACAGGGTGTTTTCCACTACCACTGCAGAATTATATAATTGGGTAAATACAACAGCAACTTTATTTAGCTGCAAGGCATGTTACCTGTTCTTATTTTATCTTTTCTCCCCATTTCAGCACCTTTAAGACCCTCAACACCTGAGAAATTTTCAGTGCCTCATATCTGTGCCAGGTTTGGGCCTGGGGGCTTCTTAATAAAAGCGCTGCCAAACCTGCCTTCTGAGGGTCAGCCAGCTCTGGTTGAAATCCACAGCATGGAGGTAAAGTTTAAAAGGAAAATTGGGAAGTAATGGAATAAAGGTCTTTCTTTTGAAAGGGGGGTGGGGAATTTGAATTTATAACTTCCTGATTTCTCTTTTTTTTATGTTAGTGTATGTATCTTTATCTGTTTGGGCTGTAATCATAAGTAAAACAGTAAATTTAAAAGTTCCTTTCCTCTGAGAGATGACTTAGTCATGATGAGATCATCCAGCTCTTTATAATTTTGTTCAGGATGATGTACAGAGTAACTTGCATGTAAGGTAGATTTCATAATTTATCATCCTTATGCAGGTTGTGACAAAGTCACCCTTTGTATTTTGATTAAGAGGCTTGATTAGGGTCATGTTCAGCTCTAGGGGTTTTATCAGTAAAAAGCAAAATTTAGAGTTACAAGAATTTCTTATGTATTATATTTGTGTTTTAGACTATGTTACAACATTCTCCAGAGCAAGAAGAGATGAGAGCCTTCCCTGGTCCTCTTGCTAAGTATGTTCCTACAGTTTTCAGAAATAATTTTCATACATTCAGAAAGTATTTCTTAATTGCAAATTATGGGATTTTAACTGACTTAAAATATTTGTGGCTTTTCACCTGCTTAAATGATACATGAGCTTTAAATTTATTCCTCAGAGTAATCACAAATTATGACCTGAATGTTTACATTAGTCTCATTAAAACCTTTTTCTTTTTTATTTTTTTTCAGGGATGAGACCCATAAAGTGGATGTTATTAATTTTGCACAAAGTAAAGCTGCTCAGTGCTTTAAGAATGAAAATTTAATTGACAAAGAATCTGCAAGTCTTCTTTGGGACTTTATTGTACTGTTGTGCAGGCAGAATGGGGTATGTCTCACTGCTGGATTTTTTTATCTATCCTAAAGTGTTTTGTACACAAATCGTTTTTGTGCAAAGATCAGGAATTTGTGTTCTAGTCACTAATCCTGGTATGTGTCACAGTCTGAAGGAATGTGTGAACTGGGCACTCACCCTCAGCTGCTCAGAGGTGCTGATATTCACATATTGCTGTGGAAGTGCCAAATAAAAATGCAGGCAGTGTTGAAATAACAGATTTTTCAATTTTTGTTTCCTCTCCATACACACAGACTGTTGTGGGAACAGACCTGGCTGAACTTCTGCTCCGAGATCACAAAACAGTGTGGCTTCCTGGGAAGTCCCCTAATGAGGCAAATTTGATTGATTTCACTAATGAGGCATTGGAACAAGTGGAAGAGGAATCTGGTGAAGCCCAGCTCTCGTTTCTCACTGATAATCTTGTAACCACAGTTGACAGTTTTGAGAAGGAGACTGAGAGATTCAGGGAGTTGCTGCTTTATGGCCGTAAGAAAGTGAGTGACTGTGCTGCTACTTATTTTTGCAACTTTTGTAGTGCATGCAATATTTCATGGCACTGTATTACTCTGATACAGAAATGTATACCCTACAGCTCATAATCTAAAGCAAAATTATAGTGTGTTAGCTTTTATCTAAACATTTTGATTTGATCACAAATTACTACTGTAAAACTGGTTTTTATGAGTAGTATGTGAAGTTATTCCCAGGAAACTAATTTGTATGTTTATTAGGATGCTTTGGAGTCTGCCATGAAGCATGGTTTGTGGGGTCATGCTCTGCTCCTTGCCAGCAAAATGGACAGCAGAACACATGCTAGAGTGATGACCAGGTACTGGGTTGCTTTTTGATTAGTGAAATTTGGCTGCCTGTTCTGCTAATGAGGTGGAGAATGTCAAAATCATGGGTTATCCATAGTGGTTCATGGGGTATCCATAGTAGCTTTAATTTTACCTGTGTATTTATTTGTCATTTGTTACTATTTCTTCTGGGGTCTTCTGGCTATACATTTAAACCTGAGAAGTTGTTCTCTGCTACCTGATCCATTTAAAGAGTATTTGAACAATGTCGTCTATGGCCTTGCTTGGAAAAAAAACTGCAAAAACTCAACTGTCAATTTTGTTGAAGTCAGCTGGCTTGGGGAGAATCCAGAGGTTTTTTCCTAGTTTGGACTGACTGATGTTAGAGTGACAGAACCAGTTCACTTGTAATATTTTACTTTTGAACATCATCCATTGGGTAATTTTCTCTTCAGTGTAGTATTTTCACACAGCACTTCCTTCTCTTGAGCTAGGTTAGATTAATTGCCACTGAGAGCTGAAGTACATTTTAACTGCTTACCCCACATCTGTGTTTTGTTTTTCTCTGCAATGTCTCTGTAGATTTGCCAACAGTCTCCCAATTAATGACCCTCTGCAGACTGTTTACCAGCTCATGTCTGGAAGGATGCCAGCTGCATCCACGGTAAGGTTCACTGGGAGTAGTGGAGTTGCCAACAGAAATCTTTCCCAGAATGTCAGAGAAGTTGTTTTGGTCCTTTTTAGGTTGAAACACTTTAACCATGCAGAGCTCCAGTCACTGATTTGACCCAGTAATTCTTCTCATTTTAGTGCTGTGGAGATGAGAAATGGGGAGACTGGAGGCCTCATCTGGCAATGGTGTTATCCAACTTGACTAATAATGTGGACTTGGAATCCAGGACCATTGCAACCATGGGAGACACTCTTGGTAACTCTTGGGGAAATGAACAGGGTGATGACTGAAGGAAAAGCTTTGATTGCTCAGCCTATTATTTTTTTGAAAATAGGCAATTTCTTTATAAAATATAAAGTGGAGCAGTTTTATATGGACTTGTCTCTATTGTCTCTATTTGAATGCAAAGTCAAACAATACAGGACACTGAATGTGCCACTGAAATATCCTGAGCTCTGTCTTTTATTTCTCTACAGCTTCTAAAGGCCTGCTGGATGCTGCTCATTTTTGTTACCTTATGGCCCAAGTTGGGTTTGGAGTTTACACAAGGAAGACAACAAAGCTTGTCCTAATTGGATCAAATCACAGGTTTGACTTTCTTTTTTAAAAAAAACCCCAAATTTCTCAATGTAAAAATGAAAGTTTGAAAGACTGAATTGCACTGTTCTCCTTCTCCTCACTAGCTGGTTTTGAGATAACTATTTAGTGTCCTGTCTTGTAGAAGTTGTTGATATTTACTGTCTAACAGATCTGTGTGCGTGACAGTGACAGATCTGTGTTTGTCAGCTCAAATAATATTTTTCTTCTCCTGTTTGAAACAGCTTGCCATTTTTAAAGTTTGCCACCAATGAAGCCATTCAAAGAACAGAAGCCTATGAGTACGCACAGTCACTAGGAAGTCAGCCTGGCTGCTTGCCCAATTTCCAGGTGAGGAGCTGTTCCTGTTTTGGTTTGGTTTCTGTTTTGGCAGATGTCATGCTTTTACTCTCTCATGTGCTGTAGTCAGTGTGGCAAATATTTTCTCTGTTATAACATGAAATTTTCATGGATAGTAATGCCATATAGCTGTTTTCCTGTTGTCTTTTCATTCTCACTTATTTCATCTCTATATCCTGAACTTCTGAATTTTAACTTTATAAATTGTAATTCTGTATTCCAAAAGAAAAATCCAGCAGAATTTGCTGGCACTAGCTGTAGATAAATAGACAACTTCCACTGGATGCATTAGGTGGAAGAGGAGAATTGAATGCTTTTTCCTTTAATTTTAGATGTGATAATGAGATACCTGAGCTTTCAGCTGAAATGTCAGATTGCCTTTTATTTGTTACCACCCAGAGTGTTGTGATCACTTTGGTTTATTTGTCCTGCTTGCCTCCCCAGGTTTTCAAGTTCATCTATGCCTGTCGGCTGGCTGAGATGGGCCTTGCTGCCCAGGCTTTCCACTACTGCGAAGTGATTTCCAGAACTGTCCTCAAAGATCCACACTACTATTCCCCTGTGCTGATTGGCCAGCTAATCCAGGTAATGTGAGGAAGAATTAAGTGTTTGTGGCTGGATATTGTAGGAGGGAAGCTGTGGCTGATGAATTCACACTTTGCAATGGTTCCTTTGCTCAGATGTCATCCCAGCTGCGCCTGTTTGACCCTCAGATAAAAGAAAAACCAGAGCAGGAATCTTTTATTGAACCCTCCTGGTTGGTGACACTTCGACATGTGGATGGACAGATCAAGGTATGGTGTGTGCTTTTCAGCATGAATTATTCCCTGTAAAGAATAAGTGCAAATCCAGTTTTTAAAATGGTTTTGTTTACACTACTAATCACAGAAACGTGGGAAGTGACCTTATATATTCATGTCCTAAATTGCAAATGCTATGGTGTAAACCAAGTGAATTTTACTACACTTCAGTGCCCTGAGATTCAATACAGAATAATTAAAGCTATATGAGACAGGTTTTTCTTAATACCATAATGCAGGGAGAATTGCAGGACTCATTAGGTTGCAGTAATCAGGGGATCTGCTTGCCATAAAAATATCTTGTATGTGGATTGGTGTTACTAGATTATAACAGAGTAGAAATAGAGTTCATTTAAAGAGATATGTTAGAAATTTGAACCCTGAGCTAATTAACTGTGTTTCAATTTAAAAACAAACCCTTCAAATTATTGGTTGATCTTAGCTTATAAATGGCTGACAACTCGTTTTTCTTTGACTGAACACTAAAAAACTGTTTTCACACTTTAAGATTTCCTTTGCTCTGTTCCCTTGGTTATGAACTGGATGCCTGGTACAGATCAGTTAATAATATCTTGTTTTTTCCTGCAGGAGGGTGCAATAGCCTATAACACAGACAGATCCACTCCCCCTCCCTACGAATGCAGCACTCCCAGCTCTGAACTGGACCGTGCCAGTCAGTGTGATGGGGCAGGTGGCCATGACGTGGGGCCAGGTGCTGAAAATCCCTTGCTGGCATCCTTGTTACCCAATATGGCTCAGCAGATGCAGAGCGTGCAGCTGATGCCTTCAGGTTGGTGTTTCATATCCTTTATGACAGAGAGAAAACAAAGGTTTTGAATTTCTGATACAAGAAACCACTTAAGAGGCTGGCTGGAACAGGGAGGTTTCACTTCTGCATTGTATCATTCATAGGGTAAAAGGTTCACACTGGAATTTCTGTTTAATTTTAACTCTGTTTTGTTTTGTTTTGTTTTGTTTTTAATGCTGCAGTACCTCAGGCTGTCCTTGATGGCTCAGCTGCCATGATTCCTCCTGGTGACCAGGGAAGTGTCCCCTTCTACCCAGTGGCTCCTCAGCCTCTTGGCCCAGGACCTGGCTTTGCACCTCCAGGATTTTCAAATCCCTATGGAACTGAACCATCCCCACTGTATTTAGGGACAACACTACCCCCAGGAGGGCCACCACAAGAAATAGAACCACAGCCAGAAGAGCAGACAAACCTGGAAACAGGTCTGGGATCTTAATAAACACCTTTCCTTCCTTAGAAAGGGAATGAAGTGTTTCAGGGAATAATTCAAAATATCTCAGTATTTAAAAAATAGTAATGTTTTGGGTAATTAAATTTAAAAACACCATGTAATGGTATAGAAACATCTGTAGAAAGTTGTAGTATTCATCCTGCTTTGCTGGCTTACTTTAAAAGAGAGGTCAGACTCTGCAGATGATGATTTAGACAATGTCAGGTAATCCCTGAGTGCAGTGAGATTGGCAGTTCTGCTTCCAAGAGATTTCCAAGGGATATCAGGGATTTCTGCCTCTGGACAAGGGTTTCTAGGACCCTGATAGGTTTTAACTCTGTGACAGCAGAGCCTGACCCATGTGGAGAGAAAGAAACTTAGTCTGGCAGAGTTCAAGATGTGAGGAACCTTTAACTGCTCCATCCTGATGGTTGTGTCCTTTAGCCTGCTCTGGCCTGTGTTTAGAAAAAACAGAAACCCAGATAGGAGAGGAAAAAAAATCACAACAATTGCAGCTCTCATTCTTTAAAAGACCAGGTTCTCTAGCACAAAACTCATAAGTGGTGAAAACTTTTGCCTTAAAACTGTTGTGGGGCTTGGGAGATTTGTTTATTGTCGGGTTTTTTGTTGGTGTGTGTCCCTGCTAACATAATCTAATTTTTTTTTAAGGAATGCAGAGAATTGCCCCAGAGTCTCCTTCACAAAACTCCTTCCCTGAACAGAGAGAGGATGATTTCTATGGCAGAATGGCTAACATGGTATTGTTATTTCACACATTTCTCCAGCTGCATTGCAGCCCAATGCAAACACGAGGATTTGGGGGCTCTGTATTGCTCTTCAGCAAGACTTGAAGCTTGGTTTTTAGAAGTCCATAAAGAACCAGATTAAATGTCTTTGTGTGGAAAACCTTGATAAAAAATTAATGTTGTGTCAGATATTTATCTGCTTGTTTATTATGTATTTATGTCCGGGCTTTATATCTAACCAGACAACAGGACAACGATCCATCTTAAGGTTTATTTGGTGTGAACTTTTCTGTTTATGGATTTTTCAAAGAAGGATTGTTTTTAGCAAGGTGGAATGTGATCCATCACTGCAGCAGTGACAACTGTTGTTTTCCTGTGTATTTGTCACCCAGGGCTATGGGCGAAGGTCCCGAACAACCTCAGAGTCCTCTGCTCATTCTGTGGGACGAGAGAGATCCAACTCTGCAGCAAAACAACCCTCTCCTCCTCCCTCTGCTCCTGCAGGGAAAGAGAGTAAAAAAGAAACAAAAAAGGAGGCAGCACCCAGAAAGGTAAACTTCCTTGGGGAGGTTTGTTGGTAAATGTGGTAACTCCTGGTCCACTGTACTTAAGAAGTCCTGACTAAACTATTTCTACTTACTAGTTGCAACTCTTAAGAGTTGAAGTCCCTGACAGAAAATGTGTTGTTGCATGAAAGTTTGTTTTAACTTGCCTGTAAAGTGAGACAAGAATTAACTGAGAGGGAGAGAATTAACTGATTTAATTTGTTTTTAGACTGGTGGAACCTGGTTTCGCTGGCTGATGGGAAAAGGCAAGAATGAGGCTCACCTGCCAGATGACAAGAATAAATCAGTAAGGCCCCAAAAATCACAAAAACCGTTATATACTTGAATTTGTTCTTAATGTTCTCCTGGATGACAGATGAACATTGTTTTGATGAGTACCAAATGATTGTAAAACTTTAAAGATTATTCGTATTCTAAGACAAGCTTTTTTAAAAAAAAATTACAGTTATTTTGAACTTTTTTAACAGCTTGCTTTGAGCTCTTTGTTTTTGACTGTGGTTTTCTTTTAGATTGTTTGGGATGAGCAGAAACAACGTTGGGTAAATCTGGATGAACCAGAAGAAGAGGTAAACATCCAAGTCCTCATGATTTCTCAAAGTAGAAAACAAAAATCTGTACTTGGCACACAATTTTCTTTAATTGTCTCTTAAGAGCTGATTTTTACTGGATTTGGATTAAAATGTGCTACATCAGATAATGGTGTGATTGGATTTTTTTGGTCTCCTTGCAGAGTAAACCTCCTCCACCACCTCCAACAGGATTTCCTAAAGCTGCTCAGGCTGCTCCCCCTGGGCCTGGAGGCCCCCCTGGTGCCTCTGTCAACGTGTTCTCCAGGAGAGCAGGTAATAACAGCCAGCACTGATATTTGAAGACTTTCTCCTGCATAAAATATGAAGGCAGAAGCTCTGGCTTGCCCTGGGTTGTTTTGGAGCAGTTGGCAGCTCAACGTTGCTGGCTTTGCTCGTGCCCAGCTCCTGCACTGCTGTCACAGTGTACAGTGTGACATGACTTGGGTATTACTGTTTGTATCCCTGGAGTGTTATTTCCTGATCCTAAAAGATGCTTTAACCAGCCAGCTGTTCCAAGTAGACACAGGCATGATAAACACAAGGGTTCTTTCTGTTTTTCTGCATGTTTCTGGTTTAGCTGGGAGCAGAGCCCGTTATGTGGATGTCCTGAATCCAGGAGGAACCAAGACAAGTGGTGCTGTTCCTGCACCATCAGACCTGTTTGCCCCTCTGGCACCAATGCCCATTCCTGCCAACATGTTTGTTCCAAACTCAGGTGTGTGGATGGGATTGTGGGGAGGTTTTATGGCTATTTATGGGGTGTGTTTGGCTAAATTCTATTTCCTCTGTAGTTCCAGGGGAATCCCAGCCTGTGGAGGGGAGTGGAGCAGCAGAGCACACACCAGCTGCAAACCAAACCAACACAGACCCTGCTGCAGCTGTGGAGCCAGAGGTGGGTTCCAAGGAATGTCTTGTAGGAGAACCCAAAATTCTGATTCAGGCCCCCTCAGGATTCTGAGCAGCAGTTTCACAGCCACAGTCCTTAAAGCATGATGTTGTTGTAGGGTTTGTGGTTTAACATTTTACTTAAAGAACAGGAGAAGATAAATACAAGTGAAAATGGAAGTGGGAGGTTGCATTTCCTAATTGGACAGGGCTGCAGCTTCCATGGGTGCAGGAAAGGGGCTGAGAACGTGGGAAGAGTCTTGCACTGCACATCACACCTGCCTGATGTGCTGTAACATTGTTGTGCCCCAGTGGGATCTCTAAGGGAAATGTGGAATAGCCTTGTAGTAATGATGATAAACAGAAGTGCCTTGTTTTCCTTCAGTACTTAAACCCTGCAGCCCTTCCTCCTGGATCTGGACTTCATGTTCCCAACCCTGATGGCTCCCAGTCAGGCGAGGTAAGGCTTGATGCAAAGTATTTAATTAATGACTTTTTACAGTTAATTGTAGTGGTCTTACAATGGACCATCTAAAACAAGGAACTGATTCAGTTGCTGATAAGTAGCCAAGATGTGATTTGGCTGCCTCCAGAATTACACAGAAAAGACCTCTAAGTCCATATGAGAAGTTCAGCCTCCATTCACAGCCCTACATTCTGTGATCTCCTTTTCCTATATAAGTACATTTAAAAGCCCTTTTCAGATTAAAATGTCAGTAGCAGTTGAAGGGTCTCTTCTTGCCTCCATGCATGCATATAATTTCACTAATATTAAGTGCAAGACACAAGGAGAGCAAGTTGCTGTGTGCTAGGCAGAGTAACATGACCTTTGTTCCTACTAAATGTTTTCTATACCTACATAATTTTGTGCTTTAAGAAGTCCTTTTGATTTAAACTAACTTCTGGCTTTACGTTTGTTTTTGGTTTTTGTTTTTTTTTTTAACTTGAAGTTGGTTTAACCTTTGGCAGTGAGACGTTGACAATGAAATAAAACAACTGAGAGCTTGAGGCAGTGACATGCATGATGACTTTTTTTATTTGTGTTTTTTTGTATTTGTGTGTTCTTGCTGTTTTGTAGCTTTCGCGCTCTAGTTCAATGAGTTCATTATCACGTGAAGTAAGCCAGCATTTTAATCAGGTACATGTGGCTGGCCATTCTCATTTATGTTAACTTATTTACTTCCCCCCCCTCCCCTCTTTATTTTGCATCTGCTCAAATACTAATGCTACTTTTAGTCATTTCCCCCTCATTTCACAGAATTATCATTAAAAGTAGATCATGATGTAGTGTTCCTTTTTACACTCAAACAGGGTCTTCAGTTTTGTGTCTTTATGAGAGTGCATGTAATCCAGGCATGCTTTTTATTTATGATCCTAAGAGAGTCACATAATTTCATAATTTTATTTCTGGGATACTAAATAAATGAGTTGATTTTAAACAAAAAGAAAACCAAACATCCTCCAACGAAACCAAACCAACCTCCTAAAAAGACTCAATACAAGCAAAACTTGGTCATTCTGCTGCTGCCAGTCTTAAATTGGTAATAAACCATTTGCAAAAGTCCCTGTAGGAATTAAAGGAATGCTTCATCTCTGCTGGAAGTTCCAGAGCTGTGGGGTCACCACAAAGGAGTGACACAAACCTTTCTGATATTTTGTAATAAAGCAAAACCTGGCATAGAATGTTTATTTTGGGGCAAGTCTTGAGGTGTGTACTAACAAAGGCAGAAGGTACTAATTGAGTGGAGTTGCACTGGTGTCTTGTGTTGGTTTTGCATGCTTTGGATCTGCAGAGCTATTTGCAGTTGATGCATGTGACACTGTTTGGCCAATTCCTACATTAAGCCAGCCCTGTTCTAGATCTGGATGCAAACTGTACCAGCACTCTGGAGTTGTTCCAATAAGCTGTGCTCTCCATGTTGTTGGCATTATTCCTGTGAATATTTGCTCTGTATAACTTAGCAGACTACATTTGAGAGGCACTGGAGTTCCTCTCTGCCTTTGTCTAATTTCAGTTTTTTCTCTTCCCAGCCTGCCACTGTTCCACCCTCGGGGGCACCTTCAGCAGGGGCGGTACCGTTCTACAACCCCTCTCAATTTGCACAAGTGAGTGAAGAGCTCATATTTCCTTATCCTTTTTCTTATTATTCAAGATTTCCCAGAGAAGTTGTGCCTGCCCCTGGATCCCTGGAAGGGTCCAAGGCCAGGCTGAACAAGGTTTGGAGCAGTCTGGGACAGCAGAAGTTGTTCCTGCCTATGGGAGGGGGTAGAATGTGGTGGGCTTTAAAGTCCCTTTTGACCCAAACCAGTCTGATTCCATGCTTTGAACAAAACATGATTTTGTGCTTTATCAGCTTCATCTAGGTTGTTGCATGTAGAGTGTTAAATGTGGACAAAGATCAGTCTGGCACCTGTTCAATTTAACAAGTTCCCATTCAAAACTTTATTGTCGATTTCTTGAATTTTTGCCTCCAGCATGACACTTTTACAGAACGTTTTGTTTATCCCTGTTCTTTTTACAGTCTCCTGCAGCCACTGGAAGTTCAAGACTGGGAAGAATTGGACAGAGGAAGTATCCAACACTGAAGTAGAATACAATGGCTTTGTATTTGGAATTCTTGCTCATGTTCTGAGTATGCAGAGAACTATTCAGCCTTATGGCACCTGGTATCAGCTGCAGGTGACATGACAGAAATCTAATGATGGGTGATCTTTTTCATGCTTGCACCTCATCTACGCAAACCATTACCAAACATGAAATATATGTAACTTTTCCTTTTCAAAACCTGGCTAGAAATAGCTTTGCTGTGATAAAGAATAGGCACAAGAGAGGAAATAGTTGCTGTCTGTTACAAAACCTGTTTGTAAATTGCATAGGCAATTTATTCCTTAAGTTTATTTTAAACCTTACTAGCGTGACCTTCCGAGACATAGTTTCAGGGATTCCTTAATTTCTGAAGGATGCTCCCCTCCCAGCAGGGGTAAAAAAAAAACAAAAAAACAAAACAAACATGTCCACATTGTAAGATAACACTGTGGCCTTAAGAGGACCATGCACAATTCCAAACAGGGCTCACCCAGGAGCTGCCTCGTGCTGGTTTGGTTTTTGGGAGTCGGGAGGGGGCCACAGCTCATCCAAATAAATCGACCTATATTGAATGAAAACTGTGACTGTAATCTAATCCTGATTTGATTTGGATCTTTCCTAGTCTGTATGTAGTTTGTGGTTTAGACTACCTGTAAAGCCAAGTGTATAGTGGGAAGGAGCTCTGTATCATAGCCAACGCTGTTCTCTTGACGAGTGAGTGTTTAAGTGCAATACGGTTACTTTGCTTTCTCTCAAACTGCTGGCACTCTGCAGCTGGGGGGTAACAGCTTGAAAGTTGCTTATTTTTTCCTTTTGGGAGTGCCAGAATCAGTGTAATAAGCCGTTCTTGAATCTCCCTTACTAAAATAACCAAGGTCTTAAATAGCTAACAGCTAAATTTCATACTAAAAGTAGACGGATTAGACCTCTTCAGATGGACTTCAAAATCTTTAGGTTTAATATAGGAAATCTTGAAAACCATGGTATGCAGCGTTTATATTCACTGAAGAATCTGAATTATCTGCAAAGAGAGAAATAAACTTTAAATATTTATTAAATCATTAGGCCATATTTTATTTAGAACTTGCCACCAAACTATTTGATTTTACTTGAATTTCTGCCCAGGAGTAGAAGTAATACGAATGTGAAATTGCCAGTATTTGTCCCTAGTTGTTTTTTTTTTGTTTGTTTGTTTGTTTTTTCTTTTCCTGAATAACGCCACTTTTCTAAGATTGTGTAGCCTTATCTGTGTCCCAAAAAGTTTGTATGCAGCCCAAGTAAAACACTGTTTGGGGGGGATTAGAAACTTTTGTGTGCTGGTCCATTCTCAATTCCCGACATGGACAGCAGCAGTCAGTGTGGTTTACTTTTCTATAATTGAAACCTAATCAGACACTTGGCTTTCCTCTAGTCCAGCCAGGCTGCTGATTATTTTCTCCTTTCAGTAGAGACTGCCAAACAACTTCATGCAAGGAGGCTCCCCCTGAGCTGGGAGCGGCTGTCTTTCCTAAGTGTAAGATTTGACACTGTAAATTCTTAAATAAAATATTTTGCGCTCTGGAGCACTTTCACATTTTACTTTCTTCTTGTGGTTATTGCTTTAATGAGGTGGGTGAAGGAGCCTTTCCTGTTTGTCTGGGAATGATCAGTGTGAGGAAAGCGTTTGGTTTTTGGAACAGCTTCATCGGAGCAGGTGTAGGTGCAATATTGGGAAGAACTCCTTTTTTATAAGGGTGAAGAGGCTGTGGCAGAGGTTTCCCAGAGAAGCCGTGGCTGTCCCATCGCTGGAAGTGTCCAAGGTCAGGCTTGGAGCATATGGAAGATGTCCGTATGTATCCATGGCAAAGGCTGGGAACTGGGTGATCCTCAGGGTCCCAGTCTGTGATTCTGTCATCGCTGTTTATACTGATCAAAATTGAAGCTTTAGCCTTAATATAGACAACTTTTAAATTTCCCCAAGTGTAATTAACACGTTTACTTTAACTGCTTTCTAAACGCCGCCTTCACCCCGTGTCGCCACAGCCGCGACCTGCCGCGCTCGCTGCCGGGCGCTCCTCCGGCCGCCGGGGGGCGCTGCGGGCGGGGCGGGCCCGGCGCTGCCCCCGTTGCCACGGCCGGGCCGGGGCGGCCGCGCCGGCACCGGGACCGAGACGGGCACCGGGACCGAGACGAGCACCGGGACCGGCGCTGCGACCGCGGATACGGGCGAGGAGCCGTGAGGGACCGGTGAGGCCCGCAGCGGCGGGAAGGGGCGGCCCGGCGGGCGGGGGCGCGGCCGCGGTGAGGGTGAGCGTGAGGGGGTGAGGGTGCGGGCCGGGTCCCGCCCGCCCGCCCGGCCGGGGCTGAGGGCGCGGCCCCTCGGTGCCAAACCCGCGCCCGGGGCTGCCTCACACCCGCGCTTTGCCCCCTCAGGGCCGGGCTCGGCTGCTCCGCGGTAGCCGCAGAATGACGAGGTGCTTCCCCCCGTGTAGAAATGTACTGCACAGCCCGTTCCCGCAGCTCAAGCCAGCCCTGGGGTGTTTCTCGGTGTGTCGGAGTTGGTGCAAGGCAGGAAAAAGCGGCAGCGATTTCCCGGCTGTGGGATCGCTGGAAATTTCCTGGCCTCGGGCAGCCGGTGCTGGTGACGCCTGTGTACAGCAAGGACAACGAGCTGTGGTTTCTGTGCAGCTTAAATTCCCTTTCGTGCTAGCAGGGCACGCTGCCTTTCCTGAAAGAAGGGTGTACACAGCCGTGCAGGAGGTCTCTGCTCTGCTTTTGGGGCAAAAAACAGAAAAGAACAGTGATTTTCTAACAAGGTCACGTTGGGGTGTGAGTTGTGCTATAGGGAGGTCCTGCAAGGAGATGCTTTCTGATGGAGGAGAACAGTTTGCAGCTCGATAACTTTTCCTTCTTACATCTTTCTCTTGGGGGAATCCAGGTACCCCACGTCTTGGAATTTTGCAGACAATGCATCTGCCTGCACATTCACCTGCCCTTCACTCCCAGCTAAAGGCTGAGCTGTCTGCAATTCCCATGTCTCACTGGCTGAGTAAAGCCCTGTGATAAAGGGAAGGAAAGTATGCTCTGAGGAACTTTTCACCTGGAACAGCATCCACAGCAGGTACCTGGGGGACAATGAGTACTCCAAATGGATTTCCGCAGCACTCAAGGCTGTGTCTTACTCGGAGCATGGAGGGTGGAGCAGTACAGGACCTGCAGGCAAAAAAAGCTGGAAAAGCAGCCAGAAAGGAGGCTGGGGGTGATGGGGCACCTCCGAAAATAGGCACGCCCATAAGTGAGACCTTAAAGCTTCTGCCAGAAGAACTCAAAGCTAACATGAAAATTAAATCGATCACTCCAAGGCCCCCTCGGAAGCCCCGGCTGGAACGTGCTGCATCCCTGGATGAAAAGAGCTGGAGGAAGTGGAGACGATTTAGGACCAGCCAGGAAAGTCTGACTGATCCCAACGAGACGAGCTCCTCCAACGGTTCCCTGCAGGAAGCGTCCCCCAGCCCTCCCACCAGGGGCAGGGCCAGCCCCTGCAATCCCTGCTGCCAGCAGGATTCCTTGCACAGTTCACCAGACGCCTTGGAAGCCAGTCCCGGGGGGAAGAGCAGGGCAGGCACCTCGGACCTGGGCAAACGAGCCTCCGAGATCTCCAGTGCCTTTGGGGGGCTCCTGCGGGGCAAGGGGTTCGCGGGGGGCAAACCCCGCCTGTCCCAAATCATGCCGGCCCGTCCCCTGCCTCCCATGGAGCTCAACGTGGCCTCCCACTCGCTGAGGACAGCTAATAGGATCGACTCGGATTGCCTGGATTACCGACATTATTCTCAGCACAAGTTTGGGAGGGTGAGCAGCAGCCTCAGCGACTCCCGGCTGCAGGGCAATGGGACGCTCTATGACAATTGCTCCACAGACTCCATGAAATCCACCTTCAGCGTGCTCACTCCCATCCGAGCCAAGGATGTCCGCAGCAGGTAGGGCTCCCCCAGCTTCTCTCCTGCTTTTGGGGTGTCAGCAGGGAGAAGAATCCCACTGGGCAGGGAACTTGTGAGCTCTCAAAGGCCATTCTCTGTTATTTTACCTGCTGTGAAGAGAGCTGGAAGATGAAGAGATCAGTACAAATACTCTGCATTTGCTCCTTTCCTCCTTTTAGCTGAGTATTTTCATAAATCTGAGTCTGGTTTGCTGTCAGTTTGCTTGTAATACTAACATAATCTGGTTTGAGAATTAAGAAGTGGGGCTGTGCATGCCAGAAGTTGGGAAAACTTTTTTTAGAAAAATCTAAAAGTACATTGGGCTTGAACCAAAATGATAAATTACAGAAAAAAATAACACCAGATATTTTAAATTGAGATTGTCATGCAGCATTATCGCAGTCCTGTGAGGTGCTGAGCAGAAGTTGCACTTGTTTGCTTTCTGGCAGGATCAAATTATGTGCTGGGAACTACTCCAGTATCCCACAGGAGGGAAAATCCTAATCATTTATCCAAAGTGTGGGAGTCAGTAGTCGAGGGGAAATAATTATGAGATAAATTAAAATGTTACTAGCTGGTAAAAAAAGCCCCAAAGTTAGATTGTTACTTGTTTGCCATCAGCGTTTTCTTTCCCATTCCTCCCTAAAGCAGCTGGAGCCAGGTGGGTGGTGCTGGGTTGCCCAGAACTCCCTGACTTTATTCTCTCATCATTATTTGCAGAGCTTAAGCAAGATTAAAAATGCTTATTCAACATGAAGTCCCTGTGCCAGCATCCCTCACCTCTGTAATCATATCCTGTGGGTGCTATGGGATGCATCTGTGTTTCCCAAAGGGGATATTTTGAGACCTCAGGCTCAATAAATTATTTTCTTGAAGTTGATTTGATCAGCTGAATTGAAGGAAGAATGAGTGAGTTTGAGGTTTTGGTTAAAGAAACCTGATGCCATAACACTGGGAATGGTGGAGTTGTTTTGATGTTTGAAGTAAACTGAGCTGCTTCAAGGTACTCTAATTTAATGGAATCACAGAATCATGGAATGGTTTGGGTGGAAGGGACCCCAAAGCTCATCCAGTGCCACCCCTGCCATGGCAGGGGCACCTTCCACTGTCCCAGCCTGCTCTAAACCCTGTCCAGCCTGGCCTTGGGCACTGCCAGGGATCCAGGGGCACCCACAGCTCCTGTGGGCACCCTGAAGTTACCAAACCAATTTCTTTGTTCTGTATCTGGATGAGTTTAGTGGGGCTGAAGACTTTGGATGGCTTCAGTCTTCTCAGCACAGAACTTGAGCAGCATCAGCCTCACCATCACCCTCGTGTCCTGGCTTTGGAAGGAACTTCAGGCAAGCAGAACAACTTATAAATACTAAATTCCTTCTTCTTAAAGGTGTATTCTTGCTTACTTAAAGATTTAAACATTACACAATATCCCAGCTGCCCTGCCCTTTCCTTAAATGCTCTTTTTTGGGTCTTCTGTCCACAGGAGCTATTTGGAAGGCAGCCTTCTGGCAAGTGGTGCCTTAATGGGAGCAGAAGAACTCAGCAGATATTTCCCTAATCGGAATATGGGAATCTTTGTGGCCACCTGGAACATGCAGGGGCAGAAGGTAGGTGCACAGTAAAGTTGGCAGTAAAGTTACCCCAGCTCTGCCGAGAGGACTGGGGGAATGTTTTTCTGTTCAAGACTATGTTCCTTGTCGGTCATCTTTGTCAAATTACAAGGTATTCTTCTAGTAAATATTTGCATAATTAATATTGCTTTTCTTTTCTTTCTTTTTCTTTTAAATTTCTTGTGTAATAGGAACTTCCAGTGAATCTGGATGACTTCTTATTGCCAACAGATCCAGACTTTGCCCAGGACATGTATGTCATTGGGGTTCAAGAAGGCTGTCCAGACAGGTAGCAAAAACAATGTAATGAACCATCTTCTTTTATTGTTAACTAATCATTTTTCTTTGAATTAGACTAGAAATAGTCTCCATTGTATTCCTAATATTTTCAATAATCAACCCATTTAACAAGACTGAATTCTATTACATGAGCACCAGAGGAAATAGGATTTAGAGGAAAAAGTGACAGAGATCTGTAAATCATAAAATCCCAGAATGGTTTGGGTTAGAAAGGACATTAAAGCCCATCCAGTGCCACCCTCTGACACTTTGCACTAGACTAGGGTGCTCCAAGCCCTGTCCAGCCTGGCCTTGGACACTCTCAGGGATAGAACAGCTTCTGTGTGCATACAGAATTTCATCCTGATGGCAAAGCTCTGCTGATTTCTGTGGCACCTCAGCAGCCACCCCTTAGTTCAGTGCAGGGAGGTTCTGCTTATGCCTTGATGTTGTGTGTGAGAGGGATTGCTGTGTGTGCACAAGGCTGACGTGCTCTTCTGGCTGTTGTCTCCTGTGCTGTCTGTGTGATGCAGCTGTTGTTCTCTCCTGCAGAAGGGAGTGGGAGATCCGCCTGCAGGAGACGCTGGGCCCCCACTACGTCCTGCTGCACTCGGCTGCTCACGGCGTGCTCTACATGTCCGTGTTCATCCGCAGGGACCTCATCTGGTTCTGCTCGGGTGGGTGGGGAGCTGAAGGCACTGCTGCCAGCCTCTGCCCTGCCTTTTCTCCCTCTCCTAACCTCCCTGCTCGCTGTCAGAAGCATTTCAGTAACAGCATCTTCTTTTCTTCCTTCCAGAAGTGGAGTATGCCACGGTGACAACTCGAATCGTGTCTCAGATCAAAACCAAGGGAGCTCTGGGAATCAGCTTCACATTTTTTGGGACCTCCTTTCTCTTCATCACTTCCCACTTCACATGTGAGACATTTGCAATCTAGCTACGAGTGTCCTGGTTGAGGGAGGAGGGGAGGGAGCTGTACAGAGGTGAAAAAGCAGGACAGGCTGAAGCCAAAGCTCAGGATTGCTGAGCAGACAAAGATAAGGGAGGAAGTTTATTTGGTAACAAACTTACAAAAGAACTGTATTAATGGAAACAGAAATTAACTCTGCACCATTGTGTCCCTCTTCCCACACTTTCTGCCATCATTATTCTGTGCAGACGCTCCCAGAGTGTCACATTTGATGTGTGGAAAATGTCTGATACCCTTTGGAAGCTCCTGGTATAACAAAAAATGATTGTTGAATGAAAATTATTCACTGGTGGTAGTAATGGGGTTTTTTGTCTTGCAGCTGGGGACAGTAAAGTGAATGAGAGGAAACTGGACTACAATAAAACCATTCAAGCCCTTACACTTCCCAAGAACGTTCCGGACACAAATCCATATCGATCCAGTTCTAGTAAGTGTGAAACCATGAGCGTGGGGAGCCAGGGTCAGCAGAGTCTGTGCATTATCTCTGTCTGCACTGGGAAAGAGACTGTGTAAAAAGAAACCACAGGTCTTTTTGTCTGAGGATGGTTATTACTCACATGATTTATTTCTTTTTCTTGAAGTTGGGAATTTGAGAAGAAATGGGAGAGAAAAAAATCAAAAGGGCATTTTTACGTGATGTATTTTTTTAGCAATATGATAATTTTGGTTTAATTATTGTTAATATTACAGATGTGTTTTACTTTCTGGGTGTTTTCTAGAACAATTAGGAATGATGTTATTTCAAATTTAAGAGAATAAAGCTTATGTCACTTTGCATAGTGACACAGGTCAGAGCATTGTTTGCCAAAGTCCATTATTGTTTCCTAAATACTGTGCTGACAACTTGATACCTAGATAGATAATTAGGTCCTTCTACTAGGAAATTGAATATACTCTTTATCTGTAGTGCAGCATTAGCTTCTTGTATTCCCTCTGGTGTTAGGTCCTATAGATAGTTTGGTCTCTTTTCAGCTTTTTCTATGGTTTTTAACATTTCGGTTCTGTTTTCTCCTGGGTTGTTAATTCCCATATTCAGCAGTGATCACAGGTAGAAAACATACTCAATATCACATCTCCAGGTAGTGAAAAGAAAGAATTTCTTCCTGTTCCTCGACCACATTCAGCAGCATCCCTTGAACACCTGTGGTGTGAATTTGCAGGTGATGTCACAACTCGGTTTGATGAAGTTTTCTGGTTTGGGGACTTCAACTTCCGGCTGAATAAGGATCGGGAGACTGTGGATTCCATCCTGAACCAGAACCCGGACACAGACGTGTCCAAGCTCCTGGTGTATGACCAGCTGACCAGCGAGATGAGTCGGGGTAAGGGGCAGCTGTTCATCTCCCTCCTCTCCAGAAACAAAGATACCTACTCACAGGAGTAATGTCAGCCCAGTCCCCATTTCCTTGAGACCTCTCCTGATTTTTTGGATTAAGTTCCCTAAAGAAGGGAATCAGCAGCTGTCAAATACAGTGGCAGTGTGTCAAGGGACCTTTTGCTGTAGCAGTTTGTTCTGTTTAATGTAACCTCCCAAGCCATTTGCTGCTGTTTCATCTGACTCCTCCATAACCCTTAACTGGGCATCTTTCTGGATGCCCAGGAAATTTAGATTTGAACAGCATTTGCAAAGCAGCATGAGTTTCAGTGGAAGGGGAAGTGCATGGACCAGTTCTTCTTTGTTTAACTGACCACTGATTAAACAGCCACTGCCTATTTTTTATCCTCTCCATGTCAGGACTGGAACTTGCTCCCTTTCTGGAGCCCAAGCCCAGGTTTTTCTGGGATGTACGTGGCTGTTGTTTCTAGCCAGCATTAGTAGATACAGTGCCCAGTTCTCAGGAAGGAGGAGTTTGTTCATGCCATTCTTCCCTTCCCTTACAGGGTCTATTTTCAAAGGATTCCAAGAGGCTGCTATCCATTTCCGTCCTTCCTACAAGTTTGACATAGGAAAGGACAGCTATGACACCACTTCCAAACAAAGGACTCCCTCCTACACGGTAAGGGATGATTTCAGAAGTCAAAGGGGATTCAGTTGAGTTGAGATTTGTTGCTTGAGGGCAGCTGGGACTTCTGGAAAAAAGGGTTGTTGAATTTGTGAGCACAGGGAGAGTTTGGCCCAGGCTGTTAACCTCATCTTCCCTGCCTTACCTCCTGTGTGAGCGGGCTCTCCCCTGTGCTCAGAGCTGGCACAGGACTGTTGGGATCAGACAATGAATGGATGGATCCCCATCCAAGGACACGTTAACTTCACCAAGTGGAGCGTGATGAATGATTGGATTTGTCTCTTGTGAAGCAGTGCTGCTTTCCAGGGTGGGTGATGTGCAGAGGGGGTCACACTCACTGTCCCCTCTGCCTCCAGGACCGAGTGGTGTTCCGCAGCCGCTACAAGGATGACATCCAGGCTGTCAAATACTCCTCTTGTCCTGTCATCAAAACCTCAGACCACCGACCTGTGTTTGCCTTGTTTCGTGTGAAAGTGAGGCCTGGCAGGGACAAGTGAGTACCTCCTGCAGCTCCACATGACTGCTCGTGATTGCTCCAGTGACCCCGAGGATTTTCTCCTGTGTCTGTCCCTGCAGCCTGTTGGGTTTTACCCAGTGCATGCTGGTGGTCAGAGCACTTAGAGCTTAAACCTTGCCCTGACAGCTGAAATCCCTGCTGCCAGGTTTCTTAATCCTTCTGAGGGGGGATAAACAGAGCCCACTGGAGTTGAATATAAATCTGTGTTTTATCTGAGAGGCAGTTCTTTGTTTTCCCTATCAGCATGGGCAGCTTTCCTCTTCTCTTCCTCTTTCCCTGTTTAGGATCAGTTCTGCTTTCCCTCCCCAGTGGTGGCTGCAGTTCTGCACAGCTGGATGTCAGTGGAGTATTTTGAGATCCTCCAAGTTCTTAATGTCCTACATAGGCTATTGTATTAGTAGAACTCCTTAGGAAATTTGGCTTGGAATTATTCTCTTTTTTGTGAGTAACCTGGTCAGGGATTTCAAGACCTGAATATCTAAAAAAGTGATTCTCAAAGTATTTGATCAGCAGTGCAATTACAATGGGAATTTTTGTTTCTGGGTATTAAATACCCATTAAATAGCAGTGTGTGATGGGCTGCTCAGGTTTCCTCTCTAGAAGAGACCAAGGTAAGAATTGTTGTTATGAACCACATCAGTGAGTGCACCAAGTTAGCAGTAACCTGGTATAGCTTTTCAAATGAGTGGGTTTAAGTTCAGAGTCATTAAGAAAGTCCTCTATATATGGAAGCAGGTGAGTTCATGCTAAAATTTAAAGTACATTTCCCTTTTACAACCAACGTTTTAAAGTATTGTGAAAAACCTTAACTTGTTGCTGTGGAAGAACAACTCTTGTTTCTGCCACAGCAGTCGCTGAATGCCTTAAGAAAGTAAAAATCAGATTTGTGGCCTTTGTTGTGTGAAGTAGTAAGGAAATGCTGGGCAAACAAGAACATATTTATGCCCTGACCTACTGGCTTGTGTTCCTGTTGCAGCATCCCCCTGGCTGCAGGGCTGTTTGACAGAGATCTGTATTTAATCGGAATAAGGAGGAGAGCCACAAGGGAGCTTCTGAAACGCCGGGAACAAAAGGACCAAAGATCCAGCAGCATATGTAGCATTTCTTGAACTGAAAGCTCTGTAGTGCTTGTGGTAGAGATACCCTGAAAGAGGATTTCAGACCATGGCAAACTCTGCAGGGAATTGTCTGCTTAAGCACCTCTGGCAGTTGCTGTGGCTTGTGAAGAATGTCTTAAACCTCATCCTGGATTCATTTGCATGAGCTAATCCATGTAGCTCAAGTGCTTCTGCCTAAGGAAAGGAGTCAGTTCTTTAAGACATCCATCCCAACTGGTGTAACTGATTTATTTTTAACCAGACTATCTTAGGAAGCCACTGGGTAGCAGACCTTGGTTCCCCTCCACACTGGGGCACAGCTGCTGGAACTGGCATCGTCCAGGGCAGGGGACCTAAGAAAAGCCTGCAGAAAGGTGAATTCTTTGTTTGTCTCTTTGGTTTGGTCAGATTAACTTCCATCCAGTGTGGGGTTGGGTTTGCTCCTTCTCTGTAGCCAAGTGTTGGTATTCTGTACAAGGAGTAGCAGGGACCAGTTAATGGCAGTTGTGCATGCAGATGGTGCTCCTGTGTTGGGCTTTTTGGGTCCTCCACAGCAAATTGTGTGTGAATGTACTCCTGTACATTGAAGTGTAGAAACATTGCCTTTCAATAATCATTCTATAGGCCTTCTGTTACTAAGGGGGTAAATACCAAACTCTCAGGCCATATATTTGTCTGCTGAGACTGCTTGAAGCAATCCTTTCCTGAACTCACTTGTCCTCCCCAGGGCTGATTAAGCACTACCTGCCTCCAGCAGCAGGAGCTGGAATTTATCTGAGAACAGGCACTGTGTGATGCTTCACCAAAGTGATGCCAAGTGAGTGCCCCAGGGAGGTTTGCAGAGCACCTGCAGCCACTCAGCTCCACACAGCTCCATTACCTCCAATCACAGTCAATTCCTTTTGGTTTTATTTTTCCAGATCAGTAAACTGTGAATAACTTGCTATTTCTGAGGTAGTGTTGTCTTAAGGCTATATATACTACAAGGACCAGTATGGTACTGGTAAAATGTTAAGTACAGCTAATAATTAAGAACTCCTCATGGGCACAGATGGGATCAATAATCACCTTAGGACCTAAAACATCATGCAAACACCTTGGAGGAAGTGCTGCTGACTATGCAACCTGTCCAAGACAGGCTCCTGTTCTGCGGTACATTTATGGCACTGACCTGTCTGTAGCCATCAGGTATTTGGATTTCCTTTCTTTTTAAAGGAATAAAAATAAATTAATGCAATACCTTAAGTGAGAACCAGCTTTTATTGTTGTCAGAACCAGAGTTCTTTGTGTGGTGTGTGTTTGGGTGACCTGGGCCATGTCTGCAGCTGGAGGGGTGGGACAGATTTCTCTGAAATTGTTTGCATTGAACAAAGCATGCTCCACTGGCCAGCTCAGGAAACCCTTGGCAGATGAAGTTCAGAACTCTTACTACTTGCTCAGTTGTTCAGCGGTCTCTTTATTTCCTCACAAGCATATACAACAACTGAACAGGACTTTCACACTGTGGGCTCTGCAGGAAGCAATGCAACATTTTCTTTTGAGTTGCAGGAAAGGATGGGGTAAAGCAGGTAACAGCAGCCTTGCAGTGCTCTGCTCCCAGCTGCATTGCTCCTTACCGTACACATCTAGCAGTGAAGAGCTGCAGTGCAGCTGTCTTGTATTTTTAAACCCATGTATTAGGGGATTATAAAAATCCAGTGTTTTATTCCTTTTTTGAGTCTCCATTTCTTTAGCATGTCACGCATGTGGCACTTGGCTTTCTGTGACGTGGTGTCAGTCAAGATCGTGTTCCTAAATGTGATTTTGTTATCTTGACTTCCAGCTGAGCCACATCTCTGCTGTGAGACTGATTGTGTCTTCTTTTTGCAAGGCCTTAAGTCCATCTGGGTGACACTGAGGAAATGAGGCACAAGTTTAAGGTGCAGCAGCAGCAACTCCTTTAATAACTGTTTGTAAAGCAACTCTGGAGGAAAAGAACTTTTATTCTTTAGCACAGTTCATGTCCCAAGTGAAAAACCTAAAGAATAGGATCGATCTCATTCTCAAGTAAGTGTTCATTATGTACAGTACCTCTGCAGAGGAACGCCACAGAAAACTGGTTCTGTCATGGGGCTGCTTTCCTTGGAACTCTAGCAAGATGATGAAATTATTCCCAGGTGGGTGATTCCTTGTCAGATGGTGAATTACACTGATGAAATGGATCCATGATTTGTAACAAAATCTGGATTGCAGGAAAGTTTTTGCCTAACTTCACAGGGACAGTAACTATTATTTTCCTAATTTAGTTTGACCAAGTCTTTCACCTTGGTAACAGTTATAAATATTCTCTGAATTCAGACATGTAAGCCAAGCTGTTTAAGGTACCACACATTCCTCAGGAAGGGCACAGTGGGGCCTCATGTGACAGCCCCACTTCCACTGCTGGGGTGATGAAGAGGCAGTGACTGACTCTTCAGAGATGTGCTTTCACTGTAGTGATGAATCTTTTGGCTTGCTCTGTTCTCCCCAAAGCCAAGAGAAGGGTGTCAACACCCATCTTCTCTTGTAACCTACTCAGAGGGTCAAACTCCTCCTCCAGAGCCCGTGCTGGCTCCTTACACCAGCCCTTCACAGTCCAGTGCTCCAAAGCAGCTTTGCTCAGCTCCATGGCTGCACAGAATGCCTGGGAGCATTGTGGGCAGGGAGGGTGGTACAGCAACATGAGAATCAAAAAAAAACCATTAAAAAAGAAGGGATTCTGAGGCAGGGCAGGAGGCGCTGCTCTATCGGAAGAGGCGGTAGAGCCGCGGGAGCCGCCCATCCTTGCTGGAAAGGGCGGCCTGGATGTGCTCGTACGTGGGCAGATCTGTCAGGTCACCCAGGGCAGCCACTGCTGGCTTCTTGTGCAGCATCTTGGTCACCACCCTCTTGATATCACTGGGTTTCACCTGGCCTGCAGGCAGAAAAAAGGCAGAGCTGTGACACCTCCACTGTGAATAGCACAAAGCAGCTTTAGCCCCATGCTCAGAAAATCAACTCCGTATCTCCTCTATCATGATTCTTGTTTTCCCTTCCTTCTGACTAAAATAAGCCCTGTGCTGTTAATTGTGAAAGCAATTAAGCTCAGTTTGAAACGTATTTCTGTAGTATTTATGCCCCCAGACTTTCAGAGGTAATTCATCAGTGCAACAAGAGTATTTTAACTGTACCCACAGTTCCCTCAAGGCAAGGCAAAGAATTGTCTACTCACTGATGAGGTCACAGAGCTCATGAGGTAGTTTCCTTGTGTTTGTTGCCAAAACCTGCCTCCCCACATCTTCAAAGATCACTGGCCGAGACTCCAGGTTCATCATGAGCATGGACTTGAGCTGTGTCTTTGCTCTCTCAAGTTCTACCTGTGAATGAGCAGGAAATTTTTAAAAAATCTTGTTGCTGGTCTGTAGTACCAGGTAACATGGAAGACTTCTGCAGACACCTCTCTCTTTGTGAATGCATTGCTAACGTTGCTGTATTCTTTTACAGAAATATGTAACAAAATTATCTATGAAAATCCATTCCAACACAATGCAATGCATTCACAGAATCCCAGACCGGTTTGGGTTGGAAGGGACCTTAAAGCCCATCCAGTCCCACCCCTGCCATTAGCAGGGACACCTTCCACTATCCCAGGGTGCTCCAAGCCCTGTCCAGCCTAGCCTTGGATACTTCCAGGGATTATTTCAGCTCAAAGACCATCTGCAAACTCAAATGTGCTGCTGACCTCTCCCACTGCTCCTGCCATGAGGATGAATTCCCTGGTGATGATTTCCACCATCTCCCGAACCTGGGGAAAACAATAATGGAAAGAAGATCAGAACAATGCTTCTTGTGTCCACAGAACTCTGCTACTGATGTGGTTACTGCTCAAGGACTCCTGCCTCTGAGTACAGGACTCTGTACCTGTTTTGGATCTGCACTGGCATGGATACACAGGAGACCCGTGTCCTCATAGCTGTGGTGGTAAGAGGTGGCATTGTACATCCAGTGGTGCCTGTGAGTATACGAGCAGTATTTTAAAATTTAAATTTACAATGCAAAAATTAAACATGGACAGTGAGCACCCTCCTCGTGCACTCTCAGGATTCTCAGCAGCGCAGTGAGAATTGTCAATCCCTCCCTCTGACAATTTATGCATGTGGTATCTACTCACTTCTCTCCACTTCAATCTTTGAGACCAAAGGCAATACAGAGCCAATCCTGTTAGTATTCCCTGACTGAAGCATGGACAGGGCTAGCAGAAGAAAACACAATTCCTGGTCACTTCCACCCTTTACTTTCACACTCTCAAAATGCCAACTGACACACCAGTCCCACATTCCAAGCAGAATGAACTGATGTAAAACCTGGTGGGATTTGCTTTCTTTTTTCCCATGTAAACCTGCTCCAGGATTGTTTCTGGCACCTCTTAAAGAGCAAGACAAACCCACCTGTTGAGCACATTGAGGTACAGCCGGGTGAACATGCCCTTGCCAGGTCCTCCAGCTGAGAAAGAGCCACCACCTCCCATCATCATGTTTAGCACCGCAAAAGGAATGAAATTGTCCTCCTGGATTGGAACAACAAACTCAGGTAATGGCAGAGCTCTCAAGGGTTTGGGCTGAGTAACGGGGAGTTAAAAACCACAGCACAAGAGCAGTGTGAAGGTCAAGGCCTTCAGCAAAGTGTCGTGGAAAATGCTGCTTGTTTTTATGTGCAGCAGCAAAAATGTCAATGTTTGTGGAATGAATCAGTGCTCCTGGGATTCTCCAAGGAATAGGTATATGTACTCCAAGTATAGGGCACGCAAAATGAGGGATTTCAGGTCAATACTTACTAAAAACGAGCAGCTTTCTAACCCAATCATGATGTGGGTGAGCTCTGGGATGGGAGTAGGGCCCAGACTCACATCTGACATGTCTTTTTCAACCTGTGGGAAAGGCAGACAGATCATTAACCCCAATCTTCATAGCTGTTGTACCCAGTGTGATACATTTGATACAATCACCATGCCACCCAATTAACAGCTATCATGGCCAGCTTGGGCTCATACTCATGAAATGTAACTTAAGAAAAGCAAAAGCCTGGAGAGAAATGAGCAAATCCCAGCAAGCTGCTGGCTGCCCCCTGCACCACGCACGTACCTTGATGATGCCGCCGGTGTACTGAGCCACGGACCTGTCCACAGCCCTGCCCTGCCCAGAGCCCCACACGGGCTCCACCCCCAGCAGGTATTTCCTGGCACACTCCACCAGGTGCTCGTGCTCAATGCCCACCCCAGCCAGCACCATCCTGTCTGGGGTGAAGTAACTGCTCAGGTAGGAGTGCAGCACGTCCCGGTCGATTTTGTCCGTGTTCTCCACGGGGCAGAACCTGTTCAGTCCCACTGTGTTGTCTCTGAAGGCTGCCTAAAAGGGAACAGACACATTAACATCACAAATCACTTCATTTTTTTTCCCTAAACCCCTCTCTAAACCTCTTTTTGCTTTGGAATTAAGCCCACAGCTGAGAGAGGAAAAGCTGAGTGTATTTCACTAATGTCAGTGCAACTCAGTAACATTTTATCACCCACATCAACAAATTGGGGGTGAAAGAGAATAGAATCACCCACAAAATGTGGGTGAAAATAGAATTATTTTTCAGTTTGGGTTAGAATCTTCCACATGTGTTGAATGATGGATTTCAAAGTGAAGGGGCAACCAAATTCTCCCATCACAGAAACTAAATAAGGAACAAATCTGGTTTTAGAACAGTCTAAAATAAACCCTGGAGCTGCCAAAACCCACGAGGAAGAGAAAACAGCAGGAATTCCCAGTGTGTTACCGCATGGATCATTTCTGTCAAGAGAGGCTCTGGGTCAGGTCTCATGTTCAGATCCTCCAGCTCAAACCTTATGGCCATTCGGGTCATCTCAATTTCTTCATCTGCAAGGAGACAAAGCAAGAGATGGCAACCCCTACACAAAACCCCCAGCGCTGCAAGGTCACTTCTGAGGGAATTCTGAGCTCTTATAGAGCAAGCCATGTGGTGGAAGTGGTGTTTTTGTGCTGCCAGACCTGATAACCTGGGCTGGAGGGTTACATCAGCCAGCAAGTTGACCACGGTGTCCAGGCCTCTGGCATCAGCAGACACTGCGTACATGATGGTGTCCCTGCAACACAAAATCAGCTTCTGCACTGGGAACTCACTTCTGGGGTCATTCAGTGTCACCTCAGTATCAGGAAATCACAGATGAAGCTGTTCTAACCATTAAATGCTTCTGAAATGAAATAGATCTGAGTTTTATAATCCTTTCAGGCTCACTTTTGTAGCTTCCCAGCAGCCCAAATAAATGGATTTCTGCTGCTTGGGAACAAAAAGAAAATGAGGCTCATTTGAACCTCATCAGAAAATGAGGTTCAAGGTGCTGTCAGTGCTACAACACCCAGGTAAGAGCAGAAGGAGCAGCCCACCTCGATGCCTGGCAGTCACAAATGCCTCCATGCTTCTCTAACGTGAGGAGAATTTCGTCTTTGCTGCCAAACTGAGCTGTGGACTAAGGAAGAAGATACCAGTGTTATTAATTAGTATAGTAAATTAGTATAGTAAAGCAATACCTGTTTATAACCCTTCAGTGCAACCCAGAACATCTTTGACATTTCAGTCCAATGGTTGGGTCACTACATGCCAACCTCAGGCGTGAAACCACAAAGAGTTCTAAAACAGAATTAGAGTCATGCTAATGAATAAGCAATTAAGATGCTGTGACTCTGTCAGGGCTGTCAGGTCTGTTTTAGAGGTGCAGAGAGCCCTGCGGGTCAGGACGCCGCTGCTCTGCGCAGATTTGGGGACCCCAGGCCAGTACTCACACAGAACGCCAGCTTCTCCAAGAAGTGGGAGATACCACTGAGATATTTCGCTTCGTGTCTCGATCCCGAATTCACCAGAACTGGTGCAAAGAAGAAAATAAACCAGCGTGACTTCCACACCGCCGGTCCTCACCGTCACACCCGGGGCTCGGGGAGGGGAGCTGGGGCGGCACCGGCCGCCGGCTACTCACTGCCCACGGTGCAGAACTGCCCGAATTTGTTCTGGGAGGCGACGCGGAGCCCATTCTCCAGCACGGTCACCCGCGTCTCGAAGCGCTCCCGGCTCTCGGCCGCCGCGAACACGGCCTTGGGCACGCCGGGCAGCGGGCACGTCAGCGACACGCCGGGGTACGCGCCGCCGCCGCTGTAGCTGCGGCCGGCCGCCAGCCCGCACCTGCGGGACACCGCGGACACCGTCACGGGCTGATCCCCCCCCACCAAGAGCGGGTCCCCCCGCTGTCCCCCGCGGTCCCCGGGGCCGCGCTCACCGCCGGGCCGGGCCGCAGGCGCCGCGCCTCAGCCACGCCATGGCCGCCGCCATCTTGCCGCCAGCGGGAGCGTGGGCAAAGGGGCGGGGCCAAGGGTGGGCGCGGCGGCGGAGCGCGCGCGCTCATTGGTCGGATCCGATGTGAGGCCCCGCCCCCAGCCCCACCCAGCCTCGCCCCGCCCCGCCCCGCCCTCAGGCGGCCATGGCGGCGCTGCCGGTGGCGGAGCCGCTGCCGGCGGCCCCGGCCGAGCCCAACCCCTTCTCCTTCCGCGAGTTCGTCCGCTCCAAGCGCCGCGCCGGGGACGGCCCGGGCGGGGACACACAGGTGAGGCCGTGCGCGGCAGCGCGGCCGGGCTCCGTCCCGTCACGACGCCTGCCTCAGCTTCGCTGTCCCCTCTTCCCTCAGGCGGCTCGGGCCGGGCCCGTCGTGCCCCCGCTGCCCGCGGTGCCCGCAGAGTCCCGGGACGAGGAGGAGGAAGAGGAGGAGGAAGAGGAGGAGGAATGGAGCGAGAGCTACCAGCCGCTGGTCGTGGAGCAGGCCCAGCTGGCCGCGCTCGGAGCCCGCCCGGGGCCGGGCCGGGGCCCCCCGGGGCCGGGCCGGGTCCCCCCGGGGCAGCCGAGCTACGAGCAGGTGAGCGCTGCCCGCGGTCCCGGCACCGTCCGGGTCAGAACGGCTCCCAGCCGGGCGCTGGGTGGGCACACAGCCCGGCAGCACAGCCCGCTGCCGCCAGCAGCTGCTCAGTCCCAGAATCAGCTCTGGGAATGTGCATTTTAGCATCCCCAGGTCTGTTACCCTGATTCTTAAGATTTTCTAAAGCTTTCTGTGTTTACATTCTTGCAGAGAAGTTTCTCACACAACTTTCTGTAAACAATCTATTTTGCATTCCTCCATAGGGGCGGAGAAATTTGATGTACTAGTAGTTTGTCCAATGTCATTGGAGAGGTGGCACATTCACCCTGCAATCCACTGTCACCTTTGGAAAAGTATAAATGCTGGAGTCAGAAAATAAACTTCCACTTTTTCACCTTTGCAATGGCAGCAGCTCGTGTCGTGTCCTGTAGTGACACAGGTCCAGCTCTTTCTCCTACTGCCCTGCTCGTGATGTCAGCGTTCAGGAACACACAGAATCACAGGATATGATTCTGTGCAGGTGCTTTTATTGAAGAGCTCTGGGAATCGGGTACAGACCCAAATCTGACTCCGACACGGCTTTCGAGCTGAACGTATTTTATATTCTATCGTTATATAACTTACATATTAATTATGGAATGTATTAGAAAGCACAAAGATTTCCAGTATTAAAGCTGAATATTCTGCCATTGGTCTTGGATGATTGGTATTGTTATGAAAATGCACCTCAATCCTAATAAGAATTTTTTTTCTATTTTTTTTTTTTAGCTAAAAGAAGAGAATGCTATTTTGAGAAGCAAGATCAATAAGCTTCAGATTCTGTCTGAAACTCAAGCAGACAAGTTCGTGAGGAGAATTCATTTTCCTTGTAACATGAAACCATGAGATTCCTGATCCCTCCCCAGAATTTCCTTCCTAACATATGTAATGGTACAAGTGCGTACTGTGTGCCACATCTTATTTTTTTAAGGATGAGGAAGCTTGAGAAGAAGCTTGAGGAAAACAAACTCAAAGATGAAAAGGAAGCACAGGATTTGGAAGCAATGGTGCAGCACGTGGAGCAGAATCTGCAGCTGATGACTGTAAGTGTTTGCTTTAGGTTTAGATCAGATGTCAGGAAGAAATTCTCCCCTGTGAGGATGGGGAGGTTCTGCAGATCCCAGAAAGGAGCAGGAAGGAGGGAGCTGTTCCTGCCTCCTAAAACATTCAGGATGGTGTAAAATAAACCCTGTCCCTGCAAGTTCTGTGCTGAAATCACTCATTCGCATGTAGCTCAAGCTGCCTGTTTTTTTATTACTACTATTATTATTATTATTATTGTTATATTGTTACATTGTTATATAGAATATTATAATATAATATTTATTATTATGTATATTTATTATATATTATATAAAATATATATACTATATTATATATAGTATATATATTGTATATATTATACAATATCATATGGTATATAGTATATATTATATAATGTGATATATATATTATATATAAATAATTTATTATTCTTTTTATTTCAGTACTCTCTGTTCTGTTGCAGAAACGGGCTGCCAAAGCTGAGAGCAGCGCTGCCAAACTGCAACAGGAGAATGCACAGCTCCAGGTGTGCACAGCAGCACTGCTGGGGCTGCAGGTGCACATCTCAGAATTGAGCCAGGGGAAAGGATATTGCAGGGGTTTTGCAGGCTCTGAGGAAAATGCTGGTTGTGTTTTAAGGGTCAATGAAGGCTTGTGTCCTGGGGGAGGGCCTGGATGGTGCCAGACTCTGCAGTGGTGAGGAGCAATGGCCAGAAACTGAAATGAGGAATAACTTCTTTCCATGGAGGGTGACACATCCCTGGAGCAAACTGCCCAGGGAATTCATGGAGTCTCCCTCTTTGGAGACATCCAAACCCACCTGGAAATGCTCCTGTGCCACCTGCTCCGGGTGACACTGCCTGGGCAGGGGGTTGGGCTGGATACATCCAGAGGTTTTTCCAACCCTACTGAATCTGTGCTTCTGGGCAGACACTCCCTCTAGGCAGGTCTGGGTTCTAGTCACTATTTATTACATTGTTTATTGCACTCACCATCCTTGTGTTAGTTAATGATTACTTTCCACACCCATAAACCGCTGTGGGAATGCATCCATTAGCTGTCGAGTATCTCCTGCCCTTCTGGGGTTGCTTCTCACGGATTTTGCCCGCTGCCCGCAGGCGGAGCTGAGGAATTCCCGGCTGGAGAAGGAGGCGCTGCGGGCGGGCCAGGCGGGACTGGCGGCGGCCAAGCAGAACGCGGAGGTGGCGCTGCAGCAGCTGCTGCGGGTCACAAGCAGCTCCCGAGCATCCATCAGGTCAGCCGGGCTGCGACAGCCCTCCCCACAGCCTCCCGGGCACGGGGCTGCACCCTGGGCTCGCAGATAAACCTCCTCCGTGGGTATTTTAGGGGTGAAACTCAGGGCTTTGTGTTGTGGGCCAGAGGAGCTGCTCCATGTGTTTTCCTCCAAGTGTAAAAATAAGTGGGAAGTGGGAGTCTCTGAGTTTCCAGTCCAGATAAAACGCTATTTGATAAATCAGAGAATGTGGGAAGAATCTCCCCACGTGTAACACTGCATCTCTCCCACTCCAGGCAGCTGCTCTCTGGAGCAGAATCCCTGCAGCTCGTGGCTGACCTCCTGAAATCCATAGACAGAATCTCTGAGGTGTCAGAGGATGGACAGTGACTCGCACAGCACGGAGGACTTTGTTTTCGTATGGAAACCACTACTAAAAAGTGAATTTTTGATACTCGGCCTCATTCTGATGCGTCAAACTGCAGACCTGGCTTCTCCAGCCTCTCCGCGGTGCAGCCGCAGCCGAGGATCGCTGAACCCGGCACGGAGCCGGAGCGCGGCCGCTCCTCCCGGGCACCCCGCCGTGAGCACCGCGGCTTCTGGCTGCGGCTCCCGGTGCTGCCGATCGGTGCTCCGGCTCTGCGCGGGGAAAGGCCCGTGGGTCGGCAGGCGGTGGCCGTGTCCCGGTGCCCTAGCGCCATTGAAGGCGGTGTCCCGGTGTCGCTGAAGGTGTTCTGGTGCCGCGGTGCCATTAAAGGCCATATGCCGGAGCCCCTGAAGGCCGTGTCCCGGTGTCGGGGTGTGCCCGTGCCCCAGTGTCCCGCTGTCCCGGTGCCGCTGTCCCCGTGTCCCGTGGTGGCCGTGTCCCGCTGTCCCGGTCCCGCTGTCCCGGTCCCGCTGTCCCCGTCTCCCGCTGTCCCCGTCTCCCGCTGTCCCGGTCCCGGTGTCCCGCTGTCCCCGTGTCCCCCTGTCCCGGTCCCGCTGTCCCGCTGTCCCCGGGTCCCGCTGTCCCCGTGTCTCGCTGTCCCCGTGTCCCGCTGTCCCGCTCCCGCTGTCCCGGTCCCGCTGTCCCGGTCCCGCTGTCCCGGTGTCCCGGTCCCGCTGTCCCCGTGTCCCGCTGTCCCCGGGTCCCGCTGTCCCCGTGTCTCGCTGTCCCCGTGTCCCGCTGTCCCGCTCCCGCTGTCCCGGTCCCGCTGTCCCGGTCCCGCTGTCCCCGTGTCCCGCTGTCCCCGTGTCCCGCTGTCCCGGTCCCGCTGTCCCGGTCCCGCTGTCCCGGGCCGATCTCTCCGTCTCTCGGCGCCGCCCCCGCCCGTGCACGTGCGCTGAGCCCCGCTCCGATTGGCCGCGCGGTGTGACGCAGCGGGTCAGCTGACCCGCGCCGGCAGCAGCGATTGGCGGGGCGCGGCGGCCCCGGCGCGGCGGTGCCGCCATGTCCGGCGGGCCGGGCCCGCTCCACTCCCCGCGGGGCCTGGACCTGGAGGCGGAGCGGGAGCGGATCCGCCGCGAGATCCAGCAGCTGGAGCGCAGCCTGCAGCCCGGCGGCACCGACCTCCAGCTGTCCGACTGCACCCTCAGCTCCGGTACGGCTCCGCGGGGCTCGGGGCAGCGCCGGGAGCGGCGCTCGGCGCGTTCCGGTTGCAGGGGAATGGCGGGGCCCGAGCGGGCCTCACAAAGCCGCGGCACCGCAGCGCTCCCGCGGCTCGCTGGGCAAGGTCAGCGGGGCCGGTCCCGCCGCTCGGTGCCTCTGCCTCGCCGCCCGCTCCGGGCCCGGCGGCTCCGGGTGCCTCGCCCGGCCGGTACCGAGCGGCTGCCGGTGCCTCGCTCGTGTTTGTCCTGTGACAATCCAAGGGATTGTCACCTGCTGCACAGGTGTCTCTCGTGTGCAGGGGCACCGCTCAGCTCTGCTGTGCTTACCCAGAGCTGCTCGTTTTTACCTTCCTACAACAAGAAAAGCAGAAGTGAAGTACAACAGTACACTCTTTACTTGTACAACGATACACTTTTTACTTGTACAACTATACACTTTTTACTTGTACAATGATACACTTTTTACTTGTACAATGATACACTTCTTACTTGTACAACGATACACTTTTTACTTATACAATGATACACTTTTTACTTATACAATGATACACTTTTTACTTATACAATGATACACTTTTTACTTGTACGATACAATTTTTACTTGTTCAACAATACACTTTTTACCTGTACAACCATACACTTTTTACTTGTTTAACAATACACTTTTTACTTGTTCAAAAATACGGTTTTTACTTGTTTTAACAATACACTTTGTACTTGACAGTGTTGTCAGTATCCAAACCCACTGATGGTCATGTCTGAGATTTCTCTGGTGCTTTTTCCTCTGTGCTTTAACTGAAAAGATTTGGGTTGAAAGCTTTCCTTTTATCTCACATCAGTCAGAATTTTTGTGCTTTGTTTGTCTAACAGATGGTGGTGATGAAGACGACAATGATGAAGATTCTTATGCTGAAATGGTAACTCTTTTCTCTTTAAGTATGTATTTCCAGCTGTCTGTTGAAGGGAGCAGGAGGAAGGGAAACCTCACCCTGCTCTGGGGAAATCCAGGCAATTTCCTTGGCTTTGTGCTCAGTAAAACCTGGATTTGGGGTATTCCTGCCCAGGATTTTGTTCTCCAGAGGCAGAAGCCTCCCTGCAATCCCCACAGGCTGTGGGCACCCAGCAGCTTCAGCTGGGGAAGGGCTGAGGCACAGCACTGATTGTTACAGACCTGCTTTTCAAACAAATGCTTTTCTCTCTTTTTTTCCTTTAATACCTTACCTGCCTCAAGGAAGTGGAAGTGGAAGGAGGAGACAGCAGTGATGATGATGATGATGATGATATTGAAAGCCTGCCCCAGGATCCAGAAACCTGCCTGCAGATGAACCATGTGTACCAGGATGTTATCAAGGAAAAGATTGAGGAGGTGGAGCTGCTTGTTGCACAAAACAGAGAGCAGCAGGTGAGCAAAGCAGGAGTTAAATGCTCATTTCTGTGCTTTTCTGGGCTGCCATTTGCCATCCTTCCTTCCCCTCAAGCCCAGGACTCAAGTGGTTTATTTAAGTGATGCTTCCATGCTTTCTTACAATAAAAAATGGGTATTTTCCATGTTCTATTTTAGCTTCCTGTGGCAAGTTAGTATTTTATTAAGCTTTTAAATCACCTGCACTGTGCAAACTCAACAAGTTTCAAATCCTGCCTTTAACTCAGACTGATTTTATGGTCTGGTGCTGTAGATTTGAACCCTGCCTGGGGTGTTTGTGAGGGCCACTGCTCTCTGAAATCAGCAGTTTGGAGGAGACACTGATGCTCTTCAATCAATTCTTGTCTTGCAGAAGGAAATCATATGTGAGCTTCATGGTCCAAAAAGAGCCAAGGCAGGAGATGGCAGAAATCTACGAACAAATGTGTTTTTGGGTCATTTTATGAAGCCATACTTTAAGGATAAAATAACAGGAATTGTAAGTAAATAAAAGCAGCTTCCAGACTGATGTGTCCTGGGTGATGGATGTACACTGGAATGTGTTTGAACTGTTCTCATTTCAGGTGTGTAACTGATTGTCACTCCTCAGCCTGAAACCTTTTTCCTCTCACTTGTCACTCTTCCTCTTTTGGAAATGTTTTTGTTCATCCCTGTGAGTTCTGAGGAGTGGAATTGCAGCCACCAGGGGCTTGAACATTCTTGGGTTTAACTTAACTTTAATTGCCTTCATTTCCATGACCCAATTCCATGCTCCTCTTTGAAGCACTCACTGAAATCTGTTTGTCTGTGAAACTGAGTTTTCTCAGTTTCTGATATTTTCTGTATTTTTTTTTAATATTTTCTGGAGCAATCAGTAGTACTTTTTTTTCATGTATTTTTAAAAGGCCATCGGCAAAAGGAGATCTTGGCTTTTTATGGCAGCCAAGATGTCAACTGTCATCATCCATATATTAATACATTCAAGCAATTACGGTAATATTTCTATTTAATTAAGTTATGTAGCTGTGAGCTCTTGCTAACAAAGGTAACTAAGCAGTGTGAGTGTGACAGTTTGCACAAGTTTGAGTTTCCAGTTAATTTTGTAGCAGTTCATGCTGAAGTTTTAAGAAGAAACAGAAATTTTGTCTGACTCTCAGTGTGTCTAACCCTTCTAATCCTCATCAGGGCCCTCCTTCCAATGAAGATGCCAAGGAAAAGGCAGCTCAGGGCATAAAATCCTTTGAACAGCTGCATTCAGCCAAGTGTAAGTAAGTCTGGGTGCTGTTCAGAAGAGCTATAACCTGTATATATTCTTATAACAAATGTATATATTCATATTGTTGGGGTATGTGTGTGTTCCTGTTTGCAGTTAAACACCAACACCTCTGCCTGACTCACAAAAAAGTTGTTAAGAAGGAATGGGGTGCTCTGTAAATTATTTCAGTGAGTCACTAATGCCTCCTTTTTCATTTGTTCTGCTGCATCAGCTGCTGTGAGCTGAGCTCCTAAACCAAGCAAGGTGGTGCAAGGGTAGTGCCCAGATGAGGGAAGTTGAAGGGACACCTGCAGATGCTCACAGGGTGATTCCTTTATTGGGGTCTCTTTGGAGATCCCAGTAAAACTGAGCCAGAGGCTGTGCCTTGCCCAGGTCTGACACAACCTTGGTGATTCGTGCAGGGAGCTCTCCCTGCAGAGCTGCAGGACATCCCCTGGGGTGCTGGGAGCAGGGGGTGTCTCCTGGCAGTGGCTTTGCACTGATGTCTGGCTGCTCCCCTGTCTGGTTTAGGGAAAACTGCAGAGAAGACACTGCTGCAGAAATCCGTGGTGAGCGACCGCCTGCAGCGCCTGCTCCAGCCAAAGCTGCTCAAGTGAGTGCTGCCCAAAAATCCTCTCTTCTCCTGCTGAGAACACTGCATGGCAGAGCAGGAGAAGGGAGATGTGGAGATTTCCCCTTCCTCCAGCAAGTCCCTGTGTTAATTGCTTGTGTTTGTGGGATTTCACAGCCATCTATTTCTTCCCATTGGCACTGTGGTGTAACTTAAAATACTTTGCAGGGCTTGAGGCTGGAATTGTGATATGTGGTGAGGCCTAATGGTGTGTCCAGCAAGGAATTTCTGTGCTGGAGCTGGCACAGTCTTTATGGCTGTGGCAGCAACTATTGATTCTCTGTGTAAACACCAAAATGCTTTATCTGAAACCTGCTCTAAGTCAGGGTTTGCATTGAAGGAGCAAAAATATGGCAATGGGTGTGCCGCGTGGGAAAACCTGGGAGAACAGATTTGTGTGGAAATAAACTTGGAGGGAGGAATGATACTGATGGGGAAGGTGTCTCTGCTGTACATCTGATGCCATTGACCTCGTTCCCATCTGTCCTCTGAAGCAGTGATAAAATTATCTTTGAACAGGTTGAGTTACTGGAATCAGAAACTGGAGAAAATCAAGACTGACATAGAAAAAGACACCTTGGTAAAGCAAATCAAAGACTTGGAGCAAGAAATAGAAGCAATTAAGTAAGAAGTCTTTCTGTGTTCTTGGAAAAAAATTAAATGTCTTAGAGTTTAGCTCTAAAAGTTCCCTCCTTCTTCTAGGTGGATCATTGGTGCTGGGTTGTAAAAAATTGGGTGTTGTTGTGGCTCTGCAGCTCTCTCTTCTCCACAGTTCTTTACTAAGAAATGTGTTTGGGTCTTGATACAAAAAGTGTAGTGCCTGCACCCAGTATAGAGGTGATGCTTTAAATGGTTCTTTAGCAACAAAGGAGCAGAGCTCTGATTTTTTTTCAGAGTTTTGAGCTTTTGCCCATGAACAAATCTAGAGCAACATGTTTGGATATGGCATTAATTGTTTCTCCTGCTAATCTGAGTGTTCAGTTCTTGTGGAAGTCAGGAACAGGTGGAGGAATGAGGTGAGGCAGGAAAAAAGACAAAGTGTTTCAGTAACCATTTAATAAAATTCTTCCTTCCTCTTTGTACCTTCTGCTTTAGCCAACTCCCAGAAAGTGACTTAATAGGAAACAGATTTGATGAGCACGACTGGGACAAAATTTCAAACATCCATGTGAGTTGTGGGATCAGCTGTTTTATTGTGTCTGGGCCCTTCCTCTTGAGAATCCCTGATCTGGTTTGCATCCAGTGTTTCCATCTTGCATGTCTTCGAGCTGACTGTTAAGTGATCTCAACTTGTTAAATTTGGTGATTTAATTCTGGAAAACTTGGCAGTAAGACATATCTGGAATGCAAAATACTGCTTTTCCTGTTTGTCCAGGTGTCTTAATCCCAGCTATGAGACTAAACACATTTTTGTTGTTTTTTTTTAGTTTGATGGCCAACGTCGCTCAGAAGAACTGAGGAAGTTTTGGCAAAATTGGGAGCATCCAAGCATCAACAAAAACGAATGGACTGAGGAGGAACTGGAGAGGCTGAAGCAGATAGCTGCTGACCACAACTACCTGGACTGGCAGGCCATTGCCCAGGAGCTGGGGGTAAGGTCTGGGCTGGCAGGTTGGGTCGTTCTGGCTTTACTTTGCCTCTTGTCAGGTTTAAAAAACAATGTTAGTACTAATTCAGTGTTAATTAATTCTTTCTAAGGAGGGCCAAGAACAGTACCAGAAAGGTTTGGTACTTTAACTTTTCCCTCTTTTGTCCTCATAAATAACTAATTATCTGTTTCACTCTGTTTTCTTTCTATTAAGACAAACAGGACACCTTTCCAGTGCTTGCAGAAATACCAAGTCTATAACAAAGATTTAAAAAAGAAAGAATGGACCAAGGACGAGGATCAGATGCTTTTAGAGCTTGTTCAAGAGATGAGGGTGGGAAGCCATATCCCATACAAGAAAAGTAAGTGGCCCACACATGATAAAGCTTTCATTTACCTGAAATGCTTCACTTTCCCATTCTCTTTCCCTTGGTGATCTCTGCCTTTCCTGTACTTATGTGGAAGTTTCATTATATCAGCAAGAACTTAATATCTCTTGGAACCTTTATCCATATTGGAAATTTGGCTGAAACTGTCAGAGCACCATTTTAAAAGATATTAAAGTGCTGCTTACGGCAATCACTGCTTGCAACTGTTGTCCAGATGAAGGAAGAGGCATTAATTACAACAGAGTTAAATAAACCTTTTAATTTCCAGTTGCTTATTACATGGAAGGAAGAGACTCTGCTCAGCTGATTTACCGCTGGACAAAGAGTGTGGACCCCAGCTTGAGGAAAGGACCCTGGACACCAGAGGAAGATGCTGTAAGCTCCATTCTCTGGGCCTGGAATTGCAGGGAGGGGATGTTGGACTGCTGAGGTGTGGCATGGCTGTAGATCTGAGCTTTAGGAGTGTAAAACAGACCAAGGTGGGCACTTCACAGCTCAAGAGCGATTAGAAGCTCCTAAACAGTTTTGTCCAGAGATTTGCACAGGAAACAACCAGAACTGCTGCTGTCTCAGGCCTGTTAGGGCTGGTCCTGGGAGGATTTCAGCTCTTGCTCTGTCTGGTGCACACAGATGCTGATGGCTGCAGTTAACAAGTACGGGGAGAAGGACTGGTACAAAATCCGGACAGAAGTGCCGGGCAGGAGCGACGCCCAGTGCCGGGACCGGTGAGTTCAGGCCAGGCACCAGCCTTAAACAAAGCTCTGGCTGGGAATGCTGGTTTGGTCAGCCTTGGAGTGCAGGGATGCTCTGATTTTTACAAGCAGGATTGAATGTTCCTGACTGTAATGTTTCCATTTTGAAGGTATTTAAAAGCATTGCACTGGGATGTAAAGAAAGGCAAGTGGAGCTTGCAGGAAGAGGAGCAGCTGATTGAACTGGTTGAAAAGCATGGCCTGGGTAGGTGTTTCTGTGGCCTAATCTACAGAAGTTTAGAGGTGTCACTGAGGTTTTCTCTTCTTTCATTGTAAGCCCTGCAGGCTCTGCTTTGTACTAATGAGTGCAACTTCTTTGTATTGTGTGTTGTGGGTATTAAGAACTTGAGATCCATTCATGCAGCAACTCTGTCTCTTATCCAGGGAAATGTATAATATGTGTAGTGGCTGCATTGAAAGGCCTGTTTCTCAGTTTGTGGCACAAATAAAAACGTTCTGCATCCTCTGCTTCCTTTTCAGGTCACTGGAGTAAAATAGCTTCAGAGCTGCCACATCGGACTAATGCCCAATGCCAGAGCAAGTGGAAATTCATGATTGGCTCTAAGGTATTGTGCAAATCCTGTTATGTCACAGTCTCAACTCTTCAATTAAGTTTCTCTGAACTAAAAGTGGAATCCTGTGAAATCAATTAAAAAAATTGACACTGATTTCACACAGTCAAGGTTTTTGTTGTGGATTTCACAGTTTGATTTTTTGGTGGGTAAAGCAGCCTTCATTCTGAAGAGCTGAAGTTAATTTGCTGTATATTTGTATATTACCTGGAATTCTTTCCTGCCTTGAAATGCCTGTAAGAATGGGATATATAACCTCATGAGTTGCCAGTTTTGGTCCCAGGCACTCAAGAAATTCTGGCTGCTTAAGACCATATTAAAGATGGTCTTGTTTCCAAAATCTTGTTTCCTTTGGAAAAGGAAACTTCCTGATTTGAGAGAGTTGCAAGCCAGGGGTGAACACTGACTAAAACTTGTGTGTGCTTGTTTTGACCAAGAAGAAAAGATGTGGGGCAGCCAAACGGCGCCACGCTGAGGAGAGCTCCAGCCCTTCTGGGAGCAGCAGTGAGGAGCTGGAGCTGGCAGACAGCTCAGAGGAGGAGAAGGTGACCAGCACCACGAGAAGAGAGGAGTTTGCAGTCCCCAGCATTGACCTGTGGATACCAACAGGGATGGACATGGAAGGGACAACCAGAGAGAGACACCAAATCCAATCCCTCCTCTCTGCTGCCAGGGCTGGCGCAGGGAGCAGCTGCTGTGATGTTGCAAGGGCAGAGTGTGATGGAGACAGAGCTGCTGATAAATCATCTGAGCTGAGCACCCTGCTGAGGGGCATTGCAAACGCCCATTCCACAGATGTGCTGGTGAAGAATCCAGCAGAAGTGATGGCCAAGGTGAGCTGGCTTGGGAGCTTGGATCAGAAGTTAGAAGGGAAGTGCAGCTGCTGCAGTAAGGGCAGGATGTGATGGGCACATAACATCTTGCTGTTCATTCCCTTGTATTGTTAAGTCAAAAAATGTGAAGATAATTATCCAGTAAATTATGATTTTTAGGTTTTTGGTAGATTCCTCATACAAAAGCTTCTATGAAATAAGCATTTGGTGTTGTGATGATGCACAAGGATTAAAAGTGAAGGTCTTCAGAAAGATGCCTTCAACAGCAGGAATGTTGAAAACTTGTACCTGCTGGTGCATATCCAGTGCAAATTATTTTCTTTGAGTGACTTTTCCTTCTGTATTTTCTTGTGTTCTTTCATCTTCAGGCTTCCCAGTGTGGAAAACACCTGCTGCAGGTTGGCCTGGAGGAAGTGAGAGCAATATTAAAGAAGAACACGAGCTTTCAGAGGAAACTGGTGAGTGCCTCTTGTGTCTTGTCTCCTCTTGTGACGTGAGCACTGCTAGGCTGTGCTTAGTAGCAATTTATTTTTATATAATCATAGATTTTGCACTGTAATCCCAACAGGAAAAGCTCACAGATTTTTGTCCTAACTGCCCTTTGAATGGTTTGTCCTGGGACTAATGGCAGAACCTTCCTAATGAGAACTCCTAATTTTGTATTTTTTCATGCACGGCAATGAAAGATGCTAAGACCTCCTGTCAGCCTTTCAGCCAAGCCCGCTGGTGTGGCTGCAGCTGCTGGCCAGGACGTGCAGGGGCTGCAGGAGCTGCCCAGGAGAGCTCGGCGCTCCAGCAGGGAGCACTGGAGGCGGCTGAGCCTGGACAGGAAGCTGCTGATGGCAGTGACCCCTTGGGTGGGCAATGTGCTGCTGCCCCGCACCTTGCAGGCTGGGAGGATGGCTTTCCACCAGACAAAAGGTACTGGGGACCCATCCTGCCTTTCTCCCTACTTTTCCATGCCTTCTGAGTGAATTCCCAGCTGATTTTGATGTTGGATTTCTTCCCAGCTGCTGCTATTCACGAGAAGGTTCAGTCAGTCGGTCTCACCAGCACTCCCCTGTTTGCACTGCTAATTCAGGTAAGTTTTACTGTCTTAATAGCATTACCTGCTTCCAAACAGCAGGAGTCTTTATTTTGCAGTATTTGAGGCTTAAATAAATTTGTTTCTTAAATAATCTAATTACTGGATTAATCTTCCCTCATGGTTTGCATATAAAGTTTCTTAAGTAAGCCCTGCATCCAAAGTCTGATCCTGCCAGGGCTTTTTCTGTAAGTGTAAAATATCCCCAGAATCTTGCATGTGAAGCATGTCCCATCTATCTTGCTTTGTTACTGACCCCATGTCATGGTTTGGCTCTGTTCTTTTTTTGTTCTCATTTAAATGTTAATGAAGCTCTCACCTTGCAGCTCCTCCAGATTGATACTAAAGGCTGTATGAAGATTATTAAGGAGAGACAGCTGAGGCAGCTGGAGCTGCTTAAGGCTAGTCCAAGGAGCCCTCAGCAGGTATTGTAGATTTAAGCTTTCCCCACTGAAATCCTGACTAAAATAATTGTGTGGCCACACAGTTTATATGTGTGTTAACAGTTTGTTTTGGTTCAGAGGCAGAATAAAATGTTGGCTATATGGCCATTTGTTCAGGAGGTGGCAGATGTGGGTTTGATTCACATCTGTGCTGTTTTAATCATCTTGAAATTTATCAGAAGTGTAATTTAATATACCTTTTTTTACAGGCTTCCCAAAATACAGAGACTTCTTCAGGTACCTACCAGAACATTTATTTTTGTGATGTGCAAGAACTTTCACATAATTCATCACTGTTACATTAATAACCAGTTTAACTGAAGGAGAACTTTGGGGGACAAACCTGCATTGTCATGCCCATTTTTGCTAGCTCTTGGATCTTTAAGCATGTTCCCCTTTGGTAAGGACTGGAAAAAACCCTGGAGGGCTGGGGAAGCAGTGGCTCTGGACCAGCTCAGTGGGGTGTTGGGGTGCATTCCTGGCCCATCTCTGACTTCAGTTGTTAGGACATGGCCTGATTAAATCAGGACTGTAGTGTTGTAGGAATTCTCACAAACAGGAATTTTGCCACATTCCTTGATGTTTAATGAGAAATGGCTTTTGGAAATACTGTTCATTCATTGTAATTTTATCCTCTGCAGGCAACTCATCCCATTCTCAGAGGAATTCCCAGCAGGGCGTCCCAAAGAGGTCTGGCAGGAGATCTGCCCTGGGAGCACAGGCCAGCGCCACTGGTGCCTCGGAGAGCTGTGCCCCAGCTGGGCAGGGAGCTCCCCCAGCCCAGGGACAAAGGCAGAAGCCAAAAACTGTCTCAGAATTGCTGCAAGAGAAACGTTTGAGGGAGTCCCAGGCCAAGGCAGCCATGCAGAGGACAGTGCTGGTTGCCCCACAGGTGCTGGTTTCAGGGCCTTTGATAATCCAGCACCCACCACAGCAAATCATTCCCTCTGCACAAGCAGGGAGCACAGCTGCAGCAGCTGCTGGGACAGATAGCCAAGTACAGGGTTCACCAGTGCCCACAAGGACTTCTGCTGCAGGTTCTGCTTCTGCTCCTGTGCCTGAAAACCATTCCTCAACAGTGCCAGAAACTGGGGAGAGCCTTGGCTGCTCACAAGGGACACATCTACAGTCAAGTAAGGAACTAAAAAAGGAAGTTCTGGAAAGCAGCCGTGAAGGAGGGGTTTCTCCAGGTGTGAGTCCAGCTGCAGCAGAGAAGGCCCCTGACCAGGGAGGGTGCAATGGTCAGGTCACAGCCAGTAGCTCAGCTTCAGCAGTGTTGCAAAGCCAGGCTTTTGTGCCTCACCAGATCACAGTGGTGGCTCTTGGCACCAATAAATTGTCCCTTTCCACACCAGCCACCTGTGAGCTGAAGAGTAATGGACCACAGCCGAGGCCAGTCAGCCTGCTGCCTGCTCTTGTCACTCCACAAGCTGCTTCTCCTGTGATTCCCAACAGCATCCTGCCCTTCAAGTGGGTTGTAACTCCCCAGGGTCTGCTCTGCAGTGCTGTGCAGACTGTGGTGGGTGTTCCCCAGGGAATGCCAGCTGCTGCTGGGGGAACTCAGGGTCAGACAGCTGTGACTTCCAGTGCCAATGTTTCTGTTTTGGGAAGGACTCCTGCCCCAGCTAAAGCAAATCCACCTCACCCCAGCAGTGCAAAGACAAAAGGGCCAAGTTCCCAGCTGGCAGGAGTTCCTTTGGGAAAGGCAGCTGACCAGTCCACAAATCTCTTACCTGTGCCCTCAGTGAGTCCTGGATGCACCACATCCAGTGTTTCTGCTGTAAGCCCTGCATGTTCAGATGGCTCCTGCACGGCTCCAGACTCCTCTGCCCCTCCAGCTGCCCCTCCAGCTGCCAGCCCAGCCCTGAGTGCCATGGTGCTGCCCCAAGCACAGCCCCCTGCCAGCTCTCAGGGCTCTGGTTCCCAGCCTGTGCCCAGTCTCAGCAGCTCGGGGAGGAGCAGTGACTCCATCACAACAAAGGGATCATCCTGCAATCCAGGCAGCATCAGGAGAGGGGTTGTGCTGTGTCCAGGAGCTGCAGCTCCTCACAGCAATGTCCCAGGGAGCTCTGCCTGCTCTGGTGCCCAGGCACTGAGGAACAGACCCATTGCCTCCAAACCACCGAGTGCTGACGTCCCTCCCCAGCCAAGCACCTCCCGTGCAGAGAAGAATCTCCTTGACTTCAGCCTGATCTCCCTGGAGGACCAGGAGCTGGTGAAGGAGTGGATGAGTGGGAAACAAGGGGTTCAGGTGCCACCACTGCAGACCAGGCTGCCTTATCTGCCACCTTTCCTCTGCAGCATAAAAACCCTCTCGAAGCTCCTTCTGCAGAAAACAGCTCTGGAGGAGCAAGCAGCCTCTCTCCTGCCCTCTGAGGCCGGTGGGGATGGGGGCACTGGGGATGTTTTCCATGCTATTGGAGAACTGGTGCAGCAGAAACTGGGTGATAACCCTGCTTACCTCATGCTGAAAGCCAGATTCCTGGCAGCCTTCACACTCCCAGCTGTCCTGGCAACTCTGCCTCCTCCCAAAGTGACAACAACTCTGTCAGCCACCGGGAAGCAACTTGAGGAGAGTGATGACGAGGAGTGGCAGTGTGAGAAAAAAGTGTTTGAGGAAGAGAGTTGTGGGAATGAATTAACAGGAGTACAGGAGCACTGGAGACTTGGGGATGAGCCTGGAGACAAAGATGCTGATTTACTAAATCAGGTAAAACAGATTCCAGGGGCTAAAAGCACAAAATGACTGTCAGATAAATACTGCACTGGAATCCAGGGGGAAGCCGCCACTGTTCTTAAGTGTAGCAAAATTTGGTCCTTTTGAATAAACAGCTCTACAGCTGCTGCAAGGAAAAGCTCTGCAGCTCAGCTGGGAGGGTGAAAGCCCATGCAGCACCTTAAACTTGCCATGACAGTTCCCAGAAGTGGGTATCAAAGCTCCCTTCCCCTTTCTGTTAATAATCTGCTGCCCTGACTCTTGCCTTTTTGAAATCAGGCCTTTGTTTTCACTCTGTAAGCTGATGTTTTGTACCTTCTCTGACATGGGTAACAGAATGTTGTCCCATACATCATTTTGAAGGCAAATGAAAGATTGTTTTAGAAACCTTGCTAAGCTCCCTAACTTAGGATGGTGTCTGAAGGGGTTATTTGGAATTTTCATTGTGTTTTCATCTGCTTCTGTTGCAGGGCATGGGGGCTGAGGAGAGCTCTGCTTGGTCTGCCTGGGGCTCCTGCACTGATGTGGCTGATGCCAGAGCTCCCCAAAGCAGGAGAAGTGCCCGCTTCAGGAAGAGGAGGAGGATATGAGAAGGAAATGTGTTAGTAGCTCCTCGGTGGTTTGTGCATCTTGCTGAGAAGCTGAACCACATTTGTCTGTGGTTCAGCTCAGACAATGACTCATGGCCCCAGGAAAGGACTGAAATGATCTCTGCTCTTGTTCCCCGAGAACACAGTCACCATCAATCACAGCCTAAGGCTGATAATATTTTGGGGAGAGGAAAAGTTGATGTCTCTATGATAAAATTATATATAAACTCCTGAAACTCAAACATTTGGCAGCCTTTTAGTTTATGCCCTGAACCCTACTTAGTATGCACCTAGCTGGTAGCACTCTACAGGCTTGGCAGTGGAGTTTTTCTTTAATACTTCACCTTTGAGCAATTTGATGGGGTTTGTGGTTTATTTCCCATATTTAGCTTAATTTCTGTGCAGTTATAACAGGATACAAATGGGTGATGTCCTGATACCTGCTGAGGCTTTTGGTGCACTGGGTGGAATGAACATGAACAGTGTTTGATTCATGTGGTTGTCAGATGAGACTAGTTGGAGTTTCCTTTTCTTGAAAATTCATTTTAGGAACTCCAAAAGGGCAACTTCCCTGTAAAAATGTGTGATTGATTGGAGCTGTTTGTGCTTTGTTACAGGGGTCACTGGAATGAGCTCTGCCTTCCTGCATGGCTGGAGGAGAGAATCTTTGCACTGTTCACCTTTACCACTTCCAGTGCTGACTGGATGGACCTGGGGAAGAGGAAAATGCTGGATTGATTTTCCCATCCCTCAACAAAATCTGCATCTGTAGGCAAGGTTTAAAAATGAAGGAACCTGGCTGGAGGAAAGTCTTTCAGGCACAAACTTCTGCTTTCTTTCTGCTTCCACCTGCCATAGATTCTGAGGGGAAATATTGCTGGAAATGTGGGGAAACAAGCAATGGTGGTTATTTATTTCCTTCTTGTGTTGTTTATGTGAATGTTTATCCATGTACAGAATATGTTAATTGGGTGTCTTTTAGTGCTGTGACAGTGGCTTTGCTTGGTAACTGAATACTGTGGAATAAGCAGATTAATTTTGTATCAAAATGACTCTTAGTAAGTATTTGTTGAAATACAGATGTTTTATTTTTCTCACTTAAAAATTACTGATGTGTTCTGTGTGGGGTTTTTTCCCGAGTAAATAGTGCTTTTAATAATGTGTGTATGAGAGTGATTGCTAATGAGAAAAATGAAGTTTTCAGGCTGCATGAAAACCAGGGAAAACAGGGGGAATGAATATTCATGTGCCTAAAACTGCAGGATTGAATTAGGATTCTTCCTTGATTCTTCCACAGCCTGCCCTGTACAGACATCACAAATCACTTTAAAAAAACTTGTTTCTTCATTTATAACCCAGCAATTTCTGTCTCGCAGAGAGGTGCAAGGTTAGCTGAGGCAAAGCTGGTAAAATCTAGAGGGAAGGTGCTGTGAAAGCTTCATTCCACTGCACTGACTGAACTCCCCTGAGTGTATTGGGGAGCTGCGAGTTTGAGCTTTTCCATGGGGGCTCTTCAGGCAGAGCTGGGGGCAGAGGGTCACTGGCTGCCAGCATTGCTATAATTTGGTGTCAAGACTTTATGGGGCAAAATGAATGATTGTGGCAGGCTCTCCTCTGCTCTGTTTTCCATAAACCAGTGTAGATAGCAGTTTTCCAGGAAATTCAGCTGTGGCAGGAGCTGCTGCACAGCTGTGGGTGCTGTGCCCAGGCTGTTACAGTGTGACACCGGTGGGAAAGGTGAGTTGTGCTCTAAATGATGGTTGGCCTTTGCAAATGCTGCTGAAAAGATGCCCTTGTCATTTATTTGTGGGAAAAGTGCGTAAGCAGAGCTGGCTTTGTCCTTTTTTGGGATTAAATTGATTTGTCACTAGAACAAAACCCCCTCAGGCTAAACTGGTCAATTAGCAGACACACTGACACAGGTACCAGGTCTTTTGTTAGTGTAAAGCTAATTTAATGACAAGAAACACAGGCTGGAAGAATCTCTGAGCATCTCTGCCCTACTCCTAATGATAACATGGGAAAACTCTCCATAAACTTAGAAAGCAGAACAAAGAGTGGAGTGGGAAGCTAACGGGAACATGTGTCACGCTGCCATGGCATCGGAGCCTCTGTGTTCTCCAGGCTCTTTTAAAGAACACAGTGAGTTCTGAGTTCAGCTCCAGGGCTGTGGGAAGGGGGGGAGGCAGGCTCAGGTCTTCTGGTGAAGCTCAGCATCACCACCATGGAATTATCAGCATTATCACCTAACCCAGCTGCTTGCTGGGCTGCTCCTCTATTGCTGCCATGGCCACAGCCTGTCATTTGGGAATCACGGGTGATGTTCTTCGCTGTGCCAAGACTTGATTCCCTTTCCCTTTCTTGTCATAATTATGCTGGAAGCTTGAGGACATCCAAAATTAGAGGCATCAATATAGAAATCACCCTTTTCAGCTGAAGAGACTTCTGTCTAATTTGAGAGTGAGTTCTTGCTGCCACCTGTTTTCCTGGAGAAAGATGTTAACAGCTGGAAATCCTTTGAAGAGCCTCTTCTCATTCTGTGGCTTGTTTTGTCCCCTGCAATCAGCTGCACACCTATGGCTGTGACTGTCATTCTTTTTAGTCTTTCTGACCACTGCACAAGGAAACTTTCTGGACCCCAGCAGGTCCTTCAGTGGGACAGATTAGAGAACAAAACCATAATTAAACTAAAATCACTGCCTATGTGTTGCTGCTGACTCACGATGCCACTACCATCTTTCTCCTCCCCCATCACCCATTCTGGCTTCTGCTTTTTTTATTTATCTCTTTTTTTTTTTCCATCCCTTTCCTGTCTCAGGGTATAGCTGAGTAGTTTCCCCTTTTTTCTCAAAACAGTTTTGTTCCTGGAGTTATCTTTTCTCTAGTCAAAATACAGAGGGAGGCTGCACCCAAGACAGGTTTTCTCCAAGCCAGGAGGAGAATCAAGGAAGCCTTTGTGACTGCAGAGGTGAAGGTTGGTGATACAGAATGGCTGATATTACAGTTCTGAGGTAAAGTGTCAGCTCCTGTGGGTGTTAGATTTGGTGTCTGTGTGGTCAGACAGAGTACAGGGATCTCACATGCTGGGAGGTGGAGAAGGAAGAGTGAACTGCTCCTAAAACAGCTAATTGGGACACTTCTGCATTCTCAGTCTTGACGTCCTTGGTTTCACCACCACTGCCACACTGCTCCGAGAGGCTCAGGGGCTGCTTGTTTGGTTTTTTGGTGTTTTTTTCCAGACAGGATAACGCTCCTCACTGATTCCCCTCACTGCTGACATGCTGGAAGAGGATAATGATGAGATCTGTTGGAATAACCTGGAGAACTTCCGTGTGAAGCTGATCTCGGTGATTGACCCTTCCCGGATCACCCCTTACCTGCGCCAGTGCAAAGTGCTCAGCCCTGACGATGAGGAGCAGGTTCTCAATGACCCCAGCCTGGTCATGCGCAAGCGGAAGGCAGGTGGGAGCACTTCAGATCCTTTTGTGGAGTTTCCAGGCCATTGGTGTGGGATTGTCTGGGGACTTAGACACTGGAAGGACTGCCCAGGGTGGTGCTCGTGTCACCCTCCCTGGAGGTGTTGAAACCAAGCCTGGATGTGGCACTTGGTGCCGTGGTCTTGTTGACAAGGTGGTTCAGTCATAGGATGGACTTAATGATCCCAGAGGTCTTTTCCAACTTAATTTATTCTGTGAGTGGATCCCAGGGACTTTTGTATGTAGAGGAAGTGAAGCGAATTTTTTATGTTACAAACAGATAAAGAGAGAAATAACTGAATAGAATATCCTGTTGCCATGATTTCAGGTGTTCTCCTGGACATTCTTCAGCGAACAGGACACAAGGGCTTTGAGGCATTTATGGAGAGTCTTGAGCTTTATTATCCCCAGCTGTATAAGAAAATAACTGGCAAAGAGCCCAGCAGGGTTTTCTCCATGATTATAGGTAATGTTTGTGTTCTCAACAACAGCTCTTCCTTTGGTGCTGCTGAGCAGACTCAGGAGCATTCCCTGCCTTGCTCCATGTGTGCTTTGGAAGGATTGTGGGCAGAGCAGCCCTGGTGTCACAGGCTGGACTGGGGAGGGAGGAAGCAGAAGGATGAATTCTTCCTTCTGCCTGTTGTGTCAGTGACTCTGTGGTGCAGGAAGGCACAGCGGGGATAATTTGATCACACATCAGCAGGTTTGGCTGCAGTGATACGGAGGGATAAGCTGAGCTCTGTGTGTGCCTGGCAGCAGCCAGGATGGCAGAGAGTGACCCCCTGCCCCCCAAACAGACACGGCTGGCGAGTCTGGCCTGAGCCAGGTGCTGATGAACGAGATCATGAAGCTGCAGAGCGCGGTGCAGGAGGAGCGGCGCAAGGCGCAGGAGCTCACGGTGTGGCTGCACTCCAAGGAGGACACGCTGAGGGAGATGTGGGTCAGGGACAGCCTCCTCCGCAAGCACCAGGAGCGGGCCCAGAGGATGAAGGAGGAGAGGGACAGCCTGAGCAAGGAGCTGCGCAAGTGCAAGGACGAGAACTACAGCCTGGCCCTGAGCTACGCCAAGCAGAGCGAGGAGAAGAGTGCGGCCCTCATGAAGAACAGGGACCTGCTGCTGGAGGTCAGTCAGTTTCTCCAGCTTCCCCCTTCTTACCTGACCCTGGAAGGCTGGGCTAGCACCTCGTCTTTGCCAAGGATGCTCCAGTCCAGCATAAAGCACCGAGCATCTTCTCTAGCCTGTGTTGTTGTGGTCCCCTGTGGGCCCAAATTTTACCAGTTGTGCTGTGAATGATGACCAGTCTTGCCCTCACTCAAGGCTGCTCTCACTAAGGCAGCACAGGAACATGTACCTGTAAGCACACAGGCAGGACTCTGGCCCCAGAGCACAAAACTTCCTGAGGAAAACAGCTGGGGAGAAAGTTGCCCTGTGTTTGGGGAACAGAGAACTGGCTTTGCAGGCCAGAGCTCTCTCCTTTCTCCTGCTGAGCTCTGAACCTTCTCGTAGATCGATCAGCTGAAGCACAGCCTCATGAAGGCTGAGGATGACTGCAAGCTGGAGAGGAAGCACACCATGAAGCTGAAACACGCCATAGAGCAGCGCCCCAGCCACGAGGTGGTGTGGGAGATCCAGCAGGAGAAGGAGCTGCTGTTGGCCAAGAACCAGGAGCTGGAAAACACTCTCCAGGTTGGTGGGGAGGTTGAGTGTGGGCTCAAGGGATTATATGTAGCAGCCAGGGCAGCAGTGCTGCAGTGAAGATTGTGGGGATCAGCTGTTGCCCGAGAACCCTGAGGGGAGAAAACTGATATGAATTTAGATGGTAGCCCTGTCTCACTTCTTCCTTTGTCCTGCAGGTTGCCAGGGAGCAGAACTTGGAGAAGAGCCTCTCCAAGGAAACTCTGGAGAATGACTGCAGCCAGACCGTGGAGGAACGCCGGGAGCTGGTGAACACCATTTACAGCCTGCGCAAGGAGCTGCGCCGAGCCAAGGTGCTCCAGGACAAAGTAGGTGCTGCTGTTCAAGGCCCTGCTGAGACTCACAGATCAGAAAGGCAGGTGGGGCACCAGCCTGTGGAGCGGAGCAGCTGCTCAGGAGCAATCCCTGCTGCTCCTGCTGTAGTATCTGTATTTCAGCACTCCGTGTGTGGCAGCTGACAGCTCAGACACCCCATGGAGCTCTGGCCAGAGCAATCTGTCCCCTCCCTGCGTGGGGACAGTCTGGCTCAGGCTCTGCCAACAAGCAGGTGCTTTTGACGTTGTCTCAGCAGTTTGCAGAGGAAAAAGAGATGCTGGAGCTACAGTGCACATCTCTGAGGAAGGACTCCCAGATGTACAAAAAACGGATTGAAGCTGTCCTGCAGCAGATGGAGGAAGTGGCTTTGGAGAGAGACCAGGTGATAAAATATTCCTCACTGCTTCTCACTGCTTTTTGGGCAGACAGTGCCAGCCTGTCTGTGCTGTTGTGTGAATGCCCTGTGCTGTCCCTCTGCACAGGCTCTCCTGACCCGAGAGCAGTTCCACATGCAGTACTGCAAGAACCTGCTGGAGAGAGACGCCTACAGAAAACAGATCCGGGAGCTGGGGGAGAGATGTGACGAGATGCAGCTGCAGCTCTTCCAGAAGGAGAGCCAGCTCCTGGCCACTGAGGCCAAGCTGAAAAGGCTGCAGCTGGAGCTGCCCACACTGGTATAACTCTCCTCCCCTTGATGGACTGGGAAGCTGAGGATGGGGTCAGACTGTGGCTGTTCCCAGGCCTCTGCACCTCAGCAGCTCCAGCTCATCAGGCAGTGAACACCTGCCTCAGCCGCCTTCAAAATTAATTAAAACCATTGTCATGCAAATGCTGATTTTAGAAAATGAAAGATGTGGTGGTCTCTGGACCTCACCCTGGTTTCAGGCATGGAAAAGCTGGACAGATGCAAGCTCAGGCCACCTGTGTTTGTGTTTGGAGCATTTCCAAAGGTGGTGAGGGGTTCCTCAACCACCAAAGAGTGCCTCTATTTAGAGACGGTGGGAGCCATTTGGATGAAATGGATGAAAGTTTTCTGGAACTAAATTAGATATATTTTAATTAATATGGCATCTTGTGTACTTTCTTGAGTGGCCAGACAGGAGTGTGGGAGTTCTGTGTTTTCTAGAGCTCTAAGTCTCCTGTGTGTTCCCTTCCTTGCTTATGAGGAATGATTAATCTATACTGGTTTTGTTTCAGACCTCTGACCTGGATGACTCCTCTTCCAGAGATTCCCAGGAAGTGAGTAGGGTTCCTTGTTTACCTTTCCCCTTTTTTCTGGGATGGTTTCATGATCCTCACCTGTGCTCAGCTCCCCAAGTATCAGCAGTTTTCAATGGCTCAGGCTCATTTCAGTCCAAAAGTCCAGAGGCAGCAAGACAGTGACAGAATCTCCCTGTGTCTTGAGGTTCTAAGTGTAGGAACACAGTTATAGCATTAGTTAGCAAGATTTGTTGAGTCTATGCAAATCAAAGGAATTAAATTAGTTTTCCTTTCCTTTTAATTGTCTCTCTTATGTGAGAACAGGCAAAAGTAAGTCTTACTCTGGAGCCATCTGTAGTAAAGAGTTTCACTTAGTTCATAAGTTCAGTGAGGAAGTGATTGTCACATTGTCTGGAGGCCAAAAGTGTAAATGAAGCCAAAGGAAGCTGGATCTATTCATGGAGGAGAAATCCATGAGCAAATCTCTAACTCCTGGCTCAGTCTGCTGCTTGCTGGCAGCAGCAGGGAGAGAGAGGTTGTTTCTGGCATGTCCTGGGTTTTATATTCCTTTATCTGTTCCTACAGACTGAGGCACAGTTCTGATGTTCGTGCTCTGTTTTCTGCCCCACAGCTTGTTCTTCATGTTCACCTGGATGAAGATACACAGGCAGCTAAAAGTAAGGGGAAAACACTTGAGTAGAGCTCTGGAGAGGGATGATCCCCTCTGTTTTGCTCTCCTGAAAGATCTAAATCTGAATTTTTCATTCATTGAGATGGCAGATTTTTCACTAAAACTAAACAGCACTGATCCAAAAAGGCTATTATTATTCTACCTTGCTCAGCTCAAAAATATATATTGTAACACCTGGTCACTACAGAAGGAGTTTTGCCAAAATAGGGTCTGGTGTGAAGTGCTATGATATTCACAACTTGGGGAGCAGGGACAAATTATGGATAAAATAATGATTAGCACGTTTCTCACAGTGGTCTTTGACACAAGTATTATTTTAACGCAATGAGCAGAGGAGCTGCTTGGCAAAGGTTTGTTTTGCTCCTGCTGAAGCTGGAAGTGGAAAGCTCTGTCTCTTTCTGAGTGTGGTGGGGAACTCCACCATCCTGGGCAAGATTCAGGGCTCCGTTAAAATGAGAAGTGACTTGTGATTGATGACACGATGGAGTTCTGAGTGCTTTGGGCTTGGTTTCAGTTCTGCTGTGGACTTTGTGCACTCCCCCATCACAGCTCTTCTGCTGGAAGAACTGCTGGAGGGAGAAGTTACTTTGCAATGGAAACTCTGTCTAAAGCTGTGATTTTTTTTTTTTTTTTTTTAATCTTGCAGAAGATTGCCTGGAAGTACAAAACCAGGAACTCAGCCCTCGAGAGAGCCGTCTGCCCCCAAAATCACCAAATGTAAGAGAATCTTTGTGGGCTCTTCTTTACTATGACTGGGGTTTGTGATTAATATTCTCATTAATGATGGATTTACCAGCTTGGGGGAAGCACATCAGCAGCTGCTGCTTTTCCAAACTCTGAGCACTTAGTGCAGAATCCACCCTCCAAAAAGGGTGAGCTCTGAACAGCAAAACATTTACAGTGGACATCTCTCCATCTGTGTATAAAAACTTCTTCTAATTACTTTCTACCCTTCCTCTCTGGGTGGGGATGTTTTCCAGTGTGAGTACTGCAAAATTACTGTTGGTGCAGAAAACAGACTCCCAGAATTACAGATGTTGAGGGAATAAGTGTAGTAAAACTGTGAAACAGCAGCATTACCATCTTGAACACACAGTGAAGAACTGCTGGTTCTTGACTCTGCAGATGCGGGGAGCAACCTGGTGTTAACAGTGATCTGATCAAGAATGAATTAATAGGTTTTTAGGGTGTTTTTTGGGGTTTTTTTTTCCATTTCAAGGAGTGTGCCTTGGCCAACGAGGAACTGGCAGAAAAAGAGAGGAGGAGGATGAAGGACTGCTTTGAGCGTTACCGAAGGTCTGGGCTGCAGTAAGCAGGGCAAACCTGGAAATATCCATTTTTTCTTTTCCTGTCCCCAAGCTTGATTCATGGAGGGCATAAAATGAACCACAGAGGGGACTGATACATACTAAGAGTACAAAATGCTTGTTTGCAGAAAACACCTTCTGAAAGTTGCGTGCCTGGTGTTTTTTTGCAGAAAAAGAGCGATGAGAAGGGCGCCCAAAGGCCGGCACCACGAGGTGGACTGGGAGAACACCTCTGGCAGCGACAACACCGACACTGAGGGCTCCTGAGAGAAGGACAGCACCGAGGTCCCCTGAAAGGGACAGCAAAGGCTCCTCAGGAGCCGCTCTCTGAGGGGAACACCAGCTTCTGTAGGCCGCCTGCGCCTCACAAAGCACTGTTTAGATTCTAAAACCATGCAAACACCCATTTATGAAAAGCGCTGCAGTGACGCTCTTCTGTGTCTCTGTCGCCCCTTCGGTCAATAAACAGGTTTAAACACATGCGTGTGACACAGGGCTGAACTAATGGTTAATTATGAGTTAATGAAGGGCACTGCCCCACACCTCCATGGCCGCCGCCCGCACCCAACATGGCCGCCGGTGCCTCAGGGCGCGGCCCGCGCGCATGCGCGGTGCCATGCTGAGGGCGCTGCTGGGGGCACCGCCGCTATGGCGGCCCCGCTGCCCCCGGTCCGGCCTGAGGGGCACGGCCCGCACCGCTCCGGGACCTCCCTGCAGGGCCCGCACCGCCCCGGGACCTCCCTGCGGGGCTGTTCGCCCTGCCCGCACCGCTCCGGGACCTCCCCGCCCGGCCCACACCGCCCCGGGACAGCGCTGCGGCCCGGCCCGCCCGCTCTGCACCGCCCCGGGGCCGCCGCCGGCCACGCACTATCGCCTGGTGTACACCTGCAAGGTGGGCGTGGACGGGGGGCTCCTGGTTGTAGCTGTTTTCTTCTTTAAACTTGCAAAGGTTAATTCAGAGTGGAAAAGCCCTCTGGAGGTTTCAAGTCCAAGCGCGGTGTTGGGGAAGGATGTTCTTCGGGGTCTTGTGGGTATCTCTGAGGGTGGAGGTGGCCCAGCGTCTGTGGAGCCTCCTCAGGCAACCTCTCTCAGCCTTTGTGAACTCACGGCAGCCTAACATGATGGAGCTGACTTGGGGTAGTTAAAGGTGAAGGAGGGAAGACGCTGTTCATGTCAAAAGTATTTTTGTCTTAGAAGTCCCAGGAGCTACAGTTACCCTGCTCATAAAATCCACTTTGTTCTCCAGGTGTGCCAGACCCGCTCAGCCAAATCCATCTCTAAGGCCGCCTACCACCGAGGGGTGGTGATTGTGACATGTCCTGGCTGCGGGAACCACCACATCATCGCCGACAACCTGGGCTGGTTCTCCGACCTGGAGGGAAAGAGGTGAGTGTGCCAGCAGCATCCTCCTCACGCCCTGCTCCCACCGCAGCTTCCTGAGCTGATCACTTGTTTCAGAGATTTTTCTTTTTTTTTTTTTCAAATGTGGCTCATACGAAAAGTTTCATCCAGTTCATTAAAACACACAGACTCTGTTTTCAGTCATTATAATTTGACTGTTGCTGTCTAGGATCCAAATAAATTGGTGTGAAGCTGCAGCAGAAGCTGTGGGATACACAGGGATCCTTAGTGGTGCCAGCAGGTGATTTGCTGTTCCCCTCAGGCTTTATCGCTTCACTGCTGGGTTTCCTTGGATGTTTCAAGTGTGTAGATTGATCTGCTGTGGAATTCCAGTGATTTCTGACTTCCCAAGATACCTCTAAAAGCTTTTGTTTCGCTGTAATTGCTAAATCATTGATCCTAGTGGATGAAAGTAGTCCCAGAAGGTTTGGGTGGTTTTACATGGTTAATTTGGGGTGGTTTTCCTGGTGCTGTGAATCCCTGCATGGTGTCAGTGCTGAGGGCAGAGTGCACTGAGCCTGGGTGTGCCTTTGCTGTGGTGTCAGTGCTGGTTCTCAAATCGGTGTCCAGGAATATCGAGGAGATCCTGGCAGCCAGAGGGGAGAAGGTGACACGTGTGGCTGGTGAGGAAGCCCTGGAGCTGCTGCTGGAGAGCTCGGCAGAGGCTGGGCCCCAAGGCCAGCTGGCAGAGGGGGACGACGGGGAAGCCCCCCCAGATCCTGGCAGCAAGGGACACACCTGACATGAGGGACTGTGGCCTGTGGGACAGATGTGACATGTGAGATTGTGGCCTGTTGGACAGACCTGCCACCTGGGATCTGGGACATTCTGCTTGTGGCAAGAGACTCTTCACCTTCATTCCCTGATTTCAACTGTCTGTATCTAAAATAAACTCGGGTGTTGGGTTTTCTCTGTTGTGTGTCTTTGCCTTTGATCAAGCTGATGTCTTTAGAGATGGTGTTGCTGTTTTTCCTGGTACTTGTTTTGCTGACTTTCAGGCAATTTTCAGTGCCCCAGCAATGTTCCATGCCTGGCTTTGTTCCCTGCTGAGAAGGCAGACAGAAATTCTCTATGTGTGTTTGACCTAGCGAGCTACAGCTGGAGCTGGAGGTTTTAGGGATGCTCAGGTGTGGCAAATCAGCAGAGGGGACAATTGATACCACCTGAGGAGATGGGTCTCAAAGTTCTAAAGCCAAAATGACCCTGCAGGAGGGTCAGATCACCTGCTCTGTTCTTTTGACCTCTTCCAGAGTTTTGTTGCTATGTCAGGGCTGAAAGTTTTGTGTTTTGATCCCACTGGAGCTCCAGCATGGGGGTTGTACAACTCCTTGTTAGTGAGGGGGAGTGTGGGTGTGAAGGCAAAATTACTAGTGGTGGAGCATGGTGGAGAGAACTAGAGGACCCAGAAAGTTGTCTTGGCAGATATTGAGGGGCTTATTAGTGCTACTGCAGTATGTTAAGATTAGTTAGAAATGTAAAAAGAAATAAATGACAGATGTGGGAGTTTGTCAGCATGCAGCTCTGGGGTAGTGGTGGATCAGGCACTGAGATGATCATGTGCTTTGTTAGGGCTTGTTCCCTCTGCACAGTGGAATACCCGATTTCTTAGGGTTTTGAGCTTGCAGTCAGTTCAGTTTGGACGAGCCTTCTGGAGGATTCCAGCCCAATCTGCATGTCAGAGGAGGATATTCAGGATCTCGTGAATATCTCTTAAGGGTAGAGGTTCCACAACCTCTATGGATCCCCCTCATTGAGCCACAGAAAGCAGTAAAACATCTCTCAGCCTTTGTTATCTTGGGCTTAGCAAACCCATTTCTCTCAATCAAGCATCTCCAGCTGCTTGTGGTGCTTCATCAGCCACGGATTCAGTGAAGGCACTGCAGGCATTAATGAGTTTCCTTCCTCTGGAGTGTTCATAACAATTTTGTGTTGCATTGTAAGTGTTGGGTCAGAGCACCAGGAAAGTTGTGGTGTTCCTGTGGGTGTGTCAGTGCAGAGTGATGAAACGGGCAGGAACTTCATCAGCCAGCTCGTGTGTGCTCAGACTCTGGTGAGATGCAGCTCCCCCTGGAACAGCTGCTGGAGTGACCCAGGGTTGACAAACAGGATCTTGCAGCTCAGAACTGCTGTGTTCTCCCCTGAGCTGGGCTGCTGGCACCTATTAGCACTGCTGGAAAAGTGTTTGTTTTATTACCTTTAATCTGAAAATCAGCATTCTGCTTCCATGGTGCTGATGCCTTTGATGGGGCGGAACAGAGCAGCTGTTGCAGGATCTGTGTTGCCTTGGAAACAACTCATTTACAATCTGGCTTTTTTATTCTTTTTTTTTTTTCTTACCTTTCTTACCTGTTACTAGGTCCCAGGTACAGGAAGGTGATGGAAATTTTTGCTGTTATAGTGCAAAATGTAGCAAAATCTGTGTTGGCTGTCCCTAAATTTTAGTGTTCCTAGACTTTAGTTTTCCTTGTCCCAGTGCCCTCTGTCACCAGGTGCTCTTTGGGGGCAGGACAGAGACAGGTCCTGGTGCCCTGGGGCTGCCTCTGCAGCTCTGAGTAGGGTGGGTGGCAGTTCTTGCTGCTGCTCCGAACATTCAGTTCAACATCAGGGGAGAGAATTTGCACATAATACAAAAAAATTTGCTGCTAAGAGATTACAGCTAAAAAACAGACTTTTTTTCTCCCTTTTGAAGCTGTTTTTTCTGAAAAATGTTGTGTCACAGAGCAGTGAGTTTGCTCTGGAAAGGAGACACAGGTAAGCACACAGACTTGCTCTAGCCAAAGGCAGGGAGTGAGGAGAAGCAGCCTTTCTCCAGGCCTGACATCAGCCCTGTCCTGCGAGTACCTCTTGTGTACAGCTGGGTAGGAGAGGGCAGGATCTGGTGTTTCTGCTGGATTTTTAGGGTTCTCTGTGAAGAGGACCTGCCCTGCACACTGGGCACAGCGCTGCTGCCAGTAACTCTCACTGCACAGCAGCAGCAGCAGCAGCAGCAGCTCACGGGCCGGCAATCCCGCGGCTCTCCAGCGGATGTCAGCAGCAGAGAGCTCATCCCGCCGTGGGAACGAGCCTGGCAGCGTGGGAGAGAGGATTCAGCACAGCAGCACCGCTGCAGGCTGCTCTGGACACTCAGTGCCCTCTGCTCACAGGAGCTCAGAAGGAGCCTGTGCTGCTCAGGATGGAGAGACAGGAGGTGAGACACCATCATTCTCTCCCAGGGATCACCTTCTCCTGGGAATCTGAGCCTCTGCACACCTGAGGGCACGGTTCTGGGCCCAGGTCACACACAGAGGTGTCAGAACACCTGATGAGAACAAGCTGGTGGCTCTTTATTTATCTTTGATCAGGGCTGGCAGTGGCCAGCACAAATGGGCCCAGCTGTGATTTGGCTTTAGCCTCACAGGGCTCAGGATCCAAACTGCTGCTCCCAGGCTGCCTTCCAGCCCAGTCCAACAGCCTGCTCATGCCTGCTGTGCTGGAATGAGCTGCTGCTGCTGCTTTGTGTCTGCTCCAAGGGCCAGTGCCAGGGCTGTGCCCAGCACTCCCTGCCCCTGTTCCCTGGCTCTGGGGAACAGCCCAGCTTCGGGCCAGGCGCCGGGGTGGCACCAAGACCAGGCAGAGCCTGAAAGGAACAGCTCAGCCTCTCCTCAGCCTTTTCCAGCGGCCTTTTCTCAGCCATGCAGGGCTGCTCTGTCTGCCCTGTAGTCCTGGAAACTTCTGGGCAGGGAATTCTCAGGGCTTTGTGCCTTCCCTCCACAGCCACATCCATGCTGGCAGAGCTGGGATGGTGGTGGCTGCCACGAGACCCGTGTGCTCACAGAGTACAGAGATGTGGAGCTTGGTGCACAACACTTTCCTGAGCACAGGCAATGGTGTCTGTTACCAGAGACCCCCCTCCCATTCACCCCCATCCCTATTCCAAAGGGCCAGGATTAGCCCTGCTGTCAGCCAGTAAATAATGGAAATGAGTATTTGCACTGAAGCTTAGACACAAATATTTATTAAGCACAAGTCCCCCCACCCCTTCCCCTTGAGCTGTATTCATTTCTAATATATTAATCCATTTGGCAGATTATTTTTTAGAAAAAAACCAAGTACCTGTGGGTTGGAAATTCCCCATTAAAATGACATTAGCAAATGCACATGTAAAAAATAAATAAGCTCATACATTCAAGTATATGGCAAATAATACCTTAATAATACCTCTGAAAGCTTAATGGTCAGGTTCCAGTTCACCACCTGCCTAAGAGCTGCACAGGCCTGCAGCTGCTCAGGTCATCATCATCAATGTTTTTCTCTTTTACAAATGCCAGCTTGGCTGGTAGGTAGGGGATGGGCAGCTCCTCCTCTCCCTCTCCAGAGCTCTGCCCAGACCCAGGAGAGAGGCCCAGGCTCGGCCAAGCAGCAGGTGAGTGCTCCCAGGTAGCAGGTAAACTGCAGCCACCACTCCACATGGTCAGTGCAGGCAGGGTACATGCCCATGAGCAGCATCACTGGTGGAAAAATATCTCCCTGCTGGCTGGGGATGTTTCCATCAAACGCATTTGGAATCCAGAGTGCTGATTTATTCTCTGCAGGAGCGGCGCTGCTTCGGCACAGCTCGGCACTGGAGTTGCTGAAGTCCAGCATAGCCTCTGGTCAAGCAAAGGGAAAATACTGCACCTCCTCAAGTCAGGTCCCTGATCCCCTCCAGCTTTTCCAGCTGGTCCAAAAGGGGAAGGAACGACAGTAAATGTGAGTTCCCTGCCAGCCCCCCAGGCTGGGGCTCTCCTGAGGCTCCAGGGGCTGGAGACAGGCGGACACAACCAGAGAGCCTCAGAGAGCCCCTGGGAGCAGCTCAGTGCTGCCTTGAGGAGAAAAAGGAGGAGGGAAGGGCCACTGGCCTGAGCTGCTCTTGGACACAGAAGGAAGGAGGGATGAGCCATGGGCAGAAAGCTTTGCTGGCTGTTGAAGCAGGGCCCTGTCACACACAGGTTCTGTCTTGGACACCTCACATCGGCTCAGTGGCACCAGGAGCTGTCCCTGTTTGCCGTGGGCTGAAAACTCAGGCAGAGACCTCTTTCCTCCTTCCCCCTGCCATAGGGCTGCAGAGGACTCCAGAGGTAACAAATCCCACTAAAGCTTAGGGTCAGCGAGGCTTTTCCCCTGCTCAGGAGGTCCTGCAGTGCTGCAGCTGCAAGCAGAGAATGTCCAGGGCTCTCCAGAGAGTCCTCAGCAAACCTAAAATACACTCAGGTGTGTGGGACCACAATGCAGCTGGGGTGGATAAAGTTTAAAGGAGTTGGGCTCTTTTTCTCCTGCAGAAGGAATAAAGCTGAACAAGATATTCCAGAGAAGAATCCAGAACCATTGGTGTAAGGGAAAACAGGAGGACTACAAAATGGAAAAGGTGTCTTCCCTTTCCCTGCTTAAATAAAAGTGTTGTGGAAATAAAAGAAATCAAGGATGGAGTTAGCTACCCCCTGTGGGCTCCTCCAAGTTCCTGGGGTTTTAGATGATCAGCAAGGGGCTGCTAAAGTCTTCCAGGTGCTGTGCCCAGAGTTACAGTGGCCGAGTGTCCTAAAAAAACCCATATTTAAAAACTGTCCTCCATCAGTTGGGCTCTCCCATAGGAACACGATGGAGGTGCAAGACTGGGAGCACCGGAGCACTCGGGCTTGAAACCACCTACTCTGTTCTCCCTTATAAAAAACAAAATAAAGCTGAAACACCCCCCCAGACCAAAGCCCAGTTCTTAGCTGGAACCAGGCCTCTGCTGCTCCTCCTCGGCCTCCTCCTGGGCTGAGGCCAAATCCACACGCTGCTCGTCCATGCGTTTGGCCTGGACACGCTGGATGAGGCTGAAAAAGTCTTCATCAGGCATGGTGGGGCCACGGGGGATGGAGTCTGGGGGGGCACAGCGCTGGTCATCGATCCTGGAGGACTGCAGGGGAGAGAGGGGCGTTGGCATCAGCACAGGGCAGGGAGGGAGGGGCTGGAGCTGAGCTGTCAGAGCTCCCCCAGCCCTGTGGCCGTACCTGACACTTGATGAGCATGTTGAAGAACTCGTCCCCGGGCTCCTGGGCGTCCCCCTCCACACGCAGGTGACCCAGGTTGTTGTGGGTGATCCGCAGGCCGGGCAGGTTGCCCACGTTGGCACGTTGGTCATCCAGGCGCCTGCTCTGGGAGCTGGCAATGAGGTCGAAGAACTCCTCTGTCTGCGGAGATGCCATCAGGGTGGACTGTGCTGGGGGAGAGGAGCACAGGGCAGGGTCACCACTCTGCCTGCAGAGCCCAAATCCCTCCCCACACTCCTCGCCAACCCACACAAAGCCAGCAGGCAGCAGCAGGGGAATCAGGTACCTTGATAAAGCAGAACCTCACACACACACCGTGCACAGCTGGGTCCCCTGCGGGGCTCCCTGCCTGTGCTTGGCCAGCGCCTGGAGGCCACCAAAGGTGCCACCTCGGCCCAGGAGATCAGTGCCCCCGGGCTGAACCACTGCCTGCGTGTGATTCCTGCTGTTCCCAGCACTGCCGCTTCCACTCTGGCTTCCAGCTGCACCACGAGGCACAGGCAGAGCTGAGGAATTGCAGCTCCTGCTGACCCACACAGTCCCAAAAGCTGGGAACAACTGCAAATAGGCCATCAGCAAAGCCCTGGCCTGCTGAGCCCCTCACCTGGCAGCACCTTCCCAGGCCCCCCAGAAATCCGGGCTGTTTGCTCAAGGAGAGGCACTGCCGAGGTGAGTCCGGCTCTCATGGGCTGCAGGATCTGCATCAGCACAGAAAACACTCCTGGGCTCTGCTGCTTCTCATCCCACGGAGCAGAGCCTGGGCTGTGCTGGGGGTCCCAGTCCAGAACCTGTCACCTATCCACCACTGACCCTTTGGAAACCCCTCTGGGCAGCACTCCCTGGAAAGAGCCTGTTGGCTGCTGCAGCTGCTGGGAGGGAGAGGCTCCCAAACAACAGACACTGCACTCAGGGACCTGCAAAGGAAAACTGAGAAATCCAGCCCAAGTGGTGTTGCTTTCCCTGAGCACAAAGCACTGGAGCAGAGCCTGCTCTGAGCCTCCCAACACAAGTCCTTAGAGCCCCAGCTCATGGAGCTCCAGAAACACAAGAAAATCTCAGTGCTGATGCAGGGATGAGTTTCCTCCCCTTCAGCTCACAAAGAATCCTCAAAAATAACACGTCCGAAAGGCTCGGAGCCCAAATGAGCTTCACAGAATGTGGGGCTGCTCGTGCATTCTTTATAAAGCTCTGCATTTTCAGCCCCATCTCCTAAATTACACAGCTATTACAGCCAAATGCACTTGTGTGTCAGAAATGCATCTCTTGACAAAGCAATGCTCATTCCCACCTTATTTTTAGACAATAAATACCCTCTCACCTCACAGCCAACCTGCCTTCCTACCACAGCCTGACCTTCTCTGCTGCAGCCCCTGCCCTGGCACACGCTCCTTGTGCTGCAGCTCTGGGAGCACTGTCAGGGGGCTCCTCTCCTGTTTGCACTTCACGTTCATTTGGAAACTGATGATGAACAAATCCATCAGCTTAAATAACTGGTTGGAGCCCTTTGTGCTGGTGATTAAGCATGTGAGGGTGATCCGTGCATTTTAGAGCTTCTCCCCAGCTTGGGTTAAACAAAGGCCCCGAACACTGAAAAAGCCACAAACCCCAAGTGCAAACACAGCCCTGCCTTTCCTGCCCTGTTTGTCAGGCGCCTTCCTCAATTTATCCCTGTCCTTCCTAGGGCTGAGCTGTTTGCCTGAGCAGCTTCCCACTGTTTATCCATCCTCCTGGCTCCTCTGTCCTCACACAGCACCTATCACCACCGCATCCAAGAGCAGTACAAAATCCAGAAGTTTTTCCTCCATGGCAACGCTATTACAAAAACTGGCAATATTTTAACTTGGCTGAGGAAGTCTGACCCAGCCCCTGCACGTCCCAGACCCCAGCTTCTCACAAAGCTCCCTCAGCAATGACCACCATCCTCTTCCTCCTGGACATACTGGAAGTGGCACAAGTCCTTGTGCCAACCTCCTCGTTCAGAATCCAAGACCTAAAGACCCACACTAAAAAAATCCAAGCGTATTCTGCATTTCTCTCGCTAATTTACTCCCCAAACCTTAGCTCACATTCTCCAGCCTTTCCCTCGGCAACCATTTACATAAGAAGGAAAAAACATTAAAAAATGACCGAGATTGCCAAGGAACCGCTAAAGTTCAGAGAGCTGAGGCTGGGGGAAAACCTCACGGGATGCACAGCAAACCACAGCAGCTGGGCAGGGCACGGAGCAGCAGCACTCCCGCAGGAAGGGGATTTGGGAACACATCGGTGCTCACATAGCCGCTCTCCCAGGGCGGGCACCCGCGTGGCAGCCGCCTCCGCGGCCTCCCCCGGGCACTCCTCCAGCGGGCAGCGCTGATCATCCATCCGGTTGCTCTGGAACTTGCTCAACAGGTCAAAGAAGCATTCCTCGTCCGAAGGGGTCCGGTTGATTTTCTGGGAAGAGAGAGGAGAGTCAGAGTCAGAAGAGCCCTGACGAGTCCCTGAGTGCGATGGCTCTGTCTGGCACAGCCTGGGGACAGCCGTGCCCTCTCCTGCTCTGTGCAGGGCTGGCTCCTGGCTGTGCCCCAGGCGTGCCAAGCCCCTCTGGAGCCTGCTGGGGTCTCTGCTCCTCGGTCCCTCTGATCCCAAAGGCTCCGGGCACTGCCACAGCCCAAAGCTGGCACAGATGAGCCTCGTCACAGCCACAGGAACCCGGAGGCTGAATGGGAAAGAAGGGAAAGGAGACAGCATTCACCCTGGCACTGCTCCAGGGCAGCTTCTGGGCTGGGCAGGGCTGGGCTCAGAGCAGGATGAGGGCAACCGTGCAGCCACCCTGGCTGAAGTGCTGCCCTGCTCAGGCTTTGCTTTTTCCACCAGCTAAATCCAACCTTTCCAGGCCACTGCCCCTCACACCCCAACGCTTCCCCTCGGTGCCTGTCTCAGCACGGCACTTGTAGCAGTTACCCAGCTGAAAATGCCACAAAATTACAGATTTTCAGGACAACGGTTCTTGCACAAGAGCCCCAAATGAGCACCTTGCACTAGACAGGGATATATTTAAGTTGTGCTGCAGGAGGCTCGCGTTGGAGGCAGCCTCTCCAAGCCACTTCCAGCAGGGAGAGGGGCTGTGTGTCCTGATCTGGAGCAGACAGAGCAGCAGAACCACAGATCCTTCCAAGGAGTCACTTGGAATGGGAAATAAAATTAGCCAATGATAAGAGGGGCATCTGCCAGGCTTGGGGATATTCCCTACACGCCGAGCTGGTCCCACCAGTTACTGGGAGAAAAGCCACAACAGAAAGCAACAAAACCTCTTAGAACTGCCTCTATCTGAGCTATTTTCTATCCAGATGCCAATCAGAGAATGGGCACAGGGTCCCTCCTGAGGGGCTGCACATTCCACCAGAGGGATGGAGAGGGCACAGCCAGTGGAGCAAGGGATTCCCTGGGCTGCTGGTGAAGCAGAGTCCCTCTCGCAGCTCTGCTGGAGGCCACTCTGACCAGCTTGGGAGCCCTCCCAATCCCACCACACACGGTGCCACTCCCACCAGAGCTCTTCCCCATGGAGGGGCAGGCAAAGCCCGGGAGCTCTGCAGTGGGGAGAGACTTGTGCTGACAGGGTTAAAGCCACAAGTTGGATTGGGTAGATGAAGGAAAACAATTTTCCTGTATGCTAAGCGAAGCAGATGAGATGCACTCAGCTTCTATTTAGGGCAGCGTCAAAATTAGCAGCAGGCCAGAGAGGAACATTGGCAATGTGGGAGCTGATCAGGGAGGGGAAAAACCCCTCTCACCTCCTGCCTGCCACGTGCTGATCCACTGAGGGAGCCACTGCTCCAGTGGACCCTCTGAACCACCAACAGTTGCACCTCGGAAATCAAAGCTGGCTCGGGCTCGAACTGAGGGTGAACTACATCACTCACAGCTCTGCTATGTTGGGTGTGTGACCCAAATTTCAGGGTAGAGGAGGAAAGCGGTTCATTCACACCGAGCCTCCCTCCCGCTGTTCCACGAGTGCATGGAGTAAAGCAGAGCAGTCCTGGAGCCAGGGGGAAGCTCCAGCTTGCAGGAGCAGCCTGGCAGTGCATGCCAGAGACCAGATCCCCCCAGCACAGACCCTGCAGCCTGGGGACTCAGGATCCTGCTCCCAATGCACCTGGCAGGGAAAAGGATGCTCTGGATCAGCAGGAAGAGCAGCCAGAGCATGGAGATGTGGGGCAGGGCTGGCTGTGTGCCTGGTACCTCCCAGTGGTACCCGAGGGGCAGGAGGTCAGTGCCCATGGGCCCTGTTAGTGCTGACAGGGCTGTGCCAGCCCATGGGCAGCCCCAGGGCAGCACCTGCGGGCACCAGGCTCCCTCCAGCCAAACCCTGCCCCAGGCCTGAAGCTCTCTAATTAAAATGCCCAAATATGACAAGGCAGGGAGTGCTGGGCTCCCTCCCTGCCAGGCTGCTCCCAGCCCCGAGGCAGGAGCTGTGAGGGCAGATGGAGGTGTGATCACACCCTGGGGCTCGCCATCTGCTCCCGAGCTGTGCTCACCCGGGGCTGGGCACAGCCAGGGGCAGGAGGCTTCCCTGGAGCCAGGGCATCCCCTCTTGGGGCTGAGCAACAGCCCTGCCACAGCACAGCCACACAGCCACATCCCCAAATGGCTCCCAGGCACCTTCTCACCTCACAGCCGGCGTCCCTGCCTGCCCTCATCCCTCATCCTCTGCCTCCAGCGCTGCAGCTGCCCAAATTCTGCCAACTGTCACCTTCCTGTGGCAGCCAGATGCTGTCACAAGGAGTAAAACCAACCCCATCTGCACGGGGCAGAGGGACCCAGGGGCTGCTGGCACTGCAGAGATCCCTCCAGGGCAGATTTGGCTGCAAACACACTTGTCCTTGGCAGAGGCACAGAGACACTCCCACCTCTGCCCACACAGGGACAAGGACAAGTGTGGAGCCTCTGCTCCTGCTCCCTGACCTCGGGCAGGACAGGGATGGCACCATCCCAAGCAGATGTAGGTCCCACTCGTGGGGGTCAGAGCTTTGTTCACATTTGCTGAGAGTGGCAGGGAGCAGGACTCCCTCTCCTCACACAGGCCACTGGAAAGCATCCAGGCTTTTGCACACATTCCCTTGCTGGAGGAACAGGCTGTTTAACCTGCCTGGGTGGATTCAGGATGTGTAAAACCACAGCCGAGGTGTTGGAAAGGCAGCAGAAAGCAGCTGCAGAGTGTCACAGACGCCTGCTCTGCCACTGTCCCCTCTCCCTGCAGGCTGGGAGCACCAGCTCCTCAGGAGCCCCAAGCCAAGCTCATTACACCCCGTGGAGAAGCACAAATCCACCCATTTTCCTCTCTGATAAACTCTCACACCACGTAACACTGATCAGAGTTTTGGGATGAGAAGGTCCTGGGCTGCCCAGCTCTGCCCCAGAGGTGCAGGGAGATAGAAATCCCTCAGTCTGGCCACTCCAGATGTGCAGGTGAAGTCAAGGCTGGAGCGATCCCAGGCGGGGCAAAACACAGCCAGAACTGACTCCTGTGCCTCACCCCCCCTGGCCATTTTCACTGGGGTTCAGGAAAGCCACTAAACAAAGGCAGAAAGCCTCACTGCAAGAACTAAACCACCTCCCAGCCCCCCACACCTGAAGCCTCAGCCCACAAATGTCCTGCAGGGCTTCCACCTCGGGGCTGGGCAGCCGGGACTCTGCAGAGAACCTTTCTGGGACAAATTCCCACCCTGTCCCAGTCTCTCTGTGACACCCAAGCAACCCAGACCCCCAGGCAGCCCCAGCTGTGCCCCCAGAGATCCCTCAACCCAACGCTCTGGTGGTGGCTTCTCCCGCAGCTTCCTGCAGCTCGGGATGCAGCTCTCCCCACAGCCCCGTTCAGCCCCACCAAAGCCTGTCAGATCCGCTCTGGGACAGCTCCCCAGAGGTCCCCAAGGACCACAGCAGGTATTGCTGTGCTGGCCAAGCCATGGCACATCCCTCAGCGAGTCCATGGTCACCCAAACATGGGTGGAATGTCCCCTTCAGAGGGGGCTTTGTCCACCAAACCAAACCACGGACTCCCAAGAGCCACCCAAAGGGCCAGACCTTGCTCCTCTGTCCGACCAGCTTCTCCCACAGTGCTGTCCCCAGGGCACTGACCTGCCTTTGGTTCCCCTCCTCTCCTCCAGGCTCAGCTTCTTGCAGACCTGACCCAATGCAGGATGGAGCCGTCAGGCTCAAGGGTCACTTGAGCTTTGTCCAGATCTCCCAGGGCACAGCTGGTTGGGACTGCAGGCAGGACCCAGGGGTGGATGGACCTGGTGGGTCTGGTACAGCAGATCCAGCTCAGGAGCTGCTGCCTGAAGGAGTCTGGTGAGTGCCCAGGTCAGGGACGAGCGAGGAGGGCGGCGGGTTCAGCAGCTGCCACTGTCACCTCTCAGAGCGCACTGCTTCGGCATTTAAATGTGCCCACCACAACTCCACCTCATTTCAGGAAGGTCACAACCTGGAGAGGAGGTGACCTGGCCACGTCCCACAGTAAGAGAGCTGGGACAGGACCCAGAATCAGTCCCCAGGACCAAGCTCTCCCCTGTGGACAGTCCTTGCAAACCTGTGCCCTTGCCCAAGCAGGTGCTTACCTGCGCCAGGCCTGGCAGTTATCCATGCCCACACATCTGTGCCAACTGCCCTGCCCTATCCGCCTCTCCCCTGTGAACCACACGTGTCACCACTCCTTACCTCTGCTCTTTTCAAGGCAGCCGACCTCAAAATCTCCAGGCTGGAGCAGGGCTGGTGCTGCTGGTGCCCACCAGTGCCGGGAGCACCTCATTCAGGGCTGTGTGTCAGTGCCCTGCACCACCTCAGCCCGGAGAACTCACCGTGGGGGCTGCACCCCTGGCACAAACCCCAAAAACATCAGGCACTGAACTTCCCGACCTCACCTGGAGAAAGGCTCTGAGGGGGAGGTTTGCAGAGAGGCAAGCGGGGGCTGGAGGAGAGGAGTGGAAGGAAATCCCTGGCTGAATCCACAGCCCGTTTCCCCAGGAGGTGAAATGCCCGAAGAATCCTTGCTGTGCTCCGGAGCGGGGCTGTCCCTGTCTGCTGGAATCCCCAGTCCTCTCAGCTTCGGAGGCAGCAGAGCTGTAAATCCCACCCGCTCTTTGCTCAGGGCAGCATTTCCCTTTCCGTGCCAACCCCTGGGCGCTGCTGCCCGCTCCGGGCTGGTGACAGCCACCCCGTGTCCCCCTCCCCGGAGCACAGCCAGCCTCGGGGACCCACAGCACAGCCAGAGCCCCTCTGCGGCAATATTAACAACAAAAGTTCCCACCGGAGCTACCTGAAAACTTTAAACCCGGAGCACCCGCGGGCATCCCGGCTCCGTGTCCGCCTCCCCCTCCCGGTGCTCCGGTTCCAGAGGGAGAAGGGCTCGCCAAGAAGCCGCAGTTCCCCGCACTGACCTCAGCAGCCGCTCTCACATCTCCGCGGCAGCAGCGCGGGATGCTCCGGCTGCCCGCGGCTCTCCGCCCCGCCGATGCTCCGGTGACCCGCTGCCTGCCAGCCGAGGTTTAAAGCGACAGCCCCGCTGCCACCTCCTCCTCCCGGAGCCGCTCCGTGCCCTGGCACGGTGGGGAGGGCTCCAGAGAACGCTCCTGCCTCCCTCACCTCGCTGCCACGATCCTCCCGTTATTAGATGATGCTCTTAAACACACAGTGCAGCTACGTGAATATTTAGCTTCCCTTCCACCTCCTCACCTCCCACCCGCCACACTCACTTTTCCTTAAAAATAGATTTTGGGATCGATTCTGCCAAACTACATCTGCAAACACGCTGGGCTCCGCAGGGCACGGGCAGCACACGCTCTGTGCACACACAGACACACTCTGATCGCTTGGATTTAAAGCACCAAAATACTGAAGGACCATTTTTAGCTCCTGATAGTCCTCCTGCTCCTCGTATTATTAGATATGTGTGGTTTTTTTGTCTTACTGCAAGAGCCTAGGCTGCTCAGCCATAAGCATCTCTTGATTTAAATCTAACACTGCTCGACAGAGGGAAATTTCTAATTGCAACAGGGTTTTAAACAGAGAAAGATGGAAATGCCACGCAGCAGCCAAAGAGAGGTTCTTACCTCACGTTTGTGAAATGGGAATTACTGACAGAGAAATGGGGCACTGGGAAAGAAAATCACTTTTCTAAAGGGGCAAAATGGGGACAGAGCCCCACCAGCACTCTTGACTCTCTGCCCACACTTGTCCTTCATTCTCATTTTTCACTGTAAAAGTAGGAAATTGCTTTAACCTGAACAAAAAATGCAGCTTTGGGGAACTGCCCATGCTGTTCCACACCAGTAAATTCATTTCCAGGGTCACACAGTAATTTCCAGAGAAAGATGGAAACTGTGTGGGACCAGAGATCAGGACCCCTGGCTCGGTACCCGGCCCAGACTGAAGAGGAAGAGAAGGGTTGAGGGAGGGCAGAGCACAGCCACAGCTCCTGTGAGCTCAGTGTGGGGCTGAGATCAGGGGATCCATGGACAGAGAGGGGCAGCAGGGGAATGAACCAGGACAGGGACCCTGCCCCTGATCTGAAGGGCTGAGCCACCCCTGGAGAGCTCGGAAAGGGGAAACCTGCAGCTGGTATAGGGGGAAAGGCAGAAAAGGGGTATAACAGAGCCCACACACAGGAGGTCGGCGCTTGGAGCAACATGAGGAAATGACATTTTCCCTCTGAGTTTAGGATGCAGCAAAGAATAACGAGCGAGACATCTGCGATCTGCAGAGACACCACCTACAGCGCCAGGCTGGAGCTCAGGGAGCTGAGCGTGCCCTGGGCACACGTGTGCCCTGCACTGTGCAGTGCCCAGCCCCTGGCACAGCCCATCCACACCCTGCCCAAGCCCAGGACGTGCACACGCTTCCCTTGGAGCATGAAATTATCACCCTCACTTGGACACTTTTCAAAGATTTTTTTTCCCTTTAAACAACTCGCCCACTCATCCCTATAAGCACCAGTGCTAAAAGCTGGTTCTGTTGTTAAGATTTCAAATAACTCGGGTTTTATTGTTCCAAACAAAATCAAAATAACTCACCCACGCTGCCTCCTTCCAAAATACATGAAGTGCTGACCTGTTGGGACCGTGCCCTGCTGCCACACACACTCAGGCACAGGGCTGTGGCTCACAGCAGGTGACAATATCATTTCTGATTGCATTTGGAAGGAGCCCCGGGGCTGTCTGGCTCAATGTTACTGACACCGCTGCTGCCTGCAGTGCTGATCTGTCTGGAAGCCACTGCCACCGTGACCAGATTGGGCCACTTTGTGCCACAGGCACATTAACACGGGATTTACACTTTTTCCTCAGCTACACAACCACCTGTCCTGAAAGGTCAGTCCAGCCCTCACTGCTGGGCTCAGGGGGAAATTACTCCTGGTTTCTCTTCTGCATATCCAAACAATCACCTGCAGTTAATGCAGCAGCTTTTCCACATGGATTTAGACAGCATTTCCCATGCCAGGCTGGGTTTCCCTGGCACTATTTAACAGAAACACACCAGCCTGGATGTAGCACCTGGAGCTTGTGTCACTAACCAAGGACACCAGGTAGAAGCATTCTCACTCCAGCTCAGTCTCTGGAGAAGATGAGCAGCAATAGAGATCAGAATGGCCTGTCAAAAACCTGGGGGATCCCTTAAACACCAAAACTGGGAGTGAACCTCAACTACTGCTTGGAACAACTCAGGCTGGAGGTGGATGACAGCAAGCAGTAAATTTTTGGGGTGTGTAGCTCTCACCAGGGCTGTGGTACCTGGCTGTGCACACCAGCACACACCCAAAGCAGTAAAACTCAGGGTTTTGGCTACAACCCACTGCAGTGATTGACTCTGCACTTGGACAGGGGTGGAACCAGGACCATGCTCAGCCGTGGAGTCTCAGCTGAGCAGCACTAATTTGCTAAACTGAAATAACTCCATTGCTTGAAAGGGTATAACCCATATTCCTGGTTAATTAGCACAAGGTTAATATCTAGAGCACTTTCTCTGTCCACCTCCCCACTCCAAGCCCCACGGAGCAGGGCAGGCGATGGAGACAATCCAATGCTCCAGCTGCAGAGGTGCCCTGCTCTCCCCATCCCTTGCACTCCCTGCACCTCACACTGGAACCTCCTGACAGTTTGCTTTGAAAACGCTTTGCAAAAAAAGCCTGCTCGTCTCTGGATTGCCCAAATTGTGCTGCTTCCTTGAATCAGACTTTTATTTAGACACCTACTTGCTCAGAGCACAGCGAGGTTTTAAGAAGGAGCTGAGCAGATGCAGCACCTTCCTCAGGGGTGGTGGGATGGGGGAAGTTGGATGTGGAGCTGTGCACACCCATCCACATCAGCCTGCACATCAACACCCCCTGCTCAGCACACGCCCTGATCTTAATTATTATTTACTCACAGCCCAGAAATGCCTGAAGGCCGCGTTCGAGATCAAGGCCTTGTTGTGCAAGGCACCCCACAGAACACGAAATCCTGGCCCTGCTGGGGCAGGGAGGGCTCCTGGGGCTGGTTCCTGTGGGTTTGCCACTGCAGCCATGCTCTGTCTGACCTGCTAAGGAGAGTTGAAACAGGCAAGACAAAAATCACATGCAAAGAAAGGAGCAGCTTCTATCAGCCAAAAGCATCTCCTGCTCTGGTACCTGCAAAGGGCAGGATGAAACTACACCCTCTTTGGGGTTTGCTCCATGTGACAGAGCCCAGAGAACACTGGGATTCAAGTGGCTTTAGACACAGGAAAAACATCCTCCTGGGACTTTCCTGTGGGTCCCAGGGGAGAGGCACCTCCTGCACCCAGCAGTGCCTGGCTCTGCTGCTCCCAGCCAGGGCTGCACCGACTGCTCTGCTCTGCAATGAGCACTGCAGGGAGCTGGAACTTCCCCTGTGGCACAAACAGCACGATCCAGGATGGAAAAGTTGGATCCATGGGATGGTTTGGGGCCCTGCTGTAATTGCACATCTCCCCAGGAGAGCCTCTCCAGCCATCCCTGCACTCAGAGCACCTCGCTGGGCTCAGCCCTGCCGGGGCTTCTGGGGTCACACAGGGAAGGGGAAGGAGCCAGAGGCTCTGAAAAACCATTATTTGGGCTCTTTTAGATTAATTGGTGTTAACAGCCTAGGGAGGCTTAAAAATAGCACAGCTAATGGGAAATGTGGATGCTGAAGGTGAGATGTGAGCAGAGGCCACGTTAACCTGACACGGGCTGTGCCCAGCCTGCAGCCAGTGCCCAAACCACGGACAGCTTCTGTCCAACTGTCCAGGGACAGCTTCTGCCCAGCTGGGAACTGCTGCCTGCACCTCTCACTCTGCCCCCCTCAGCTCCCTTCACACCCAGCTGGGGACAGGGGAACCTTCCTGCTGCCACGGCAGGTTTGATCAGCAGAGCTCCAGGAAACAGCCCTTAAACCCTCCTGGATTCGTGGGTTCCCATCCTTCTCCTGCAGCCACGGAGGACCCTCAGTCAGCTCCCAGGCAGCCTCAGTTTCCTGCACCCTAAGCACAGAGCAAGGACAGCTCAGAGAGACCCCAAAGCCTCTGCTCGCCCCAAGGCCACCCTAAATCCAGAGGGGAGGACTGCATTGATGGGACAGTGACTTAAGGAACAGCCTGTTCCCCGAGGAGGTCACAGAACCCTCCTCTCCCTGCCCACAGACTCCAGGGATGGAGGTGCCTGGTGCCAGGGAAGGCAGCAGGGTGGCCTCTGGGCAGGATGCTCCAGTGGGGGTGATCTGGCCTCCCCAAAATGGGGCAAAAACAGACAAAACCCAAATCTGCCCCAAGGCTCTGCTGTGTTTGTGTCCTCTGGGGGAGCCTCCAGCTCTGCTCAGCAGCTGAAAACAGCCCCAATCAAAGATAAGGTTCAGACAGAGCTGGTCTGGTAATACAGCTCTGGCCTTCAGTAAAACCCTGAAAACATCATAGCAGCAGCATTTCCTGGTTTTCAGTATAATTTACAGAAAGAGAAATGCAAGTTATTGGTACAGAAAAGGTTCTTTAGGTAGCCCCAGCAGGCACAGCCAGACCATGATCCCTTCCCAGCACAGGGACCTGCTGGATCCATCCATGCCAGACCCCACAGCCACAGCTGGGAGCTCAGGGATGGTTGTGCAAGAAAAGCAAACACAGCCCCGAGTCACCAGAGGCCCCCTTGTCATCTGGTGTCACCCCAGCTCCAGGGATTTAAGCCCAGTTAGGCTGTTTTACATCCAAAGGGAACCTGGGCTATGATATTTTTTAAGCTCTTCTGCCATGTGAAGTTTACTAAACGCCAGAGGCCAGAACTGTGAAGGTACAAAGTGCCCCAGGCACAGCAGAGACCCAAGAAAGGAATGAAAAGTTCCAGGTTTTGAGAGAAATCAAACATTTGGAGGCTTATCGCTCTGGGTTTGGCTTCAATTCATCCTTTTTTTTTCTGTGCTGTTCTCTTTAAAGTGACAGTTTCTAGGAAATGGTGAGTGTAACATCTCTTTTACTGTCTCATCCCACTTGATGGCTGACAGTTTGCCGGGAGAAAAGGTTGTGCAAGGAGGAAAGCAGACCTCAATTATGGTTTCAAAGTGCCAATAACTGCAAACTCAGTTACAGTGAGTCAACGGGAGAAGGATGGATTTGGGGAGCCTGGTTTGTCACCTCCAGCCTGGCTCCTCGACCTTCAGACCTCCACCACGAGTCTGCTGGGTGGCCTTGGACAGCCAGCTCAGCTTTTACCTCCTTCCTAGAGCAGATTCCTCTGCTAAGAGGCTTTTTCTCGTTGGTCTCCACAAGTTAAGAATGGAATATGAAGTCCCTGATCCTCAACCAGAGAAACAGCCAGACCCTGGGTGTCCTTGGTGTCACCCCTGCAGATGCCAGGGCTTGGACAGCCTCCTGCACGTGGCACAGCCCCTGGGCTCTCTCTGGCTGCTGCACAGGCACAGACTTGTACAAACCCTGTCTCCCATCTCCTTCCACAGGGCTCAGCTTTGATCCACAGCCTGACCTCAGCCTGGGAGGAGGGAAAGCACAAAGAGGGTGTGCAAGCAACAGAAATATCCCAAAGGGAGATCAGGGACACTGATCCCTGCAGCACAAACAGACACTGCCCTGCCAACAGCAGCCCTGTGCCAGGGGGCACGTGGAAGTTCCTGCCTTCTCAGGAAGGGTCATTTCCAAGTTCAATCCCTCGGATCTGCCCCTCAGGAAGGGTCATTCCCAAATTCAATCCCTCAGATCTGCCCCTCAGGAAGGGTCATTCCCAAATTCAATCCCCCAGGCACGACACTCGCCTGCAGCAGAGGCAGCTCTGCCCTGCCTCCCCTCTCACTCACACAGGCTCATTGGATAATTACAGAGAAAACTAAGGCAAATCCCAATTTTAATGCCATTATAAAACAGAGAGGGGGAATTCATTACCTGGCAGCTGTTCATATTCAAGGAAGAAACTGATAATTTGCCTCTGAGGCAACGAATGCAGCAGAGGCAGCACAAGCCAGAAAACGCTGCTGCCTCCCCCCACCTTCTCCGTGCAGCCACTTTTTGCAGAGGTTTTCTATCCCCACATTTATTTCCCTGCCTCCCATGACCAAAGTTAAACAGAATTACTGTCAGGGCTCTGCAGAACTCCTGAGAGCCTTGGCTCAGGCTCTGCTGCACCTCCAGGTTTGGGAGAGCAGTTCTTACCCCTCCCCTGGCTTGTGCTGCCTGTGCAAGGAGCCCACCTGAGCCAGAGAACAGGAGCTGAGAAGGACCCCACAGCTTAACAAAGAGACCCAGAGAGAAGGACAGGGCAGACAATTTGAGATGACTCTGGGGAGATCCCTGACTGCTTCTCCCAACAGCCCAAATCCCTGGAAGAGCCTCCCCATACCTGCCAGGCTGGAGCTCTCCAGGTTTTCCTGCCTCCAGCCAGGAACCAGCACAGCCTCCCTGCCCCGAGCTGAACAGGGAGATAAAGCACTCCAAGAACCAGGCACGGCTCCGTGTTTACCTGCTCACTTCCAAGAGGACTGACACCACCACAGCAGCCTCCAGGTGTCATAGGAACAGTCTTAAATTTAGCAGCAGCTGCCTCTCCTCTCTCCCTGGCTCTGGCTTCTCCCTTCCTGGCTCTCCGAGCACGTTTACAGCAGAAAGCCTGACCAGCACTAATGGTGTAATTACACCCCTGCAGCTGAGCAAACGTGGAGGCTGTGGGATGAGGGAGGGTGTGATTTGCACTGCCCCTGTGTTGTGGGATTCACCCACCAGGAAGATGAAGCAGGGGCCAAGCTGATGTTAAAACAGGGAAGGTGCACAGGCACCACAGAGCAGTGAAGGCTGCCTGCTGTAAACCCCAAATCCCAGCTCCAGAGGGAATTGGGGAAGTGCCAATCTCCCCTCAAACAACACCAGGCAACAAGGGAAATGATGCTGTGGGGCCAGAAGCCCACAGGGCTGACACATCCCTGCACCCCAGCACCCATCCAGCCCATTCTGCAGTTCCCAGTGAAGTCAGAGGGGAGGGATGGGGACAGCCAAGAGCTGCCTGGACAAGCCTTGATTCAGGATCCTCCAGATCTGCTCCCTGCCACTGCCCCCAGGGCTGACCCTCAGAGGGTCAACCACGAGCATCCTGCAACCCAACACTGCCCCAAGAAATCCTGAGACAGAAAACCATCAAAACAACTCTGGCAATCTGCCTCTGGGGCGGGGATGTGTGACCTACAAAAAATTCCTTTCTTTTATGGCTGCTTCTCACTGTCATCATAAAAAAAGGCCTTATAAAAACATTTGTCCCAGGGAATGTTTGGCCATGCAGAGTGCTTGAAAATCGTTCAGTGTCTAAATACATCAGCAAGCCATCCCTGCAAGTCGTCACTGCAATCAAACAGAGCTCCTCTTTCCCTTGACTATAAATGGGCTTGGCTGAGGACAGGGTGGGGACAGGTCTGGAGAGGGAGGAATCCCTCCCTGGGAAGGGGAGAGCCCCCAGGATCAGGACCATTTCCAGGGAGGGGTGGGTTTGATCCTTACCTCGCTCTGGGTTTTGCTCCAGCTGTTACCTGGACACAATAAAGTGTTTTAGCCCCTGAACTCTGGCTCATGCTCAGTCCCACTGACCTCAAAGACCTCTGGCCTTAAACACAGGCCCAGATCTGGGGCAGGTCCCCAAAGTCTTTTCCAGAATACACAGCCCCTTTCTTCCACGGGCCCTCTCCTTTCTGCACGGGGGAGGGTGAGGGACACAATCTGATATTTCTAAAGTGTTAGAAAAATCCCATCCTTCCAGTAACCTTCTAATAACCCCCTAAAACACATCTGCTACCAAGTCAAACCCAAGCTGGAGCATTCTGACCTTCAGCACAGTGGAGAGAGGGGTTACATTTATGAGCAAGCCTTTGATGTCTGCAAGTTTCATGTAGTACAAAACTCCTGCTTTGATGTTCCCTTTAAAAGAGAGGAAGCTCAGAAAGGTGTGCACTGCACGAGTCCCAGGGAGGGATTTGGAGGGACTTGGATCTGGCTGCCCACAGCTGCAGGCACAGGGACAGAGCTTTAATGCAGCCACTTTTGCTCAGGGCTCTGCTGCAACAGAGCAGCCCAAAAGCACCTCAGCCACATCAGCTTCTCCCAGAGCAAATCCTCCTCAGGGCACCCTGAGCATCCCCGTGGCAGCTGCACACCTGAGCTCCCAGGTGAACAGGACCCTGGCCCTGCTCGTCCCCACAGCCTGGCAGGGCTGGTCCTTCTCCTGCAGGTGACCACGCTGGGAGATCCCCCCACTTCAGGGGGCCCTGGGAAGGGCAAGGAAGTCCCTCTCTGCCCCAGCAGGGTCAGGACCCTCACCACGCTCACCAGCAGCCTCTTGCAGAGCAGTGGCAGGAAGGTGTGAGAGGCAGGGGGACCTGCCACGCTCTCCTACCTTCCACAGCAGCTGGGCCATGGCTTCTCCCATCCATGCCAGCATCCCCACGGCTTCTCCTGCAGGCTGAGCCCTCCTCTCAGGGCCCCACAGAGCTGCCAGGAGGGACAGGCTCCTCTCCATCCCCTGCTCACTTGGCTTTTCCTGCCTCCCCTCCGCCTCCTCCCAAGGGGAGTTTCCCAGCAGCTCGGTAATTAGCAGCATCATCACCAATGCTAATAACAACCATCAGGGCTCCTGCCATCCCAAGCTCCAACGACTTTACAGCCATCATCACGCCTCTGGAACCTCCCCGGGGGAGGCAGGCGAGCAGCATTACCCCATCACACGGTGGGGAAGAGGGAGGCAAACAGCAGGCAGGGGATGGAGGGGGGATGCAGCAGCTCTGAGTCAGGCACCTCGCCCCCAGCACCTCCCCAGCCTCCTCTGCCCCTGGTGCAGGGCAGGGCTCACCCACAGGGCACTGCTGGACCTGGCAGGGAGTAGCTTCATTTCTCTTTCTCTCTGGATTTTTTAATAGAGGAGCACAGAGAGAAGAAAGAGAAAATAATTTTTATTTTTGCTCTTTGTTTTTCCCATGTGGAGTGTGTTTCGAAAACTGTTTACTTGGGGTGATTGTTTGATTGGATTCTGGTGAGGATTGTTTGAGCCTGATGGCCAATCCAACCCACCCCTGTCTGCACTCTCAGAGAGGGTCAGGAGCTGTGAGTTAGATATGGTAGTTAGAAAAAGCAGGTTTGTAGTTTTAGTATCTCCTTTAAATAGTATATTAATGTATTATAGTATAGTATAATAGAGTAATAATATAATAAAGTAATAAAGTATAGTTATAATAAAGAAATCATTCAACCTTCTAAACTAGAGTCAGACATCAGCATTTCTTCCCACCGAGTTCACCTGCATTTACAATACTGGGATGAGTTTTTCCCTTCTCACAGTCTGGGTTCTCCTCTGCCACGGACAGCAGGGATTGTGGACCCCAGAAAAGCACCTCAGATCAACCTTCAGAGATCACCTCTAAATAAGGACTCACAGTTTACCAATGGATTAAAGAGAATTTTTGCTTTTTTCCTTGCAAAATGAGGAATCTGGGGGAGTTGTTGTCTGAAGAGCCTGACCAGGAAAAGCTTCTCTCCCACTGGGGTGGGGTTTGACTGCAAAGGCTCCCATGGATGGAGCTGCAGCTTTTCAACTCCCCATGACAGCAGAACACAGAGGGTTGTTCTGCTCATGGCAGAACCCACAGGACGAGCTGACTTGGAACCTCCTGAGCTCTGGCCCGTGCTGCAGAGTCAGCCTGGCCATGCTGGGAGCACCAACACAGCAAAGCTGCCCTGGAGTGACCCCACCGTGTCCCCCAGAGCCACCCAGAGCCCCCTGGCCTCTCCCCAAACCCCACCTGTGCTGCCAAGGGGTCACCAGTGCTGGCAAAGCCCCACGGGGCCTTTTCCCGACACAGCCCAAGGAGCCAGCTCCACTCCTCAGGAATGCTCTTCCCAGCTCCTGACGGAGCGTGGCTTTTGTTTGGTCTCTGGCTGAATGTCTGAGTTAAAAATACAAGGCTATTTCTGGCAGAAGTGGATTTTTCCTCTCTTTGTATTGCCTTGTGTGCCCCCATGCTGCTGTCTCCTCTCTGGCTCAGATGAGCTTTGTTTTCCTTCTCACTGATCATGTTTGCACCGGTGAGCTGGAGGAAATGTTCTTCCCAGCAGACCATGCCCACAAACACTGTTGGGAACGAAGAATGAGCTCAGAGAAGCCTAAAAAAAATTTAAAACCCCAGTTGGTGTAAAAATTTGGTCTCCAGTGGCCGGAGAACTGAAAATCAGGAATGTCTGTGGTAAAAAAAGGATGTGTCCACACACTCCTGCACACAGGTACAGCAGGATATGTTCTCCCCATGATCCACAGCTGAGGAACAAAGGACTCAGAGCCAGAATTACCTTCAAGCATCCCCACTCCACAGCCAGGCTCCATCCCAAGCTCTGCAGCCCTGACTCTTTCTTAGCCAGCATGAAAATATTTTATTTTGTTTCTTCTTAAATGCCTAAGAAAAATAGGCCTATCTTTTCTGGCTTGGCGTTATTCCATCTGGAATCTCTGCATGATCACAGATCTGTGATGGTGTGGAGAGACCCAGTGTAAAGCAAAAACCTAAACACTTCCAGCACCCATGAGATCATTGATCCTTCCCGTTACACTTCGTCTCTCCTGGCAACAAGAGGAGGATCTGGGGCTTTCTCACTGAGATCACCGAGTTCAAACACCTCCAAGCCCCCTCCCACGACCCAGAAACGTGCCAGAATCACTGTGGGTGTGAGCCCTGCTTCCAGGGCTGGGAACAAACCCAGCACAGCTGCAGGAAAGCTCCCCAGTATTTGTGTTTGCTGTGTGTCACAACAAACATCAACAGCAGCGGAAGGAACGGCCCAAAACCAGCAGAACTGACAGGTTAAAAACTGCAAAAAGGCAGCTGGGGAGCTTCCAGGACATGGATCCTCACCATCCTCCAGGGAGCTGAGCACAGACAATCAGAGCTCCCCACACAGCACCAGTAACCTGGAAATCACCAGCATCAGGGCCAGCCCTCGAGGAAATGAGCTCCATCTGTGCTGCTTCCAAAGAAAAGCTCCTGGATGATGATTTCTACCATCTCTGATGAATTCTAAGAGACCACTCTGCACATTGACCATCAGTGTGACCAGAACACGAGGTAGCACATCTACAGTCCCACATTTGGCAAAGGCCTGGGAAGGGCTCTGCTTTTTGAAGGCACCAATCCCACTCCTGAGGAACTCCAGGAGCTGATCAATTCAAGCTCCACGAAGCACCCAAACTGCTGTGCTTTTCTGGAATTCAAGGCATCACATCCTGACACTCCTAAACTCAGCCCTAGACTCCTGTCCCTCAAGAGAAGGTTATAAATGTCACCACTGAGACACAGTTTGTGACAGAGACTGGTGCACCACTGCTCTGCTGAAAGGACAGCGGTGCTGAGGCTGAAAAAACCAAAAGGATTTGCCCACAGCTAACAAACAGAGCACAGCTACAGAATCTCTTTTCCAGCCAGAAGTCCCCACTGCCACCCCCACGCCGGGCTGGAAATGAGGTAAGAACAAACACAAGGAACTCCCAGATGAGCACTGGAGATTAAAATCATCTTCCTACCGACTGTGGCACCTGCACTGGGACCTCCCCAGCGCCCTGAGGGGAGGCACTCGGTCCCTGGGGGCTCCTCTCCGAGCTGGGCTGGTGCTCCCGGGGTCTCCTGCTTCTTGCAGGTAAGGACAAGAACTCCTTCCCTGAGATCTTCAGCTCTCCCACGTGGTGGCTGTCCCCATTCTGCTCCTTGGGAAAGCAAGAAACAGTCACTGCAGCAATTGCCTGGCTCGGGTTTTCCTGGAGCTCTGTTGGCTCCTACCCACAGGAACACACTTAACGTGCTCAGTGCTCCCACAGACACTGAAATACAGCCCAGGTGTGGGGAAACTGAGGTGACACACATCCCAAACAGGAACATTGAGAACAAGGAAGGTTCATTGCCATGCTGATGGCACCAGCACAGCCAGGCCAGTGTCCACATCTTAAAAAGCAGGCACAGGAATATAAATCAGAAGTAGAAAGTGCCTTGGTTGGAGCCCTCACAGTGCTCAGTGTGTGACAACAGGAGAGATGACTCAATTACAGCACCTTCAGGGTGAAACCCAGCCTGGGAGAAAGAGATTTTAGCCTGGTATAAACAAGGAATAAACAAGAGGTTGGGAGATAAAACCAGAGGAGATGAAATGCAGGAGTAAGGGACACACTGGAGGGAGCAGGGAGCAGCATTCCTGCAGTGTGCTGGAGCTCCAGAACCAGGGTGGGTGTTCCTGTGCCCCAACACAGCTCTGTGAGAGGCACGGGACAGGGAATCCTGGAAATGTGGGCCCAGGGGGGCTGTGCTGGCTTTGAAGGCATCCCTGGCAGAGACAACACCAAGAGGATGTGGAGAGCTCAGGGCTCACTCCGTGGGTGTACTCCTCACCCCTTCCCACTCCCACCACAGCACAAAGCACAGGAGCCTCTCCCAGGGCTGTAACCCAGTGGGACAGAGCAGAGGAATTGCACCCAGAACACTCTGAAGGAGAGGTGAGCTCACAGCCTCCCAAGGACACTGCAGGGGAACAGGAGTGCTCAGAGCTAGCTGCCCCACAGCTCCTGCTTGCTCCATCCTCCCCACAGAACCCCTGAAATCCAGGACCCTGCCTGAGCTATGGGGTGGTGCTCAGCTCTGACAGCAAAGAGCAGGAAAGCATCAGCAGGAACAGCCAGCCACAGCCCCTGGGCAGCCCTCAGGGCTGTGCTGCCCTGCTGGGGACACTGAGCAATGTCCCCTGACCTTGGGCACTGCTGTCCCTGCCATCGACAGCCCAGAGATGGAGTCACATTGGTGAGAGCAGGAAAAGCCAAAATAGCCAAGGGGCACTGGGAGAATTGATAAAAATACATCAGGACATTTGGAATTGATTTTCCAAAGAGTTAATTCAGGGATGAGTTTTTGCCTGGTCTTCCCAGTATTTACTGGGATTTTTAGGTACCTAAATGGTTTCTCGAGCCTGAGGTTGTTTCCCACTGCCTACACCCACCTGCAGCTTGGGTGAGCTTTTTCTCTCTGTGACAGTTCTGTAAATGCTGTGCCTGGAAAGCACTGGGTGAACGGGATGATTTGTGCCAAAAACAATCCAAAAAGGCAGCATGGCTGCAGGCCTGGCCACCTCCTCTGGGAAGGGGCAGGGCTGAGCCCTCAGCAGGATTTTCTGAGAGGCTGAATTGATCCCTGAGGCTGGGAGGGCTCAGTGCCTCCAGCTGCTGCAGGAGCAGCCCTGGGGACACAGAGGAAACACTGATCTGCTTGGATCTGACACTGCCAGGAGCAAAGCAACCCCTGGAGCCCCTGGAACAAACCCTGGAACAAACCCTCCTGCAGTGCTCCATCCCCTGTGTCACTCCACTGGGGTGACAGGCACTGGCAGCCACTCAGGGGCTAAGCTGCTCACCAGGATCCTTCCAATAAAGGGCTGCTTTTTATCAAAAAAAGCCCAGAAGTGACTTTTCAGCTTTGAGTGTTAAGTGCCTTTTTAGTCAGACCAGCTGTTCCTCTCCCCCAAGCTCTCTAGAAACCCTCTTTGGTTAATCCCATTGACTCCAATGATATCTGCTAATTGCATATTTCCCTGCAAACGAAGCCAGGCAACAACAAACCAATTGGAATCTGTGCACAGATTCCCACTGACAATCTCTGGGGCCAGACATCTTTGCTTACCTTTTCAGAAGGGAACTTGAGGAGGTCTAAGCTGTCCATGCTGTTCCTCTGGAGTCTCTTTGGCCTGGCTCCTGCAAAACAACACTCTCACATCAGGGGGGTGTCACCAACAGCACAAATGTCACACAGGGAGAACCCAAACCACAGCAGATCCTCTGCTCTGGGTAACTAAAAGTCAAAGGGGTGGGATGATGCAGCTGTGCTGGCCTTGAGATTCAAATTTGGGGTTTTTTTCCTTATTGTTTTGTGTCTTTTTAAAGCAGTGTGAGGCTTTGGCTACCAAGCTCCAGCCAGGTCACACCACGACCCCGATCTCAGACAAGGTCTCTGGAATTGAGGAGTTACAAACCTCACCCTAAACCACAAAAGTCATGGGACTGGCATTGAGAAAAATCATAACAAATAGACAATTTAATACATCTGTGGATTTTCTGCTTTATCATCATGTTTTTAGATGAAAGAATGTTTCTGAGACTCAACTTTGAGCTTTTCTCTATAGTCACACAGGCTGGAAAACTAAGTGAAGGAGCAAATATTTTCTAACTATCATAGCCTCAGCCTTAAGGGGAACAAAATCTTGCCTTGAACCTGAAAGAGGAATCAAAACTTGGCAGGAGTTATGATATTTATTTCATATTTCATAAGATTTTGATGTTTGATTCCAACAACAGAGTGGGTGAAACACAGTTCAGCTCTGACTCCTGGTTTGTAAACCCTCTTTACCCTTTTTCTTCCTTCCACCTCCTTCCAGCTGCTCTTGTCTTGCTGACAAACAGCCAGGATGTACCAAATGGCCCTGGGATGCTTTCAGCATACCTGGGAAAGCTTCTGCCCTTCCCTGATGGCTCAGCTGAGCTGATCCCCACATGATACCTCACAGGGCACAGCCCAAAACTGCACTCAGGGTCCTGTGACACCTTCCAAGCTCGAGGGGAAATCCTGGGGGAGGGATGATCCCTGTGCTGAGCCCTGAGAACGGAAACCACGGAGCTTTGGGTGGTTCCTGCAGCAGCCACCTCCCCAAACCCCACCACTCCTCAGCTCCCCCAGCCCAGCACCAGGGCCCCTCCGAGCTCAGGGGGCCACAGAGCTGCTCACTGGGCAAACCTAACGGAGAAAAGGCACCAAATTCACAGATGAAGGCTGGCTGAAAGCAGAGCATGGGGATTAAATGGAAGAAGGCTCCAGGGATTCCTCCACCAGCACACCCAGAGCTCCAGATGCCACCACAGCTGGATCCAAACTGCACCAGCTCCAAGGACAGCACTGCTTTGGAAGGCTCAGCTCCACAAGATACGAGCTCAGATCAGCTGGGAGCTCAGCAAGGGTCACACACACACATCACAGCTCGGCCATGAGTGACCTGCAGCTGATGGCTGTGCCCCTCACCACCCTGAAGGGATTTTCTGCTTGCAGCCATAAAGATTCCAACCAGCAAAACACTGCTGCACATTCCTGCCTCTCTCCTCCAAAAAGCACACCAGCACCTTTGTTTTAAGGTGATTCATTACCAGGCTTTGAGTGCAGGGGGACTGACATCAGGGCTGGAGGTGGAGAACAGACACCGAACACACGTCAGGAGGAGCAGCCAGCATTCCCACCAAACCCATCCCCTTCCACACAAAGCCAGGGCCCACCTGCCAGCAGCTCAGAACACTGGTGTTGGAAAAGGCCTCAAAGACCCAAACCCAACCACTTCCCACCCTGTCAACCAAATCTGAGCACTCAGTGCCACATCCAGTCACTCCCTGAACACCTCCAGGGGTGGTGACTCCCTGGGCAGCCCCTTCTGATGCCCAACAACCCCATCCCTGAAGAAAACTCTCTTTGCACCACCCATTCCCACCACCCTCAGGGTGGAGGAGAGGGCTGTGAGATGGGTGAAGGACTTTTGGGTGCTGCCATGTCGCTCAGGCAGGAGGGAAGAGCAGTGCTGGGTTGTTCCCAGGGGCTCCCAGTTACACCCTCTGCACACTGCTACAGCTTCCCTCAGAATAACCTACAACAGCAAGGTGGATCTGGAGTAAAAGTCACCTCCAAACACCCACCCAGAGGCACATTTGGGTTTCAGAGGCGAGCCCAGCCCCTGGAAGTGAGTGTGCGTCACGGCTCTGTTTAAAGGCCACTTCCAGGAAAGCAAGAAAGCAGCAAAGTGTGCCCAGTTAGATAAACACACATCATTTCCAGCTGTCTAAAGAGCCATTAATTACACACCTCCATCCTCAGGTGCTTTTGTATGTTCCCAGAGCACTGAAGGGCTGGCCAGCAGCCATTAATCTCCAAGCAGAGAAAACCTGCCTGCTGTTAATGTAATAGAAACAAGCAGCTGAGTCTACTCCAGCAGAACAACTCATCTTTTTCTCTTGCTCTGATGCTGGTGGCTGTCCATGACTGTCTGGGGTTTGCTCACACTTGAGATGAGAGAGGAAGAAGTTCAGAATTACAAAAATCTTCATCCAATTCAGCTGTTTCTTCCAGAAATCCCAGCCAGTGCTGGGGGCACTGTCCCCACTCACCAGCACTAAAAACAAGCAGCATTTAGAGGGTCCCTATCACCCAGGGCTACAGGAAACTGGATCCACACCAGCAGCAGCTCCCACCAGACGTGTGGGAGCTTCTCCCCTTCTCATCCCACCCGTCCTCATGCACCTTCCAGGAGAGCAGAGCTTTCCATACTCACAAGTGTCCCATGGCAGGAGTCCCGCTATCCTTCTGCCTCCATTCCCTCAGATGGCTCCAGATGTCATCTTCAGCCTCTCCCAACTTATTTTCCCCAGAAATACCTGCAGCAGCACTTAATGCTCAGCCAAAGCTGAGCTCTGCCTCCTTCTCCCCAGGGCTGAGCCACAGCAGCAGCCGGGGATGTGAAGGATTGAGCAGCTGCAAACCCAGGTCTGCTTCTCTGGAAGGTTTTTTTTCCACCCAGCATTTATTGGCATGTTGACCAAGCCTGCTGCAGAGACATGGAAAACCTCAGGGGCCTTTCTAAATGCTCCCTCTGTCTTGGAGGTTTACTGAGGTCTCAAAGAGAGCAAGTTGAAACCTTCTTGTGAACATCAGCTGAGCAGCGCTCCTGACTGGCTGCATTCATGCCCTGTTTGCCTGCAGCTCCCGGGATGTTGCTCTTTTCAGGGGTGCTGTTCCTTTTTTAAATATTTTTTTTCAAAATCTCTTCCTCCTCCCCATCTATGATGTCAACAGCACCACAAACCGAGGAGATTTTTTAATTTTTTTTTTCGACTTTTTGCTTTTGCAGTTTGGTTGCTGAGGCAGGTTTAACGGTTTTCACATCCTTGTCTTTAATCTGCAGCCACGGAGAGCACAAGGAAGGCTCATCAAGGATGGTGATGGGATCATCTCATGGAAAGGAGCACTAAGGCAAGCTGGGCAGACAGAGCTTTGTTCCTGCATGGACAGGCTCCATCCCCAAGGGTTTGCAGTTGACAAGATTGAGCTGAACGTGTGTAGCAGCAGCTCGGGGAGCCCTGGCAGGAGCTCTCATCAGGATGACATGTGCTTTGATGACCCCCCAGCTTCCTCCTGGAGCAGTTCCCCCACACAGACACAGCACCAGGTCTGCATCTGCAGCTGGAGCAGGCTGGATCCCTCTGGGGGGCTGTGCAGAATTCAACCTGACAGGGGACTCCATGAAAAACAACAGGGAAAGGTTGTGGAACCATCAGCCCCCGCAGCACTGCTGGTGAGCAGCGCACACAACACGGGCTGGGCACCCCAAACACAACAAATCCCACATCAGGACCTGCTGCACTCTCATGAAAAGGTCATTTCTCCCTGTACCTGCATTAACCAAGACACTGATTTGGTTTTGGGAGAGTTCTCCCAGCCCTGGACAGCGCCTCCCTCCCTCGGTACCGACCCGAACCTCGAACCTGGCAGACAACTCTAAATATTGCTCAAGATAATCACACCAGAGCAGCCAAGCCCCTTGTTTGGGGTGGAATGCTGGTCTGGAAACCCTTCCCAGCCCTGAAGTGACAGTGGAGACACGGTCCAGTGCTCCCAGAGCACCTCAAATCATACACTGCTGACATCTAATCAGGGGAGCTCTGTCAGCCTCGTGCTCCATTATTGCAGCAAAGCTCTTAAAGAGGGAAGGGGGAGGGGGAAAACAAGCACAGCAGCAGGAAAAGAAAGAAGGGGAAAAAAAAATATAGCATCCTCCAGTAGGACAAGCATCTCATTTAAGGCTTTAATTAGTCTTCAAACACATAATGGGTTCTGGCACCATAAATCCACTTGACCTCTATTACTGTCAGCACTCGCCTGATAAATGGTGGCATTTGTTTTCCCAGTTGCTACTGGGGTAGAACAATACTTTTCCCTAAATAGAGAAAGCAAATAATATCAGTTATTTACCATGACTGGGCCATAAAACGCTGGTGCCAAGCTGTTGTGTGCCCATCCATGGGAAGGACCATCTGCCCAGCCTGGTCCTGCAGGCAGGGAAGGACCAGGGAATCCCAACAGCTCTGATGCAGAATTGGGAACCACCAGGACAGGAATGATCTCTGTTCTGCTGGGAGGCACAGATGAGCTCTCTCCAGAGCAAAATCTCAACTTCCCAACAGCCCTGAGTACAACAAAGCCCTGCTCCAGAAGAAGAATCCTGCAGTTTTCTCTTCTGTGGAAAAACTGTTCCTTCACAAAAGCTGCACACAATATGTGGCAATACAAAGTTCCCTTTGCATCAAGATGCTCATCTGGCTGATCTGGCAGAAGATGCTCTGTGTTTGTGTCAGCCCAGCTCTGCATCTCCACAATCCAGTCTGACAGCTGAGCAACGGGCTGAAAATAACAGAAATAACAAATAACAGCAGTGCTGTGCATCCACACGGCACCCAGAGCCCCGGGGCATTTGCTGACTGCACTCAGGGTGAGCAGCTGGCACAGAGGCTCCTCGATGGAGAGAGGGAATGAGGAGATGCTCTGGATCACTGGCCAAAGAGCCCTCACATTCACATGGAAAAAGAGTCATCCTTGCATGTAGAAATGGCACAAGGGAGCTACTTTGTTTTCTTATTTGTTATTTATTTACCCCCCTAGTACGAGCAAACTCAATGTGGGAAAGCTGCAGTCTTGGAATACACGAGGAACTTATTTGTAGTGTTACAATTCTTGAGTAATTGCTGTGGGTTTGGGCACATCTTTGATTTCAGTTTTGCCCCAGATGTGCAAAAGGCATTAACCTTTCTCTAATCAAGGGTGATTTGCAAACAAAACATCTGCAATTTGGGTCAAAGAACGAAATATTCTGGAGGGGTATTTGCAGCAAACAGCGAGCACCCAACCCTGGAACACTTGCAAAGACGAGCCTGGAGGCTGTGGGAAGGTTGGGCACAGCCTCCTGTAACCATAACCCCCCAGGCAATCCGAGAGGAACAGCCTGGGGACAGGAGGATCTTTTGGGAGATCAGCTGAGCTGGGTGGAGCAGGCTGGCAGGAGGCTCACAACCCCAGGGCTGATGCAGCAGAGGTGAGATGGACTGGCAGCCACACCTGGCTTGCTTCTGAGGGCAGGATTTTCCCTCCATGACCTCCCACCATCCATTATCAGCTGGTGTTGAGCAAGCAGAGATCAAACCCAGGGTTTAGCTGGAAAATGACACGCAATAATTAACAGGGGCAACATCTCCAGCAGCCAGACGAGCCCAAGGACACGATTTTGTCCTCCAGACTGACTCAGGGAGGGCAGAGAAGGAGCAACCACGTGTCAGCTTAGCAGCCATCAAACACCCACAGTAAAATCCTCTAAAAAAGAGGGGGAATGAACGTGATCCCTCCTCCTGGGTGCTGCTGGGATCAGCCAGCAGCTCCTGAACACGCTGCCCACGCTGGACTGGGCTCTCAGCTCTGCCAGGGGCTTTTCTAAGCCAAGCTTGGCTGTCCAAGGGCTTGTCCCTGCCAGGAAGGAGGGTGGTCCTGAGGTCACCCCAGAGATTACAGGGACTCTGCTGAGGGTCTGGCCTTGCCCTGCTCACAGGAATGCCACAGCAGAGCATGGCCATCCATACAGAAAGATTTAAGGGAGAAAAAGAAATTCTAGCTGGGCAAGAAAGAGAATTTCCCCCTTCTCCTTTCTTGCTCTGTGCTGCATAAAAGGTACAGCAAGCAGAGGAATCTTGTTCCTGGCCAGAGCAGCAGCACTGCCAGGGCATTTCCCACCCAGCAGCCACCAAGGGGAATGGCTGGGGAAGGTGCACTCAGGAACCAGAACAGCACAGCAGAGCTGGGAGTGCTGCTGGAGTCTGCACCTGCAGCCAAAGGGAACTTCAGCCTTCCCAGAGCCAAGGATTTCCAAAAAGTTCTCCCTTCCCACAACAAGAGATTTAATCCTGAATGGATGGCTCTGCCACAAGCCACGTTGTGCCTTCTCTGCCACAGGCTTCAAGACTTGGCCCGTTCCTCATCCTCTTTTCCAGCACTTGCCATCTTCCCTGGCATCAAGATAAAACAAATTTCAGTAGCACAACATCATCTCCTCCAGTCCTGGAGCATTTCCTCTGCTGTGAGCCAAGAACTCCTGCTGTATTTTACACCAGTGCTGGGAAGGAGGCTCACGTACACAGCAGGATGAGAGAGGAACCTTAAATACTTGGGAAGAGTATTTTAAAACTTCCTAAAGCCAATAGTGGGGCAGTCTGAAGTGAGTGCTAAATTACTGAGTTTAAAATCCAAATGACTCAGAGGTTCATCCCCCCCACCAGTGCTGCTGGAATGACTTCACAGCTGTAACAGCAGAGGATTTAGAAAAAACTCATTATAAAGAAGAGGCATCCTTGAGAAGTCCTGAATCTTCACTGCAGAATCCCCTGTGGAAGCAGCTGTCCACCACAGACAGGAATTTTGGACACCTTCCTGCCCCAGCTCTCCCTGTGAGCACCTGCTGGAGCACAACAAAGCCACCAGGCCACCAATCCTTCCTTCCACCTGCCCCAAAGCCACTCTGCTTCTGCAGCACCTCATCCATCACCCCTGCATCAGCAGGTACAATTAACACAGCCTCAGGCTTTCACTTTCACCACAAAAAAAAGACTGAGCTGCAGCCCATCAGCTCCTGGGATGGAGCTGAGGATATTTAACATTAAACACTTTCAATTGCTGCACTTACTCAGTGTGACTGGTTCCACACCGGGGATGTGACCCCGACTCTGCCCCAGGGAAGGCAAATGCTTCCCAGACAGTGAAATCACAGCCTGAGGGAGCAGGGCTGGCCCACTGTCAGCAAGATGCTGCTCTCACATCCCTCAGCTGACAGTTTTCTGCAGGAAGATTGAGCAAACTACAGGGAAGGAACATCCCTGTGGCCGGGCAGCATCGCAGCCCCAGGCACGGGCTGGCAGGGGGAGCAGCATCACCACCTCCCTGCTTGCATCAGCAGAGGGATGGTCAATCCTGCCTGCTTTATCAGGCCTAAACACTTTTTAGGTACTTCAAAGATATTTAAAACAGGCAAACAATCAAAAACAAACAGGCTGGAAAACATAAAAGCAGATTTTTTCTTCTATTCCAGTCTGATTGATGCAAAGGTTCAAAGATTCCTGTGAAGAGATGAGCTGAAAACTGCAGAGCCCCACAATCAAAGCCCCACAGAGCTGAGCAGAGCTCAGGAAGGAGAGGGGTGCTGTGCCCACTGCAGAACACAACCTGAAGCAGGGCTGCCTCACAGAGGGATGAGGAGCCCCTGGAACACCAAACAAGCAGGGCAGCCTCGTGCCCACCATTTCCCAGCAGGAGATCAGCAGTGGGGAGAAGTCAGGCTCATCCTTTGACCCAAACTGACAAGGCTTTACCTGTAAATAAGCCTTATTCCAGCCTTGGTTAGAGAAAACCTGATGCCCATTGGATGTGTGTGGGGGAAACCAAAATCAAACACATGCCCAGCATCCCAGCAATAACTCAGAGCTGTAAGAGCAGCCTGTACTCCAGGATTGCACTGGGTTTGCTCGCAGTCAGGCTCAGGGCTGAGCCCTGCCCTCAGAGCAAGCAGGGCAGGGCAGGGCAGAGGTGTCTGTGCTCTGCCAACAGCACAAACCCTGCCAGCAGCCAGCTCTGGGAGCACCCCCATGCCAACGCCTCCTGGAACACCTGCAGCCCTCCCCACGCACTCCCAGCTGCCAGCTGAGGTTGTTTCGTGTCTCCTGACTCTGCTGCTGCCAGCAGTGATGGCTGAGGAGCTGCTGAAAGCAGAAGAAAAGCAGCCCAGAGCCAGTTCTCCCTGTGGAGAGGTACTGAGGAGGGCCAGGGCTCCTGTCTGCCTCCAGCCCTGGCTGCTGGGGGACCCCTGTCCCTGTGCTCCCCTCCCAGCTGGCAGGATCCCCAAAGGATCAAGGCAGCATCCCCAAACTGATTCCTCCACCCAGGTCGGTGCTCCCAGTCCACACTGCTCCTCACAGAGCAGATCTACAGCCTCAACTCATCTGGCAAAGGGCACCAGTGCTGTCTGTCTGCACCCCAGGACATCTCCCAGTGCTGACTCTTCACCCCTAAAAACAACCCCGTGGAGCCACAGGAAAGTTCTTCACTTCCCTCCAAAGGCAAAGCCCACCAGTACTCAACTCTTAGCTTGCAGTGTGTGAAAGAGAAGGAGATTTATTCAGGGCCACATTTTTGGTTGTTTGGAGAAGCAAACCCAGCCCCTGTTTATTTACTTCATGTTCCAGCTCCTCTCCAGCTTCCTTCAGTTTGTTGCTTTAAGCTCTCTGTGTTTGCCTTTCTCAACAAGGTCGCTGCTTTCACAAGACTTCTGCAGCACTGCCCCACTTCCCCGGCCTCCAGCTTTGTCTTCTGACATCCAAATACTCTCAGAATATTAATTAAAATCATCAAGAGCTCAGCAAGGGGAGCCAGAACAGCAGAGGGAAACATCAGGCACTCCTTCCACCCCCAGAGCCCAGGGAAGGGCAAGGACCAAGAAGTAACCTGTGAAGGACACCACAGTGAAAACCTGGCTCAGCCTTTGCTAGGAAGCTTTCCTGTACCTGACGTTTTTTATCACCTTTGCCTAATCAGAGGATTTTAGCATCTTTAGGAATATGCAGCCATTTTGTAACCTTAAGCAGGAAAAATAATCTGAATGGAAAAAAAAAAAAGGAAAGCTCTCCTCACCATGAGATTTGTCAACATCAAAAGGCACGGCTGGTTCAGAAGCCAACTCAAATCTCAACTCTCTCACCTGCTTCCTATTACAGAAACAGATGTTGCTCTGGCTGTAAACTGCTGCTATTAATAATATAAATAATTATGCTCTTCTAATCATTTAATAGGTGCACAGGAGGGTACCAAAATTTCTGGCAGTCATTAAATACATCTCCCTCCCCTGAAGGGCTCAGAGGCACATTGGTGGCCTCTCATCCTCTGCTGAAGTTTGGAATATGAGAGCTGAAAAGGAGAAAAGAGAAGGAGAAATCAAGGAGTCAGGCTCCTCTGCACAGGCTGTGCCCCTGTGACAGGGACAGCCCCTTCCCCACCTGAAGCACTGAGAGCTCAGCCAGGTGTCACCTCACACTCCCTCCTTGGGCCCAGCCCACCAACACACAGTGGAGTTTTACCTCCCCAGCAGATTCCAGGACCTGGAGAGGGGAAATCTGCTCTCAAGATCCTTCTCTCCCTGCACTGAGAGAGTGTTTGCTGCTGTTCCTCCCAAGAACACTTTGTCCTTCTCTCAACAAACAGCCTTGGGAACGTGAGCAGCGCGGATTAACGGGGTCACTGCAACCTCCAGAGCTCTGCCTGCAGCTGCTCAGCCCTTTCCAGCCTCCAGGGACCCCACACACAGACCTGCACGGCTCTGCCTCTGTCAGAAACAGCACTGCTGCCTCCAGATGTTCACACAGCACATCTGGATCTGCAGAGGGCACTGAGCAGCCCAAGGGCCACATCCACACTTCCTCTGACCCAGACTCTGCACCAACACTGAGGTTCATTTCCTGCCCCCCTTTCACAACAAAGGGACCCGGCAGAAGGCAGCCCCTGAGGAGATGGCAGGAATGAGTTCTGCAGGAGTTACAAGAGGAGATGAGGTGCAAAGGGAGCCTGGGGAAGCTGCTGTGGCCCCCACAGCACTTGAGGCACCAGCTCAGCTGCAGTGGGGCATGGCAGGGCACGCTGGCTCCTCACCACACCTCCACTTGGCAGGAGAAGCTCCAGCACTGACGTAGCAGGTTATCAAACGGGATCAATACAGGGCACACAGGCACAGCCAGCCTCTCCTTCCCCTCCCAGGGCACGCTGCCTCAGCCCCAGCACCATCCCCTCCACCTCAGTGCCACCACAAGGTCGTATTTAATGAGTGCACACCTCCTGGGATGGGTGTGTGTGAATTAATGAGCACGGAGCTGCCAGCTGGGAGTGCCCATGCCAGGCACCCACCCGTGCCTGCAGTGGGCAGCCCCAGGACAGTCCCCAAGCCAGGCTGGCAGCACTGTGGTGACCTGTCTGAGCCACCCTGCTCCCTGGCAGCACAGGCAGAGTGACCCAGAGCCAGTAAAGCCACTTTGGGCTGCTGTGACCAAGTGTTGCCACATCTTGTCTCCACATTCAGCACTGCTGCAGGTGTTCCAAGGGTGAGATGTCACCCAGTGTGTGCTGATGGTCCCAACCTGCCTCCAGCTTGTTACTTGGTGCTAATCAGAACCAGAGCAGCCAAAAATCCCTGCCAGTCACTCCTGAAAGCCTCAGGTATCAGTCAAATCAGAGAAAAGAGCCCTGCAGAGCTTTAAAAGATACAAAAGCTGGTTTGCTGCGTGGCATGTGGAATGTCATTCCCAATGCAGATTAATTCCATTAACTCCTTCTGTGCCCTTTGTTGGGGATCCTTCCCTACCTTTGCAGCTTATGGAAAGCACAGAGCAACCCATCACAGTCCCCTTTGTAGTGAAGGCACTCACTCCACAGCCTTATTCTGCTCTAGCATTTGTATTTCCTGCCCACTTGCAAACGCCTTCCCCTCCCCAAACCACGTAATTCCCAAGACTTCCCAATGCCACCAAAACCCCAGAACTCACCTTGTGCCTCGTAGCCAGAGTAGGGCTGAGCTGCCCCCACGTCCTCCTCCCCAGGGCCCAAGCCAAGGGCTGCCCTGAGCTGGGCCACGTTCAGCTGGGCTGTCAGCTCCCCGCTCCTGTCCCCGATCTGCAGCAGGAAAACCAACAGGGCACTGGTTAAAGGCACAGGGTGCTGCAAGCAAACAGCCCCCAGCCAAGGGTCTGCCAGCCTCACCCCCAAAAATCAAACACAGCCAGCCAGAAGTGAGCTTGGAGACACCTGAGAGGCCATACAGCTCTCCAGGACTGTTCTCCAGTGATAATTTGGGAGAGGGTCACCGTGCTGCAGCTCAGAACAGCTCAGTGCAAGGCTCTGAGAGGGCTCAGCTCGCCCAGTGCCCCAGAACTGAGGCCAAACGTGCAGGTTTGGGCTGTCCTGCAGCCACACATGGCTTGGCAGGGAGCCCTGGAACTCCCAGCCCCCTTCCTCAAGTATTTCCATCGTTACTGAGCAGCAGACACCACGCTGCCATCAGCCACGTGGGCACACACCAGGGCCCCGAAAGCCCTTCTCTCCTGGCTCACAGCCACACAACTGAGTTGTTCCTAGTCATCTACCCACACAATGCTCCAAAAATTAATTTCCAAGTCCACATTTGTCCCCATTCCCACCTCTCGCTGGCCTGAGGCCAAGGAAGCTGATGTTCCATGTTTGGACAGTGATCTGTCCAACAGCTCCTGCTACTTCAAACGAGGAGCTGTGGGACACAACACTGCATCCTCCTCGAAGTTTAACCCAGCCAGGGAATGAATGGCTGTGCTGCACACCACCAGGGACACCCAGAGAACAGCCCCTCATCTCCAGAGGAAGGGCAGCCTGTGGGACAGAGGAAGACCTTGGCTGCTCCCCTGGAGAGGCCAGCTCCTGTTAAATGCCTGGCAACAGCTCCTTTGTGTCCCCTGCCACAGACTGCAGCATGGAACAAACCCATAAATCACCACATTATTTATGACAAAGCCCCAAGCTCCAGTAAAGAGAGGCAGATCAAAGGGCTTATCACCGGGCATAAATCCCCCTGCCAATTACAGGAGATTTGCTGTTGACATCATCTCCAGAGAAATTACTATGTCCATGTTAGGTCTTACAGTCCTTGATGCTCATTTATTAAGTGCTTCCCTGACTTCCACTCATCTCAGATCATCTCCAAAGCCCTATTAACAACCAGGAACAGACAGGCAGGACAATGACCCCGGGCAGGAGCTGCCACACACACCCCAGCAGAGCCCTGTTCCCTGCCCTCAGCCTCCCAGGAGCTGCACTCTGAGATGACAAAAGTACTCCAGAGCAGTGTCCTGGAGCTGGGGCAGCTTCCAGGGGTTTTAGGTACAGATCCTTTATTCCAGTGGGATTTTGTGAGTAACCTCTGATCAACCTGCAGCAGCTTCCAGTGTGGTTACTCTGAGCTGGTTTCATTTGGAGTCAAATGCCACCATCAGATTTTTGCTGGGAATAAAGTGATGGGAAGTGAGTTATGAACATCAGCGTGAAAAGACTGAACTCCACAAGGTTTTTCCTGGCCAAAATCCTGGTGCTTGTCAAAGGGACAGTCTCTGCACTGCTCCATAATTCATGCCACAAGGAACCCACTCCTGACACGGCTGGAGCCACAGCCAGCACCCTGCAATGCCAACACTGGGACTCCCCACCCTGCTGGGTCTCCCCTCCACCCCCAAAGGCCCCAGGACCACCAGTCTGATCCTCCCAGGGCCCTCAGATGATGCCTGGCTCTGAGGGCTCAGCCCCAGCCTGAGCAGAGTTGGGAAAATCCTAAAATTTACAGGGCCAAAGAACAGTATTTCTTCAGTGTGTCTGATAAGTATCATTAAATCTGTAATTAGGCTGCTGTGTCAGCCCTACTCAGAGATTTAGCCAACCTAAAAGACAGGCAGGGGAACACCCAGCACACTTACAGATGGTGATTTCAATTAGTGCTTCAAGAGGGCAATTTCTTCATCTGGGGAAGACTAAAGAGGCCACAGCCGATTTCCTCAACACCGAAAAGAGCAAACAATGGAATTCTGGCTTTCTGCACTTCTGAGCCACCTGAAAACGGCAGGAAAGCTGCAGAGAGCTGGAGCAGGCCAAGGTGAAAGCAGAGTAGCTGCACACACAACCCCCCAAAGGGGTAGCAGTGGCATCAGGGACAGCATCCACTGCACCAGGACACTGCAGCTGCAGCTCAGCTGGGGTGTCCCTGTGCTCAGCAAAGTGGGATCTCACTGACTGGGGGCTGCACAACACCTTGGCCAGCCAGTGGACAAGTCCCCAAGGCGCTTTCTCACCCAGAACTTTGGTTAAGAGCAAAGTACAGCTCACACATTTGCTGTAATAAGGGGCAAGGCTGGGAGCCTCCCATCAAGAGTTTTCCAGCCCAGCTCTGCAGGCTCCCAAGAACACCACTGAAGCAGCTTTCCAGAACAGTGAGAGCAAGGTAACTGCATTAATATAACTCCTTGGCATAAAATAGTCTTGCTCTCACCAGGGGTCACAGGTTCCCTCTGGTTTGCACCAGCTTCTCTTACCTCTTGGGAGATTTCAAGATGTTTCCTTGCAAAGTGCAAAGCCTGTTCGTGGCTCCCCAGGGACACGTAGGCATTTCCAAGACTCCAGCAGGCTCTTCCTTCTCCCACCCTGCAGGACAGGAAACTGTCAAACCACAGAAATGCTGGGCAAAGCCCAGCTGGGCCTTTTGGAGAGCACTGACAGAGCTCCTTGCTCTGCTTCCACCTCCACAGAGATTCTACACTGGAAAATGAGATGTGCTGGACACTTTAAACTCTTCTTATGCTGAGCTCAGCAAGAGCTGGGGATGAACAGCCTGGGAAAACAGGACTGCACCCACAGGGACAAAATGTAAGCACTGCAGCAAGGGCCAGGATGGTTTGGCTTCACTGCTGAGCCCCAGCCCGAGAGGAGAAGCAGAGCTCCTGCCCAGCTCCCCCTCACCCAGCCAGGGCTCCTCTCAGAGCTGCACAGAGAGAATGCACCACCAGCCCAGAGCAGCCAGGAGAGAACTCTGCAGGCAGCAGCTCCAGCTGAGCCCCAGCACTGCATCACCAGGGCAAACACACAGCACAAAACTGCACCCAGCAGAGCACAGGGACATTCCACCAGGTGTCCAGGGCACTGCTGCTGGTTTCCAGGGAAAGCAGGGAATGTGGGGCTGCCCTGTGCAGCCCAGACCCCCAGCCTGGCTCCCTGAGCTTCAGCAGCTGTTTGCAGGAGCAGGCAGAGCCTCCTGCTCCCCAGAGCTGCTCAGCTCTGCAAACCAGCAGATGTGGGGGGAGAAAGGATAAAAAAAGCACCTGGGGGCGCAGGGGGAGGTTCAGCATGACTGCAACTCCCTTTTCAGAGGTTTGGGCGGGTTGATCAGCATTCCACCGTTTTTCTTGTCACCCTGTTCAATACCTTCTGCTCACAGGGTGTGTTCCCAGGAACGCAGGAGCCCACAGGCCTGCTCCCCCACAGCATGATTCACCCTTGGGTGGGATCGTGCCCGCCCGGGTGGTGGCACAGCTCTCCCATCCTGGTGTCCCTGCTCCATCTAGTGGAGGACACCCAGGCTTGGGGGAATTCAGCACAGTCACCTCAGCTGCAACAGGGCTCAGGATCAGAACAGCCAGGAGAAAAGAACCAACCTCTCAAAAAGAAAAATTAAGAAAAGTTAAAAGGCCAAGACTCCTAAATAACGAGGAGCAAGACCAAGATGCATCACCTGCACGCTCTCTACGCAACATCATCTGTACACAGAGATTTCCAGCATCATCCCAGAGCAACAGCACAAAGTGGCACATCTGATGTGCCCCAAACACACGGCTTTCAAGGGAAATACAACTTTTGTGAACACCAGGGAGCTCTTGAGAGGCCCTCCTGGGAGAACACAGCAGCAGCCACTGGCAAGGCACTGAGCTCGATGCATCTTCTTGAACCTGATTTCACCTTTCTCGTTAGAAATATCACTCAGCCCACACAGACACAGCACTGAGGGCACAATCTCCAGGTCTGAATGACACGAGGAAGGTTTTGACAGATGACTGGACTAAGGACTGGCTGCCCAGAGATTCCTAATGACTTTCAAGCATACACATCACTGATGCTTAACCCCAGCAAGAGAGAAGTCAGAGAAGGGTCAGGGCTCTCCACCCTCACCTGAGGCACTCCTTACCTGTCTCCCAGCTCCTGTGCTATCACCAGGTGCCTCAGGTGGTATTCAATGGCTTTCTCATAGTCTTGAAGCAGTGTGCATGTGTTCCCCAGGCTGTAGCAAGCCTGGGCTTCTACTGCTTGGTCCTTGAGCTGCCTGGAGAGCTGGAGCGTTTTCCTACAGGGGACAGCGGGAACAAGAGCCCTGGTCACTGCCCTTGGAGCAGCACCCTGCATGGCCAGCACAGCAGCCCTTGTCACAGCCCCTGGAGCTGGGGGCTGGCTGTGACAGCCCAGCATCCCCAGGAGCAGCCCTGGCACTCACTTGTAGTACTCGGCAGAGATGTCGAACCTGCCCAGGAAGATGTGGGCGTTGCCCAGGTTGCTGTAGGCTCTGCGCTCGGCAGCCTTGTCCCCAAACTCCTTGGCGATGGCCAGGCGCTGCAGCAGACACAGCTCAGTCAGCACAGACCCCTCTGCCCCACAGCAGCTCCCCTGGGCAGCAGCTTTCGGGGCTGCAAAGCTCCCACCCCCGAGGGGATGAACCTGCCTGTCAAGGGGGGCTGCAGCAGGAAACCTCTCCCTCTCCTGCAGCTCAGCAGCAGGAAAGGCTCTGGGGAAAGTGGGAGTGATGGGAACATCCCAGTGCTGTCCCCCCAGCATTTAAAAACCAGAGCAACAGTGAATTTCCACCTTCCACTGCGAGGGAACTGATACACACTCTGCAACAGAAGCTAAATTGCATTTGAATTGGGGCAGGGACTTTGTCACCTCACCTCCCTGTAAAGCTTTGCAGAAAGTTATCATGTTCTACAAGCAGCATTTATTCTTGATCAACAGCTCTTTCAGCAGCTTAATTAAATTCATGGCTCGCATTTATTAAAATCTAGACTGAGACAAATTAAGAGCAGAAAAAAACTCCTTGCTAGACCCAGCTGCAATTTGCCCTTGGATACCTCCTTTGGTTTCCAAGCCAACAGCACCCTTCCCTGGAGCTGCTCACGAGGTGCTGATGGGGGCTGGAGTAAGATTTGCTCAGTGTGAGTTGGTACAACAGGGCAGACCCTGGGGGAAACTTCTCCCTGTGCTTGCTGGGCTGTGCTGAGAAGGAAAGCTGCTCCCAGGCCCAGGAAGGGAGCAGAGGTGTCTCCTACCTCCTTGTGGAAGGCAATGGCCTCGCTGAAGTTGCCCAGTAAGTACTGGGTGTTGCCAAGGTTGCCGTAGGCACGGCCCTGTGCAGCTCTGTCCCCCAGCTCCTTCACCAGGGACAGGTTCCTCCTGAAAGAAACCAGGGCAGAGCATCCATGAGGCACAGCCCTGCAGGGACACGGGTGGGAACTTGCAGAGGAAGGAAGGAGAGGCAGCCCTGCAGAAGGCATTTCCCTCCCAAGGCTGGTGAGCTCTGCTGGACACCCCTGGCAGCTCCAGCCAAGGGTGCAGGTCCTGCTGCTCTGCTCCCTCAGGCCATGGGTGGCTCCGTGCAGGAACCACACCTGTGCTCACACACCCTGATCCATCCCACATTAAATCAGAAATGGCCTCACTGCAGCACCAGGGCCACAGGAAGAGGATTTCCCTGTCCTGCTCCAGGGAGAGAGGTCAGATCCACAGTCCTGTGCCAGGGCTTTGCTCTGGAGCCTCCTGGCATTTCTTTATCTTGTTTTTACCCCCTTTACACACACAGCACACAGAGAATGGTAGAGCACTCACCACTGGCACAAATTCGCCCCTTGGCTATGCCACATGCACCCCTCCTTGGAAAAAGGGTGGTGAGCTGTTCAAAGGCACTATCACATCCTCAGATATGAGGGGAGGGATGTAAGATCTTATCACTCTCTTTTTAAAGCCTATTTAAAAAACTGCACCACAAAAGCAGAATTCTGAAGTACAAGGAGAAAACACAAGCCCAAAATTCCAGCGCCAACCTTCTCATGTGGCACACGACTGATCTTAGAAATTATTTAGGAAAAGGAAGGCTGGGACAAGTGAGATAAAGTGCAGGTCCTTGAGAAGAACCAGGACTTCAAAGTGACTCTTTCCTTGGGTGACAGGGTGGAGACACACAGGGATCCATCCTCACAGAGGCCAGCAGAGAGCAGCAGGGGCCACAGGAGCCGGGATTCAGCTCTGGCAAGCAGCAGACTGCTGCACTTCATTGCACGACCACGATTCAACCCACAGCAAGTTTTACAAAGCCAGTGCCGGCATGAATTTTAGCTCAGATTTTATAAAATACCTTTTCTCACCTCCCTTGAGATTAGTTTGCCAAGGCAGCTTGGCATGTCAAGGAAATATTCCTAATCTATTACAACCTGGAAATTCTCAGCCAGTGGCCTCGTTCCCTGCAGGAGAAGGGGCTGGCCAAGCTTGGATACTTACTCATAATATTCTGAAGCTTTCTGTAGTGTGTCCTTGACTTCCTGAGGCAGGTAGCCCGGGTCCTGGGCTGTGTTCCAGGATAAGTGCTTTCCCTTTGCATGGTAAACATTCCCTATATTATAGAGAGCTCTGGCTTCACCTACCTAAAGGGAGGAAGAACAGGCAACAGCAAGGCATCACACTTCACATCCCAGGATGGGCAGAGATGGTCAGAACCACAAGCCCACATTTTCCCTTTCCCCTCTTTCAGAACCACAAGCCCACATTTTCCTTTCCCATCTTCACCCTCACAGCAGCAGGAGATGTCTGATGGCAGCCAGAAGGGAGAGCTTCACCTGCAGCTCCTTCCAAAGCCCACCTTCATCAGATCACGTTCACTGACTTGCAGACAGGTTATTTTTAAAGGCAGGGAGAATTTCCTGCTGGAACCATTACCTTGTCTCCCTGCTCCCGAGAAATGTCCAAGTGTCTCTGGCAGCAAACCACAGCTTCATCAAACTGCCCCAGGATTTTCAGGGTATTCCCAAGGTTGCCACTTGCCTTGGCTTCTCCAATTCTGTCCCCAATGGTTCTACAAGATGAAGGTGTTAAGGAGCTCAGTGACTTTTATTTATAAATAAAAAATATCTGCTGGAGGCAGATTTAAGCTGCAGCTTCCCAGCACAGACACCTGGCTGGAGAGCTTCCCACAGGCTCCCACAATTCTGAAGGCAGATCCTTGTTCCCAGTTTGCTGTTTCAGAACTGCTCTAATGACTGCAGGTCATTACAGGGAGTACTGGGGACAGAGGTGGACACTGCTCTTGCTCCAGGCACCCTGCTCACATCCACATCCCCTTCCCCACCTCCCTGCTCTGAAGGCAGCTGTCCCATCCTTGGTGAGTCCCAGGTTCTCCACAGGGCAGTTTGGGATGTGTGTTTCTGGGTTCAGGCCCCACAGAACCTGCCCTCACTCAAGGCTGAGCCTGAAGAGGACAAAGCAGTGCTGACACACTCACCTGGCCAGGGTAAGGTCGTGCTTGTGGTACAGCAGGGCCTTGGAATACTCCTTCAGGTAGAAATAGGCATTGCCCAGCTGGCTGTAGATGGCACTGAGAGTCTTCAGGTCCTCTGTCCCCACCTGCACTGCAGCTTCAAAGAAGGCTGCCCCAGCTTTGAAGTCCCCAGCCTTGCACAAGCGCTCTCCTTCCAGGGCCAGCTCCAGGCAGGACGCCTCCATCCTGCCAAAAACAAGGGAATTGTTTTTAGAGCAGTGTGGCTGCAGCGCTCCCACTCTGCTCTGTGGTGGTCACAGAGTTTGCTTCACTGCACACCTTTAATTTTCCCCTGGACTCAGAACACAGGAGCATCCAGATTCCACCTCCAAGTGGAAGCTGTTCCTGCCCGTGGCAGGGGTTTGGAATGAGATGGTCTTTAAGGTCCTTTTCAACCTAAACCATTCTAAGATTCTCTGATTTACAGACATCTGCAAGCAGCCAAGGGCAGCCCCTGGGCTCCACCTGATTTCCCTCCAGGTGCTGCAGAAGCCACATATTCAGGAATTTACACCTGGATCATTTTCCCTGGGGTAACAGCAAGGGAAGCCAAATTGTAACAGGTTTTTACTGGATACCAGAGAAAACCCTGGACTGTGCAGAATTTCTTGGCTGAGCAGCTCTCAGCAGTCAGTGTCTGCTTTTCATTACCTCTCCTGCTGTCACGTTTTCCACAGGCACTCAGCACATTGGCCTCCAGGCCAGTTTTCCCCCTGTGCATTTTCTGCCACCTCTGGCACTGGCACACTCCACGCTGTCAGAGACAGCACTGTGAGCAGTGACACTGCTTCAAGAGAGAGAAAACACTCCCCTCCGAGTGCTCCAAGCCCTCAGTCACAGCTGTCCCTGTTGTTACACCATGCCTAGCCCAAGCTTTCATTGGAATTGTCCTGCCTGCTGATAGCCAGCCCCCTTCCCAAGGGAGATGGACACAGCACGTTCCTGCTCCTCTATCCTGATGCTTCACTTTGCTCTTTTTCTGCTCAATTTATTTTCAAAAGTCAAAACTATTTAGGTCAAAGGTGGACATGTGCTGAAGAAAAAAAACAGAGCTCCCTTGTCCAGAGGCAGAACAGCAAGGGTCTGTCAGGAGATAATAAATGCCCACAGGTGGTTTCTAGTCTGCTCTCAGCACTTGGAGGAAGTTTGTGGTACCCAGCCCAAGAGCACAGCTTGTTCAGCTCCTGGGAGATGCTTCCCCAGAGCCTGCCAGGAGCCCCAGCTCAGCATCAGGGGACAACCTGCACACAGCAGCTCCACTGTTCCTTTGTCCCCAAAGCCACCAGGGAACAAGAGGGAGAAGAGGGTTGTGAAGCAGCTCCTGCGAGCTCCCACCTCAAACTCCCACAAAAACATTTCATTCCAAAGCAAAGCCCACATCTGAGTGGCTATTTTATTATACAAGAAAGATACTTGTGGTGCCAGTGCAGCATTTGTCCCGGCCTCAGCTTCTGTTTGATAGCAGGAATAAAAATATTAAGATGAAAAACACACACACACATTTAAGTTCTTTCTGCTGACCCTCTTGCTCTTAGACCACACAAAAATGAATGAGTTTCTGCCTGGGATCCCACCAAAATTTCATCAGTCCCAAGGTATGTCCATGGTTTCATCAGGTATTGACAAATCTCTGCTGATACATCTCAAACAAAAGGAGCTTTGGGGCTGAAGGAAGACAAGAAACAGCTTGTACTCAAATCAGCAGGATTAACTTCAGGCAGCTTAGTGGGGATGAATCTTGAGAGGACCTGAAATGCAGGAATGAGCCACTACCACTGGAGAGAATGTTGGATTCCAGTTAGAAGGCAGCAGAGACAGAAGCAAACTAACTTGAGCTCAAATTTCAACCCAAACAAAACTCTCTCCAGTATCCAGGTTGTCTTTGAGGAATTGAGTTCACCAGCTGTAAACAGTCCAAAAAAGTGGGGTGGAGGCCAATTTCCCAAATTCATGGCATTGCTCTACAGCTTGTGGGGAATTTGTTGGGTGATTTTAAGAGCTTGAACTGAAGGTTCCCATTCCCACAGCAACAAAACCCAGGTAATACATTGCAGGGGTGGGACCGTATCTGCCACAGCCCAAAGTGAATTTTGTGCCCCAGAGCCCACTTGGTGACACATTCCCACTCTGTGGGTGCTTTCCTGGTGTTCCCATAGTGACTGTCCAGGCACAAGGCAGTGACATGACCTTCCAGTGCACACAGCCCTTAATTAAAATCTGTTTGTCCTTGCACAGGCTGCTCTGCAGAGTATCTGCCTTATCTAATTAGCATCACTGCTCAGACTGGGACCTGAGCAAACAAGAGGAAGGCACAGGAGGCTTTTCCCTGCATCCTGCTCTGCCAAGCCTTCGCTGCCTTGGACAACAAACAAGGATTGCAATTGCTGACAGAAACACAACCCACCTGTAAAACCCACCTGCTTTTGGGAAGCACCTCTGCATGCAGTTCAATCACTTCAGGCTCTAAAGCGTGCAGGGAAACAATGCCAAGGGCAGGGGAATCAACTAAAGGTCAAGGAACAAACTCAAGCACACTAAAATTCCGCTTTAAAAAGCTTCCAAACCCACAGCTCAACTGCCATAAAACACAGCTGAAAGGACAAACCTGGCAATAAAGGGAAAAGAGTCAATGACAACAAGATCCAAACCCTCCCCTACCTCTTCTGGATTTTCTGAATGGACACCCAAAGCCACTGGCAGGAGGAGGCAGTGGGGCTGAGGCCACATACAAATGCAGTGTTTGGCCACTGATGCACTCAGCAATCTGCCCAGAGTTCTGCCAGGGGAATGAGGGAGTGGCAGGATGCTGGCAGATGACTTGGTCCCCATCACTGTGGCACCTGCCAGTCTCCAGCCCAGGAATGGATGTCACCTCTCACACTCATGAAGCAGAAAAGGGTGACCTCCCACCATGCAGGACAGGCAGGAGGAAACCTCTCCCCAGTCCAACATGGGCACGGCCTCCCTCCCTCCTCCTTAAGTTTTTCTTTAAAGGATAACTGATGTGAAGGCAGAAAGAGCAGAGAAAAACGGGAGGAGCAGCCTTGAACAAGAATTCCCAGGGTCACCCATCACTGTCAGGCAGCAGCTAATGAGGAGCTGGAGCACAGATTGCCTTTTGCCTGCTGCAAGCTGGTTCAAAGAACTCCACAGCAAAAATGAGCCTCTGGAAAAGGCAAAATAGAAAAATTCTCACATATCAAATGTTTTCAGCAATTTGGAGAAGGCAGAGACAGTCCCAGGAGTGCTGGGGAAGCCAAGGACACTGTGAGAAATAAAGGGAACAGCAAAAAGTGCCACCAGTGCCATTATCAGTGATCACCATGACTGCTGTCAAACACTATAATTAGGATATTATAATTGGGTGATGACAGAGGTCCCCAGAGTGGGAACACCACACACTCAGACCTCCCAACACCCTGCTCAGGGCTGCCTTGCCCACAGCAACCTGTCACTGCTGACAACAACTCCATCAGGGCACACAGAAAATTATCATGTCACCAGACAGAGCCTGGGGTCACTTGTCTGCTGCCCAAAATATTGCAAACACCACAGGGCAAGAGAAACTCTTCCTGCCTGCAAGGTGAGACTGCCTTTAAAAAAAGGAGAGAAGGGAAAAGGAAAGGTATTTATAGATATTTGATTCATGTTGGTGGGGGCGATTGCAGAACTCATTCCCAATCAGACCTTGGAGTTCAAAACTCCAAGCTTTTAGACAGAAGGTAAGGCAGAAAAAAAACTATCAAAACCATCAAGAGTAGTAAAAAAAATCCCCCTAAGTATTTCGATTGATTTGAATTAGTGAAGTAACAGATTTTAGCATCTTACTTGCAATCTGATTAGGTTTTGTACAAAAATAAATCTAATTCCAGAGCAGTGGTGACAGGCAATTAAACATTTCTTCTGAACCAAAAAAGGATCAGATTTACCAGGTGCTCACTGTAAATGCATATTCACTGCCTTAACGAACTAAATATTCATTTAAATAATTACTTTCTTTAAGGGCGTGCTGCCAGTCAATCAAGCTGGGAATTATTCCCCTTCAGCAATTTCCCCTCCCTGCCCTGAATGGCTCCTGGAGCTGAGAGGGAGCTGATGGCTCTGAACCCCCAGGTCCAGGTGGCCTCAGACCCTTGGGGATGTGTCCCCTCCACTGATGGGGAGCGCTCCAAATATTTTCCTTTGCCTCCCTACCTGAGGAAAGCTGTTCCAGGTCCTCCTGAGGCACAGCCCAAGTTTATTCACAGTGAATTTATACCCATTTAGCCTCAGGCACTGCTCTTCTCTGCCTGGGGCACTCTCCCAAAGGTTTTGGGCAGTTTTCCCTGTTTACTCTGCCCCAGGCAGGGTCCAGCACATCCACACCTGCCTCTCTCTCTCACTTGCTCCCAAATGAGCTCCAATCTTTAAGAAAATCCCATTATTTGCTCCTAAATACAGGTGATTTCAGCTTCCTACCCTCAAATACATTCTCTTTGCCACTGCACCAATCCATCATTCAGTCCCTCTTATCCACACTGCTCCTCTCCATCACCAGCACACCCAGCAGCAACCTGGCAGGAGAAAAATGAAAATAGTCAATTATCTCTCTCCCAAGCCCAGATCTGGTGAAACGTGGCCAGCACAGCCCCTCACTCCCCACCCACATCACACCCCCAGCACTTTTCCCCTCATGACAAGCAGGTTTCTGTCTCAAACACGAACAAACCAAGATACACATGAAAAGAGCCTGATGCAAACCACTTTTGGATGCTGGAAACGGCACACAGGAGCTGTTCCCCTCCAGCCAAAGGGCAGAACCCCTGGGACACCCCGACCTACACCTCACCCCATTAGTAGGGGAAGGAAACAGAACCTCCTGTTGAGTTTGGAGAGGAAAAGGTCAGAGATGAAACCAGGAATGCTGCACCCAGCCCTCCCCAACTTCTGAACTGGTTCCAAGCATCTGGGCCAGACCCCTGCACATCTGGAGGGGAGGAGGTTCCCACTCCACACACTTCCACTGCTAGGAACATTGCAGTGAGTCCTTTCCATGACCCCTGAGCTGAAAATAACAATATCACACACACTCACTGCTGCTGGGGAAGTGTTTGCTCAGGCTGGAGCTGCGGGGATTACCCACACCGAGCGATTTTCACCGCGGGCTTTTGCTCAGGGCATGAAACAGAAAATCCAGAGGGAAAAACTCCAGGGAGTTCTGGAAGCTGCTGGGTCTGTGTGCTGGCTCCAGATTTCCTGTCCCCTCACTGATGCAGCATCAGTGCTCCACAGTAGTCATTTCAGCTAATTGCTATCTACCATTAGCTGCAGAGTACTTACAAGGGATTCAATTCCACTGCATATTTGCTAATAAATCCCAAATGGCACTGAGGAAGACAGCTGTATTTAGCTGCCTTTACCCTCTTATTAGCAGTGCTGAATAAGACCCCATTTCAATGGGGAATGGCTCCAAAAGCTGCGTCATTGTCAGAAATCCAAATCCAAACTCCCCACTGCCTGCTGGAAAGCAAAAGTCATCCAGCATTGCCCTGCTTACACACCCCCTGTGCCTTTGATCCTTGGGGAGGGGGAGCAGAGGACAGACGGGAGTTATTTGCTGTTTTCAGAGCATTTGATGAAGCAGATTACCACTCTGAGTTGGTAGGTGCAGAAACTTCAACCTAAGGACTCCAAAATATTTTGCAGAGGTGCGAGGGCAGCAATTACCCCATTTTTCAAAAAGGCAGCTGAGGCTCTGGGGGAAAATCACACCTTGCTGTGAGTCACTGTAGGGAAGGGAAAGGATCCCAGGAGCCCTCCCTCCCTCCCAAGGGCCAAGGGGAGTAAGGTGCAGCACCTCCCACCCAGGCAGGGATGCTCCCAGCTCAAACCACCGCTGAAGATGCCCAGAGAAAAGCCCCCAACTCCAGGAGCTGAACAGATCCACAACCTGCAGAAACCTGACCCACACCTGGGAGGTTTGGGCTCTCAGTAAACGATACACTGGCAACAATTATCTTGAATCCATGACCCAAATGCTGCCCACAAATCCAGCTGGACCCACAGGAAGAACAGAGAGCACAAGGAAATTTTTCTGTGTCAGCTGAGGAGTGAAATTTCTAACAGGCATTGAGCACAAATCTAAGTCATTGTGCTCCAAAATTACTCAAGTATCAAAGGACTACCATGGATGTAATTAACTTCCAGCACTTGAAAATGCTCAGACGAGATTAAGGTGCAAATGTGAATTTCATCTCAGCCTGGTTAACAGTTTCACTTGATAGCCAGTTTCAAAGCACTTAAATTATAAGATGCAAATACTTTGCAGGGTCTGAGGAAGTGATGATTAAGGAGATATCAATTTGAAAATTAATTCATTAAAACATATTCTGACTCCAAAACGGGAAAAAAAATTATTATGAATCTACCAAGTGTATGAACTGATCAAATTCTCTGAAGGAGAACTGTGCAGGAGAGCTCACTTTCAAGAAGGGTGAGAAGGAAATGAGCGTGTAACACAATTTCTGTGCACAGCTCATCAGGAGGGCACAAACCCAACCACCAGCAGCCATGTGAGAAAACCAGAAATGAATGTAGAGGCCAGGAGCATCAGCTCTCCAAACACAAGTGGAGTCATGATGCTGATGCCTGAGGATGCTCTTTCCTTCCCAGCAACACAAAACCCAACAGTTTGGGTTGTTCCTGCAGCACCTGAACCCTGAAATGTGCCCTGGAAAAAAGAGCACCAGCAAACCAGAATGGGGTTTCAGACATTTCTATTTTGCCACAGAGCAGGCTTGGAATGAACTCAGCACAGTGAAGGAAGCTTCCTGAGTTTTCCAAGAGTATTTTGCTTTCTTGTACGACACCAGCACCTTCAATGAGGTTAATCCATCACACTGCCACGGAACAGCACTCTGGGGATGGTTTCACCAGCAGTGAAGTGCTGTTTCCTGCAGTCACTTCCAGAAGCCAGAGAGCAGGAGAGGACATGCAGGCTGAGAGGCTTTTCATGACTTACTTTGGCAGCTGGGTCAACACACCTCTCACTAAAATATATGCTGTGATTTAAACAAACATACTGCAGAATCCAGCAGGTTACAATTACCATATACATTAGAAAAAATAAGTAATTGCCTTACCCACAGTCACACAAAGAAAACAATCCATTTATTTGTTACCTATTTTATTTATGCCATTCAGCTTCTATTACCCACCAGCACAGGGGAGCTCATTCAGGTCAAACTTAACACTGAAAATGGGCACGTCCTGATTTGGGGAGCTCTTTCCAAATTCAGAAGAAACATAAATAAGAGAGGTGCAGACATCTCCTCAAAATTTCCCTCAGACACCCAGTGGGGGCTCAGCCAGGTCCTATGGGAGCAGCCTGGATGCTGTTCTGGGATGGGAGAAGGGGCTGCATGAGCCAGGGATGAATCCCTGTGGATCCCAGGGATGGGTCCCCCCGGAGCCCCAGGGATGGGTGCCCCTGGAGCCCCCAGGGATGGGTGCCCCTGGAGCCCCCAGGGATGGGTGCCCCTGGAGCCCCCAGGGATGGGTGCCCCTGGAGCCCCCAGGAGCCCTCGTGGATCCAACAGGACAGGGGAGCAGCTCAGGACCAGAGCCAGGACATCTCTGACTGAGAACATCACAGCCTCCCCCAATCCTGCCCCAGGGTCCTGCCACCCCCAGCTGCTGGCAAGGACAAGCTCAGCCCCACAAGTGCCACCAGCACAATCGTCCCAGTTGTTCTGGGCAGCTGCAGAGGCTGTGTGAGGTTTCCTTTCCTGCACAACCTTCTCAAGTGAAAGCAAGGCTTGTTTTCCCACAGGCCTCAGTCTATTCTCCATTCTCCAGCTGCAGCCCCCACTGCTCCTTCCTCTCTCAGCCTGCCAGTTGCTCCTGCCTGCAGCAGGAAAACAACTGTGCATGGACAAGGTGCTGCCAAACCCCAGATGCACCAGGGACTGCGTTACAGCCAAGCCCAGCCAGCCAAAGGAGCCAGCCCTGCCTGTCCCAGGTTCTTGCCCATGTCCCACCCCATCCCAAAGCTCCTGGAGCAGTGGAGGCTGCCCACACTCCCCTCGTGGTGCCTCCTTCCTGCCCACAGCCCCTGCAAACCACAGCCACGCTCGGGGCACGGCAGTGGGATCGTCATCGTGATGCAGCACTAAAGGAAACCACAACAAAGTTCACACCACAGCTTTTTCCACTGACTCCACAGCAGCCTGCAGCCAAGCTGGTTCTGCTCCCTTCCTGCCTCATCTTCCACCAGCCCCAAGCCAAGGGCTCCAGTCCAAGAGAGAGGAGCCTTTGGGATCCATCAGAGAACTCACAGCCTGGGTGTGAGCTCCACGCAGGCTCCAAGCCATCCCAGCTCACCAGGAGAATGCTAAGGATGCTCTGCAGCACCTGCACCTAGAGGGGCTTGGCTGGGGCCTTGGTGACAGAGCCAGCACAAACCTGGCCCTTGAACTTCCTGCAGAGCTCTCTGAGGAGCAAACAGCAGAACCAGACAAATCCACTGAATCCAAACATGCAGCAACTTCTTTTTCAAATGACCATCTGGTGAAGCCTGTGAGGAGGGTGAAATCAAGCCAGAGCACCCAGGGAGAGCCTGAGACAGTCCCTCCCTCAGTGATTTCAGCCCTGAGTGTGAGGGATTCACAAAGGTGGCTCTCCCAGGTCCCACAGGGCACGTGGGCAGAGGCTGAAGCTCTGCCAGGGCTGAAGCACTGCCAGCCACCAGGACAGATTGCTGTTGGCAAAGCTGCAGCACAGCAGATTGCACCAATTTGACATTGTTTTTCTGCAGCTGTCTCCTGCTCAGAGGGCTGTTTAAAGCATTGTTGTGCTCTCCCTGAAAATTCCTGGGGTGCCAAAAATCAGGCATCAGCCCAGAGACACTCATGGGTTTAGAAGGCCAACAGAACAAGAGCTCACACTGGATACTGCCCTTCCCCCTGCCTTACACAGCCACAGGACATCCCTCCAGATTTTGTAAAGATAATTCCACATCTGTCTGAAAACAAGGGAAGAGGCTCCCCAGGAGCTCAAAAATCAGCCAGGTGTCCACTGCAACCCTTGCCAGCATCTCTAAAACTGCTCTCCAGGTCCTCAGTGCAAACCCAAACCCAGCAGAGCAGCACCAAAAGTACTTCAGGGTGCTCTGTGGCACTGTGGAAAACTCTCTGCATCCCACCAGTTGATGTGCAAGCCCCCAAATCCAAGCGTGGCAGCAGTCCCAGAAAGGCACATGGTCCCACACAAGGTGAGAATTCTGCTCTGCTCTGCTCCTCAGAGAGCAGCCCCGCTGTCTGGCACTGTGCTGGGTGTCTGCTGCCTCTCAGGGAACTCTCCAGCACCCTGCAAGCTGCTTTCCCTGCTTCCACAGCACTGTGGGACTCAGCCCTCCACCACACCCCCCCAGATTTTTAGCACTTCTGTCCCAGAATGGCTCCATGGAAAACATCTACCCTGGAACATTTCTGTGCAAATCCAGCACGGGGAGGATCCTGCACCTCCCCACACACATCAGTTTGGCTCTGACACTGTGCCACAGTGCAGTTCAGTCACAGGTGTAAATGCAGTAAACACATATTTTGAGAAGAGTTTGTAATGTAGATCACATTCTTTATGTCTGAAGTGAGCTCTGGTCCTGTTCTTCCACAGGAGGAGTTTGTACCAACATCATGTTTCGTGGAAAGTCTTCCCAAATACAGCCAGAATTCTCCTCTCCACAGACCTATTTTGGGTTTAATTTAGATCCTTCTTGCAATCTCCCAGGTACTGCAATGAGTTTACAGCCTACAGGCTGCTGCTCTGGAGCTCTGGGAGGATTCCCTGCTCCCCTCCTGCCTCACACTGGTGAGAGAAGGGAGGATCCAGCATCAGGCTCACACACATGCCCAAATCCAGGGAGCCCATTTATCCTGACAGCTGAATTATGCATGTCTGCAGAAAAAGAAAATCTCTGCTCCTGCACAGAGACATCACCATCACCCAGCAGTGAAAAAAAACACATGGCACAGCACCAGGCTGCATGGAAAACGTGCTTCAGGAGCAAGGACAGGGAGGAGGCAGCTGACAGGACAGCTCTTACCTTAACCCCTAAGGGTGGTGGGCTGGGGGAGCTGCTGCCATGCAGGAGCAGCTCTGTTTCCACAGGGATTTCGTGTGCTGGAGGAGCCTGCCTGTTCTAATCCAGGGCATTCCAGAGCTGCTGCATTTGTGCTGCACAAACAGCCTCCACGAACCTTCCAGGAGCAGTTCCATCCACCAACACACATGGCTTTAATTGGGGATGGTTTTTTTTTTCCACTTCCATTGCAGTCACATGTTGGGAGCTGTTACTTTTCTCTCCTCTGTGTGTATCTGGGTGGCTGCATCCTCACTCTCCTGAGCCATGCCAGCCTCAGGGAAACAGCTCTGAGAGCGTCAGCCTCGACAAATGACTCAGTTCTGTCTGGAGCCAGCCCTGCAAAGCATCTCCTGCCTTCCCTTCCCTTCTGAGCTGCTGCTCACACAGCTGCCCTGAGCTCTGCCCTCTGCACCTGGCCTTGGAGCCCCCAAAAAACCTGAGGGGAATTCCTGAGTCACAGCAAGGGAACCTCAGCCAGGGCCATCCAGGAAGGGATTTCCACCACCACAGGAGAATCACTTTGCTCAGTGCAGGGAACACAACATTTTTCTCTGCTCACTCCTCATCCTTACGTGACAGATCCGCTGCTGGTCCCCTCTGCAAAGTGGTCACTCGCTGGCACAGCTGGTGACAACCTTCTGCCAAAAGCACTGGTGCCAAAGGATGGTTTTATTGAAGAGAACATCAAGCAGGGTGAGTTTTTCTTTTCTTCAGAACAGCAGAGGAAAATGTGAGTATTTTCAGTCATTTCATTACGAACTCCCCAGATACCTGAGCTCCCTGCAGAAGCTCCCCATGGACCAGGATCTCCTCAGAGCCTGCTGCAACTCTCCCTGCCTGCCCTCCCAGCAGGGCACAGCAAAGGGGTGAACAGGCAGAAAACAGCAGCTCTCCTTTCTCCCCTGGCTTTACCCAGGAAGGCACCAAACCAGATTCCATCAGCCAAGCAGTTCGTGCTCCGAGTTTCCTGGATTACTGCCCTGATGGAAGCAATTCATACCAGAGCAGGCCAAGGGCTGTGGCCTTAAAATTCTGGGCACATGGCAGTGAACTCGTATGTTTTATTATTTAAACTCATGCAGGAGCTCAGACACTCGCTGAACTCAGGGCCAGGAAATGCCTGGAGGTACACGTGGAGTATCACAATTCCAGGACATTCAGCTGCTTTTATGGGTGTAAGTCTCCACTCAAGCACCATGAGATGTTGGCCCGTGGGCTTCCCAAGCTGGAAATCACAAGGGCTTGTTTGTCAGGGGGAAACAGAACCACCCGTGGCTTAGGAAGCTCAGTATTTCCATTTGCTAGCCGCTGGTGGTTTGTATTCCTGCCTTCGTGCTGCAGCAGGCTTGGCTGATAAACAAGCTGGATCTGATGGCCTCTGTGTTTTGCAGCAAGATCCAATCCCCAGAGCATTTCCTCCATACAAATCTCTGCAGACAGCTGCTAAAAAAAGGGGCTGTTGCTGCTGCAGCACCAGCTGGGATCTGGTGAGTGCACAAGGACAGTAAGGACAGGACCCTCCCCAAAGCCCTGGCAGCTCCTGCCCATCCCAAATCCTTCCTGCCCGACTGCAACGACAGATGTGTGCTTTTCTCCCTCCATCTTTCACCATACCCCAAAGCAGGGCAGCTCCACTCACTGCCACAATTTAACTTGCAGGATTTTCTGACAGGGTACATTGCTTTGTGTGCCTCTCTCCTTTTTAAATTAACTGCTCTCTTCTCAAAGCCTGAGAGACACAGAACTGGTGGAGTCACAGGTGCCTGAGTACTCAGGCTGTTCTGCTTTTCTCAAGCCAGTCCCTGGCTCTGGGCTTTTCTCAGTGACCAGAGCCCAGGGCCACCCAGGCTGCTCTTTCTCCTGTGGTTTGCAGTGTTCCCTTTGCAAGGGACACCTTGTAAACAGGCAGAGCCTGGTCTTTCATTCACCAGCTGGTAACTTCCTCCTAAACAACTTTCTCCTCCTTGTTAGAACAGCAGAGCCACTGTAATTCCGTGTGACACCAGTGCTGCAGTGCCCAGCAGGGCTCAGTGAAGGACAAAGCCAAGGTCTCCAATTCACAATTAGCACAATTACCCTCACTCTGACGTGGGTAAGGAAGTGCTGAAGGAAAGGAGTGGGAGTCAGGACATTCAGCTCCCAGTTTTACCACCTCTGCTCTCTTTCACCCTGAAGGCTATACAATTTCCCACCCTTGAAAACAGGAACAATATTTCCCAGAAAAGCTGCAATAAAATACTGGTGTTTACCATGCACTCTGGAGCCCTGGAACGGATGCAACCCTGCCAGGATCCACTCAGCACCATCACACAAACCATGAATAACAGTAATTAACAAATAGCCCCAGAGAGAGGAGTATTAATCAGCACTTCCCAGCTCTCCTCAGGCATGAACGGATATTCCACAGATGGAGTGCACAAAGAGCCACCTCAACTCTGCAGCGTGGATCACAGAAGAAACTTCTCCCACAACTAGCTAATTTAGGCTGAAGCTGCTCCAGAGCACAGGAAAAAACAGCAATTCACACCAAAGTGCCCAAGGAGGCCCCACCAGGTAGAGGTGAACACTCAAATGGCACCTGCTGTGACACCCCCCAGAGCAAATACACTGCAACACCACAGGCGTGTCAAGAAAGTCTGGGAAACAGAACTGGGAAGGCATTTGGTACAGCAAACCCTGTAAAACCCAAAAAACCACAAAAAAAACCAAAAAACAACCAAACCTGTTCTACCTGTAAATAGCCATTTGTGCAGCTCTGTTCATCAAGGCATGGAGAAACTCCACCACACACACAGACCCCTGTCCCAGCAGTGGGATGGGGCTTCCCTGGGGAATTCAGGGAATTCAGCACAATTATTCATTATTTGTGCTGCCCTATGACAAAGCTGATCTCCTCGTGCTGAGTCTGCTGCAATGCTGGAAGAGAAGCCAATCCTCCCAGGGAGAGGCTGCAAATGAAGCAATCTGCCCCAAACCCCAGCACACAGCAGCAGCTGGACCTGCAGCCACAGCAGCCAGGAGAGGAATCCCTTTCTCAGGAGCCAGCTCTGCTCCCTGGCAGCCAGAAAGGGTGAGGAGAACAGAGCAGGGTGCCCAGGGCAGGAAGGAGCCCTGTCAGCCCCTGTGTGTTGCTCAGAGCAGCCTCCAGCAGCCACCCTGTGCAGCTCAGAGCCAGCTGCAGGCAGAGCTGACAGCTCCCAGCCCTGCCCATGCATTTTTAAATGCAGCTTCCAAGACAAAACATCTGCTCCCAGGTGGAACATGAAATAGCTCTTACACTGAGCTATGTTATTAGTGTTTTCCCCATTTAAGTCCTCTTTTCTTGGCCTTTCTCTTGCATTAGCCCCTAACTCCCAGCGAGGAGCCCCCCTGGCTGCTCCAGAGGGTGGAAGAGCAAAGGATAACAGAAAAGCTTGAGGGGAGCCAAGACAATCCAATATTCCTCTTCCAAAAATCTCTCCAGGGGTAGCAGCTGCACAGAGCTACTGATTCACAGCAGAAGGTGAAGCTTCTTTGGCTGGATCCTGCCTAATCTCAGAGTCAGAGAGGAAACACCTGTGGTTCCAGTGCCTGCCATCCTCGGGCAAAATCCTCCTGCTGAAAGCAAACTGGGAATAGATTTTTAAGCTATTTACTCCTACCCTGAAGGTACTGAACAGACAGCAGCACTGCTTTCCAAATCATTCATTCAGGGGCTTGTTGCTGCTCCAGTGTCCAGGGCCTTACAGAAGGTCTTCTAATCCCTTGCACTGAAGTAAGGAAGAGCAGATATCAGTGAGGTGCTTCAGCAGATGCTTGTCCCATCTTTTCCAAGCTTCAGTGGGACAGGGATCCCTCAGGCACTTCCAGGATCAGGCCATTACACTGGTTTGGGTTTGGCTGCCCACTTTGAAGGCTCTCAGTCCCATGCCTCAGATTCAGTTCTAAAAAGAGCCTGTCTGTGCCCCTCTCCTAAGGGAACAGAGGTCATGGCTATTGTCCTCAGCCAGCCCTGTTAATTTTATCTCAGAAGTGAGTTAAGTGACTTAAGTACAGAGCTGTGCTGCAAATTGCTCATTTAATATTGCCCTTGAAACTGCACTGTAATGATAATTTTTCACTTCCTTCCCTAGGCAGTTGCATAACATTGCTGGGCATTGTTTAGAGAGCTCCAAAGCTGAGGCAGCCGTGTCCCTTTCACCCTCCCCTCACCAAGCACTGGCAGGGATGTTGACTTTCTGCTTGTGGGGGGGTTTTGGCTTTTTCTTTTTCTTTCATTCTATTAGCTTATTACATTAAACAACAGATGGATGTGACTCTGAATGCAAATACCCTTCCAACAAAATTATTCCTACTTTCTTCAGCTTTCAGTGGAAAAAAAAAAAAATCTCATTTATACCAGTTAAACCTAAGCCAATTAGAAAGTCAAATCTGTCAAATAACATTTAATTAAAAGTATCTTTAGGGAGGGAGCAGCTTGGTCAATGAAAAGCTTTCCCACTGACAATATAAATAGCCCAGGCCCAGAATTCAACAGCCCCACTTTGTGGTTGGGATACTCAGCCTCTGTGCCCAGACCAGGAGGAATTTGGGTTTCATGGCTTTGGCTGGCAAAGGACTTTATAAGAGGGAAGTGGAATTCTGGAAGCTGGGCTGGCTGATCAAAGGGGCCCAGAGAGCAGGACTGGGATGGGAGGGATGGGACACAGCACCAGGCACACCTGAGAGCAATCTGGACAGAAAATTGCTGTTCAAACAGAACAGCATCAAGAGTTCAGTAAGATCCCACCCTCCACTTTCAGAAAGTTGCTGCTTGTGGCTTCTTGCAGGTAAGACCTGACAGAGTTCAAACCTGTTCTCTGAGCAAGTCTGGGCACCACCTTGAGTTCAAAATCATGAGACAGCAAGAAATCAGCATACCACAACAGAAATACAGTTTGTGTTCTCCAGAAGCAAAGCCTGACCTGCTGGAGAGGGGGGCAGAGAGGGGAAAGCAGAGGTGGGAATGTCACCCCTCAGGGCACACCTGAGCCCTCCTGCTTTAAGAGGAACTCACAGACACTCCACAGGTCTGAATCCAGGCAGGATCTTCCATCCTGATGATTTTCCTTTAACAAACTAAGCCATCCTATCACTGCCAGCCCCTAAAAACATCCCTTCCTATCTGCCTCCCACAGATGCTCCCTTCCAAGCCTGAGGCCTGGATCAGTGAGAAGTTGATCCCCCAGACTTTCACCAGCATTTCCAATTTTAAGCCTTTCTGCTTCTGCCTATGACTTTGCTCATCCTCAAGGCAAGGCTTTCCCCTGTGGTTTTATGTAATATATCAGGAAAAATCCAATGTCTGGGACACTGAGCTGGAGGAGGGGAATGCCAAGGGAGCTCTGCAGCCTGTTCCTGTCCCCAGTCACCAGAGTGGCCATGCTCCAGCTGCATTTGGCTCAAGAGAGGAAGAGCCAAAAATGAATTTAAAAATCACTCTTCTATAACAAATCAATTTCTCAGCTTTCATAACACGTTTTCATCCTTTGGTGTAACAGACACTGCTTCTCCTAACTCAGAAAATAAGGGGCAGCAGATCCCTAATTGGCCCCATCCTCCAGGAAAACAGGAATTAATCAGACACAGGATTTTCCTGTGGCATAAGCAGCTCATGCTGTGGTATCAGCCAGAGCTCTGGCAGGACCTGGAGCCAGAACAGGACCCACCACTCATGGTGTGAACAAAACTGCTGCACCAGCCACCATCATCCAAACACCAATCCCCTGCTTACAGGAACTCTTTCCAGTGTTCCTCCTTTCCTGCTGGCCAAGAGCTCCTGGAAACACCTTCCCAGGAGAGAAGCAGGCAGTGACCATCACCAGCAAAGGGCACCTGAGCTGGGCACGGAGCTCTGGGCAGCACAGCTCCCTCCTGCCTCACAGCCAACATTCCAGGTGGGAAGGGTCACAGCTGCTTCCAGACCCAGCTTGGTGTGATTATTAACATTTATCCTGCAGGAAACTGGCTTTGAGGGGTGTCCTCAGCTGAGTCACTAACTGATTTGACTTTAGCTGACTCAGTGACAAGCTTGGAATAACCACAAACACATGGCCAAGGCACAACATTCTCTTTCTGCTCTGCCTGGCACAAACATCCTGGACAGGGCACAGCCCTGTCCCACAGGGGCAGCAGGGACAGAGCTGCTCTCCCCACATCCCACGAGGTGCAACACACAAGAACCAAAAAAAGATGCCCAAAATCCTGGGGAAACCTGCAAAGCACCAAGTCCCAGTCCCAGGTCTGCCCACCAGGATCCCTCTCCCTGCTGGGGTGGACACTCAATGTTCTGCCTGGCTCCACTCTGGGGTGCCCACACAACTCCCAGTGCTGAAAGTACAAGTGAGAAGTTCAGAACATCCAAGACAGAAGTCAACAATTCAACTCTGCCTGCTAAGCTACCATGTAATTTTTGCTCAGGCCAGCTATTATGCAGCACAGCTATTTTAGAAATGTCTGTCCTGTTTTTACATGTCCTTCTGCCTGGTGGAGAATGCCAACAGAAGAAAAATCAGAATCTTTCAGAAACCTCTGATCCAGCATTCAGAAATGTAATAAGCAATTTCAAGTTTAATCTGCAGAGTAAACAGAGACCAAATGGTCATTCCCAGCTTTCTGGTAGTGCACCTGAGCCCTTTCCCAATCCCACAGAGGAAGCTGATTGCACTTTGCCAAACCCAGCACTGCTGCTGGTGCTAATTTTCACCTCAGGCAGATACAATTAAATACCACCTCTTGGAAAGAAAATAGCTGTTAGTCTTATATAAAGTCAGATTCAAAAGTTATGTGAGTTTACTTTACAAGAGCTGGGGGAAACACCAAGTATTTCATGGTATTGTTATCCCTTGGTTGCATACAAAACAAAGAAGAAATCCACTCCAGTAGTGAATTTTCTCCCCAATTTGCTTTGCAAACCCCAAACTCTGTCTCAACCACCAGGCTGAGCTGTGCCCTCTCTCTCTGCCTTCCATGTCCAAAGGCCAGCAGCTTCTCCATCCCATTTTTCCCATCAGAAGAGGAAGAAGGAGCCTCCTCTCTGCAGCTCAGTGGTGCTCAGAGCACTCTCTAATTGCCCGATGCACATTCAGGTCAGGTCCTCACCCTGGTGACACTAATGAGTGAGATGGGGACTGTTGTGACACAATCAAGGAAAGTTTGTAAACATCACAAAAGCCAGGAGTGCTTTGGAAAACAGCCTGCAGGAGAGCAGAGGCAAGGCAAGGGAAAGGTGTGCTTTCATCTGAGTTCTCAGGGCAGATTAATGCATTTCTGGACTGACTGCAGCATTATCTAATGTTCTTTCTGTGTGGGATCGATAACATCTCCATGATGTCAGTGCAGGACAGCAAGGGTTTCCCCAGGACATGTCCATGTTTCCCTCCCAGACCCAGAAATCTCCAGAGTGGCCTTTTAAAAGCAAGGGCCCAAATCCAGGAGAGCAATAGGGAACTTGTCTGCAGCACGAGCTTGTCACTGTCCGCAGTCCAGGGGAACCACTGGATGGATTTGGTGCTTCCTACACCTTCAAAATCAGCCAGCCAGCACAAAAAGGCAGATTAGAGCAGCTGCAGCAGAGGATCAGAGCAGGACACCTGCTGCCAGCAGGTATTTCACAGCTCCTACAACCCCTATTCTGCACAACAAGTCCTCAGAGGTTACACACAGCACTTCAATTAATACCAGCCCAAAACCCCATGGAAGGTAAAGCAGCAACTCAGGCTCACACAGAAATTGGCCAGCCCAAATTTCAGGAGCACAATCACAGAACTGGCCAATTCCAACAAGCTCTAGCAGTGACACACCAGCCCTGCAGAGTCACAACTTCCAGAGCCCTGAACTTGCAACAAGTGTTGCCTGAAACTTCACAGTTCTGTGTAGCAAATGGCATCAGAAAGGTGAAAAAATGCAGACACGGAGCTGCACAGGGGCAGAAACACCCTGGGTTGTGGTGTATGACTGCTGTAGCAAAAGTTTTAACTCCAGTCTCTGTAAATAGAGATATTTGGCCCAGTCAGCACATTGATTATTTGCTGCCAGCACAACAGAGCACATGCCTTTGTTTAGGAGGGGCTGAATTTAGGGAACCACTAAAGGATGTAATAAAATGAATAAACACTTTCATTTTTGGTATGTTTCTCCCCACCTTGCCCTGTTTCCTAGAAGGAAAATACCTTCCCTAGCTCTCCTGCCTGCACAGGTACCTTCTGCAGTTCTTACACCTCAATGAATGCTCTCAGGCAGAAAGAAAACCCCACATACTAAGATTTTAGTTACTGGATTTTTAGTCCCAGTCACCTGAGGTTCCACCCATCACACCAGATGGAGCCACTGAATTCATTCTCAAGTTTCTGCACTGCAATAAAAGTGAAATTAAGGAAGAAACTAAGATACCATTTATTTTGCAGAGCAGAAGGGACAGAGACTCCACTAGCACTTGCTTTCAAGGCCTAAAAGGCACAGCAGAGACTTCTAAAGCCACATGCCCTGCCAGAACCACCCAGATAAGCCACAGGAAAACACTTCCCATTTCTCTTCCCCAGCAGCTGGGAGCAGAGCTCATCTGCAGGCACACATTTGTGATAAGCAGCCTCCTGCTAAAATTTCCTTTACAAAAGTGACCAAAATCTAGTCCCCAAGAAGTTTCCACGAAAAACAAAGAGAAAGAAAGAAGAAGCCCAAGTCTGGTTAAAAGGCAGCAGGTTTCTCCCCAGCTCTAGCTGCCCCAGAGTAGGCACAGCAATGGCATTAAGAGCCCCACAACACAACATAACCAAGGAACACCTGCTGCCCACCCTGATGAACCAACACTGCTTAAAGCAGATAGCCCACTAGCTGCTCTGCTAATTACTGCAGAGCCTGCAAGGAGAACTGGTGAAAAGCTACTGTGTCCCATACACTTCAAGCATTCCTGGGCTTTTTTAGCCCTCTGCATCACCTCCACTTCAGACTGCTAGAGGAGAAATAAAACACCGTGGTGAACAGCATGAACAACGCTGTAAGGCCTCAAAGTCACTCCTTTAGTCTTCTTTGGGCACAGCATTTTCCAGTTTTGATCTAAATGAAGAGAATGAGCCTTGCCACGAACGCCAAACAGCCTGCAGCTATTTTATTTTTCTTTTCCCCCAGCCCTGTGTGAATTTCTGTAGCGCCCACTTTCAAACCCGAGACTCGAAGTCTCTGCAGCGCGATCGGGACCCTCCCATGGGAATGCCCAGCAGTCAGGAGCTTCCAGCGTCCCCTCCTCATCCCAGTGCCAAGGATGCCCCCGGAGCATCACCCGCGGAGGGAGCGCCGCGTCCTTCCCGGCTCCGCTCCGGCCGCATCCCCGCCCGTGCAACAAATCTGCTGCCCGGGGCTGAGCGCTCCCGGGGCTCGGGCTGGGCTGGCACCGGGGCTGGGCTGTGCCCGGGGCTCGGGGCTGGGCTGTCACCGGGGGATCGGCTGGGCTGTACCCAAGCACCGGGCTGGGCTGTCCCCAGGGTACCGGGCTGGGCTGTCCCCGAGGCTGGGCTGACCCCAAGGACCGGGCTGTCCCCAGGGTACCGGGCTGTCCCCGGGGTACCGGGCTGTCCCCGGGGTACCGGGCTGTCCCCGGGGCTGGGCTGGCCCAGGGTACCGGGCTGTCCCCCATGGTACCGGGCTGTCCCCCATGGTACCGGGCTGTCCCCGGGGTACCGGGCTGTCCCCAAGGACCGGGCTGTCCCCAAGCACCGGGATCGGGCTGTCCCCAGGGTACCGGGCTGTCCCCGGGGGATGGGCTGACCCCAAGGACCGGGACCGGGCTGTCCCCAAGGACCGGGCTGTCCCCGGGGTACCGGGCTGTCCCCAAGCACCGGGCTGTCCCCGGGGCTCCGCGGGCTCGCAGCTCGGGGCCGGGCTGTCCCCGGGGATGGGCTGTCCCCAAGCACCGGGCTGTCCCCAAGGTACCGGGCTGTCCCCAGGGTACCGGGCTGCCCCCGGGGCTCCGCGGGCTCGCAGCTCGGGGCCGGGCTGTCCCCGCCCCGGGCCAGCCCCGCTCACCTGCAGTAGAAGCGCCGGGCGGCGGAGCCGGGGCTGTCCCCGCCCGCCGGGCTCGCCATGGGCGCCGGCCCCGCGGCGGGGAGCGGGCAGCGGACTATGGCAGCGCCGGGAAGTGATGCACCGAGCAAAGAAACTCGCGGGCAGGCCCCTCCTCCGGCTGATGTCACCCGGCCTGCCTCCCTCCTCCCCTCCCTCCCGCCGCGGGACGGGGAGCGCGGACCCGGGCACGGCATCCCTCGGGCTGGCAGAGCCTCCCTGTGCCCCCGGGACATCCCCCGGGACATCCCCGGTAATGCTTCAGTGTTTACCTGGGAGCGACCCCGGGCACGGCATCCCCCGGGCTGGCAGAGCCCCCCTGTGCCCCCCGGGACATCCCCGGTAATGCCTCACTGCTCACCTGGGAGCGGCCCCGGGCACGGCATCCCCCGGGCTGGCAGAGCCCCTCTGTGCCCCCGGGACATCCCCGGTAATGCCTCACTGCTCACCTGGGAGCGGCCCCGGGCACCACACCTGCACGTTATGGCCGGGAAGAGCAAAGCAGCATCGCTGATTTTTGCCCAGCTGGAGCTGTGAAAAGCCATAATGAGTCTCGGTTTTGGCTTGGGCACAGCCCTTTTGTCTTGGAAAGTGAGTGCACCTGGGGGCAGCCCGGACCAAGCAAGGCTGTGTTTGCTGTGCTGAATCAGCAGGGCTGTGCCACAGAACAAAATCTGCCTTCTCTCTTTGGTAATGAGGAATCCCCCAGAAATAGGGATTTTTCTCGCCAGCCCACTGTAGTTTTTTTTCGGTTAACTATGTCCTGTTAGATTGTGGGGCCTTAAGTATTTATTTCCACCCAGACACCTAGAGGAGAATACAGGTCCTCTTCAAACACTACATCCAGCTCCCTCTGTTCTCCAAGGCTTGAGATGCTCCTGGAAAAGTTAGGGAGTTGGTCACCCAGCTGAAACCTGGCTGAAAGTTAGGGTGCTTACCCAGCAACAGCAAATTAAACGTCATTATCATCACAGACCCACCTCCAAATAAGCACATCTATAAACTGGCTTTTCCTGTGTTCCAGCAGCTTGCTCTGTACACACAGAACCCTCTGGTCAGTGGGAATCTCGAGCCATGCTTGTTTACTGCCTCTTTCACCCTGGGGACCTGCTCAAAACCCCTCTCAGGAGTAAACCCAGATCCTGCTCAGGAAAGAACATTATCAATAACACCCCACTAGCAAACCACAAAAGCCTCTTTCCCAAGAGCTAATTGATTGGGATTTAAATTTGAACCAAACCCCATAAACAAACCTGTGTCTGTGTTTCAGCTTAGGAATAGTCTCAGTTCTGTATATAAACCACAGCAGAGAAAGCCAAAACCATCCTGCTGAGAGCTGTCTCCTCACCCACAGAGGTGTGGTGCTGTCCTGGGTGCCTCATTATCCCAAATAAAAGGAACTCCTCTGTGTAACCAGCCACAGAACCCCCACTGGAAGGAGCAGGCTGGGATGCTGTGCCTCACACCAGCCAGTTTTTATCCAGGTTTGTGGTGGCACTGACAGCAGCAAACATCCTGGTGCAAAGCAGCTTGTGACAAGCCATGGAAAGGTGGGACTGCCCAGCCCTAGGAGATTCTGGCACTTCAGAGGGGGTGTTTGTCCTTGCCTCCCCCTCTTCCAGACAAGGACATGAGTGCAAAAGATGAAACCCAGTGTGTGCTGCCCTTTCTCAGCCCCAGGCACTGAGGATGCCAGGCTGAGCTGGGCCCCAGTGCTGGGCTGGCATTCAGCGAGTGTGGGAATTGCCCTTTGGAGAAACAATGCTGAAAGGGGAGCAGGGGAAAGGAGGGAGAAAGGCAGCTTCCAGTTTGGGCTCCAGCCAGTTCTCTGGTGTTCCACAGAGCTCTGGGCAAGCGGGTCACCCCCACGTTACTGACACAGGAACGGCTCGGTCACATTCCAGGCCTGGCTTGGGCAGGAGGTCAGGCTGAGATGAGTGTAATGGTCCCCTCTGGCCTTCAAACTCATGAATTTGCAATAGATAATTTATCATCTGACAAACTCAGCTTCTCTTTCTTCCCATACAAGTGGCAAATAGGTCACAATAGATTGGAATTCATTAGATGAAATAATTCAATTACTTTGCTGTGGGTTGGGTTTGGTTAACCCTACACGTTCATGCCAAGAAGCTCCCTGCAAGCACTTGGACCTCAGCCACGACTCAGATCCATTGCTCAGCTGCAATGAAACAGGAAAATTATAAGAGTACAGAGAGAAAGAAACCTCAGTACTTCAGAAATGCCACTAATTCCTCTGGTGAACTGTGTGTACATGTGTTGGGAAGGACCCAGAACAATTAGAGAGGCTCCAGATGAATGTGACAAGTGTGACCTACCAGGGAAAGGTATGAGAATTGATTTGTTCGGTGCAGATAAGATCAAGAAGTGGAGCTGGAATCTTTAGACGTTAGAAGGGCTGCTGCAGAGTGGCAAAAAGGAGGAGTGGATCCTGAAGAACAGGGCAGAGTACAACACAGCTGGGCCAGAATCCAGCAGAGGTGATGCAGGGTTCATTTTCCTTTGACCTCACACACCCCTGTATCTCCAACATCTTTGTTTCTGCAATCTTAAAGCTCAGAATCTTGTTCCTCCCAGTTCCTGAATGTCTCTATACCTTCACTCACAAACAGGCAGAATCCCAGCTCTAAGCAATAGGATTTCAGGATCCTTAAGACTTCTTGGGCAATTTTTAACATTTCTTTTATAAATTGATACCCAAAGCTACCACAACAGAAGATGAAAGAGCTCCAAGCATTGTCATATTTCCTTCCACGTGGAAGAGACAGCCTTGAGAGCAGGAAGGCACAAAAAGCTCAAGGGAAGACAGAGAGACAGAAGTCAACAGTAAATTTTGCCCATCAGTCAAGAATTGCCAGGACATAGGAACATCCCTCCACTGCCTCCATGTCTTCATCATCCAGACACTGCCAGACAATGCCAGAGCCAGGCACTCCCTCCAAAACACAAAGATTTATCTTAATTAGCACGACAGCTCTCCTGCAGCTCATGGAATGGATTGCTGGGGGCCTCTGCTGGGGTTTGTGTGCAAAAAGAGCTCTGCAATTCAGGCTCGAAGCTGACAGACCCCAGCTGAAATCACTTCAGAACTGGCACTGTAATTGTCTTCTCTTTCTGGCAACAGCTGTGATTAATCACCACATTTTGCACTGTCTTTTTTTTTTTTTTTTTTTTCTTTTTTTTTTTCAAGCTGGCAGGTTCCAAAAGCACCTTGCTATTGTCCTGCATTCCATTTTCTAAATCCTTCTAAACACAGCCTGAAAGGAAGTTCTGGGTTTAAACCAGCCTAAAAAAGAACCACACAGCCAAACTGAAGAAATTTTGTCTTGGCTTATATAAATTTCACAGCTGTAAATTTACATGGAGACAAACTTAGCTTGGGGAAAGTTTGCACCTTTTTAAAAACAAACTACCCCAGTGGATGTAGCTTCCTTTGAGTGCAGGAGATGAGAGTTCACAGTGGGTATTTTTCAGCTGGATCCAGCACAGGAGCTGGAGGAGAGGGGATGATGTGCAGCTTTGGGCAGAGCTGCTTTCCTGTGGAACCTCACTGTCGGTGCTGCCTCGTGCCAGTTTGTAAAGTGGAAATAAGAAAATAACTTTTACCCATCCCTCCTGGGGAAGGAACAATGGTTTGAGATCTCTCATGTGTCACTGAGCAGTGAGTGCAGGAGTTTGAATGAGCCTGACAGCCGTGTGAAGATGGGTGAGAGAGGAGTTGGCTTTGTGAAAGAAAAAAGGAATAATAAAAATGCCCCTGGAGGGGCTGGTGTGCAAATCGGGGCCGCACACGGCCTGTCTGAACCAGAAACATTTGCCTTGGCTTTGGGTTTTCATAAAGCATAATTACACGAGTTGCAACAACATCCTCCTCAGAACAGCCCAGAGCCATGTGGGAAAGTGGGGAGGGAGCAGGGATGGGTTTCTGCAGGAGTGCTTGGCTATTCCTTTAGTTAAAACAACAAATTAAGAGCAAGGTTCAATGTCTGTGCCTGGGGAACAGAAGCCTCCATGCTGCTGAAAGATTGAACAGGTCTAAATAAAACTGCTGTGCCACACAGCTGTTTTTTCAGGAGCTGGAAAGAAATTACAGTTTTCAAGGGCTTTTACAATCCTTCCTTCCACTGAATCTGATCCTAAAGCAACAAAACTCCTCTGATGAGAGGGAAGGACTTAGTGAGAAACCATTATTTTATCTCCAAAGTAGAAGCACAAAAGGTTATTACAATCTGCAGATAACCTGTAATAGAGACTCGCAGCCAGGAATATTATTCATACCTGAAATAAAGAGGATCATCTGAGAGTGAAGAGTTGTTTTGCTGACTGTGATTGTCTCTTTAAAAACCTCTTGGAGCACAGACATTCAGAATAAGCTCTGAGTAACAAGCTCCTCTGAATAATTCAGCTGTGTGCAGGCACTCCTGAACCAGCCCCAGCTGCTGAGCACAGAGGGGCTCAGGAGAGCTCGGGTGCCCAGTTAGGGGATGGGTGAGCTGGATGCAAACCCTTCCTGGGCAGGGACACACACAGTGGGCTCTTACCTTTCTTTCCCCACCCTCCTGCCCATCCCTCTCTGCTGGTCCAGCATTGAAAAGACTCATCGAGACCTCAGTGATTCTCACAAGTTCCATCCCCTCACGTTTGGGTGCACCTGAGGATCTGGCCTTTGCTTTGTGCATATTTATACATCCTGTGTCTCTGATGTCCCTGAATTTCCTTTTCATTAATGTTCCTCTGGGCCTCAGAGGAGACAAACAAAGCGACAGAGCTCATCCGTTTCCTTCAGCCTTCAAGCTTGGCTGCAAATGCTTCATTAAATAAATAGCAAGAGACCCTTAAAATGCCCTTGCTCCCAAGCTCGTGGAGAGTTTGCTGAGATGGAACCCAGTGGGCTGGCACTGGCCTGCTGGGGAGATGGGGATGTCTTAGCAGGGCCAGAAGGGACTGTCCTGATGTCCTGTATCCCTTGTAGCCACGACCCAGCAGCTCCTCTGTCACTGAAATCCTGCTCTGTGCCTGGGAGCAGAATGACTCCACAGAGTGCCTGGGAAGGCTTTTGAACTCAGCAAGGTTCAAGCACAGGAGCTGATGTTGTGGCAGAGTTCTGTCTCGTGCCAACCTCCTCTGTGGTACAGTTTCCTAAGGGGCACTAAGCTCACCCTGGCACCCAGTGATGTCTGCAGCAAGCTGGACCTGCTTGAAGAACCTTTCTGCTTCTTTCTCGCCCCTTGGTAAATTCCCATCCCTTCTCACTGCCTGGGAGCAGCTCTTCTGTTCCTGCAGCAGAATTCAACAGCCAAGGGAGCTTCAACCAAGAGCTCAGCGGGGTGGTGGGAGGCTCTCTTGGGGCTCAGGATAAATACCCTGGATTTTTCTGGCCTTGGAAGCCTTGGTGGCAGTACCAGGGACCTCTTCTTGGAGGCACCTTATCAAAGCTCTCTTGGGCAGACAAATATCCCAGAGCTCAGTCATGATCAGCTTCTATTTACAATGTTGGCAGTGGATTTGTTTAACCATCTTCAGTTTCTAGGAGTCAACAGACAAACCCCAAATTTCTTCTGCTGGAAGTCTGGGAAAACCTCCTGTTGGCATTGACTGAAATGAAGAGTAATATTGTGTTAAGAATTGAAAGCCCAGAGGGGGAAATAAACATTTTCACCTTGGAAGGGGGCTTTATTTCCTTTTTAGTTGTAACTGTTGATAGTGACATTAATTACAAGCACGTTTGGATTTGTTTTTAAACAGACTGTCAATATTTGCAGTGTAATTGCATTATTTAGCCAAGCTTCTGCAAGTGCTTTCCAAACAGGGTGGAACTTGTTTCTCTGTAGCTCCCAACAATTCTGTGAACCAGAGGCAGGCGGAGCAGAAGTCGCTGCTGAAGTGAAGTTGCTCTGTCACCAGCCCCAAGGTCACCGAGGCTCCTGCAGCAGAGCCCCTCCAGCCCCAAACCAGCACGTGGTGGCAGGAAACACATTCTGGTTATCACCAAAACAGGCTCAGGGCTGAATCCATCGGGTTTCTAATCAGCAATGAGAGGCAGGGCAAGAATACCACCATTTACAGCTCAGCTCTGCTCAGTTTATCCATATTTTTCTACATTTTGAAGGTAAGGATGTTCTTAGCATCCTATCGAATATTAGGATAATATTTTAGCAACATTAAGCAGCATAAAAATAATAATTCTCATTTATATTTATCAGTTATAAAAGTAATAATTCTCAATTTAGGACTGGTAGCTGGCAGGTACTGTTAGTGCTGATTTTTGAGCAAATAACAGAACAGAAGAAAAGTTTCAAAGGCCCAAAAAAATCCTTCCTGTGAGGGTGGGGAGGTCCTGCCACAGGGTGCCCAGAGAAGCTGTGGCTGCCCCATTCCTGGAAGTGTCCAAGGCCAGGCTGGACAGGGCTTGGAGCACCCTGGGATAGTGGAATTTGTCCCTGATGAGCTTTAAGGTCCCTTCCAACCCAAACCCATCTGTGATTCTGGGATTTCATTAAATATCTCAGAATAAATGTAGTGGGATTACCCAAGTACCTCATTAATCCAATACTGGTGCAATGCTAATATGGGAGGCAGTCAAAAGAGCTGAGGAATGTCAATCCCTTGCTCCAGAAAACTGTTCATCCAAGAACCACTCTTTCATATAATTTCAGTTAATAAAGATAATTCTGCTGACATAATATATTTAGACTTCTGCAAAGCAATTGACTTAATCTTGCATGACATTCTGTTAAAAATAGTACCCTAAAAAAGAAAAAAAAATTAATGTAGCTTATTCTAAATGGATGGGAAAATTAATAACATGCATCAAAAAGTAATTATCTGATGAAGGAATTTCAGTGTGTCCAAAAGGATTTAGTCTTGCTACAGTGTTATCCAACACTTTTATCAATCCAACCTTTTATCAAAGCACCATTGCAGCCAAGGCTGTAAATATTACCTACAGGAGTGATGCAAAGTTTTCAGGTGAGTTGGTTCTTTTTGCTTAAGTGACTTTTAAAATCTGACTTAATCTTAGGTGAGAGTTAATTTTATCAACAAAAAATTTTCTGGGAATGGAAATTGGTTTAGTCCAGGAGAAAGTGACACACCCAGAATTTGTAGTGAGGCAAATTCAGCCTGGAAATAAGGGGTGATTTTTAAATGTGGGTAATTAAACAGTGGCACAATTAACTTTTTTGACAGGAGTAGAGTGCAGCCTGCATTAGGTGGTGTCTGGAAGAACAGTGACTAAAAATGCTGCAGCTCAAACACAAGTTCTGGGGCTGATGCAGCATTCACCCAGTGTTTGTGTTAAGCCAGATCTTTAATTAGACAATCTGCCCTGTTAGCTGTGAAACACTCTTCTTGTTTTACCCATTGATCAGGGTTATCTATGGATATTTGAGATTTTCCTTGGTTTGTCAAATTGCAGCACCGTGTTTGTGGTTTGTGGTCTCTTCTCTTCTCTCTTCTCTCTCTCTCTCTCTCTTCTCTTCTCTTCTCTTCTCTTCTCTTCTCTTCTCTTCTCTTCTCTTCTCTTCTCTTCTCTTCTCTTCTCTTCTCTTCTCTTCTCTTCTCTTCTCTTCTCTTCTCTTCTCTTCTCTTCTCTTCTCTTCTTCTTCTCTTCTCTTCTCTTCTCTTCTCTTCTCTTCTCTTCTCTTCTCTTCTCTTCTCTTCTCTTCTCTTCTCTTCTCTTCTCTTCTCTTCTCTTCTCTTCTCTTCTCTTCTCTTCTCTTCTCTTCTCTTCTCTTCTCTTCTCTTCTCTTCTCTTCTCTTCTCTTCTCTTCTCTTCTCTTCTCTTCTCTTCTCTTCTCTTCTCTTCTCTTCTCTTCTCTTCTCTTCTCTTCTCTTCTCTTCTCTTCTCTTCTCTTCTCTTCTCTTCTCTTCTCTTCTCTTCTCTTCTCTTCTCTTCTCTTCTCTTCTCTTCTCTTCTCTTCTCTTCTCTTCTCTTCTCTTCTCTTCTCTTCTCTTCTCTTCTCTCTGTGTTTCTCCAAGAAATCCTGAGAGGCAGAATTCTGTCTCTCTGTCGAGAGAATGTGAATGTCACAGGTGTCCTTTGCAGGGAAAGAACAGCCCTGGTTCTGAGGGAGAGGTTTGGACTGTCCAAGCAGCGTTGGTCTATCTCCATCCCTTCTCTTTTCCTTGGAAAAGCAGCAGCAGCTCCTCGGAGCAGTGTCCCTCCCTCCTGGCTGCTGCTGACTTTCACCCCAGAAGTGATGTTGTCATAGAAATCAAAAAGGGGCATGTGGGAGCCCTTCCAGTCCGGGCTGTGACAGGACAGCGCATTTCCCTCACCTCATCTTGGTCTCTACAAACTCAACACCTTCCTAGCAGAAAAAATTAATCGAGCTGACATTTTTCCTACAGAATTCTTGCACAGTGCTGGCACTCCTTGCCCCCTTCCAGGTGCCCAGGATCTGCTGTTTCTCTAACACATCCACCCTTAGCTGCAAGCAAACAGAAACTCCTCGGGGTCAGCTTCCCTGCTTACAGAAACTGGGAGAGCTCTGGTTGCTGCACCACTTTACATCAGCAGGGAATTGAGCCTTCAACATAAGCAGGGTTTATTTTCCATTGGAGACGAGCAGGCACTGGTATCTGTTTTCCTTTGCACTTATCTCCATATAGATTCATTTTGTCAATATTAAGGCAATGTTTTTGTTGGTTTGCATGATTATCTGAAGAGACAGAGAGGAAAAAAAATAAAAATAAGGCCAGACAAACAAATTCCAGTCAGACAGAAATGATCCTGGGTTAAATGACTGTGCTGCCTGGCATCCCAGGGGACAGCAGGAGTGAAACTCCAGCAAATCTGAGGGCAATCTGACTTGACAGAGCATAACAAGGCAGGAGATGGCCTGTTGTGGTGGCTTAGCCTGCTGCTTCTCCGCTGATATTGGCATTTAGTGGTGAAACAAATACAATCAAGGGGAATCAGGTGAATTTATGAGCAGAGGGTCAGCAACCCCAGGGGCTGTTCTTAGCAAGTGGGATTTATAAAGCTCCTCTGCTCCAATAACCTCTGCTAGTCGTGCTGGTGTCCCAGCTGGGACTAGGCAGAGAGCTCTGATGCCAGGGCTGAGATTAATGGCCTGCAAATTGCTGAGCAGATAGAAAGAGCTGAAAGGTGGAAGGAGGGATTTTGAAGGCTGAAGGTCCAAGGAGAGCACTCCAGAGAGGAACAAATGCAGCAGGGAAGTGGAACTCTGGCTGGCAGCATCTGCTGTGTGGGCAGGGCTCAGGAGGACCCAATTCCCAGATTTTGGCTGGACTGTTTGGATTTTGAACACATCATTCTTGGTGAAGGCTAAACCTTGCCATTCTTGGTAGCTGTTTGATGCCTTGTTGAAAGGTTGAAGCAGAGCAAAGTAACGTGTGAAGAAAAAGCTGTGGAGCACAATAAAACACCCTCACAGAGGGCACAGAGCTTTGAGACTTTGCCACCAAGGACTCTGCATTTTCCAGCTCAAAAGGAATTTTTTCTTTTTGTATTTAGTGACACAAATATACCCAGGTGTGCAGCAACCTGCACACTAAGCCATGGTAAATCAGGAGATTTTGAGGTTTACAGGATAGGACAAAAAGGCAAATTGGTTAAAGTTAGAGGAGCTAAAGCCCACCCTGGCCCCATGGTGGTTCCACAGTAGCCAGATTTAGCCACTGCCCTTAGCTGGGAATGGGAACACACAGGTGTGTGGTGTCTGATCCAAGAAATTATGGGCTCGGGCACTCAGGACCTCACAATACATGGTGATGAAGGCAGCACTGCAAAAATAATGTTGTTGCTGTCTCACAGCACTCCATAGATCGCTGTGCTTGAGTGTCAATAAATGGGGGCATCTGCACACAGTAAATAATTCCCCATTTATCTGATCCCTTGTTACAGAGCAGGGCTTGAGGCTCACAGCAAATTTTGTCTCACTTTTAGATGTAACAGGCTGGTTTGGGAGCTTTAGCAGCTGGACTCTTCCCCAGCTCCAAACCAAAAAAACAAATTGGGAGCATCCCTGAGCTGTGGAGTCTCCAGTCTGTGGGTTATGCAAGCACGGAATGAACCCTGCTTCTTGTCCCTCTGAGGTTGTTGGACACAGGGGTTGTGCCTGCTGCTCTGGTTTGGGGCACAGGGAACATGAGGCTGCTCCTGCTCCCACCAAGACCCACGAGAATCTTTGCATCAGCTCCTGAGTGTTTTAGGTCAGGCTTTAAGACGCCTCATCACTCTGTGCAGTAATTCTCACCACCCACGTGCCCTTCCTTTCTCACTTGGCAGTGCAGGGAGACAAGGTGGAAGGAAATGTGCCATTTTACCTGCACTTGGGTGATTTCCATTGCCCACTCCCGGGCTGGCACTATAAATCCTCCCCTGCAGCTGGAGAGCCCCGTTTACTACAGCAGGTTTCCATGGCAATGCTGTGCTCGCTCACATTCCGCTGCACCCTGCAGGCAGCCCCCCCTTTCACTTCAGATTCCATTCACACAGTCTCCTAATGATAGGAAAAAAACCCAAATGGGCCATGGATAGCTATTTGCTATCTTAACACACTTTCCCCCAATAACTGGGTGATGGATCTGTATTTTAGCACATGAAGAGAACACTTGCCCTTTGCCAGACACCACTTGGCAGGCAGCATAAAATCCAGATATTCTGAAGGTCTCGTTCTATCCTGACACACATTACTCCTGTTATTTTAGGACATCATAGGAAAATACAAGCTTGATATTCCCTTATGTTTCTGGCTGCCAGCCAAGCAAAGGCAGCGTGTCTCTGTTGCAGCAAATCCTTCCCTGAGCTTGGACAGCCTCGTGGCAGCCTCCCACCTGCATCCAAGCTGTTCTCAGCACTCAGTGCAACTCAGCCACTGAGGGGATGGCACAGCCCATGGAAAAAGGATCTGCTGCTTCCCAGCAACGTGGGAAGGAATTAGGAATTTCATCTGCTAGGACTGAAAACCAAAAAAAAAAAAAAGAGGAAATGTTCTCAGTGGTGCCAGCAAAAATCAGACCCCTCCCCTGTTTCTGGGTGTTTTACATGGACGCTGATATCTCACAACATTACCTGTGGAGGAAGAAATTTGTGTTTTATCTCAGCAATTGTGACATGGCACCGTTAATGGGGCAGCCCATTTGTCTCAGTCTTATTATGCAGCTGATTTGAGAGATGATAAGTACTGCTAAGAATGACTTCAAAGCTTAGTGGTCCCATAAGCTCCTTGCGGGTTCAAATCAAATCCCAATTTATTAAGTGTCTTTATCTTTGTCCCTTTTAACTTCAGGGAGTGTTTTGTCACAGATTCCAGGGGGTGCAGGACTGGGCCTTGTCTGTCAGATTTCAGAGCAGTGCATTTGGTGTTTTATCAGCTGCCTCTTCCCTCTGTGTGCTCACTCCCAAATTCATGTCACATCCAGCTTGCAATTGAAGTCTATGTTTGGGCTTCGATTGTTTGCTAACTGAGAATTGCTGTGAAGATGGTTTTCCATGAAAATTGCTTAGTCAGGAACTGTAAAAAAAATCAACAAAAGAAATACTATTTTCTTTCCTTTTAGCTGGACGTGTTCTCCAGAAGTGAGGGAACTCACAATACTCCCACAAAGCCTGGCACGGGGAGCAAACCAGCAAGAGAATAAAGGAGTGTGGCTGCCAGAGCTGTGGGTTGTTTGTAAGATTCTTGGAGCACGTCTGGAGGGTGTAAAAATTTCAAAATACCGAGTCTTAGGAGGAATTTCTGGGTTTGGTTCACATACATCTGCACTTCCTGAATTTTGCTAGACCTTGTGGGTTACTGGGTGAAATATTTCCTAAACAGTGACAGTGCAAAGCAGCAGAAACTGAAGCCTCTGGGAGGTGAGTCCATATCAAACAAACCTTCAGACTCCAAACAGCCTCGTACAGGGTTGAGTAAATACCAAAGCCACTTGTCTTTGCCTTGTAAAACCACCAGAAATCCACACTGGAGCTCTGAGTGCCACAGTGTGGCAGAGCTGGGCACTTCTTGCCCCATTCAGCATCATGTGTGCAAGCAGGAAGTCCTGGTTGGGAAAAAGAAGACTCAAACCCAGACCATGTGCTCCTCGTGGGATAACCCCATGTGAGGGGTCAGCAGCACCTCTCTTGGCAGGTTCTTAGAAGAGAAACTTTGCAATATCCTTGCCAGAAAAGAACTAAAATTCCTTTTTAAAACCTGCTCTGAATAGGCCATAGCCTGTTGTCTGATTTGTTAAAATGAGGAGGTGGTAGTTGGAATATCTCAGTAGGGGAAATTCCGTGTTTTGGGAGCTGGTGCCTCTAAAATGCCATAGGAGTGAAAACCCAAGCCTCTTCCTGCTTTGGTTGGTGAGGCAGGAGCTGTGGAGTCAGCAGGACAGAACTGTACATAACTGGCTCATGTTGCTCCTACAGATCTAAAATACAAATCCTGATGGATTTGCTCCTCCTTGCCTCAGCTCACCCTCGGCTCCCTCACTGGGGAGTTTCACACTCTGCAGAAGTGGGATTTGGCCCAGTGATAAGTTTCACTTCATCTCTCAGCAGATTTGTGGTCTAACACTCCAAGATGTGCAGCATAACACAGTGGCAATCTGTCACTCTCCTGGCTCTTGTCAGCTCCAACAGCTTGCTGAGAAAATCCTGAGCCAAAATAGGCACAGGTCCGACCTGAGGCACCCAGAAGCGTCTCCTGCCGTGAGCTCTGCCTGTCACAGCTCAGAATTCCTGCTCCACTTGGCTCTCCCACCATCCCAGCAAGCTGGGACCAGCCCTGGGCTTTCCTGGCAGCTCTCACAGCTTCCCAAATCTTCCCTGAGTGTTGTCCTCCTGCTGCTGAGGTTGCACATCGTGTTCTCTCCCCTCTCAGAGGTCCCACCCCTGAGCCCTGGGTCTGAAATTAGGGCTCTTATCGCTGGTGCACCCGGAATAGCTGTGGCTGCCTCCTGGGCAGGCTCTGCATTCCCAGCACTGAAACCTCTCATCAGGCCAGAACGTTGGCTTGGAACAGCTTGAAAAGGGAACTTTGCGACTCCACTCTGGAATTCCTTGTTTGGTTAGGCTTGAAAAGCTGAAATTCTGGGGATGTCTGAGCACAGACTCTGAGCAGGGACATTAATGAGATGAGGCTGAGTCTGTTTCTTCAGGAGGAATTCTCAGAGACCACAGGGATCCGTGGGCATGGAAGGATGTGGTGCCAGTGTCTCACCTCACCCTCTGAGTGCTTTCCAGAAATAACCAACACTCACAATCCTGACATTGCTGCTAAAAGCAAATCTGGGAGAGTTATAAAGAATGAACGAATAATTGAAGATATAAACCAGAAAAAGGAGTCAGATTCAATATAAACCAAAATGCTGAATGGAACAGCATGCAGTTGGCTCTGCTCTGCACTGGGGTGGGAGAAGAGGATACAGATTCTTTTCTTGGGGTACTCACTGAAATTCAACCCACAACAGCAGTAAGTGGGGTAAGAAGAAACGTGTTTTATGGCTTTGCAGAGGTAATTTTGAAAGGTTGTAAGAAATGCACTGTCAGGCCTCAGTTCAGAACATCACAGCCCACTGAAGTCCACCAGATGCTGCATAAAAAGAATGAAAGTGAAAAGGAAAGCAAGTTGTTGCTGTTGTGAGAGTTTTGCTGCTGCTGCTTCCCAGTCCAGGCTGTCTTTGTCCAAGGTGGCACCTGCCCCTTCCCTGGGTTGTCCTGGCAGAAACTGGGGCCGGGAGGCTCCAAGTGCTGCAGCTCCAGTGTGCAGGCAGTGTTTGCCCTCTGCTGTTGGTTTATCAGACTTTTCCCTCCAAATAACCCAAAACCTGGAGAACCCGAATGGTTACAGCCCAGATTTCAAATGCTTACACTTAAAAAATTGTGATGCTTAAAATAAGTGATACCCACAAAGGGGGAAAAGCGTCACCTGAAACTTTAGTAAACATTTATTTTATATTATCAAGTTTTTACTTATAATAATAAAGAAAAAAAATTAGAAAAAAATTCCCCTAAATAGAACTCAAAACTGAAACTCCTTGCTCGCTTGAAAGCAGGGATTCCGGTGTGACTGAGAGCAGGATCAAACACTGTGTGAGCCCACAGGAGAAGGTGTGCAGAGAGATGCCCTGGAATGGGAAGAGCCACTCTGCAGTAAGGAAAGATGCCCTGGGATGAGGACTCAGGGAGATCTGGTCCCTCTCCCTGCTCTGACATCCCAGAAGTGCAGAGCTGTTCCCACCTGGGCCCCAGGATGGTCACCCTGCCCAGCCCCCTGCAGCCACCCAGCCCTGCCAGTGCCTGGAAAGGACACAAGGGCTTGTCACAAAATCTTCTGGCACCTTGCCACAAGTTTGCAAGCTGAGATCAGCATTCAGCTCCTCTTGTTGCTGTTTGTTTTCTCCTCTGCTCCCAACCCTCTTGTTGCTGTTTGTTTTCTCCCCTCCCTGCTCTGTGGCTGCTGTCGCCCTGCACAGAGGGGCACAAACAAAGGTGTGGCAATGGCTGAGCCCTGGAGGGGCTGGTGGGACTCCTCCAGTCCTCCCACTCCTCCCAGGACTTGTGGGCAGGGCAGGGACTGAGCTGGGACGTGTCTCTCCTGCATTCCCAGCTGGTAGCAGGAGCTGGAGCCTGTGGATGGAGCAGCACGTGGGAAGTTCAGTGCTGGGATCGCTCTCACGCCTCTCTTTGGAGGAGCCTTTGGGATCAGCCACTCTTGAAAGACTGCAGATCATCTCCAAAGGGCTTTTGCACAGCTCCTCAGTGGAGATTTTGTTCCATGCATGGCTGAGCCTTCAAAAGGTAAGGGTTGAGCTGGCAGGAATCCATCATCTTGATTTCCATGGAATTCAGCTGTGGCCTTGGCTTGGAAGAGTCTCCAGGAAGCCAAAGCAGTGGTATGTGCAGTACAGGGAGCACTTGCTGTCACACACCTTTATTTCTTTCTGTCAGCTGCCTGTGCATCAGCTCCACAGCTGAATTCCATGGAAATATTGTAATTGACAGCAATGTAAACCTTCCACTTGGTTTGTTTTTTCCCAGTGAACACATCACCTCCTTATTTGCTAAATAACAAAAAGAGGATAAGCGGAAAAGCAAGGAATTTTACCCAATTTCACAGCACTCACAAAGTGAATTACAGGAACAGACAAAGCTCTGCCTTGCTCGTGTTTGAAGCCCTGAGCAGAACAACAGCTGGGACATCCTCTGGATTCTCCCTGTCTTATCATCCTTAGTAGGGCACATGATGGAGTTGTGAGCACAGCAGCTGCCATCATAACTGACATTCCTTGGATAAATGCAGAATATTATCCAAATCCACGGGGTGTTGCTTGCACAGCAAAGCCTGACAGCAGCATCCCACTGCTGAAGTTGCTCTTGGCTGGGGTCACCTCCAGCTTATGCTGTTTTTAAAAACATCAGTAAAAATCCGAGGCATACACACATGCAAAGATATAAAGGAGAGAGCTGATTTCACCTCTTATCTTCCCAGTCAATGCATTCTTTCCAACTGTAGGAAATACCACATGGAACATGCTCAGACAAGCTAGTATTTACACAGTAACTAGGAGCTGCAAAACTAATCAGAGAAGCAGGGGATGCCAGCAAAAAGCGTCTCCAGAAAAAAAACCCCAAAACATATGTCTCCCTTCAAAAGAAAAATCTGCTTTTTCACAGCTACAACGGATTGAAAACAAATTTTGTCATCAAACGTGGAGCTGTGCCAAATCACAGGCAGCCAGAAGAAAGCTTTGGCACAAAAAGAGCTTTGGTGAGTTTGGAGTTGCTGGGAAACTGCTGAGATGGGAAGGCTTTGGTGCTGGAGGGAAGGGAAGATGACAGGAGATAGTGAAAAACCCTCTTTTTTGAGGCAAGTGTGTATTTTCATCAGCTTTCTGTGTGTTCCCAGCAAAGTGTCACAATGCACAGGAAGTCACATCTTGCTGGGGAGAGCTCAAGCAAAAGCTGCAGCATCAACACCCACCAGCTACAGCACAGTCAAAGCTCCCTGTGCTTCTCCTCTGAGGGTTCCTTCCCTAGAGATAAACTGATGTAAATGCAGCATTTTGTTTGCTAACTTTGGCAGGAAATACATCATGTGTTTAAAATCATTTCTAAAAGATGAAGTGGGAGAAAGGAAAAAGCAGGAAATTGAACCCAATTCCAGAATGTTCTTAAAAGTTAATGACAAGAACAGACTTCTCTTGTTGTTTTTGCATCTGTTAAATATTTGTTTCTGAGGTGGTTTATTGGCTGGGAACAGTTTCAGCTGCTAGCCTTTCATATTTATTTAATATTTATGGGCCAGTTTTTTGGGGGGGATAGTCCCCAGCCAAAGTTGCTCTTTGAATTTAATGGTTAAGATATATTTTTGAAATTTTGACATTGACATAGTTGTGATGTGCTGTAGATGGCGAGAGGAACAAAGATGAAACAGCTTTGAGTGAGAAAAAGAGCAATGAGATTGCTCCAGACCAAAGGTAAAAAATAACCTGAGTATACAGCCCCTGGGAGGTGAGCTGGTGAAGGCACACATAAAGGGATTTAAAATTTGGATTGCAGGACTTCAGAAAAAGTTTATTAGGGAGAAAAGGAACAAAGGAGTCACCGAACAATTTCTCCCCCAGCTGCGACCAACAAGGCCACGGAGGAAGGCAGTGCCTGATATCAGTTCTCTGCCCATGCTAATAATTTCTCTTATCAGATCACAGGTTGCACTGTACTTCCCTAAAATCATCTTCATTTGCCAGACTGCTGGTGACTGGCACAGTGCTGATTCTGTGGAGACGCTGAGGTCCCACCAGAACACGAACAAACTCAGCAGTCACTCATGTCAGTGTGTTGATCAATTTAATAATTTTTAATCCTACATACTGACCCTTGTTTCTCTTTTTCTGAAGGGAGAGAAGCTCTGCTGTTCTCTCCCCTGCTTGCTCAGAGACCTGTTTGCCTGGGAGCCCTGCTGTGATCTCTGCTCCATCCAGAATGTCCCCTCTGTCCCCCAGGGCAGCCTCAGCACGCTGCAGCCCTGCCAGGAACTGGGCTGTGCATGGAAAAGGCTCAGCTGGGACATGGGCGCCTGCAAAGAGCTTGGACAGCCCAAGAAGGGACAATTTCAGGGAGCTGGGAGATTCAAGAGGATTCCCAGCAGAGCAGGAAAAATCTCCCTGCTGCCTGCATGGCCCAGCTCGCTGCCCTGCAGGGAGCAGCTCCTTCTGTGTCCCCTGTGGCAGCAGCACTCCTGTGCCCACGGCTCTCCTGCCTCCCACATCCCACCTTTCAGCAGCCAGCAGGGCCAGAGATCACAGGCTGGAAGAGCTGTGGGGAAAATCACCCCAAAATAAGTTAGAGCAACTTAAGAAGAGGATCCAGGAGCAGAAGAGAAAGCAGCAAGCGGCTCCCCGGGAGCAGGAGCGCCTGATTTTTGCTAAAGACCCCCTGCCAAAGAGAGCCCTGAAAAGAAAGGTTTGCAGAGTGGCCTCTGCTCCTCCTGCTCCAGCTCACAGAGGTCAGTGGTGGTCTGGAATGTCTGGAGAAAGGCTGGAACTGGGTATTCCCTAGCAGTGCTTTGGCACAGCTGAATAACTTAGCACAGATTCTACCCCTCCCTGTGGTATCTGGGGGACATCACCCATGTTCTCGTGATAAATCCATTTATTTCTGCTGGCCCAAACCTCCCTGTGCTGTACATCCCACCCAATGGATTTACTTCCCAGCATACACAAATTCATACACTTCCTCAAATAGTAAAGAATTTGCTGCAAATCTGTTTTTTCTCCCCTTTCATGCCACATCCTTCCTTTTGTCACATATAAAACATCATATAGGAGCCAGCAGAACAGTAGTGAGAGAGGCACCACAGGTATTTAAAGTGGGAATTGTGTAGTTCAGAGGCATTACAGGGGATTTAACAGTCCATTCAGTGGAAACTGGTGTGGATCTGAACACAAATATTATTAGACCTTCTTATCCTGCTTTGCTGCTAAATTTGGGGCTGAAGAACCATCCATCTACAGCTGTCACTTTAGTTTAGTGTGGTTCAGGATCTGGGGTTGCTGGAGCAAGGCATGGGGTCAGGACTGCCCGGGGCCAGCCCGGCAGCCTCAGGCCAAGGGGGATTACTGAGGGAACAGGGGACTGGAGGAGCTGAAGGGCTGCACAGAATAAATCTCATTGCTGTAATAGCATTAGTGGTAATTCACTGGGCACTGGCATCCCTGGCACACCCTGCCAGCTTCCAGGGGCGTTTCCTTTGGATTTGCTCCCTGCCACCAGGGATGTTGTGGTGCTGCTCTCAGGCCTGTGGCAGCCACGTGTCCCTTTCCAGCTGCATCAGGCAGCACTTTCTGTCACCAGTGCCTGATGTTACCCCTCCTAAAGCCAGAAGCCAGAGCCACAGTCCAGGCTGAGCCTCCTTGGGACATTCCCAAGGGAAGGCTTGTTCAGTTTGTTTTTAACCCAGACCATTTTACATAACTGGGTGAGGGAACTGCCAGACAAACTGTTCCACTTGTGGAACCCTCACAGACTGAGGCTGGGGATCCACAGCTCCAGACACTCAGGTCAGCTGCTTATTGTTCACTTTGTCTGCCTGTAGCCTACTACAGAAAGAAGTGTGTCACAGCTGCTTTGCCAAGTATTCCCTCTGCAGACACCTGCACCCAGCCCTGGGAGCCCAGAGCTGCTTTCCACACATGCAGGAGCTCAGCTGTTGAATACCAGAATCTGCACAGCTCCTTGTAACCTAATGGCTCTCCAACATTTGTTCTTCTGGGTTTAAGTGCTCTGAACTCAACTCTGTTCTCTCCTTGCCCGATGAAAAGCACAGAATACCAGGCAGAGAAGGATTTACCATCCCTAGACAAGGAAGGGATTATAAAAAAGCCCCAAAGATCCCAGGTTAGCAATGAGGTGTCATAACTGGGAACTTCCCCAAGTATTCAGTGTCTGTTCTGCATGGAAAGGTTGGCCTGGATCTCCAGAGACACCAAGGGGGGGTTCCCACTGCACCCACAGGATGCAGAGTTAGGGCAGGGCTGTTTGTTGTGTTGTATGGATAGACACGGTCATGGATAGAGCCTCAGGGATGGAGCCAGGCCATTGCTTCCTTTGCTGGGACATCTATACAACAAAAATAAAGTACAGAAGGAGTTCTGCATGTTTGGGGACCAATTTCAAGTAAAAGACTTCTGGTTTTGCATTTCAAGGGAATGGGGCTGGGATTGGATTGGATTGTTTGGCTCAGCAAGTTTGATTTTAGATACACTAATTCTTTTCTGTGTTTTATTTTCACCTCCTGATTCAAGACCAAAGAGAGAGAAGCTCAGCACGGAGAATTCAAGCAGAGCACCAGAGGCAGCTTTCATCCAAGTCCTGTGTGCTAGAGAGAGCAGGGAAAGGTAAGGCTGGACACCATGAGAAATTACAAGGACTGATGAACAGAACTGCCTGCAGCAGCTGAATTCCAGACCTGCCAGGATTAAAATTCATCAGAAATGAAAAATAAGTCATATATCCTTAGTGGGAAGAGCTGTCTGTCACCTATTCAGTTCTGTTCCCTAATGAATTAAGGGTGCCACTAAAGGCAGGAATTTCCTGGGCTGCCAAGCAGGGACTGAATCCAGACAGTGAAAAGTCAGATGAATAATCCAAGTCTCCATTTCTGGTTCTCAGTTTTATTTGACAGGCATTTCTAAGGGCAGTTTTGTTGTTCCTGGTGTCATTTTACCCATTTAATGCTATAGCTTTGCATAGAAATAGTTGCATTCAAATGTTGTGGGGAAGAAGTGGAAGTGCTGTGGGTTGCACTTTACACCTGCCGAGTTCCCAAGTCGCTTGTGTGAAGCAGAAATTAAAAAATCCAAGCTCTCTAATCCAGATAGAATTATCAGCATAGTGTGCTGTAGTCCCTAAGTATGATTTTAAATGCATGAAATATGTAATAATTTCCTTCTCCCTCTTTTTTTTTTTTTTTTTTTTTTGTTTTAATGGATTGTTTGAAAAATGGCTTGCTCTTCCTCTGAGAGTGGGTCATAATAAGACCATGCCACGTGAAGCATTCATCATTGTAACTGCCAGTGTCATGGTGTCTTTATTGGCTATTAGTTTCTGTCACTGAAAAAGCCAAGGCAGGGCTACAAAGAGATGAATGAGGGGCAGGGGTCAGAGCCAGAGTACTCAGGAATTTGATGAATTATAAATTTGCTGTAGTTAACAAAAAATTAAGTCACCACAGCTATAAAATATTCATCTGTTCGTAGGTAGGGAAAAAGCCCAGGAGAATATTTAAATCAAAAGAGTTTCTTCTATCAACTGTTCTCATCAGGAATGCAGTCTGCTCATGAACTTTAGCATCATAGTTGTTGTAGTTAATGAACAAGATACAGATAAAAAGAAGATTTAATTGAAATAAACAACATGGCGAGGCAAAGATTGTTAGATCCACAAAATAATTTGTCTGGTGCATTCAGAGGAGCTAAGACAGGGCACAAAATAAATGCATTTTTAGTACTGCTAAAAACAAAGTGACACAGGGAGGTGTTTCCTTAAAGACATGGATGGATCCCAGCCCTTCTGAGCCCAGGAGATTCTGGCAATTCCCTCTGTGTTCCTGCTGTGAACACCATGCACAGATCTGGTGATAATTCCTTGCAGAGGAAGTCCATGGGATTATAGGAAGTGACTTCAGCCCCACAGGGAGTTCAGCTCTTCCTTGTCTGAAAACCATCATTCTGCCTGTGACACAGGAGCCTGCAGAGCATCTCAGAGGCTGCTGCAGATGAAGAATAAAAGCTGTTGGCTGTGACTCCTTCAGTGGTGCAGAGGAGCTGTTGCCCTGCACTGTTCCCAAAGTCAGAGAGTCTTTGGAGAGCCCTTTGTGTCCCTGACCCTGAGGTGCTGCACACTGACTGAGCACTGAACCACACGAGCTGAGGCTGATTTCAGAGTAAAATCTCTCCTATTAAAAACACCTCAAGGATTTTAATTGGGGGAGATTTTTGGGGGGTAGAATTTCCATGCAAAACCCAACTAAGTGCCTGTTCAGCCACCTTGTGCCGAGAAGTGTTTGCAATAAATACATAATTGTGCCAGTATTGGCATGCTGGTGAATGCAATCTGAAATTATGAAGTAAAACAGTGATAAATGTTGTCTATTATGTGACAGCACCTATTAAGCAAGAGTAATTTGTTTGTGCTGCATTTGGCAGAGTTTATTTCTGCATTAGACATTGTCCCTCGTCCTGCAGCCTCCATTGATTCTTCTGCACCACATCCTGCTGATTCTCACCAGTTTAAAAATGAATTTGTTTCCTCTGGTGAGTTTGAAGTAATCACTTCAAAGGAAGGAAAACAACAATTTTGTTATCCCCTTCCCTTCAGTTCTCAAATGTGCTGGTACCCAGGAAGTCCTGATCTTTTCTCAGTGTTCTTGAGACCTCTGAGAGTCAGTGATTTCTGAGTAAAACCTGTAAGACCGTGTGAACACACTTTAAGTGTTAAATTATATAATTGCTGATAGTAAAGCCTTAGGAAAGCACTGAACCTTCACATTTTATACTCCTGATTCATGACCCTGGCAGCCTCCAAAGTTTCAGTGCTTTAAAAACTTTTTGTTATCAAAGTAGCACCATTTTAAAATTTATTTTATTTTAAACCTTCTCTGACTGAAACTTTTTAGCTTTCCCCACACCTTGAGTGTGATTCCTGGAAATCACCATTAAATAGACTTGAATAAGAGAGTTAAAATAGTCTTTCAAAGAACATGTGGGACTTTAATAATTAAATACAAACTCTCTGTTTCAGGTGTGAATCTACCTGGTGTTTCAGCATGGAGAGAAGGTCAGAAGTTGGCTAGAAGGCTGCTGGGTCCACCCCCTCCACTTCCACATTTGAGGAGCAGAACTGGAGAGCAGAGCACAGCAAAGGCCTTTGGTACAGCTGTCCTTCTACAGCACTGCTTCTTTTGGCACACCCCAAAAAAAAATATTAAAAAGTCTTCTTAAACCTAATTTAAACAAAAGCTCTCCAGGCCCTTCTGAGCACCTTTCTTTAATGGCTCTTGCAATAAAAATTGGCCACTGCAACTTTATAGATTTTTCTTCTCCCTTGAATACAACAGATTTTATAACAGACAATGCTAATAGTCCTCTGAAATGTGGTTGGAAACAGGCTGGGAGATGCACACTGTAGATACAGGAATTGTTACTCTCTGAAATAATTACATCACTGTTGTTTCCAAACCTTTCCCACAGAACCTTTGGAAGGAGGTGGAGGTCTTGGGGCACTGCCAGTGATGGAAAACATCTCCAGGGTGAAGGGAACTGAAGCTGTGGGGAGGAGCCCTGGAGCCCAAAGCGCTGTGGTCGCTGCCAGCAAGGCTGAAAGGGGCAGCAGTGCACCCACAGGGGATACAAACCAAGCACCCAGAAACCTTCTCCTGCAAAGGCAGTCCTGTGAGGAGCACAGACCCATCAGACTCCCCAGAGATGCTGTGAAACACCAATCCCAAGGGATCCATTCTCCTTCCCCTGGACTTTCATTAACAAAAGATGGAGCCAAGCCCAGCACCTCAGGAAGCTGCAGCAGAGGGAAAAGTGCATCTCCTCAGAGACAAAAAGGGTCTGAGAAAGAAAACCTTAAGCAATCTTCAAAGAGAAGGTCAAACCTTAAAAACCCTCACCCCTACAGCCCTGAAAGCATTCAGGAATTTATGTATCGAAAAAAGGCAGAAAGAAAGAAAAATCTCCTCAAAGAGAAAAAGTCTTTGGCACAGGCTGCGGAGATGAGGAAGAAGAGGTTGCAAGAGTTGTACAGGAAACAAAAAGAAGCTATTGGGAAGAAATCATGTCCTGATGAGATGCACAAACCCATTGGGAAGACGAGTTCTGACAAAGGAAATCCTCAGTGTGAATTGGAGCAAGTAAGTCCTGAGGAGTGGCAGATTGAACCCCTTCCAATCTTGATCAGTGCAGCACCATGTAGGACATGAAACACTTCATACAAATGCTTTGATGTGCCAGGGAGAAAAAGTTTATCCAGAAAAGCAGAACAATTAGCTTATAATTATGGCATAAACTGCTAGGCTCATTGGTAGGGCTGGAATCCTCGACTTCAGGCCAAAAACCTGGAAATCTCCACTGCCTGACCTAAAAGAAGGTTTTCTGTGTGGTGTGAGCAGTTTTCCAGTTACATGAGCAAATTATTAGGTGGAATAAAAACCAAACATTACCCTTCTGTTGCCAACTGTTGAGTGCTTACACTGCTGGGCTCTTCTCTTTCAGAGGCAAACCAGTGGGGGAGTACTGGAAAGGAATTTCATGGCCTGGGTGGATGAAACATCCTCTCCTCCATCACCTGAAGATCACAGAGGCAGGTACTGAGACATAAAAGGCATTCTAGAAAGCCACTTTCTCAGCTCACACTGCAGACATCTCTCTCTTGGTTTTGTTTTTGTTTTTTTAACAGGAATCAACTCCTGGAAACAGCTCAATCACCTAAAAAAGGAGAAGCATCAGGTCCTCCAGCACCAGTGGAATCTGAACACTGGCTTCTCAGTCCTCTGAAATGTGAAGACTTGAGGGACTGCTCTCCCCCAGCTCTGCATTCACCTCCTCTGAGCTTTTCTGTTCCTCAGAAAGATGCAAAACCTTCCTCCAAGGACTCATCTTTTGGACTTTCTCCACAGAGAAGCAAACAGGATCGAGTGAGAGCCATCCACAGTCTGTGCAGGGAACTTGAAGAAAAGATTGATGTGGCAAGGAAGAGGCTGAGTGCAGCCAGCTGGGCTAAAGCCTCTGCTGACAATCAATCAACAGAGACAGCTCTGGACCTGTACAGTGATCCTCCTTCTGCCCCAGAACCTGAGACTTCCAGGGACAGGCAAGAGAGGACAATGGCTGCAGAGATGCTTCTGGACACCACAGACCCTGAAGTGCTTTGTGTGACATCTGACAGGGAGTGGCAGGGACTGGGCAGCACTGGGGGAACAACAGCCCCGGACAGACAGAGGGAAATGCCAACTCCTCTGCCTGGTGGGAATGCTGAGAGGGAAGGATTGCCCTGCATCACTCCCAGTGCAGGACAGAGTCACCTCAGCTCTGCAGGAGACCTGAGAAACACCTTGCAAGGTAAATCCTTTCCACATGTCACAACAGGGATGCTCAGGTGCCACTGCCCAGGTCTTTCAAAGCTACAGGCAGGGGTTAAGCTTCATTTCCCCTTGGCTATTTATTGGAAATGCTGTGCTTTGGAAAATCCCTGAGCAGTGGCTCTCCTAGGTTTTACTTTCCTCCCCTCTCCTTGCACCTGTGAAACTACACCTTATAATTTATCTGTGGCCACCAATTGCCACCAATTTTGGACATGTCACTTTCTGGTGCCTTGGCTTTCCCAGAAGTAAAAGAATTATAAACCTAAGCCCATGTAGTTAAAAAACCTGTGGATAAGAAGAGCTGTATTGAAATGAAGTACTCACACATAAGTAGACAGTGAATAGATGCCAAAGCTTAGGCCATTTCATTTCTATGAAGAGCATATTTATTAAATGTCTTCATTTGTCTTTTTAAAAGGTTTCCCAGTGAATAAGGGCTCCAAGGTGGACATAAGTCTACTGCATGAAAAGCCAATAACCAGCCCAGCCTCTCCAGCTCACAGATTCCTCACTGGAAGGTAAACAAAGCTGAATATTTTATTCTCTGTTTAATGTGCTTTGTATGTATCTAAAATAAGTAGCACCAATTCAGCAAGGAGCTAGACTCAGGGCAGTGGGTCTTTCTTTCCCACTTTCATTTTCCTCTCATTGCATCTGTGAAATGACATTTCATAATTTTATTTGTGGTTTTGGCACTGATTTTGGATACATCACTTCCTCTTCTGCTGCCTAGGCTTTCCTGGAAGTCAGAAAGGAAATATAAACCCGACCCTCTGTAGCTGGAAATTGGGGGATAACAAAGCTGGATGCATTATCCTCTGCTGAATGTGCCACACAGACGTTAAATAAATAGCGGGGATGGTGAGTTCCCAGGGCTGGTGGATTCCCGGGAGCAGTCCATGGATCCCGGCTCTGGTCAGTGGATCCTGAGTGGATTCGGTCGGTGGATCCCAAGTGTATTTGGTCAGTAGATCCTGGGTGGATTCGGTCGGTGGATCCCAGGTAGATTCAGTTGATGGATCCCGGGTGGATTCAGTCCGTGGATCCTGAGTGGATTTGGACGGAGGATCCCAAGTGGATTTGGTCGGTGGGTCCCGGGTGGCTCCGGCTGGTGGATCCCGAGTGGATTCGGTCAGTGGATCCCGAGTGGATTCAGTCAGTGGATCCCAGACAGCTCCAGTGGATCCCAGGTAGATTCGGTTGATGGATCCTGGATGGATTCAGTCAGTGGATCCTGAGTGGATTCGGACGGAGGATCCCAAGTGGATTTGGTCAGTGGATCCTGAGTGGCTCTGGTGAATCCCAGGAGGATTCAGTCGGTGGATCCTGAATGGATTCTGTCGGTGGATCCCGGGCGGCTCCAGTGGGTCCCGGGTGGGCTCTGTCAGTGGATCCCGGGCGGCTCCGGTGGATCCCGAGTGGCTCCGGTCGGTGGGTCCCGGGTGGATTCTGTCGGTGGATCCCGGGTGGATTCTGTCGGTGGGTCCCGGGTGGATTCTGTCGGTGGGTCCCGGGTGCATTCTGTCGGTGGATCCCGGGCGGCTCCGGTGGGTCCTGAATGGATTCTGTCGGTGGGTCCCGGGAGGATTCAGTCGGTGGGTCCCGGGCGGCTCCGGTGGATCTCAGGAGGATTCAGTCGGTGGATCCCGGGTGGATTCTGTCGGTGGATCCCGGGCGGCTCCAGTGGGTCCCGGGTGGATTCTGTCGGTGGGTCCCAGGAGGTTTTAGTCGGTGGATCCCGGATGCATTCAGTCGGTGGATCCCGACTGGCTCCTGTCGGTGGATCCCGGGTGGATTCTGTCGGTGGATCCCGACTGGCTCCTGTCGGTGGATCCCGAATGGATTCTGTCGGTGGGTCCCGGCCCGGTGTTTCCCGGCCGCGCTGCCATGACGCTCTCTCGCCACCGGAGGGCGCCGCAGCCGCGGGCGCGGAGCGGGACGGAGCGCGCCCCTGGTAAAACCGCCCCGGCTCCTTCGGGCGGGGATTAATTAAAAAATTAATTTCTAGTGATTGTTTTCACTCGGTTTGCTGCAAAAGTGGGCGGAAGATCCCCAGCAGAGCAGCTCTGTAGGTTGTGTGCACCTGCTCACACACAGCACCTTTCCTTGGACAGTGATTATTGTGGAAAATTGGTTTGGTAGCATGAAGTGTAGAAAAAAGGATTACAATAATGTAGTTGTTGTCAGCCTACGTTAATTAAATATTTAACGAAGATAGCAGTAGAGAGAAACCCCTTAGAATTTGGCCTTAGAGAGCAAACTGCCCCATTGGGTCGTTTCTTATGACAGGGGACACCATGAAGGGACAATTATTGACTGCAGGTCAGAGCGTGTCCCTGCCCAGCCACAGAGAGGGACAAAGCCAGAGTTCCCACAGAGGCCACACGACGCTGCAGAGAAGAGAATAAATCCCTGAGCCCTGGAAGATTAAATATGACCTGGACATGCATTACCAAAGAAAGGACATATGTGCAGCAAACTGGCCACCACGTCCCCAGTGTCCTGCTCAGAGACAAGGATGGGGACTTGGTGCTGTGGGGTCCTGCCCAGGCAGGAATGGCCTGGATCTGCTCCATGGGCACTTGTGCCTGGGCCAAATTACCTGCAGCTAAACTTCTCTAGTGGGAAACAGAATGTTTTTTCTCTTTTGTATTGAAGATGGGATATTGGGCCCAGCATTCTTTTCAAGAAGATTATTTACAGCTTTATAGTGCAAAGTAACCAGGAGGAAAACAAAAATTAGAGATATAAGTCCAGACAGATGAGCTTAGCAAAGTTATGAGGAGTAATTACTGGAATTACCAAAAGTTAAAGCCCTGTTCTTTGTGCACAACCACCTCACTCACAAAGGTTGGGCTGATCTCTGCTCCAAGAGATCGGTTGCAAGCATTATGGAGCTGTTCTGTCACAGAAGATGGCAAATGTATAAAACATGAGCAGTGGGCATTCCGAGTGTGCAGTGGAGAGAGTCAGAGCTGTGTCTGCACTGCATCCCGGGGAGCACAGCCCTGCAGCTCTGTGCCCCATCAGTCTTGTCCTGACACCACCCAAACTCACAGGAATGGTGGTAGGTGCAGGACCCCCCCAGACCCAGTGGGAACAGCCCCCAGCTGTAAGGGACAAGCATCAAACCAAGGAGAAATAAGACAGATTGCACTGATCTGCCTAACGATGCAATTACTGAGAAAGCAAAGCAGCCAGAGTCAAAAACTCCTCAGAGCATCACTGAAAAAAACACCAATATAACCTCTCAAACAATAAATCACAAGCCTCTTGCAAGTGCTGCTTCAAAAGATGAGGAGAGCTACTTGCAGATAAAATATCACTGTATTTAGAGATTAGAAGTGGAAAGTGTGGCTGTATTGTGAATGGCTCCAGACTCATCTCCTGGTGGGCTGAGGGCTCCCTGTGATGCAGCAGCAGTGACAGTGAGGGGACAATATAAAGGAAAGAGCACTCCATGCCTAACCCTTAGCTACTGGTAAAGTAATTAATACAAAGGCTCAGAGTAAAAGCCTGTCTTTTGTCGTCAGCTTTTATTTGTATATAATCTAGAGTCTGATTTTGCACATCTCCTGAAGTCTATACACTCACAGGAAGCAAAAATGGATTTTGGCACACAGAGTGAGGCTCCCATGATCAAGTTATTCCTGAAGTTAATCAGGTATATCAACTAATTCACTACAGATCAAATCAGACAGAAAGCCACCAGATAAAGGAGCACCACTGTGCTCTAAGAAGGTGACTGAGGAGCTTTGCAGGGCCATAATTTCTCCTGCTCCAGGAAAATTTGCACTCTGAGTGCATGAACTCTCTGTAGGGAATGTCAGCAGGCAGTGAAGGGAGCCTGTCTCTTAACTTGCACACAAACTTCACAGGCTGTGCTAGCAGGAGGGGTCCGTGCTCTGTTCTTGGTCTTGTAAACTTGTTTCTATAGAGCTCTCATTGATGTAGCTAGAGCTGGGTTAGAAAATGTGATGGCAAAAGCAGCTGAGTTGGGCCTGTGCTCTGACTTCCACTGCTAAGGAGTTAGGAGCCCACATTTGCCTACAACAGACCAAGTTCTCTCTCTCCAACAGCTCATCTGAGCAAAGCCACCTGTTAAAACTGGCTGTGTGCTGGCCTCATTCACAAATACAAAACATGCAGCACTCCAAACCCAGCGCTCTTGAGCATGACCTTCTCCACTGCCAGTTTCAACAGCACAGTTTGCTGTTTACATGTTTAATTATAGCTCTGAAAACAGCAGCTCATGTTCATGCACAGAATCCTGCAGGTGCCTGTTTCCATAAGAAATGTTCCCATTTCATGCCCGGCTGCTCCCCCGTCCGCAGGGGCGGCTGGCGGAGGTTTGTTGCTGATGCAAATGACTCACTGATGGGAATTCTCCAAAGTGCCAGAAAGTGTGTGGGCAATTCCATCTTATTTTGCTTCAATAAGTGGCTACACTCTCAAGAGTCAAAAAAATCATCCTGCTTTTGCTGTAAGCTCAGATTTGAAAGTGCTCTGGGTGGCTTCAGGGGCTGGGCAGAGGGTGGTGGCTGGAGAGTGACCTGCTGGATCTCAGCTCTGCCTCCTCCTCTGGACTCAGCAATGCTTTCTCTTCTGTGCAAACCCAACGAGCCTCATCTGGGAGCTGGGGTGCTTCTTGCAGAGCTGGCTGTGTCTGGAGGGCAGGTGTTGCTGGCCACTCCTGTGGAACCCAGCGTTTTCTGTAGAATCTGCATTGATTTCCACTGATGCCCTTCCCAGGACACAAAGCTTGGCATCAGAAACAGACCAGGCATTTCCCAAGAGCCAAAGAAAACAGTGCCTAAAAAACCATCACAACACAATTGCAGAGACAAAACTCAGCACATTTAACCAATGAATATTAGAACTGCTTTGTAAGAAATCCCTCTTTCCTCTATTCTTTCTCTCTTATCCACCTTTTCTCCCACTTTCTGAAGACCACATCCAAGACGCGTTAGTGGAAGCTGTACTAATCGTTTTAGCAGTTTCTGGGTCATGAAAAACAAAGAAAAGCTTATTAACGAGAAAAATGAAATAAGATTTCCCTAAGCTGATTGCCGATAAAAAAAATTTCCACATTCATTTTTCTGTATAAAAAAGAAAACATCTGTCACCATTTCAGTGTCTTAGTGTCCCTGCGTGTGGTTCAGCTGAGGCTTGATCAATAAATGCCTATTTTCACACCTTCTTTCTTAATCTTTTTAGTTAAGCTCAGATAGTTACAGACCAAAACAAAGTAAAATCAGTTAGCTGAGGTCTTTGTCTGCAGGACTTGGTGCTGACATTGTTTTGAAATATTAAAGTATATGTATCACTCCCAGATCTTGGTTGGGCCACAGCCATGTTCAGCACAAGTCCCAAGAACATTAGAACAGAGTTCAGGACTTTGTGTTTCTAAACAGATTTTTTGCCAAAGCTCAGAGCTGGATTGTGCAACCAAGTCCCAACAATGGCATGGATTGTACAATGCAGCCCTCATAAATAAAGCTTCCACACTGCAAGATTGTTGTTTGTATTTGCCACCAGGTTGAAAAACACGCAGCTCTTTCAGAGCAGTAATTAGAGTAGGTAAAAACTGAGTGTTGTTAGCTTTCCTGACAGCATCAAGGTAAGACAGGAGATTTTGTTCGTTGCCAGGTATGACTTCTCAGGGACCCTTTTGTTTCCATTTGACAAAATGTAATAGTTCTGGTCAAATGAAATAACCTTTTTTGTTGTTGTTGTTGAAATTCAAAAGATTGCTTTATACAGGTCTCAAAAACTTAGTAATTGTTGTTAACTTGACACAGCCTGCAGGGAGAACTCACGGCACTGAGAGATCAATGTGGATGTGAGACTGTTGTGAAAGTTCAGAACCAAGAGGAAATGGCCAACCCATCTCCTGGAGAGAGCCTGAGGATCTGGGACAGCCTGAGCTGCCAGCCCTCTGCCACTCTGAGCACTGGTGGCCTTGAGCAGGACTTGGGTAAGGTGGCATCTCCCAGAGGGTCACTTGGTGCCTCCCAAAGTATTTCTTGTGCTGTGGCAATAGAATGAACAGTCCCTCATTGCAATAGAATTCTTGTGATGGTTCTGCCTAGGGCTGAAAAATCTTCTGGGGCAAGGGGGAATTTCAAATTGATGATTGTCTTCCAGAATTCAAAGGTGAAAAAAGGGTGCATGAAAAATTGTCCTCTCAACATTCATGCACAATCTAAGAGATTACAAGGAATTGTCGCTGTCGAGGCAGGATGGGAATGAGGAGACTCTGACTCGTGGAATTATTATTAAAATTGCATAAAATGCAATAGAAGTTCTTTGCCTTACCATGCTGTGCTCTCACAGGTGTGAATTCAGCTCCCAGTGACATCTACAGGTGGAACAAACCCCATTTAGCTCAGAGACATTTCCAGCACCTCGTAGCTTCATCTGAAGGTCTCTGGGAGCCTTACAATTAACTCCTCATAATTATCCCATCCCAGCAGTGTGGGATATTGTCCTGCTTGGACAGCAAGAGACATCAAGGCCCAGGACATGGGCAGGGTGCAGGGGGGATGGAGGGATGTGCTGCAGAGTGCTTGGGGCTGGAGGGCAGGTGTTGCTGGCCACTCCTGTGGAAACCCAGTATTTTCTGTAGAATCTGCATTGATTTCCACTGATGCCCTTCCAAGGACACAAACCTTGGAAGGCACCAGTCTCCCCAGAAACAGAGTAGGCATTTCCCAAGAGCCAAAGAAGGCTGGCCAGGGGTACAGGGCATGGCCACTTCAGCCGGGAGCAGAGGTTGGCAGGGAAACAAGGGAAGGTTTGTGGCCGAAAGGGTTAAAAGCCGACCAGTAGCGTGCAGACCGCTCTGTCTGAAGAGATCTCTGCCTGCTCCCACCAAACAGGAGCAGATGGTGCATTGTTTTAAGGGCTTTTCTGAGACAAAAGAACAAGATCAGATAACCTTTCCTCAAAGACAGTACTTACAAAAAGCCTTTGCTCTTATTAAGGATTCTTCATTGTTTTCCTCACAACATTTTATACATCATATTGGATTTTGGGGTGGTGGAGAAGCCAGCATTGTTTACTGTGCTTCTCTCTCCTCCCCCAGGGACCAGGGGGGCATCAGAGACGATTGGGCAGCAAGGCTGTTGTCTGAAGTGTTTTACCCTAAGCGAAACACAACCTATTTATTTACTATTAATAACTGAGGGCCCCAATTCTGCAAGGCCCAGCCATCCACTATTCACCACAGGAACAATAGGAGCTGCTGCTCCGTGTCTGTGCCAGGAGAAACCTTCCCCTTCTCTGAGCATCTGTAGGAGCTGCCAGCCCAAGGCTGGAGTGGGGAGCAGCATTCCCACCGTGGCCACGCTGCTGCACAGGAGGCACAGAAGTGTTTGCTCAGCACAAAGTGGGTTTGAAATATGGGTCACAAGTGGCTCTGTCACCACCCAGAGCAGGGATGGGGCATTCAGACTCGAGGCTGCATTGTCTGCTCAAGGCATCACCCAGCAGTTGTTGGCTCTGTCCTTTCATGGGACACAGAAGTCACCGTGAACACGCAACATAATGAGGTGTAATTCTACAACTGCTGCCAAATGCACATATTTACCTTTCAGAGGGACACACGTCACCTGAGCACCCACTGCTGTGCCAAAGAAAGATTTTCTGTAGTAAACACACTTGGCAAAATAACAAATTTCATTTAGAACATCTTAAAGCAGAGAGAGGAAGATATTCACAAAATATTTGTTTACTACCTGGGGTAAGACAGTGAACTTGTCCCGAATTGCTGAATTTTCTTTTTAAACAGAGCCAGTATAAAGCCCTGGATTTCAAATCCTATAAGCTCATGCTGTGGTGAGCAAAAATGGTCTCCACAGGTAGTGTCATATTTCACATTGCACTTACATGAATTTCTCATCAGTTTAGGCACAAAACTTGGTAGAAGCAATGAGCTGATAAAGAAGGGCTTTGCATATTACACTACTATGTAAAATCTTTCTGTCATTCCTGTCAAACCACCAGGGCTCTCCCACAGGTTTGGTTTTAGCCAAATTTCTATATCTCTATTAAATAAGAGAAATATACGATTTTTTAAAACCCCAACATTTTGCCTGTGCCTGTTCCTACACTCTAGGGAATGGCCTTTGAGCCGGATTGGACTGAATGAGCCAGAAATCTCATTTCATCAGACCAGACTTTTTTCCTTCTCTTTTTTTTTTTTTTTTTTTTTTTTTTTTTTTTTTTTTTGTATTTGAGAGGTATCAATATTTAAGCTGAAACTAATTGTTTAAAAAGTATTTTCTAAATGTTAAAGTTTAATCATGGCTACTGCTTTAAAATAATTTTCATTAGGAAAGCAAATGGAATGTTTTCCATTGTTCTTGAAATGCATAATTTTAACCTGAACTACAAGGAAAATGCATTTATATGTATCATCTTTCTCCTAAATTGCTGATTGATATATTTTCTTGTATCACTAGAGGGAGCTGCCTTCTTGCTTCTAGAAGAGGGAGAAATTATTAAATTAGTGGAATAAGCACAGAAATGTATCAGCTTGGCTTCAGCTAATTGTGCTCTGATGGAGAGTGTTGAGCTGAGGCAGCTCTTTGTGCTCCCTCCCAAATCCAGGGAGGGATTTGTATCTTCATATTCCCTTACAAATTCTGGCAGTGTTTTGTATTTCCCCCAGCTCCAGTGAGCTCCAGTCCTGCCTTCAGCACCTCAGGAGTTGTCTGCAATGATGTTGTCATTGACTGAAAGAGTTTAGAATAGCTGGTGAGGAACAGAAGGACCATTCTATGGAAATTCAGGATTCTGGCTAGGTCCAGCTTCAGGCCCAGCTCTGTTGCTATCCTGAGCCAGGAGCTGCCCTGCAGCTCCATGTGACAAGGGGCAGCAGCAGGGTGAGGCACTGCCATGTGCTGCAACATCTGGCTGGGAGCTGAACTCAGGCCAGCCCTCCACACCAGAGGATTTAGACATAAATACAAAATATGCAGAGCACAGGAGCAGCACAGGCCACTTAATCCCCTTGTTTGGTAAGCAGCCACTCCTCAGTGCCAAGCAGGATGCCAGACATGTTTAGAGAGGAGAGAAGGACCTGATCCAGCAGCTGTGGAACTAGAGATTCTCTGAGCTACTCCAGAGTGCAGCTCAGCCCATGGATTTCCTGGGGGAACAGGCAGAGCCTTCATGTTGAGAGTCTCTTGCTTGGGGATTGCTCGTGGCTCACAGGTCATGCTGAAGGGCCAAACTGTCTGTGCTGCATTTCTCAGCTGTGATCAGGAGTTACCAAACCTCTTTTTTATCTCCTCTCTTACCTGTCATCACTGCAGGTCCTCTCCTGCACAGAGAGTGCTGAAGTCTGGGTGCTATTTCACCTGGAGAGCACCCTGAAATAATAAAGCAATTGAGCTATTATGGTAATTTTGGAGAGAGGAAGGACTGCCTGAATGGGGGCTGATGGGGAAATTCCTTCTGGACCTGCTGCTCCACTCCACAGCAGCATTTCAGGACACTTTACACCCCAGATTCCTACACCTCCAGGCAATAATGCAAAATCGTGCTTACAGTTAAAGTTGCAGCTATGTCTTTTTATAATAACTGGGTTGATCTGATTGCTGACATGGGCAGAAAGAGAAAAAGCTGTCCTTGAGTAAAGCAGCAGTAAATGCTTCTGCCTTGCTTCAAGTGATTAGAAAAATGAGACTTTTAGCCTGGCTTTTTTAATTATATGTCAGGGAGATTCTACAGGGCTTTGCTGAGATTCTGCAGGTGCAGCGGAAAGTGATTTAATAAATAGCATTTTTTTCACAAGGCTGAGTGTATGCACATTGAAGCTATCTGGGTAGGCAGTAAATGCCATTCATCATCACCTAAAAGGACGTGAAGTTTAGCCAGATGGTGTTTTCTTTAATGCAGGATGTTGCAACACAAGAAATGCATCTGGAAATAGCCACAATTAGGAAAATTACATTCAAAAGAAGGGAAAAGAGATCAGAGCAAACTTTTTAATCACTTTGAGGTCAATACCACTGGTTGGGCTTTGGTCAGACTAACAAGAGCATTGTTCAGTTTGAGGCACAAATTGAAAATATTTGTCAGGTTTTAAATTATATCCTAATAGATGATCATATTTCTGACTGGCCCAGATATTAGTATTAAAAGATACTCAGACAACTTATCATCAATAAATTTAGCTTGTAACTTTTTTTATATAGAATGACCTTATTTATCAGTATTGAAGGAGCTTTTGAAAGTGCTGTGAACCCACTGAAGAATTGTTCACTTTTCTTTTTTTTCTATTGTATTGCTTAAAACCACTAATAAAACTTCCCTGTACAAAACCCAGCTTTTTCACACACTCTATTTTCCTAAATAGGTCATTGCACAAAATCATCTCTAGTTAACTATCAGCATTAAAGAGTCTGACTCAGTCCTCAAAATTAGAAAGACTGGCTAAAACGAAAATTCTTTCTAAAAAGATGAACTCTTAATTTGGCATGTCTAGATAATTTAGTATGACTTTGCCTTTCCAAACCACCCTCCAAAACCAGGAAAGGCCCATTACCAAAAGAAAGGATGAGATTTCCATCCAGTCTGTTGACTCTGAAAAGGAAAGCGTTAAGAGAAGCCTCGTATAGTACCACTGTAGGAAGAAAGGGAAATCTGCAATCAAGCTGTTTATAAAAACAGAGCAGCATTCTAATAGAAAATCTGCACCAGGCTCAAAGATTCAATATTTTATTTCACTCACACCCACAAAAACACAAAACCCATCATGGCATGCAAACAAGCCCACATCTCTGCTCCTTCTGTGTTACAGACCCTTCAGTCTGTAAAGCAAAAACAAACTCTGCATGTCATGGGCTTATCTTGCACCATGGGGTAATTTAGATTCAGGTGACCTGGTTAGAGACAGAGATTTTATCTCAAGTTTCCAAATCAAACCTATTTCTATTTATGACCCACACTTCCATTCATTTATGACTGTGGTGCTGTGACAGTGGCACAGCACAGAATAAACACATAACCTGTTTGCATAAGCTGAGCAATTCATCTGAGGAGCTCAAGCAGCCAAGAACATTTCACTGGTAAACATAATATCAGCTGCACTGTCACACACACAGGCAGGGGAGGTGCAGTGAGGAAGCAGCAGTGAAAAAGGTGCACCTGGAACAAGAGGGAAAACTTCCCCACTTTAAAATGAAAGCTTTTTTCCAGAGGTTTGTGTCCCTCTGTAAAAAAAGAGAGAGGAAGCAGCCTGCATCTCAATAAAGATGGAGGAGACATGCAGGATGCTGCTTGAGTTCCGAAAAAAGTGATTTTTTTTCTCTTGGGAAACCTTGTCACAAGGTTGGGAAGTTTCTCTTTTTTGTACCCAAAGATTCTGATCCTGTTGGTGCAGTAAAGGAGCAGTGGGACCAAGAGTGACAATAACCCACACTCTGAAAGTCAGACTTAGAACAGGAATTGTTCCTCATTCCTCTCTCCCTAAGTCCTCCAATACTTGCAGGACTTTATGCTCACACATTTCTTGACAGGCTGTAGGTACTGACATTTTCCTTCTACAGTTATGGTGGGAGAGGTAAATGTATGCAGAGAAGTTATTTCAGTAATAAAGGCAGATGTCACATTTGGGAGGCTTCCAAAAATAGGCCCAGGGAGGATTCAAAAGGGAAATGCAGTCAGAACAATGTACACATTCCGTTTGTGATGATTCCCTAAACTTCTGCAGGTGAGGGAGATTTTGGCAGCAGGGAGCTGGAGGACAAACACAGGAGTCACCTGAACATTTTGAGGCAAACCTCCTTACTACTGGCTCACAAACTGAAGGTCAGTGGGAAACCTGTGTAATGAGAAAAGGGAATTCCAGCTCTGGTGTCCCAGGGAGAAGGTGCTCCCTATCCCCACATTCAGGGGTGCTTAGGCATGATCTGAGTCAGCTTTATAAACCCTGTGGACTATAAAGCTGAGGTGCCATACCTCATTTGCTGTCTGGAGACATTGTTATAGCTCTTGTGGGTGAGTGGATGTTGCTGTACTGCAGCCAAAGCAGCATTTGTGCTGTTACCTGGGGTAGCAGGATGTGGCAGGAGCTGGCTGTGCAGCTCCTGTCCTGCCCTTTGCCCCCCAGCTCCCAGGTGTGGTGTCACCTGGTTAGAGATACCATTTATGATGTGTCACTTGCTAACACAGCTCCAGCAGCAGCAGCGGCAGCATCGGCTTCTGGTGCTGAGGGAGAAGGCAAAGCAAGAGGTTGAGGAAAGCCACAGGTTTCTGAGGGACCTGCTGCAGCTCTGCTCAGAGGTAAGTTCTGATTTCAGATCCTGGGTTAACACCACTAGGCCCCAACTCATGTAAGAGCAGTTCCAACACACAGCAATTTGTGAGCTGCTGTAGCACCTTACCCTCACATACCCACAGAATTTTCTCCCACCCCATTAATTAATCAACTCTTTAGGAATTGTTGGTGTAGATAAAGCATTATCTACAACCAGAGGCTTTCTAAAGATGATGAGGAAAAATGGTTTAAATGTTTTGCTTTTCAAATAGATCATTGAGGCGTGTGACAATTTCTGTGTGTGCAGGACCACGGGAATTCCAAAGGCAGTGATCCTCCTCTGACAAGACCTTACCACGCAGAGCAGGCACACAGAGGACACTGGCTGGAAGGTCATCTTGCTGCTGGCAGCTACAGGAGGTAGGCTAGAGCGAGGCACTTCAAGGATTTGGCCTGTAGTTTGATTATATTAATATTTTGGGGCACTAAAGTAATTGCTATATAGTGTTTTTCACTCTGATTTATGCCTGAACTACAGTATTAACACCTTTTCACCGTTGTGGGAGATCTTGTACTTTTGAAAAAGTATAAACCCCTCTGAAACTTGTGTGAAAAGTATATTTTTCTTCATTTTGCTTTGCTATCATACCCTTGATATAAATTGGAACATTGTATGTACATTTTTTAAGTTCATTTAAAGTGGCATAAAGATTTGAGAATTGCTTCCAGGGTCTTATGGATGCAATTACCAGAAAGGCACCTTTGCACAGGTAAAACTTTCAGTATTACATAAAAATGAGTAGCATTCTGTTTTGAAGAGATTCAATCTCCATGGAGGACTTGGCTGTGAAAGCAAGGAATTGAAATAATATCTCTGACTGCGATAAGAAAATATTTCTTTTTTCTTACCTTCAGTAATCAAGAGATGGGTTCACTGAGACACTCTACATTGAAGATAGAAAGAGATCCCAGTCTAGTAGATCCTAAAATATTGGAAGAAAGAAAACCTTTAGGAGAAGGAGGTTCATGTTGCTCAGTGCTTCAAGGAGGTGAACATAATGTTAAAGGATTTAGTGGTATTGGGAAAAATGCCCCATTCAACCTGGTCTGGAACACAATTTTATAACTAATTTTTTAAAATTTGGACCCAAATATTTATGTGCATTATGCATATTTAAGCTATGGCCATATTCCTTTGCACTCCTGGCCGTTCTAAAACATGTTGGGAGCTGAGAGTTATTTACCCTATTGATGGGCCCCTTTTAAAATTTTTACCTGTTTGCCATGATTTCACTTGTAAGGGTTGATGTCCATGCCTTGCTCCTGGAAGTGAACAGCTGAGGAATGACTTCTCCAGCTCCTGCTGAGGGCGGTGCACGGGCTTGGCTGACAAATATTTGCCAAAGGCACCTTGAGTTCAGATATGGATGTTAACTTGTACTGGGGGAGTTGGTTTTTTTGGGTCTTTTTCTTTCAGATATTTTAGTTTTGGTGACATTAACTCTTTGCTTGGGGATGTCTGCCAGCAGATCCCAGGCAGTCACAGCACATCCATCACACCTCGAATTCACCTTGGGTGAATCCAACCGATGGGGAGAGCAGTGACCAGGCCAGTTCTGACAGCCAGGTAACACCAGCTCTGGAAACAGTCTGAGGGGTGCTTCTTTCTCTGGGCTGGTTGGTTTTTTTGGTTTTAGTCCCTCTCTCAAACTGTTCACCTGATGATGCCGGTACTCTGCTCTGTCCCCAGCACAGTGCAGCCGTTCCACGCTTCGGAGGCTCCAGCACCTTCCATGGTTGCAGCCTGGCCGTGGTGGAGCAGGGCCTGAGGGCAGAGGAGCTGCGGGCTCGGCGCCAGGCAGCGCTCCTGCAGCTCCGGAGAAAGGCTCTGGAGGAGAGGGCCAGGGCCGAGCTGGCCTGGCTGGGCCACCGCAGACGGTGAGGGCCACGGGGCACCACCGGGGCAGGCATGCTGGGCCAGGACTGCTTTTCTTCCTTTTGGGGAGCACAATAAATGTCAAATCTTCTTGCAAGTAAAGCATGAGGAGAGGAAAGGAGCCTGTGTGGTTTTAGTGTCTCCAGAGTGGAGTTCTATTGCAGCCTCCTCTGTGGTGGTGTGAGGCACCAACTGTGCTGAGGAGCCCTCAGGGATGGACGGAGAGGCTTGTCCCTCAGCACGGATGAGGAGCCCTTTGGGACAGTGAGGGGTGTCCCTCAGCACTGACCAGGCTGAGGAGCCCTCAGGGGTGTCCCTCAACACTGATGAGGATAAGGAGCCCTCAGGGATGGACAGTGAGGGGTGTCCCTCAGCACTGATGAGGATGAGGAGCCCTCATGGATGGACAGTGAGGGGTGTCCCTCAGCACGGATGAGGATGAGGAGCCCTCAGGGATGGACGGTGAGGGGTGTCCTTCAGCACTGATGAGGATGTGGAGCTCACAGGGATGGATTGTGAGGGGTGTCCCTCAGCACTGATGAGGATGTGGAGCCCTCAGGGATGGATGTTCAGGGGTGTTCCTCAGCACTGATGAGGATGAGGAGCCCTCAGGGATGGACAGTGAGGGGTGTCCTTCCGCACTGATGAGGATGAGCAGCCCTCAGGGACAGTGAGGGGTGTCCTTCCGCACTGATGAGGATGTGGAGCCCTCAGGGATGGATGGTGAGGGGTGTCCTTCCGCACTGATGAGGATGAGCAGCCCTCAGGGACAGTGAGGGGTGTCCCTCAGCACTGATGAGGATGTGGAGCCCTCAGGGATGGATGGTGAGGGGAGACCCTCAGCTCTGACCACACTGAGACACTATGAGAGTCCTCCCAGTGCTCAGGAGATTCCAGTTGCTTCAGGAGAGGTCCAGGTGCCACTACCCCAGGGTGTTGAGATGTCTGAGTGCATCAGAGCTTTCTGCAGAGCATTCCATACCTACAGCTGCTTTGAGAGGAGCTTTGCTCCGCTCCCATCCATAAATTCAAGGCTTTTAATGATCTGACTCTGATTCTCATCCTTGTGATTTCCAGTGTTCTGGAAAACCTGCAGGATAGTACTGGAGCCTCTGCCATGGCAGCAAAGCAGCACAAAATCCTGATGGAGCTGAAATGGGAGCAGGTAATGCTGCAGTGAGAGGAGATGGCATTCATCTCATGTCCACAGGGAGGATGCAGCACAGAGAGGTGTCTGGAGTTGCTGGAGCAAGTGGGGTTTGTGTTAAAAAAAAAAATCCCTTTGCATCCATTATTCTGCATGCTTCCTACATACCCACAGTGAGGTGGCTTTTGTGCCAAAGTCAGCAGTCTGTAAATCTTGGATAAAAGAAAACATCTTTTTTTTTCCTCTTCTTCTACCTTACTGTTATTGTGGATTTTTCTATTTATGCCATAACAAATGGGTCATATAATGTAGGTTTCCACTGATTTATGCTTGTGATGTTGAAATATCTTAAATTAATTTGACAGCTAATTTTATAGTCTTGGTTATTTCACTATGCTAGGTTCATAATTACACTTGGTAATCAGAAAATTTCTGTCCTGCTCCTTGTGTGGTGCTCACCTCTCATTTAAGTAAAGGAATTCCTAGTGCAAACCACAAAGCACCTTGTAGTTTTGAGTGATCTGAAGACAATTCATTTTTAAAGGTCTCACCACTTGACATGCCATCAAAACATCCCTTTACTTGTCATCAGTTTTCACACGTGAAACTCTGTTGAAAAATAAAACTGCAATTTTTTATGAAAAAGGAAACTATTGAATTTTCAGGGTATTTTGGGATTAATAGTGCCCTATGTGAAGAAACATACATATTTTTAAGTATAGCTCTTCATTATCTTCACTCCATTATGCTCTTTTGTTTCTCCGCTTTGTTTAGGCAGAAATCCAGCACCTGAAAAACATCTACAGGGCAGCCCATCAAGAAAGGAAGATTTTATTAAAGCAGCAGAGAGAAATCTTAATGATGCAGCATTCAACAGCACAACTCCAGGAAAAGCTGCCCAGTTTGGCTGGAAAGCAGGAGGTTATGAAGTCAGGGAGTAAACACAATTGTGTCCAGCTAAATCATAAAAAGAGCAAGAAATATGAGGGGCAAGTAAAGCTTTTCTCTGTGATTGCTGTAGGCAGGACCAAATTCAGTGGAGAAGTTGGAGACAGGCATGTTCTAGATAATTGTGTGAGCTTTAAATACTCCAAAAAGAAAGTGTATGGTGATAAATTTTTTAAACTTCTGTGTTCAAACAGTTGATAAATCAAGATCACTGCTTATCATTCTGTCCCAAATGGTGAGTTCCCCAGGGCACCTTTAATGATGCCACACAACTGCTAATGATATTTCATGCTTTCATGGTGGCTTTTAACTACAAACCCAAACACTTTGCAACTATATATTAATGAGGCTTCACAATACCCATATGGAATGAGTAGAAATGTATTGATTTAATTGGGGAAATTCACTCCTTTTTCACCCTCTACTTTCAGCCTCTGCATCACTCAGCCCTTCAGAGCTGCTCTGTGCTTCACTGAGGATTTAACCAGAGAAGCATTTTGTAATACACAGGGCTAAATTTTAGGCTTAAACTGAAGCACAGAGATGTCATGTAAAATCCTACGGTGAGATATAATTCAGGAGTTTGCTCAGACTGAGAAATCCCTGTCCTGCTGTTCCCCAGGAGCATCCCTGTCTGCTTCCTGCTGGGCTGGAGGAGCTGAGCAGTGTGAATGAGAACCCCACAGCATCTATACTGTTCAGAACAAAAATCTAGCTTGCTTCAGGAAGAGGAAAACAAGCAGTTAAAGACATATATTTATCAATATGAATTAAACTTCCCTTTCATTCAGTGTTACCCAGAGCTTTAGCAGGGTGGTGAGTCAGGTTTGTGCATTTACTTAAGTCCCCACAGGGGAAGGCTTTCAAATAAATCCCTGCATGGAACTGATCTATTATTCATGGTGTTATTGATTATAAGTCAGAGAAATCTTTAAAAGGTTTCTTGGCTGTGCTTTCACTTCTTATTACTGACAAGGCTGCTCGTAGGAGAACAGTGAATATTTGTGTCAGCCCGGAGCAGCCAAGGGTTGGTGGAACTCAAATGCACCCAAATTCTGGCTGATTGTCCATAGATCTCTGTCCTGTGTAGGAGTGCAGAGTGGTGATTATGCTATTAATCCACCTTCATGAGTCTGTTCATATTTTATATTGATCAGGAATGAAGCATTCAGTGTTGAACTCTTTACAGCTTTTCTACTGAGAACAAGGAATCACTGGTACAACACCAGAAACAGGTGGAGGAGTTCTCAGGTTTGGAGCAGTCCCTTAATGCTCAGGATAATGTTTTCTTACCTCTGGAACCTACAAATTCAGCTGGAATGGAATCTGTAGCCACACTTGTTACAAGAAAAGGCCAAAAGTGTGTATTTCTGGTAAGGACTACATCTGCAATTCCATTAATGCCTAAAGAAAGGGTATCCCAGATTACATTTGCATTTAAATGGGACCAACACAAGACTCATTTGGCATTTGGGAACGTGTTGTTAAAATAAGTGTGTTGGTTATATGCACTTTTTCCTTAAAACATAACTCTGTCTCCTAAATATTTACATTCTAGGAATCTGTGCTGGAGGAAAAAGCACTTATTTCACACCCTGATCCTAAAGATAGTGAAGATAATCCATGTGGCGGAAAGTACCCAGTGAAAAGCTTGGGGATGCTTCCTACTTGGTGTAACTTATGCCCGGTTCAGGCAGAAAATACTCTTGAAGGAACAGGTCAATCATATTTAATGCTATTATGTCTAATCTGTTTCAACTACTTCAATCAAATTTCAATCCAGACAGAAAGAGAGACAATCTTCTCATTCATTACCAAAGTGTCTTGCTCACTATAACCAATGTATAAATCACTGCTGGGCAAGATGGTGGGGATCTCTCAGAGGTTTATTAAGAGAGATGATTATACTGCTTCCCCAGAACAAAATCATAACTTACTCTGATGGTGTCATTAACAATTTGCTCTCTTTTTCAAGAATTTAAGGCTGTTCTTTTTAAAAGAACATAGATCAGTTGAAGATAGACTTGGACAGGACATGCTGGAGTTTTTTGTTTCCAAGTTTTATCCTCAGCTCATATTTCTTACTCTTAGACAGGTGAAAAATAAAACTGTCTGTTTATATATGAGTCAGTTATATCATTTACATAGTTCTGGGTATGCATAATTTCTGTAATATAAATATTTACATATTGTGGCAGTATGTCCTATTTCTGTCATATTTCTAATGAACCATTTTTATGCATTTCACAAAATCACAGAATATCCTAATTTGGAAGGGACCCACAAGGATCATGAAGTCCAACTTCTAATTTACTCCTAGATATAGTGAGGAGCATGATAATTTTGAGTGTTCTAAATTATCTATCAGCAAGCTCTTCTATAAAATATTTTTTCTTTTAAATGCTGATTTTTTAAAAAAAATTCTTTTAAATGTTCCAGTTAAAGAAGTGGAAGTGCCTGTCCCTTCTGAGATCCATCAGGTGGATGCCAGTCAGTGTTTGAAGCATTTGGACCATACTTCTCATGAAGCTTCTGATGAACTAAATTTTAAAGCATTTTCTGAGGGATTAACTTTCACTGAATCACTTTCCAAGTCAAATAACTTCTTTCTGAAATGTGAAAGTGCCAAATCAGACTCTTTTCACTCAGAATTTCAGAAAGTGTCTGCAGTTTGGATCAGCTGCTCAAAAAGTTCCATTTCAGACCCAGAATTAGAGCTGAAGCATGGAGAGGACATAGATGTCAGTGTCCCAGAAGAGTTTGTCTGTGACAGTGGTGATGTGTTCACTAATCTCTCAAAAGAGATGCCAATAGCAATAAGCAATGGAAAGGAAACATCACCTAGTGACAAACACAATGACCGTGAGCTGCCTGAAGATGACAGAGCTGAGACTTCATCTCTCTCCCAGAAATACCCTGGAAATGTGTTGGATCATGGCTGCACTGATAATCTGCTTTCCTTTATCCCAGCAGACAAAGCAGATGCCTCCAGAACCGAGTCAGCACATTGCTCCCAGTCTGAAAACCCTACTGAGGGAGTGGATGAGCCACACCTGGGTGCCTCACAAAGCTGCAGCAGAAACAAGCCCTCTTCTCATGAGATCCCAGCACTGGGGAGTGATGCAGCTGCCAGCCCTTCATGCACTGATGCAACCTCCAGTAGTGATAAGGGTCTCCCTCCAGCTGATGAGAATGCCTTGTTGGAAATGCTGTGTCTTGTGGATGAAGTATTGTCCTCTGGAAGTGCTGACTTGCCATCCTCTAACAAAAAGGATTTGTCATTTCCAAGTGAAGATCTTCCTCCTCCCCCTTTAGGTACAGATGCAATGAAAAATGGTGATCCTGCCTCCAGCATGGATGATTTCCCATCTCCACCGGAACAAATGACAGGCTCAGAGCCTAGTCAGGGCATGGATGAAGATACATCACTGGAAATGGATGCATTACCCCCATTACCTGATAACACTGTGCCTGAAGAATTTCCCCTGCTCAGTGCAGAGACAAGTAGTGCTTTTTCAGCTCAGGATGGCTGTCTCTCAGAACAATCTATTACAGCTCTTTCCAGCTGTTTATCAGAAAACCAGCATGGAGAACAGGAGATGCCTTTGCAGCATTTGGAGTTTCTGCCTGTGTCAAACACATATTCTTCTGATGGAAGTAAAAGTCCTCAATTCCCAATGAAACAATACAAAATGTATGAAAAGCTGCTCAACACTGAGGAGGAGAGTGATGACCCATTATCATTATTTGAAATTGGGGACAGGGTGTTGGTAAAGCAGAGCCAGCCTGGAACTCTGATGTTCAAAGGCCAGACTCATTTTGGCAGTGGTCACTGGGCTGGTGTTGCACTGGACAAAGCTGAAGGTGACAATGCTGGAACTTATGAAGAAGTGAAGTATTTTGAGTGTGCTCAGCACTGTGGGGTCTTCGTCAGACCTGAGGAGATTTCACACCTGTTTGGGGTTAACAAAAATAGTTCCAGTTACATGGGGAATGAAGACTCTGACTCCTTCCATGGTGATGATGACTCCCTCAGAGGAGACTGCAACTATTCTGAAGATGGTGAGCAGAGAGTGAGGTTTGTAGGGGAGAAAGCAAAAGCCACAAACAGTGCAGGAGGTTCAGAAGTGAAAGAAAACCAGTCTGGGTTACACAGTGCCTTGCTGCCTGGAAAAGGGCAAATGTTTCCTCATTCCAACCAGTGTAACAATAATGAATTCCTCTGTCAAAAAAACTTAATGTGCTTGGGATCAGATAAAGAAAAAACAGAACTGGCACAGATAAAACAAACTATATTTGCAGATGTTCTTCCAGAGACAAACAAGACAGATGAGGTAAACACAAGCAAAAATATTTGTTGCTTGGTAGAGGATCAGAAAAGAATTAAACTTGCTGATGATATTGCAAGTGAACTCAGTAAAAAACTTCTGTTTGACATTTTAATTGCATTTTCTAAAACAGCTCAACACAAATATAAAAGTGCCTTTGAAAAAGATATGATGAATTATGGCAACGGCCTGAGGCATGAAGACAATCAGAAACCGTTTCCCCTCAAAGAAAATTCAGTTGCTGCCTTATCTGAACCATCAGCAAAGGTTTCTGATGTTTTACTGGGTGATTTTGATACGCTTTGCATGCATGGTTGTCACACAGTAACAGACAGAATTGTAACTAAATTTATAGATGATGCAGTTAAAGAATATAAGAAGATTAAAAGAAAACAGAGATCAAAAGCAGACAAGATACTTCATTTATCTCCAGAGACTTCTCCAACCACTTTGCCTGTAAGTACAGTGAGAAGTTTTTATTTCAAGTGCTGGCCCTGAAGCTGGGTCTGCAGAGGCAAGAATTTGTGTGGCCCAGTTTATCATTGATAGAAATTTCATCAATATTTGGAACCAGGTTGCTCACTTCATGTGACCCATTCCTTATTAAAGGAGTTATTCTGTATCCATTGGATAGTACATGTATGGTCCAAACAAAGAAAATGGGACTTCTTTATTGGAATTTTTAATAATACATCAGTAAGACTTTCTTTGAGCCCATGAATAAAATGGTTTTAAATGTAACCTTTGTCAGTTGCTAATAATAATAATCTCAATACCTCTGAAAATATGGAATATATCATCTGTCTCTTTTTCTCTTGAAGCTCCTTTTAAAAATCCTTGATGCTGGTGTTTTTGGAAGCTCTGAAGATTTTGATCAGCCTTATTCTGACCAAAACATGCTGGTGAGACAGACACAAAAGCAATACTTGTACAAATCAGACCAGTGGCACTCAGCTCCTTGGAAGAAAACTGTGGAAGTTCCTCTTGTGATACCACATAACAGTTCTTATGTTAAAAATTTGTCTGCATATGCTGTGGAAGAATTATGGACCCCAGAGAACATAAAATCAAATTTCAGGAACAGCAACGTGCCAAAGCACTTGGAATATAGTGATCTCCCAGGGAATGATTTGGAAGCAGAAAGCAAGAGGATGTATAATCAGGTATTTTCAAAGCATTAACTGTTAATTAACTTTTGTAGTGTTCTGGAGACTGAATCATATTAGCTAATATTTAATGTTATTCCAGTTGCTAACACTAAAGGGACACTGAAAGGTACTACCAGGAGTATTTTGCGATTTGCTGTAGAATAATTCCAGTAGAATAAATGTCCTTACAGACAGTCCAGACTTTTGCCAGAGTTCCACCGTAAGACCTTGTACACCTGACTCAGTGTCTGGTTTGGGTCTGTGCAGGAAAAGTCATGTTCCATGGAAAGCTGGGGACTGAAATCCAGTTTTCCTGACTTCAGTGTCCTGCTGAGTTTGTTACAGGTTATATTTGATTTGAGCCATGAGTTGCTGTGTGCAGAATATCAAGTGACTGCAAAGCCAAATACATTCCCATGGATGAAAAAAGAAGTGGGATCTCTCTGTTCCAGGCCTCTCTGCAGAAGGGCAGATGTCAGTGATGTCAAGGTATGTTCTGGCAATAAAAAGTACAGGAACAAGAGTGGAAAGAGCAGAGATTGCAATGGCAAAAAGAAATGTGAAATTTGGGATGATTATGGCAATGTAACTGAGGTGACGGGAGAAGAAACAGTATTACCCTGAAATGTCAGAATAAATAACTGAGCTGATTAGTCAAAAGATTCCACATGTATGGAGTTAAGAATGGGAATGGGCCTTTAAACTCTCCTATTTTCTATGTAACCTCTAAAGTAATATTATGATTAAAATGTGTTGGTTGGCCAGTATTGATCAGCTACCTCTAGATCAGGCCCCTAAACTTTGGGATGTTTCTGGACTTAAAGCTGGATCTTCACACTGGCACCTGTCACTCATCTGGAACCTTCACAGCACCAGAATTCTTATGAGGAGAGTTCTTTTCAGCCTTCTTTATTTTGTAGACGTTTGTTCAGGGTGAAATTATTAAAATAATGAACCTGGAAAAGAATGACTTAGAAATGAAAAGAAAATTCCTAAATATGACCAAGTATGGAAACTGTAAGAGAGACAGAGTGGACCTTATTCTGGTAAGCAGAATTTCCAATGGGGACTTGTTTATTTCCTCTAAATTTAAACTAGAAATTCTCAACCTTTTGTGAGAATCACGTTTACTTAAATTAACTTCAGATTTTCAAATAACTACCTTTTAAAAAATTGAATTAATAATCTAGTATTTCCAGTTCTTGTGAGTTGTTTAAATTAAATTAATGATGCAGATGTAAAGTTGCTGGATTAGATGCAGTGTCTCAGTACTTCTGTGATGCTCTTCTTTTTGAAGTAAAAATTTGTTTCCATGTTATATTTTAGATCCAGGAGCTCCGCAAAGAAGAATCTCAGTGGACTTCCTACGGTGATGATGAATTAACAGTGAAGATGAGGATGACTGAAGCCATATTTGATAGCTTGATCCTTGACACAATCAGAGTTCTTAATAAGATTTATCTGAAAAAAGCCTGTTTGAAAGGTGACTGTGAACCATCTTGTTTCTTTTAATATGCTGTGGAACTGGTTAAAATGAGCCTGGATGTGGTTTCAGAGAGGTGGCACAGGGAATGGCAGGACCTGGAGCCAGACAATCAGGTTAAATGTCTATAATTTTATGCAAATGAGGCAAATACTGACGTTATGCACTTTAAATTGGAGATTTTTTCTGTCAGAACCTTTAATTCCTAACAATTAGATGTGTGCCTGTAACTGGGTTATTTATCATGCAATTCACAGGAGCCCATTGAATTTTTACAATATCCAAATGTGCGGTGCTGTAAGAGTGCTTTGATAGACAAAAGAGAGGAAATCAATACTGCTTTTGTATTGGCAAAACTGGAAAAATCAAGATTTTGACAAGGAAATAGAAGCATTTCCTCAGAATGGTAATTGTTCACTGTGCTAATTGCTGTGCTCTCACCTATTTTGTATTGAGAAAATCAAACCTTTTAGTTCTTTTTAAAATAAATACTGTGCAAATATTTCTTACTGGAATTCAGAAGCTGTTCATTATTGAATAATTGATTGTGAAGAGATCAGATTTTTTCCAATCCTATTCAGAGTGTCTTTCAAATAACATTAAAATCATGATCAATAAAGATAAATTATATATAAAACTTAAGATTTAAAAATACAGTACTTAAAATCTGCTTAGGGAATAGAAAGACATTTTATGTTTGTATTTTTTCCTCGTTTTTTGTACTTGTTTTCTGAATAAAAAATGATACACATGGTTTATTTTGTTTATTTCTTTTCACTGAAATCAATTAGAATTACAGTTGTCTTGCACACACTGCTCTTCTCAGCAGTGAATTGGGTGCATTTTTGTTTTGTTTTGCTGGGTACATTAAACCCTCCCCTGCTTGTTGCCATATGAACAGAAATAAAAAGGCAACTTCTGCCCCCAGCGCCTTAATGGGTGATCTTACCCTGTAAACTATTTTCATGTCTCTAGTGGTTCACTTCCTTGTCTCTGACTTTATCCTCATTGATTAGTTAATCCACATAAGTTACTTGTTTTCTTGTTGTCAGTTTATAGCAGAATTTAACTCAATTTTTTTTCCTGGACTTAGTGCATGTGGGATATAATGATAAATCTATAAATTGCAGCACTCTGGTTTTTCAGTTTATTCTCCCTCTGGTTTTGCAGCCGCAGGGTCCCTGTGTTTGGAATGAAATCTATTAAAAATATCACTTAAATATGAATAAATAGCTGAAGGACCTGAGGCAGAGAGCCATCAGATTTGCAATGAGGGTTGTGAGTGAAGCCTGAACCCTCACATGGTGCTCTGCAGGGAAGGACACAGCTATAAAATAAAGATGAGAATAAAAAGTGTGTACACAGAACATGTCAGACATGTTTAATATCCCCCACCATTCTGTGTTCAAACCCTGAGATTCTGGCACCCAGATATATTGACCTGTTCACTCAGTGGCAAGGCTTCAATATCAAGATTACTCTCCTTCAAGGTCTAATATTTTGTTTGCCTTGGGTTTGATCAATATTAACCTCCTGGGTCAATAAATCTTGATACTAGCCTCAAGAGGAGTCATTATCTTTCATAGAAAATGATTATTTCTCAGTTAAACCCTACATTTAATTCTCTTGTAATCCATCTCTTTCATCTTCATACATTTAACAATTCTTCCAAATAAAATGTGCTCTAAAATATCTTGGACACTGCAGATTTTTAAAATCCTAATTAGCAGCTGCTACAAGTTTTTTCAGTTCTTGGAAGCTGTTGGGCTTTGCTATTGTAGCCATCTATTTTGTTGCTTGCTGTACCCAGAAAAAATAGAGAAAAGCCCAAAACTGGGAATGTGATATAAGAAACCATTTAGGTTGTAGCTGTGGATATGGATCAAAAGATATGTGTCTGAACCATTTTAGATTTAATGGTCAAATAAAAGAAAAGGTCAGGAAAAGGCAAAAGTAGCAGAATTTTACTCTTGTTCTGTTTGTGGGTTGTTGGCCACAAGCAATGATGAATTAAGTTCTAACCCTGAACTCCCCCGATGGGCCTGAAGTAAGAATTTAAACCCCTTTGTTCCCTACTTGTTCTTCAAGGATTAAAAGAAGTGTTTGTGAGCAATAGAAGCAAGAACTATATTTTCAGAGACCTTAGTCTTTCATTATCTGAATTTTAAAATCCTCTGAAACCTTTCTCTGGGGACGTTGTTGGGTTTCTGCTTCTCATTAAGGTAATGAAATTTCTTGAGCCTGTATTTAGAAATAAAAGAAAACTTCCATACTGGGCCAGAGTGAAAAGGTGCTAAGATCCATTACTAGTGCTCATCCTGAATTTGTGGAAAGGACAGAGCATCTCTCGAACCACCTACACAGAGCCTTTTATCAGAGCTTCAGTTTGAGGAGAGAGGCTTTTCCCTGCGGAGAGAGGTGCTTAGGGATGAAAGAGCTCTCGACCCAAAGGCTGCCCCGCTTTTATCTCTGCTCAGCGAGAAGACTCGTGAAGTTAAAACTTCTCCTTCTATAGAAATGATCACATCAATTTGGCCACCGAGTGATCTCACAGAAGGCCAGAGTGGGTGTGGGAGTGCAGGCTCCTGGTCCAGCAGGGTTATCCCAGGGCACAGGGCCGTGTCCCGATGGCTCTGGAATGTCCCTGGTGAGGGAGACTCCAAACAGGGCACAGGGCCGTGTCCCGATGGCTCTGGAATGTCCCGGTGAGGGAGTCTCCAAAGCCTTCCCGGGCAACCTGTTCCTGTGCTTGGCCACCTCACCTGAGTGACGAGCGCTTTTCTAACGCTTGGAGCTTGTTGGTCGCGGTTTCACGGATTGAATCAAACATCAAAAAAACATTCTTTTAAAATAAAAATTTTATATATTCCGTATTTTGCAACGCTCAGGGCACACGGAGAGTCCTTGCCCCCCTCAGGGACACCGGACGGTCCCTGCTTCCCTGAGGGACACGGACAGTCCCGTCAGAGACACGGACAGTCCCCGCTCCCCTCAGGGGACACGGGACGGTTCCCGATCCGCTCAGAGGACACGGATCGGTCCGTGTTCCCGGTCCCCTCAGAGGACACGGATCGGTCCGTGTTCCCGGTCCCCTCAGAGGACACGGATCTGTCCGTGTCCCCGGTCCCCTCAGAGGACACGGATCGGTCCGTGTCTCCGGTCCCCTCAGAGGACACGGATCGGTCCGTGTTCCCGGTCCCCTCAGAGGACACGGATCTGTCCGTGTCCCCGGTCCCCTCAGAGGACACGGATCGGTCCGTGTTCCCGGTCCCCTCAGGAACACGGGCGATCCCGGCTCCGCCAAGGAACACGGGTCGCTCGCCGCTCCCCTCAGGGACGCGGGGCTGTCCCGCTGCCCTCAGGCCGTGCCGCCATGGCGGGCGCGTTGCTATGGCGCGGCCCCGCCCCGCCCCTCTCCGCGCGTCCCAACATGGCGGCGGCGGGCGGGGGCCGGCGGGCGCTGCTCCCGCTCCCGGTCCCGCTCCCGGTCCCGCTCCCGCTGCTGTTCCCGGTGCTACTCCTGGTGCTGCTGGCGGCCTCCGCCACGGCGCGCCTGTACCAGCCCGGGCACGACCCACTGACCGTGCTGACGGCCAGCTCCGTGCGGCCGGCGCTGCTCAACTCCTCGGCCGCCTGGGTGGTGCAGTTCTACAGCTCGTCCTGCGGCCACTGCATCGCCTTCGCGCCCACCTGGCGAGCGCTGGCGGGGGACGTCAAAGGTGAGGCTCGGAGCGGGTCACCGCGCTCGGCCCCGCCGCCCGGCCGCTGTGCCGCGGCCCTTTGCGGCCTCCCGGAGCCGGTGCAGGGCCGCGGGTGCCCCGAGGGGCGCTGGGCTGGGGGACCGCGGGGCCTCGGGCGCTGTGTCACCTGTGGGCCACGCCACGTGTGCCCGGGGGTTGTGTGAGCCGTGTGCCTTGGCGTGGGAGCATCACCCTCATCCCCTGCTCTGGAGTGTGAGCATCACCCTCATCCCCTGCTCTGGAGTGTGAGCATCACCCTCATCCCCTGCTCTGGAGTGTGAGCATCACCCTCATCTCCTGCTCTGGAGTGTGAGCATCACTCTCATCCCCTGCTCTGGAGTGTGAGCATCACTCTCATCCCCTGCTCTGGAGTGTGAGCATCACTCTCATCCCCTGCTCTGGAGTGTGAGCATCACCCTCATACCCTACTCTGGAGTGTGAGCATCACGCTCATCCACTGCTCTGGGGTGAGTATCGCCCTCATCTCCTGCTCTGGAGGTGATTTGGTGTGTGAGCATCACCTTCATCCATCACCCTCATCTCCTGCTCTGGAGTGTGGCATCACCCTCATCCCCTGCTCTGGAGATACTTTGGTGTATGAGCATCACCCTCATCCATTACCCTCATCTCCTGCTCTGGAGTGTGAGCATCATCATCATCCCCTGCTCTGGAGTGTGAACATCACCCTCATCTCCTGCTCTGGAGTGTGAGCATCACTCTCATCCCCTGCTCTAGTGGTGCCACACAGCCAAAATAGCACATGGGACAGAGCAAGGGGTGGATGGTGGAAGCACACCTCCAAATTAAAGGTTTTGAAGGAATCCAGGCATAAAACATTACCTTGCATGCACACAGCAGTGTGGTTTATATGTAAGTGGCCCTGTGAACCCTGTGAACACTGAACTCTTGAAGGCACGATGTTTATCTTCTAAATGTTTTATAAAGAAAGCAGCTTGTTTCAGAAGATAAGCAAAAAATACTGTGGTATAGGAGAGGCCGTGCACACACTTGATTTATATATTGCAAATTCACTGTAATGTGGGTGGGCTCAAAGTGGGAAAAGAACCACCAGAAAGTAGTATAAAAATTATGCAAAGTGAGAACCAGGTTTTCAGATTTATCAATTAGGGACTTTAAAAGTAATGGTGGCATCTGCAGCTTATGCTGAGAGACCTGCCTTGCTGTCTCTTAGCCTGCTCAGATTTTTTGGCAGGTGCTGAAGAGTTTTACTCTATTTGCAGATGTAAGGAAACAAGCAGGCCCCTGAGCTATCAATTAAAGTTCAGTACTTCTGCTGGGGAAGAAACCTGAGATCAGATTTGTAGGAAATGTTATGCTTAATATAGCAGTGAAAAGGCTTTTAAACTGCTCTTAATTCACATTTCACCCAGGAGATGTTTCCAGGATGGATACAGCAGTTTTAATGCATTCATGGTTTCACTTTGAGAGGAGCTGACAAGCTCTGGCTGTTCTCTGACACTCTGAAAAGTGTTAACAGCTCACATGAAATGTAGCTGAAGTATTAGGTGTACATTTAGATCTATGGAAATGGAAACCCACCCTAAAATAGGTCAATCACATGCTGAGGAATTGTGATTGGTGAGCAAAAACTCAAAAGCAGAGAAACACAGAACTGTCATGGTTTTCGAGGCACTTCAAATGCTCCTTACTTGCATGAAATGATCGTTTATAAATCAGTAACTTTCTTCTGTGTAATTTGCATAAGTTTTTGTAACATTTTCTCTCCTGCTTTAATCTGCTCATGGCCAAAATAATATTAGATCTACTTTGAAGTAACAAGGAGGTCTTTGAGCACAGCAGTGGAGAGCATGAAGAGCCCAAACTGGCCAGAGCTTTGGTCAAAATAAGACAGGGATTTAGGTGGGATTACAGTAGTGTGATACCTTTGTAACTTGTAAAGACTTCTTCAATTACATATTTTCTTTCTCACCTGCAGATGCTGTTTTGCACTTGTATCACTGCAATCAGTTAAAGGCCTCTCTCCTTTAATTCACTGAGTTTTTATTAAAAGTTTCATTTAGAAAGTGGATTTTGAATGTTTGTGGACATTGGCACAACCAGCAAATGCTAGTGGCTTTTGGTGTTGTCAGCCAAATATTTCCATTTTCAAGTTGGATGAATGGATTTTAGGGGACTGAGAACAGTTGCACTTTTCATCGGTAGCTTCATCAAAGAAGTCAAACCCGAAACATTTTGCCCACTTAATCTGTCTCAACATTTATTTTTCAAAGATATTTACTCATCTGTTGGATATTAAAGGATATCCTTGAGGATGCACATTTTACTTTAAGGAACCCCTAGATCATTTGGGTTATCTTTGCTGATTTGGTGTCCAAACAAAACCCAGTTAAATTGATGCAACAGCTTTGTCCAAAAAAGGCCTGTGCTAATAGACCTAATTTTAATTTTGTTTCTCATTTGTTAAATCTTGGCAATACTACCAGTGCAGACTTCACAGCAGAACATAATCCTCCTGAAAAATAGGATCAGTGCTTGCTTTTGTGTAATTTATGTTTTCATTTTGATACTCCCTCTCAGAACGGGCTTTGAGCTCAATCAGTGCTGCTGCTTTCCTGATCACACATTTTGGCAGTGGCCAAAGTGGCCATTAGAGTTAATTATCCTTTTTCTGTCTAAAAGATGATTAAGTCTATCCAACAAAATATCCACAGGCTGGAATTAAGTGTAGTAACGAACCTTTGGAAATCCCACATAGGACAACCTGTGAATTATACACGGAATCAATTCACTCCTCAGGATTTGGAGTAACTGGCCAGATTTAGCAGGTTTTGTTTCAAATCCAGCAATAATGACTTCCTGCTAGAAACTGTTCTTTGAACACGTTTGGTGGGGAACTGCAGTCACCTTGTTCAGGAAACAGCCAAGTGTCAAAATAGACAGCTCTCAAGTAGCTGTGAGAGAGAGGTGCCTGTGATGAGCCCTTTACCTCCCTGACTGAAACTTCCTGATGGAAAACACCCAGGTTTATGGAAAGGAAGTGAATTCCTTGTAACTCACTGCTGGATGCTCTGGCATTTCTCACGTGGGAGGTTTGACCCACCTGCAGGATTCCAGTTTGTCCAACACAGCCCTGTCATCCACTGCAGCTTGTTTAGCATAAATAGGGATTGTGCTGGTTAATGCATGCCTCATCTGCCTCTTTCCCATCGCTTGTGAGGCAGTATTCCAAAACCACGAATGCTAATTAAAAATTAATCAGCATTTTTTAAAAGGCCGGCCCAGGCTGCAGTAACGCAGTAACTCCGGAGCGTTGGCTGTGCACTCCAGCAACTCTGGCATCCCTTGGAAAGGGAAAGCTCAATTTCCAGCAGCAGGAATGCTAAGCAGCACATCCCAGCTGGTGCTCTCTAACCCGAGTGTTTAACTGGGGTGGGGCTGCTTTGTTGTGCGGGGTTATTTGCATTATGTTCAGAGAGCTCCCATTCATGGCGAGGAGGAGGATCCAGACAGGTGGAAAAAGGAGGAGGAGTGGTGAAAGTTGAATGAAGGAGATAACCAGAAGCCAAACTTTTCTTTTGTATTTTGCATTTTATTTGATGAAATGGGCTGTTGTGTCCTTTGTGCTGCTGTGAATGGGTGCCCATCTGCTCCAGCGTGTTTGAGGGCTCTCCTGGTGCCCGCTCAGCTCTTGGCATGTTCAGCACAAACCTCTCCATCAGCTGCTCTGGCCACCTCCAAACACAAGTAAAGGTCAGGCTAAATTTCACAGACCACTGTCCATCAGCTCTTGAACTTGATGAAGCTTTCATGCTCTTTGCTATAAAAGCAGGTTTAATTTTAATGCTTTTTAAAATTTATTGGTAATTGTGGGGGATCTTCAAATTCTGCCCACGGCTGGTTTGATTTAACTTTGCTTTAAAAAGGAACTGTCTAAAGATTGTCTTGGAGTGGTTCTTCCTTGAAGTGATTGCTGCAACAAAGCCTGGCTCAAAAAGATAAATTCCCAGCAAAAAGAGAAGGAAAAAGCTATAAGTTAGTTGAAAGCTTTTATTGAAGTTATTTAAGTATATTTACGGAAATCCTTGACCTCTCATGGTTATTGCTATAAAGGAAAGTCAAAGTGATGCTTAAACTTAACTATTAAACACTCTGCTTAAAACTGAGGTATTTTTTGGAGTATAATTAATGTGTTTCTGAACAATACTATCAGATAAATACAGCTTTCAGCAGACACTACATGAACTGGGGCTGTGTGTAATTCTGAGGCCTCTCAAAAAACTGTAAGTTGGAAAAAAAACAGCTTGTTAAAAAAGCTCTAATACAAGGTACATCAAATTTATGGGTTTGTAATTGACAGCCATGTGGATGAGTAACTGTTGGATGAATCTTATTCAGTTTATGTGCATTCTGCATGCTCTATTTTATGAGCACAGCTAATGGGAAAAGCTGAGGAATTCAATCCAGGTCCTTGCAAGTGTTGGATTTGCCCTGATTTTATCTTCCTGGATTCACCACTGGATCTGCTGCATTGTGTGCTGAGATTCCTCTTGTTTAGGTGCATGGAAAACACTGCTGCAGCCAAGAAAAACAGGGAGGTTTTAGTTATTTTAAAAATCAGTAGATTGTATTACACTGGGGGATGGAAATGAATGGCAAATGAGAATCGACCCAGGGCTGGATTTTTATGCCAGTGGAATCTCGGAGTCCTGTTGCTGGTTTCCATGGGAAGCAAGGTAATTCATCAGCTGGGATCCGTGGTCACTCTGCTGAAAATTGAAAGATATCTTTGCTTGCAGACTGGGAATCTGCAATTAGAGTTGGAGTGCTGGACTGTGGGGAAGAAGGGAACTATGAGACGTGCAAAGAATATGGGATTCACTATTACCCAACTCTTAGGGTAAGTGCAGAACATCCTGCCTTAGGCAAATGATGCATGTTTTCTAGTAACTAAACTCTGTAACTCATTGTTCTGTAGCTGGAGTTTTGCTTTGCTGAGAAAACTGCAGAGTTGATAAAAGGATTAATTGGAGGGGGTTTTGCTGAATGCAAGAGCTGATGCAGCTGTTTTGAGCAGTAATTCGGTTCTGAAAAATTCTTATTGAAAGAAGATATAATTCTGTAAAGTATCATGTTATTACATGTATATAATCCCTAGCTTCAATAGATTTATTAGATAATAACCATTTGTATAAATATTTTTCAAATTCAGAATTACAGGATAATGTTTTTAGTTTTGGTGTGTGAAAGTAAAGGGAACACATTGATATTGCCTCATGAAAACAGTGATTGCATGACCAATTAAAAATTTACTCTTGATATATCCTTCGCTATTTTTGTGATTAATTTCATAATATTTTTCATAATAGAATGCTTAAAGTGCCTTTTAAAGAGAATGCCGTGCTAGCCAGAAGTATCTGCCATTGTTCATTTTAAAGTGTAAATGCAATTTTTACCTTCTCAGTCAGTCTGAATTAATCACATTATTAAGTATGAGCAAAATGTGGTGGATGGAGAGAGTTGAATAAACTGTTTGTGATGACAGGAGAGGGAACAGGAAACATTTCAGTGTAGGATTTGTGATCTTTTACCCTGATAATAAAACAAATATTTTTATTTTCTTTTACTTTCCAAATTTTTAAGTGTAAATTGTTATATCCTCTTTATTAAACACTGAATCTTTTCCATGTTATTTTTTTGTAGCAGAAGGCAGCCAAGCTCCCTTAGATCTCCTGTTTAACCACTGGAGGGAGTTGGGAAAATGTGAATAGTGTTTCAAGTACACACACAGTTGGTAGCACTGATCTGGTGATCAGTTCATTTATGTTTGGGTTAATGTTTTTAGTGCAGGATCAATACACACCATTGAATTATGTGTTAAAGAATTTTTCCTCTTGCCCTGAGGTAGGTGAGAAGCAGCTTTTTGGAGCTCTCAGGCTAAGAGGGAAAAGTGTCTCCTGAGCAGATAAATAAAAATATTTTGTAGTTAGAGCTGTGAAAGTAAAAAACTCTTGAAAGCCATTTTTGTTCTTAAACTGGGCTTTTTTGTCTGATACAGTGACTTTTCTCTTCTCCCACACAGTACTTCAAAGCATTTACAAAGCAGTTCACAACTGGAGAAAATTACCAAGGTAAGAATATTTTACTGTGAGAAATTCCCAGAGTAGTTTTCCTGTCAGCCAGGGCTGTGTCACACAACCAGCAAAATCCCCTTGCCTGTCAATTCCTTTGGACAGGGGTGGGGTGAACACTAAATAGCTCTTTAAAACAGAATATTTCAAGTACTCTATGAAGTGTTAATCAGAATTTTAGGCAGGCAAAACATTTCTCCAAGAAACTTAGGAATCACGTTCCTTTTTTTTTAATGTAGCTCTTAATTTTCACAAATTGTTATTTTTTAACAATTAACAATGGCGTGTTAGTTTTTTAATCCCTTTTTTCCCACCACACTCCTCATCAGCATGAGATCAAATTTGCTCAATCCTGACTTTTGATCCCTCAGCCACTTTCCAGGCATCCTGAGGTGCACTGGGAGAGCCCCTATTCAGATGGTGACTCCCTGAAAATAGGCTTATCCCAGGGTTTGTCAGGATCACAGCTTGAGGTGGTTTGTCTGGGACAAAAGTAATGTTGTCCCTTTCCATGGATGAACATTTAAAAGGCCAGAGGTCAGAAGAGAGACCACCTGCACCATTAACCCTTTCTGTACAAGAGAACCTTAGTTTTACCTCTTGGGCATTTAAAGTATTTTCTGCTTTTTAATGTGTTTTGTTGGTTTTTTTTTTTGAGCAAATTAAATATTCTCACACTTCAGTTATTTCCTCTTGTTCAGTGGCTTTTTGGGCTCTCCATTTGGTAGGAATGATACACCTTGGCAGATTTTAATTTGTGGTTATTATCTTGCTGAAGTTGCCCACAGCAACTGCTGTGAAAATATTCACATTGAGAATCAAGCATTGTTTGAAGAGAAAATCAGCAAGGCAGGCAGATGGATACATTTGAAAAAATCTTGAGGTTTTGTTAATTTTAGGGTGGGATGACAGCTTTTAAATATGATCTTACAGCAACATTAAAATGAAATCCTACAACAAGTAGGATTCCTACTAGTTCCTTTTCTTCTGCCAAATAGTATGCTCAGTTTTAAGTCTGAATTTAAAGCAAAAACCTGACACAGAAAAGCATGCACTGCAAACCTTCGTGTGAGTCATTTTTTCTCAGTTTTCTGAAGGGTTGTGGTTTTTTGGAACCTATTCCCAGCAGGAGCAGATCGAGAGCTGCAAACGCTTCGTCAGATGATGATTGACTTCCTCCAGAACCATTCCCAGGAGCTGAGACCTCCTGCTCTCCCACCACTGGATCCAGTGTTGTAAGTTCCTTGTTTTCAAATGTAGCTGCTCTCTGTTTACTCAGTTAATTAAAAAAACTGTAGAAAATTAAAAATATTTTTAAAGTTTTTTTTTTTTTTAATACCAGTTCTGCTATGAGATTGTGAAGGGACATCCCATGAGTAACAGTGGGTGTATTGCATTCTGTGCTAGACTACTTTTCTTTTCCTCAAAGGTCCAGTGATCTCCCATCTCTTTTTGACAAGAACAGCCACCACTACACAGCCATTGTGTTTGAGAGCAACAGCTCCTACGTGGGCCGAGAGGTAACGTGGGACTTGTGGGGGACAGAGGGACTGTGAGTGGATGCCACCATAAACCAGCTGGATTTGAGCTTATTTGGTCAAGCAACAGCTCCCTCAGCTTTTTATCTTACTGTTTATTATCTACAGTTAGAGGGGAAGAGAGAGTAATTTGATTAACACAAAGTGGAGTCTGCTTTCAGGATGAAAAATGTTTGTTAGTGTTATGTAGTATTTGAGCTTTATAGAATGGTTTAGTGAAACAGAAAATAGCATTGTTTTCGTGTTTACAACACAAGACAAAATGGACAAACCTTCCCATACTGCTGAAGAAAAGGAGGCCATATGTTATCACCAATGGAAGGATGAAAAGACTAGACTAGGCCAAGAAAAAATAAAATTAAAAAAAAAAGGAAGATAGGAGTAATAATTTCTAAAGAAGAGTAAATCTCTTTAAGTTAAACTGTTTGTGTGCACAGAGCAGCCATAGCTGCACTTCCTGCAAACAGCTTAATGATGCCCTTAAAGGATGATGCACTTCACCTGTTTATGTGTCTTGTCCTGCAAGATTGGCTATTCCTTGAACAATGTATAATTCATGGCATCCTCTCGTTACCCAGGTTATCTTAGACTTGGTCCAATATGAAAACATCGTGGTGAGGAGAGCGTTGAATTTTGATAAACCTTTCCTGGAGAAACTGGGGGTCACCTCAGTCCCCTCGTGCTACCTGATACAGCCCAATGGCAGCCATGGATTAATTAACAAGTAAGTAATTATCAGTCAGAGGGTTATGGGGAGGTTCACTTAACTTATAAAAATGTCAGGATTTGATGTTCTGACACCTCATCAATCCATTGTACTGCTTGAACTTGTGTGTTCCCTATATTATCAATAAAAGACCTAATACTGCTTTTACGTATCACTGTTGCCTATTTATAGCTTCAGTTTATTACTGTGATATTTTGGAAGGAATAAAACTTTGGAATAAAAGTGGAAAAAATAAATGAAGCATCAAAGTTCTTAAAAAAAAAACATTTCTTGTGTAACATGAACTGACATTTGGATAAATATTATTTGTCCTTATTTTGAACAGAATTTCACACCCCTGAACCAAGTGATTTGTTATTCATAAATTGAACATTATTTCTTTTCACTTTTTATCTAAACAGGCCATGCTGCACTACGACTGTAAAACATAAACCAAAGTGAATAGTTTATTTTATAAATATAGTTATTTGCTTTGGATATTCACTTAGTCTGAGATTAAAAGTGATCTGTCTTTGTCCATTTGCAGTTTGAAGCCTCTACGGTCTTTCTTTTCTTCATATTTGAAGTCACTGCCAGGTGTAAGGAAAAAACTCCTTTTGCCACTGCAGCTGCCTGCTCCAGAAAACAAAGAGGAGAGCACAGAAATCAAGGTGTGGAAAGAGTTTGATAAGTAAGTGATGCCCTTGATTTTTATAAATTTGTTTACTAAGAATTACCTGCAGCTTTTTCCTGCCACGTGGGAAGATGTGCTGTAATTTATTTTAAAATCCTAGTGTAGTTCCATATTTTACTTCATTTCACTCTATTCAGTTCAGTTGTGAGCAGCTTTTCAAACAATTCACAGGTGAAATTACTGAGGTATTTTGGTTTTAGCAGCAAATGTCTGCACTGCTCTGGAAAGAATGTTTTTACCAGAAGTGTTGTGAAATTTTCAGTTGCCTTGAAAATCCAAGGACTTAACACCCACTACCTGTGATCAGTGTCCCTGGAAAAATACATGGTGAAATTCCAAGCTGTAACATTTCTGTAGGAAATTCTCTGTGTGTGCAATAGTGCAACAGTGCCCACTGAAAAGGGCTTGTCAAATGCAAGTGTAATGGCAAATAATAAAGTCACTGTAAAAGATGTTTATCACCCCAAATCCTTTGAGGTTTATCTTCACCCTCTTTCCCTCTTTGAGAGAAGGGTGCAAAGCCTTTGCAGAGAGATAATCCCTTAGCATCTTTAGATGGAAAAGATGTGGGACTGAGTGCTTTAATATAATACTTATTTTCCTTTCATGGACACTATTAGTGTCATCTTTCGGTGACTATTATAAAATACTTTATATGGAACATTCAGTTAGCAAAACAACTTAGTTAAATTGAGCTGCTTTCCAGCAAGGCAAAATCTTGTTGACACGAATCTCCACTCCAAGTATCTCCTAAATAGGATCCTTTTGGAGAACCTCCTGCATTCATGTGGATGTCCCTTTATTTAAGAAACTTGAAGCAGAATTTTGCTGGTTTTTATAACTTAAGTGAGTACTTTATTAATTAAGGAGATAAATTCAGAATAAGTCTGTGGCTTAAATTAAATTATAGTTGTCGTATATATGATTATAGGTGATTCTGTCTTTTAATATGTTCTTTCCTGCATGTTATTTAGTAGGTGGGAGCAGCCAGTTTTTTCAATGAGTGTTTTTTAATTCTGTTTTTTAGCAACAATAGTGCTGCTGAATTCTTACAAGAAGTATGAACTCTGTGAACTTCTGTTTGTTCAGTTCCATTGCTCTGTCTCACACTGCCTGAAAAGCATTGAAAGCTGGGGCTTTGTGCCTGATGCATTTGTACTTTGTAAAGCAAGTTTAATTATGAAGATATTTGATTGTGAGAAGGAACTTGGAAAATGTTTTATTTGGTTTATATGGTCTACTTATACCTGTCAGAACTCTTGTCTTGAGAGCTGCTGTGTTTTAACTGGGAGGTGAAGGACCTGCAGCAAAACTGCTGCACTGGGGAGAGGATTTCTAGTTGAGTCCTTTCCAGCACTGACATTTTCAGTCTTGTTTGCACCCCTGCCCTGTGTAGAATCCCTGTTGTTCAGAGCATGTCCTGTTTCTGTTTGTGGCCAGCCCAGCAGAGAAGCTGTAATTTCCTTACACCAGGGCTGTAATTTCATCACAAAGTAAAGCTGGCTAGGAGGCAAAAATTCAGTCAAATATAAAAAAAACTTTTCTCATGTGTGGTTGTGCCTCAGTTGTCCAAACTCAGGCTGGGCAGGGCTCTGCAATCACTGTGGGGTGGCCAGTGCTGGGGGAGGGGGTTTTAATGACACCTCCTCTCATCAATTTTACCTCTGAGTGGTGAGGAAAGGGGTGGCAGGAGGCTGCCAGAGCACCCCAGGATTGATTGTGTTCCAGGTCCAGGCTCTACATGGCTGACCTTGAGTCAGGATTGCATTTCCTGCTCCGGGTGGAGCTGGCCACGCACAAGGCACTCGAGGGAGCTGAGCTAAAAACCTTCAAGGACTTTGTCACCATCTCTGCCAAGGTAGGCACTTCTGGGCTTTGATTATTTGTGAAGATGAAGTGACTCCACCAGAAAATTTATCGTGGGACATAAGTCTCTCAAAATGGCTTGCACAGTGTTTGAGTGTGTGCATCCTCAGTAGCTTAAAAAAGAGTTTGGTGGGTTTATTTAAAGGCTGTTTTTGAGGTATTGTTTGCTGTTCTGACATACTTACAGGGTTAAAATGCAATTTAATTTCACCTTAGGGGGCTCAAAATTAAATAAAGCTTAAGTAGTCTGCAACATATTGAACAAACACTGTAAATATAGTCCATTTATCAGATTTTCAGGATAAGTAGCTATTGTTACTCAGTGGGATTAAACAACCTTTGTTTTTCATTCTTGACTTTTGGATTTCATTAATGCATACTTGGCAAATGCTGTTCTATTTAGAGACGTTAGTAGCTTCTGTCTGAATTTTGAATATAATTGAGGTACTGATTTTGATTAAATAAGTATTCAAAAATAACTGAGCTATTGAATGTAATTGAGTGTTTAAAATTTAAAAATGCTTATGTGTTACATTTGCATGAAAAGAAAATACATGTAATGTGATATGACTTGAAAAAAATTAAAATAATTTTGCTTTATAATGCCAGCTTCCTGAAATGACCAATATATCTTTATTTTTACTGACTGTATAGCTAACACTCTGTTTTATTTTTAACAAGTGAATTAATAACTCTTAAGGGAATAATAAGGCCTATATGAAACATTTCCAAATATCTGGGTTTATCTGAAAATCAGACAGACAGTTCCTTAGCCAGCCAGCTCCCCCCTGCAGCCATCAGAGGTCAGAAATCTCCAGCTGGCCTCATTTCTTTAAGAAAGTGTGGTGGTAATCTTTCCATCATATTATCCCTAAAGCATCCTCTGTCCTTCCCTGTGCTTCCTGGCCAGCTGATGTCATTTGATTCCCTGGCTGTTGATGATAAATGGGGAATGTTCTCTTTTAGGTGCCTGCTCATCTCCACCTCCCCTGTCCTATCCTTTATTTGCATTTTTTTCTGTTAGGAAATTTTTTTTTGTATTTTTCTCCTGTTTATAGTGATGGTCAGTCCAAAGGCACAGAGATCTCTGATTCCTGCTTGGGGAATTTTCATGACTGAAATCCTGCTCCCTCTGGAAGGGTCCTAAAGAATGGCAGATACTTGACTTAATTCTGTAATAATTCTAACCCTTATTAAACAAAATAGCATTTCTGCTGTAAAATAATGGCCTTACCACTTATTTGCAGTTCCTCACACTCATCTGCCAGGCTGTGGCTCCTGTGAGTTCTGAGTTAAGGAAGTCCCTGATTCCAGATCACTTTGGAAATCACTGTTACACATGAAAGGAAGGTCTTCTTCTGGATAATAACTCCTAAACTTACAGAAATATGACTAAAAAGAACTAATTTTTGTGATTGATCTTCCAAAAATGAGAAGCATTTCAGCCTCTCTGTTTCACTGAGGTGTTTTGAGCAACATTCTGAACTGAATTATCTTAATGTGAAATCCTAGGTAATGTCAAGTTGTTCTGTAGCATTCCTGCCTGCTTAATTTTTAACATTTTGCACAAAAAAAACACGTTGAATTTTGTAAGCAAAAGCTGGTGTCAGCTGGCTTTTTACCGAAAGCAGAACAATTTGCTCCTCAGAAAAACAAAATGAAGCATTTTACAGATGGCAAAAACGTTTGGATAAAACCAAGAGAGTCATGTTGCTAATGAAATCTGTGCTTGAAAATGTTTTCTTCTTTGTTTTTTTTATTTTTCTCAGCTTTTTCCTGGCCGTCAGCCTGTGGTGAAGTTGTTAGAGACCTTGCAGGAGTGGCTGGTGAGCCTTCCATTAGACAAAATCCCTTATGATGCTATCCTGGATCTGGTCAACAACAAAATGCGGGTAAGCTGTTCCCAGTTCCAGCATAAAACAGGGCATTAGGAAAGGATAAGATTCTGTATCAGTCTAAGACATCACTTACTGCTGCTCCCCCAGTCATAATGGAGTTATAAGAAGGTTAACATGAAAATAAAGTGAAGTCATTAGCAGGAAAAAACAACCCACATCCACATAAAGAAATTGAAATGAGAGAATTGAAGCATGCAATCCTGGCTGGGTTTTATAATGAGCAAGCAACACTTGTTCCCTAATGTCATCCCCAGGGATGCAAGATTCCCAGAGGATATTTCTGATTTTGCTGTGCCTGCTGTCAGCAGGATTCTCATGAAGGTCAGGGTTTAAGTGATGGGAAATTAACCCACTGAAATGTGCATTATTCCTGAAGAGTTTCCCCAAACTACTCTCTGATTTCCCTGCTGGAATCCCATCCCGCTTTGGCAAAGCCCTGTCATAGGGTTGTCTTTGCTCAGAACTTCACAATTTCTTCCCTATTTCTGTCTGAAATTTGAAAGCCTCCTGTGTGTTCTAAGAAAAGGAGAGAGAAGTCTCAGAAACTAAAATCTTGCACGGCATTTCAGGTGCAATGAATAAGGTTTGTTCCAAGAAGAAATAATAGGGAATTTTACAGCCAGTTAAGGCTTTACACTGTAAATCATGTAAACCTTATGGAGTAATAGGGAAATTTGGATGTGCCCAGAGAAGCTGGGAATATTTTTGTGTGTTGTGTTCTTAAAAAAAAAATCTTCACAGGTTAAACTACTTTGTGTGCTCTGTCAGACTGATTTTAGTAGGTTTGATGTCAATGACTGAACAATTTGTATTTTCTCCAAAAGGGATGAATTTTATGATGATGATTCAGAGTATTTGAGACATGAGGATTTTTGTTTGCCTGAAGTATGAACTGATTAACCAGTGCAGAAAGTCATTTATTGTTCTTTACCCTGGATCACCTCAATTCCATGTTATAAGAAGGTTAACATGAGTTAACCTTCACACTGTGGGATCAGCAGTGCTGCCACACTCAGTGGTACATTTATGACCTAGAGCAGCACATACCTTAAATAAATATCTTTTTTTGCAGATTTCTGGGATATTTCTCCCCAGGAAAGTCCAGTGGGTTGGCTGCCAGGGCAGCAGACCAGAGCTGAGGGGCTACAGCTGCTCCCTCTGGAAGCTGTTCCATACCCTCACCGTTCAGGCTGCACTGAGACCAAAAGCTTTGCTAAACACAGGTGAGCAGCAAATATTTTTTTTGATGTGTAAATCCTCAAGGAATCAGTTTGTGGAGGAGAGTGGCTGCAAGGCTGCACCAGCAGGGGTCAGAGCTTGGCTGCAGCAGGAAGGTTTGGAAATGTGCTAAATAAAGTGTGTGGCCCTAAAGCTGCGAGTAATAAAGCAGAAAAAGGAAAAAAAAAAAGAAAAAGAGAATTTCAAACAAAGAAATTTTGAGCTCCCTGAAAAGGGATGAAAATGATTCAGGTTACCTGAGGTTGCACTGGGAGTGAAATTTGAGGAAAATTAGATTTTACCATACAGCTCAGTAGCTATAAAAGATGTACAGCCATTAGCTGATCCTTCTGTAATATTATTTCTTAAATACTGAATGTTACGACTTTTTGGTTTATTTTTTTTTCAGCTGAATGTACCTGTCATTAATCCCTGCAGTGATTTACAACTTTGCCAGCACTCTGTAAAATTGCTCATTTTTAGACTTGCAGCATCATGTGAAGCTGAGTGTTAATATTCTGGTGATGATTCCTGTTTAAGAAACATGCTGGTTATAAAATCTATTCTCCTCACCCAATTGAAATAGAATCACTAATGCTAAAATTTGGTTTTTATTCTTGCCAGGACAGTGTTTTGTTTGGTTACAGTTCTATTTAGTTTTCATTTAAAGCCTTTTAAATGTCTTTTCCAAGGAATATGGGAATTCTACATGGACATCGTAAAACTCCAAAATTTTCCATTTACCAGTTGATTGTATGCTTAAAAGGATTTTATTGTTTCACATTACATCCATTTCAGATTCCATCCATATATTTGTCAAGTATTTGCAGTCAGAGTGAAAATCCTTCAAATCTGAATAATTCTCCTGCAGAACAGGCATTTTTTGATAGCAAATCATTCTGTTGTTGGCTTTTGTTTCTGTTTTGTTTGTTGTTCACAGGGCAGTAGATTGAATTTCTTCCATTTAGTGCATTCACTGCCCAGTGAGTTTGAGGGGTTTGTGCTAGATGATTTTGAGCTGTTCAGCAGGATCCTGCATAACTTAAAGTTCCCCTTTTAGTCCTAAAGTCTTCTGATTAAATCTTAAAAAAAAAAAAAAAATCTTAATATTTAACTACACAAAATTGCCCCTCAAATTGTGTGTTTCAGGCATGAGCCTGAAGTTAAAAATACATTGTAGAACCTGAGAACTCTTTGGCACAGTTAACCCTGGCTGTAAATCGGGCCAGATATGTGATGATCACTTCTTATGGTGAAAGAATTGGGTCAGTCTGAGACTGTGGGATTATGTCTTGGGAGGTTTTCCTCTCCTTATTGCTTGTTTAAATCCCATCTACTAAAAAGCATGATGTACTCCCTAATCCTTCCCACCACAGGTAGGGTTTTATGGTTCTTGTCCACTTTAAAGATTAGGGTTACCCTGAATTGCAGTAGTTTGGGAGGAAAGAGAAAAGGAGGATTACACAATGATACATGGCAGATGTTAATAGAAGATTCATCTCGGGGCTGATAAGAGAAAAACAAACAAAATGAGCCATTTTGCAATTGTTTTCTTTCTGAAGCAGATGTATTTTTCTTGATCGTGCCCTCTGCTCGAGGGCCTGGCACTCTGGGTGAACTCCCTGTGGCTTTCTTGATAAAATGATTTTATTGGGTTATGTTTGGTACATTTTCAGCTGAATGGGGAAATTTGAACCTGCAGTGGGAGTAGCAGGAGGGATCCAGAGGAACTCAGGACAGAACTGCTCACAGCCAAGGATGTGTAAAATCATTGTAGAAATCATTCCTGAGCACACTTCATGACAAGAAATGCGGGTTTAGGTAACAGGATGTGTTGGTGTGAATAAGACAGGCTTGTGGATTTTATAATAAATTATCTGGCACTTTTAACATTTATTGCTGAATTTGACAGATTTCCTCACAAAATTAATTTTCAAGGGTGTACCATTACACAGGAGAACAGATGAAATTAAATTTGTGTATGAGTCCCTTGTTTCTCCACAAAGAGATAATTTGCTGGTTGTGTTTGTTATTGTTGTTTTTCCTAAATACATATTTCAGTATAAATGGTAAAACTGTTCTTACTGAAATTCATTTTCACTTCCAAAATAATTTCCGAGCCTTTCTTTTAATGTAGTAATTTAATCTGCTTTAATCTCATAGCTTTTATTTATACATGTCTGTTCAGTCACAGATATTGAATGGCTGAGGAGAAATCAGAGTTTTTTAGGATTTCTTTTGGGCTTTAAAGACTTATTTTTGCTGCTGTGTTTAAGAATATCCTGTTGATCTAAATAGAGATGTTGATGACAATTTATATATTTCCTATATCTATATCAGATGAGTGCTCTGATAGTTTGAGCAGGTTTTGTTGATTTTTTTTCCCAAGAAAACAAAGCAATAGTAAATTACTCGTGATGTTCAGCAGCAGGAGCCTGTAATTTGATCAATCTGCACCATAAAATGTGTGTAATTTGACAAGTGTGTGCTTGTGGTAACACACAGGACATTTTTAAATACATTTTGACATAATTTACTGGGTCAATTAAGCATGAATCAGAAATTCTGCGCGACAGAGATGAAACCATTAGGATTTCAACAAATTATATCAGGTTTTCAAGGCACTTGGAGATGTAAAGAGCTACTTGCTGACACAAGAAAGGCCACAAAGTTCTCAACCTGTGCAGGCCTCATTTTCCTGCTGAATTCATAATTCTTTTGCATTATCTTTTTGTGAATGTTATAAAAAGAATCACGTGTTTGTGTTTATTTTAGGAGGAATTCCTGGTTTATTCTCCAAAGTGTTGCTCAGCAGTTGCTCTGTGCATTCAGAGCCAAAAAAGCCATGGAATTAATAACTCTAATGAGATTGTGGTGCTCTCTAATTCCTCAGAATTGTGGAGTAACAAACAACCCTCACAGGCACTCTGTGCAGGACTCACCAGAGGGGGTTTGACTCTTGATTTTTCAGTAGCAAAATCCCCATAACTTCAGTGCCTGGGCATGAATATAGAGGTGAATGCATAATATAAACATTCATTTAGTTATTGGGTGAGAGCTTGGAGAAAGTCCCTAATTCCACAGGAGTTGTGGCATACAGAAAGTGTGTATTTTGCGTATTTTAACAATTTCACAATGTTCTCTGATAAAAATAATGTCTGGTTTTCATTAACTAAGTTTGGTCTTCCCCTCAAATTTTAAGATACTCTGAAAGGAGAAATTTTGCTGTAGACTTTTAGACTTTTGCTTTTAGACTTTGAGACTTTTGCTTTAGACTTGACTTCTATTTGATTGTGGTGTTCAGGGTAGCTTTGAGCACAGCTGTACAGACTGAATATGTTGTGTGTGTTGGTGCAAACAGCCACTCTAAATTGCAGAAGTGATTAATATCAGATCAGGTGTCAATTCTGTGGAACAAGAATGGAGCAACTTTTCATTTCCTTCTTCCCCCTTTCAATTTCCTGCTGTTGGAGCTGTGTCTGTCCCTTATCTTGCAGGTCTTGAGGACAACCCCCAAATTGTGCTGCAGGTCATGAGGAGATACATCCAGCACTTCTTTGGGTGCAAGGCTTGTGGTCAGCACTTTGAGGAGATGGCCAAAGAATCCATGGATTCTGTGAAAAGCTTGGACCAGGCTGTCCTGTGGCTCTGGGAGAAGCACAACGTGGTGAACAACAGGCTGGCAGGTAGGGGAGAAAAACTCCTGAGCCAGAGCTGGTGGAAAGTGAAAAACATCATTTTCAGAGATGGTTTCTTCTGAGATGTCACCTGTTGCCTGGTGAGGCTCTTTCTGGAGCGCAAATCAAAGGAGCAATTCAGCTGCTTAGCAGTGGATAAAAAAATAAGTACATTTCTTTCTGTAGCAGTTTAGGGTTAAAACCTGCCTTTGTTTTGTTTTGGAAAATGATGGCAATTGAACAAGAGGCTTCCTCAGGATAAAAGAGCCTCAACTCTTGGCAGATAAAATAAAATAAATAATAATGAATAAATAACAATGAATAAAATAAAATTGCTGTATAAAGGAAATCTGTGCCCCCTCCAGCTCCCTGTGTTTTCAGCTGAAAGTGCTGTTAAAATACTGGTTGTGTTTAATCCATTCTGTTATGGAGGTATCAAGTAACTAAAGCACTAAAGAAAATTGGTTTCTCTTTGCACTAAATCCCTGTCTGCTGTTATGGATCTGGGTAATGCAGCATTAGTTACAATTTCAATATGCTACATTGTGTTCATATTATGCTCCTGCTGCATTCCCAAGATTTATGAAGAATTAAATACTGTTGTGAGTACAAACAGTTTGCCTCCTTTCTCTGAGGAGAAAAAAAAAGTAAATAATAAGAGATTAAATAAAAACATCCTCTAATTTTGGTTCCTATAACAGGCAACTCCTGTGGACTTGGAGTTGCCAAGTGGTGGAGCAATGCACTTATTTAGAACATTAAGGTATTGGAAAACTCACATGGATATTGATTTAGGTGATGCAGCAGCCAGCTAAAATAGCCTTTTAGTAAGAAGTATAAACACACTGGAATAAATAATAATGTTAAATTATGCTTTTTCAGTTTGCTAAAATTTCTCTGTGGGACAGTGATATATTTTCATCCTTAAAAGCTGCATCTGTATTTGTGGTGCTGTGTGAAAAATTGTGTTTGGTCAATGAAAACACCTTGGGGTGGGGGTCAGGAGGTGCCTGGATATGGCTCTGCCCTATTGAATTATTCCCTGTTCCTTTGAATTGCACAGGATTTACAGCATTTCCCTCTTTGGCAGGAAAACACAAAGTACAGGGAGTTTTCTGTTTGCAACCATGCTGTAACACATTTTGTTTCTGCATTTTTTATTGAAACAAATTGATTGCTGGGTGATCTTTAGGATAAAAAAGCCAATTTGCTCTTTTGCTCGTAAATATCAAGGAGACAAATACTTTTAAATGTCTTTTGAATCCCTATTTTATGCAAAATCATGGGGAAGTTTCCTGCTTTTAAAAAGAATAAAAATAATAAAATAAGAATAAAACGCAAAATTATTGTTTTTAAATATTTTAAGTGCTACTGTACTAATCAGGTTAATAAGTTAAGGGTTTTACCAGGTGAAGCTTTTTTTTTCCTAAAAATTATGTGCATTCACATTTTAAAATATTGTTTTTAGAGCAAAGTGTGAGACCAGCTGCAGCATTCAGCTCAGAAACGTGGCCAGAGCTGTGAGCATCTGAAATGTTAAAATAGGATCTAATTCAAGATGGTGTTACATATTTAAAGACTGCTTTTTAGCTGAAAAATACATCTTAAACATGAACATGGCTTTTAAAATACTGCAAATGTTTGTTCTGGTAATGATGCAGAGCTGTGGAAAAGCAAGCTTGGGATGGAATGGTTCACAACACAGAAACATGAAAATAATCTGAGTGTCTGCCCTTGGAGCTGCTCTTGCAAACCAGGCAGAAAACAGGGATTAAGGAGTGAAAAGAGCAGTTTGTTTTGCACCATAATTCAGGTTAACCCTGCAGGGCCCAGACTGTTGTGTGTTCCTGCCTTCTAAAAGCAGCAATTGCATGATTTGGGGCTGGGATTGAAATGCTTCAGCTTTTACTGTGAGAAAAGGGAAATAATTGTGAGTTAGTGTTTGTATTTTGAAATGTTCAGAGTCAGAATTGGTGAGAAAAGTTCCACATTTTTGATTGTCTTTGTTTAATTCAATTATTGTGCTGTGGCTTTTTATGCCAACCTCAGTGAAAGTGGAAAACGCTCCCTGGGCAGTGTCTGATGGTGCAGCTTTCCCACTTCATTCCTCCTGACTTTTTCCCATTTCTATTTATCTCCTCCCAATTAGGTGATTTGACAGAAGATCCAAAATTCCCCAAAGTTCAGTGGCCAACTCCAGACGTTTGTCCTGCATGTCATGAAGAAATCAAAGGGCTGCACAGCTGGAATGAAGCCCAAGTCCTGCAATTCCTGAAGTCCCACTACAGCAGTGAAAATATTCTCTACAAATACACCGAGAGCCAGGCTGACCCCGCTGACAACGAGCAGGGAGACACGAGGGAGGGGAAGGACAAAAACCTGCTGAAGAACTCGGGGGGAAATGGAGAAAAGAAGCTCCAGGATAAGGAGAACCCAGGAGATCCAGGCTCCAGGGTGTTCCAGAAGCCGATGGGAAATCCTGGAGCTGTCCAAGGTAGCGGCAAAAGCGCAGCTGCATCCGTGAGCCTCAAAGGGACCAGGCAGGCTGTGTCCTTCCTAGGGATTGGATTTTCCAACCTAGACATGAGTCTGTGTGTCATCCTCTATGTGGCATCATCCTTGTTTTTAATGATCATGTACTTTTTTTTCCGGGTGAGGTCCAAGCGCTGGAAAGTGAAGGCTCACCGTTCCTCGGTGTAGGAGTTCTCGCTGTTCGTGGCTGTTGGCTCCCAGACACAGCTTTAATATTTATGATCAGGGATTTTATATGCAGTATTCCTTGGGTCAGGCCCCTTTCTTCCCAAGGTGTTCAGCTGAACAGGTGGAGCTGGCCTTGAGATCCCCAGGCTTTGCCCAAGGCCACGTCAATGTCCTCGCACGGGAGCGTTGCATTTGGCAGTTAAGATTTTTCCATGACTTCCCCCCAACAGCCTTTACTCATTTCCAGAGTAAACATTGCATTATGCAATCTGCTGTGCCTGCTGGAGAAGGAAATTGGATATTGTTTTGTGTATTTTCAAGTCAGGTGTTATTTTTTTTTTTAATTCATCCAGAGCTAATTTCACCTCCCCAAGTGCTGAATGGTACCTTGGCTGCTTCACTGGGAGAAGCAGGAATTCCAATGTTTCTTTTCAGGAAACATGAGTTTTCTTCTGATTAAATCAATTCTAAACCTCTGTGACTTTCCGAAATATTATTTACATATTTAAAGTAGGAAGCATTTCATCTTCAAATCATTCATCCGTTCTCTGGTGCATTCCAGACAAGGATATGTGTGTGTCATCACTAGGATGAGAGTTTTGGGGCACAATTAGCAGCCTGATTCGGAATGCTAAGTAATTATGGTGTTGTCCAGGTGGAAACCAATTCTGATGAACTCTAGGAAAGGAAAACAATGTTTTTAGTGAAGGACAGCAAGATTTATGTTATTGTGGCAGAACAGATTGGAAAATCTACAAATAGTGAGTTTCTTCTGTTGAGTTTCTCCATCACAAGAGAGCAATTAACACTTCCCTTGGTATTTCCAACCAGAGCTGCCCCATTCTGGGATGTCCAGTTCCCTCTGCAGCTCAGTGTGGAGTCCTTGGAGCAGCAGTGAGAAGAAATCATGAAAATATTACAAAATCATCCTTGCGAGTAGGAGTTGCAGTGATCCTGGCTGGGGGGGATAATTCACGTCCTGGATAGTGAAGTTTATAATCCTATCCAATGTAATTGAGCATGTTCTAGTTATCCATTACCTAATCTTTCGTTAATCCTAATAGGTTTTGGCCTCAATGTTTTCTCGTGGCAGTGAGTTCTCCAGATTAATTATGTTATATAAAAAGGCTTTTCCTTTCAATTCTACATTTGCAACTTTTAATTTAATTGAAGGTTTGCTGGCTCCTCTGTTACATGAGAAGGAATAAGGAGTGCCTGGCCAATTCCCTGGATTTATTCCATTCTATCCCCAGCATAGAAAGTTTGAAGCCTGGCAACAAAAAAGCACAGAAACTCCACAGGGTTGTTTTTTCATAATCAAATATTGGCTGTTCACAAAATTGAGTGTTTCTGACAGGTCTCTGCAGCACCCAGTTGGAATGACAGAACTGAGCTGCAAAGATTCTCTGTCCCCTGTAGCTGAGGTTCATCACAGTAACACCCACAGAGAGGAACAACTTTCTGGGGCTGCTGTGAACGTGTCAGAGGAAGAAATCTCAGTTCCCATGACCCTGTCAGTCCAACATTCCTGCAGAGGGGCTGGGGCTGTGCCCTTAGAGGACCCTCAGAATTCCAGAGTTCTGGCAGAAGGAACCATCCTGGGTCTTTCCTCTTTAGGAATTTACGACTCCCATCCTTAGAGCAGCTGGGCTCGGACAGTCAAACCCCCTGCAAGCACAAGGGTGGTGTGAGCTCTGGGGAAGGGGGTCCAGGCTCATCGGGGCAGAGTTTGAGCTGGAATCCTGTGAGAGATCCCAGGGCCAGGCTCATTCAGAGGAAAACCTGGAGATTCCACACTGACTTTTGAAAATCAGGTAACTTTGAGATGTTCTCAGCCCTCCAGCAAGGAGACTTGGCTTTAAAAGGAAATCCAAACACCAGGAAAATCTAACCCAGCTCAGCAATGTTGAGCTAGTTCATTCCTGCTCTCAGTATTGCACATTCTCAAGTTGAAATTCAGTCATTAGTTGTTTAGAATTCTAACAAGTACATAGACCTGGTTTCATAAGCTTTGACTCATTCTGCTCTTTTTCATCTGCACACAAAAGCAAAAGGCCTTGGGAGTTTGTAGGGATGATTTTGCCGTTAAAAAGCAGCAAATGTGGGTTTGGAATAAAGTTTGGGGATTTTGCTACACACATTTAACTTCCACATTGCTGCAACCCCGCTGCAAACACAACAAAATGAATAAATACTCCAACTTCAGTGGCTTTTTTTGTCTCTTCAGAGTATGAAAGTATGAAATTAATGAAATTAAGATGTTGCTTGTCCATGTTGATGCTCCAGCTTCTGCCAGTGAGCCAGCCAAGGCTTTCACTTCAATGTCCTCATCTGGGAAGGTTTTCTTGACTTTGAATTCACTTGAGCAAATCTTGGTTTGCTTGGGTTTATTTTTGGCTTTCTAATGACAAATTATACCATTGTATGTCTCTGTAACAATACAGTCTGTGCTGGGACATGGGGGATGCTGCCAGGAAAGTCTCTGATTTTAAAATTGTCTCCAAGCCCCACATGCTGAGCCTTGGAGGGTTTATTTGTGTGGTGTCTTGTCCACAGAGGTTCCTGCAATGCCACTTCCCTGTGGGAATCGTGCTGTGCTGGGGGCAGTCACTTGGCCCTTTGTGATTCATGGAGCTTTCTTTGCTCTTGGGATGTTTTCAAATAGGAAATATTAAAATAAAAGGAATTGAATGTGTCAGGAGAGACGAAGGCTGCAAGTGCTAAAGAAACCCAATTAAGTTATTTGTGAGAACTCCTAATTTTCTGTATCCAGCAGTGCATCCACCCTGCTGTTCCTGCACGGAGCTGGATGGGAACAAAAGTCCCAGGTGTGGTGTTGCACATGAGGTGTTGAAAATAGTGACAATACCATTTCAGTAATTTAAATGTTCTATTTATTTGAAGTCAATAACTTGACATTTCCAAGTCTGTTCTGTTTGGGTTGGGTTTTTACTGTCTCGTTCCTCTCTTGGGAGGAAAAGTGACTGTTTTGTACTAAACTGTAAATTAATGTGCTTGTTTAAAATAAACTGCAAACGTTTGGGCAAAGTGGATGCGTTTTGGCTCTTTACCTGTGTTTGCAAATTGTTTTGAGGTGAGCTTTATTGCCAGGACAGCTCATGAACATGTCCACGATAAACCAGATCCATCATCTTGTGGAGGTGTATTTTTAAGCCCAGACTTCTCAGGAGCTGCTGAGGAATCTGAAGGAGGGAAGAGAAAATAAACCAGGAATAAAGAAACATTTGAGTGGGTTGCTTTTTATTAATGGTTGTTTTTTATAAATGGCAGAAGCTCCTAAACGGCCCCTGCCCTCTGTCCCGAGTGGGACACAGCCCCTGAGTGGGACACAGCCCCTGCCCTCTGTCCCGAGTGGGACACAGCCCCTGCCCTCTGTCCCGAGTGGGACACAGCCCCTGCCCTCTGTCCCGAGTGGGACACAGCCCCTGCCCTCTCTCCCGAGTGGACACAGCCCCTGTTCTCTGTCCCGAGTGGACACAGCCCCTGTTCTCTGTCCCGAGTGGGACACAGCCCCTGCTCTCTGTCCCGAGTGGGACACAGCCCCTGCTCTCTGTCCCGAGTGGACACAGCCCCTGTTCTCTGTCCCGAGTGGGACACAGCCCCTGCTCTCTGTCCTGAGTGAAACACAGCCCCTGCTCTCTGTCCTCAGTGGGACACAGCCCCTGAGTGGGACACAGCCCCTGTTCTCTGTCCCGAGTGGGACACAGCCCCTGCTCTCTGTCCCGAGTGGGACACAGCCCCTGCTCTCTGTCCTGCCCGCCACAGCTGCCCCACCCCTGCCCCGTGCCCGGGGGAACCGGCACCACCACACGCGGGTTTGCTCGAAATGCTTCCTTAGAGGCTCAGACTAAAAATCCACTTAAAAACCGAGTTTAGAAGGGACCGTGTGGGTCATCAGCTGCCCCCAGAAGATGTTCCTGGCCCTGGGGACGTGCTGGTGGCACCCGGGCAGGACCTGGAGCCCAACTCCCGCCTGGCGTTCCTGGGTGCTTTATTTGGGGACCCCAATCTTGGTGCCCAAAGGGAATCCCCGCATTTCCCAGGCTCGGGGGCTGAACTGTCCCGCAGGCTGAGCCTGTCCCCGGCCAGAGGAACCATCCCCGCCGGACCGGGGGAGGGGAGGGTGGGCTGGGCTGGGTGCCTCGGGGTCCGGGGCTCACCGGGGGCTCCACGGCCGCCCCCAGGAGCGGGCGAAAGTCCCGGTGCTGCCGTCGGCAGGAGCATATGTGAGTTTGGAGGCTCCCGCCCTTAAGCTGCTTTTATTAATTTGTAATCCCCTGCGAGCAGGAGGTAAAGGGATTCGGGGGATTAACGGGCTCACAGTAACAACCACAATTATCAGCTCCGGCTGCCTGCGGCAAGCGGGGCACACACGCACGGGGCTCTCCCCAGGCAAACACGGTCCCCGCGGCCCTGGCAGCACACCGAGAGCTCCGCACACGCGGGGACGCGATGTGCCGTGGGACAGAACACGAGCACAGGCTCCGGGCACGGCCAAACACCTCCCTGCGCTCCCGCACCGCCCCGGGGCCGCAAAAACCCCGCACAGCCCCGCGTGTCCCGCACACGCACACTCCGTCCGCGTCCGCCCCGTCTTCAATTAGCGCAATTAACCTCCTGCACCGCTGCACACCGCTGGCCGCGGGTCAGGCATGAATTCGTTAATTAATTAGCGGCGGGGAAAGAGCCCCCTCCACAACCCCCTCCCATCCCGCTGCCCACGAGTGGATTCAGGGGAGCCCCGCACTGTGGGGACAAACGAAATCCGGGCTCGGGGGCGGCCGGCGGGCAGCCGGGCCCGGGCGGAGGCTCCCCGCGACGGCGGCTCCCCCGACCCCCTTCGTGCTGCCGCCGGGGGGTTCCGGGGGTCCCGGGGCCGCTCTGCACCCGAGGGCGGCGGCTGGAGCCCGAGCCCACGCGTCGGGCGCGGCCACGCGTGGGACGGCGGGGACAGCGCTCCCTCGGCCGCTTTTGTGATGCTAAAGAGCCCCGCGCTGCACCGGGGCCCAGCTGCGGCCCGGTGCCGCCCCCGGCCCGCCCCCCGCGCCCCCCGCTCCGCCCAGCCCCGCGCCGCTCCCTGCGCGCCCCTCCGCGCCGCTCCGCCACTCCTCCGCAGCCACCCGCGCACTTCGGACGGTGCCCACGGAGGCCGCGATGCTGCTGGAGCGGGTCCGCGCCGGTTCGGAGAAGGCAGCGGAGCTCTGCCCCTTCCCGCGGAGCCCAGGTGAGGGGGCGGCTGCTCTGGGAGCAGCGGGACCGGCCGTGCTCCGTCTGTGTCCCGAGGGCACCGTCGGGGCCGCGGCCGGGGCTGGGTGCGGGGATGGGCGGCCCGACGGCATCGGGGGTCCCGTCCCGCCCGCCCCTCGCTCTGTCTCGTTCTCTCCTGCCTCGTCCCCGATATCAGAGCCCCCCTCGCTGCCCCCGTGCGCTGCTCCAGGTGTCCGTGTGTCCCGGGGAAAGCGGCGGCTGCCCCGCGCTCACCGGAGCTCTGCCCGGCCCGGCGGAACGGCGGCTCCTGTCCCGGGTCCCCCCGCTCAACGAGGACAGGGACAAAACGGGGACTTCCCGCTGCCCGACGGTTCCCCCCGACTGCGGGGACCACCCGCGCCCTCCTGCCCGCCTCCCACGCGGCTTTTTCCCCACTTTAGAACAACTCCGTTAATTCTTCTCTTAAATGTTCTTCCGTCCCGTTGAACGAACGGGGTCAGCCCTGGCGGGGCGGGGAGAACCGGGCTGAGCTCCCCCGCCGTGCCCGGGGCTTCAGCGCTCAACGCGGGAGCCCGAACCGGGTTTGGGGCAGCGGGTCCGGTCCCGGAGCGGGGCCGTCCCGGTTCTCACCGACATCGAAAGCTTTCGATGCGGCTTAAAAAAAAATCAATGACGAGGCGGGACGGGGTCCCTCCCGGTGTGCGGGAGCAGAGGTGTCACCGTGAGCGGGACGGACCGCACGGCCCCGCAGCCGCCGTGAACGGGCCGGTGCCCCGGTCCAGCCCCGGTTCGCCTTTCCGTGGCTGTCCCGCAGCTCTCCGCCGTGCGCACATCGCGGCCGCGGCAGCGTTTGACCCGGAGACCGGGAGCTGCTTGTGCTCCGGTAGAACGAAGGACGAGCAAATTCGTTTTTCCCGCAGGACACGACGCTCGGTCACCGCCCCGCGGTCCTGGGCTCCGCCGGGGGAGAAGGGCCCGGCGAGGCTCGGCGGGGCTTACCGTGGCCGAGGGCCGGTCCCGGGGGGTTCGCGCCGCCGGGGGCCGAACCGTGGGGTGCTTTGCCCGGGCCGGGGACAAATCCCGGGGTTTGCGGCTCACAACGAGCTCGGGGCAGCGGTCGGCGCTGCCTCTCCCGGCGGGACCCCGTCGGGGCTCGTTTCCCCGGAGCCGCGTCCCTCCCGCCGGGCGCAGCCGGGAAGGGGCGGCGGGAGGGGATGTGCCGCCGGCCCCGGGGGCGGGGGGGATTAAATACAGCTCGCCGCCATGCCCTGCCCGGAGCTTCAGACCGGCACCGGCGGCGAGGGCCGGCGTCTAAAAATAACCCGCTTTAGCGAATTAAATCCCCGGCGCCGCGGGGGTGGCAGCGCCGGGAGCGGGGGACAGCAGCCGCTGGTTTGGGGGGGTCCGGCGGGGGGAGAGCGGCGGTTCCGCGCCCGGTCCGGCGGGAGATGCTCCGGAGCCCGCGGCCCGCCTGAGGGAGCGGAGCTGCCGCGGCCGCGGATCGCCATGCAGCGTAAGAGCCGCGGACCGGGCTGCACCGGGACCTTGCCGGGCTGTGCCGTGCTACCGTGCCCGCTGCCGGTGCCGGGGCTCCGTCCTGGCCGGGGCCGCTGCCTTTAGCGCTGCCGCTGTTGGGGTTGTTTGTTTGGACGTGGTGAATTAAGGATAACGATTATCACCTCCACCTCTTACCCCCGTGCACGGCGATCCAGCTCCTATATCTACATAGAATTATCTTTACATTGAAATGCTCTCGTGTCCGTACCCATCTGTTTCTGTACGGCCGTGTCATACATCTCTCCGCCTCTATCTATACCGATACATCTGTATTTATGTACCTCATATCCATATTTTCACCTACTTATCTCTATCTATATCTATATACTGAAATCTATATATTTATGTTCATATATATCTGTAAATTTATCTGCTGCATCTGTTTATTTTTATATCTCTATTTCTCCATAACTGTATCTTTATCCCTTTCTGTATAATCTCTGTTGGTATCTAGAGGGGGACGGGACAAGATTGCCGCGTTTTCATTTTCAGTGCAATTCTCATATTTTTTGGTATTTTCTTTCCCCACCCCGTTCGGGCTACCCCACCGTTGTTCGCAGGTGAATTTTGGAAGTTTAGGAAAAGGAAAAAGAGCCTGGGATAATTATAGCTTTACCAGCGGCTCGCTCGGGGACTTAATTCCGTTCCCATCACTTCCCTTCTTGTTTATCCCGGTTCTCCCGGGCACTTCTCCCGGAGTGTGCTCGGCCCGGGCGTTCGCTGCTCCCCACGACAACGAATTTGAACGAATAACGCTTTTTCCGTGCTGTTCCCCGGGTCACCCCCGGGTCCGCCGTTGGTCACCTGCAGCCCCGGGGCGGCGGGGCGGGCCGGGCCGCTCGGGGAGGCGGAGGGGCCACCGGGGCTGACCGGGGCTGCCTCCCCGCAGAGATCCCGCTGTGCGCCGGCTGCAACCAGCACATCGTGGACAGGTTCATCCTCAAAGTCCTGGACCGGCACTGGCACAGCAAGTGCCTGAAATGCTCCGACTGCCAGACGCAGCTGGCCGAGAAGTGCTTCAGCCGCGGGGACGGCGTCTACTGCAAGGAAGACTTCTTCAAGTGCGTGGGGACGGCCCGGGAAGGGACGGGGGGCGGCCGGGCACGGGTGGGTGTCCCAGCGCGGGCGCGGTCGGGGTTCAGCACCGGGACAGCGGCACCGGGAGCAGCACCGCGGACAGCGCCGGGCCCGGCGGGGACCGCGCCCGGCCCGCCCCGGCTCAGCGGCCGCCGCTTGTCCCCCACGCTCAGGCGCTTCGGGACGAAGTGTGCCGCCTGCCAGCAGGGCATCCCCCCGACCCAGGTGGTGCGCCGGGCACAGGACTTCGTTTACCACCTGCACTGCTTCGCCTGCATCGTCTGCAAGCGGCAGCTGGCCACCGGCGACGAGTTCTACCTCATGGAGGACAGCAGGCTGGTCTGCAAGGCGGACTACGAGACGGCCAAGCAGAGAGGTACCCCTTGCCCTGTGCCTTCCACCCCCGAGGGCAGCAGGGAGGCGGCCCGGGGCTCTCCTGCCCTCCGGGACAGGCTCACACACCGGGCGGGAGGGTGGAGGGGGGGACCGGGGAGGGTCGGGGGTCCCGCGTCCCCCGTGGTACCTTCACCCCTAACTCGCCCCGCGTCGGCAGAGGCCGAGTCTACGGCCAAGAGGCCCCGCACCACCATCACGGCCAAGCAGCTGGAGACCCTCAAAAACGCTTATAACAACTCGCCCAAACCCGCGCGGCACGTCCGGGAGCAGCTTTCGTCGGAGACGGGGCTGGACATGCGGGTGGTGCAGGTGAGGCGGGGGCCGGGCGGGCCGGGCCGGGCCGGGCCGGGCCGGGCCGGGAGCGGCCCCGCAGGCACTGAGCTCCCCGGCGTGCCCCGCTCGCAGGTCTGGTTCCAGAACCGCAGGGCCAAGGAGAAAAGGCTGAAGAAGGACGCGGGGAGGCAGCGGTGGGGGCAGTACTTCAGGAATATGAAGCGATCCCGGGGGACATCTAAGTCGGACAAGGACAGCATCCAGGAGGAGGGGCCCGACAGCGACGCTGAGGTTTCCTTCACAGGTGGGTCCCGCAGCCCCAGCGCGGGATGTGTCCTCCCCAAAGCTGCTGCCGTGGCCGCGGTGGGAATTTGTGGCAGTAAAACAGAGCGGCCGAGGCGGGAGAGCCGCGGGATTCACCGCGGGGTGGGAGCGGAGCCGCGGCAGCGCCGGGCCCGAGGGGCAGCGAGAGCTCCCGGGCAGCGCTGCAGCGCCAGAGCCGCTGCCCAGACACGGCCTTTCCAAGGGATTCTTGGAAATACAAAAAAAACGGGAAGCCCAGAACCACGGAATGGTTTTCTGGGAAAACGAGCGTGATTTTTATTTTTTTTTTTAGTCGTATTTAGGGATGGTTTTGCTGCGTGTTAGGCGGCTTCTGCAGCAGAGCATCCCCTTTTTGGGGCCGAGGTTTCTGGTGACAAACCCAAGACAGACCAACAGCAGCTCACCCCACACTCTCCAGACCCGCAGGGACAGGGTTATATTTGCAGAAACACATTCTACACAATCCCAACTCCAGCCCAGTGCTCCATTCCAAATTTCTGTATCATTTTCAGGAATGGGAGAGAAACTGAAATGCAAAGCACTGTATATATTTACACAGACTGTGTATTTCTATAACACACACTTTTTCATCTCAGCTCCTCTCCTGTGCTCCTAAAAACAATTTGATTTTCGAGTCTGTTTATACACACTGTGTATCAGCTCATTAAATATGAATAGTCTATAAATAATAACTAAAAAATGTCGAACAATTATTGAGAGCTCAATGCCACAAACAGGTTTGTATCCCCGGCAACAGAGCAGCTCTCGCTGTCCATAAAGCCTCTAACGAATATGAACAATTTTTGCTGGGAACTTAAAAAATATTGCTCATTTTTCAGGAGTGTTTTTAAGCCATACAAATACATTCTGTGTTCCTGTGGTTTCATTAGCCTCTTCCTGAGCAGACAAATATCTTAATTTAATATCTCTTTTCCTGAGTAATTGGGAATTTATATTGCATTGGTTCAGGTAGCTCCTAAAAGTGATATCAAAATTCAAGATAAACATCAAAAGCAAATAGAAACAAAAAGTGAAAAGACATCAAATTCACTTCCCCTATAAATAATTATTTTAAAATCACAGTCTTATATTTTAATACGTACTTTTTATGCATATTTTTAAAATCCAAGATGTATTAGATGTTTGTATTCAGAAAAAAAAAATAATCCCATGGCTTCCTATGAAGATTTATTGACAAGGATGGGAATAATAAGGAATTACAAGTGGAAGAGCGCGACTGCTCAGCTCCCATCTTTTTAATCTATTTATACCCGGAGTTTGCAGGAGTTCCTGGGCGACTGGTGCTCTTCCATTGCTCCACCAGTAAAACCAGTGCTTTTCCCTTCCAGACGAGCCCTCCATGTCCGAAATGAGCCATTCCAACGGGATTTACAGCAACCTCAGCGAGGCCTCCCCGGCGCTGGGGCGGCAGGCCGGCCCCAACGGGAGCTTTGCCCTGGAGCACGGCGGGATCCCGCCTCAGGACCAGTACCACGAGCTGCGCTCCAACAGCCCCTACGGCATCCCCCCGTCCCCGGCGTCCCTGCAGCCCCTGCCGGGCCACCAGCCCTTAATCTCCAGCTTGGTGTACCCAGACAACGGCTTGGCCATCATGGGACAGAGCGCACCCGGCGTGCCCCAGCCCATGAGGGTCCTGGCTGGCAATGGACCGAGCTCCGACCTCTCCACCGGCAGCAGCGGCGGGTACCCCGATTTCCCGGCCAGCCCGGCCTCCTGGCTGGATGAGGTCGACCACGCTCAGTTTTGATAGTGGGGCCACCCCCAGGCAGTGGGAAGGGAAGGACTCGGTGCTGTTAAATGTCACCTGCTCTTGGAAAGGACAAAGGGATGAGCCCTCAGTGCTGAGCGGGGCAGGAACGTGACACGGAGGGAGCAAAGGGGATTTCGGAGATGACCCTGGCATGAAGGTGATGGACAAAGGCCCTGGCACCGCAACCATTGGCACCCGGAGCGTCCCAACCAAACTGATTCTTGTGTCTTTACCAAACACCGAGACTTGTGCTTTACAGATTTGATATGAGGTATTTTGCATTTTGTTGTCAGTGCATTCTCCAAAGCAAGGACTTGCTCCATCACCCATCCACACCGAAACATTTTTAAGAGAAAATAAAATCCTCATCCACGGTGAAAGGTGTGACAATGTCTATATTTCTATAGGAGAAATGTTCATAGTGAATCACTTCAGAAATCCATGGTAGGAAACTTCTCTGTTCTTCCAACAGATTTTTTTAAAGTGCACCAATGCGGTATGTTTTGTTTTACTTTGAATTTACATTAACTTTTCTAAAACGAAATGCTCTTAATATGCCAATCATTTATCAACATCCCTTTTTCTTTGTAAAATGAAAATCATATGTTAATTCTGCTTCTCCCCTCTTTAATTTGTAGATTGCTAGGTTGACTCTTCCATTTAAGCATTAAACCGTGAATAGATGTATTTATTACCAAGTAATTCCATGTTTATCACGAGGTCAAGAGGTGAATTTTCTTGACCCAGGGACACTGGTGGTGGAACTGGGTTGTGGGTCTTAAGCTTTTCCTTCAAATTTCTTTGCATCAGTTTTACTGCAAAGTGTCTCAAAAATCACCTTGATGTCTTGTTGCCAAAAATCTTCTTGGGGGGTTGGGCTGGTTTAGGATGAGCCCTTCCCCAGGCACTGCTGGAGGGAGCACCCCCTTCCCTGGGGACACGTCTCTGTTCCAGGCATTTATTTGTGTATTTCCACGGATATCGTGCAAGCTGATTGTGAGGAAAGGCAAGACAATATGTATATTGTTATCTGTACAAATTATGGAATTAACTGTAGATTATGTGGATGTCCAGTGTCTTTTATTTATATTCTCGCTTTCTCTCTGATGATCAAATACTTCAAGATTACAAATAAATTTGTCAGCTAAACTTGACATAGTCTTTTGCTAAATTCACATCAATATCAGTAAATAAAAAACCTGAAACTAAAAGCTCTTAAAACTTGATCAAACCAAGTGTTGAAATATTCCCTTTCAATAGAGGAATAAACCCCCTGATGTGGAAATGTTTTGGAACAAAAAAAAATGAGGACATGGGAGGCTGCCAGTCCTTGGGAAATCTGAACAGGACTGTTCTGGCTTTAATCATAATTTTGATGGGACATTGTTATTTTTAAGCATTTGTGGCAAAGGAGGGGACTGATACAGCAACAGGAAATAGAGTCTGATGTTATCTGTCTGCAGAAAGTTGTGAAACACAGATACGGAAATATTTCAGAATATTTTCAGAAAGAAAGGGAAAAAACTCCTAAGGGAGTCAGTTTGACCAAACATACACATATATATATGTATTTACACATGAATATATATCCAGATAAGCACACACACCCATGTGTCCGTGGTCACACTGGTGGGAATATTTGCCCCGAGGTTTTCCACATGCCCATGAGAGACCCACTCCGAGAGCCATGGCAGGGACAGGAGAAACCCCAGGCAAAAATTTGTTTCCTTCACTTCTGGGCTCCTGAGTCCAGAGCTGGGCTCGGCAGTTTCTCCTTCCTTCTCCAGAAGTGAATAATAAAGAGACAACTGTTGCTGCCCGCCTGTAGTTACATCACAGGGACATTTCTTATGGAAATTTATGGAGTAAATAGAAAACGGTGGGATTTAAAACAAGCAGATCGCAGAACTTCGCTGAAAGAGAAAAGAAGAGTTTATATTTTCAAGAATTCTGTGTCTAGAAATGCCCTCACCAAATCTGGGAAGGTGTTTTGCATCAAAATATTTTGGCAGTTCAAGTATTCTTAATATTTTCATATAAAAGACAAAAAAAACCAACGTTGAAATCTCTTCTTTCTTAAAAATTAAGAAATAACAACAGAAAGACAGAAATGCAGTAGTTTTTAGGAAAATTCTGTTGTTATAAAAACAGTCTAATAACTGTAGCAATTGAACCTGTGTTTTACAGATATTTTTCTCATCGGTTCCCTCCCAGTAAATAACGGGTGCTGTTGTTCCTCTGCCCCGGGAATTCCCAGGGGATGGCTGAATTTAAGAAAGGAAGAAATGCAAATTTCCCGCTGCCTTTGTGCTTTGCTCGGAAGGGCAGAACGGGGCTGGAAGTTGGCGGCTCTGAACGGGGAAAAACTCCCCGAGTGTCCTGAGCTCAAATTCAGGGATTGCATTTCAGCCTCTCCTTTCAGGGCCGAGGCTCAAGGATTCCATTAATATAAATGCTTTCTTCCCATTAAAAAGAAAACCAATTTGAAAGAGGCAAATAAAACTAACACTGTCCAACGGACTGACAGCTTGTAAAACCCAGGCAGAGTTAGGGAGAGGAGGTTTGCACTGCTCAATTTGCAGGTGGCTTTACAACCTCCACTGATTCCCATCAGTGCATGACATGGGAGGCAGGAAATTTTTTGTCTTCTCAATGAGGAAAATCTACTGTATCAATGTTTTTTTGCCCCTAAACAGCATTTTCACCTACAGAAATGTTTAGATTTTATGCCAAATAGTAGAAGCAGCTTATTTTGTTTTCTTATTTGGATTTCCTGTGTGAGGCAAATAAAACGAAATCCCTCATGCTCAGAGGACAGACACGCCTCTCCAGCCCAGTCTGATCCAGGGGAGGAGGTGACAAAAGGGGACCAAGAGCTTGGGCACAGAGCTTGGGGACCTTCAGTGCCCCTTTTGGGGGTGTGGGCCAGGTGAGCCCCTCATCCACAGGGAGCAGGGAAGGTGGGCACAGCCAGCTCATCCTCGGGTCCCTCTGGTGGCTTCTCCCTGATGTATCAGAGCATCTGACCAGAGGTGTTCCCACCACCCTCATGTCCCACCTGGCCTCCCCCTGCCCAAATCACCATCCTTGGGAAGAAGGCAGGAAAACCTCCAGATCCTCCTCCAGCACAGGCAGAGCTGTTGGGTAGCACGAGGGAGAGTCCCAGAGGTTTGGTCTCAGTAAATATTCCAGCAAAGATGCTGCCTGTCAACAGGAAACTTGTCTCACCAGCCGCCCACAGTTCAGGAAAAGCAAATTCCACACGATTTTTACCTCCCTGGCTCTTCTTCCACTGAGGTCTGAAGAGTGTCCCCATCTCTCCAAGGAGGTCAGAGCCAGTGTCAGGCTGGACACAAGTCCTGCATCCCACTCCCACCCAGACCCTGGTCTCTGCAGAGCCTGGAAAAAGGCTCCGAGTCAGCTGGAGGCGAGTAAATAATTCCTGACAGCTACATCTCTACAGGGCAGTTAGAATTAATGTAACAATTTGGCGTTTAATGAAGCAACAACATGCTGGGCTGCAGAGAATAGCCGGGACCTGCTGCAGTCAGCTCATCATCCCTGAGGGACCCAAACGGCAGCGGCTCCATCAGATGCCGACTTGTCAGGCTGAGCAAAGGGCCGGGAGGGGACAGCGAGGGACAGCGGAGTGGCAGGGAGCTGAGCACGGCCCCAGGGACCCAGCCGAGCCTGGGGACAAACCCAAACCCCCTGTGCCCCAGGGCTGGGCTCAGCTCTGGCAGCGGGAGCATCCCCGGGCATCGCCTGGCACTGCCCTCCCAACTGGGGGAGTGCTCGGCCTGAGCCAGGTCACAGAGGTGCTGGAAAATGCTGTTTGTGTAACAAAATAATTTGTGAAGCTTGTCTAAGAAGAGTAGAGAACTAATTAGCACCGGAGGGGGGAAGTGACAGAATAATATGTCTCCTAAATAAAAACCATTTTGATCAGGTGCTCTGCACCCTGAAGTTGAAGGTATTCAGCCTTTTGCAGGATAGAGCCTTTTAAAAACACTAAAACACTCCCTGCATGGAGGAGGGGGAGAGGGGAATGAATGCAAATGACTTTGGAGACAATCTCCCATTTCCCATGTATATACACACGCTCTCAAAGCACCGCAGGCTGCAGCAGCTTGGATGCTTTAAAATAAATCATGCAGCGCTTCTTTTTTTTTTTTCTTTTTTTTTTTTTTTGCTTGCTTGCTTTTAAATGAAAGCACAGCACAAAACAACATCCCCTCAGTCCCAACCCATCCGTGCTGGAGCTCCTCTCCGGGGCTGGCTGCTGTGTGTGTGGCCATAAACCTCCCCACGTTTTGTTGTGAAGCCTCACGGTCAGCAGCTTTAAGGGCTTGACAGGTTTATAAAGTGCTGAGTGTCCCCCAGGGACGGCGGCACTGTTTGCAGGGAAGATGAAGCGTGCCATACCCAGCTGGTCTAACAAGGCAGCGGGAAATCTAAATTAATTCAGGAATCACTTCTGTTCTACCCAGGGAGGAGGTTGTTCTCAATCTATGGAGCAGCCCATTGGAATAACCATTAACAGCAGGGATGGGGTGCAAGGCCGGGCTCCCCTCTCCTGTGCTGGGGTAAATCCGGGCAGGGAACAGAGGTGCAAAGCACAGGAGGGAAAGGAAATGCAGGGACAGGGCCCCCCTCCCACAGACACCCACACAGGGCTGGCAGGGTTTGGGGTGGGAGGCTGATTTCCACTTGAAACAGCTGATTTCCCCAAATCCTGGAAAAAGGGATGGTCTCACCAAGGCCGCCCGACTCCGCAGGTGAGGCCAGAGGGGAATTATTTACTGGCTCCCCTTAGCCAGGGTCGTGTCCTTGCTGATTCCTAATTTCTCTCAACAATCACAGGGTCACTCTCTGACCATATAGGATCTGGGATTGGGTCTTCCCTCTGGATTGAAGGTCAGTTGTGCTGGTTGAGTTTGGGAGAGATGGTTGCAAAAATCATGAGGTGTGGGATTGATTTAATCTCAGGATGTTTGATGTTTGCACGGGATTTTTCCTGGCATTTGTGTGGACCATAAATAAAACAGATAAGGGGGACCCCTGATTATTTTCTGGAAAAAATAACCAAACCCAAAAAAACCCACAGCCCAGGTGGGACCTTGAGGGTTTGATAGAGCAAAGCAAGGCTGTGTGTGCTGGGCAGAGCCAGGGTGGCAGAAGGCAGCAGTGCTGAAGGGAAGCTGGTTTGAAGTGTGCTTTTTGGAGGGTGAAATGGAACATCCCGTGCTGTTCTCAGTGCCCTGTGTTGGTCAGTGTGCAGCCCCTTGGGCCCCTCTGCAGCAGCAGCTGCTCCAATGGCTCTGAGCAGCCCAAATCAGAGCCACAGGGAGCCCTTAGCAAACGAGGGAGGATTTGGGCAGCAGGGCTCTGTATTTGGGAATTGGGCTCCAGTTGTTGAGTGTATCACGTTGAATTGGCTTCATAGGATGTGAATCTTTTATGAGAGTGTTGAGAAGGAGCAGAGCCAGGTCCTGCCTGCTCCTTGCCACCAGCAGCACTTAGCACAGCCTTTTCATTTTCATTTCCCGAACATTCCCTCCTCACCGTGGCCTGTTGCTGACAGGAGGCTGCCATGAACTTCAAAATTAATTTTCCTGGACGATCCTAATCATTCTAGTTGAAACATCCCCTTGTTATGCCTTTATTGGGATCTGACTCTGGGGGTTAAGGGTGTTTTGATGAACGTGCTTGATGTGGCAAAATTAAAACTTATTCTGGTTTTAATTTGTACTAATCATACACTCAGAAATAAAGAATTGGTCCCCCAAGTGTTTTTCTGGACTGGAGGACCAGGCTCATTTATTTGCAGGAATTAATAAGCTGCTTGCTAATTGTGGGATGCTGATATTTGCCATGCCACAGCACCAGGACAGCACAACCACCCTGAGCCAGTCTGGAGCCAGGCTGTAGCCCAGCTCCATTGAAATACAGATTTGTGCAGGTTTTTATCACTTCATTTGCCAACAGAAAAATCATTATGATCCAAAACAAATTCCCTTGTGTTAGTTGAAGCGTCTCGTTAACTTAGATGAACGCTAATTGACACGCTTTGATCAGGTGGGATATTTCTGTCCCACTTCAACATGAGGGCTGTGTCCTGTGTGTGAGCTGAAGAGTTTGGACCAAGCACAGGGATGCAGCGAGTCTGAGCCACCCCTCAGTGCCAGCGATTGCAGGAGCTGTCACCAAAATAACACCGAGGCAGCAGCTCAGACATTTGCAGGCTGGCATGATGTGCAGCCACAGGATGAGTCCCTGAGCCCTGGCACCTGCCCTGGTCCCTTGCACGACCCTGGAGCCCAGGTGAGCCTGTGTCACCCCTTTGGGCACAGCTCTGCTGAAACACGAGCGCTCGGTGCCTCTGGGGCTTGGCACATCACTTGTCATGAATATTGGAAGGAGCCAAGCAGGGCTCGAGTTGCCATGGGGGGAGCCTTGGTGCCCAGCGGGCTGCAGGGACAGGGCTGGGATGCCAGGGCTGGAATGGGCAGCAGGAATGTCAGGGAAGGCTGCTGGAATAGCAAGGAAAACTGTTGGGGGCTGAGTCTGGCCACACCACCCCTGGCTTGCTGTGTCTGTGGGGACAGGGCTCACTCAGGAGTCACCTCCTGCTTCCACCAGGCTGGATGTTTTATTTCCTAAAGCCCCAAATGCTCAGCAGAGGATGGAGGAAGGGAAAACCAAGTCCCCTTCATTTTTCTTAAGCCTATCCCGCCTCCTGCTGGGAATTAGTGCAGGGCTGGTGCCAAATTTTATCCTGCCCTGGGAACAGCTCGCTGAGGTCACAGGTCTCTGCTGCAGCATTTTTGGTGTGTTTTGTGTGTTGAGGACACTGTGTGCACACCACGACACAGCCTCTGCCAGGGAGCTGCCAGGGGGATGTTCCTCTACAGATTGGAAAGAAAAGCCAAGACTTATCTCAGGTATTTTTGTGCTGTCCCAGCCCAACCTGCAGCCTGATGGGGATGATGAGCCAAATTCACCTGGGAAAAGCAGAGTTGAAGGCACATGGGCTCGAGGCTGGTTAAACCTCTCTTGTGGCGGCTCCCAGAGCTCAGCCAGCCCAACTCGCTCTGGAATCACCTCTCCACTATTAATTAAAGCTGGTTGGTGTGACGAGGAATCGAGGAAGGGCTCTTGATGCAGTCACACTTCCCACAGATGCTGCTGAGTATCCATTATGGTTGGTGAAAGCCTTGTCAACGTTTTTCCAGGGAAGAATGAAAATGTAAATAACTTTAAAATGATTCAATGTCACTGTGGTATGGGGAAAGGTCATGCTGCTAGACACCATTTATCTTTTTGCCAATTTAAAGAGCTTTTTTCCTATTACATTTTTTGAAATGAATGTTTTTAAACATTACCCAAAGTAATGCTAACAATTAGAGGGTTTATGGGATTGATCATTATGCAGGCTGAGATTTAAATTGGAAAAGATTTGTTTTAGGTAGTCGTTGCTGAGAGGTTTCAACAGACTTTTTGATTTATGGCTTATAAAAATGTTTGTGCAATTTAATGGAAAGATGAACTGAGATCCTGAATTCCCATGTAAATATGGGAGTAGGATAGTTTCTGGGAGTGAGTTTGGGATTATGGAGGCAGATCTCACGTGCATGTAAACGTTAAAATGTACAAACCTGAGGTGAGCCTGGAGTGACAGGGGCCTTATTTGTGGGTTAGGGGTTGGAGGAAAGAGAGGTTGGAGACTTTGCTTCCCTTCCATGTGAAATGCTGCCCCTCACTGCTGGGAAGACATTTGGAATTCTATGCTATGTGGAGAAAAAAAACCCCTTTAGGACCACCAAGCCCAAGGTCCGCCACTAAACCATTCCCCAGGCACCACATTTCCATGGATTTGCTTGGAAAGACGGATGTGAAGATGCTCTGTGCATCTGTTCCACCGAGGGCACCATCAGGAAGGTGGGACACAGCTCCTGCCCGTGTGCCAAGGGGAGCCAAGACCTCCTTGCCCTGCTGTGAGCTCCATCCATCCTGCAGCTCTTCTCTCCTTGAGCCACTGCAGGTTGTGCCACCTGAACCTCTCCCAGCTCCTTTCCAGGGGGAATTTCAGCAGCACTGAGCCCTGCTTTGGGGAAAGAAGGGCTGGAAATAGCTCTGCTCTACCACAACTCTTGGCCTGCTCAGATGTAGCTGCATTTTTCACCTCTGTTGCCCCTGTTACAGCAAGTGTGAGGCAGGGGGGATGCCACAGCTGGTGCTTTGCATGTAATTTTCACCCTCTTGTTAATGACCTTGCAGGGATTAGCATGGCCTTCTCCATATGCCAGTAGATTATGTCTGTTGGCAGCTGCTGCTACTGGAGCAAAATGGGATAGTTTTCATTAGGAGTGCTTGACATTAGGTTGCCCTGGGTGTCGTCAATCCTAAACTGTCAGTGCCTGTGAATAAAGCAGTGTACAGATGTGATTTATTAGATGTGCTGCTGCTTTGCTGCAAATGTGGCATTTTCAAGTCAGCGGGGTCTGGCAGAAGTGTGAAAGGGACCTCGCTGGTGTTCCCTGCTCACCCACAGGATCTGTGGGGCTGTCCAGCAGCAACGGATGGAAAATCTGCCCTGAAATGACTGAGTGACAGCAGGACTTGGATAAAATCCCCCCTGTGCTGCTCAGTGCAGTTACTCACTTGTAAACACAAGTGTACTTGGAAATAGAGGATTCCTTTGGAAGGAATCTGTGAATTTTTCATTCTTAACTTGCAAGAACATTTTGGAAGAGCATTTTTATCCAACTTGAGTGAGGGGTGGGGGGAGCAGACTGTTCATCAGTGTGGGAACATGAGCTGGCCTTGAAATAATTTTATTTTGATGATTAAGAAAATATTCGGATTTACTACACAGACCTCTTCCCTCCTAAATTGAGCAGTGCAGAGGAAGATCATCTTTCAGTATCACCTTATTCCTATAACTGAGTCAGGGGCATATCCTGAATTATTTTTGGAGGCTGAGGGGGACACAGCTCACTCCTGGGGACACAATTTCCAGGGTGCAGGGCAGGAGGAGGGTGAGATACTCGCCCAGCTGCTGGGGAGGGATGTTACAGAGGCTTCCCTGGGAGGAACCAGGCTCTCTGTGTTCTGCAAGGTTATTAATCCTCTGTTTATCCTGTTTTAAAATAAGCAGTTTAAAGGAGGCTGTCAAGATGATAGGCCACAAATCCATGTCATTCGTTTGATTTGCAGCAGCAGAGCTAAACCCTCGTGTGTCCCTCCCTGAGCAGAGGGGGGCTGTGCTCCCCAACATGCTGCAGGAATATCCCAGCCCAGCCTGGCTGCAGGGACCCCTCCTCAGGCTGGAATGCTCATTTGGAAGGGCCAAACTCTATTCCTGGGAGCATCCCAAGAGTCGTTCTGCAGAATTCAGGGTGTTCTTTAGGGCTGTGCCCACCTGACAGACCCATCCATCACTGATTTATTGAACAGCAGACTTGGGGAAGGGAGCAGCTGCTGGGGGGAAGTTCCAAAGCTCCTCACTCTGCTTGGCTTTGTGCCCACTCATGAGCAGGTCACCAGCCCTGCTGGGCAGAACAGCTTCACTATTGCAATCTAAGTGCTTAAAGGCTCTTTTCTCAAGTTCAGTAACCCCCAATTCACTATTACAATCAATAGGTAATTATTTAATCAGCAATAGTTCTATTAAATCTAAATTAATAGCACACATGAGAGATTTGGGTTGAAAGTGATGCTGTAAAATGAATTTTGTTTATTGCAAGGCAAAAGCCTGGGGGCAGAGCTGGAGCAGCCTAAATGCCCAGCAAGCACAACCAAAATAAAAAAAGGAAAATGGAGAAAAACATCAAATCCGGATCAAGCCCATTGATTGGCACATTGTAGTGTGAAAACCCCACACACAAACATTCCCTGTGGGCAAAGCTCCTGCTGCCCTGGGGCTGAGGGGGGGATTTGGGCAGCTCTGTATGGGCTGGGTGCTGGGGGGGCTGTTTTGTCCCCAGGATGGGGATGGGGGCTGCAGGTGCCTGGGGAACAACTTGCCCTGAGCCCCTGAGAGATTTCCCACTCAGAAGAAGACACTGAGGAGTGGTGAAAGAGCGTGGGCAGGGGATGATGGATGAGGGAGGAGGAAAAAAAAGAAGTGAGAATGGAGAATGTGAAAAGAAGTGCTTGAACTCTGACTGTGGCAGTGTTATACCCCAGATGGTTTTGACTTCTGTCTTCAGCAGCAGGAATAAAAAATAAAACATCTCCCTGGACAGTTAGAGTCAGGATCACACAGCTATTCCTCTCCCTAGAAAAATAATCCAGGTTAGTTAACAGATGTGGTTCTAGAATGCCCAGGAGGTAATTGAAACACTCTCTCATATGTATCCCAAACTCCAATCCCAAATAAACACGGGAAAAAATAATAATCATAATAATCATCGCTGTTCTCTTGCCACATATTACAGCAGCAGGTAGTTTCAATATAAAATTCAATAGGAAAGTCTTGTTGGTTTATTTCCTCCACTTTAATTCTGTTCTCATTAAAGAAAAGTTCCCTCCAAAGTTTAGCTAATTATTTAGGATACTGGCATTTTCAGCAAGGTTTACATTCTCTTGACATTAGAGGTCTAAATTAGAAAGAATTTACATGAAAGCAGCTTTAACACATTGGTTGTCAACACCTATCAAATATGATGTGATTTTTGCACAGTTAAAGTTCTGGATACCAGGACCACACCACATCAGCCTGGAGGAAGAAATGTCCTTGCTGCAGTGTTCAGGGATGATTTCCCTTCCCAGGATCTGGCACACAAAGTTCCCTCTCTGCACCTTCAGAGGCACACAGCCCCTGCAGCTGGCTTTGTCAGGAGTGAAAACTGCTTGGTGGAATATTTGGGAGGAGTGAAACAGCAATTCCCAATTCTGAGACTTTCCCTGGGGCACTGCCAACCCCAAGGTGTCCTGGCAGCAGGCGGACTTGGCTTGTGGGGTCTCCCAGAGAGTGAAACTTTGCTTAGCAGGTGCAGAGATCCCAGTTTCAGGGACTGAAATAACCAGTTAGTCCTGGTTTCAGGGACTAAAATAACTGCAATAACTCTGGATTAAGCTTGTCCACTCCTTGGCTTATGACCATCCCTGGGTAGATTGTCACAAGCAGAACCAGAGGGTTAAAGCTGCTTTCCAAACCACTCAGGGACCACTGAGTTACCAGGATGCTCCTGATTCTTGACTAGATTTTTTTTAATGAAGTGTAAGTCTGTAACCACAAGACACTAAAAAGCAATTGCATTAAATCAAGAACTACATTTGACTTTATGGATTGTTTATGGGATCTTTCTTTTATTAATTCTTTATCCCTTAATATTATAAAGGATTTGTGTCTACAATAAATAATGTAAAGTTACATTACATCCTCTTTGGCTTAAAATTTTAATATTCCTATTGCCCATGTCCATAAAGAAATTGTGTTTGAGGTCATTGCATATGTATAACTGCAGCCATAACCCTAATGGAATTACTATTCAAGCAGAGCTGAGATTAGTATGAATGCCAAGAAACTACCCGGCTGTCAGGGGAAAAGGTAAAAGTTCAGAGTTCAGCTTGCATCCAAATTATTTATCTCCCTAATAACTTAATAGATTGAATATATTACTTGTCAGTGACCTTGATGTACAACAATAAAGACCCCTTGGTAGTGTCAGAAAATATATGAGACTATAATAAGTAGTACTTATGTAGTGGAATAAAAACATATTCTTTATGATAATGAAGTCTCTTCCCCCCAAGGACACTGCAAGGACATGAAACCATGTAAATATAAACACCAGCTTGTGTTTGATGATGGCCAGACACAGTTAGGATCACAGGTTTCTCTCCTAAAATCAGCACTGAGGGAGCTGCATCCTGCAGGTGTCCTGATGGTGCCACTGGTTGGTGCCCCCACACACAGCAAGGGTGGTTTGTGCCCTCTGCTGCTTGCCCAGAATCACATCCTCCACCTCATCTCACAGCCACCTTCTGCACAGAAGTGCCTCTTTCTTTTTCAGACTTCCTGCCACTTCTAATTATTTCCCCTCTTGATCTGCCAAGCGTTTAAAAGAATAATTTAAATTAGAGTTTAGGATCAAAGGTAATAGTGCAAATAGGCCTGTTGTAAACATGCCTAAAAATAGGGAGGTAATTTCCCTGAGTGCTGTGGTGTCTGGAGCAGTGCAGCACAGTGTCTTTATTTCTCTCTGTTTCCAGGTCTATTTTTCAAGGCTTCGCACTCTCTAAAGGGGAAAACAATAAGCTCTCGAAGGATATTGTTCTTTAATAAGGCTTATGATTATGGATTTTTTTCTTCCTTAGCCAGCAGAGAATCACCATTAATATACTCAAATGGAATGAGTCTCTTCTTTTTAATAGGTCATTTTAATCATATATTTAAAGTTTCACTTGGAGATAGAGGGGGAGAGGGGGCACAGGGAAAAAATGGACTTATTTGATCTGTTTAATGTTTTTTCAATTAATCCTCCTGGTATTTCCAGCCGTGGTGTCCATGCCAAGCTGAGCAGTGGTTGTGCAGCTGGCTCTGATCCATGTCAGGAGCTGTCCCCTTCCATGCTGGGATACCTGGGGTCTGGGAACTTGGAGAGGTCCCATGTCCAACAGCATTGAAAACACCACTGGGTCCTTTCTGCTGCAAATCCTCTTTTCTTCCTCCAGCAGCTGCATGCTGGGCTGAGCATCCCCAAAATTACAGGACCCAACCCTGCAGCTTTGTCCCTGCTCCCAGAAATCCCACTGGGGCTGGCATCTCTGTGGCTGGGCTCCTGCTCCCCCAGCAGCCTCACGGTTTTGATGGTATTTATGGCCACTTAATCTGCACTAGCAGCCAGGATCAAATACATCTCCAGGTATTGATCAGCTTTAGGCTGATAGAAGTTCAAGCTCACGAGGTCTTGGTCTTTGACCCTCAAATAGGATATGAATCTCAATCCAATAGACTGATATTCACACACAGTCGCTGCCCAGGGTTGCAGGCTGCGAGGGAAAAATCAATGAAGAGTGCTAATGATTCACAATTTATAGAGCAGCTGCCATTTTAATATTAGAATAAATGTTATATTGCAAAGGGATAGGAACATAGGTGGTGGCATGGAAAATATTTCTTTGGAGCCTCTTCTGTGAGGAAATGATGTGCACAGGATTTTATGAAGTATAATTTATTGGCCTCATTTAGACTTATAATTTAAAACTCCTTATGAAAAAGGTATTTAACTAGAGTGGATTGGGTAAGGAAACAGCAAGGGCAGAGATGGCTTAGAGTGCTCCAAGCATGTGCTGGTGGGGAAAAGGAACCAATATCCTAATACACGAGATTCGATGTAAGAATTCCCTTTCTGCTTTAACATCCCTGCAGCATCTGGCAGCAAAGAGGCCCTGTTCTCTGTCCTGGCTCCTGAGAGCAGACTTGTAAATTAAAATATATGTATTGAACATGCTGATGAGGTATATAGAGCACATTAGGATTAAATAATGGATCGTGGCAGAAATTCTGCTGAGTTGGGGCGTGAGGGTTAGAGAGAGACTGGGGGCAAAGAGAAGGGGCAGGTTGGAAGACAGATTTCAGACCACTGGAACATAGAACTCTGTGCAGATCACACAGAGTTTGCTGTATTTTCAAATAATTCTTACAATTAATTAGTTTCCTTTTACATTTCTTTACAGTACCTTGTGGGGGCAGGTAATGGCTACACTGGCAGAAAGGCAGGAATTACAGGGGTGTCAGAAAAAAATGGAAGGTATTGTGCCCTCCTGCCTTTTCCTGGGGCCCAGACCAGGGAGGGAATGGTCAGGAGGGAATGAAATGTCCTTGGCTACTTCAGTTCCCTGGGTGACCCAACAGCTGCGAGTGCAGTAAGTCTTCACCTGTAAGTCCAGTTCACAGGACACTATTTCAGTGTGTAATAATGTCTTTCACTGCACAGATGCAAATGGTAAAAGGATTTTCAGCACAAAGAACCCAGGCTTTTTAGAACAGACAAGGAAAGATGGAAATCCTACATCAAACCCACAATTTATGGCATGTGTTTTGGCCATCTCTGTATTTATTTTTTTATAGAAGTGAAAAGAACTTAAATAATTCATCTGCCTGAGAGCTCATAACTCTCTGGTCTGTGTAGAATATCTTTCATATATCTCCTAACCTGGAGCCTATTGACAAACTCTATGAAAAATAACAGCCCTTTCACTTGCAAAAGCAAAATCCAATTTATTGATTGTGATAGTCTAAATAATGGCATTTCTATGGACCAAAAGGCATTGCCCAGACATGTTAGAGTTTACTTAACTCAGGGCATGAGGTGTCCCATGCATAACACCATAAACTCAGAAACTACTCCAGGCTTTTCCTTCCTTGGTTGTGCAGCCTTTGTGACTAAACTGGTGAACTTTTAATGAAATTAAACTCAAGATTTCTGGGAGTGGGAGTGAGAGGAGGAACAGACCCAGGGCATGACCACATTTTTATAGTTTTGATAAGATACAAAGCAAAGGTTTATCCATACAGCTGCTGGAGTAACCATTAGGGCTTCTGGATCGACTAAGGAGATCTCAGTTCTCCTGCTGACAGACACAAGTCCTAAAGTTTGCACCCAGGTCTGATACTAGAACTATCTGCAGGTCAGGGTGGGTTTGTTCAAAGGTCCTAATTTGCACTAAGTTTTGCTTTATCCTCATCTTGACAGATTTCTGCTTTCCTTTGTGTTTTTTTTCCCTTTTCTCTGTCAGATTCTTTCTAATTAAGCAGCAAAGAGTTTGTTACAGCCTCATAAAATACTGAGAACCCTTCCTCATCAATTCTGCGTGTTGGAAAATGTTGTTCTCCAATTCCAGCCTTGCATACATTCTGTTATTTAATTCATAAAGGTTGAAATAGGGGCCTAAGAGATCCCAACTGTGTCTTTTTACATAATGAAATTACAAGGAGTAATATGTTACTACCATCCATAAACTTATTGTGCACTTTACATAAAATTCAGATGGGTGGCTCTGCATGCATGCAGATTTGATATTTTCAACTTTATTAAAGAAATGACTAGAGTGCTGGAAAGGCTGCTGTGCTGTATGGTCAATTCAGATCCTGGGGGCCATAAATCTGAGGGGCTGTGATTTGTTGTTCTTTGCTCACCATAAATTAAGGCTTTCTTGATGGAAAGGTTGGCTCCATTTGTAGCAGTTTAGGTCACAGTGTTTGGACAAAGATGTGCTGGGAAGCGAGTCTGTGCTGAGTCCAACAAGGCAGAGGGAATATCTTTATTTTTATCTTTTATTCCAGCTACTGGAGCTGGAACCCAGCTCTGATTCTGCAGCACAGGTTTTCAAGTCAGGATAACTAAGTGAGATATTTGGCTGAGGGCTGATTGCATTTTAAATGCTTTTGACATGCTCCTTGAAGATTTTCTTCCCCTGGATGCAGCAGTGGTTTAACCAACAGGGTGAAAGGCGGGGCTGGCTGCAGGTGGCATTTGGGTGGCCCATCCAGCAGCTCTGTCCTTATTTGCTGGCCAGAAAGAGGACACTGGAGCAGTTCTCCAACAGCAAAAAACAGGGCAGCACCATGTCCTGGGTAAAGCCAGCCCTGGGTAGTGCATGTGACTTGGTATGGCAGAAACAAGTGGCTATTGTGCAAGTAAAAGAACATAATTTTATCTCCATCTCTAGTAATAAATGCCCCAAATTGCTACTTAATGGTGTCTCCTCTGGGTAAGGAATAGGATGATACACAGGGTCTGAAAAAGCAAAGAGTATTACTTCTTCAACCATGAAATCATAATATCATTTAAAAATCAATCACTTCAAAGTGCTTAAGTCTGTCATATCTAGCATGAAGGATGATTTAGTTGATAGTTATAATTTTCCATTAAGAAAAAATAATGACTATTCATAGGTTTCATTTGCCTCACCAAGATTTAAATCTTCTTTTAGCCAGGAAGGGAAAGGGTTCTTGCCATTGAACAAGATAAAGAGCTGTTGGTTAGAAATAACCAAGTACTCTGAAAACATCCCAGAGTAATGACCCTTGCCTGCCACAAGTTGGCTCACTGTATGTTCCTTTCCTATCACCAAATTTTGTAATTAGTAAGGAAGATGAGCTGCAAAAGGGAATGGTGCAATTTAAAGGGAAAAAAAAAAACAAGCAGTAACTTCTCCTTTTCTCCAGCTGAGAGAAGATTAACATTGGGAGGGGTGGCACTGGGATAAATACAACACTCCCAGCTTATTGTATCAAATCAAATGTAAGAAAATCCAGAATAACCTTTGATAAATTGGCATCTAAATTTTTTCTGGAAATGCTTCTGTTGGAAACAGAATTATTCCAATATCTGTATACCTGTGTGAGAGCTTAGAGCTGTTCAAGAATCCAGTAAACAGCTCAGGGATATTGGCATTGATTTTACCGCACTAAGACATAAGGAGTTTAATATTTTTTGTAATATTATTGTAACACAACATGGGTAGGTGGGGCACATTCCAAATCTGCTCTGAATAAATATTGGGTGAGGAAACAAAATGTTGTTCCAGTGAGGGATATATTTCAAGTTTATTAATAAAGTGGTGAGGTCAGCCTGGAATTCCCTCTCCCAGAGAGGCAGAGCTGGCAATTGAATGTTAATCTGTGTTAGATCCCACATCTGCTCCTTGTCAGCATCTCAACTTTAATTCAGGGGTTTAACCTCGACCCTTTGGGGCAGTGCCTGGCTGGTCTGGCCATCCTGGGCCTGCTGAGGGTGTCCAGTGCCGGGGAGTGATCCCTGCAGAAGCTTCCAAGGCTTTCCTGGTGCCAAAAATTCCCTGACTCAAGTCTGTGCAGAGCTGAGCAGTGCCCAGCTGCGGTTGTGATGTTGTCTGTGAAAAACTTCCTCTTCATTTTGTGCTGGATGAGTGCTTTACCCATTAATTGCCAGGTGGTAATTGCCTGGCAGGTGCTGGCTGAGGGAGCCAAACTTGCTATTAACACCCCAGCATAAATAGGGGGATTAAAACACAAAATCAGAGAGGAAAAAAAAGGGAAATCTGAGCTGGTACCTATGAAATGTGTGTGAACTTGTGTCCCCAGTGTGCAGGAAAAGCTGCTGTGACCCTGCAGTCAGCACATTCCTCCAGTGCTGCCACAAAGCACCTGGCAGGCTGTCCCAAACAGCAGCCTGAACTTGAGGGGAATTGCTTTTGCTCAACAGCGATTATAATTCCACGCTGTATATCCAGATTTTGACAAGTAAATCTCATATTTTAAACACAGGATTAAAAATTTTTATTACTACAGTGGGGATTAAGTAGTAAAGCCTCATAATGTAAGTCTGCAAAGTAGGAAACAGGAAAATAAAGTGAAATCTATTGTTCAAAATAACTTGGGCTTAACCCTCTGTCCCCTGGTGCAGACCCAGATTGCCGTGGGCAGTAATTATCCATGGATCTCCTGTAGCATTTCACAGGACAGGTAGGGGATATGGAATGTCTTCCTGTTGTTTTCCAAATCCCTCCATTTCCAGACTTGGCTGCACCATCGTGCTCAGAAATACCAGTGGCATTGAATAGCCTCCAAATGAGAAACCCAAACCAGGCAGGTTCATTTGCTGCTTTGACTTGGCTGATTACAACATAGCTCATTTCCGTTCCTCCTTGCTTGTTTTTAGAGGAAAGTCTCTTTATTAAGAGTTTCATTGTAACAGCGCAGTAAATAAAATAATTTCTCTGCTGAATAACTTTCAGCCTTTGGGTGAAACCCTGACCCACTGGAGCCAGCAGGACACTGAGGACAAGGTCCACACTTCTGCTCTACCAAGGATTCAGCTATTTCTACCAATATTGCTTTTCTGAACAAGTAATGAACTCCTAGTTTGCAATTAGCTGTTCCTCTGGATACAGCTTAGGAATCGAATAAAAATCACAGGCACAATCCGAATTCTTATGAATCTGAAATCTTTACTTTTGGCTCTTCCAGACAGGGAGAATTCTTACAATTTTTAATGACTTTCCACAAAATCATTTCCATGTCTTCAGCAAGAACCTGTGAGCTTTGGACTTGTTTTTAGAGTTAAACAAAAAATGGTTGATAAACATAAGCCTTCAGATGATGCTAAGGGGCTGAATCCATCTGATCACAAGTTAATTACCAGCCGTTTTCACACTACCAAAACATTCTTAAAAAAACAAATCAATGTGTAATAAATGATTTATGTGTGTCCAATAATTAAAACAGGAATGCTCAGCAGTCACCAGCTTTTACCACACTGGAATTGTCAGAAGGTGCTATTTCATTCTAGCAGTATCAGGTTTTATTTTACCTCCTGATTCTTGCACAAGGAGATAAAATCATTGAACATACAATTATTTAAACCCTCTTCATGGCAGGAGTTATAACTCTGCATTTATTTATTATGCCAACCACTGTTGTTTTGCTTCCTGGCACCCTCAGCTACTTTCCTTTTTCTCCAGGTAAGGAGCATACAAAGGGAGCTGCAGGCAGGAGTGGAGGTCATTCTGGGGCCAGAGAAATTTCAAGTTTTTCTTTCCATGTAATTTTAGCTGCCTTTTGATATGGTCCTTAATTAACTAGGAAACCTGTTCTTTCATTTCCAATGAAACATATTGATGGTGCATTCTGACTTGGCTTCTAATCCATTTTCCTTTTGCTGTAATCAGTATGAAGATGCCACAAAGCTACAGGTAACATTAAAAAGATCTTTTCTTTATCCCATGCAATTAATTTCCTTCTCTATCTCCTTTCCATTATATAACCAGTGTAACAAAATAGTGTATAAGGCTGCCTTGTAGGCAAGGTGAATTGAGTTTTTTGGTAGTACTGGTCATCCTTGCTTGAAGTAGAGCTGGAGACAAGTCCTGGAGTTGGGAAAAACTCTGATTTTCCTCTAAGAAGGGCTGCCTTGCAGGGTCAGAGTTTGTTGCAAGTGCAGTGTGTGCTGCAGTTTGTGTGATTGTTTTCAGGAGGACCTCTGCAGTTTCAGGGATAGGGGTTCTACACGTGTCCAAACATGACTGTGGGAATGCAGGATTTGTTCTGCTCTGTCAAACCATTAATTCATGCTTTCTGGAATCCTGCATTTGTTTCACAAACTGAAACTCATTATCAGTTTGTGCCAGCTCCCCAGGAGAAGGTGGCACTGGGGTGAGCAGGAAGAGAAGGGGTGAAGCCTAAAGTATTCTCCAATAGGAAGGATTTATCTTTGCCTTTTTTTTTACCAGACGTAGCAATTGTAACCTAGAGACTGAAATGCAGAGGTGGTTGTGGATGCTGTTGTTGGAACTGAAGTTCTGGTTAGTTGGAATTTTAAACCTTACTGGGAAAACTCCCAGTTCAGACATCCTTATGTTCAGGAGATGCCTGAGTTGTGCTTGCTATGGGGACACAGCCATGCAGTTACACAGCCCTTCAGAAAACTCAAACACAAGGTGGGGATGAAACGTGCTGTTCAACAGGTTGACTCCATAGTGCTTCTCCTGTCAACTCTAAAGTTCTTTGTGATAAATAATAGATAAATACTGGAGGATAATGTTGCTCTGCTGTCATGAATTGCACAGAGCTTTTATCATATAACGTAGGATGTGTTGTGGGGCTATTGGGTAAAAGCTGTGGGATTTGGCACAACAGAAGGAAAGAACAAAAGATGACAGAGAAGGCAAATTAAGGTTACAGTTTTTGTTAATTAACTTCCTCCCTGGCTTTTACTTTCACTCCTGCCAGCAAGCCCGTTCCTGCTTTGTCCATAAAGCCCCGTAGTCACAGGGGACTGATCCTGGGGGGAGTTTATGTTACATTTAAGATAAACATAATGCCACAGGTAAAGTCAGAGGTAATGAGTTTGGAACCGCTCCCAGAGCAGCTGGGTAAGGGAAGACTGAGGAAAATTGGGGTAGTTCAGCCTGGAGAAGCTAATTGTGAGTTTCTAGTACATGAAAGGAGCCTACAAGAATGATGGAGAGAGATTATTTTATTTTTGTCTGGAGTGATGGGACGAGGAGGAGCGGCTTCAAACTGAGAGTAGGCTTAGATTGTATATTACAAAGAAAAAACGTTGGTGAGGCCCTGGCATAGATTTCCCAGCAAATTTTGTGGCTGCCCCAGACCAGGCTGGAATGCGTCCCCACCAAACAGCGAGAGGACGAGCTTTAAAGTCCTTCCAACCCAAACCATCGTGTGCCTGTACGATCACGCCAGCACCACCACCATGATCAGCACTCCCCGTGTCCCCAGGGGCCATATCCGTGTATTTTTAACCCTCAGGGCTGTGGCTGCACAGGCGGGAAGGCGCCGCCGCCCTCCCGGCTCCCCTCAGCCCTCAGGGCCGCGCGCGCCAACGGTGCCGCAGCCTCTGGCGCCGCCTGTCGGACGCGCCGCGCTCCCCTCACGGATCGATCCCGCTCCATTACCCGCGGCCAAACCTCGGGGTTTTAGAGCGGGTTCACCAAATTGTCAATTAAGTGCAAATCAATCCCCGGCCATTTATCACTGTGTTAATCCGCCCGCGTGCTGCAAGGCGAGAAATCGATCTGCTCGTGTCACCGGGGAGCAATCGCGGCGCGCTGGCAGCCCGGCAGCTGCCGGATCAGGGCAAGCGCGGAAATTTATAATCCCGGAGAAAAATTGCGGCTCGCCAAGAGGCACATTAGGAACTTGGGGAAGTTGAGTGTGGGCAGGGGGAAGGGGCTGTGACAAAGAGGTTGTGTGGGGAGACCCGGCTCTCGAGGGGTCCTGCTGGGAGACTTGGGCCTGAGGAGCTGCTGATTTATCAAGGGCATAAATAAAGATTATTGTTAACTCGGATCAATGCCTTCATATGAGGTTTTAGGGGAATGGCTCATTTACCCTGCGAGGTGGGTGCAGATATACTGCGGCGTTTGGCTGCAGTCCTGGGAATCTCAAAGGGGAACAACAAAAACAAGTGAAAGGAGCAGTGGAAAGAGCCTCAGGTTGTGCCAGGGGAGGTTTAGGTTGGATATTAGGAAAAAGCTCTCTGTGGAAAGCATAGGCACAGGGAAGTAGTGGAGTCACCATTCTTAGGAGCAATCCTGGACACTTCCAGGGATAGGGCAGCCACAGCTTCTCTGGGCAACTTGTGTGGGGCTTCACCACCCTCATGGGGAAGAATTTATTTCTAATATCTCATCTAAACCTGTCCTTATTCAGTTTGAAGCCATTCCTTCTTGTCCTGTCACTACACGCTCTTATGAAAAGTCCCTCTCCATCTTCCTAGTAGGTTTTCCTCGTGCACATTTGGACTTGATGATCTTACAGGTCTTTTCCAACCTTAACAGTTCCACGATTCTTTGCCCATCACGGCTATTGTTTAAAATGCTCCCAGAAAAATCCTCACTCCACATTTGAGGGGAAATAAAACATCTCAATTATCTTACGTGGCGCTCCCAGAATTGCTGGAAAGGGTGTCCAAATGCCTTCCCTGGAGGATTGCCAGAGGTCAGTGTGGGCAGAGCCTGTTCTGTAAGAGCCCACCAAGAGAAATGACTATTGGGGAGCTCATTTCTTGAGCTTTCTTTAGGGTCTTACTGAATGCAAAGCTTGAAATCATAAGCGTAAGCCAAGAGCTGGGGAATTAAAATGGTGAAGTGATTATTAGCTTAAAGAGGTGAACAGTTATTTCCTCTGGAAAAGAAGGGCTGTGCTGGACAACAGCCTGTAACTGCAGGGATGCAGCATCCCGGGCTGACACTGCCACAGGATTTTGGGGTGGTGATTTCTCATTTCATAACTTCCTCTGGCTGCTTTTGGGAGCTGTCATTGCTTCTCACTGAAATTGTGCTGGGTTCCCTTGGTGCAATACTGGGAATAAAAGAGCAATGCAGCTTGTAAAGGGAAATTGAAACAGACAAGAAAAAGTGTAGTGAACCCTTGAGGTATTCATTCCTTTAGTCTGAGTGAAAAATCTACCCTTTTATTTTCTTCATAGCTGTGTGAAGGTCAAGAAATTTGGTTCAAGACTCAGATCAATAACTAAAAACCAAAACTCTGGTTTAAAATTTTACATCAGTTTTCACTGCTGTGTTTCAATATAAACCAGACTGAAAACTGTCATTGTTTATCTCAGTTTGCTCCCTGCCAGGACCATAATTGGGTAGGCACAGCTTTCTTGCAGAAAGAAAATCTATGTCCAATCAGGATTTGTACTTTTTGGCAATGACAGCAATCTGGTCATAGACTAAAAAAAAAATAAAAAAATCTACTGATTATATTATTGAACTGTTTAGAAACTCCTGTATTTCAGCTAAAGAAAAAAATATTTGCTGGCTTCTTCTGACATTCAGGTGCTCTTTATCCATAATGCTCTGTAGTTCTTTGAGTTAAATGGGAGGAAATCAGTCATGTGGATCTTTTCACTCCCAGTGACTTTCATTAGAACAAAAGAAAAAATATCGAAAAGGAATCAATCCGTGTTTATGCGTGTTACATTTTTCTTGTAAAATCAGCTAAAATATCAGTCAGAATCAGGTTGGTTGGTCTTGGTTCCCAGATTAAGGAATTAAAGATCGACTAAACTCCTCTCAAGTATTTAAGAAACGAACCATCTGTATAAGAATCTAGGACAGATTACACTTAACCTTATTCTGAAGCAAGAGATTAAGATGAGAACAGCTACTGTAATTAAGATGCTGCAGATGCTGTTCACTAAATATGCAGCAAAGGAGATCCTGGATGCTTGTGCTGCAAGAGAGTGAAAAATAATAGAGGATCTCTACTAAAAAAGCCTCAATAATTTGTGAAAACTGTCCCACTTCAATAATTCCTGTTAAATTTTCTCAGCTGTGCTAGTGATTCACTGCTGGGGTCTCTTCCCATGGGCTGTGGGGATGTTCCCCACTAAGTCTTTAAAACCAGGCCAGGTGTCTGTTGGAAGGTTGTTCTCTTGCCCCACTACTGCAAAAGCTTCTGGAAAAGGGTTTTATTCCTCTTGTGGGAGGCCAAAGGAAATGGGCAGGCTGTGCCATCCCAGATTTACAGTTCATTTTGGGATTCCCAGCCACAATAGGTCTTTATCTCACCTCTTTCTGGGCAAAATGTACAATTTATAATAGGGACTGTGGCTCAGGAGCAAGGAGGTCTTGGAACTAAGGTGGGAAGTAGGTTGGGTTGAGTTTTTTCAGTTTCTTTTAGGGTTTTTTTTCTTAGTTTTCAGTTTTTAAAGGTTATCCTGAAACCTTTCCTGAAAGTAAAGTAAATAATCAAGTGACAGTATGAAATAGTGTGTGCCCTGTACAGAATCTGTTTACCTCCTATTTTCCTGGACAAAAGGATTCCTTGCTGACGCCTGCAAGAACTCCAGGCTCCTCCTAACTGCACAGACTGCGAGCACATGGATATTGCCAAATCAGGGATTTTTCATGGATAAGCCATTTCCTGTGTGACCTTTGTATCTGGTAGCTAATGAAAGAATTTTGGCTACTCTGACTCTGGGACAGAGCTGAAATACCAGAGCATCAATCTAACTGGCCTTGAGAAAGCCACCAGCTGGGATCTGGTTCCTGGTGGGAAGCCCAGGCCTGGAAGTGAGCAGATCATTCCCAAGTGCTCATCTGTAAATCGTGTTGTAGCTCATCAGTCTGGTGCTTAATGAAGTGTTTATTGAACAGCAAGATTCCAAATTGTGCCAGTAAGAGACAACTAAATCCTAAGCAGTGTTCTAGCAACTGGGACTCCCAAACGAGCCAGGAAGTAGAAATAAAACCAGGGTGTTTTTTAAAAACTTATTTACCTGCAGAGATCTAATTATTAGCAGTAAGAATTTTCTTTCACTGTCCAAGTGGGAGATTTTTGTTAAAAAAGGAGAAATGACACTGAGGTGTTCCCTGAAGGAACTGAAGTTATTTGGCCATCCTGCCTGTGCTTTGTGGACCTTTGCTACTCCAAAAACCTCACCTGAAAGGAGGGGGGAACATCCTCAAAATATTATCTATACTTAATAGAAAGCAACACATTTGAAAGTGCTCCAGAAATGAGTTGTACATTATTTAAAAAGAGAAGAGTATTTCTGCTTTCCTTGGGTCTCACTTTTCTTGCCTATCAGATTATTATTTTTTTTTTCCCTGGGATGGCAGGGAGTTGCTTAAAATGAAAAATTGATCCCGATGAACAGCTGAAAACTGGTTTGCATAAGTCACAGTTATTATTCAGATATTACAATGCAAGGCAGTGAGACCCATGAATACTTGCATGGAAGCATTTAAATATAAAAGCTTAGTACTTCCAACCCCAAACAATCCCTGCAGCCTGCCAACAAACGAGAATCTTACTGGAATACACATAAATCATCTCGTTTCTGACAAATCCTGAAGAAGCAGGGGGAGGGGGAACAGAATCCCTTGCTAATTCCCCCAAGCTGTTGTTTATTGAAATTAGGCAGCAAGGATAAACTATAGCTGGATCAATAATTATCTGTCTAATATAATCAAGTGCCTCCTATGAGAGTCTGTCGGGAAGCACAACTTCCTGCCAAAGCCATGTTTCATGAGAAGAGCTGTCGGGAGGTTCCAATGCCGGGAATGCCAACCAGGATTGTCCCGCTGGATGGTTCAGGAGAGGGGTGCTCCCCCCAGCCTGTGCTGCAGCTTCTGCAGTTATTGCTCCTTTTTTGCCCCATACCAGCACCACCAGGCAAAGTCTGATGGACTCACGGGCTGCAAATCCCACAGCAGGTTTGGCGCTGGAGCGAGGCAGGAGTGGACGATTCTATCACGTAACACAAAATGCTTGTTTTTTAAATGCGTTTTTTATGTTCTGAATTCTCCTGCCACCACCTAACTTTCATGTTCTTGGAGGGGTAGAGTTGAGGACTTGTTGCCATGAGTGACTGGGTGCTCTGAAGGAGCCTCCATCTGTAGAGGAACAAGGAATACAGCTGCAAATCCTGGAGCACAGAACACTTAACCAGCACTTCTATTGAAACAAATGAACTGGGAGACAGGAATAAGCAGGAGACATTTCCTGGAGGCGGAAAATGAAGAGCAGAATCTATTTTGCCATATTCAAATCCCTGTTGCTTGAAACAACCCTCTTTTACCCTCCAGATGATGATTGCTAAGACTGCAGAAATTCCTGTGATTAGATACCTGTACAGACAGAGCTAATTGCAACTCTGTGATGAGAATGAAAGCAGAAAAGTATTCTGGTAATTTTCTCCTTCTCTAAACTGCTTTTAACATTCATCAAGAGGTTCCTTGCATTTTTCTGATTTTTAGGCTTCCTACTTGAAGTTTCACATCTGAGCATTATTTTGACAGACAACCCACTTACACTGTGAATTAGGCATTTACAAGTGACTTTCTTCTGTTTCCACAGTTCAGCTGCAGAATATTAAAGGCTTGTAGGTGTTACTGATAGTCATATATTGCAGCAATAATGTGTCCTACTGCGATGAACGTCGCTGCAGAATTCATCAGATCCATGAAAAATAGTTCCACGTGCACGAGTGTGGAAGTTCACCGCAGTGCTTGTGCCTGGCCTGTGTTGGCAATAGCCATAGATCACTCCATGACACTGCTGAATGCTTCCCCACATCCATATGAAAATGTCTCCCTGAAATGGAATTCACAATTTTGGACCCTCCTCAACACCCCCACAGGTACATATGTTCCTGGAGCGACTTAATGTATGTTCTTGTGATAGGCACAGCCTTATCTTTATATATGCATTTAAGAGACCCTTTCCTGCCTGTTCTCAGCTTGGATTGGAGTGTGATGCAGGGTTGGAAATATCCAGAAGTTTAGGGTTATTATAGGTATTCTTATTTTCTTTGAAAATTTGTGTTTCTTATAAATGAAAGATAATTACACAATGGTAATAAAACAAAAAGAAATACAAATAATTGGTGTTACCTGCAGATGTAGCCACTCACTAGGTCCAGTCAGAACTATGTGATTAAAAGTTTTATGACTAATAACAGTAGCTATGAAGGGTCTCTCCTGTTGGAAAGGCCACTTTTAATGCAGATGTGCTTTCCCCAGAGAGCTTGCAGCAGACATTTAGACTTTACAAAAAGCAATAAGCAAATGTATCTCTGTAACACATCCTCTTTGGTATTTCTGTTTCAGCTGGCAAAATAAAACCTGGTGTTCAGAAAAGGGCTCCTTAAAATCTGCCAAGAATAGGAGAGTTTAATACCTGAGCAGATAAAATCAGCTCCCAGCCTGTGAGATCTGCCTCCTCAGAAACTGCCTGCCAGGTGAGCGTGAGAAACATTTAATGTTTTGATGCTCCATGGCTACTTTCTGATCTAATTTTACACTTAGATGAGCAAGTTGAGCCGCTTTGGATTTAGCCAAGTAATTTAAATAATTTTCTGTGGCCCCTTTTCTTCTGTACAGGTGTTGGGTAAAAACTGGGATCCAGATCTGTGAGGAACAGGACAGGCACAGCTGTGGCCTGAATAAATCAGTAGCAAAGGTGTGGATGTCACCTGTGCTTTTTCACACTTTTCTTTATCATTTAGCTTTACTTAACAGAAGCTCTAGCAATAAAGGGCTAATCAACTTTTGATAGGCACCTATGATTAAAAATTAATTCAAATGTTCATTATTCCCAAGGGAGAAAAATGAACTTGGATATCTCAGAGGAAACAGGAGTTTGCCTGTAGAAAAACCATAGAAATAGCTTTGAAACTGTTTGTAGTACTTACACCTGGTGATTTGTGGTTCTGCTGTTCTTATACTTCAAGTGCTTTATACAGCCAGAGGTCAATCCTGGCTGACTTAGAAGACTGTAAGTCAGCAGCAATAATATGTAACCTGAGAAAGATTTGACCTCTGGACTGTATTTAGGGATTTTCAGCCATACCTCAAAATAGGAATGTGCAAATAATAAGATACATTAAATTTAAGCCTGCCAGTCTTTCACTACTGGGCCTTTATCCTGACTTACACTGGAAAACCTTTGCAAACAGAACTCCAGTGTAGCAATAAAGTGTCTGGGCTCAGTAGGAATATGTGTAAAGCCAAACATGCACATGTATATTTAGAAGGCTGAAGCCCTCCCCAAATATCCTGCTCAGTGAATAGTTGAAGCCATGAATAAAAGATCTCCATTTGCCTCAGTGGTCTCTCCAGGCTGGGTTCATTTCCACTTACAGATTATTACTCACCAAATGTATAGTCTATGGAAATCTAACTAATTTGTTGTTGTTTTCTGGTAGCTGCATCCTGCTGAGTTATTGATTGTCTGGACTCAAGGTATGCGTGTTATTGTAATAGGCTCCTGAGCTGTTAGCACACCATTGATTCAATATTTCTCTGGAGCAACAGCCTACTGCCAAGGAATTTCCAGGCACTGAGGGGCTGTAACTATTCCTATAAATTTTATTCTTAGCACTGTGAACTCGGACAAAACTCTTCTAGTTGTTGCCAAAACATTTATCATTATTAGCAGTAGAAGCGGGAAGCTGAATAAAAAATGGGAGCAAAGGAAACTCCTCTGCTGAAGAGAAGCTTCTAAATGTGCTTCACTGACCACCCCTATGTTCTCTCTCTTTCCAGCCCCTAAATTAGGGAGGCAGGACATCCTGGTGAGGGGCAGAAGCGGTAAATTAGCTCATGGAATTCTCTCCCTGCCTGCCTGGTGCCAGCAGTGTTCCCAAAAATGTGCCTCCCATTTCACAGGATCACAAACAGATCTCACTAGGCAAGGACTGAGGAAGGAGGCTGAGCAGCCCTTGTGCAATCTGCTCCTCTTTGTTAGTGAGGCAATTGGAGACATTTAGAAAAGGAGTGTGTTCATCACATTTGGTTGCAGGACTCTGCAGGATCACGGGCACGGATTCTCTAATTTATTTCAGATACACTCATGCCCAACTCTGTGCTTGGCTTTGCTTTTTTTCCTAGGTAGAGTGCTGTTTGCAGGGGGTGTAACATCTCCTGTGGAATAAGTGACACTGGGTGGGGTGAGGGCTTTATAACCATAAGTAAGGATCAGCTCGTATTTGTCCCTGGCTAATCCCTCGCCTGTTTCATCACTGATTCTCCCAGCTGAGCAACAAAGCCTGCAAGGAACCAACTAAAAAAAAAAACCAAAAAAACTGCATGAAACTAAAGGAAATCAAAAGCAAATTATTTTCCAGATTATAGCCCTCCAGAGCTGCTGAGATATTGCCCATTTTTCACAGCAGACAAAAACATTTTCCTGGGGATCAATTTAGCTTCCAGAAGTCGGCTCCTTTCAACCCATAATCCATCATATTTCCCCATTTGCAATCTCTCTGTGTCTGAGTGTTTTAAGTTTCCTATGAATTATTTTATAAAGAGTATAAAGAGGCCTTTTTTCCTGCTGAAATGAGGGAGTTGCCTTTCTGCCCTATCAGGTCAGATACCATTAGACTGTTGTACAAGGGGGCCCTGCCATCCATACCTCCATATTGGCAACTACCTTAGTAGGCTCATCTGTCAAAGAGATCCAGTAATCAATCACTGCAGTGATCAATATGCAGCTTATGCATTCATCATTCCTTTGAGGAGACTATTAAGATGAAGTTGTCAGTGAAACAGGAACAAAGGGAGAAATATACTGAGATGGCTGAGGGGTGGGAATGTGTGTTGGGGCGAGAAAGAGGAGCTTAAAAGGAGGAAATACAGCTCTGCTGAAAGAGGGAGAGAATTTTGCACCTTGAGGGAAGGAGAAGTTTGTGACAGATTTATCTGGATGCCCAGGAACGTGGTGCAGAAGGTGACTCATCTTTCAAGAGGCAGAGTGGTGTAAAAATTTCCAGATCTCTTGATTGGTGTGTCACTATGATTTGTGGGCTGCTCTGCCAAGGTAAAACAGGTACCACGAGGAGCTGGGCACAAGCAAGGCCAGGAGGGAGAGGCAGGAAAGCCTGAGAATGAATCCATGAGAAGCACGTTGAGGCAGGGAGAGGACTATTTATTTATTGCTCAGAACTCATGGCTTTATTCCATTTAATCCGAGCCCAGGAATTATTGCAAACATCGATGACCACTTCTGCTTGAGAAACACACCAGGGTCCCTCCAGGTCTCAGCAGCACAGGCACTTGGAGGCATTTCTGATGAACACAAGCTCGGTGCCTGGGGGACTCTGACCACAGATCCCCCCAAAGCCCACACTAAATCTGCCTCAGAGACAGGACTACAGGTCTATGTCCCCTTTTCCAAAGGCAGAGGAGTTGGGCTGGTTCCCAATGCTCACACCAGGTCCAGTGGAGTCAGGGGAAAGGGTTAACACAGTTGAACCTTGGGACTTTTCAGGCTCACTTATGATTATTCCCTTATCTGATGCAGAGCCATTATTTAGTCACTGTAATAATTTACATTAATTGGATGTAATGCATAACAAATTTATGAGATAGAAGCTAGGCTCAGCTTTTGCATGGAACTCATCTTTGTGATGTGCTGACCAAGCACAGCGGGCTGGGAGCTGCCAGTCAGAGAAGTGGTGCTGGCCCACATTGCCCAGGGAGTGCTGCAAAAACCCTTCAGCTGTGATTGCTGTGGGACTCCTACAATCATTATCAGTTATGGGTAAGTCTCTCCAGCAAATGGATAGAGGGATAAAGGTGTGTTTGCCATGAATTGTTTCTTGCCTGGTGCCAAACTGGACTGAAAGAGGAAGAAACCTGGATGTTTCTTCAGCTGAGTGTCTGAGCCAAGCCACAGGTCTGTCAGGGAGAAAACTGGAGGCAAGTGGTGACTGGGAGGCTCTGGCCAGAGGTCAGAGAGGACTCGGAAACAAAGAGGAAAGGGAAAAGCCTGTGATGTGATCCCTGGTGCTAATTATCTTGACCCCAGGGATTGTGTCTTAAAGTAACACACATGACCTGTGACTGTGAGGTTCTTCAACTGTGATCCAATAAAGGAATGAATTTTGTTTTGCATGTGTCCCCAGGGTATTGTCTCTTAACTGATTCATAATAAACCTGGAAAAACATAGGGTCCTTCCCATAACCTCCATATTCTTGCTTTAAAGACATGGTTTCCTTCTTATACTTAATGACCTATCTTAAAACTTTGGTCACCTCTAAGAACTGAAGTCCCTCATGTGCCAAGGGTCAAGTCCTGCTGGTTAGTTCCATTCTGCTGCTTTCTTCCCCTGGTGTCACCACTCTTTTCCTTCCTAGGGTGTCCCTACAGTGGCTAGTGACCCCAGTCTTGAGTCACTGGGCCTGGCAGGAGCAGGATTGGTGTTGTACTCGCACACATTTACCTTCCCCAGGCCAAGTTCTGCTCCACGATGGTCCAACCAGTGCCCAAGAGTCTCAAGTCCTCCTCTCTTGACAGTCTCTTCCAGGGTGCAATGTATCTTAGTCATTTGTCCTAATAATTTATTACAGAATTAAGTGTATTGCCTAGGAAGCATGCCAGTAATGCTCTGCCAGTATATGTACAACACTTTGTTAATTAAAAGTATTAGGCGATATAGACTCTATTGTTGTGAATTAATCAGTTTAATTACAAAGAGGATCAAGTATCATAGTTAAAATAATAGCTTTTGTCATGCACCAAGGTGAACGCCTCGCAGTTGGCAAATATTTTTTCATCTAAGTAGTAAATCATTGCCCACGTTCATGTTTCCCTTCCTCGCCACACTGTGTGGTCACCAAGCTGCTGCCAAGGTGGAGTGACAGGGAACGGAATTCACTTTTTCCCGTGTTTAGCCCACCGGGGTGGGGCTGTTCGGGGCTGGGAAGGGCAAGTGCCAGAGGCAGCCTGGAGCTGTCCCTCTCCAAACCTGCCACTATTCATGCTGGGAGCCGAGTGACAATCTCCCAGGCCTGCCGGAGGTATCCAAATCCATTTCCCTTATTTATTTGGGGGATTACTCGTTTCTCTCAGGCAGGAGTGGAGCGCAGGGGGTTGAAGGAGGTTTAATCCCCATGACAAGAGGAAACCTTGGAAAAGGTTAATTGCTGGGCTTTGCGTGCTGTGCCGTGTGGCTGCTCAGGTTGCGGCAGCGATGCCATCTGCTCAGCACCCCGCCCTGCATAATTCACCAGCCTCGCATGTCCTGGTGGGCTGAGGTTCGGATGAGCCTCCTGGGCTATTCATGAGGAAGTTGCCTTTAGGCAGAGCTCAGGTAACAGGTTACCCGACACCCCAGGCTGACTTCTGCTCTCTTGTCCTTTTGCCCTCATTGTTCCTGTCGGTGTGGGAGTTAAGAGCCACTAGAGAGGAGCTGGCTGGGTGGTCTGTCCCCAGCTTCCTCCTCTGAAGGGACAGGGCCCTGTCCTGGCCCCAGCCATGCCTCCAAAGGCTGAGGCCACTCTTCTGTCCCCAAACTTCTCCAAAGGCACAGTGCCCTGTCACAGGCAGTGCTGCTCTGCACCTCGTCCTGCTCGAGCATCACCAGTTTGTGAGTCACTCCTTCAGACTGACACTGCAGCTTTGATGCTATTCCCCATCCAACCCACCTCCATTCCCCACTGGGCATGGACACTGCAATGCAAGGACACTTCATTTTCCTTATCCCATTAAAAGCTCGACCTGTTTGGAAGTTCCTTCTGGCTTCTCTAACAGCCACAAGCTCAGGCAGAGTTTCACCTGACACCAGAGCTGTGCTTTAGGGCTCCACACTGCCACTTTATGGGTGGAACCTCAGCAACACAGTGTGACTGGGATGTTTTCCTACCTCTCCATGCCCTGGGATGTTTTCCTACCTCTCCAGGCCTTATGTGGGATAAACCATTTCCACAGGGTTTTTAACTTGATATGGAGTTGGTCTCTTCTGCCAGGGCACCCTTCTCATCTCTGCTGTGTAACCTGAATTCAACTGCTCTCTCCCCATGAATATTTAACTGGGGATCTTAGCAGATGAGCTCCAGCTAACATGTGGCAAACAGATTTCCAGTACAAAAGGGCCTGCTAAAGTGATGATGCATGAAAAAAACCCTAGAAGGAAAGGAGAGGGAAGTGCAGGTGAGCACAGTGAACTCCAACCAGCAGCTCCAGTGAGCTGAGCAAGGGGAGAAAGGAGCACCAGGGGCTCTGGCAGAGCAAGCAAGGAGGGCATTGGTGAGGGACAGAGACCAAAACAGCTCAGGCAGATAAACTGGAGCTCTCTGATTAGCCTAAACCCTTATCTATGGGAGCTTGGAGTGGTTTAATTGATACTGCAGCCTTCAGCAAACTGCTGATGAGAGACTCCTGGGTTAAAAGCAGTAGATAAACATATAATGCATACATTTGCATAGCTTTTTTTAGGTCCTTCATAGAGAAAACTTATACAGATCCTCCAGCAGTGAGTTCCATCGTCCTGTAACGCTCTGCGGGGAAAAATAATCAGCATGATGATTTTACTGTGTTCCACTTAATTCTTCCACAGAAAGTAAACTATGTTTTATTCTTTTCATAGAATATTATCTTGATTATTTGCAGACAACTACTGTGTACAATTTCTCAATACACTCTACCCAGGTAAATCTGTGGTTCTGAGGTTCATTAACCACAAAATAGAGGATTAATTTGAGATCCAGTGAGAGATTAATTTGGTAATTTCCCTTCACCGATGAGGTGAAAACCAGTAGTACTGTCAATAGCAAAAGGTCTTTCTGCTCTATTGAACAGCCTGAATATTAACAGTAATCTCTGCTGCTCTCTTCAGCCAAAAAGGAGATGCTCTGACCCCCACCCCCCAAGGACTCATTAATGATAAAGGGCCCAGATTACCAAATTAAACGGAATTGCTTTGACCCAAGTAAGGGCAACAGGTTAATTTTTGCATAAACCATGACCATGTTCGTGCCTGAATTTCTCTCCAGGCCCGTGCCTGGGTGTGGGGCTCGGGGACACTCAGAGGTGAAGGTCTCTGGGCGTCTGTGCTCCTGAAATATTGGCTGTTTCACCGTGTCTCCCTCCTGAGAGGGATGAGCAGGATTTACAAGGCAGGGCTGATTTGAACTGAAGCAGCCATTTGCACAGAATAATTTCCTTTTCAAGCCCTAAATTCAGACTTTATGGCATCCTCTGCTCCTTTTGGTCTGCTGTGTGTCCTCCCTCTGATCCCACTTGTCGTTCACACAGCTCAAGGCAGAGGCTGCCCTGCCAGGGCCAAGGAGAAGAGACAGGAACCGGCAAATTGGGGCCTTTGTTTCCATGTGTAATCCCTGGATGTGCTTGTATTCCAAGAGGAAACACACCAGCAAAGGCAGGCAGTGAGAAAGGAGCTGCACTGGACCCAGCTTGGAGGCTGGGAACCTTTAACAGAGCTGGGGTTAGGGCTGTGAATAGAGGTGCAGCTGTTTGGGAGAAAATTCCAGCCACCAAGGAGATGGAGGCTTGGCCATGTCTGAGCGAGTCCAGCCAGGAATTCTGGCACAAAGCTTCTGGGGCCAACAAGACTCTCCTTCCTAATACATATTTAGAATTTAAAATGAATCTGCTGCCATAAGGGGTGAAGAAATCCCTTGGGATAAATGTGAGGCTTTGGAAAAGGACCCTCAGCAGTTGGGGCTCCAAAGCAAGGAGCAGCCTTGCCTAGCCCAGCCTGCTCCTACCTTTCTCCTCTCCCAGGGCCTCCTTGCTCCTCCCCAGTTGTTTGGGATCCTCAAGCAAGGGATAACTGGGATTCCTCTGTGATGCAGAGCCTGGGGTGCTGCTGGGGGTGCCCCAAGGCAAGTGGGGTTCAGGCTGCCCCGTGAACAGCCTCTGGCTTTGTGCTAAGCTGGGAATTTATTGGTGTGAGTCAGGTTAATGTCCTATTACTTTGCATATTAATAATCTCTTATTACATTTGTTCTTAAGAGTGGTATCATGTTGAGGCAATGAGGATTAATGGCACCTCGGTAATATTTACATATTTACATTATTAAAAAGCAATACATCTTTTAGACAGCCCTGGGCATGGTGTAGAATTGCAGATGCTGTTCTGAGTCCACCACAGCCTTCACCCTGTCCTGCTCAGAGTCACCTTTCCCAGGTGTTCAGCAGGTTCAGCAGGGTGAGGAGGCTTGGGCACCCTCTGGGCAGAGCCAGCCCCTCCTGCTGTCCCACCTGGCCCATCCTCCTGGCCAACCCCTCCTGCTCCACGGGCCCAGTGACCTCAGCTCTCCCAAAGGCTGCTCAAACCACCCTCCCTCAGTGGCTGGGAGATGCTGGGGGGCTGCAGCTGGTGTTTGTTCCCTCCCTGGTGTGTCTAAGAACGATGGACAAGGGAACAAAAGTTTCTCCCCCACCACGTCACATCCCCAGGGAAAGGCACTGCGACTCGGCTGGAGGCTCCCAATCACCTCTACGGTCCTAAACTTAATTAAAGCTGCCAGCTTCTAATTAAACTACTTAATTAAGTGCCACATTGTCACTAGGTAAAGATGGAACAGACTTAATTATTTAGCACAATGACATAGAGGAAAAAACTCACTTTAGAAGTGTGACATCTCCTAGGTGGGCAGGATCCCGCCCTGCCCTGTGCCACCCCACAGTGCCAAGGGCCCAGCCAGTGTTCCCAGCAGCAGCTTGGTGTGAGAAGGGCCTTTTAGAGCTGGTTTGAGTTTCTGCAGAAAGGAGACATCTAAAACTTCCAATGACATCACCAGCCCTGCCCGGCACACTCTGAGTGTGGTCAGCACCCATCTTCTCACCATCTCTCAGCTCTCCTGAATCATCCCCAGATGTGGATCATGAACACCAGACCACAGAGGGGTCATCCTGATGATGAGCAGAGCCCAGCAGCCTCCCCAAGGTCAGGTTTGGCCTTCACACACTGGCAGAGGCTGCTGGTGGGTGCTCCCCCTGCCCCAGGGCCTCTCAGAGCAGCACTTGGCTTCACTCACCACCTTCTTCACCTCATTTCCTTTTAAAACTCCAGCTACAGGCTTCTGCCTGCAGGGTGATGTAACCTGAGTGATCCCAGGCTGGCATGCTGCAGGGAAGATTAATGGGCACTGTCTTGTCAATAAATCCATAAAGACCCCAAACCCAGTGATGAACGTGCAGAAGGTAAAGGCAATGGTTAATATCTTCCAAATAGGCCCCAGAGCCTTTGAGTGCAGGCAAAGAGGAAAGCACTGGTGACCCTTGTTAATCTTTTCACTGGCTCCAGCAACTATTGGCACCTTTCGCTGGCCAGAAATTTGCAAGTCTTTGGGGAGCAATGATTCCACAGTCGGGGTCTCTTTGAGAGAGGAAAAAAATTCCCTTTGCTCCTAAAATGGGACCATTCTTCCAAATGAAAATTGACATTTTGGTTTGAACTTCATGACCTCCAGTAATCACACTAATGGCCTTAGCTGGCTGGCTGGGAGGGAGCTGGCTGTGGCCAGGACTGATGGGACCTGTATGGATCGCTGGAAATGGGAGATGAGGATGGCAGAGGCTGCTAACCCTGGGCTCTAACTGGCCAAGGCACTGCAGGGGATTTCTGACCTGCTCTGGAGACTTTGAACTGCAGCAGGTTTGATCTTGGTTATTGACAGGGTGGTCACTGAGTGCTCTGAGCCATCCATCCATCCACACCCCTGTCCATCCATCCATTCTGAGCTGCCAGAGCCACTCGTGGAGCTGGCAGAGGGCAGTTCCCGTGCTCTGCACAGCTCCCAGCCTTTCTCAGACACTGCCCCTGGGGCTGAGGACCAGCAGCATTGGAGAGGGGCTCCCTGCCAGCCCCTCAGCCCCAGGCTCCCATCCAGCTGTGCACAACTGTCCAGGAACAGCTCCAGGACCCTGGTTCCCAGGGCAGAGCTGGAGTCAGGTTTCCTTTTGCCCCCTCTGCAAACACACAGTGAGCAAAAGTCCCCCTGTCCCCTCTTCCTCAGATGAAAATCCCATTTCCCATTTGTTATCCACCTGCACCTTGGTAGCTGGGGTTGGGAACTGGCTGTAACTAAGAATGCAAGAGGGCCCTTTTATTTTATTTTTTTTAATATCTCATTTAGCAGGTTAATATTCCATGTTATTTTAGGCTGTTTGTTCTATACATCTGCCACCCAAGCCTGTACAGATGTTTTAGGATTCTTTAATCCTGACAAAGGACTTAGTGTTAAGGAAAAATGGGTTACATAAAGATCCTTATCTCCTTAAGAAATAAAGCATGTTTTGGGCATATTGTGTACAAAACAAGACTAAAATAGAGACAGAACATTCTGGGGCCACTTACCAGATGTCCAGGTTGGGAGATGTGGGTCTGGTTTGCCTGCAGTTTTCCTGTCTGGCTCCTGAACAAGAGTTACAGCCTGGGATGGGCTCTGGGATCCCTCTGGGATGAGAGAAAAGGGATATGAATTTGTGGGAGACAAAAGTGCCAGCTTGGTGTGGAACAGGGAATTTCTGAGTTATTGTAAGTTCCCACTAAAGCAGCCTCCTGGATTGGATGGCAGGAGTTTTGCTTGGGAGAACACTTTTCCCAGGACACCAGCTCAGGCTGATGCTCTGCCCACGGCAGGACCAAGCCAAAAACCTCTCCCAGCTGGAGCTGTTGGAGTTTGCAGGCTCGTGTACAGTATTTCAGCCCATAAAATTGACACAGTTCTCACATTTTTGTGACTCTGGTGATTGATCCAGCCCCTGTAAATTACAAAAAGGAGTCACAATCCTCTAGGGTCTGAAGCAGAATATCAAAAGAGCATGGGCTCATGCTGCCTTAATTAAAACTTCATTTAATTAAAAACCTTGAGAGCTTTATTAGACTCAGTAATTGATTTAATTTTCTTGTGGAATTCTATTACAAAACACTTCCAGCACATTGGCTTTGGGATCTCCAGCACCATCCTCCACCCTGAGCAGCACCTCTGCCCTCTCCAAGGGACAAATCCCAAGTTTCTTGGCCCAGCAGATCCGAGAGTCTCCTGGGACATTCCTGCTCCGAGGGAATGATGTCCTGGCTGGAACAGGCAGCACCTCACAGCTCTCCCTTGTCAGAGGAGTTTCTCTCTGTCCCTCAGCTGGCAGAGCAGCAAAGCTGATCTCTCCTTCCAGATGGAGTTGAGGGGTAGCTGCATGTGAGATTTGTGCTCTCAAACACAGTCTGATCTCTCTGAGGTGATAAAAAACCCTCTGGCTTCTCCCTAGGGCTGAGCCTGCTTTGGCAACCCGGGATCCACTGTGGTTTTTGCAAAGGGAAAACCTGCAAAAAGGCAGGAAAACCTGGTCCCCATCACAAGAGGTTTTGCAGCAATTCCCAAAGGTGAGGGTGCCCCGTGCCACCCTGTGCCACCCAAACAGGCTGGCACTGGCCTTCCTGCATTCCCTTTTTGCTCCCAGCTCTGCTCTTCACTTGCTGCCTCAGACCAAAGTGGGTGTCTCTGTTCTAGGAATCAGCTGCCACATTTCCCCCAGCCCAGGCTGCATCTCTGTGCCAGGAAGGATTGGCAGGAGGGAGAGCTCTGGGAATTGCCCCAGCACCTCCTCCCCAGCCAGCTGGCAGTGGATACTCTGGAGAAATGATGGGTGTTAAAGCCTTTCTGCTCAGGACACAGGGAATCAAACAGTAAAAAAAGAATAATAAAAAGAAAACTCGCCACCACACAATGATTGTCTGATCTATATCTATTTCACAACATCCAGAATTAATAGGATACAGGAGTTAAAGCAACCATGGCAACTGAATGCAGAAAGGGCTGTCCTTGTAAATAAATGAATTCATAAATAACTCACAAGTGCTGATATAAAAAGTCATGGGAATCTAATGCAATGCTAATGCAATTCAAGCCTTCCCTTTTTTCCATGCAGAATTAGAATATTGGGTGCGCCTGGCTTTGCTCCGTGCTACAAGTGTCATTCTTAAGATAATAGAACTTGCTAATTGTACCAGGAGCCAGGCTGTGATTGATGAGGGCTTTGGGTTTTTTGTCTCCTTCATGTTCTTCCGAGCAAAATGTTGTACCACTAAGTTACAGGCTGGAAGTGAATTACGGAAAGTTAGGGAGCAAGGAGCAGGATTCATCCTGGCAGAGACACTCCAGCAAAATACATCCCTTGGGTGACCCTCAGTGTGGCATTTTTGGAAGAAATTATGTCAGCTCTTCTCCCTGTGCTTCCCGTGGTTATAATATATTTATATCATATTATTGGTGGAGGGCAATTTTGCCATGGAGATCTACATAAGGACAGGGGCAGCACTGTGATTTACACCAAAATCAGTTTTATTTCCTTGCAATGATTTCCCCCAGTTTGAAAATAGCTCTTGATAAATTTGAAGACAGTTTTGTCTTATAGACACTTTGTTCCTTTTTCTTGATAATTTTTATTGATACAGACTTTGCTACTGTTCTATGCTAGAAAGCCATTTTCTCCTTTGTACTACATAGTCTATGCATAATCGATGTCAAAAAGACTCTGAAAAGCTCTTGAGCACCAGAACTTTCTCTCAAGCTGTCAGCAAAACATTTTTCCAGGCTGCAGCCAAACCCCTCTCAGACCTCTTGCATTGCCAGTGCCCATTGCCCTGGGAACACAGTGACAACATTCCACTGGGCAGAAGAGACAAAGGGCGCGGTTTGCCCCACAGAAACGTGAGAGTTTGGTTTATCCCCTCAAAAACAGAAGTGGAGAAGGCTCAGGGGCCGCAGTGGAGGATGGAGCATCCATCCCAGAGGATGCAGGAGGTTCCCTCCGCTGGTCCTTCCCGCAGGCACCGCTCCATCCGCAGCTTTGATGTATCAGGGCGAACGGGCACGGGAGAGGGGGACATACCTGCTTCCCACCCAGAGAGCCTCGGGGAGAGGTTTCGCTCTGAATTCGAGCCTTCCAACGTTTCGGAGTTGGTTTTCCCCCCTCCCCGCCGCTCCCCGCCGGTGCGGCGCGGCAGCCGCGACATCCCTGGGGCAGGAGCACCGCCAGGCGGGATGCGGCCGCAGGCACAGCCCCGGCTTGTCCCCGCCGTGGGGACCCCCGGGGGATGCGGGGACCCCCGGGGGCTGCCCACACCCCGGCCATCGGGTCTGACCCTTGCCCCACACGGGAGATGCTGCCCGGGGAGTTTGGGGTTCAGGGATGCTCATCTGGATGGTTTTGAAAAAATAGTAATTTTAAAAAGAGCTCTTACAGTAATGTATATTAAAATTAGATTATTGAAGATGTATTTAGAGCGTCCCATCAAAAAGCACAGGGTGTTTTGGGTTCCTGGCCTGTGGGAATCCAGGGCTTCGCTCTGTCTTGCCCTGGATTGCCTGGGACCCTGGCAGGGGGTCAGGAACCCCCCTGGACAGAGCCCCCAGAGACACTGGCTGTGATCTCTGCCCATGGAAAAGAGTTTTCAATCTTACAGGATGAATTACCAGCTCTGAGTGTTTGATATGAGTAATAATTAAGTGTGGCACGGGTGCAAAAGTAAAATTTTAGGATTCTAGATAAGGGGTCCAAAGGGGACAAGATGGAGGAAATTGGGTGTGTCTTGTCCTTTTTCTCCTTCTTCATGCCCTCCATGTTTCACTGTGGTGTTGGCATTTTTCTGTTGGTTTAGGCTGGGGACACACTGTCCAACGTAGGTGACAGGTATTGGCACGTTATTGTAACTCCAGCACAGGTAGTTTCTGGTATTTAATGTTTGTAACATCCCACTGAGGGCAGAGCCCCACACGCTGCCCTGCAGGACAGAGCTGCGGCAGGGCAGCAGAACATGTTAGAGATAAACAGAATAAACAACCTTGAAACCAGCACAGACCAATTATGGCTTCTGCTTTGGCAGTGGGGCAGAAAGACAGAGACTTTCTACAACCTCAGAATCATCAATGCCTCAGATTCCAACACTGGCCCTGTGGACCCTCTCGTGCTGACAGCAATCGTGGTTAATCCCCAGCAGTGAGGACTTGACATCCACTGATGCTCTGGAATGAAGCCTAAGAAACACCAGAAAATTCGGCTTTCCATTGATCCCAGCGAGCTGAATGCTGTCCCTAAATCTGACACTTGGCCAATGCCCAGGGTAGGTGAGTTCATTGATTCAGAGCTTGGGCACAAACCCCTTTGCCAAGCCAAGGTTTGTCTCTGCTCCCTCCTGTTGCCCAGGAGGTTGCTGTGGCTAAAATTACCCCAGAGCTGACAAATTTCATCCACACTGGTGGATCCTGAAGGGTCTATGCAATGAGTTTAGCAGGATTCATCTGCACATGGTATGATTGAGATATAGTATTGATGAATGGAAAATCAGGGAACTGAGATTCCCAGAGAAAAGCTGTTCCTTTGACCTGAAATATCACACTTAGAGAAGCACTTAGCAGAGCCAGAGGGTTTGGGAGGTTTTCTCAGCCATCCCACCAAAGATCAGCTCCACAAGGCAGGGATGGATTGGGTTTTACTGCCTCCTGCTTAAATTAGACCCAGCCTACAAAGGAACAGAAGGCAATAATGACACCTCTCCTCGAGAGTTTTCTGTATAATAAGCAGTTTCTGACATCAGCCAGATCAGGACTCGCCAACATGATGCAGCAACAAGCTTTGGCAGGAATTCTGTGCCTGGCAAAGCATCCCATTCTATTTTCATTTGTTTCAGAGACAGTTACTCACTCACCATATGTGTGCAGCTGGCTCCTGCTCCAGCCCCTGCAGGTCAGCAGGAATCTTTCCATGTCTCCAGCATCTTTAAAATAACCACCTTCCCATCTTCCAGAGGTGGAGGGAACAGCCAGCCCAGTGAGGCTCTGTCTTTTGGGGTAAAGTGTCCCTGCTACACGACAACATACATTTTTTACGTGCATCCACCTTTTTGTGGGTTCACTGGGATCTCACCCACGCTGCCACCAAACTTTCCCTCCCTGTCCTGATTTCTGCAGCAGGGAGGGAGCAGTTTTCTGGGGCAGAGGGGAGGCAGGCAGCCCCCAGCCCCAGGAGCATCCTCTGGTTTGTTTTTAGAGCAGCAGAGGCTGGCAGCAGCAGGTTATTCTGCCCAAAATCAGTCTGAGGTGTCACGTAGATGGAATACATCAAACATTACTGTCTCACCGAGCCTCACACCAATCATTTATTTCTTTAGAAACTGCAGACTGCTCTAGTTTTATATTTCGCAAGTCACCTGTAAAATGTATATCCATAAAAGTCTTCCAGGAGGAGGATTCCTGCAGGGACACGGCAGCCTGGCCTGGCTGAGCTCTACAACCCGACCATCTGTGCTGGCTCTGCTGCTCCCCAGCCTGCAGGGAGCTCAGTGCAGGCCTTGCTGCTCTGTACATCCCTCAGGGTGCAAAGCTGCCAAACCCCAAAAAACACCCCAAAACTCTGCAGCCCTGGGGAGCTGGGAGAGCCACGGGCTCAGAGTGCTGCTCCAGGCTGCACCCAGGGCTTGCAGGGCTGCAGAACTGGGAATTAGTTCCACTTTCTGCTAAAAATGTCTTTTTATTTGGTTAGTCTAACAGGCTGCATTATTATTTACCACATGTGAATCTCCTCAAATTGATTAGAGCTGACATTTCCAGCCATAAGATGAGATCTGGAAAGAAGTAATAAGGAAAAATTATTTCACAAGATTTTGCACTTTATATTTGCAGGGAGGATCAATTAAATTTAAAATTTAAGGGCCAGATTCAACCTTAAATATCCTTTAAGGAAAAGGAAAGAGTTAATTCCCTCATTTGTTTTATTTCTTGCTCAGCAAAACCCAAGGAAGTTTAAGATGCCACTGGTTTTGAGTGGTGCTTTTGGATATGACTTGAAGGCAGCAGTGAATGCTTGAAAAACACCGAGTTAACACTTTATGATCTTTAAACCCTGAAGAATTATGGATGTCTACATGGCTATGGAATTGCTGGGGAAGTAATTGTTTCTGGGTCACCCAAGGAAATTTGTTAACTATTTTCCTGGATATTTTCTTGAGCATATGGGTTTTTATTTACTGATTTCTGCCAGGGACCAAATGGTGCTGAGTGCCAGACATTTATAAGCACAATCTCTATTTCAAATAAAAAGTGGCCAAAATGGTCAGTTAGGCTGTGGAAAGCATATTTTTCAGAGATAGAGAGAAAGAGAGAAGAGGAGAGTCTTGCAATGAGTTCATTCCCCCAGCAGCTAGGTGGACATTGTTATTTTTTGTAAAACGGGTGTGGAAAGGTTAAAGACCAAATATGGGTGTGATTTTTTCTGAGGTTCAGGTATTTTATAGGGTTGAATACACCTTAAAGCCTCCTTCACATGAACCTGTAAATGAGAACCTCTCCATAAAACCTTGCTTACGCCTGCAGAAGTGTAATGTTTAGCTCTCCACAAGTAATAGTATTGAAAGCTTTCCTAGGCAGGGGTCAGGCCCATTTTATTGTAAGTGCAGATCCATTCAAAGTGCAAAAGGACTGAGCTAAAGGACATCTTGATATTACAGGGCTGTTACTCCAGCTCCAGCCTAAACGACCTGAGCAGGGCTGGGGGTCATTGCCCCAGGGAAAGATCACACTCAGAAAATGACTCAAAAATGGGGAGGGGACAGCTCTGCAGGTTTGACTCCTCTGCTCATCTCGGGCTGAAATGAGATATTGACTCCATGGGCTAACATTGGAGCCATTCATCCACACGAGACAGGTGTCTGCTGGCAAAAATTCCCCTCCAAATGGGAAGAAAAAGATGTTTCCATTATAAAATGATAGTGACCACTCAGCTGCAGTTTTTTGCCCTCAGCCTCAAATGCATTTCTTGCATTCTGCCTCAGCACACCACCTTAGCGGCCCTTCACGTGCAGCACCACAGCAATTCATCATTACCCAGTCTCCAAATTATTCTAGTGTTGATTAAATTAGTAAATGCAATCACAATCTGAAGCAAGTTAATTGAGAGAATTTATTTGGCCCTGACAGTTTTATGCATGTTTGATTAAGTATTATAAGGTTTGTTTTTGATTTTGCATAATTTAACTTTAAATCCTGCACGGGGTGGGGGAGGGAGCATCAACTATTAATGACCAAAATAAACCCTTTTAAGACACATATATTTATGATTTATTTCTAAAGGCAGTATCTTCCAGATTTTTTTGTTCTGTTGCCAAAGTGACAAATATGTTTAAAGCAATATTTTGAGCCGTCCGCTTCTCGCTATAAATCTCTTGAAATGTGCACAATTCATTAAAAGTTTTGAAAGAAGTACAAGTTAGCATTTATATTGCAACAAGTGACATATAAATGTGTATGTTTGTCTTCAGAGAGGCCCATAAAACATCCAAGGCCTCGCCGGCCGCGCTGACGGGGACTAATGGCCCGCTCTCGGGGCTGATGATGAGTTTCATCACAAATCTTCAACGCTGTCAGCACAAAACTGTTCAATCAACAGGAATATGAGTTGTGTCTTTAGTAAAATTAGCACGGGGAAGAAATACAGCCCCGAGGGTTGTGGGCGGGTTCCCTGCTTGGAGCCCTCCTTGGGGATCTGATCTCTCTGAATGTCAAAGCTTCCATTCCTGCCTGACCTCGGGGCATTTCCTCCTTTATGGAGCATTTCAGCAGCAGAGAGGTCAAAACGTGCCAGGCAGAAAATTGAACGGGGCTGTGCTGATTTTTGTCACAGAATCAGGGAATGGTTTGGGTTGGAAGGGACTTCAAACCTCATCTCATTCCATTCTCGCCTTCCACGAGACCTTGAGCTGAAGGTCACCCTGACCTAAAAAACGAGAAAGGTCAGCCTTGGTAGTGGTGCAGACATGGTTTTGGGTTGTGGGGTCACTCATTGGAACTCCCTGGGGTTTTCTGGAGGGTAGGAGGGAAGACCTTTTCCCCCCAGGGGATTCCTGCAGGACGCCAGGAGCCCCCACTGCCACGCTTCCACTCAGCAGCACCTTCGTGATTCCCTGAGGCAAGACTGGAAAGACAAAGTGCCTTCATAATTTTATTATTGGAGCTGAAATTCCCATCTCTGGGTTATGGCTCCAGTCCCAAAGAAAGGCAGAGGGAAATAAATGAAATGTGGGTGGCTCTCCTGCTGATCCAAGTCACCAAACAGCTGTTCCCAGTTCCAAGCTACTGGGGAAATTTATCAGCTCTGCACATCCCCTCCTCCCTCCCATATTTTAGGATTGGCTTTTTGCAAATATTACAATGAATAGTATATGTATAATGTTAGAAAGTTTTGCTGTATTAATTCTCTTAAGTAGTGTGTTAAATATATTTTTAGGTTATGACACAATGTTAAAATAGAAACTGTGCTATGGAAGATACTTTTATACTAGCTCAAGAAAGAGATGAGATAAGCAAGAAATTCTTCACACAGAGATAACAGCGACAGGGCATATGAAGAGTTACAGCAGAAAAGAAAAACATTCTTCTACCTTTTCTCCACCTTTATGGAACAACCAGGATTAAGGAGAAGTTGACAAATACCAGAAAACTTCTTAATTTGCAAGGAATTTATGTGTCATGTATGAGAACTATGAATATTAGATTTAGGTGTTACTCAAAGCGAGTATCTCACCCTAAAAAAAAAAAAAAACTCCCCCCACATACATATTTTAACATTATGTTGGAACCTAAAGCTATATTTAACACACTACTTAAGAGAATTAATACAACATAACTTTCTAACATTACACATATAATATTCATTGTAATATTTGCAAAAAGCCAATCATAAAATATGCATTTTTCACATCCAGAATTCCTTCTGGTGTTTCAGGATCAAACTGCTCCACCGGGCAGGAGCTCCGGGACACCGGGAGAGGTTTGGCCTGTGCAGAGCAGCAGCTCTCAGAGGTGACAGATGGTCTGAGTAGTTGTTATTATTATTATTATTATTATTATTATTATTATTATTATTATTATTATTATTATTATTATTATTTAATGTTTTTCCACCGTGGCACTGCCCAGCCAGAAAGCAGGGCAGGGAGCCAACACCAACGTTGTGCCTTCTTTCCATTGTGGAGAAGAATTCCCAATTAAATCGAAGGGGAAAGAGCAGGGAGGAGGAAGTTCTTTTCCTTCCCTTTGTATCGCTTTGAATTTTCCTCCACCTCTTAGTTTTTTTAAGAACTTTTTTGGGTCTTTGGGGGATTCTCTGGACAGCTTTGGGGGAGTCTCTGGGCAACTCTTGGCTGCTGCTGAGGTTATGCTGGACATGGCACATCAGCCTTGGTGTGACCCTGGTGTAACCCTGGTGGGATCTCCTCTGTGTAACTCCAGTGTAACCTCCTCTGTGTAAACCCGGTGTAACCCTGGTGTGACCTCCTCTGTGTAAATCCGGTGTAACCCCGGTGTGACCTCTGTGTAACCCTGCTGTAACCCCGGTGTGACCCCCGGTGTAAGCCCGGTGCAACCTCCTCTGTGTAACCCCGGTGTAACGCCAGTGTAACCTCTGGGTAATCCCGGTGTAACCCCCGGTGTAACCTCTGTGTAACCCCTGTGTAACCCGGCTGTAACCTCGGTATAACCCCGGTGTAACCCCCGGTGTGACCTGCTCTGTGTAATCCCGGTGTAACCCCGGTGTGATCCCCGGTGTAACCTCTGTGTAACCCCGGTGTAACCCCGGTGTGACCAGGCCCCGCCGCCCTTCCGTTGCCAGGGCAACGCGTCGCTTCACTTCCGGCGCGGCGCGATGACGCCATCACCGCGCGCCGCCGCCGCTCCCCGCCCGCCGCCGCCGCCGCCGGAACCGGAGGAACCGGGGCCGCCCCTGCACATGCGCAGAGCGGGCGCCCGGCGGCCCGGGCCTCGCTCCGCCCGGGCCCGGCGCGGCCATGGGCACCACGGTGAGTGCGGGGCACGGCCACGGGGCCCGGGCCTCGCTCTGCGGCGGCGGGAGCTCCGCCCCGGGGCGAGGCGGTGCGGAAGGCTCGGGCACTGCCGCCGGGCCTGCAGATCCCCGTTCCCGGGGCGAGCCGCGGCCGTGCGGGGCCGCCGGGGAAGGCCGGGCCGAGCTCCCTCCCGGGGTCGGTGCGATGTAGGAGGAGCCGGTGTTTCCGCCCCTCCCGGTGCTCCCCCCGGTTTAACCTTTCTTTGTCATCGTCCCCAACGCCGTGCGGCTCCTCCCGGAGCGCTCGGGGCCCGCCGGAGGGTCCCGGCACGTCCGGGTGGGCGCGGAGGTTTCCGCTCCTCGCTCCCCGCTTTAACGGGAGGCAGTGAGAACGCGGAACGGGAATTTATTGGAATTTATTGGCGTTTTAACGCCCTGGTGCTGGCGGTGCCTCCTGCTGGAATCCTCGCAGCTCTGGGGTGATGCCCCCAAAAGACCCAGTTGGCCCCCAAAATTACGGAGTGGATGTCCAAACCTGCAAAACACAGACTGGGGGATAATCACAGAATCAAGTTTTGGGGTGGAAGGGACTTAAAAACTCGCCCCATTCCACCCCCTCCATGGGCAGGGACACCTTCCACTGGCCCAGGCTGCTCCAAGCCCCGTTCAACCTGGATTTGGACACACCCAGGGCCTGCCCACCCTCCCAGGGCAGGATTTGCTATTCCATATTCAGTTTGTGCTCCCTGCTTTGTGTTCCATGTAAAATCTGTGGCAGGAGAAGGTGACCAGCACGGGTTGGTTGGGATTTTCTGTCCTGGCATTGAGAAGCAGCTCCCTGGTTGTTCCCAGCATGAAATCCATACATTGCTGAGTGCTGGGATCTTTTTAGAGTCTTCATGGGCTTGAAAGTTCATGCTTGAGGAGAGGCCTCACTTGTGAGCATTTTAATGCACAGAATGAGCAAATTGGAAATTATTGTGTTGTTTTTTCTTTTAGATCAGCTCCTGTGCAGAGAGTTGTGAGTTTATGAAGCACCTCAGCAGTTTCTGTCACTCTTCCTAGAAGGTGTCACAGGAAAACTTCGCTCTTTTGTTCCAAGAACTCAGTGGCATCCCAGAACGGTGACGACCTGGATGGCAGCACCCCTAAAATGTAATAATTCAGAGTTTATTTTGTCCCCCCAATGCTCCAGTGTTGATATTTGAGTTCATCCAAAGAGCATGAACCCACCAAAGGCTGTTTGTTCCCGTGGTGGGCACAGCAACTATTTGAGGGTTTGCTGGCAAACTTTGTGCAGGAAGTTGCAGGGAGAGGCTGCACTGCCAGGCATGGAATGCTCTGACTCCCCAGCATGGGATTTTTGACCTGAATTGCTTTAGTCCTCCAAAAATATCTCAGGGAGCAAACTGTGAGCAGTTCATGTGGGAGGTGTGTGGGGTCACATGCTCCAGAACTGGGTTGGGTTTAGGTTCAGTGTCTGAGCAGTTCCTGTGCCTTGCAAAAGCCACATTTCTGACATTTCTGACTGGCATTTCCTGGCTCCAGACAGGAAATAAGGCAAGAGGCACCTAAAATGATGAAATTATGAGGGTGTCTGTGATGCTTGAGGAGAACCCTTGGTTTCATAAATTCCTTAAATCATAATTTAGCCCTTACTCCTTTTTGGTAGTCCCTGATCTGTGTAGAGCCAACACTGCCTCAAATTTCTGTAAGGGCAAAAAGGATTTGGAACATGGAGCTGAGCAAGAGAGATCAGAACTGGAATTTCCATTTCCCTGGAATTTGAGGCAGGAAGCAGGCAGAGACTTCCCCACTGATACACATTGAATCAGAGCAGGATTTTGATATCAAAAGTACAATTTCCTGCAGCATTGTCATTTGCTCTGTGGTTAGTTCTGTTAGTAATGAAACTAAAGAATCCTTAAAGTAACTCTTGAATTAATTTTAATTTTCACAACAGTCAGATTTTTGGTTCAACAAAGGAAGGATCTGCCTGGATCTGAACACTTGGGTGTGTGAGGGGTCTGGGGAAGTCCCTGTTGTTTTCCAGCATTATCTGATGAGTGCATTGTCATTTCATAATTCCCGGAATTTGGCACATCAGAAGCCTGGGGTGAAGCAGAGAGCAGCTCAGAGGCTCCTGCTCATCACTCACACGACAACAATGGGTGTGTGGAAGGATGTTAAGATTACAAATCCTAAACACTGCAGAAGATCAAGATAATGTCACTTATCTCTGCAGGTCCCCAAGCAGAGAAATAAACTGGTGGGTGCCTTTGAAAGGCTGCCTGGCCTTGCCTTGCAGTGACAGTGAGAGCACAAGGCTGGCTGAGCCAGGGGAGGTACATCCTGTGGAGTGTGAAAAACATGGTTGCCTCATTGTTCTTCCAAGACCTTCCATTATTTTCAGTTTGTTTATTTGGTGAAGCTTTGCCAAGTTTGGAAATGAGCACAAATCTGGAATCCACTTGCGAAAGTACTCAGAGAATTTTTTTTTTTTGTCTTTTAAAGGAAATGTGACCCCATACAAACACATACATTAATATTACTGCTCTCACATGAATATTATCGCTCAGGTGGGTGGGCTCTTGAGGGTGGCTGTTAGATTAGGAAAGATTTATGAATTAGCCAGGATAATTTCAGACCAAACCTCTTTGCTGCATTTACACTGGATAAAGTTTATAACAGGCTGTTGCTGGCTGGGGAATTTATTTGGAACCTGGCATGGAAATTAAGTGTATTTATGTGGGGAATAAGAAACAAAGAGGCAAAACAAAGCTGTTTTAAGGGAAGAAGTTGAGGTTTGAGAAGCAGTTGTAAGGGAGCGCTAATATTGAAATCAGCTGGGATAAATTGCTGTATTCAGCAGCTGCAGGAGAAGTGAAGCTTTCTATTGTCATTTAGAGAAAATTTCTCATGTTGGTGTTGTTTCCTAGCACCAAACCAACCTGCTCACTGTGCCTCCCTGCAGGTGTGTCCCTTGGTGGCTGCTCAGCACGGGATTAGCCGTGCCAGGCCGGCTGTGTGGCGCTGCCATCTGATATGTGCCCAGCAGGCCTGTATTCAGCAGCTTCAGGAGAAGTGAAGCTTTTTATTGTCATTTAGAGGAGATTTCTCTTGTTGGTGTTATTTCCTAGCACCAAAGCAACCTGCTCACTGTGCCTCTCCACAGGTGTGTCCAGCACAGGGTTAGCCATGCCAGGCCGGCTGCGTGGCACTGCCATCTGATATGTGCCCAGTGGCCTGGGGCAGGCCTATATCAGGAGAAGTGAAGCTTTCTATTGTCATTTAGAGGAAATTTCTCGTGTTGGTGTTGTTTCCTAGCACCAAACCAACCTACTCACTGTGCTCCCCACAGGTGTCTCCAGCACAGGGTTAGCTGTGCCAGGCCGGCTGTGTGGTGCTGCCAACTGATATGTTTGCCTAGCAGGCCTGTATTTAGCAGCTTCAGGAGAAGTGAAGTTTTTTATTGTCATTTAGAGGAGATTTCTCGTGTTGGTGTTGTTTCCCAGCCCCAAACCAACGTGCTCTCTCTGCTCCCCGCAGGTGCGTCCCTCGGCGGCCGCCCAGCGCGGGGATAGCGGTGCCCGGCCGGCTGCGTGGCGCTGCCATCTGATATGTGCCCGGCGGCCTGGGGCCTGGCGCGGGCTGCGCGGGGCCGGGCCCGATGCCGGTGATCCCCATTCCCCGGCGGGTGCGCTCGTTCCACGGCCCGCACACCACCTGCCTGCACTCGGCCTGCGGCCCCGTGCGCACCACGCACCTGGTGCGCACCAAGTACAACAACTTCGACATCTATCTCAAATCGCGATGGATGTACGGCTTCATCCGCTTCCTGCTCTACTTCAGCTGCAGCCTCTTCACCTCCATCCTCTGGGTGGCTCTCTCGATCTTGTTTTGCCTTCAGTACCTCGGCATCCGCATCTTCCTGCGCTTCCAGTACAAACTCTCCATCATCCTGCTCTTGCTGGGGCGGAGGCGGGTGGACTTCAGCCTCATGAATGAACTGCTCATCTACGGGATTCATGTGACCATGCTGCTGGTGGGGGGGCTGGGCTGGTGTTTCATGGTCTTTGTGGATATGTAAATAAAACCAAGCGCATGTGGGATCAGGAGGTGACTTTTCTTCTAGCCCCAAAATGTGTCAATATCCTCAATATCCTCCTCTTTTTTTTTTTTTTTATATAAATTAATTTATTTCTCAGTGGTAATTTTTGTGCATAAATTAACGTGCTTGTCTCTGGAATTTGTATCTGTTTGAAGGTGGAGGTGCCATTTTGATTATCAAAGTGCAATACTTGACTGGGTGTTTTATTCTTTGCACAGTGCAAGTTAGTGTAAGTTTCTTTTAATTAAGAGCTTATTTTACTGCTGTTCCTGTATTCATGTGGCCGTGAAAAAGGCACTGATTTATCTGGAGGACAGAAGCCAAATAATTTTGCACTCCACACTCTTAACCCATCTTCACCATTTTCCTAAAAATGTTCCTTAATGTCTCAGGCATGTAATAACTATCTTCCTTGTAGGTTTTTGTTTTGCATATTCCCAGTAAGAATCTGGGCCCAAAATTCAACAGACTGTAGGGCTTTGGGATTTTTTTCCTCTTTTATTTTTAGATTTATGCAAGACATACATTTGCCCCACTCTCCTGTTTCATCCACTTTAAGGTGATTATGTAGCTTTGAGTGGCTTTGTCCTTTTCAGACATTTAGTGCTGAGTAATTGAGTCTTTCCCTACCAGCACAAATCCACGGCAGGGATGGGAGCAGGGCTTGCTATCATGTGCTCCTGAAATTCCCAGTCACGGCAAATCTGTTCTCATTTTGCAGTGATTAAGGGGGACCCATTGCAGTGATCCTCAGTGTTGTGGTCCTGGCATTTGGTTCTGCTTTTCCCTGAATTGATTCGTTCCAGCTTTCTCAGAGATTCTTCTGTCTCACCTCGCTGTGCTCCGTGAGACTTACCTGGGAGAGACTGGAAGCAGAGTGCAGTCTGAGCTGGCAATAACTGTTCCCTGAAATGACACAAATTGTTCTACCTGTGCAGCAGGAGAGGGAGGGTCACTGCACAGCGTTACCAACAGCTCAAAAAAGCAGTTGAATTTTAAGCTCAGTTCCATTGGTCTTGATCTAAGATGTCAGTGTGCAGTCAGTTAAGTAACTCTATTTATGGAGCCCAGAAGCTGGCCTAAAGTTTATTTTTATTCTGCTTTTGTTTGTTTGTTTTGCCTTATGATGGAATATTGCCTTTTCCCCTGCATTCTTTAAGGAACTGTTTGAAAACAAGTTGGTAAAAATTATGCAGAACCTTTTCCCCTCCCTCCACGAAATCTTTGGGGTCAATCATAGGGAAATAAGCAAGAGTGAAATTATGTAACTGGTTTTTTATAATCTCCTTGGTCAGAGCTGTGAGTTCCCAGTTGCACACAGGAAAGATCCTTATTTCAGCTTGTGAGTGGTGCAGTCTTCTGCTGACATACTTTGGTTTGGAGGCTTGTGGATAGAAAATTGGAGAAACTTCTGTGTGGAGCCCAAAGCTGAAGCACTCCCCAAAATTCTCTCATTATGCAGTGTTACAGATAATGCAGCTGAACAGCAGAGCTGAATAAATAATGGCCACGGTGGTGTGAACTTTAGATTAGCCCCAAGAGAGCCAAAGATTCTGCAGCAAAGATGTAGCATCAGCATCTGTCACAAACTGGTGTCTGGAACTTTCCTCCCAACAGAGAGCTCCCCAGAGCCTTTTCTGGGATTGTTCTGTGGCCCCCAGATGCTGAGTGTCCTGTAGGTGTGAGCTCCAGCTCTCTGGGTGTGCAGAGAGCTCCCAGTGATGCCCTGCCCGCTGCAGCTGCCAGCCCGGAGCTCTGCAGCCTGGGGAGGCTCTCAGAGAGGCTGTGCTCCAGAATTCCTGCAGAAATCCTATCACAGCCCCCAGCAAACAGCCCTGGAGTGGGCTGGGAGAGCAGCTGGCATCCTCCTTGGCTGCTGGGACCTGGTGTCACACTGAACTTCAGCGCTCCTTGGCCAAAAGGGTGATTTGTGGTGATTTGTGGTCATTTGTGGTCCCCTGCTGCCTGGTCCTCTGTGATGGACACACTCAACTGCTTGGCCAAACCTGAGCTGGTTTGAGGAGATAAAGGCCTGGGCTGTCAGGCAGGTGGTGAACTCCTCTGGTTTCACGGTGTTCTTTGAAAACCCCCACAGGAGCAGGGTGACACGGCCAGCTTTGATGTGTGTGAGCCTGTAAAGCCAGCAGCGATCATGCGATTAACACATGAATAGCAGGTGGTTCTTCCAGCGCTAATTTGGTCAAGGAACAAAGGAGCTTGTGGGTACAAGGAGTCTCACAACCTTTTTCATCACTTGTAATTTGACTGCGAGCCAACTGCTTTATGCCATAAATATGACAGCCTGAGTGAGCCTTTTTTGAGCTGTCCCTGCTGGGATGGGGGATCTGCCCTGGAGCTGGAGCCTCACAAGGTCACTCCTGGGGGCTGAGAGACCCTTGCCAAGGGCAGATGTGGGTAAGTGAGTGATGCTGAGCAAAACCTCGTGTTCACAGAGCATTAAAATCTCATCTTGGGAGCCTCGGGTCATTATCACGTCCTTGGTGAGCAGGAGGTTGTGCCTCACTTTTGCACCTTCAATAAACACACGTTGGCCGCTCAGATTTCCACTGGCCCTGTGTTCTCAGGAAGAAGGACGTGTCCTTGTTAAATCACAAAAAATAACCTGTGCCAAATGCCCAGATGTTCCTCCAGAGAGGCCCTGGGGCTGAGCTGATTTAGCTCAGTGACTCCCCCAGCATCTTCTCCAAAGGTGGCCAAGTACCTGCGCTGAGAATGCCCTGAGGGTCAGGTCTCCTGTGCAAACAGAGTTAGACTACCCCAAAATCAAGTGATTGAAGTGACCTCAAATGCACCATGATGTTCAAAAATCTCTGAGTTTTGGTCATTACCAGCACTTTGGGCACCTTGGTGCTGTGATCCTACCAGCACGTTGGGGAAGTGAGGTCCCCGTGAAGTCACACTGGCAAGGAAGAGGAATTAATTGTCAAATTATTTGTTTTATGATGTAATAATTTAGACAATTTAGCTCTACCTGAGTGGAGCAATATTTGGCACTTTTCCTCTTCAAAGCCTTTTCCAACTGGAGCTAATTAAACCTCACAACATCCCCAGGAGGTTGCAGAGTAAGTAAGATCTTGGGAATGGTTCAGAATGTAAATTCATTGGTTTTAATTTTTTCTAAAAAAAGGCTTTCAGGATTATTTTGCCAAAGTATTTCTCTCTTGCAGAATTGAGATTCCAAAACTTTCTTAGAAGCTGAAAGGGAGCCAAGCCACAACTGAAGGAGGGAGAAAGAGGCAGGCTAAATGTTGTATTAAGTTTATGCAAAGAATAAGTTAAGCTTTTCCCCGCCTTTAATTTCATTGAAAAACCTGGCATTATTAATAAAGGGACACACAAAACCTTGTAGAATACAAGTAAGGAAACAGGGCAAGTTGCACTTTTTTCTTTTCAAGAGTGGTTTGTAATGATATTTGCCAGAAATATTTCATGTTGAGCAGGTTCTTGCAAACTGTGCCTCGTTGAGGAATTTCATGTTCTTTTGGATATTTCACTCTGTCCAAATTCAGTGTTGGGAGGAATGGATCAGGCTCCAAAATATATTAAGCCCATTAAAGATATAAATGGCTTTAACTCTAAAATTACTGCAATTGCCATTTCATCATTCCTTCATGCAGATCCCATCTTGAACAGCGAGAGCAGATGGTTTGTTTGGATTGTTCCTTTCTTTCCATGTCTGGTCTTTAAACATTGCTATTCTATGTCGTGGGTTAAAAACATCCTTAAGACTAATTAGGAAAAATATTAGAAATACTGATTTGGGAGAGTGTGTCCATTGCTGAGCTATTCCAAAGCCTTTGGAGAATGAGTTTTGCTGGCTCCAGAGCTTTGGGAGTGTTTGGGTGCTGGGGGATCCCCGAGGAGCCGTGCGGTGGCGAAGCCGCCTTGGGCCTGTTGTTCAGCCTGGGAACGTTGGAAGGAGATGAAGTGTTGGAGTTTCACCTCGTTAACTCTTCAGAACATGGCACCAGCTGGTGTTTTGGGTGCCTGTAAGATTCTGGATGAAACATGCCACCTACATTAAACTTGGCTCGTTAACATGTTGGTGGATGGGTTGGAAAGAAAAAGGAAGAATTTCCTCTTCTCGTGGTGGCGTGGTTGTGGTGTGGGGATGTCCTGGTGGTGGGGTGGCAGTGGGTGAGCACACTTTAGGCTGAAGGTTGGACGTGATCTTGGAGGTCTTTTCCAAATTGAATGACTTTGTGATTCTCCAAAACACGGCAGTGCAGGGTAGGGGGGATGGAAGGAGCTGTCACTTCCCACTGAGAGCACAGCAGGTAATTCCTGGGAGGTGCTGCCTTTCCTCCTTCCCCTGGTGGAGCTGAGCTCTGACACAGCTCTGATGCTTCCTGTGGGAATAGAGGAATATTCCTGCTATGGTGGACACACATTCCTATTATCCTTGTGTGGAAAGTGCTACAGTGATGTTCAGCAGCATGAAGCCCTGAAACAAATGCTGGACAGGACTTTGCTCCAGTGACTGGCAAAGTTGGAGTCCATGAGCACAGGTTTTGGAGACCCACAGTGGTATGGACAGGACCATTACAGACCAAATCTGTGTGGCTAGAGCAGCCCACCATCCCCATGTGTGTAGGAGATGCTCCTTTCTGTTACCCCAAGAGCTGAAGAGTCACAGAACATGAAGGGGAAGGAGGTTTCTGAGAAAGAAGAGGATTTGGACAAGGGTGGATGTATTTTCACTTCCAGTAATATGTGAATACCGAGTCTTTGCCATCTCCTGGGGAAGAACTTGTTTGCCCAGTTCCTAGAGGGAGCTTTGGGGCCAAGTTTTATCCCAGATTATAGCTGCAAGCCTCAAAAAGTCACTGGGAACAGACTGGAGAAGAAACCAGCCCCTCATCTGCCTGAAGGCTCACTGCAAATCTTCCCAGGGTTCTCCTACATCACTGGCTTGTTTTCCCTCCCTCCTGGGGAGGTAGGAGACAGTCTTTACTTCCAGTTGTGGAGAACAGCACAGCACATTTCCCTTCAGGAACAGCTTTGGCTGTTCTGGAGCCTCCAGCACACACAGATAGAATGCTGTTCCAGCAAACACATTGCTGGAAAATATGAAGCCTTGTTATCTTTCTGAGTTTTTATTTAGCCAAACAAGGTTTCCATAGTTCCTGGACAGCCCTGCTGCTGGGGGAAAGAAAAAAAAAAAACCACCCTGTCATTTCTTCACCTGCCAACTCTCTGCACTAATTTTGTCTCCCTGCTTCAAAGCACTCGTCGTGCCCAGAAAACGTCAGTTCAAAGAGAAGTTTTGTCCAGTAATGAGCCAGTGAAAATTGTTCAGATCTCCTTGTGCAGCTCTCAGAGCTGTGCTGAGGTGGGAGCAGGGCCGGGCACTGGGCTCTGCTCTGAGCTCTCTGCTCTCGGGGGCTGCAGTCAGGGCTGGGGTTCCACAGGAGCAGCTTTAAGGTAACAGATGAAAGGAGCATCCCTGCACTTCCTGCATCTTCCCAAGTGATAAATTCATCTGCTGAGGGGAAAAACCCCACCCCATCCTTTGCACAAGGGCTGTAGGAACTGGACACTTCTCTCTGCTGATGCCTGTGGGGCTCTGCAGAGCCTCTTCCCCCACTGACCTCAGCCCCAAAACGTGGGACGGTGCCTGGGCTGGGGAAGTGTGTGAAAGGGAGCTGCTCCTGCCAGGGCTCAGCCTTGTGACACGGCTGCAGGGGCCACATCCTGACCTTGGATGCACAAAACTCTAGTAAATCAGAGCCTCGAATGCAGCCAAAAACCAGCTTCTCCCTGCAAGGCAAACACTGTATGTAACACCAAGAGACAAATACCAAAGTCCTTAGCTGGTTCTTGAAAAAAAGAAATAAATCTCCCATTGGCCCTGGTGAGAGTTTTGCCTGAGTAAGGACATCCAGATTATGCATGCTAATTAAATGAACGACCCATCCCTTCAGAGTCTGCTCTCTGCTGGGAATTCCCCTCTGAGTAACTTGCTCCCAGTGAGGAAAGGAGTTGCATGAAAAATTTCCCAGATGGTGAATCTGTTAGAGAAAATCACAATCTGTTTGTGCCTTTTTCAAACAAAAAAGAGCACAGGAGACGCTGCGGAATAAATTTGTTGTTGCAAACCATTTGCTCAGTAATGGGGAGAATTTAGATGGGCAAAGAGATTTTTTTCTTTTTTCTTCCAGAGGAGTCTTATCTGCCTGCCTCGAAAAATGAACCACGGTTTAAAAAATAAATCCCAGCAACGTATATTTGAAAAGCCCAACGCGGTTACTTTAATGCTGCTGCCTGTTGGTTTGTTCTGACATCAAGGGTGTCTGAAGCTGCCAGGGGACAGCGGCCTCGTCCATGCAAAGCTCCCGGGGAACAATTGCTGCTGTGTGTGGCACAAAGGGGCTTTTTCCCAGTGCTGTGTCCTGCTGGCTGCCCTGCCAGCATCCCTGGGCACAGGGACCCACGCAGCCCTGCCAGCACTCCTGGGCACAGGGACCCACACAGCCCCGCTGGCTCCGGGCTCTGCAGCCAAAACCAACCCCAGGCACTGATGGAGTGATGGAGCAGGGGGCAGCTGGGCTGTGGGGCCAGGCAGGAGCAGCAGAAGGGAGAGTGTGGGGTGCCAGGCTGTGCCCCAGGGGCTGTGCGTCACTGCAGCCCCTCTGGAAGGGACGAGGTGCAGGGAAGGGAGTGGCACTGGGGAGAGCTCGGCTCTGTCACAGCATCCCTGCCTGCACTCTGCCTCTGCTGCCCCACTGGTGTTGCCTGGCCACGTTTCAGTTCAAATCTGAATTTCATAAAAAGCTCCGAGCCAAGAAAAATCCTTCCAAGTTTGTCTTTTTTTTTTCTTTTTTTTTTTTTTCTCGTTTAAACTTCAAATGAGCACTGCTTAATAGTTTCTTGGAAAGGCGTTTGCTTGCAGTTCTGTGCAATGTAGGCACTGTTACTTCCTTCTTTTCCATGTGAGGCTGACTGCAAACTGTCTGGTGGCAAACATGAAACCAGCATTGTGCAACAGGGATGGGGATGAGGGGAGGGAGGCGGGGAGCAGCACAGGCGCTGAAAAGGGGCCGAATTCTCAATGTGGAGCTTTCCCAGCAAAACTGATGGGGAATTCTTGCACATACATTGCTTCAATCAGCCCTTTTAATAACAGCAGAAGTGCTGGGAATTACATAACCACGCGCTGTCTGGGTTTTGCTGGGTTGTGAGGAGAGATTTATGTGCCTTCAGGACTCGCTGAGCCTCGAGGACTGAGGGTCCAGCACGAGGCACGACAGGGACCTGCCCAGAGCTCTGTGCTCCAGCCTTGCCTTGCAAACCGGGCTGCTGGTGCTGATTTTGCCAACAAATTTCCTATTTACTGTTCACCAGAGCATCAGTTGTGACAAATAGACAGAAGAAGGCAGCATTTCACTGGAAGCATTTTATGTACTGATTAAGACACTGTACAAAGAGCTCCTCTGGGTACATGGGGAGTCTGGGTTGCAAAGTCGCTATTGCAGCGTTTGGGGGGGCTGCTGTCAGGTCAGAAATCACCCAAATTGATGCATTTCTGCACTCTGGCTGCCCAGAGCCAGGGGAGTGCCCCGACTGCTCTCTGCAAGAGCAGGGGGGTGGCTTCCACAGAGATTGATTGCTGGAGTTGTGCCCCTGCTCACACATTGTGAACGCCCTCGGAAAGGGCTGGATGCAGAGAAAACACAGGATAATTCTCTGATCAGTAACGACATGATAGCGATGTGCTGCAATAAGGAAAAGGAAATTTCATGCTTCAAGGAATGTGGCTGCTTCCAGAGAGGGCAGGAGGGGGCTGGCAGGAGGGGGAATGAATGGTGGGTATGCAGGGAAGGGCTGCAGGATTTTTGGTCTCTTCCTTTAAAGCATCAAGCACCAAAGAAGCAAGAACAGAGACCTGAACCTCTGGTTATAACTCTGTGTAAATGTCTAATTCTGCTGCAATCAACGGCAAACTCTCAGTGCTTTCAGCAAGGTCAGGGTTTCACCTTGTTTCCTCTCAAACAAACCTGTTTCTTCTTGGGGAAATAAATAAACCAGCTGAAAGCAAAGCCTGGAAGGTCAAGTTGCAACACTCAGACCTACAGAAGATGTACATTGTTTGTGTCCTGTGTCACACAAGAAATATGAGGCCAGACCCTGAATTCCCTCATTTCAGGTCGCTGCTGGGGGATTTTCCCCAGGCTGACTCTGCTGTAATTCCTGGGTTGTGCTCCTTCCTGGCTGGTGCAAGGGAGGAAGGTGAATTTGAACGGTTGAATTCAGCCCAGGTATAAAAGCTGCAACTCCCTGGGGATCCAAAAACCCCCAGCATGACAAGAGAATGGTTTGGAGAAACCACCCCACCCCTGCAGGCCCTGCTGGGCCAAGGCCCCCAACACCCATGGCTTGAGTTCCATGCTGGTGACAGGGTGCAGTGAGGCCACTGAGGACAGAGATGGGCAATGAGCAGCTTTGTTCAGGAAGAATTTCTTCACAGAAAGGGTTGGAAGAGGCTGCCCAGGGGGATGATGGTGTCCCCACCCCTGGAGGTGTCCAGGGAAGGGCTGGAGGTGTTCAGGGAAGGGCTGGAGGTGTCCAGGGAAGGGCTGGAGGTGCCCAGGGAAGGGTTGGAGGTGTCCAGGGAAGGCCTGGAGGTGTTAAGGGAAGGGCTGGAGGTGCCCAGGGAAGGGCTGGAGGTGCCCAGGGAAGGGCTGGAGGTGGCACTCAGTGCTCTGGGCTGGGTGACAAGGTGAGGATCGGTCACAGGTTTGCCTCGGTGGTCTGGGAGGGCTTTCCCAGCCTCAGCACTCCTGGGATTCTGTCATTCTGTTCACAGCATGCCCATGACCTTGAACATCTTTTCCATCCTTCCAGCACATGATTCGGGGGAGAAAGGAGGGACGGGGGCGGCGGCACAAGGATCGAAACGTTTGTTCAGCAATTGCTGCAAAAAGAAAAACTTGCTTCAATCCGCAGAGATGCCAACGGAATTTTTGTTTTGTTTTGGTGCTTTGGAGGCGAGCCAGGAGCGGGATGTTGTGAAGTCTCCGGCAGCTACTGCCTGCTTGTTCCATACCAAGCATAACTCCGGCTGTATTTTTATCGGCAAACTCGGTCCCACGCGCGGGGATGAGCGAACGGAGCCGGGGCTGCTCCCGGGGCTGCTCCCGGGGCACCACCGGGCACAGCACGGCCCCACCTGCACCCAGAGATGCCCTGTGAAGGTTTTCCCCCTTCCCTGCCAGATCCAGGAGGAACAGCGGGTTGGGAAGGGGGAGAAAAAGCAGCTCTGTTCCTACCACGGTCCCTATTCCCGGGGCTCCCGGGCTGGCAGGGATTTCGGGGGTTGCTTTTTGCATCTCCCTGTTTGTGCTTTGTCAGCAGAAGGGCTCATCCTCCCCCTCACACAGTAGATCGCCGCTGGGTATAAATAGCCCTCGGTGCTGTCACCTCGGTGCTGTCACCTCAGTGCTGTCACCTCAGCGATGCTCTGATTTATCCCTGCGTCCCAAGGATGCTTCAGGTGCGCACTCTCCCCCCGAAATGCACCAAAGCGCATTTATAAACGCCTGCTAAACCGGGTTTTAGCCTTTTCCAAAGCCAGGATGGCACCAGGGGGAGAGCCGAGGCTGCTGTCGCTGTTTGAGCATTACAACTGTTGCCTTCACAAAGGATCAGTGCTCAGAACGGGGAGACATCTTAAGAATGTCTGACAAATATATGGACATTTGGGGACCGCAGCCCGGCAGCCGTAATCTGGTGAAGGGAATTGAACATGACAGAGCTCCACGGGGGGATTGGGGCGATGCTTTACCTGCCTCCAGCCAGCCCCCGGCATCTCTGGGGTGGGACAGAAGGGCAGAGGGGAAATGGGGGGTCTCTGCTGACCCTCTGTCTCTTTGTCCAGCTCCACATCTCGCTCTCAGCGCTGTTTTCCACGTCACAGCCCCAGCATTGCCTGGGATCAGTGTGATCAAGATATGATTGATCTCAGAGCATCACAGGATCCCAGCGCGAGTGACAGGAGATCTGTGGTGGCATCTGACCGGGTGGCCCAGTCCATCCCTCACCCCTTGGCCTTGCCTGCACCCTGGCTGCCCCTTTGTTCCCAAAAAAAGCCCCCGAGGTGACTATGGATGCCTTTTTAAATGCTCATCGTCACATTATCCATCAGATACATATTTACAATCATTCATTAAATTAGGATGTACGTTTCATTCTTCTTTCTTAGAATATTAATGCCTACTCCTGGCTGAAATGCCATATGAATATTCATTAAAAAATCAATCAATTCCTTTGCCAGGAATGATGTCATTTGAGCAATAACTGAAGCAGTAATCGAGCATGCTATGAAAAAACGATGAATGCCATCAGATCTAATGTTTATTGAACCCCGTGTGGCTAAATCACAGCAGGTTTTTTCCCATGCTTTTGTGTGCAGTCACTGGTGCTCCAGCTCCTCCTGCCTGGTGCCAGGAGCCCAGCCCAGCCCCAGCAGGAGCAGGAGCACCTTGGAACGGGTGGGAGACATCCCACAGGGATGGATGGGCCTGGGGGCTGGGCAGGACATCACATCCCTGCCCAGCTCCTCCTGAAGAGCGGCTTAGAAATTTGTCTTATAACAATGGGAAACAAAAGCTTCCAAAATAGTTGAGGGAAACCTGGAAAATTAACCAGCTGAAGGCTTCTTTCCAGTAGATCTTTGGCTGGCAAAGCTCTCTCCCTCTCTTGGAGTGTTGTCCTGGGTGGGCTGAAGCAGTGGCTTTTCTCAGGGTGCCCTCTCTGCTTTAAAGGTGCAGCTACCAGGGCAAACACAGAATAAAGAGGAACAATACGCTTCAGGGGGGATCATTATTAGTCTAAATTTTCTCAGACCAAGACTTTCTCAACAATAGCAAAGGAGCTGTGCCAATGCACAGGCCCTGCTGCAGCTCCTGTGATAAGATCACACTCGAGTTCTGTGGGAAATAAGAAGAGATTTGGCTTCACTTCAGCACCGAGAGTCACTCGATCCCTCACACTAAAACCCAGACTCTCCTGTGTCCAGCAGCAATATTTCAGGAGACATCTGGGCTGCTCCATGCCCAGCCTGGTGCATTGGCAGTGGCAGGATGGGGGCCCAGCTGTGCTGGATTTGGTGTCCATGTGTTACCCTGAGCAAGGAGAGCCCTCCCCGGGGTGTCTGACCATTCCCAGCGGGGCCAGAGCCGCTCCCTGCCGGGACACCGGAGCCCAGGCTCCCAGCAGAGCAGCAGCAGGAGGAGGAGGAGGAGGAGGAGGAGGAGGAGCAGGAGCCAAGGTTACCCGCTCCCACCCCCAGCACTGCAGCACCGACTCGTGAATCAGGCTCTGACAGCGCTGACTTGCTGCATCAGTCACATCACAGACACTTCAACCCAAAATATTCCTCTACAGAAAGGAAGGGGAAACACAGACCGATTATGCCAGTCTCATTTACATGCTTAGCTCAGAAAAATCAAACGCCTGACTCTGTCTCTGGCAGTTCCACGCTCTCATCGAGGGTATCATCATCTCCTGCAGAGCAGACACGTGGCCACCTCCTCCCTTTCCCCCTGGTCAGAGTGACTTGTCCTGCAAGGGTGACCTGAACATCTTGATTTAAAAGCATCCTGCTCGTGTTCCTGAGCACCTACATCATGAACAGTGAGGGATGTGAGAGGATCTGCAGGGAGAGCCTGAGCACCATTTATTGGCTCAACAGCCAACTGAGTGGTCAGCTTTAAATGAATTAAAATATGAACCAAGAAAGACTAGGGAAAAGTGATGGCTGATTACTTTCTCTGATCAAAAACGTGATCAGAGAAATGAGCCACACTCTGTGAGAGGACTGAGAGAGTCTGCAGGGAGTTTGGGCTGAGATACATCATGAGGTGTTGCTCCACATCCCCAAATCCCCCAGGCTGGCCCCCTCCACATTACAGGGGTGCCCAGGGAGCAGCTTTACCTCCTCTGCCAGACCCAAAAGAGAAGCTCCTTCCCAATTTTCCAAACTCTTTGAAGCAAAGCATGACTCCAAAGCAGAGCTGCAGCAGGAGCGAGTCCCTTGGAGAGAGTCTCCCAGGGCTCTTGGACCCGGCAGTAATGGGATGTCTGCTCCCACAGCCAAGTGTCAGATGGTTCATCTGGGGAGCAGAAACCATGGGCAGAGCTCAGAGGGAGAGCAGGCAGCCAGAGCAAGGCTGGTGGTGTCCTGTGAATTGCTCCAGCTCGCCTTAAATACCATTTCTGAGCTTTAGAGGCAATTAAATATCAACACCATTTACCAGACGAGGTTCCATCCACCAGCACGTCGAGTCTTTAAGATGAAAGCAGAGACTTTTATGGAAATTTATTTTAATGCTGCTCCTGGGAAAACAGTCTGCAGGCTGTGTCCAGGGAGGTCAGAGGCTCCCAGGGCAGCAGCCTCAGCTGAGCCAGGCTCTGAGTACCTGCCACCAATTAACACAGGCAGAAATGCCCCCCAGGGCTGGGCTTTCTCTTCTCCCGTTTGCACAGGCACCACAGCATTATGTAATAAATAATTACTAAAACAGGCCAATGATACATGGTTTGCTGCTGTTGTCCTGGTCACACCTCAGGGACCCAGCTGGAAGCGAGCGGTGCCTTGCGCTTCTGAGCAATTCTCCCGGCAGGATCTGAAGGATTTCTCTATTTATTAATAAGTAAAGCCTTTTTACACACAGCCTTGTGCCAGTTTGGTCAGGACAATGCAGCTGCCTTGGAGACATCTCATTTCTGTTTGTTTTAACTTATTCCTAATCATTTTAATGTAAATCAAATAAGCCTGGCTGGAGTCACAATAATCCACATCTGCACCGTGTCAGCTGTGTGGCACAGGGCGGTGCTCGAGCCTTGGGTAGAAGCTTCATGTGAAGAACTCAGAGATTTATTTATACTATTCATAAAAATTAACACCTTTAACTTCACCCCATCCCTGGAAGTGTCCAGTGCCAGGCTGGAAAGGGCTTGGAGCAGCCTGGGATGGTGGAAGGTGTCACTTCCTTGGATTGGGATGGTCTTTAAGGTCCCTTCCACACCATTCTGGGATTCCATGAGCATCTGATTCCATCCCACCACCCCACGAGTGACCCCATCGTGCTGATGTGGGAAAGCCCTGCCCCAGCAGTGAGGTGGCAGAGCCTGCAGCAGAGCTTCCCTCTCCTGGCTGACATCACAGGAGCTGGAGCGGATGGAGGGCTGGGAGAGCTGCAGCCATCACACCCCGTTCAGGGCTGGAAAGGAGAAAACCCCACTGAGAAAAAATGACAGAGCTGAACAGCCACCAAAGACAACAAACAAAAGCCTTTCTTGGGTAAGGAATCATCCCCCCGGGGGCTGTGGCTTTGGCTGAGCAAAGATTTCAGGGGCTTGTCCCAAAATGTGGTGTTAGCACCTCATCCCTCCTCCCATGTGTGACTCTGGAGGCTGCGGGGGATGTCCCCTGTCCCAGCTGCAGTGGCAATGGCTCTTGTCACCAGAGGGCTCCTCGCAGGGTCAGGGCCGGGTTGAGAGGGCTCAAACTCCATCAAAATGCCAATTCTGAGCCCCAGGCCTCCCAGGGGAGCTCTGGGGGCTGACATGAAAACATTGCTGGGCTGGAATGAGACCCCCTGTGACCCAGGAGAGATTTACTGCAGCAGGGTTAGAGCTTTCCCAGTGAAATGCACTCCAGCCAGGCTCCCTGATGGGGGCAGAGAGAAATCCTGGAGCAGGAGGAGATGGAGACACCACCACACGGGAGGCAGGGCCAGCAGAAGAAGAAGTCCCAGCGTGACCACACGTTGCCATCAACTCTCAATCTCAGTTCTCCAGGAGGTGTAAGAGCTGCCTTCAGCCCTGGTTTGAGCTTTGTGCTGACAGGGGCGACCTGGGGAGCCGCTGCTCCCCATGGCCAGAGCCTCTGACCTGCTGGTTGCCCCAAATCCCCAAGGAACCCCCCTCACCCACGGGGCTGTCCTTTGGTTTTGGGGATTGTGTGTCTCTATTCCTGCAGGAGAGAGCACAACGAGCAGAACTCATCACCTGGCAAAGTTCACTGGGCGAGGAAAAGGCAGATCCTGCTGGCACAGAAACGAGGGGTTCTGGTACATTTTGGGTTGTTTTTTGCCACTGTTCTCAGTGTTACACTAATCCCAGTGAACTTTGCTGGGCTGTAACAGAGCCGAGTGTCCTCTCCTCCCTCCATGAATATAAATTGTGCTGCAGTGGTGGCTAAGTGGGACATCACAGAGAAGGTTTTGGAGATTCTCTCCACCTTCCACAAAGCCTTGTGGTTCACAGCCCGGCACAAATATTGGTCACACCTTGGGCTGGGGAGATAAAATTTATTCTACCTACAAAGCAAACTACAAAAATTCTTCCTAATGCGACATCTTTGCAAAGTTCTCTGAAGGATTGCTGCAGGATAAGGGATCTCCTGGCAGACTCCTGAATTTTTCAGGTCTTCCAGCCCTGTGGGTGCTCAGGGTGATCCCCACCACCACAAAGTGCTGAGAACCAGTCCAGAGGCGTTCCCACCCCACCATCCCTGGGGGCAGGAAGATTAGAAAGATCCTTTTGCTTTCCCAAATTTGCTGGAAAGCCACGTCCCTGCACAAAATAAATCAGAGATTGGTGCAGAGATTGATGCTTTGCCATGGGCTGGTCCCCAGCCAGGCTGGCTCCCTCACCCAGACATCCAGAAATACACCTGGAAATCAAGCTGCAAAGTGTATTTTAGCCACCTTCAGTGGTCTTAGAGCCCAGAATTTGGAGAAGAAGCAAAATCCTTAAAGCTTTGCAGTGAACAGTGAAAGTTCAGCTGAAGAGCTGCAGCCAGAAAGGGTTAAAGGGACGTGGGATGCTGCAGGATTGTTTCTTCTGCTTCACTAAACCACTGTTCAGATGGAAAAAAAAAAAAAAAGTTAGCTGTTCTCCTGCAAGAATGTAAATGTTGGGTATTTTATCAAGTGATTTCTTCAGCCCTCAAGCCATTCTTCAATTTGAAATGCTAGATTGAAAAAAACGCAGGCAAGAGAGAGAGAGAGAGAAAGAAAATATTTCCGCAGCCCAAGAACACTTTGCAGACATTATGGAAAATGTTGCCTGGTTTGTTTCCTCTACTCACTGAACCAATCTTTCGCATTAAAATCAGCAGAGTAGTAAATAAACATGTTTTCTCTAGCCCCGGAGCCATTCCGAGACATCAAATGGTACTTAAGAAATGTTTCTTTCTCCATCAGAGAACATTTTTAAAATGTCCATGGCTGAGGGGAGGGAGGATGCTCCCGGACTGGAGCATTAAGGGGCTCTGCTGTCTCTCAGAGCTGGGGAGGCCCTGGGCGAGCTCGGATTTCCTCTCCTGGTGGAGCACTGCAGGGGAGCAGGAGTTTTCCAGCTCTGCAGCTGGAATGTGGCTGGAAGTTCTGAGACCCCCAGGGAGGTGCTGGGGGCTCCCAAGCCCCAAATTCCACACGAGTTCCCTGGGCCGTGTCCCCACGTCCTCTGTGACACAGGGACACCCTGATGTGTCCCCGTGTCCTCTGTGACACAGCAACATGCAGATGTGTCCCCACATCCTCTGTGACACAGGGACACCCTGATGTGTCCCCACGTCCCCTGTGACACAGGGACACGCTGATGTGTCCCCACATCCTCTGTCACACGGACATGCTGATGTGTCCCCACGTCCCGTGTGACACAGGGACATGCAGATGTGTCCCCACATCCCGTGTGACACAGGGACATGCAGATGTGGCTGTGGCGCTCAGGAAGGGACAGGGGGACATTGTGGGCACCCCAAGGACTGTTTGCCCCCCTGGAGCAGCTCTGGGCACCCCAAGGGCTGTTTGCCCCCCTGGAGCAGCGCTGTAGCCACAGGTGGTGGTTTGGAGCATCTCCTTGGCCAGGGAAATTCTTGCAGGAGATATTTCTCATATTTCACCTCTCCCTGCGCCAGGTGGCTCCAAGCCCTGTCCAACCTGGCCTGGGACACTTCCAGGGATCCAGGGGCATCCCCAGCCTCCCAGGGAAGGATTTCTGGCCAAAATCCCACCTAACCCTGCTGGAAGCCATCCCCCCTTTGCCCATCTCTCCTCCCAGGTGAGCTGATGTGGAGCTGCTTCCATGAGAAGCCAGGAAGGGCAGCTGGGATCTCACATGGGAAGAGTTCTGCTCAGAATGCGGCTGGGGACGTATTTCTCATGCATCATTTCTAAAAAAAAAACCCCGAATTTATCTTGAGCAGAAAAGCAAATGTGTTTGTCCTGACCTGACACTGTTTTTTAAAGTGTCAAGTGCTAATGAAATTCCTCAGCCTTGAGCAGTTCTAGGCATTCAATGCTGATTTTTAAAATATGGGGATATTTTGCTGCAGATTTTAAGGCAGCCTCGAAATGATGAATGTTGGTGAGTGTGAGAGGAGAGAAACTTCCAGATCCAAAGAAGTTCTGACACAATCTCGCATGCAAAGCAGACAGCAAGAGGCTCCTGCTTTAAAGAGGTTTTTTGTTACTCCTTTGAAATTCCTTTAGCAGACGTGGGGCCAACGCTGCACCTTTCATCATGCAAATTTGCTGATTTTAATATTTTGGGCTTAGGGAGGCAACAAAGCAAAAAGACTTTTTAAATTTTTTTAAGCTGTAGGATGAAATTTGGAATGGAAATGTGCCCACAAGGCTCGAGCAGTCCCACCTCGTATTACTTTGCTTTTTGTGATGCTTTAAAGGGTTTTTCTGCAGGAGGAGGGTGTGGAAAAGGGGCAGCCCTGGAGCTGTGGGTCAGCACAGAGAATCTCCCTGTGACACCAAATCTGAGCTGGGATAAATGCCAAAACTCCAGTGGGTTTTCCTAGGAATGGAAGCTCTTTATATAATAATTAAGAAAATAAAGGTAAACATAAATAAGCAACAGGAATGAGATTAAATGAAAAATATATTAAATAAGGTGAAAAATAAAAAAGAAAAAAATAAATTTTCAGGTAAAAGGAAGAAATGAATAGGAAATTAAGAAGAAAATAATGAAATTAATTAAAAAGAAAAATAAAGTTAGATAAAATATAAACAGACAAAATAAATGGAATTAAGAAACCAAAATAGCAAAAGGAAATTAATAATATAAACAGCAAAAAAGTAATAATATAAAATAAAGATTCAAATGAGATTAAATAATAAGCGAAAATACAATAAAATAAAAATAAAATAGCCTAAATGAAAATAAAATAAAATAGGGAAAAAATAAGTAAAAATAAAAATAAACCAGAAAATTAAAAAAAATAAAAGAGAATAGAATATAATAAAATGTAAAAGAAATAAAATTATATTAAAAAAGAATAGAATAAAATAATATTAGAATAGAATAAAATAAATAATAGAATAAAAATAGAATGAAATTATATTAAAAGAGAATGGAATAGAATAAAATTGTAATAGAATAGAATAGAATAGAATAAAATAGAATAGAATAAAATAATTATAAAATGAAATAATATTAAAAGAGAATAGACTAGAATAAAATAATATTAAAATAGACTATAATATATTAGAATTGAATAAAATAATATTAAAATAGACTAGAATAGAAGAGAATAAATAGAATAAAATAATATTAAAATAGAATAGAATAGAATAGAATAAAATAAAATAAAATAAAATAAAATAAAATAAAATAAAATAAAATAAAATAAAATAAAATAAAATAAAATAAAATAAAATAAAATAAAATAAAATAAAATAAAATAAGATACAATAAGATAAAATGAAATGAAAGGCAGAGCGCATTCCGAGCCGGAGGCACAGCCGAGCCCCGCGGTTCCCGCCCCGCTCGGGCCGTGCCCGCCCCTCGGGGCCCGGGGCCGGGGGAGCGGCCCGGGGGGTTCGCGGTGTCCGCGGCGGGTCCCGCCCCCCGCGGCTCCTCCCGCGGGTCCCCCCGGCCGGGGCCGCCCCCGCCCGCCCCCGCCCCGCGGGCGGCCCTGGCGCGGAGGCGCTGCCGGTGCCGGTCCCGCCGGGCCGGTCTGTGCGGCGGCTGCTGGGCGAGGTCAGGGAAAGTCCATGTGAGGAGCGGCTGGAATCACTTCCTGCCGCCGCCCGGCCCCGCCGCGTCAGGCCCAGGGCAGCCTCGGGGGCCGGCGCCCCGCAGGTGAGCGCAGCCCCGGGACCCCGGCCCGGCCCCGGCACCCCGGCCCGGCCCCTCAGCCCCTCCGGGGCAGCGCCGAGCCCGCATGGCCCCGGGCCGAACCGTGCCGGGCCGAACCGTGCCGGGCCGGGCCGGGCCGGGCTGGGGGCACACGCAACATCGCAGCCCCGCGGGTCCCGGGTGGGGCGGGAGGGGAAGGGCAGGGGGGACCTGCCGGGGCTCAGCCCCCCGGTACCCCGTGGGAAGCGGGGTTTGGGGCTCCGGGGGTTCCCGGCGGTGCTGCGGCAATGCGGGATTGGGGGTGCGGAACCCCCCGGGGCTGCGGGATGGGGGTCGCGGATCGATGCGGGCGCGGGCTCCGAGTTGGGCTCTGCGGGGAGGGAGAGGTTGAAATGCAAAACGCGGCCGAACCCCGAAACTGGGGTTTGGGGATGGACCTCCCAGCCGTGGGGCGGGCGGTGTGCCCCATCCCGGCGGGGACCCCTCTGTTGTGGGGGGCTGGAGCCGCTCCGCTGGTGCGGAAAGTGGGGACGGGGCTGGGCTGGGCTGGGCTGGGGCAGCGCTGCCCTGCCCGCCGCAGCCTGCCGTAGTTCAGCGCTCAAGGACTTCTCCGAACATCTTCCCTGCCCTAGGAAAGCCAGCGGTACATCGCCTGTGCTCCGCCGGCCCGGCCGATGGCGAAGTGCAGGATCACTTCCAGCCAAGTCTCCATTACCCGCCGGCTCATTAATTTGAATATTCCCTTTTATTTTTTTTTTTTTTTTTTTTTCCTCTCTTCCCCCTCCTCCTTTCCGGAGGCATTTGCGAGGCTTGTGGGCAGCTTGATGTGCTCGCTGCCTGCCAAGTGTTTGCCTCTCGCCCTGCGTAATTGAGGGGCTGGCGTGCCGGCTCACCTTCTCCGGCTGAAATATTAAACAGCAGGAGAAGCTGGGATCGGTAAACAAGCCGGGATGATTGCTGCTGCTGCTGCTCCTCCGTGGGGACACTGCCACTGGGCTCCCCGGGAGAAGCGGGGCTGCTCCAAAGTGCAGCATCTCAGCACGCCTCTCCCCAAATTTCCTGCCAGATTCACAGCCTGCTCTGAAATTCTGAAAGCTTTTAAATAAAAAGAGCAAAGCCGAGCTGTTCCTTAGAGGCTGACTTGCTGTGGCTTGCCCATCTGAGGCTGTGACCCCAAGGTGAGGATGATGGAGGTGATAATGCTTGGACTTGAAGTAAGTGGCAAGTATTAAAAAAAAATTAGTGGTCTCATCCTCTCCCTCCTGAGAGTAAATGTCCTTCTGTTGCTGTAACTGCTGTGTTTTGGGGTTTTTCCTCCTCCAGAGGCCTTTTAATTAAGGCTTCACTGGGTTAAAGCTGTCCTATTGGGACAGAGGAGGGTGGGGATGGATTTCTGAAGCTTAAAATTTGTCAAAAAAAAACCTCCCAAGGCGGCTGGAATTACAGAGAGCAAAGCCAGGCGTCAAGGCAGGAACAGGGGGTCCCACTGGGGCCAGAGGTGTGGTTTGTGTCTTGGTTGGCCTGTGGCTGTTTTTGTATTCCCAAAACTTTGTCCAGAGCTCCCCAAGCTTTTCCCAGAGCCCTCCTTTGTTGTGAGAGATGGGTGCCATTAGCCGGGATGCGTGGATCGCTTTGGAAGTGGTATTTTTGGAGCCCTCTGGCAATATAAAAGCCTTTTAGCTCTCCTAGTCATGCCTGTGCTTTCCTGAGGGAGCCTGCTGGAATTGGAGGCAGATTTTGGCTCCTCCTGGCTGGTGCCAGTGACAGGGCAGCATCACCACGCTCAGGGGGGGACACGGAGCATCCTCACTGCTTGTTAGTCCAGAAAAGAAAAATCCCTTCTCCTTGAGCTTGAGCCTGGCTGGAGCATCCAGGTGAGTCCCTGTGGACTGGGCTTTGGCTCAGATCCCAGCTGGAGGTGTCAGGAGGAGCGAGGCCACTTTGCAGCATTGCTGGCCAGGGAAGGAGCACCAGCAGAGCTCCTGCCAGAGCCTCTGGGCTGCTTGGGAGAAAACTCCAGGCTGTGCTTTCCTGGCTGGGGACACAGCCCAGCTCACCTTGGAGTGGAAATATTTATTTCAGGCTGTGTTGCACAGCCCGTGGTCCTGGAGGGCTGTGGGGTGGGCAGGGATGGGATCAGAGCTGGGGACAAACACCATGGAACAACCCGGGAAAGAGTGCTGGGACTCGGCTCCTGCTTTGCTCTGTGCTTAAAAATACTCGAGCCTGACAAAATGGGGTTAGAAGGAGGGTTCAGCCATGGCTTTGAGTCTTTCCAGGTTTTCTGAGCCAGCAGTTTTCAGGTGGGGAAATAGGGTGGGATGTGCTGGGCCAAAGGGAACTGCTCCAGACAGCTCCAGGGATGCTGAGGAGCAGGGGGGGCTGCACTTGAGTGGCTTTTTCCCCCCTCTTTTCTAACCTTTGAGCTTACTTGAATGTAATGAAAGAAACAAAACCCGGCATGCAGTTGGAGGAAATGAAAAGGAATTGTGAGTTCCCTGCCATACCTAATGGCCAGAGCGAGCATCGAGCATCGGATCTTGCTGCAATTAGGCTTTAAATCGAGCTGAGCCTGTGTTTGGCATCCAAAGAGCAGCTTCCCAGCCCATTTACTCCTCATCCAGGGAAGTGGCAGCGGATCCCGTAGCCCTCAGACCCACTGGGGTGGGCACACCTACAGGAGGGCGTGTGGGGTTTTTTAATTTTATTAAATCAAGCCTGTAGAGCGGTTGGGAAATAGGTGAAGCGTGCTTAAAAGAGGGTGAGGCTGTTGGTTTTCTCTACCTGACTTTATTTGCGGAGTGACAGGAATTTTGACAGGCTTTGTGTCTTTTTTAGCAAATCAAGTGTCATGCCAGGTTTGCCTGTGGATGAGATCATTTGCAAAATATGTTTCCCAGCTTGCTTCAGGCATAATTCATTGTGTCAACTGCAATTGCTCATTTGCTAGGAACTGTGATTCATTAGTGGTTTATTTTTTGTTGGGGTTTTGGGGTTTTTTTTAAGTTCAACTTGTTTTTAAGCAAATGTTTGGAGGCAGAACAGGGATCTGAAAAAAAAAATAATTAAATATTACATTCTTTGTAGCCACAAATTCTGCTGTGAAGGGAAAACTTGCTAAAATGCTGTGTTCCCGGGGAGGGAGAGGCAATCCCAGGCGAGCTCCCCGGGCAGGATTGCGCTCGGGTTTGTCATGTGGTTACTCCTAAATGGGGACGGAGGTAATAAAAATCAGACTGCTGGGACAGAGGATGGAGGCAGCGTGTGGAGCTTCCTCCTTCTCCCTGCTGGGGGGTTCAGCCCTGTGAAGGATCCCACAGATCCAGGCTGGGCTGGACAGGAGGGATGGGGGATGCTGTGCTGTTGGGACAGTGGTGATGAGAACAGTTCTCTGGTACGGTGACCGAGACCCCCTGAAAGCTCCTGGCTCAATGGGATAAAATGAAGATAAATAGCCCTTGGCACAGGTTTTGTGCTGTGTGTGTTCCCGGGGCTGTTTGGCCTCAGGCTTTTCAGAGGTCCTCACGTCAGACTTTTCACAGAATTTTGTGTGTCAAGTACATTTCTTGGTGTTGCATTTCCTATGAAGACAAGTATTTCAGTGCATTTTTTCCCCCCTAGGTGGGTGGATGGGGGGGTGGGGGGCAGGAATTGCAGCCACCAACTACCCTGCACTAACAAACCAGCCTGTGTGGGCTGAATAAATTGATACACTTTTCACCAAAAGATTGATTTTATTTTTTTTTTCATAAAACATCTAAGTGATTATGAAATGTACATTTAAGCATAGATAACTTGACAGCTTGTTTTTTTTTTCCACCGTGCAACAATTCTCTATAAAGCGCTCTTAAAATGTTTCAAGTTTTTTTTTTTTTCTTGAGTATTTGCGCATTCTCTCTGGTTTTTAACTGATAAAAGATTTTTACAAGCCAGAAAAAATTGGGAAAGGGGGAGAGGGAGCACAGGAACGTGGGGAGTCTGCTGACTTCTGGCGCGCCGGCGCCGTGCCCAGGCCCTGCCAGTTTGTGCCAGGAGCCAAGGGCAGCAGAGCGTGAGCAGAGGGAGGTGGCTCCATCAGGGTGACCATATATAGTCACTGGGATGAGATTAAACCCTTCACCTCCCCGGTGTCATCCCCACGAAGCCACCATCAGGATCTGTTCATCACTCGTGAGAGCAGCAGGAGAGAATAGGAGAGAATCCCTCTTTTCCCCCCTGCAGCATCTCGGTGGCGATCAGGGCTCCTCTGGACGATCTGGATGTGTGGATTGGGGTTCAGCAGCCAGTGCTGGGTGTTCAGGGCAGGATTTCAGCAGCACAGCCTGTGCAAGGAGCTGGGGGTTCAGTGGGGCTGAGCTGGAGGTGGAGAAGGGTCCTGCCAGCGCTGGCTGCGCTCCACAGAGCGTTCCTGCCATGGTATCCACTGGGAAGCATATGGCAGCCTGGGATATATATATACATTTTGTGTGGGGGGACATGTTTTACATGCCAGTTCTCCCTGTCATAGGACAAACATTCACGCTTGGATTTCAGGAAGCATTAGGGAAGCAGGAGAGAGCATCAATGCTTGCAGGGAGGCTGTAGGAGAGGCTGGGCAGTGGTGACAGGGCAGAGGGGTGATCATGTTTTGGCCCTCCTGAGCTTTATGGGGTCATGCTCCACAGAGGTTTAACGTGAGACATCAGTGAAGGGTTGGTGTTCCGTGGTGTGCCACGCAGAAGGCAATGGCAAGGTGCCCAGAGGAGATGGGGAGTGGGGATTTATCCATTTGAAGGTGGATAAAAGGATTTGATTTCCAAGGGAAGAGGCAGATGGGGCTTGCTGGGAGACTTCCAGTGGGATGCATGAGCCTGGCTGCCCTGGGGGAGTACAGACCCCTCCTGGCAGAGGCATGGCTGAGTCCTTTGGGGTGAAATTCCCACAAGCAGGAATAACCTCTCTGCATAGGTGCCCTTCACTGGAAGCCTCCCTCAGCACCTCACCAGCTGCAGCAACCTTAAAGGCCTAAACCTGAGTAGGATAATGTGCATTTTGGTTATTCTCTTGTGACTGGAATCACATCCTCATGGCAAACTTAGGGATTATGATTTCCTAATGGGCATAAGGAGGCTTTGAATCCCTCTGACAGGATCTTCTGCCTTCTAAGAAGTTCTCATGGACGGGGAATGAAAACTTTGTGGTTTTTGCCTCACCCTTGCAGCTGCAGCTTGGCCTCAGGGCAAGTGACAGAACCGTATCTCTCACTCATTTTACAAACCAAAGTTGTTTAAAACTTCATCTGTCTGCTCCCCAATTATCTGCTCCTTCTGTGCCTCCATTTATCCATGCTAACATCATCAATACATGCCCATGCTTAATGAAACATTATTGCTTAAGTTTAATTGTCTTCTAATTAAGTAAAATAAATTTTTGCACGGCGGTTGCAACAGCATCTTTCCTGTCTGGGAATTCTGCTGTGTTTAGGTGCCTGAGCCCAGGGAGGGGTGACAGCCACAGCCTTCTCCTGCCATTCCACGGAGAAGGGGATGGACAGCAGCAGCAACCTCCTCCCCTGAACCTGCTGCTCCTTTCTCTCACCCTGGTTAAATTAGATTAATTACCAGCTTTTCTTTTTTTGGATAAACCTCTGCATTTGGTAAAGCTGCTGGAGTTGTTTCTATATGTTTTTTTTTTATAAAACTTGTAAGTGATTATGAAACGTACATTTAAGTGTAAGTAACTTGACAGGTTGGGGTTTTTTTTCCCCCTGAAAGACACAACGTGGGGCTGTGCTGAGCACCTGGGGAAAGGTGCCACTGTTCAAAGTCAGGGCATGCAAGTGTAGGGCTGAATTTTTGACTCTTGTCTGAGCACAGTTTCTACTCTTAATGCATCATTAACATGGATTTCTGCATTTCATTCAGTTCCCATTACAGCACTCAGTTCCGTCTGTTAATTTTGGTATGTTGATATTTTTGTTGTCAGCAGTTTTTTTTTCTTCTTTTTTTGAAGCATATAAAAACCATTAGTGTGAAAGAAGATTAAAAAGATACATTACAATTAAAATGTTAATGAAATCGGCATCATACAACTTTTGAAACCATTTAGGCATTAATCTTTCTTGGTCTCATGTCCATTAACTCGGGCGATTCTTATTCCACACTGACCCCTGCTGAGAGAGTCGTGCTATAATTGGATTTTAAGAACTGGGGGGAAGAAAAGGAGGAAGAGAGAAAAGCCTTGGAAAAAAGGGCAAGTTGGGAAGGTTGCCTTGGCTTTCTGCATGGTGTCCATGGAAATGAACCCAACAAAGCCCAGCCCTGTTGCTCCATCACTCCCCAGGTCGTGTGTTCCCCCAGCCATGCCTGGGAATGTGGGAATGCCGAGGTCAGGGGCAGGGCTGGAGCCCTGGGAAGCTCCAGAAGCTCCAGGCTGGGCTCCTCCTGGGCTCTGGCTGCCACGGTGACCTTGGGCAGGACACGAGCACCAGACTCTGCTTTGGTTGATCCCAGTGTAATGTGAGCAGGGCTGGAGTGGGATGGTGAGAAGCCTTTTTAAGGCCCTGGGAGGAAGGGAATGGGAGAACAGCAAGGAATCGTTTGTCATTATTGCTTCAGCTTTCCCCGGTTCCTCCAAAATAGTATTTCTGCATTTTATCTGTTTGGGTCTGGTTTTTTGGTTTTTGTTTTTTTTTTATGAGGCTCTTTTTCAGCTTACACAATATTTGAATTGGGACCAGCCCCCCTCCCCAGGGGAAAGAGGAGGATTGACTAATTCACAGGCTGTGCAGTGGATCCAACATCAGGGCTTCTTGACTCACCACACAGCTCCCAGGATCCGTGCCATGGCTGCATGGGGGCCACGGGCTGTGCTCAGCCACTCCAGCCCATCCAGAACACTCTGTGCTGGTCAGTCCCAGCTTCTGGACACCTCCAGGGCTCTGCCTGTGCTGCCCAAGAGCCTTACACCTCCTGTGGGATGTTGGATAGATTGGGAAGGGCAGGTCCTTTAGGGATGAGCATTGTCCTTGCCAGCACGAGGATGGGGTTTGGGGTTTTTGGGAGGGCGGGTGTGCTGCTGTCCAGGCAGTGATGCACCTCAGGACTGGCTGAGCTGGAAGTCAAGGGATGAGCACATCCCGCCGAGGGAGGAGTGGAAGTACCGGCCCAGCTTGTGTTTATGCTGCAAGCATGAATTTTTATTGAGATATTTTCTTTCAAAAGCGAAAAGCTGAACAGAACCGTGCAAGCCGCAGAGCTCCCAGCCACTCACGGCCTTCCGAGGCGGGCAGGAGAGGAGGGGTGGCTGCTGCTGGGCTGGCCAGGGAGCCCAGTGGAGCTGAAACATCTGCAGGGCTGGGGAGAGCAGGAGAACACTGGGCTGGCAGTGCCCCGGGCTGGGCTCATGCCGTGGGCAGCCAGGCGTGAAGCACAGAGCTGCCGCTGGCACCGCATCACAGGGACCGGGCTCCGGGCAGCCGGGCTGGGAAGTGCTTCCTCAGAGCTCTGGAGTGCCTCTGCACACGCAGCAGGGCCTGGGGTTTAATTGTTTTACTCCCTTTTTATGTGGCTAAAAAAAAAAAAAAAAATTAGAGTAATTTATAGTGGTGTTGTTTTGTTGTCGAGGCATCGCGTGAATTTATAACCTGGGAGAATCGGGGATGGGGATTCAAAATTGTGAAATAGTGGCAGGGATGGGGATCCATCCTTGCCCCAGCTCAGCTGGTCAGGTGAACTGGGGGTGTGTTCTGCCACAGGGGTACCCCAAAGGGTGGTTTGTGCCTTTGGGTGAAACCTGCAGCATCTGTGCCACTCAAGCTAAACATCCTTAGGGGAAGGGAAAGTTCTAGACCCAGGAAGAGCAGCCCTGGACATTGCCAGTGAATTTTCTGGCCCAGCACGCAGGTGGGATTTCCAGCAGGGTGAATTTCTGTGCTGCAGGCTGAGTGAGAGGCACACCAGAATCAATATCTCAGTAGTCCAATAAAACCTGTGGGAATTTCATTTCAGCTCATTTCAAGTGATCTAATAACTGGCCTCTGAGATGACTGCTGGGTGTTTGGTTTCTTTGTGTGACTGTAAACATGTAGATGGAGCCCAGGGTACCTGCAGTGCTGTGGTGGGGCGGTGGGAGCCTCCATCCCAAGGTTTGCTCTGGGCTCAGGCTCAGTGAGGGCTGGGACTGTGTCCCCAGACTGGGGGTTTGGCTCTGGGTGCTGTTCAGATTCACTGGTGGATTCTAATTCCAGCTTGCAGCACTGATTTAGTGTCCAGCACACCTCTGCATTCCCTTGGGAGCCAGTGGGAGCTTCAGCAGAGCAGCTGGAGGTATCCTGAGCCACAGGGTACCTTCATGAATATTTTTGCAATCAAGTTTAGGAAGTTTCCTCATTCACCTTCCCTTTAAGATCCCTAACTGGCTGTTGCTTTGTTCATGAGTGCCTTAGGAGAGGTGTATCCTGCAGTAGTTGCTGACTAATCTGCATTTGGCAGGAGAAATGGTGCAGGAGGGAGAATTTAACTCTTTGCAGGGGACGGGAGGGCAGCACAACTTGGAGGGGGTAGAGAAACCAAGAGAACCTGCAGCCTGTGTGTGTCTGGTCCAGGCTGTCACCCCAGCACAACTGGGCAGAGCATTGAGTTTAATTTTTTTGCTTGGCCATCATCAAAACACAGAGAACTCTGGTTGCACCTTGGTGATGTCCACAGTGCAAAGTGTTGCAAATGATTTTAAACAAAAATATTCCAGTGGCTTTTACCACTCTTCTGTAGAGTGACTTTCATGATTCCTTGGTTCTTTTTGACACCTCCCAAGTGGCTTTTTCCCCCCAAAATCCTGGAAGCACCTTAGGTGCAGTTCAATTGTAGTGTATTTGTGAAGCATCACAGGTGATGCCAAGTGCCAGCCCCAGGGGAGCCGTGCTCCTGCAGCCTCCCCTGGCTGTGCCTGAGGGATTTGTGCTGTTTGGGTGCTTTGGTGTCCACTCCCCACCCTGCAGCCTGCTCCTGACCTTTCCTGTGCACCTCAGGAATGCTGTACAAGACCCAGGGTGCAGCATTAGCAATGGAAATATTTGGTGCAGGCGGTTCCCACACCCTGGTGCCCGCCCCGGCGCACGTGCCAGCGGCTGCTGTGTTTGCTGGGAGAAGTTTTCCCTCCTGGTGTCCAGGTGATGGCTGTCCAGGTGCCTGGAGGTGGGTTGGGAGCTTAGGAGTTGTGTCTTGGGGGTACCACCCACCAGTGTGGATGGATATGTCAGTTTGGGGAGAAAAGGGAGAGATTTGCTGGCAGTTTTTGAAGAAAAACCCAACCTCGCAATGCATTTGAGGAAGCCTGGGATGAGGTGTAGCAAGGAGCTGCTTGGAACTTGCTTCAGAAGGTATGTGAAGGGGAGATGGGATGGGGTGCAGGATTGTTTTCCTGCCCATTGCTGGATGTAGCTGGACAAACTCTCCAAGATACCAAGGAATGATCTCATGAGTCTGGGATGGTTTCATACCCAGGGCAGTGCTTGAGCTGCCTCAGCGAGCTCAGACTGACATCCCAGAGGCTCTTTTCTCCTTGCCTTGGCTGCTCAGATCTGGCATTTGAATTTGAGTCTTCACTTTGTAGGTGGGACAAGAACCACCCACCAGGCGGGCTGAATGATGCCCTGTTGTGTGTGTCACGGGCGTGGGTGGCACTGCACTGTACGTGCTGCCCACTGTGCTCCTGAGGCTGCCGTGGGCACAGTGGCTCTCTGGGACACGCTCTGGTGTTGGCACTGCCCTTGGGAGCACAGCCCACCCCGTGGATCCTGCTCCATGCTTCACCCCAAATCTGAGCCACGTCGTTTGTATGACTGGTCCCAAAGTGTCTCTTCGCTCCTGATTCCACCTCCTGCTGTCCTGGGAGCCTCCCTCTGTTCCTTGCAGCTCTGGGGAGGTTAGCTCGGGTTTAAACCACTTGCCTGTGGCTGTTAAGCTGTAGTGACATATTAAGTATTTAATATCCAAGTGCATTAGCTTCCCACCCACATCCCCCTTTGGAGATGGGCTGAGGGAAATCACCCACATCTGACAGGATGCTGCCCAGCAGAGCTGTACAAATGGCTTCCTCCTGGACCTCTGCTTTTCTCTGCTTTTCTCTTGAGTTCCTGCCCCAACCAGGCAGTGAGCGGAGATCCCCTGGCTGCACCCTGCACCTCGTCCCTCAAAGGATTTTTGGGGACATCCCTGCCTGCTGGGAGGGGACACCTGGCCCGGTGGGGTTGTCACAGTGCTCCATCTGTGAGGCAGGAACCACCCAGCTAAATCAGCGTCCCCTGCCCTGGTGGCAGGCAGGGCATGCCCTGGCACTGCCACCTGCGCCCGCTGCCAGCGTGAGCTGGGACAATCTGCCTGAACAGCCACGTCTGCTGCTCTTACAGCTTCATTTCTGGGCCCTTGCTTAACCCCTGCAGCACATCAGAGGCTCTTGTGAAATGTAATGTGCCGGAGCGGCAGCACAGGAAAAAGCTCTGCCTTCTGTGAAGCCAGACTGTTGCAGCGTAATTTGTTTTGTAAGATTTTGAAAGGCGGTGTTGCAATCTGTAACAGTAGAATAGTGGGAAGATGGTCAGGTGGTTCTTGGGACTTCAACAGACAGATTTCATGTCTGTGTGTTTTTGCAACACCTTTCTATAAAGGGAAACATAATTTAAAATATGATTACTTAGTGTTGTAACAGTCTTCTCAAACGTTTTTGCATTATGCAGAGATCATTATCAGAGGCTGATATTAACTTGCAAAGAATATTATGCAAATCATTCTCCTGTTCTTCTAAAAAGAAATTTCCTTCATAATGCAAAGCGTGACAAAAAAAATTGTGCAGAGGCTTTTGGCAAAATTACATTCGGAAGATGTAACAGTTTTTCTGCTTACTAGCACAATCCGTTTCTGCCTTTTGACTGGATTTGCTCAACTCGAGCTGATAAAGGCTGAATTTTAAAAGCAGGGCTGGGGCTGGGGGGGGTGCGTGGTACCTCGTGGGTTCAGGGATGGTCAGGGAGGGTTTTTGTGCTTGGATTGTTGTCTCAAATCCGCCCTAATGGCGATTACAGCCTCTGATGGTCTCAGCTGTTTGGTGCTCTCTGAAATTACGTGCTGGTGCCTGGTGTTCCGTGGGGTGGGGATGCTCAGCACCACCCTCGGCACGAGCAGCAGTTCCAAGGAGCAGGGCTGGGATAGATTCCACAGGGACAGACTCCCCAGGCGTCCAGGGCCACCAGTTTCAGCCTCTGGGTCACTGGGAGCAGTCAGTCCACCCTGGATGGGGGTGCTGGGAGGTTGGACACCGGGGTGGGAGGGCTGGTCCTGCCCCATACAGCCTTCACAGGATCACTGAGGCTGGAAAAACCTCTGGGATCATCGACCTGTGACCCACCCCAGTCTTGTCCCCAGCCCAGAGCACTGAGTGCCACGTCCAGGACGCCTCCAGGGGATGGGCACTCCCTGGGCAGTGCCTGGCCACCCTTTCCATGGAGAAATTCCTGCTGATCTCCAAGTTGCCCCTTCCCTGGCACAGCTGGAGGCTGTTCCCTGTCCTGTCCCTGTTCCCTGGGAGCAGAGCCTGCCCTGGCCTGGCTGCTCCCTCCTGTCAGGAGTTGTAGAGAGCAATAAGATCTTCCCTGAGCCTCCTTTTCTCCAGCCTTGGCATCTCCCTGCTGTTTCTCCAAGCATCAGCACGTTCCTGGAGGTAATCCTGGCCCGGCTGAAGCCATTGAGGATTTTGCCACTGACTTCATCCCTCCTATGTGTATTTTTTTTGTGTGTGTTGCAAACTGGTTGTATCAGTTCAGAGCTGCCCCTTTCTCGCACGGAAAGCAGCCTGTGCTGAAATCGAGAGGGTTGTTTTATAGGTATTGGCTGTTCTGCTCTTCTTATGGATTGATTGGCAAAAATAGAGCCTGATAAATATTGTAAATTACTAAAATACTTGCAGGCTGTGCATCACCGTCAGCTTTGGAGAGGCTCATTTGCTGTAGAACCCCGTTTTCCAGGCACTTAACACCATTTTGAGAAAACGAGGTCCTGATTTCTCAATACAAATGTGATTGAGAAAAGTCAGTAATATTCAGACATGTAGATTGAATTACGGCAGCAGGGAGAGTTTTCACCAACACGGGAAATTTTCAGGCTCCCTTTTTGTGTCTGGCTAGATAACTCGATATTTAAAAATCAACCCAAATTAGATAAATAAGCTGGAAGTCATAGTTAGCATTCGTCGAGCAACTTAGGCTGGATGTTCTGGCACTGCCTGACTCCACCTCTAGCTGCAGGGTTTCCTTGTTATGAACGGGTGAATTCTAATCCTTGTTTATTCCCCGCTGCAGAGAATGGCTTTATCCGGAGTTTTCTGCCCTGAAAAGGAGCCCTGGGTGCAGCAGGGTTGGGGCGGGTGCGATGTGAGTTCCACCCTTCACACTTCCACCAACACCAAATCCTTCCTGTGGTGACACAGAACTTTTAACACCCCGAAAGTGGCCCCGGGGTGTGGTTGTGACCTGAAAATCAGAGCAGTGAGGGGTTACCTGAGTTGGCTCTGCTTCCCTGGCATCTCCGGGGTCAGGGTGGGAGTGCTGGGGGTCCCTGCTGGACCCCACTGGGTAAATTGCAGGGAAAAGCTGACTTTTTATTTTTTAAACATTGCAAGGAAGGCTGAATCAGAGTAGGGAGGTGTTTTATTCTGAACAGTGTGGCGGAAAGGAATCTTTTTATCTTCTGGGTTTCTTTGTTTTTGGAATGTTTTGTAGCACAGACTTGTAGCAGCGCGGTGTTAAGCACATTCCTGCAAATCTCTTTCTGGTAGCCTCTGGAAAAGGGTGATGCTGCCAAAATCAAATCAAATATTTAGCTCCAACTGCTCTAACTGTTGTTTTTTTTTTTTTTTTTTTTTCTTCAGAGGATGCCTCTTTATGACTTTCTTTTTTGTTTTGTTTTGTTGTATTTCTTAGAAGAGCATTTGCAGTGTTCATTGAGCTCCTTCCAGAGAAACTGTGGCTGCCCCATCCCTGGAAATGTCCAAGGCCAGGCTGGACAGGGTTTAGAGCAGCCTGGGACATGGAAGGTGTCCCTGCCCATGGCAGGGGTGGCACTGGGTGAGCTTTAATGTCCCTTCCAACCAAACTACTCCGGGTTTCTGTGACTCCCTTTCTTTTCCCCATTTTCCCAATTAACCTCATTTTAGGCTGTGAGCATCAGCAGTGGTTTTTACCCTCTGCTGCCCTTCTGCAGGTTTCACATCCCCACCTGCCTCACTCTTACCACCAGGCATTAATAAAACCCAAGCAGAGGCCAGCATGATCATCCCTTGCCTCATTCTGCTGCAGGGAAACTCTTCCCAACAGAGTGAAAATTGCACGTGGTTGTGGAAATTATGGGGCAGGGAAGAAATAGCATTCCAGCCTGGTTTAATTTGTGAGTGGATGTCCTGGAAATAAGGTATAGCAATGCATAGCACAGGTTGTTCTAACGTGGATGTTGGGCTCGCCCTTGTGTGAGCGTGATGCTGCCTCATGATGTGGGAGCAGATATTATAACCTTGAAGAATCTTGTAGGACATAAAAGTTTTAATTAAAAATCCGGCTTGGTTGAGGGTATTTTGGTTTAGTATGAATGTCTTCATTTCTTTTGAAAAAAGAATTAAATGAAACCCTTAGTATTCCTTTTTTTTTTTTTTTTTTTTTGATTCCTGCATATTTATTCTTGAAGTTGAAGCATTAGAAAATAATTGAGTAAAACAAAATCCACAAGGCTTCAAATTACCTCTAGCTTAATGTTTTATTTAAAAGGTTTGCTAACTGACATTCTTTATAATGAATTAGGTCACGCGGCTCCGAAGAGTGTTGTCGGTTTTCTTTTTTACATTTAAATTTGAGGCTGCTTCCCTTGAAACTTGGGCTCTGCTGGCAGAGCCGTGCACGGCTGTGACTCCCCGGCCCGGGGAATCTCACTCTAATTATTCTCAATCACACCAGTGCAAATGAATCAAATGAATATATCCATGTTTGGAGGATCGAGGCGGTGTTGTCATGGCAATCTCCGTAAGGTCATGAGAAACTCATGGATATTGTTCACTGCCTCTCCTGGGAGCTTCTCCTACCTTTGCAAGACTCTGGGTTTGGGGAATAACTTTGAAGCGTGACCTTGTTGGGGTTTGGTTGGAAGGATTTGCTGTTTCCTGCTCAGGGGAGGGTGGTGGAGGGCTCCTGGCATCCCAAGTCAGGATGGGACCTGGAATGTGGGATCCTCCTGAATCCCAGGGGCAGCAGAGGTGGTTTATGGGCTCAGTGTGCTGGGATGAGCTTTGGCTTGGGTTTTGTTGGGAAAGCTTTGCAAAAAAGAAAAAAAACCCAAACCCCAAATAATAACAACAAAAAAAAACCCCAAATAATAAGAAAAACCCAACAAACCCCAAATAATAACCAAAAAAAACCCAACAAACCCCAAATAATAACAAAAAAAATCCCAAACCCTAAATAATAACAACAAAAAAAAAACACCCAAACCCCGAGTAATAACCAAAGAAAAAAACCCAAACCCCAAATAATAACCGAAAAAACCCCAACAAACCCCAAATAATAACAAAAAAAATCCCAAACCCTAAATAATAACAACAAATAAAACCCCAAACCCCAAATAATAACCAAAGAAAAAAACCCAAACCCCAAATAATAACCAAAAAAAACCAACCCAAACCCCAAATAATAACAACCAAAAAAACCCAAACCCCAAATAACAACAAAAAAACTCAAACCCCAAATATTAACAACCCCAAAACAACAACAAAATACTCAACTTTGATTTTCTTTAAGGCCGTGTTGAGTGGATCAACCTGGTCTAGTGGAAGGTTCCCTGTGCACAGCAGCTCTGATGATTTTACAAATATCTGGTGTGGAAGGACAAAGGAATTCACTGAAATTGGAATTCACTAAAGTTGGTGTTTTGCCAGTCTTGGTTGAGGCGATCCGTGTAGTTGTGGTTTTATGGTTTTGTATTTCTAAATTCTTCTTGTTTAAAAAAAAACCCAAAAGAAAACATAACCAAAAATAAGTGGTTTTGATAGACAGACATCAAAGCATTTTAATTTACAACTAAATCCATGTTAAAACTGTAATTATTTTGCTAACCCAATACATAGATACATATATGTATATAAATATATATATATATACATACACACCCCAATCTCTTTGAGCCTTCAGACAGCTTTAGCACATCCCTGTGCCAGTTTTCTTTCGTGCAGGTCGCTTGGTCTGAAAGATCTGACGTTATTTAATGCTTGATACCAACATTTTACAAAACCACTGCAAACTAAAGGAAAATCTTGCACTCTGCTGGCTGTAGAGGAGCCGTGGCTGTGCCCGCAGGGCGTCAGGTGAGTCTCTTGCATTATTTGTGTTATCTACACTTAATTGCTCCTGGTTGCAATTTGGAGTCTTTGGAGGTGTTGAGCCTCTGTGATCTTGTCCTCTCACACCCAGCATGTTCTCACGCAGCAGGGGAAGCAAACAGGTCTCCACAGGGTTGTTCACCTGGCAGCTGTGCCCTGTTGGCCCATCCCTGCAAGGCTTGGCTTGCAGAGCCCCTGCCCTGCCCGGGTGTGCCCTGTCCACACAGGGCTGGCACCTCTGCCCTGCCACTTGTCTGCCCACCGTGGAGCTGTTTCGGCCTGACTTTCTCTAGGACTTGGCACACGGGTTGGATTAAGGGGTTTTAAATTGGAATTTTAGGTTGGCAGAGCTGAAGCCTAGGGATGAGTTGGTGTTGAAACGCTCAACAGAGCACTAAGCAGGTGGAATTTGCAATTAAAGACCTATTTACATTTTAAAATCATTTCAGTTGACTTTCTGGCCCACAGGCTTTCTCGTTGGATGTGGGATATCCATTAACACTTCCAGGGCTCCAGGACTTGCCAAAACCCCTCTGAGCAGCTTTGCTCTGCTCCATTCTGCCTTGCTGTCCAGAGGAGTGTCAAATTATATTCTAACTTTATCAGTAGGCTTCCTTTTATATCATTTCATATATTTTTCTCTTTTTTCCCTTTTCCCAGTAAATTGTATTTCTAACTTAAAGTCTCTCACTAGTTTTGTTTTCAAACCAAAACACTTGCCCACCCAGCACCTGGAGGAGTGGCCAGTGAGCTGTGAGGGGAAAAACATGTCTGATAAGGTTAAAAAAGGCACAGGGGAGCCTTTAATGTTGGGAAAACAATTAACTGCAGCTTCTGCAGTATTTAACAGGGCTTCAAACCTCTCTGATTATCCCTGGCGTTGGCTTTTGTGATCGTTTGGTTGACTAACATGTCCCTTTCAGCTTTGGTGACAATAAAATGTGAGTAAGCAGAAAACTCAAATTTCTGAACGATGGCTCGTGGCAATTTCCTAATTTCCTGAGCGAGCACAGGCTTCTTGGCGTTTCATTCCTGTGCCAGAAAGACTATTTGCTCATACAAAGTTCTTCATTGTAATAGGAAAAAATCAATTTGATTACTTTCATGTCAGCATGCATGTCTAATGGCTTAGAAGTTATTGCAGCCATAAAATATACAGTATCATTTCTCTCTCACTCTGAAATTTGACAGGATTAATATAGTCAGCATGAAATCTTAGTCATAAAGTCGACCATAAGTGATGGTAAAATTAGCTGCTGAAATCGTCTGCTTATGGAAAGCATCTTCTGTTTTTCCTTCAGGGAAAAAATATCAAGGGGCTGGCGTGTGGATGGGAAGGAAGGGTTTGCTCTGATGGGAAGATGTCCATTTTATATTATTTTATTTTATTTTATTTCATCTTCATGCAGCTGTGATGTCCCTGACAGCCCCGAGCGTGGCTTCACCACCCGTTCAGCTCAGCTGGTGCTGCTGGTGGGGCTGGGCTTCGTGTCCAGCCCAGCCCTGCAAGTCATCCCCTGGGTGAGCTGCAGGGCCTGGGAAGCATCATCCCCTGCAGGGGCAGGATTTTGGGTTGGAAATTGGGGTTTGAGGTGTGTCCATTGGTGCTGTGTGTTCCCAGGGCAGGTGTGGAGTGAGCTGCTCTGATTTGTCTCCTGCAGAACGAGCCTTGTGCTGGTTGAAAGCTGTTTGTTTCCTTGGCTCAGTGAGGTTGGAGGGAGGAGAGGTGCAGGTGAGGTAGGTCTCATGCCTGGAATTGAGTGGATGCTCTTCCTGCTGCCACATTTTTGGGCACCCGTTGTCCTCCTCGCAGGGTCCCCTTGGGGAGTGGCTGAGCACCTTCAGGGGGGCACAGAGGGAAGCTCTGAGCTGGGATTGAGAAAGCTCTGCCTGAAGTTGAGTTTCCTTCTGTGTGGCTGCCCTGGGAGGCTCAGCAGCCTCACATTCCTGCTCATCCACTTCCAAACCTGCCCTTGGAAGTGGAGAGGAAGTGCTGGCTTAGGCAGATGTGTGATCCTGCACCAGCCCAGCCTCTGAACTCCTTACAAATGGTTTTGTTTCATGATGTCTCATTTCAGCTGCAGTGGGTAAGGTGCCCATGCTGCTTTTTCTGCTTGTGAAGCTGATTACAGAAAGAATTAAGGAGCTTGCTATCTTTAATAGCAATGAGCTGCTATCTTTAATATCAACTTTAAAGTTAAAACAAGGGAAGGCATCATCTTGCTTATGATGGACATTAATTGCCCATTCCAGAAGGTCCCAGAGCTGGGTTTTATTGCCAGCCCTTGGCCTGCTTGGCTTTGCAAGGGGAAATTTCTCCTGATCCTTGAGCAAAGACACAAAGTTTTACTCCTCTGGGTGGAATCAGGGGTCCCTTACGTTGCATCCGGATGTTCCAGCTTGGCTGGAAGCTGTGTCCTGCTGGTTTCACAAGTTCTGCCTGCTTTGGCAGCCCCTGGTGAAAAGTTAATATCTGGTCATTGGTTTTTGGCTGCATCTCCAAGGCAACTTCATTCATAGGCAGCTGGGGGTTGATAGCATCCGGACATGCCTGGGTGAGTAACTCCAGCTCCTGTTACATCCCAGAGGAGCTGTTAACTCCTTCAGCCCAGGTGGGGCGTGCAGCAGGCAGTGGGCACAGAGCAGGTGGATGCCATGAGCACACAGCACATCTGACCTGCTCTGTTTGGTTTCTTTCCCAGTGCCTTTTTCAGTGTAGAGAGAGCGAAGAGCTTGTCGCTGTTTAAGATCCTTCTCTGTGCAGAAAGGTCTCAGACTAAGTTTGTTTCTCCTGGAATTATTATGCTTCATTATCCTCTGGTTTGGGCAGAACGTTGCCTTTGGGATCTGCACTTGCTGCAGAATTTCACTGGAGGAAAAGGAGCTTGGCTGCTACTGCAACACACTCTGAAATGCAGGAAAAACGTAATTTTGCATTTCATGCAAAACCAAGGGAGGAATTTCCTCCGAGGGGCAGGTGATGAGGTGAGACGAGCACATTCCCAGCTGTGCTCAGGATCCAGGAGCCTGTGGGATGGAGATGTGCAGGTTAAACATGGAGATGTCCTGGTCCCTCACTGGTGTGCCTATTTCTGTGTGAGTTCTCCAGATCCAGATTTACAGCCTCCAGACACTGCTTCGATTCTCACCAGAAGATGTAGGAAGGAGGAAAATGAGCCAAATTCTGGGCTTTTTGCTGTTTGTTTCTCTCACAGCAATGCAGAGAGGTGCTGTTCCAGGAGATGATGATTTGTCCTTAAATTCCACAGCGCTGGCTGGGATGGAAAGCATCCATCTCCAGGGAGGAATGGGGCTGGGAGAGGGGCTGAACAAGTCCAGCTCGAAACAGCACCAAGCAAAGGTTGACTTGAACTTGCTGAGCATTATAAAACCATGGAATGGTTTGGTTTGGAAGAGACCTTAAAGCCTGTCTTGTTCCAACCCTGTTCCAAGGGCAGGGAGCCTTGCACTGGACCAGGATGTTGAATCCATGCTCCCACCCTGGATGTCTGGTGCTCTTTGGAGGCCCTGGTGGGGCATCTCAGCAGGGATGGAGGGTCAGGCTGGCTCTGGGGACAGCTGAGACACACAAACCTGGCACAAAGCTGGCACCCTGTTCATTTTTTAGTGCATTTTGGGAGATGTGTTATGCTCAGACACAGAGTGAGCACATGAAGGTGGTGCAGTGGGACAGGGTGGGACCTGTGGAAGAGGTCATTAGACATGGCACAGATTATCCCAAAGACCTGAGGTGCCATTGGGTCCCCTAAAACCTGGCTGGCCACCTTCCCTGCTCCAGATGCTGCTCTCCCTTCCTAGGGAGGAAAACCTGCTCTCGGACTCTTATGGAGCTGCTATAACTCTCAAATTTTAATAATAGATTACCATTAGTATCAGCCTTATATAATGCACAGCTCATTATTGCTTACTCAGAATAATTTTGCAGCCTCCTTATAGAACCTTGGAACTTTATTTGCTGAGTATAAAATATGCAGAAATGCATGAATAGTTTTAAGACTTGGTACCCTAAACTAATACAGTGTGCTGCTTTTTTTTTTTCCTGCACCATGATTGAAGTCAAATTAACATATTTACCTTCAGTGCTCCCAGGAGTAGCATTAAAAAATTCAAGAGGTGATTCAGAATAGTCTCTGATTTACTGTGTTTAAAGCTGGATTTCATTTCTTAGTAAAACCATGCAAACACTTGACTCCCTTTCAGCTTTCCAGCCTCTTTGTTCCCTGTGCAGGTCCTCGGACTTATCAACAGATGGGAGCAATATTATTAGCACTGTGTTCCCAAAAGGAAGCTTTTTATTTTATTTTATTGGTTTTTCAGGTTGGTGGAGAAAGCAGGGGCAGAGAGTCGGGGAGGAAATGATTTCTAACAAATGGCACAGAAGCATAGCTGCTGTTTCAGTCTGGAGTAAGGAGAAGGATGCAGTGTGGTTTCTGTCTTTCCTAGGGCAAATCATGGAGCCTGATTTTGGCTCTATGTTCCCATTTTCCCAGGAAAAAAAAAGTTGTATAAAGGCCAGGGTAGGAAACTGTTGCTTTATTGCCCAGTAATTTGTTTATTCTGACAAATGACACCTGTGCCACCCTGCTGGCCTTTGATTTATCCCTGCAGCTGTAGGGTGCAGCTCCTACAGCTCCAAGGATTTCAGACCCCACGACAAGTCAGGTTCAGGGATGCAAATCCTGCTCCAGGCTGCTCCATCATCATCTCTGTCTTTAAAACATGGAAGTCCTGCAGGAAAACCTTTGACCTTAACACTTTTCCTGCCCCAGGGAATAAATATTCCAGGGAGAGGGTCTGTGAGAGGAGACTGGGTCTGGTCAGTACCCTCTGAGCAGGACAAATCTGCCTGCTAATTCTCTTTACCATGCACTAGAGATAGTGCAGTGGGTTTTTTCCATGCCTGCTGCTAGATTAGGAAGTTGTTTCAGCAGATGTCGTTTCCTAAGAAAATGGGTTAATGCTTGGTGGTTAGAACGGTGTGGCAAAAAAGCTTATTTGTGTGAGGTTTTGGCTAATTGCCTGGCAAGAGTTACAGAGTGTTGCAGCAAATTTCCCGGATTTCGCAATTGCCATGGCTCTGGTTTAACTGGCCAGAAAGATTTGCAGAAATACACAAATAAATCGTAATATAGAGGCAAAAATCACTGGCTGGCTTGCTGCAAAAAGCTGGAGGGACTTGTGAAGAGGTCTCCAGGTCTGAGCAAGTGGCTGAAGCTTGGGACTGAGTGGATCTCAGGGATTAATAGAATTCCAGAATTATTTTTATTGGAAGGGACTTTAAAGCTCATCCCATTCCATCCCCTGCCATGGGCAGGGACACTTTCCACTGTCCCAGGCTGCTCCAAGCCCTGTCCAGCCTGGCCTTGAACACTCCCAGGGATGGGGCAGGACTGCTGCCCACTGCTCATGGGACTAGTCCCAGCACACTGATGGAGCTGGGAGCTGCTCTGAGCTGGGATCTCAGGCAGGATTTCCATCTGAAGGCAGGGATTTGGTAAATGGGGCCAGGAAGATGCACATCAAGTGTTGCTGTTTCTAAGGGTATCACCACGAAAATACTTTTACTGCATCAAAGAGCGCCACGGTGATGAACTGGTGGGGCTGGGAGGGACCTGGGGGGCTCTCCTGGGAGCTTTGGGATGCTGCAGGGAAGGGTGGCCACTCCTGCCATCCTGTGCCATGGATAAAACCTCTGTCTGGGCCAGAATTCCCAGAGCCAGCTCCAGGCTGGGTGCTCGGGCATGGGCCAGCACTGCATCCCCCAGTGCTGCTTAAATCACTGATTCAGTTCTGTCTGAGCAGCAGCCTAAATCAGGAATAAATGGACTTGGCTCCATAAACTTAGCACTTAAATATTTTCCCAGGCAGGAGGAAAAAAAAAGCCACAACATTTGCTTTCCATGCAAAACATATAAATCTTGGAAAAGTTCCCAAAGTTGTGTGTTTAACTGTTCATATCTATGTGCTTGTAGGAGAGAAGTGGTTATTCCCCAGCATAATTATTTTCCTTTTTTAAAAGGAAGCTGGAATGTTTATGAGGAAGGCATTTTAAGCTGGTGGTGGGGATGAAGGAGAGTGAGGGGAGAGTGAGGTTGGATGAGCAAAGGAAGCACCTTCCCCTCACTCCCTCCCTGCCAGGACTAACCACAAATGCTGCTTGCTGTGTTTTGGGGCTGTTTCTGCTTGTCTGATGAGTTTTAGTGAAACACGGATCTGGTTGTTGGTTTCTTTTTGACCCTGCCCCAGTACAAGAGCTGTTAGTGGAGTTTATTTAAAGATAAAATCGTGGATGCTGCATAAAACTCAGCTCTCCCCTCCTTCCCAAAGCCCTGCAGCAGGTGGATGCTCCTTTATTTCCTGCTCACCCCGTGAGAGACCCCTCTGTAGTTATTCAAACAGAGATGCAGAGGTAGATTTATTTTTGCATCAAATGACTGTTTCTCAGAAAATCCCTGAGGAGATGCTGAGCAGACCCTTCCCTGGGGCTGGGGTGCTGCACAGCTCACATTGGCACCTCCCTGGCACTGGAATGGGGACTGGGGATGGAGGAGAGGGTCTGTGCTGACTGTCCTGCCTGCAGCAGGCCAGGTTGGAAATTTTCCAGCACACTGACCCTCCATGAGCACTGTGAACACACAGTGGATAGAAGCTGGGAGATAAACCCACCCAAATCTCCTCCGTGGAGGGAAAAATCCCAATAACCACCCTGCAGCTTCTCCCCACTGCACTCTGGGCCTTGCTGTCACTGCAATCCCCATTCCAGAGCTGGAGATGTTGGATTTATTTGTGTTCTAACACCTCTCTGTTTCATAACAGGAATCACTCCTGGGTTTGGCCGGGAGGCAGCGGAGCTGCTGCGCTCCCTGTAATCCAGGAGTGAATCAAAGCAACTTTTTACAAAACAAGATTCTCTCTCACTGTTGCAAAAGAGCTTTGGGGAAATCTGGTTTTTGTGGTTAAGGATCTTACTCTTGATGCACAAGGAAAATTATGTGTAGCTTTTATTTGGCCCAAAGGATTCTTACAACATTATCCGTATTTCCTTTAATTTGTGGGATTTCTAGTAAATGGGCTTAAAAATAGGTCTGGGCAAGATGCCAGGGTGCATAAGGAGAGCAGAAAAGCTTTGCAGGCTGTGAGCTGCTCGCTTTCACTTCTCCCTGGGTGCAGGCTGGGGCACAGGGCGGTTGCTCACCTTTTGGGGTTAAATTTAATGATGTCTCTGGAATTCTTTGGAAGTCAATGTGGTGGAAAAAAAACTCTTTTAACTCTTTCTTAGAGCTGATGCAGTGTAATTTCTGAGAAAGGGGCAGGATGGGCTGCAGCACCAGAGGAGGGCAAGAATTGGGGAACTCTGGACCCATTCACTGATGGGATTTAGGGACCCTGGAAAACCAGTGTACAAGCAGGAGCAGAATATAGCAGTGATAATATGGGAGATTTTTTCCTTTTTTCCACTTTTCACTTCCTTCAGCCTTTTGTTAAATGGGAGAAATCTCAGCAGGGAGAAGTGCCCAGCTCACTATGGTGGTATTTAACTGATTCCTTCAAAATTAGTCTGTGTTCAAGTGGTTTTTAAGTTCAAGTGACTTTAAAATGCCTTTTTCCCTGGGGATAGCCTTCCATTTGGGTGTGGTGGGTTTATCCAGCTGGAGCCCCAGTGGGAAAGGGAAGGTAAGTGGGAAAAAGATCCCTGTGACATCCAGCCTTCCTCACTCCAAGGTCCTCTGCCAGGCCAGGGCACCTCGTGCCTTCCCAAAGAATGGGATTTTTGTCCTGCTTTTGTAAAATTCAGTTCATTTTATTTTAATTCAGTCTTTGGGCATAAGTCTGTAAAATTTTTAAGTCTTGTGGATGCTGTGTCTCTCTGTTGTGAGTAGTTTCTTGGGAGGTGAAGAGGAGGAGAGGGGAGATGGATGAAGATCAGGAAGGTTTTGAGCTTCCTGGGAGCAGCAGCAGTGTGTTGGATCAGTGTGGTGGGCAAGGAGCAAGGTTGGGTTGAGGCTGCAGTGCTCTTGAACTAAAAATGTGCATTTTCACATGGTGTTGGTGATGGATTTTTGTAAAATAAAGAGGATTTCCATTAACACATAAAATCAAGAGAATTTTACAGTGCCTGATGCGGAAGCATCAGGGAAATTATTTGAGCCACTGTCAGGAATGTGCTAATACCACTTTTTATCCAAGGATATTGAGGTAATTTGCAGATACAAAGTCTTCTGGTGCCTCTGTGAGCTGGGGGAGTTGGGGTCAGTTCATCTGTGCAGGTAAAAACACCTCAAGGTGTTTGTTTGCCCCAAGGGTGCAGCCTGAGCTGATGCCACGATTTTCCCTAAAAGCTGATAAATTGAGTGTTGTTGTGGACCAATCCTGGTCCCTAAAAGCTGATAAATTGAGTGTTGTTGTGGACCAATCCTCCAGGATTGTGGTGGCTGGGGACTGAAGTCTGCCAGCACCAGGGAGCTCCCCAGGATCCTTTCTGGGGGAGGCAGGTGAATTTGCTGCAGCTTCTATACAAAGAGCTGATATTTGGGGTTTGTCTGGAGAGAGCTCAGGGCTCACTGATGGCAGAGCATCAGCAGGGGTGGAATGGGGTCTTGAGCCTTTTCCACAGGACTGGTGCCCCACTGAGGGGCAGCTCCTGCCTCTGAGGGCTCTTCATGTTCCAGGAGAAAACACAGCAGAGAAGAACACCCTGTGCATGCTTTTGGTACATTGTGAGCAGGAATTGTTTGTTTCCTTCTGGACACGGAGCTGCTGAGTGCCAGAACCCCAAAACCTCCTCATTAAACCTTGGGATTCAGCAGCTCCCAGCCCCAGGGCCTTTCTCCTTCCCTCTCCCAAATCCAAAGCCCCGACCTCCAGCCAGCCCAATTAGCACAAGTTCAGATTTGAGCTGATGTTTCAAATTTGCCTCCTTTGCCTGAGATCAGCTTTCCCAGGCATCCCAGAGCAAAAGGCTCCTGATGTTCCTGCAAAGACCAAGGTTAAATGGGCAGCTGCAGCCCAGCCCCATGGGAAGGGCAGGTTTTTAGGGATGGTTTTGGGGAGATGGGCTGGCACTGGGAGGCCACAGAATGCTGCTGGATCCCTCACCAGGGCTGGGGCTGGGATGTGTCAGCTCCTCTTTAAAAACAGACAGCGTGAGCCCCTTTGATTTTTCTTTTTAAAAATAATTGGGTTTGTGAGCACGACTGGGGAAGGGGGGGGTGTTTAAAAGATTTTTTAACTGAGAGCCAGCAAATTTATTATTTTCTGTGTCTTGGCTGTGTTGTGATTTACATTTGATTTTAGGCGTAATTAGAAATGCAAGTGGAGCGCTTTGTGTTTTACCTCTGCTCCAACTATTTATGGCATGATATGCAAATGAAGCAAGCTATGAATATTAAAGATTAGAGTGTGTTACAAAGTATCACTGTCTTTAATGAGTTGGGTAATGGGCACAGGCTTTGGAATATGGAGGTGTTGGCTGTGGCGCTGCGCAGCTCCGGCTCTGCCGGCATCCCAGGAGAGCAGGGCTGGGATTTAAAGCCTCTCCAGCCCCTGCTCGGCTGCAGTAGGTAGGTGAGATTCCCCAGCGTTCCCATGACAAAGGCTGCTGCAGCTGAGGGCTGCTGATGGATTATTTCACGGAGCCTTGGTGCAGTTCTTGTCTAGGTCAATCCCTTTCGTCTGCGGCGGCGGCGGAGATGGATCGGAGAATATGAAAGCGCTCGCCGACCTTTCAAGGTGCTTTGCAGCGCTGGGAGGGAATCTTAAACACGCTCCTGCCAAAATGGAGCTGCTGCTCCCCCGGCACAGCCACCCCAAGAAATTCCTCCAGCTGCTCCTCCAGGATTAGGCTCGGTGGCAGGGAATTATTTGGGGGGTTATTGACGCGTCTGAAGGAACATCTTATCCACTGGAGAGCAGAGGGGTGGGAGTGGGGCTCCTTGGATTAACCCCTTCTCGGGGCAGGAGGCAGGACAGCCTGCTTTGAGCTCGGAATCACTGCCTGGTTTGAGCTTCAAATCAGTAACTGGTTTTAATTCTAAATCAGCAACTGGTTTTAGCTTTAAGTTGGTCACTGGTTTTAACTTGAAATCACTAACTGGTTTTAGCCCTAAATCAGTAACTAGTTTTAGCCCTAAATCAGTCACTGGTTTTAGCTCTAAGTCAGTGGTTTTAGCCCTAAATCAGTAACTAGTTTTAGCCCTAAATCCCTAACTGGTTTTGGCCCTAAATCCCTAACTGGTTTTAGCTTTCAATCAGTTACTGGGTTTAGCCCTAAATCACTAACTGGCTTTAGCCTTAAATCAGTCACTGGTTTTAGCCCTAAATCAGTAACTAGTTTTAGCCCTAAACCACTAACTGGTTTTGGCCCTAAATCACTAACTGGTTTTAGCTTTCAATCAGTTACTAGTTTTGGCCCTAAATCACTAATTGGACTTAGCTCTAAATCAGTGATTTTATCTGTAAACCAGCGACTGATCTTATCTTTAAACCAGTGACTGGTTTCATCTCTAAGCCAGCCTCAGGAGCTGTAAAAGAGGAAGGGGGCTGTGTTTTGGGGTGCACACAGAGGCTCCATCCACGGCTGCCCTGCAGAGCCAGCTCTGCTGGGATCCCTGCGGGATGCAGCGGATGCTGGGGGGCTGCAGGAGGAGGGGAAAACCCTGCCAGATACGGAAAGCAACGGATTTTATTCCAAATGGGGTTTGGGGAGGGTGGGTGGTGGGGAGGGAGAATGAAGCATGCCCCAGGGAGCGTGCTTTTCAGATTTGAGGTATTTAAATTACAAATTTTGATGAGGAAGATTGTCAGCAGTATTCAAAACAGTGCTTAAATTCTTTTGAAACACTGTCGAGCTGTGCTGTGGCAGTTGAAAAGTTTGGCACACAAGAACTTGGCCCAGAAGTTGCTGCTTGGGTTTTTTCCTTTAAAACTCAATTCATCTGTATTCAAGTATCCCACATGCTTAAGGAAGAATAACCCCACCAGGCTCATACTGGTTTGAGACAGACCCTTCCCTGCAGGAGAGGCTGCAGAAGTGATTGATCTCTAATATTAGAGGGTTCTGTGTTGGTTAATCAGCATTAATAAGTATTTATACTTGGAAAGAAGAAAGAGTTTCGCAGTGTTTGTGCCTACTCATGCAAACAACCAGCAAACTAAACTGGGGTTTGGCATTTCTTGTGATCCACTGCATTATGAGTCCATATGAATTAGATAGACATATTTATATTTTTGGGGGGTTGGTCAGTGTTTCTTGGTGTGGGACCAGCTCAGGTTGTGAGCACTGGGGAGACTTTCTCACTCCAAACTCTGACATCTCTCTACTGCAGAGATTAAAAAAAAAAGCCCAGATTTTAGGGGGCTCTCGAGCAGCTCACAACTTGTCAGATGTTGGTGGACGTAGTTTAGCATATAATATATATATAAAAACCCAATATATTGATCATACATCATCTGTATTATTGTATTTCATATAGATAATCACCAGCAGTGTATATATAATATAGTCTTCTGTGCTGCAGTGTTGTCTGGGGGTGTTTTTGGGTGTGATACAGAAATAGTCACATTCTGAAGCTTTGGGCACAATTTGTTGCCCCCAGTGAGGGGTTTTGTTGCAGGAGGAGAGGAGGCAGGAGTGAAAAGTCAGTGTTGAGGCTCTGTGCTCGATGCCCCTGGGAGCAGGGATCAGTCTGGAGGGGTTTTCCCCCAGGGAAAGGGGAGACAGGGAATTCTTTGCTGGAGTACAAGCAGTAAATGCAATATATTAAAAACGAGGTTTTCAGCTTTGCCTGGGCAAAGTGGGTGTCAGGCTGGGGTGGCCACCTCATGTCACCAATTTTGGATTTCTCAGGGTGTTTGCTGGATGGCCAAGCCCCTCATTTTTGAAGAAGCTCCTGTGCAGTCTCGTATTTGCCTGTCTGAACCCAGAAGCGCAGAATTAAATTTCTGCAGTCTCTAACTTCCCTTGTCTGCAAGCTTCTGTTTCCATTAAGGATCAAGCTCAGATGCAATTGTAGCTTTGCTTTATTGAGTATTAAAAGTTTAATGTATAAATGTCTCCCTTCACCAGAACTTTTTGGCAGCCCTGAAATTCCTACAAAAAACCACAAAGATCCCAATTGCTTCACGGGCTCAGCTGCCCTTGAAGGGTTAATTATACTATGTCTTTTTTTTTTTTTTTTAAGCAGGGAGAATAAGCTGTAGCCAAAAGTAAAAGTCATTAATTTTAAGACAGAGATGTAAGCAAAGTTTCCTTCCCCTCTGCAGGTTGGTCAGGGTAGGCTATGCAGTAATTGAAAAGTAAAGGCAATTGAATTACAGGCTCCTGTCCAAACCGAGTGCGATTTCTTCTTCTTCTTCTTCTTTTTTTTTTTTTTTTTACAACCTCCATTGCATCAGAACTAGGCAGTATTCCTGATGTTCTCATGTGTGTTAATGCTGACTCACAGACTAACTTGCACAAGAAAAAAAAACACACAGGCAGCTCCACCATACTAGGTAATGAGCTCTAGCGAGAAGCAGCGTCTGATGTTTTGTAAGCTTTTTTTAATTGACCTTTTAAGATATTTACTTTATTTTAAAGCTTTCTGTTCCGTAGTGGCACGGTGCTAGGACTGAGTCATGCATGTTATATATTGCTAGCTCTGCTGTTGTGTACTAGGAGTGAGGAGAATAGGATTCAGCATGGCACTTGTCTTTTTTGATGTGTTACGGATGGGAATTAGTGCTTGTGATGGGATGCTGCAGGCAGGGTGATGGGGTGCTCTGTGCTTTCCTGTGGCCGTAACTTACTCGGGGTCTTGACTTTTTATTAGATGGCAAAATACTCCGTTCTGCAGAATAATTGTATTTTCTAGCCATGTCTCTCCCTTCCCCTTGCAGCAATCTGAGAGGAAAAAAAAAAAATTAAAATGTTGCATTTTCTATTTTTGCTTCTCTTTGCTTTGAGAGCTCTTAAGATCAGTGTTAGGGAAGGGGGAGAGAAAGAAGAAGAAAAAAAAAAAAGCCTAATTAAATAATAATGGCAAAACCACGCTTTGCCTTGGGTGAATGACGGCACTTTTTGGAGCTGCCGGGTGGGTGACCTCGAGGAGCCGGTGACAGTGACTCACCTTGCAGCAGGACACAGCCCGGGCTGGGCTGGCACCGGGGGGACACGGGGCTGGGCTGGGGTCCCTGCAAAGAGACCCCCGGGGCTGTGCCAGGGACTGGGGAGAGACCCCCGGGGCTGTGCCAGGGACTGGGGAGAGACCCTCAGGAATGTTCCAGGGATGGGGGTGAGACCCTCGGGGCTGTGCCAGGGATTGGGGAGAGACCCTCGGGAATGTGCCAGGGATAGGGTTGAGACCCTCGGGGCTGTGCCAGAAATTGGGGAAAGACCCTTGGAATTGTGTCAGGGATTGGGGTGAGACCCTCGGGGCTGTGCCAGGGTCCCTGGGACAGTGCTGGGGTCCCCACAAAGAGACCCCTTGGAGCTGTGCAGAACAACCAGGAGAGACCCTTGGGGCTGTGCCAGGTACCAGGGAGGGACCCTGGAGCTGTTCTGGGGTCTCCACAAAGAGACCCCTCGGGGCTGTGCCAGGGACTGGGGTGGGACCCTCGGGGCTGTGCAAGGGGATCGGGGTGGGACCCTCAGGGCTGTGCTGGCGTCTTTGGGACTGTGCCAAGGTCCCCAGGAAGAGCCCCCAAGACTATCCCAGGGTCCCCAAGGAGAAACCCCTCGGGGCTGTGCCAGGGTCCCCATGGAGAGATGCTTGGGGCTGTGCAAGGGTCCCTGGGCAGAGACCCCGGGGTTGTGCCGGGGTCCCCAAAAAGCGATGCCAGTCCTGTGCCAGGGTCCCTGTGCAGACCCCTCAGGGCTGTCCTGGCATCCCTGTGGCTGTGCCAGGCTCTTCAGAGAGACCCCTCAGGGCTGTGCCAGGTCCCCCAGAAGAGATGTTTGGAGCTTGGTCCCCAGGGAGAGCCCCCAGGGCACTGCCAGGGTCCCATACCAAGCACCCAGTACCCATCCCCTGGCAGCGGGGCTGCCCACACCTCCTGAGCTGCACCATCAGCAGGATTTTAATTCACTTTTCCATCTTTCCCCCCCATTCCCTGCCCAGCCTCCGGGGCTGTGCTTTCCTCAGGAACTTTGAGGGTTCTGGAGCCGCGGTGGCTCCGTGCTGCATGTCTGCTGCGTGTGGGCTGCCCGTGTCTTACTGAGTAATATTTGCAAACTCACTTTCTGCTCTTAATAAAGCAGAAATAATCTTCTTTCACCCATTGCCACTGGCTGCTACACTAAAAATAGGGTCCGTCCGCGCCGCTTGCCACTTGCAGCATTTCAAAAATAAATACTTTGGAGCTGCAGATACCAGTGCTGCAGGAGAGGAGGCTCATTGCCATTTGATTACTGAACTTAACCTTGTTTTCTCCCCCCTGCCAAACACTGTGCAGGAATCCAAACCTGTGCCCCAGTCCCTGTCCCTTTCCCCCCTGGATTTTCTCACCTGGGAGAGGGGGTGCTTGGTTGTTGGGGTGGGGGTGCAAAGACTTTGCATTTTGGCTCCTCGGCTCCCTGGCACAGCCTGTGATGCAGGGGTGGGGGGAATATGCTCAGCCTAGACCTGAAGTGCATTTTATTAGGCTTTATTTAGCTATTTATTTTATTTAACTCTTTGGTTTACTGAAGTCTATTTTATTTAACTCTTTCTTTTATTTGAGGCATTACAGCATCTCCGGGCTCAGGGAATGACACTTGGCCACTGAGTTTGCAGTGAGCTGTTGCATATTTTCCCTTGGGTTTTTACATTTCCTTTTCATTAAAAAATGGGGAAATAACGCCCAAACCCTGCAGTGAGAGCAGGGCAGGTGCCACCCCTCTGTCTGGGGGGATTGGGTGGCTTTGGGGACCCCCTGCCCTGATGGGTGACATCCCCCTGCCAACCTCAAATCCAAGGGTGGGATTTTCCCCCCCTCTCTCCTCATTTACAGAAGAAAGGGGAGTTTCCTTTGACCCTTTGGGGCCTTCAAGGGCAAGACTTTTCAGCTCTTTTCTTTCCCGGGGCTTTGGCTGGGGGGGTGAAAGCCTTTGGCTGCTTTGTCTCCCACCCCCCGGAGGGTCCCTGTCCCTTTGTCCCTGTCCCAGCTGCTGCCCAGCTCACCTTCCTGGGGAGCTGCAGGACTTGGGGCATATCTGGGGGGTTTTGGGGGAATCATTCTCCACCGAGTCTCTCTGTTGTTTGGCTAAGAAAAAGGACAATTTAAATACATTATCTAATTATTTCTGATTACTCCTGGGGGAGCTCTGATGGCAGCATCTTATTCTAGGTCGATGCTTTTTTCCTTTGTTGCTGTCGCCTCGCCCTGACCTTTCAGGCCTCAGAGCAGGGAATTAAGTTTGGAAAAGAGCAAACCTGCTTTTTTCTTTTCCCCCAAAGCAGATGAATGCAGAAACTGAGAATTCCCAAACTCTCCTGGAAGTTGTCTCAAATAACAGCTGCATTTTTTATGAACATCTTGTGACAAAGGCTATGACTTTACAAAAATCAGGCAGAGATGTACAAATTATCCTCCTGTATCCACAAGCTGGAGAAAGAGGCTGCCATCAGAAAACAAAATGATGTTTTGCTTGAATGGTCACATATGTAAAATTATGAAGGTGGGGAATGTTTGTCTGGTTTTAATCCAGTTTTATCCAAGTTTTCCCATTTGGATATGTCCTATTGATGATCTGTCACCTGTAGGGTGCTCCAGCCCAAAAGGGACTGGATTTTTTGGGGTGATGGTCATGCTGGGGGCTCCTCCTGCACCTTGGGACACAGCTCGGCTTGGGAGGTGAGATTGGAAAAACACAGTTTATATCTGGAATTGCAAAGGTCATTTCTCCTGCAGCACAGCTCTTCCTGTGTCAGATGGGCTGAAGCCATTTCAAACCCTTTAAAAGTCACTTGGTGCTCTATTTAAAACAAAAATTATCATATTTAATAGAGGAATTTTAAAATTAGAAATGACCAAGCTTTATTGCATTTGCTGTCTAATCACAGTAGCTTTTTGTTGCTGTTGCTTTTAGGGAATGTGAGGTTTGGTGGTGAGCAGGTTCTCCTGGGCTTTCAAGACTGTTTTATTTTCTTTCTTCATGATTTGGGGTTGTTGGTGGTTTTGGGTTGAGTTTTGGGAGGCTTTTTTATATATTCCGCTCATAAAAAGGAAGGGGCAGAGGGAGGAGGAAGGAGAAATTCCAGCAGTCCTGGCTGATGGTTTATTGGGGTGGTTTGGGCTTTTGCAGCTTCCCTGTGTGGCTTTGCTGGTGTTCCTTGATGCTGTTTCTAAACCAAACACTGTCACTGCCCCCCCATTTCCCTGAGAGCTGCATTTTGGGAGGGACCAGTTGTGTGCAGCATCTTGGTTCAGACTCTCCTGGGAGCTTTTATCTGAGATTTGCCAAAGATTTGGGATGCTGGGGCACTTTGTGGCTTCCCTCTGCCTCAAACATACCCTAAACCAGCCCAATGTGGTGTTTTTAGGGAGAGACAGAGGTTGCTCCTGACAAGCCTGTTTGTTTATAGAGCAAAATCTAAGTAATATTAATAATTGATATTTATTTTAAGTTTGGCTTGTTCTGTGCTACTGAGCTGTCCTTGGCTGGTCCCACACATCCTCCCCTGCTGGGTCCATGGAGGTCCATCCAAAGCCTCCCTGGTGTCTTCTCCAGCTCTGAGGGACCTTCCTGGAAGAGAAGAGGAGGAAATCCTTCTCCACCCATGTTCTTCCCACCACCATGGATGAGGCTTCCTTAGGTGCCTGTGCAGTGATGTTTTTTTCTGCAAGTCGGCTTTTTCTCAGCAATTTTCACAGATCCAGAGTGGATCTTTGTTTGCCAGGGCAGATTCCATCCTTTTTCCAGCAGAGGTGGGTGGTGTTGTGGCTGGGAGAGGTTTTGGGCTCTCAGCCTTGGTCGTTGTGGTGTCACCTCTGATCTCCTCACAGGATGTCACCTGGGTGCCCTCTCAGCACCTTCATCTCAGCAGCACTAGGCAGGACCCCAGTGACCTCCTGAGGGGTTTGGGTGAGTGTGTTGAGCATTCCCAAGGCAGGGAGCCCTGGTGAGGCTCTGCAGGTGCTGTGGGACTCGGGGTGTCACAGGGGTTTGCTGTGAGCACAGCATTTCCTGCCTTGGGCTCGAACTTAGTGCACCAAACATCCCTTTGGATGTGGAAGGGTCAGGCTGGAGCATCACCAGCCCTGTGCTCCTGCAGTTATCCTGCTCTGGAGTTGGCCTCACCTCTCATCCCTGGAATTTTAACTGTGTGTGACCATCAGAGCGCAGCAATTGAACCAAATCCCAGCCCAGTGGCACTGGGGAAAACGCTCTGGGCAAGGGAGGAATAAGCAAAGGGAGGCCCCACCCTCTTTCCCAGAAAAAAGCACCAAACATGCTCAATAAATGCGAAGGTAATTTAAAATCTGAATCCAGGAGACAATGTGACTGGGATTTCATTACTTAAGCAAATGGATTTGCTTTTAGTGGATTCAGCCACAGACTGAAAGAAGCTTTCCCCAAGGGGTAAACATTTTTCCTGCATTTGAAAAGCTTTCTTGTACTGGGGGGGAATATGGGGGGGCAGGAAGCAGGACTGTGGCTGGCCAAGGAGCACCTTTATTTTGGGCAGATTTGGGTGTTGCCAAAGCTGTGCTTTTGGGGGGCTCATGGGGTGGGATGCTGGGCCAGGTAAGAGGATGCTGGATCAGGCAGGAGGATGCTGGGGGGATGCAGGGGTTGTTGAGGGAATGCAGGAGGATGCTGGGGGGATGCAGGGGTTGTTGAGGGGATGCAGGAGGATGCTGGGGGGATTCAGGGGTTGTTGAGGGGATGCAGGAGGATGCTGGGGGCATGTGGGGGTAGTGCAGGAGAATGTTGAGGCCATGCAGGGGTGATGCAGGAAGATGCTGGGGGGACGCTCAGGATGCAGGAGGATGCTTGGGGATGCTCAGGATGCAGGGGGATGCTCAGGGATGCAGGAGGACTCTGGGGGGATGCTGGGGGTGCAGGAGGATGCTGGGGAGATGCAGGGGATGCTCAGCACCCCTGCTCCATGCCTTCCCCTGGCCGCAGGAGTTAACCAGCAGCAGTGCCAGCTCTGCAGACTGTTTGGAATAGTTTAAATGCTTTGACACTCTGGATGTACTAGATGGCAGGGGAGGCAGTTTACAGCGTAATTCATATGCAAAACTGCACTATAAATTTAAAACCTGTCTCAGTTGCCGTGGCACCACTAAGCATTTCATCAGCATACAGTACAGTATTTCTGCCATCTTTGTTTGCATTGCAGTGACTCATCAAAAGTCTGTCTTGTACCAACACTGAGAGCATTCCTCTGGCACTGATATTTCTCTGTTTTTAAAGCTTCGGTTTGAAACTGGCATTTACTTCAGGTCCCTAATCAAAGGGCTCTATTCATTGCAGAGAGCAGCCTGAATGTTAATCTGCATCCGGCCTATTCATTTAGATGCTGTGCGCTGCCGGGGAGATTTGACTTGGTAAAAGCTTGAGCTCCAGCAGATACAAACCTAGCGCTTGATACTATATTTTATTTTCCCCCTCCTCCCCCGAGCACTCGGGGGACAGGAGCCCCTCGGCAGCGGCAGCCCGGGGACGCTGCTCAAGGTACGTTCGCTCCCGGCCAGGCGAAGCACCGCGAACTTCCTCGCTTGGAAGAATTTTTTTTTTTTTTTTTTTTTTTTTTTAACCATGCAGATACAATTAAATTGGCTCCGAGTGTGTTCCCTTTTCTTCCTGTTACCCCGTGGCCTTGCAGATAGGACTTTTTTTTTTTTTTTTTTTTTCCCCTCGGCAATGGGAACAGAGCAGTTCTTTGTGGGTTATTATTTTCTTTCCAGAGATTTTTTTTTTTAAATCTTTCTCAGATAAACTTCTAATTTTTTTTCCTTTAAAAAAAAATATCATTCTTCTGAGCTTTCAGTATTAGTTAAATGTAGTTTTTCTTCAGTAGTATTACAGGCAGGATTGGAAATCTCCTGGAATCTTTGAGGAGGGAGCAGGGGGGGGGTCTGGTGCATCCGCAGTGATTTGCTCCGCTGGAGTTTCAGCGCCCAGGCTGCACCAGCTCTACCTGCTCCGGCTCTGCGCACCGGCTCCCTTCCAGCACCAGGCTCTTGTTTTGGGAGGTGGAAGCAGGAATTCTGCCCATGGCCACAAGGTACAGCCGGCCCTGAGGGGCGGCCGTGGTGGGATGCGGAGCCGGAGCTGCCCCCTCCATCCCGGGGTCGCTCCGAGGGTCCTCGCTGGGGTACCGGGCTGGGGCTGGGGGCTCTGCCTGCCCCAGGGGCTGGGCTGGGGCTCCCCCTGCCCCGCTCGGGATCTGGGGGTGGAAAATAAAAAGACAACTTGGTAGGCGGCTCGCTGCGGCAGGCAGGTTGGTTTGTTTTATTGGGGCTCAAATATCTGGCTTAATTTGGAGATAAGCCTCGTTTTGTTGGAGGATGAATCTGTTGAGAAGGGGTTTAACTGTTGAAATGCTCCCTCTTTCTGGTGCAAATGGCAAGATTGCTTTTCAAAGTGCTTTTTCCTGGGAGCTCTCGCTCCGGCAGAATCCTGTATTTATTTCGGGCAGAATGGCACATTGTTTTATAAATATCTTTTCTGTAGTTTCAACATAGCTGCTGGTTGTTGTGTTTCTTATATAATGCTACCGAGATCTGTCTGACTGCCTTTCATTTGCTTTACTGTTCTCTCCCATTATCGTTCAGATTTTCCTGCATAAAGTAAAAACCCCCAGGGGAATAAGTCAGTGGTGCTTATTTAAACAGACCACAACTTGAAGGAAATACTTGCTTTTTTGGAATATCCTTTGCCATCCACCAATGGCATTCCCAACGCCGCTCGAAACCATCGATAAGTAAATTTTGTAAGCGATTGCTTTTCCGCGTTGGCTCTCGGAGCTCGGCGTGGAGCCTTTGATGTCGGGTGAGGTGGGTTCCTGTGCTCCTGCCTGCTTTGGTGAACTGTCTAAAAACCTTGTTCCTCTCTTCCCTGTCTTCTCCGTTTTTCAGATGTGCCCTACTTTGGATATTCCTGCATTGAATGTCTGAGGAGCTCCGGCCGATCCTGAGCCATGTCGCAGATGTTGCACATAGAGATTCCCAACTTTGGGAACACCGTTCTGGGCTGCCTGAACGAGCAGCGGCTGCTGGGGCTGTACTGCGATGTCTCCATCGTGGTGAAGGGCCAAGCCTTCAAGGCTCACCGGGCGGTGCTGGCCGCCAGCAGCCTCTACTTCCGAGACTTGTTCAGTGGGAACAGCAAAAACGCCTTTGAGCTGCCGGGCACCGTCCCCCCGGCTTGCTTCCAGCAGATCCTGTCCTTCTGCTACACCGGCAAGCTGACCATGGCGGCCAGCGAGCAGCTGGTGGTGATGTACACGGCGGGCTTCCTGCAGATCCAGCACATCGTGGAGAAAGGGACGGACTTGATGTTCAAGGTCAGCTCTCCCCACTGTGACTCTCAGACCACCATGATCGAAGACCCCAGCTCGGAGCCGCAGAGCCCCTGCAACCAGCTGCAGTCGGCCTCGGCGCCCTACGTCATGTCCCCCTCCATGCCCATCCCGCTCCTCACGCGCGTCAAACACGAGAACCTGGAGCTGCAGGCCCTGCCCGGCCTGCCCGGCAAGCGGCCGCTCGAGCCCGGCGCCCGGGACGGGCCCGGCGGCGCCGGCGGTGCCAACGCGGGGCCGCTGAAGCTGTCGCGCGTCTCCTACTACGGCGTGCCCAACCTGGCCACGCTGATCCCCAACGTGCAGCAGGTGCAGTACTCGCAGGGGGAGCGCACCAGCCCCGGCGCCAGCAGCATCCCCACCACCGACAGCCCCACCTCCTACCACAACGAGGAGGACGAGGAGGACGACGAGGCCTACGACACCATGGTGGAGGAGCAGTACGGGCAGATGTACATCAAGTCCTCGGGAGGTTACTCTGGTAATGGATGGCTCTCTCCTCGGGGTTGTGTGATTTGGGTTGTTCACCAGGCTGTTGTCTTTGGGGGTTTCACTGGTTGGTTTTTTGCCCCATGCAGTGGGCTTGGTGCTGATGTCCAGGTCCCACCCTGCGCCATCGCTCCCCAGCTGGGAGACTCTTTGGATGAGAGGCTGCATCATCCACCAGGGTCACATCAGCCTTTGCTTTTTGGCTGAGGCTGCCAGCGAGGAGCCTGGGGGTTGCACGAGCCCTGTGGTGGTGACATCTGTTCCGAGGTGATGGCTGAGCTCACCTGCCCTGGGTCATCCATGGCAAGGGAAGCACCAGCCCTTTTGGCCCAGGGCGAGGTGGTCACTCTGGGAGCTCTCTTCTGTCCTGGCTTTTTAGAAGAAGAGTTTCCAAAAAAGTGATGAACATGGGATATTTGGAGGAAGGGAGAACATCAGCTAGATAATTTTTATTGAAGTTAACTAGAAATATCTGCAAAAGGAAGGAAAGATGGACTTTTCTCCCCACTGCCTGAAGTGCCCCTCTCTCCTTTGCCAGCCTTGTCCCACATATCACTGTCAGAAAGGGAAAAGCATTTCTGGGGCTTGATGTTCTTTTGTTTCCCCATTAGAAACATAATGCCCAGAACTAAATAAAATCCCTCTGCTGCCCTTCCAGAATCTGGGATTAAGGGGTGAGTGCGCATCCCTCGATGGGCCTCAGACAGAGGAGGCAGCTTCGTTTTGGTGGTGCTTGTCTGGGAGCTGCTGCTCAGCCCCAAGGTGGGCACAGGGACACGAGAGGTCCTTTCCCTCCCACTTCCTTGGGCACACAGCCCCTTCCCCTGGCACCTTGCAGGGCTCAGACCCTCCTGAGGAGCCAGGACAGGTGGGGTGCAGGTCCAGGGGCTCAGTTCCAGGGGGAGATGCCCACTGGGTGCTGTCCTCTGTGCATCCCACATGGAAGCAGCTCCCACAGATGGAGCTGACAGTGTCCCATATGGAAGCTCAGTCTCACAGTGGCCTCCTGGTGGGAGCTGCAGGTGTTTGTGGCAGCAGCTTTGATCCTCTGGAGCTCCCCAGGGAGGGACATCTTCCCATAGGCTCCGGCTGCTCACAGCATCCCCTCGCCCGGAGCTGCTTCCCAGCCCTGGCTGCTGGGATTGCTGCACTAATGTTGCAAATATTTGAGCTCTGGTTCGTTGGTGGGCTTTCCTCAAAGCCATTTGATTTTAGTCTTCACCAAGGAACAAGATTTGGCAAGTAAGATAATTTTTGTTACATAAAACAGGTAGGCTTCCTTAGTACTGAGAATGGTCTCACCCCCACACACTGGCCTGTCCCATCCCAGCCAGACAGCGAGCAGACAAGCAGTATTTTCCAAGGTGTTTTTTCACTAAGCCATATGAAAAAGGGGGAAAACATAGCGAATTTACTATTTGAATATTAGAAATATTTGTTAGAAGTGGACAAGCAGTTGCAGGAAATGAGCCTCAAAAGCCTGAGTATTCTCCCTGTCCTGCTTCAGGTCCCAGTGGTTGGGATGGGGCAGGAGAGGAGTGGGATCGGGGGTGGGACAAGGTCAGGGTCTCCTCCACGGCTGCTGTTGGAGGCAGGCTGAACAGGAATTGTGCTGTTGCCCACTTGTTTTGAGTTTATTTTGCTTTTCCCCCGCTGTACAGCCTGTGGTGAGTAATGTGGGTTTGCCTCCTTGGAGCAGTGGGGTTATGCCCTTGGACTGTGTTTTCCATCCCTGTCACGGGGCCAGTTCCTGCAGGAACAGAACAAAACCAATTCAGAAGGCAAGGACAGGAGCAGCCTGGGGATGGTGCAGGCAGCAGCCCTGAGGCTGTCCCTCATCCATGTCGGGCAGGAATCATCCCAGCTGGAAAAGTGAAAATCCCAGCAGCTTTCTCAGGTGCCACTGGGAGATGCTGCAGCCCTTGTGCCAGAGCTGGGCATCCCACAGCCAAGTTTTCCTGCTTGTTTTCTGTAGGGAGAACCAGGTGGTGATGCCAGGGGCCATGCAGGGAAGAGGCAGGTTGTTAGGCTCTAAATATCCCACATTTCTGCTGAAATTTCTCTTCTGCTCCTGCCCCTTTCAGGGGAGTTTCCTGTTTGAAATAAGGCAGCTATAGGTATCAGGCTTCCTGGAAAAGAGGGCACGCAAAAAAGAGATGACAAAAAGTAAAACCTAAGCTGTTCCTTTATGGTTTGGACTTGTAGGGCTAACTGTGTTTTAATTACTCGGGATAAACTGTACCCTCTCAAAAGGTGCAGAATAATGAAAGCATGAGATGGAAGAGAGAAGGCAGCTAATCCTGCTCCTGGCATGGAGATCCCGACAGCCTCACAAAGGCCTGGGGGAGGGGGAGCCCTTTAAAAGAGGGATTGCCAAGGTTTCCAAGAGCCCTGTTTGTGAAAACAAAAACAAAGCCAAAGAGGAGCAGAGCAAATGAAGCTCTGAATTTCAGAGAGGGTTGCTGGATTTTTCTTTTCCTTCTTTTTCTCTGTATTTTATTTCCCCATCTGAAGTGTTGGTGCTGGTGAGGGTTGGTGGGACACTAGTGACAATCTTCACCTGCCTCCAGCACCACCCACCACCCTTGGAAGGGTCACCAATCCTCTTCTTGCCCCAAGGCTGGGGGTTTTTAATTTATTCTCTTCACCCCTTTTTGTAGTCAGAGCCATTCTGAATTTCTAAAGCTGGATCAGATCCCTCCAAATCACAGGATCATTAAGGTTGGAAAAGGCCTCCAAGATCAAACTTTGACCAAAGAGCACTGGGTGCCTTGTCCAGTGGGCACCTCCAGGGATGGGAACTCCCAACACCTCCCTGGGCAGTCCCTTCCAATGCCTGAACACCTTTTCCATCAAGAAATTCCTCCTGATGTCCAGCTTGAACCTTCTCTGGCACAGCTTGAGGCTGTTTTCCTCTTCTGGGAGAAGAGGCTGGTGCCACCTGCAGTGGTGGCACCGGTGTGAGGGACCAAGACAAGCATTGGACCTGCAAAAGGAACAGCAGGATGAGGCCAGGATTAAACACAGGAGGGTCAGGCTTAGGTGGGTGGCAGCTGGGTGTAGGAAGAGCTGCCTCAGTTTCCCCCCAGGCTCTGGCCACGTTTGGTGCCGCGGCGGCGCGCCGGGCTGGGAGCACTGCGGTAAAATGGCTCCTCGCTCCATAACTAGGTCTGGTTGTGGAGAACATGTGGGCCTCGAGGACACGAGCGAGACTTAATGAGGTTTCCAGCATCTGATCTGAGGAACGCACAACTCCAGAAAATATTAAACAAAAGCAAAAGTATTTTTATCCCTGTTAATTACAGCGTCGTGGGCCTGAGCTGAAGTGGGTTTCAGCAGGACTTGCAGATGCTCGGCGCTTTTCTGCACCGAGCCGCGTTCTTGTCAGTCAGCTCTCTGCTGAGCAGATGCAGTTAATTTAATTTTGACAGGCACCAGCAAAGTTGTGTGAGGGTCCGTCCTCCTCCCCTGCTCCTGCTGCACCGGTTTGCAGGGAAAAGGGAAAATCTTTATGCAGCAAATGGCTGGAATGTAAAGGCCGGACTTGAAAGTTATGAAATCCTGAACTGACAAGAGCACGCTTCATTAAAAATTCATCTAAAATAGCCATTATAGAATAGTTGTGGTAATTAGCTGAGAGAATAGTTTTCTCTCCTGGCCTCTGATTCCTGACAGCAAGGAAAGAGGGCAGGGAAGAACCCAGAATCCCAAATGATGCAGCCCGTGCAGCATCCCGAGCGGAGCCGGGCACGGCGCGCCGCAGCGACGTAAATCACGGCAGCGACACCGGGAATTGCAGCGGGATGGAGCAGCTGGCTGCCACTGCAGGGACAGCCACCTGATCCTGCCAGGCCCCTCTGGTCCCTGTGGGGCCAGGCTGTCACAGGGAGGATGCTCAGCAGCAAAGAGCTCGTGGATTTTTTTTTAGGAAATGAAGCGGCCGAGGGCTGCGCCGGTTATTCACCACAACGCTTTGGCTTTTTGCAGAGGGATTCAAACACCTGGGAAGTGCTGAAAGCCAGGCTGTGTGTCTTATTGTGACAAGGTGGGGACTGGTCACAGATTGGACTTGGTGGTCTTGGAGGTCTTTTCCAGCCTGGGTGGCTGTGTGGTGGCACTGCCCCATCCTGGCCCCGGCACGGTCGGAGCCGAGCAGGGGAAGGCTGAACCCCACGCTGAGGGCACTCAGCCTCTGGCCTTTTTTGGCATTAAACTTCCAGCCCCATTTTCCTCCCTCTGAACCACAGATGTTTAATTTTAGGCTGGCAGATGTTTCACTCCTGGCTGAGATCTGAGGCGAAGGCAAGATAGGGGTATTTATAAAGCAGTAATATTTTTCCTATACTAATTCCAGATTACCTCCCTGTATAAATAGGTCACAAATCAAAGGGCTGCATTTCAGCACGCTGGTATAAATGTACTATTTGGGAAATGTAAACTCTCCCTGTTGGGACTCTGTGATGGATCTATCCCGTGGTGCTTGCGTGTGTCCTCTGCTACAGGTTTACATCTGTAGCAGATGCTGGTGATGCTGAGGCTGTGGAGGGAAGATATTTTTGAGGTGGTCCCACTGCCAGTGGAAAATAGGCTGATGGGAGAGAAATGTTAAAATATTGCTGTTTGAAAAGAGACTTCTGGCCGTGTAGGGAACAGGGGAGGATCATCCAAGTGTTTGCATCCATGGTGGAGCAGGTGGAGATGGATTCTCCAGTCTTTTCTTCAGGGCTTGAGTAGTGTGGTTACATGTTGGGACTCTGTAAACATCAGTTTTTGGGTGAGTCTCCATCATGGATTTCTGTATCTCCAAATCCCATTCCTAAACCAGAAACAGTTGTTTCTTACCCACAGGAGCACCTTGATGTTTGTGTGCAGTTTGGAGAACCCAAACTGGTAGGAATTGGGCTTCATGACTCATTTTGAAGCCCTGCTGTTTGGATTGTCAGGTAGTAAGGAGATAAGTGAGTGCTGGGGCCAGGTGTGTGTCCAGCAATTCCCAGGCACTCACCTGAGCATCCATCCCCAGCAAATCCAGCCCCAAACACCTCAGGTGGGACATGCAGAAATCCCAATGTCACCAAACCATCCTGGGCACTGCACTGAGGTGCTGTGAGGGATCTCTGGAGTGTGTTTTAGGGATATGGAGGACACCTGCCCCAGCATCATGCAGATCCTGGAGCCATGGAGCATGGACCACTGAGTTAGTTTGAGGCTGTTTCTTTTGCCAAAAAAAAAATCCAGGAAAACTGGTATTTCCCATTCTGCATCACCTGTTGCAGCTGCAGCATCCAGCTAAGTTTGGGATAAAAGCATATATCCAAATAAATAAAATATTCCAGTGTTTGGCTGGCAGCTCTCATGGCTTCCTCTGTAATGATTTCCTGCCCCTCTCTGCTGGCTGGGAGCTCCTTTCTTGTTCAGGAACAAAACTGTATTTAACAATACTTCCCATTGTTTGCCCTTTCATTCAAAGGGAAGGAGCCACTGCCCTCTGAAGATACAAATTAATTAGAAGCAAATACTCTCCTGTTCTCCGGAGCAGAAAGGCCAAACAGAGTGGCTTTCTGTGGAAACATGGGGCCAAAGTGGCTCTTGTGTCCTGCTCCTTTACATAACTGATTGCTATCTGCTCAGCTGAGGTGCCACTGAAAGCCCCAAACCTCTTCTTGGTTTAGTATCGTTGATTTTGTGCTAATGCTTGAATGGAAGCAAAGCCCCCCAGAATGATTCATGGCCGTGTTTAATAAGAGATTTATAGACAGTGAGCCAGCAGGACAGATGTAACCAAAATCCAGCAGTGGGTCGAGTTGCACTTGGTCTTTTTAGCTGAATTTTAGTTTGGTTTTTAAAGTATGGTGCTGATGGATATTGTGGGTGCTTTTGATCTGAGTCATTGGTTAAAGTAAAAATGAAGTATTAAAAATTCAATTTTAATAACTTGGGCAGAGCCCTGTGCTGGGATGGGATTGTGTAGCTCACATATACAGCTCCTAGGGGTTGTATATTTAATTTTACCTCTGGGAGATGACTGAGGTGTCCCTTCCTCCCCTCAAGCTGCCCTGGTGGCCCTGCCTTGCCAGGGAAGGACAGCAGAGCAGGATTGGTTCCTCCATACCCACTGTCCCTTTGCTTCTGGTTTCTCTAAGCTGGAAAATATCAATATTTAATGGGATATGGTTTGCTTATCACTCTTTAAAAGCCTCAAAATAGAGCTGGTCTTTGGGATTCTCCCTCAGAGCTGACCCCCATCTCCAGTGGGATCTTGGATCTGGGATGTGGGAATATTGCAGCTGGGAATGGCACAGGTTTCACTCTGATAATGGGGCTGTGATGGCACAAAGGGTTCAAAAACACCCCGTGAGTTGTTCTGCTGCTGCTGGGTGCTGTCTCCCTGAGCAAGGGCCATCCTCCTGCTATTCCAGAATCCCTCCTGGCTGTTCCTCGGGGCCAGAGGGAGCCCTGAGGGTGGGGATGCTCCCGAGCCTGCGATAGGATGCCACAAGCCAGCACAGCACCGCGGGCATGTCCTACTTAGAACACTGCTCCCTTTGTCCCCCAGCCATCGCCCTCGGTTACTGCAGCAACAAGTCTGCAGAACTTGTTATTTTATCTGCAGAGAGGAAAAGTGGCCCCCAGAACTCGGGGAGAATGGCAGGAAAAGACACCTCTGGAGAAGGGGAGGTTTTGAGTTCAGAAACGCTCGTTGCTGGGGTTTCTTCTTCTCTCAGTGCTCACAGATATTCGAGCACAGAGCAGGGTTTGGGTTTGTACGTGGCTCCTGCCATGTTATCAAACAGTTTTGGGGAGAAAAAGGTGGATCATGGCAGAGCTGGGCTGCAGTTCAGCCCTGAAATTGTTCCCACCGTGTCCTGAATTGATGCGCATGGTCAGCCCTCGTTGCTGTCAAAATTGTCATTTTAAGCAATCCTTGGTCTTGGACTGTAAATATGCTTTAGAAACCAATCCTCTGTGTGCCCACAATACCCAGATTTGGAGGGGCTAGCAGGACAGCCCAGTATTCCCAGCTTTTCCATCTTACTGGTTGCTCCTGGGCAGTGGTGGGATCTGGAGATGGTGCCTCAGAGCGAGTTGGGAAAATCTGGTATTTTGGTTTTGAAGCTACATCTTAATAACATTTTTTGCCTTGTTGATGGGGGCTTCTTTTGTTACTGAGAGGAAAAGTTGGCCTGCAGAAGGCAGAGGAAGAGAAGGTGGGCTGGAGGTGGCTGGTGGGTGCATCTCAGGAGAGGCTCTGCTGACCTTTCTCAGAACAGAGGTACCTGCAGGGTCTGGATTTTAACTTCAGCAGGAAAAACCATCAAGAGAAGTAAGGATGAAACTGCTGCAGATGTTTGTCAAACTGGGGCAATTTACTGCCTGTTTAGAACCCCCAGGTGGAATTCCTGCCCCCCTCCTGGGGTGTTTGGGGCAGCAGCTCCGTGTGCTGCGCTTGCAGAGTGATGCCAGCTGGGCAGAGCTGTCCATTTTCACAAATGATTAACTCAGGAGAAGTTAAAGCATAATTAGATTCTAAGAATCCTTTTTGCAGAAGCTGAGGCTGCTGTGGAAGGGGAGACCAGGGGATTTTCCCAAGCGCTCAGGTGACACCTGCCCCGTGGTTGGACATCTGGAGTGGGGAATGTTTCCAAGTGCTGCGTGAAGAAGTCAAATCTGACCTTCTGTCAGCCTCGTGACAGGTTATTCTAACGTTTTTCCCTTTTCATTTTGAAGTTGCCCAAGAGAAGCCGGAGCAGATCCCGCTGGAGAACCGCTCCTGTGTCCTGATCCGCCGGGATCTGGTGGCTCTCCCTGCCAGCCTCATCAGCCAGATCGGGTACCGCTGCCACCCAAAGCTCTACTCCGAGGGAGACCCTGGGGAAAAACTCGAGCTGGTTGCAGGTAGCTTTTGCAGAATGCCTTTGGATTGCTGCTGTTTTGCTTCTGGAATTGTGCTCTCCATCTTGCTGGAGTCGTGCATCTTCTGTGCCCTTGCTGTGTCTTTCTGGATTATTCATCACCGATCGTCTTTTGAAAAGTTCTGAGTTTCCTTTAATTTGCTGACGGAGAAATGTGTCATTAACAGGATTTATTCAATTGAATTAATTTAGCATTTTAATTGAATTCTGCAGCTTGTGTTCTTCCTGCTCGGTGTGGCTGCAGCGAGTCTGTTTTCATTTAGAATCACAGGTCTAAAAACCCAACACAGCCCCCTCAAAAATTACCACATTATAAGATTTACAATGCAAAGGAGATAAAATTTGTGTCAGTGAACAAGCTTTGAAAAACCTGTAAAATTTTCTTTATAAATTTACTAAGTGGTCAAATGCTGCAACAGGAGGAGAAGGAATTGGGTTTGGTCTTTTATTCTGTCTTTATTTTCATTTTGGGGGAAATTTACAATATTGGGAGAATTTATTCCTCTATGAAAGATTTCTGGCCAGTGTGAGGTGGAAGATGGTGCTGTTAAGAGTGTAGAGCTGGAGGAGTGAAACCAGGTGGCTGTGCCAGCCCAGGCACACCCAGCACTGCACAGAAAGTGTTGAACTGGAGTGACCAGGTCAAATTCCAGTGGAAATAACCATATTCTGCTTTTAGAACTTCCCCCCAGCTTTGCTTTGCAGTTATCTGGCTGTGGGGTTTTCCCTTGGATGTAGCTGTGTGGGGATGGCTGGGCAGGACATCCCAGACCTGCCCCAGGTGAGGAGGTTTGATTAATCCCTGCAAAGTCCTTGGTCCAAAAAGGACATGTGGCAGCACAGTCCGTCCAAATCAGTTCTTCTTCCCTTCCCTTTCTCCCTTGGTTAGTAGCATAATTTCATTTTCATTCTGGAGGAGTCAGGATTTCGGGGGATGCCCAAAAAGGTCTGCAGCTGATGAAGGACGGGACTTTGATGGAAGGCAAAGCACAGAGTACAGCCACAAGTATTTATTTTGTATCTGGAATATTCATTTTGTACCCATTTCCATTTAATGTGAGACTTCTTAAAACCATCGAGTGGTGCAGGTTATTTTCACAGTCAGAGCTGGAAATTGGTTTGAGGCAACTCTGCTTGATTTACATTTTTCAATCTGGAAAAAAAAGTAGATTAATATCACTAACTGATAGCGACTGCCTGGTTATTTTTCATTTATTCAAGTGAAGTTCCCCTTGCTGGTGGCTGGTGTTCACTCTGATGCCTTATCTCTTAAAATACAAAATAAACTCCCCTAATTCCTGTCTCAGACCTGGAGGGGGGGGCTTGATCCTGCTGTGAAAGTTTGCCTCAACTCTCCAAGTGGGAATGTTTTCCTTTTGTTTCTGGTTTTTCATGCTAGAATTGATTCAGCAAACTTGAGCAGCCCTCTCTGAAAAAGGGTCTTTAACAAGGCTTGCAGTCTCCACAGCACACTCGAGGGAGGGACTGAGACTGTTACTTAAAAAGAACCAAAAAACTCATTAGATGGAAGAGAATACAAGGAAAATTCCTGGTGAGACGTGGCACGGCTCAGAGATGCAGAGGGATGCTGGATCCTGGGGCAGGATGAGTGTCCTGGGGTGCCTCTGGTGCCAGGGGAGGTGCAGAGGGGCAGGCTCAGGGCTGCCCTGAGCTCCAGCTCCACCCAGAAGGTCAGGGACAATCATCTTCCCTGGAAATCCAGGAGGAGATATTACTTCTCCAACAGATGCTTTTATATCTCGAGAACAGAGTGTGTTCTGGATCCAGCTATGACCCATTATTTAATCTTAATTAAAAGCAAATACCAAAACCCTCTCATGTAACAGAATGCTTGAAAAATGGGATAACCTCTCCCTGGAAGCGGTGCCGAGGCAGGAGCAGGTTGGTCTGTGAGCAGAGTGAAAAGGTTTGATATAAAACCTGCTGTAAAGTACTGCCAGACCTCTGGACGTGTCCAGCTGCTTTGCACAGGGTTCCTTTTTCTTCCAGAAAACATCCTTAAAGGCAGCAGGTTCAAAGACAGCAGTTGCTGTGCATTAGAAGGAAAATTCCCTGCTCACCAGAGGTATCAAGAGGTGATGGGCTGGGGTTTTGGAAGCAGTTAGATCTGTAACCAAGTACCTCTTTCTGTGCTAGATGGGCTTTTTCTTTGCTTTCCAGCTCTGTGTTCTACAGTCCTGTACTGGGAAAAAAAAAAAAAAAAAAAAGAAAAGGCCAAATGGATTGAGGTTTTCTCACTTCAGAAAGAATAAATAATGTGATCTGTACATATCAAATCACAGTGTAAGCCTTGCACTGTGTGCATTGGTGAGAAAATAAGAATCCTTTCATTTGATTCCCATAGACTTCCTGTCTGTACAGATAAAATTAGGAGTTGTTATTGCCTGGGACTTGCCAGGATTTTCCAGAAATCCCCCTCTCCTTGTAGCAGCAGGTGAAGAAGAGGTTCCCACCAGCGAGGAGGAGCTGTGGGTGGCTCGGGGGTGGCTCTGTGGCTGTGTCAGGGGTTCATTTTGGATTGTCCCTCTGCACCCTTGCAGGCTCAGGCGTTTACATCACCCGGGGGCAGCTGATGAATTGCCATTTATGTGCTGGTGTCAAACACAAGGTCCTGCTGCGACGTCTCCTGGCCACCTTCTTCGATCGGTAGGTCCTGTCCCGCTGCTCCTCCTGCTCTCCCAGGGGCTTCTTTGCCTTCACCTCCCGGGGGTTTAACCCTGTGTCACAAGTGCTTCATCCTCTGCACTCAGCCCTGTGCATTTGCTTCGTGATGCTTGAGAACTTTATTCCCTTTCCGTGCACATTTCCCGTTCATTCCTCACCTTAAAATCCGGGTGATGCCTCCAGCAGGAGCTGAAGGGAGGAGAGCAGGGCAGTGGCTGTCCCCTGTCCCCTCTCCCAGGATGTCCCTTTGCCTTCCCCACAGGAACACACTTGCCAACAGCTGCGGAACTGGAATCAGGTCCTCCACGAGCGATCCCAGCAGGAAGCCCTTGGACAGCAGGGTCCTTAATGCAGTCAAATGTAAGGAGAGGGATGTTCTGCTGCTGGGGTGGAACAGCATGGCCCAGCCCTGGCCAGGGAAGGTCACTCTGTTGTGTGATAATGGTGGAATTGGGTTGTAGGAAAATCCATTTATTTTTTAGTTTGCATCGTTTTTTGATTGCCCAGAGAAGCTGTGGGTGGGATCTGCTCTCCATCAGCCACTTCCCCCTCAGTCACCTGTGGATACCTGGAGTGCTGGGGACAGGAGGTGCTGGAGAGGGAGGAGCTGGAGGGCTGGAGGAAACCCTGAGGGGCGCAGGAAAATCTGTTCACCATGGGCTTCATATGCAGTGGAAATCACTGCGTTCTCTCACCTTGGCTGAATTCTGGGGAGTAAATCTTTGTGTAAATATTACTGTGCTGAAAAACAAAACTCTAAACAATTTTTAAAATTTAGTTTTTAAGATTTGGAAGGGAAATCTTTCCCCTCCCTAACTGTAAATTCCAGGGGCCTTCCAGCTGCCCTGGGAGATCTATGGCATCTGGGGAAAAGGGGTAAGTGGGCAGATGTTCAGTAATGGTTGAACATGGTAGAGTCAGCTCCCTGTTAGCAGTTTTATCCTAGAGAGTCCCAACTCTGGACTTTGCAGCCATGGTCCTTCCTGAGGGGAGCTGGAAGGGCGTTGCTGTTGTGTGCCAGGATATGAGATGGGTTCCTACTGCCTGGATTTGTCCCTGTGCATGAGCTTTAGCTGACAGTTATTCAGCGTGGCAGTTCCTTGGATGCTGCTCCATAACATCAGGTGCTTGGCTCCCGCAGAGGAGCAGGACACGAGGGATTGCAGGGCTCCTGCAGCTCCCATCCTGCTGGATGTGCCAGCAGAGGGAGGGACAGGCAGAGGACAATCCCTTGGGCAGCCCCTCAGCTCTGACATTTCCTGCAGCGCTGTGGGTTTAGGAGCTGTTAATGGAGCTGCTGCTGGGGAGTTTGTGGGATCTTTTTCTTGCCCACCTCTAGTTTGTGGCTGTGAGACTCCCCATGGAGTGAGGGGCCCTTCTGCATCCCTCTCCCTCTGCCAGCTGTGGTGTTTGTACCTTCAGCTCTTACCCTTCCCGGTTGTCTCCAGCTGAGGAGCTCCGTGTGTGTGTGGAGAGCTCAGGTCCGTGGGTGAAGCTCCGCTGCCACCTGGGAGCCCGGGCTCACCTTTGTGCCACTCTCCCCCAAAACCTGAGCTCTGTGTCTCCCTGTCTTTGCAGTGTATTGTCAGAATTTTGCCCCGAGCTTTAAGGAGAGCGAGATGAACGTGATCGCGGCCGACATGTGCACCAACGCGCGGCGCGTGCGCAAGCGCTGGCTGCCCAAGATCAAATCCATGCTGCCCGAGGGGATGGAGATGTACCGCACCGTCATGGGCTCCTCCACAAACACTGTCCCCCTGGAGCCCGACTTCCAGCCCAACGCTGCTCAGGCCTTCGAGCAGCGCATCTATGCAGAGAGGAGGAGCGAGGCGGGGACTATAGTAGCCTTGAGAACTAACACAGTGAATGTAGAGCTGAGCAACGGATCCAACCAGTCCTTCGAGCAGGGCGAGGACGCCGAAGGCGCCGGCTCCGTCATCCAGGAGGCAGCTGCCACGGATGCCATGGCGTCGGAAACCCAAAGCACTCCGCAACCTTTCGAACAAGGTTCGGGCTCCTCCAGCCGGCCCGAAACCCCCGTGAGAAGACAAGATGGTACTTATGGAGGGACTTTATAGAGAGAGCAAACATTTCATGACCTATAAGGGATCTGTAATACTAAAGCTGCTTGCATGCATTACTAATACAAAACAAAAAAATGTGATCAAGCCACTTACCTACTGAACTGCTACTGTTGCCTGAAAAAAATGTGATTTTTATTCTGCTTGTATTTAAAATTTATGAAGGAAATAATCGCATTCGTTATACTGTAAACGACTAGGTCTGTGGCGACCTACTTAAAAAAATATTGGGCTCCTTTTTTGATATTCCTGAGGTTAGTCTATAAGATTGTAGCTTTTTCTTTTTTTTTTCCTTTCCTTTCCTTTTTTTTGTTTTATTTTTTTTGTTTGTTTTTTTGTTTGTTTAAGAAGGGGAGGAGAAAAGCTAGCCACCCCCCACCCACCACCCTGTCATCACCCCATCCATCACTCAGCTCAGAAGTAAAGCCATCGTTAACCTTGTCCTCTAAGGAGAGTTTTGTCACTGAACAGGAAAGCGAGGTGTGTTCGGGTGCAGGTGCTGTGACTGGCCGCGTTTGTCTCGGGAAGGGCTCGAGCCAAGTGGGATGGGCTGGGGGAAATCGTGGCAGTGATCGTGGCCAGACCCCTCTGGAGGCAGGGGAGCCCTGGCCGTGGGTGCTGTTGTCCCGGGGAGGTTCCTGCAGCTCCCTGGAGCAGGGATGGTTCCGCGGGAGTTCAGGCTGGCGCGTGTCGGGAGGACTGCGTGGGATGCAGGTGGAGAGCCTGGCTGCCCTTGTGCTTGTGGTCTGGTTTTTGCCCAATACAGCTGGGTTTGGGTTTGGTTTCTCTCTCCCTCCCTTCCTCCCTCCCAGCCACTCCTTTTCCTTCGCTTCTCCGTGGTTGCACCTTCACGTCCCCGCTCTGTCACCCCTCTGCACCCCAGGGCGTGCAGGTCCTGGGGCACCCACTGCGAGGGGAGGAGCCCCCCCTCAGCCTGTGAAGGGATTTAGGGAGGAATCTGAGCATGGAGAGCATGTTGTTCTTGCTGCAAAGGACACGGAGTCGGGAGCTCGTGGCGTTGGCTCCTGGCAGCATCCGCGCTGGAGGCAGAGCTCAGTGCGTGCAGAGCTCACCCTCTGCCTCCTCCCTCCTCTCCAGGCCAACCAAACTTTAATAATTTGGAGTGTACTGGATGCAAAAATTAAAAGAAAAAATGAGCTTTGATCCCTTTTGTGAAGAGGTTTTGGGGAGGAGGAAGTGCTTTGCCTCCTGCTCGCCCTCCTGCAGCCCCTTCTGGGAAAAACCCAATGTGGAGTTATTTGTCTTTATTTTTGTTGTTGCAGGCTGATGTCCCCAGGCTGTGGTGACTGTGGTGGCCTCGGCATGGGACTTGTGGGTGTCCCTGGAGCCCGATGGGCAGCAGGTACCTGCTCTGTCCCTCACCTTTACAAAGAAGTGAGCGGAGTCTGTCCCACAGAGCGGCTCCAGCGGGACCCTGCAGCTTCCCCCGAGGGCTGGGGCCAGGCTGGGGGTCCCACGGGGGATGGGGACAGTGACATTAAAGCCAAGTTTGGCTTTTTCCTTTTTTTCCTTTCCTTTTTTAATGATGGTTATTTTTACTGTGACTTAACAACCTGCTTTAATGACACTTGCAGCTTGTTCTCTAACACGTTGGGGACTAGGAACAAGGTGCACAAAGAGTCACTTTTTGGCTGCTGTGGCTGTGCTCCTCTTTTCTTTCCTGCTTTGATTCCCTAATCCAGACAGCGCTTTGCTCAGGGTTTTCTTCCTTCTTTATATTTCCATTGGGAAAGGGGGAGTGTGGAGAGGATAACCCAAATTTTGGCCATTTGTTTTGTTTTCTTTGATACTTGAAGCAGTTTTTTTGCATCGTAACTAACGAGGCTGCCCAGCCTGTGCCACTGCTCCTGACACAACAAATCAGTAATGAGGGGGTCCTGCCCCACGTTGGGTTTTGGCACAGCTCTTTTGGGGGGGCTGTGACGCCCCAGACCAGGTTTTGGGGGCTGGTGCAGGTGCAGAGGTGTGGGATGCTTCGGAGAAGTGGGAATGGGCTCGGCTCTATTTGCACTTTACCCACGTCACTAAACAAACCCGGGGACCACGGGCTGAGCTCGGGGGGGCTTTGTCCCCAGCCATCCCTGGGGACACGGAGCAATTCCTTGGCCCTGGGGCGTCCCCATGCCCTGGGGACAGCTGCTGGAGGGCAGCTCAGCCAGCTTGGTGGGGCTCAGGTTTGGCTGAGGACCCTCCTGATCCCCAAATCTTTGGGTTTGCCAAAAATCTGAGGCAAAGCTGGGAGCGGCTCCGGGTGCCGGAGATCAGAAGTCGTCCCTTGTGTGTGTGTCTGTGTGCATATATATAAATATAAATATAGAGAGAAAAGATATTGCAGAGGATTCCTCCTCCTCCTCCTCCTCCTTTTTGGCACTTGCTGGGGGTGGGGAGCAGGCTGAGCCCCCCGGCTGGGGGCTGCACTTGGCTGGAGGGATTTATTCTGGACCAAACCTGTTCCCAGACAGCCGGCGGGGCCACCGGGGGGGCAGCAGCAAAGTACTTGAATGGCTTAGGACAGAGAGTCTGGAGAGAGTCAAGTTGCACAGTGAAAAAATATATTTTTATACCTAGCACAACTTCCTGTATATTTTGGGGTTTTTTCTTTCTTTTTTTTTTTTTTTCCTTTCATTTCTTTTTTTCTTTCTTTTTCCTGATTTGGGTTTGTTTTATTAATTATTATTATTATTATTATTATTAGGAAGGCAAACTTCTAAAATGTGAAGGGCGTTGGGTTTTTCCTTATCTGGTAGATGAGGGCAAGCATTTTGCACTAATGTTTCCTGTGTGTGGAGGATTAATGATATGTTTGAAAATGTTATATGGCAATGATTGTATTCTTCAGAGAAAAAAAAAAAAACAACAAAAAAGCAAAAAAAAAACCCCTTAAAAATGAATGTAAGGTGAGAACAGAGCAGTCCATCGATTGTATGCGGCTTTCCTGAGTGCCTTAGAATTTTTTGATCATTTTTTTTCCAAGGAAAACAGATTAAGAAGATCAGATCATAACCGACTCCTTCCTCCTCTTTGTTTACGACACTATTTTAAATTCTAGAATTTTGGGGCTGCTTTATAATGTGAATAGGAAACTGCATTCATCTAGGTCTGACAGTGTAAAATCAGAGCATCAGTATTTATGGTATGTCTGCACCTTTATTCTTATGCTTGACTATTAGCAATATTACCTGTATATTCTATATCTAAAGTTATACCAAGCACCTTTAACGAGCGCAGAGTTAAAGCACCCGAGTTCCCCGCAGCTGCCCCAGTAGGACCAGCTCCTCTCCTCCTCGTTAGCGCTAATTAAACACCGCTTTGCCGAGGGGCTGCATGACCCTCTGCCACCCCCGCTGCCGGTGACACGGTGACATTCCCGACCTTTCCCGGCGCTGAGGGCAGGAGCTGGGAGCGGCTCCTCCTGCTTGGATCCCTGCAGCTTCCCCGGGGGCTCCGAGCCCACGCAGCGCCCCAAAACTGGAACTGCCCGCGGGGTTTGGGGTGCAGAACCCCTCCTTGGTGTCCCCAAGGGCTTTGTCCCCCTTATCCTGCAGGATTTGGGGTGCAGAACCCCTCCTTGGTGTCCCCAAGGGCTTTGTCCCCATTATCCTGCAGGATTTGGGTGCAGAGCCCCTCCTTGGTGTCCCCAGGGGCTTTGTACCCCTTGTCCTGCAGGATTTGGGGTGCAGAGCCCCTCCTTGGTGTCCCAAGGGCTTTGTCCTGTAGGATTTGGGGTGCAGAGCCCCTCCATGTGTCCCCAGGGGCTTTGTCCCCCTTGTCCTGCAGGATTTGGGGAACACAGCCCCTCCTTGGTGTCCCCAGGGGCTTTGTCCCCCTTGTCCTGCAGGATTTGGGGTGCAGAGCCCCTCCTTGGTGTCCCCAAGGGCTTTGTCCCCCTTGTCCTGCAGGATTTGGGGTGCAGAGCCCCTCTGTGTGTCCCCAGGGGCTTTGTCCCCCTTGTCCTGCGGTGTTTGGGGTGCAGAACCCCTCATTGGTGTCCCCAGGGGCTTTGTCCCCCTTGTCCTGCAGGATTTGGGGAGCAGAACCCCTCTGTGTGTCCCCAGAGACTGTCCCCAGCCTTGGAGCCTTTGTCCCCCTTGTCCTGCAGGATTTGGGGTGCAGAGCCTCTCTGTGTGTCCCCATGGGCTTTGTCCCCCTTGTCCCGCGGTATTTGGGGTGCAGAGCCCCTCCGTGTGTCCCCAAGGGCTTTGTCCCCCTTGTCCCGCAGGATTTGGGGTGCAGAGCCCCTCCATGTGTCCCCAGGGGCTTTGTCCCCCTTGTCCTGCAGGATTTGGGGTGCAGAGCCCCTCCTTGGTGTCCCAAGGGCTTTGTCCCCCTTGTCCTGCAGGATTTGGGGTGCAGAGCCCCTCCTTGGTATCCCCAAGGGCTTTATCCCCCTTGTCCCGCAGGATTTGGGGTGCAGAGCCCCTCCTTGGTGTCCCCAAGGGCTTTGTCCCCCTTGTCCTGCAGGATTTGGGGTGCAGAACCCCTCCTTGGTGTCCCCAAGGGCTTTGTCCCCCTTGTCCTGCAGGATTTCGGGTGCAGAGCCCCTCCATGTGTCCCAAGGGCTTTGTCCCCCTTGTCCTGCAGGATTTGGGGTGCAGAGCCTCTCCTTGGTGTCCCCAGGGGCTTTGTCCCCCTTGTCCTGCAGGATTTGGGGTGCAGAGCCCCTCTGTGTGTCCCCAAGGGCTTTGTCCCCCTTGTCCTGCAGGATTTGGGGTGCAGAGCCTCTCCTTGGTGTCCCCAAGGGCTTTGTTGCCCTTGTCCTGCAGGATTTGGGGTGCAGAGCCCCTCCGTGTGTCCCCGAGGGCTTTGTCCCCCTTGTCCTGCGGTGTTTGGGGAGCAGAACCCCTCCATGTGTCCCCAAGGGCTTTGTCCCCCTTGTCCTGCAGGATTTGGGGAGCAGAACCCCTCCATGTGTCCCCAAGGGCTTTGTCCTGCAGGATTTGGGGAGCAGAACCCCTCCTTGGTGTCCCCAAGGGCTTTGTCCCCCTTGTCCTGCAGGATTTGGGTGCAGAGCCCCTCCTTGGTGTCCCCAGGGGCTTTGTCACCCTTGTCCTGCGGTGTTTGGGGTGCAGAGCCCCTCCTTGGTGTCCCCAAGGGCTTTGTCCCCCTTGTCCTGCAGGATTTGGGGTGCAGAGCCCCTCCTTGGTGTCCCCAGGGGCTTTGTCCCCCTTGTCCTGCGGTGTTTGGGGTGCAGAACCCCTCCTTGGTGTCCCCAAGGGCTTAGTCCCCCTTGTCCTGCAGGATTTGGGGTGCAGAGCCCCTCTGTGTGTCCCCAAGGGCTTTGTCCCCCTTGTCCTGCGGTGTTTGGGGTGCAGAGCCCCTCTGTGTGTCCCCAGGGCTTTGTCCCCCTTGTCCTGCAGGATTTGGGGTGCAGAGCCCCTCCTTGGTGTCCCCAGGGGCTTTGTCCCCCTTGTCCTGCAGGATTTGGGGTGCAGAGCCCCTTCTTGGTGTCCCCAGGGGCTTTGTCCCCCTTGTCCTGCAGGATTTGGGGTGCAGAGCCCCTCTGTGTGTCCCAGGGGCTGTCCCCAGCCCTTGTCCCCGGGGCTGTGCTCACATCCCTGGTTTTTCTGGAAATCGCTGCTGCGAATGGAGGAGGAGCCGTGGGAAGCCGGGCTGAGCCCCGGAGTGTCCCCGGAGTGTCCCCGGAGTGTCCCCGGAGTGTCCCCGGAGTGTCCCCAGCTGTCCCCGCAGCCATCCCGGGATTCAACTGCTGTTCCAAGTGTTCCTGCTCCAAACCCTGCTGGGAGCGAGCGAGGGGGCGAGTGGGACACACTCGCATTGGAAACCCCTCCACTCCTCCTCCAGTTTCTTCCACTGTTTAAAAGCGTTTTGCACACACACAAAAAATAAAAAAAATAAAAATTAAAAAAAAAAAAATCGTGATTTTTATGTCAAGGTTATTAAAAAAAAAAAAAAGCCAAAACTTGCAATACTATTTTTAGCAGACGAGAATAAAGAAAAAAAAAAAAGAAGTAAATAAAATAATAAATAATAAAAAACAACTGAGTATAAATGTATAAATATTTTTGACTTGAACATTTGGATGGCACTTGATTCAAATAGAACATTAATCCTTTGGACAGAATGTTTGGGGAAAATAAAGGACTTAAAGTACAAGGTTGTTTTTAAAGCGTCTTCATAGGGTATTAAGTAGTACTGTAATTCATGACTGTTAAAAATACTTTCTGTGCTGTAAGGAAATCTCACAGTACCACTGAATTATGTTCCTCAACTGTCTCAGCCACGAACGATGCTAGCTTCTTTTTTTTTTTTTTAAATTTTATTTTATTTTTTATCGTGCATTATTCACTAGTATTTATGTGCTCTTACTCTGTATAGTTCAGACTGTTATTTTGTAGCCATGGCTGACACGATATATCAGTAACTAAAAAAAAAAAGAGAGAGAAAACATGAAGACCCCCCCCTGCCCCGAGCTGGAACTGTGCTCATAGCTGTTTTCATATGATGAAAAAAAAAATCCATTAAAAAAAAAAAAAAAAAGCAAAAAAAACCAACCCAATGTGATCATTAATTGTAAAACGCTTTGTAAAATTCACATTTACAAAATAATAAAGTAAATTACAATTAAAAGGTTCCCTTTGCTCTGTTTTCTGTCTTTCTGGGTGGTGGGCAGTGTTAAGTAAGGGGTTGTAAATAGATGTTGAAGGGGCTCTGGTGGCTCAGGCTCCACTTCAGGGTATGAAACAACCCCCACATTTGGCCACTTGAAGGATTTTACCCAAATTTTGGGATTTTGGAGTTCCCTGCACCGCCCTGGGCTCTCCCCCCACTTCACCTGATGTAAATTTTGGGCATCTTTTGGCTTTTTTTACCTGAACACATCACACACTCCCTCCCTCCCTCCACTTACAAACTCTAATATTTGTTGTTATTATTACCATGGCTTAAAATTGAATTTGCAGCACTCCAGACTGTGGGGTTGTTGTTGTTTTTAGGATGAGGACAGGGGAAAGGCTGGAAAGGTTTCAAAGCAGAGAGGCTGAGCTGGGGGTGTTGGTAATTCTCCTCTGTGATGGTGCTAATTATTCTCCTCTCTCTAATTTTTGCCCTTTTTTTTTTTTTTTTCCCCAACCCAATTGGCCATAAAATTGCTGAGAAGCTGCATTTCCTCAGCTTAGCAAAATAGAAGTGCCCCAAACCACTTGCATTTGGGGTTTCATTTAATCTCATCTCACTGAAAAGGGAAAACACAGAAACTTGGATGCTTCACGTACGGCGCATTCCGCCGCGTTATATAAACCATTTCAAACTGATTTATTCTAAATGAGTTGTTATAATCAGAATTTTCCTTATGAGCAGCTTTCTTGCAAACGTCAGTGTTTCAGGGGGAAAAAACCAAACCCAACCCAAGCCCCTCGTACGCCCGCTCCAATATTTCAAACTGATTACTTCTAAACACCAGCGCTAAAATTAGGTCTTTGGTGTGCGGTATTGTCAGAGTGGGTGTATTATGATCTGCAGAGAGTATAAAAAGATAAATGAGTTATTTAACCGAGTAAACGACGTTGCTGTAGAAATGTGCTGAGGGAAAATGCGCAGGGGGGGTTGGCTCACGGCGGCTGGGCCCGGGATTGCGGCAGCGACGCGAGGAGCCGGCGTGAGGGGACAAAAGGGATCTTTATTTGCATTAATGTTACTGTTTTTATTGCTATTGTTGTAAAATAGGTGTGCCAAAATGAGAGGGAGGTGGCTGAGAGAGGCGATGGGGCACCCATGGGTGCGGCCCTCCCCAAGGCATTAAAAAAAGCTGGTTATTGGTGTGTTCTGAGGACTTAACCTGCCTTAATGTCCTTGGGATCTGCTCCAGAGGGAGAGATGTTGGAGCACTGCACCTGCTGAACTCTTTGGGTCTGACTGTTTATTCACACCCTCACAGCTGGGTGCTACAGGCGCAGATTGTCCCGTTGTGGGACAAAATTGGAGGGATACTGGGATCAGGGATCACCAGCCCAGGGACAGAAGAGCCTGGGATTGCAGGGGCTGGTCACTGCAGAAGGTGTTGGCCATGGCAGGTGTCGGTCATTTCATATATTGGCCATTGCAGGTGTTGGTATTTTCAGCTGGCATTGGCATTGCTGAGGGTGTTGGTCATTGCAGCCATTAGCCATTGCAGGGGGCTCTGGTCATTGCAGGAGTTGGTTATTTCAGGTATTGGGCATTTCAGGAGTTGGTTATTTCAGAAGCTGGCTATTGCAGGTGTTGGCCATTTCAAGAATTAGTTATTTCAGAAGTTGGCCATTTCAAGAATTGGTTATTTCAGGTGTTGGCCCTTTCAAGAGCTGGCCATTTCAGGAGTTGGCTGTTGCAGGGGGCTCTGGTCATTTCAGGAGTTGGTTATTTCAGGTATTGGGCATTTCAGGAGTTGGTTATTTCAGGTATTGGGCATTTCAGGAGTTGGTTATTTCAGAAGTTGGCCCTTTTGGGAGCTGGGCATTTCAGGAATTGGCCCTTTCAGGAGCTTGTTATTTCAGAATTTGGCCATTTCAGGAGTTGGCCCTTTCAGGAGCTGGCTATTGCAGGTGTTGGCCTTTCAGGAGCTGGTTATTTCAGGAGTTGGCTATTTCAAGAATTGGTTATTTCAGATGTTGGCCTTTCAGGAGCTGGCTATTGCAGATGTTGGCCTTTCAGGAGCTGGTTATTTCAGATGTTGGCCTTTCAGGAGCTGGTTATTGCAGGTGTTGGCCGCTGCAGGGCTTGGTGGTTGCCACTGGCCACTGCAGGAGCTGTCACTCCCTGCTCCTGCAGCTGGGGACACCAGCAAAGGGAACGAGAGCCGACAGCAGTGGCACGGTGACAATGCAGAAATCTGGTGCGGGGGTAATGAGGGGTTGCTCGGGTGAGGCAGGAATTTGATTTCTGGCTGGTTGGGATGAGGCAGGGTTGGTGTTTTGGTACCCAAATCCCTCCTGCTGGGTCTGATCCTTGCCAGGTTCGGGCAGGGTCCTGTGGGACCAAAGCTCATCCCTCTGGGAGAGGAATTAGATCAGGGCAAAAAGAGAGGGAGGGGAAAAGGCAGAAATGCCAAGCCACAAACCAAGGCAGATAAATCCAGGAGGGCAGTGTAATCTCACTCACCAGGCCTCACCAGAAGTTAGAATACATAAATTATTGCACCTAAAAGCATCTCTAATTTCAGTTGTGAGTGATTCACCAGGACGCAGCAGGCTGCCCTCTGCATCTCCCCATTTGATTAGACATTTGTACCAAGACAGAGCTCACGCTTAAAATAACATTACTGGAATGGAGACGGACAAGAGAATTCATTTGAATGGAAATCAATTTGATTAGAAAAGTAAATTACCCGCTGTCTATGAGCAGCACATTGTGGCTCAGAATAATAATAATAAAAATAATAATAAAAAAATAAATTGGTGGCAGCAAAGGATCTTAAATGCTTTTACAGACCTGGCAGTGACTGAGCTGTGATCCAGCTGTTTCCCACGTGGAAACAGGGCTGGATCCCCACTCCTTGTGCTGGGACACGGCCAGGCAGAGCTGTCCCATGTCCCCAGGGGCCCTGTGCCATCAGGAGCCTCTGGAGGGGACGAGCCCTAAAGTGCCAGGGAGGGCAGGAGCTGGGCACGATGGGTTTGTGTGGCTGTGAATGGGTTTGTGTGGCTGGAGGTGCCCTCAGAGGGGGGATTTGATTTTCCCAGGGGTGATGCTGGTCTGGCACCAGTCTGGCTGTCACTGCTCCCATTTGGTGGCAGTGGGATCCCAGCATGCTGGGGGAGAACAGCAATGTCCCTCCTTCGTGTCACCTCTGAGGTGACAAAGAGCCAGGGAGGCCATGGGTGCCTGGCAGGACCCCTGGGTGCTCCCTCCAGGTCCCTCCCTTGTGCCAGCTGCAGTGCAAGGAGCTGCACACTTTGCTGAGCTGTGCTACCTTCTAAATAATCAATTGCTATTTAATTCCCATGTGATAACTGTCTTATTAAATCTAAATTTAATGTGTATTTGGGAAACCCTAATTTAAAGTGTTACTGCATGCACCATCTGGTGTGCTCTCTAAATACAAATGCAATAACATAATTCAGAATTACATCATAAAAGTAAGTTATAAGAGATTAAAACGCACAACTCTGTTCTTCAGTCAAGGCAGCTTTTATGCTTTTGCTCCTGACTTAGACACAAATCACAGCCAAAACATCCCTACCCTGATTAAGTGATTTTTCTGCTGGGATTTTGGGTTTAATGGGGAGCAGGAATGCACAGGAGGGAGGCTGGGAGATCAGGAGCTCTGGAGATGTGGAGATGTTGCCCAGAGAAGCTGTGGCTGCCCCAGGAAGGGTCCAAGGCCAGGCTGGACGGGGTTTGGAGCACCCTGGGACAGTGAAAGATGTCCCTGCCACGGCAGGGGTGGCACTGGGTGAGCTTTAAGGTCCCTTCCACCCAAACCATTCTGGGTTTCCATGAAATCCTCTTCTCCCTCCTGCCAGGGGCGTTCAGGGCTGGGCACAGGGCGACTCAGCGACCCACTGAGCTGCCTTTTGTTGAAAAATCAGTCAAAAATAGCTCAGAGTTGGGTGCATCAATGATCTTTTATAGTGGCAGTAAATCTAATATCTTTGCAAAACCCCCTATTTTCTCTCTACGTTGAATGAAACATGAGATCCCTTAATAGAGAGGGAAATTAAAATCTAGCTTTATTGCAGTTCCTGTAACTGGTATCTAAGCTATTAATAATCAATCCATTCTTGCTTAAAAGCCAACATTTATCACCCCAGCTGAGCTGCCGGGCACTGGGGGGAAAGTACAATTGACTGCAATTACACTTTGAAAAATGTTATCTGTGCCACTGACCACTGGGGATGAGTGATGAGATTCCTGCTGTTCCTCCCCTCTGCAGGTTCATTCCCCCAACTTTTATTATTGGGTGGTTTTGCTTCTCCTTCAGCCTGCCTTGAGGAAGGACCTGAGGGGAGGGATCCCTGCTGTCCCAAATTCAGGAGGACCCCAAACCCTTCCAGATCCAGCAGAGTGACTCCAAATCTCTTTTAACAACCCCACACACACACAGGTTTGTTGGTTTTACTCCTGCCCTTTCCAAGGGGAGGAAGAGGCTGGTGCAGGAATTGATTTCCTGGAGTTCCTGGTATTAATGAAGCTGCTGACCGCAGCTCTCCCGCAGCAATATCCCTCTCCCACCAGAATTCTCCAGACTCCAAACTTTTCAAATGAGTTTTTTGCAATTTAAAATTAATAATTGTTCTGTCTAGAACAAGGATAATTAAATGCCTGTTCATCCTCATTATTGTCAGCCGTGTGATTTGTTGTTTTCTCCCTAATAAAATTAACCGGTTTAACTAATGGGTGCCAAAACTTGATAATTAAAGCTGAGCAAATAATTTGGAGCAAATAATTTGCAACAAATAATTTGCCCAGTGGGTTTGGCAGGGTCCATGGTGGGTCTGGAGCTGATGGTGAAGGGCTGGGAGCCACTGGTGATGCCCAAACCCCCACAGGGCACCCCAGGGAACCTTCTTTTCCTTACAGTGGTCATTTTTTAATGAAAATTTTTTGGGTTTTTTTTTTCTTTCTAAGGAAAAAGGTTCCCTCCACGGAGTTTTGCAGCACGAGGCAGGTGTAGGGCTCACCTGTGGATGAAATCCCAGAGGAAAGAGCAGCTGCTCTCAGGTAAATCCCAATGAGGATGTGGAGGTGGCCAAAAAATGGCAATTCCTGGGGAGGGGAAGAATTAAAATTACAATCCAACAAAAGGAGCTTGGTCAGACACCATCTTCTAAGAAGAATGGACTTTGAAATTATGCTTATCAGCCAGGTTTCATTCCAGCAGCAGTTAAAGAAGCTTTCAGAGGTATGGCAATTAATTTGTGAGTTTATATTACACATTACAACGTGAGGGGCCATTAACGAGGCGGTGACATTAAATTTAATGTACTTGGTGAGTGGGACACTTTGTCTCTCCCTCCTGGGTGTATTCCCTGGATGTCTGGGGCCTGGCACTGCCGGATTTCTCCGTGGGAGCTGCTGGGGAGGAGCCGCCAGCACTGGGGGTGGCACCAAGGTGCCACACGGGGGACACTGGGGGACACTGGGGGACACAGAGCTTTGCCCCCAGCTCCGTGGCACAGCCAGAAAGGCTCACAAGGAGAATATGGAGTGTCTCATACCTATAACTTTAAATTAAAAAAGCAATGTGCTGTTTATTGGCGCTGCCGAGTGTCTCCGGAGCGGGAGGCTCATAAAGATCATATTACAGTACAAGCCATTATGCAAAGAGTTTACTATATATACATTTCTAAATGCTTCAGCAAACAGCAGCCTCCTCATGAGCAGAGCGGGATAACTGGTTCGTTTGGGGTAACAAATGATCCTTGATTTGATTTTAAATGCAATGACAGCAAAATTTATTTCTTATTTAATCACTTGCCAGAGCTGTTGAGGACGGGATGGTATTAAACTGCACAATGCAGCATATGACTACTGAATCAGTTGAAATAGGCATAAGAATATATTATGTTTATAGGATAGAAAAAGATTGTACAGCAATGCATATAACTAGAATGGGTATTTTTGTCATTTATACAGTAGCTTATATCATTATTCCTCCCCGCTTCCAATTTTTCAGTAATAAAAATACAGGGGATGTGATTCTCTTTGCATAAACCAACTTGATTCTTTATTAAATATTTTTATTAATCTGAAGTACTACAAAGCATTTGAGCAGATAAATCAGGCTCCGAATAGTCATTTCCTCTCTGCTATGGCTCTATAAAGTGGATTCATTTATGAGCGTGCACTGCCCAAAAAGAAGGTTTCCATATTCATTACCATGCTCCCTCATGGTTCTGGTTTTTCATCCCACTGGACCACGCAGAAGGGTCTCCAAAAGAAGCAGGTCGTGGAAATCTGCTCCGTGATCCCTGCCTGGATTTTAGTGAGGAATCCCCACTTGGGCATCTCGGGATGCTCAGGGTCTCTCCAGCTTTGCCTCCCCTCACACCCAGTCTATGGACATCAGCACTTTTGGGGTGATCTGGGGATGGGCCCAGCCCCAGAATTGTCCCACATCACCCCAAAGGTGCTGGTGTCCATAAAGGGTGTGAGGGGAGGTAAAGTTGGAGAAACCCTGAGCTTTATTCCCTAGAGGGGGATTGATGGACCAGCCCCTCCTGCAAGGACCCCCCATACCACGGGACTCCTCTGGAGGCTTTTTTACCCCCTAAAGCATCCCTGGCCTCCTGCTGCCCCTCCTCTCTGTGGCCCCACGTCCTCTCACCCCGCAGAAGGCAGAATTCGGCTGCAGCACCGCCCTTTTTGCCCCCAAAAATGCCCAGGCAGCTGCCAGCCCGGAGCCAGCTCCTTCAGGCACCAGGGGAAGCTGCAGCGAGGAATTAAAACCTTTTTAAAAACCAAACTTTATCCTCTTGCAGCCTCCCGTGGGTGGGGGATCAGGAAGGCTCCACAGAGGTTGGGGCAGCCACGGGGATGTTCGGGGTTCCTTGGGAGAGGGGACATTCCCCATTTTGGGATTCTCCGGGGCTGCTGCCTCCAGCCAGCCCAGCCCAGGGCTGCAATTCCTGCAGGAGCAGAAAAGCCAGGGAATCTCAGGAAAATGGGAAGCTGGACAGGACAAATGCAGATCTGAACCAATGTAGTTAATCAAACGTTCTCCCTTTATTCAAGATAAGATGGTAGTTTATATCAGCTTCTACATAGTTTACAAAAACAAAGACACTCTGATTAGCAAGCTAACATAGTTTACCTTTTCCTTAAAACAGCCTACACCTTACACTATAAACCTATACTAATTCACACCCAGACAGCCCAGTGGTCCCCATCACACCTTAATACTATTTCTATCTGCGCCACAAACTCTGAATTTCTAACTGCGCCAGAGGCTTGAAGGCCTCGCAAGGCCCAAATCTGAGGCCTAGACTGGAGTAGCTCAAATCTCATAACTCGTGTCCTCTTTCTCTGAAAAATGCTGCAACAGATCAGCCTCATCCTGCCCTCCTCCTCCTCCCCTGCAGCCTGCTGCAGCCCAGGACCCGGCTGTGGTTGCAGGTTTTCCTGCAGCAGCTGTCTAACATTTGTTTGCTGCCTGGGAATGGGAATTCTGGCACTGCGCGAAAAGCAGGGACCCACCAGAGCTGCAAAATATTCCTGCCATCTCCAGGGGGATTTAACCATCCATCTGCTGCTTGTGCCAGCCCTGGAGCATTCCAGCAGGGCTGGGGATGCCCGATGGGTGCAGCACTCGGGAATGAAAAGCACCAGGACACGGATTTGCCTTCCCTGCCTCGCTCCCCCATCCCAAAACCGTGCTGGAACAAGGTGGAGCAGGGATTTGTCTGCACAGGAACAGGCTGGAAACTCCTGTTTCCGTGTGCACCGGGGTGTTTTCCTTGCTGGGAGCTGCTGGGGCTGCCCATAAATCCGCCCTCAGCAGCAACCGTGTCACAGATGTCCCAGGACGGGAATTTTTTCTCCGGTTTTAGTGCTGGTGTAAAGCTAAATTATGGTTGGTGTCAGCATTAGCAAAACCTGCCATCCCCGTCCTGCCTGCAAAGCACAGCCTGGGGCTGGCAGAGATGGAGGAGAGGTGGGGCAGCTCCTGTTTGCTGGGGATTGCAGGGTTGGTGGAGCTGGGACTGGGAAATTGCAGATTTTTGTGGAGCTGGGACTGGGAAATTGCAGATTTTTGTGGAGCTGGGACTGGGAATTGCGGGGTTTGTGGAGCTGGGAATTGCAGGGGTTTGTGGAACTGGGAATTGCAGGGGTTTGTGGAGGTGGAAGTGGGAATTGCAGGGGTTTGTGGAGCTGGGAATTGCAGGGTTTGTGGAGCTGGGAATTGCAGGGTTTGTGGAACTGGGAATTGCAGGATTTGTGGAACTGGAACTGGGAAGTGCAGGGTTTGTGGAACTGGGAATTGCAGGGGTTTGTGGAACTGGGAATTGCAGGGGTTTGTGGAGCTGGAACTGGAATTGCAGGGTTTGTGGAACTGGGAATTGCAGGATTTGTGGAACTGGGAATTGCAGGGTTTGTGGAGGTGGAACTGGGAATTGCAGGGTTTGTGGAGCTGGGAATTGCAGGGTTTGTGGAACTGGCCTGGTGATTTTGCCACCTGCATGATGGCAGCAGTGGCAGTGCCAGCACCTCGGCCACCTGGAGCTCTTTCCCATCCCTCCACCTCCCTCTGGAACATGGGCTGCACACCCAGGGCCCACGGAGAGGAGTGTGAAGGTGTGTTTGAGCTCCACACAACCCAAAAACTCCTGGCACTGCCCACAGACACTTTGGGAAGCACCAGAAGTTGGCACCTGAGTGGGCACAGAGCACCGGCCCCTCCCAGGACGCTCTGACACCGCTGGGCACCGACCCCGAGAGGCAGGAAAGTTTCACCCCTTTGCAAAACCCCCTTGGAGGAGGAAATGAGCAGCCAGCAGCTGTAATTGAGATGGATGAAGGGGCAGCTGCCTCCCCACAAAGCGTTCCAGGCACCAGACTTGAGAGGAATATGAAGTGCTGCTGCTCTCCAAAGATCGCCACGCTGCCGCTGAATTATTAATGAGCGGGAATGATCTCATATTTAATCTAAAGACTATTAATTACACTGCAGAAGAGCAACACACCATCCTGAGAGCCCCTCTCACCAACTGAATAATTTAGTGGTGCCCCATATTTTACCTCAATGTCAGGGCGGGCGGGGAGACCCCTCCTGCCTGAGCAGACAGTGGTGGCCCAAGGGGTGGTGCTGAGGGCTCACCCCAACTTCTAAGCCCCCCCCACCGTGGGCAGAGAGGGATTATTTGGGGTCCCTCGGGGCTGGGGGCACTGCTGTCCCTCCGTCCCAGCCTCACTCGGAGCCCAGCAGCAGCCCCAGCTGTGGGAGCACTGAAGACAGATGTTTATTTGTCCGGGATTATTCGCTGATCACTGTTGGAGTGATCCAAGATGATCATTAAAAAGGGAAATGGGCTGTTTAATAACGATGCTGGGAGCACGCAGTGTGCCTCGCATTACGAGGCTGTTTAAGCATGAGCCCAATTAAGTCCCTCGCATCCCTGCAGTTGTGCAAACTATTAGGCAAACTCCAGGCTCCTCATACTCCCAGGCAATCCTGGAGCCTGGCACTCTGCTAGAGACCCATTTCTGTCCTGAAGCTAAATTAAAATCCTATTGTGCCAGTGCCGCTAATATTTCCTGCTCTTGTTTCCAACAATTAAATTGTGACATTCTGCCAAACGTACAAGGAAAGGAGAAATGCTCTCGATCAGCTGGGGAGAGAAGGGAAATCCTCCCAGGTGCCACGGTGACAGCCACGGGTCAAGCAGCAGCTGATGGATGAGGCAGTGGCTGGTGGAGGTGGGGATTCATCCTTCTCTGGTGGGGATTTTGGGACTTCAGATATGAAGGTGAGAAGTTTTACTTCTCGGTCCAGGGGGGGAATTTGGGAACTGGGTGCATGCAGTGCCAAAAAGGAGAAGGTTGATGTACTGGGTTTGTGTGGTAAGGGTTTGGGGGTGGAGGGTTACGCGGGTGGCAGTGCTGGAGCAGCTTTGGTGGCACCTGGAGCCCAGATGGGGCCACCCCACCACAGCTGCTGCTGAGGAAGGACTTGAGGGACAATTGCCAGCGCTGCTGTGTCCCCAGCACCACCAGTGGCCTGATCCTGCCACCCTTCTCACACGGGTACTGCACATCCTTTCAAACATTCTCCGGAGCTCTAATCCTCTTCTCCCCCTCGCTCTGCTCCCCCCAGCACCCCTGGGGAGGGCACAGCTGGCTCCCTGCCCCACACCCCCTGCAGACCCCCAAAGTGAGCCCACAATGCTCTCAGAGTGATGTCCCCCTGCTTGGGGTGGGCTGTGGCTGCTCTTGGGCAGGAAAGAGCCACTGGGGACCCTGAGGGTGTTGGGGACACTCCAGTGGGACAAGGAAGGACTGGCAATCTGCAGAGCTGTGGTGAGATCACATTAACTGGTGGAGGAGAAGGAGGAGGGAAAAAAAAAATAAAAGCTGTTTAAGAAAGAAATGACTGTTTGGTCATGGCTTACAAGTTGGTACTTATAAATTCCATGAATTTTAAAATAAAGAAATTGTGAGATTTGAACTTTCTTTTGAATACTCTCAGACTGCAGTGCCTAATACCTTCCCTGGCCATTAAGGAGCTGTGCTGGGAAGCAGAGAGAGCTAAGTACTACACTGATAGAGCAGTTAAACACTGTAATGGAATTGTGTTTGGAGAGGCTGCAAAGCCAGGTAGAGAGCCCATACATAAACAAGGCCATTACCAGCCAGGGTAAGTGGTGATAGAATTTCATGAATATCCCCACAAAAAGCTTTGTATATTTATAACAACCTGCAGAGTCGTTTTGAACACAGTCAGGGGCCTTTCAGAGTGGCTCTGGAGGTAAATTGTACAACAGATCTGTGTCCCTGCGTGGGCAAAGCAGCTCCAGGCAAAGCTGGATGGGCAGAGGGACCCCTGACCCTGACTGGGCACCTTCCTGGGGTGTGGGGGTCCTGAAGCAGGGCTGACAATTTGGTGGTTACTGCCCACAAACTCCTTCAGTTTCTAGCTTAAAAAACCCTTTTCAGAATGGTTTTCAAGATGATTTTCTGTTTGCAGGGCAAGGGAAGCAGAAGGGCTCTGCTTCCCAGCCAGGGTGGAAAAGGGAGCAGGAGGAGTGGCTGCTGCTCTGCTGGCCGACTGGAGAAGTCACCAAAGGGCAAGAGATGGAAGTTTCCAGGTCTCAGGAAAAGGAGAAATCAATCTGGGAGCCATCAGACCCAAAAGGTCAGGATGGGGCTCTGCAAGAGCTGCACAGAGAAGACTCAGAACCCAGTGGGGAGCAGGGGCAGAGCTCAGACCCCAAACTGGGGCTGTGGGGCACAGACTGGTCCTGCTGCTCCCCAGGGCTGCTTTGCTGGTGATCCTACACCAATCCCACAGCGTTCCTGGGACAGCCTGTCCAACACCAGCAGAACACCTGCGTGCTGCCAGAGCCCCAAAACCTCCCCACGAGAAACCCAAAACCCACCCTCTGCACCTCTGCAGCTGGACAACAGCAAAGCCAACTCGTGAGTGTGCTAATCACTTTAATTTAAATAAATAGCTGCTTTAAACTTAGGAAAACTTCGCTCTGCAGCTCTTGCAAAACCCAAACCCAATGATAGGCACAGCTCGGGCACGAGCCGTAATAAAATGCTAATTGCAATTCATAAATTACGTCGGGATGCCTGGGAATGTTGAAGCTCCTGGATGAAGTGTAGCATTCAATTTATCCTGTGCATGCTGCCGACAGTGCTGCCAGCCTCCTTCTTGTCCCCCTGTGTTGTTTTGTCATCTCTGTACTATCACCAATTCATCACAAAGGCAACTGAACTCGCCGGTGTCCACCCACCGGGTGACTTTGTCTTCGCTACTCTATGACTTCTAAATTAAATTGTCAAAACACATTACTGAGAAAAATATTGTGAAGGGGAAGTTCTTCACCCTTTTCTCCTGGCTGAAGAGAGAAGGGGTTTGATTTGGAGAAAACATGTCTGCTTCATTATCCCGCCCGTTATCATATTTCTTCCCTCGGCAGCGGCGGGAGAAGAGTGGATACACAAGTCTTGGGTGACATGATGGAGCATCCCACAGGAGTTGTCTCCATAAATTCTGAGATTGCCCAGGAAAAGCTGTGGTGGGGGGGAAGGTGTGTAATTTTCAGTCTCTTTTATTCCTCCCACTCTCAGACAATTTAAAAGAGATTACGGGGTTTGCTGGTGTGGATTCCCCCGAGCTGGATGTTCCCACTCTGCCAGCACTGCCTGGTTTGGAATCAGCTCCTTGGAGTCCTTGCAAGAGAAGAAATGAGCCCAGGAATGGGACTGGGGAGGGTTCTGAGGTCCTGCTCCCACACCTCTGCTCCTTGGGTAGGGAGGGACCTTAAAATTCATCCCATTCCACGCCCTGCCATGGGCAGGGACACCTCCCACTGTCCCAGAGGCTTTTCCAAGCCCTGTCCAACCTGACCTTGGGCACTTTCAGGGATTTGGCAACCTGTGCCAGGGCCTGCCCACCCTCACAGAGAAAGATTCCTCCCTCAGATGCCATCTAACCCTGCTCCCTGCCAGTCTGAAGCCGTTCCCCCTTGTCCTGGCTCTCCACCCCTGTTAAAATCCTCTTTTTGTGTTCCTGGTCAGCTCCCTGGTATTTTCCTGCAGGAATATTGAGCTGCTCCCCCACTATTCCCCTGCACACAGGGGGTGTTTGAGGTGTTTGAGGGCTGTGGGCTCTGTCCCCCCAAAACTGGAGCAGAGCCAGGCCAAGGTTGGGAACAGGGAAGGATCCTGCTGCTGGATGCAGCCACGGAAAATAATTCCCCTGGGGATGTGAAACACGAGGAGATTTTCCTCAGAGGGAAAGAGCTGCTGATCCCCCTTTTCTCATCCCCACCTTGGGCTCTGGGCATAATGGATCAGCCATAAAAAGCAAGTAGCACACTGTGCAGTCATTCTTTTGGCTTTGGACAGTACCAGCGTAGCAGACACATATTGTTTATTTATTCTGCTGTAGAGCAAGGCAAGGAGGCAGTGCCCAGTGTTTCGATGGGGTGTTTTTAAATGCTCCCATTCCCTGGGCCCTTATGATGCATTAGCCATCAGTAGTCAAATTGCCTCATATTTGCAATTTTATGGGTTCATTTTATCAAGCACACTGGAGCTGCATTCAAAGCACGGAAATAAAGTATTCCACTTTTGTTAGGCAAGAGCTGCTTCAAAGCAAGAGATGGCCAGAGAGCAGAAATCTCTTTTTATTTTCCCTGCCTCTGCTCCAGATTCATCCCCAGATATTTGTTCTCCTTTGCAGCAGCGACTGCTGAGAGCCCCTTTATGGCTGTGGAAGGTCCTGTGCACACCAAGAGCTCCACAGCTCTGGATTTGTCCTGCTGGGAGATCTCTCCCTGCTCCCTGGCTGCTTTAAAGGAACTCCCAGCAAAGCCTTGCCCTGCTTGTCCCCAACTCCAGGGGCTCCGAGTGGCACCTCCTGAGCCACCCCCAGACTTCAGCTCCCTCCATGGGGCAGGGAAAGGTTGGAAGCAGCAAAGCCACCAGGAATCAGTGGGAAAGAAGTTTTCAGGGTGGATTTGGTGTCGGGCAGATTGTGCTCAGCCCATCACAAGGATTTGGGGTCACCCAGACTTGGGGTCTGGGTGTTGAGGTGACCCCAGGAGTGTAAAATCCTCGATTCCCATCCTGTGCAGCCAGAGGAGGAGTCTGGATGCACAGGATCAGCTTCTCAAGGTTATTTATCTTTCCTCCTTTCTCTGACCTGCTGACCTCTGTCCAGCAGGTCACCCATGCCATTCTGTCTGCCCTCAGGGCACTGTTTATATTTTATATTAAAAACTACCTGTACTATATTTACAATAATGTGCCAATATCTATAATTTCTGTTGGACAGTGTGTCTGTGCCTTAAACCAACAGAAAAGTGTCACCAGCACAGCAAGACATGGAGGGCAAGGAGAAGGAGAAGAAGGTCAGGACACACCCAAATCCATCTTGTCCCTTGAACCCCATTCTAAAAACCCCAAAATTCTAATTTTTTCACCCTGTGTTAGTTCAAATACCACACTACTCAAACCCTTGTGGCTTGTAATTCCTCATACAGAGTTGGCAGCTTTTTCCACGGGCTAAAATCGAAGCCACAGGTGTTTTTGACTTTGTGCCAAGGTCTCTGAGCCCCCTGCTCAGAATTTAACACACAACTGAAGAGAATTAATACAGCATAACTTTCTAACATTTCTAACATTACACATATACTATTTATTGTAATACTTGTGAAAATCCAATAATAAAATATGTATTTTTCACAATATTATAAGACAATAAAAATAAAGCATTATGGATGTTTGGATGTTTTTGGATACTAAGTTATGAAAAGTATACTTTGTGAACAAAGGAATAACTTTAAAAGTAATAGTTTGTTGTATATTTATATATCTTTTATGGGTATGTATACATTTTATTTAAAATAAGAACTTTGTTGTATGCTAGCCGTTTCTTTTAATTTTTAAGGTGTTTTTGAGTAAGGTTTGAAGAAATTAGCTTCTTCTGATACGAAAATTATAATTTTTTTGGGAAGATTTAGGTGTTCTTTGAAGCGAGTATTTCATTCTTTAAAAAAAAAAAAAACTTTCTTTACATATATAGTCTCAATTTTAACATTATGTTGGGACTTAAAACTATATTTAACACACTACTTAAGAGAATTAATATAGTATAACTTTCTAACATTACAAATATATTTATTGTAATATTTGCGAAAATACAATCATAAGCCATGTATTTTTCACAAAGTTAACTTTAATAAAAAATCTTTAATAATACGATATAAAAAGGAACGAGGGGAGCAGGCCGGGGAGCGGCGGCCCGCGGGCTCCCTCTAATGGCGGGCCGGGGAACTGCGGCTGCCCGCGGCCGCTCCGCCCGGCCCCGCTCGGCCCGGCAGCACCGCCCCGGTGCCTCCCGGTGTCCCGGGAGTGTCCGCGACCCCTCCGCCCTGCCCCGCTCGGCCCGGCAGCACCGCCCCGGTGCCTCCCGCTGTCCCGGGATGTCCGCGACCCCTCCGCCCTGCCCGGGCCCGAGCCTCACGGTGCGGAACTACAACTCCCGGCATGCACCGGGACATGGGGGGGGGAGACGCCGCGATCCCACAATGCATCCGGGACACTCCGTGGTAACTGCGGCGCGGAGGAGCCGTTGATAAAAGGACTTAAACGTCATTAAACGTCACTCAGTGCCATTAATCGTTTATTGAAGGTTTATTAAAGGTTTAATAAAGATTGAAAGCCTCAGAGGCGCGAAGGGGAGCGGGGGGGTTCTACTCCTTCACTTCCGGAGAAGCCCACCCCGGTAGAACTACACCTCCCAGCGTGCCGCGGCGCTGCGCAGCATTTCCGTTTCCGGCCGCGGCCGTGTCCCCGGAGGGACGGCGGGGCCCGGGCGGTGACGGCGGCGGTGCCACCGGGCAGGGCCGGGCCGGGCCGGGCACAGCCACCGCCGCTCCCCGGGCCGGGCCGGGCCGCCGCTCCCCCGGGCCGCCCGGGGTCACCTTCATGGGCGGGCGGGAGCGCGGGGCGCTGCCCGGGGCCTGCTGAGGCGGCGGTGAAGCACCGGGAGCGGGACCGGGAGCGATGTTCGTGCAGGAGGAGAAAATCTTCGCGGGGAAGGTGCTGAGGCTCCATGTGTGCACCATGGAGGGCGCCGAGTGGCTGGAGGAGGTGGCCGAGGACACGACGGTGGAGAAGCTGAAGGAGCGGTGCCTGAAGCACGTAAGGAACGGGAGCGGGGAACGGGAGCGGGGCCGGGCGGAGGCACCGGAGCGCCCGGGGCTGGAACCAGCAGGGAACCACCGGGGGTAACAGTCCCGGCAAAAGGAGAATTGTCCCCTGAGAAAGCTGCTTTTTTCCAACGCCCTGTAAATGGTTTTAAAAAGAGGGTGGGGTAAAAAATCAGCTCAGGTGGGCAGGTGGCTTTGTGCGCTGTGTCTGTTTTCCCCCATGGGTTGGCTGGAATTGCTCCGTGTGGGAATAAAATAAATAAAATAAAACCGCCTTTTGGAGAGTTGTGTGTGTTGGCAGAGGGGGGTTTGAGCAGAGATCATTTGGGAATGTTTTGTTCCAGAGTTTGGGGTGTCAGAGCAGTCGGTGCTGTGTGAGTTGAACTCCAGCCTGGTTTTTCTGTGGCTGAGCAAAGGAAGGAGAAATTGAGATCTGAGGAGCACAAATTGCCTGTTCTGTTAAAATCTGAGTGCAGCCTCCCCCTGTGCTAGCACTGAGGTGTTTTTGGGGGGATCAAAGCCCTTCTGACGCCCTCCCCGTGCTTTAAACAAGGAGATTCTGATGGAGGTGGCCAAAGTGTGGCCGTGTGGCAGGGAGAAGTGCCCAGGGGGCACAGGCAGTGCCAGGCTGCTGCCCCAGAGCCCCTGTGGGTGTGCTGCCTGACTGACAGCAGCAGCGTGTGACATGGTGACCCGTGGCCAGGAGCCTGGGCTGGCAGCTGCACTCCTGACCTGCTGCATTTCTTCCTGGAGCTGGCAAGAGCTGCAGCCTCAGCCCGTCCCTCTGGGAGCACAATTCACTAAATCACATTTAATGGTGTGGGGGGGTTGCCTTCAGAGTCCTACAAAGATTTATTTTTACATAAAACCTGTGCAATAGGAGAGAATCCTGTATTTTCTAACCACTTAACTCCTGTTTGAAGTGTTAAATTTTTATTTCCTTGGTGAAATAAAGGTGCCCAGGATCCATTCCAGTACAGGGAGAGAGGGATGGAGTTTTACAGGATGAGGGGGAATGGCTTCACACTGCCAGAGAGCAGGTTTAGGCACAATTTGATAACTCAGGGTGATATTTGATTTCAATCTTTGCTGCTTTGTGCAAAAATCCATCCTGGAGTGGACTTCCATAACCATAGTGGATAATAAATAGTTTTATGGAGGGGGAGAATAGATCTGGAGAAATCACAGCTCCTGCTCATGAACTGAATCTTGATAACACCTTGAGATCATTTCTGCAGCCATCTCTTCCAAGAGACTGATGATTGTGTTCCTGAATGTCTCTGAAATTTGAAATCTTTCAGGAAGCAGAGGAAATGTTTGTAACAGATTGCAGCTGGGGAAGTGGCCACTTTTCCTTCCATAACCTTCAAATGCTGGCTGATCTCTGAAGTGCCACTCTGGATGTCTTTATCTCCCCCAAATTTGATGTTTTGGGCTCTTTAGTTAGGCAAAGAAATAACCTCTCCCACTGGTTTTTCCCAATTTGTTTAAGCAGATGGTTTAAACCACCCAAGTTTAATAGGAGGGAGTCTCAGGGCTATTTTTGAATGTTTCTGTTATTAAAAGCAAGAAATAAAAAGCTTTTTTTTTTTTGTATTTTAAAACAAACAAAGCCTTGTGGTTTACCAGGATTCCAAGCTTTGCAAGAGGTGTTTGGCATCACCAGGGCTTAGGATTTCAGCAGTTGCTTGGGCACCTGTGATAAATATTTGTCCAGCCTGCTGGGAACTCCAAAACTAAAAAGCAAAGGTGAGAATGAGTAAAGGCACTGCTGGTCAGCTGTTTTTTTCTATTTCCAGGGCATTTAAATTGTGAATATAAGCCATCTTAACTTAAGATAAGTTTCACTGATAAGTGTTTCACTCAGCAGCCTCTTTGGTGTCTCTAGTGCCCATATCTGCCCTGTTATTCTCTGCAGTTGTTATTAAACTTTTTGGAAGAACAGGAAATAAGAATTGGTGGCCACAGAACTTCTTTCTTTTTTTTTTTTTTTCTTAAACTTTTACCTGATTAGTTTTATGATTAATTACTACCCACATTTATTATGTGATTGTCCCCCACATACTTTTTTATATGTGCTGGGGGAAATGGAAGTAGGTCTGTGTGCCCACCCCAAAAACACCTCCCAGCTGCCCTTTTCAGCTCCTCCTAGCTCAGGATCTGTACCAGGAACATTCTGAGCTGGTTTGCAGAGATGTTCCACTGATGTCCCCAGGCATTTTGGGCACCTTCTCAGATCCATTCCAGGAGGTGCTCCCAGCTGCTGATGTGTTCTTTGGCCTTGGTTCAGCTCTTCATGGGCTGGAGGCTCCCTGAGAAGCTCCTGTCAGACAAAGCAGGACTCAGATATTCTCACCTCAGTCTCACTCGGGCATCAGAACCAAATCCAGGTTCAGGTGAGAATCTGTGTTGGGAACAAGAGTGTTTTGTTGGACAAACAGCAGGGAGCTGAGTTTTCCATCAGTTGCAGGCAGCAGGAAAGGTGGTGATGGAGTTAAAATACTCCTTTGCAGGAGGCTGGCGATGAGCAGCACTAAATGCTCCACCAAAATTAGGATTTTCAGTGGGATTTCTGGGTGCACAAAAGGTGCACACTCTCTTCTGCAGACATGCTGGAAGTGGCTTGGTAGAAATATTTGGAAGTGTCATTAAAAGCAGTTTGCTGTGGGCACAGCAGGCAAGGTCAGTATGAAGTGTCCTGTTTTGTGGTGAGAACAGCAGCAGCAATTTCACGTTGTTATTTCTAATCTTTGCCTTTCTGGAATTGCAAGCACTTTGCTTTCTTTTTTGCACTCAAACAAATCGGAAGCCTTTAGATCCATTGATGGAATAATGTTCCTGAAGTCTTTCACTGTGCATCTGGAGCCACTCTGGTGTGAGGAGGAGACAGCTCAAGGCCTGTGTGAGCACTCTTTTTTTAGGATTTGAACTGATTTCCTGGTGAATTAATTGACATGCAATTTAGAATTGCAGTAAGGGAATGAACCCAAAAAAAAAATCCATTGTATTCTGATTATTTACGGTTGGGAGGAAGAGCTGTGAATGGAAATTTAGTTCAGCCCTTTCAGCAGGAACCCAGGTTAGGGCTATAGCAGCAAAATCTCTTTATTTCAGCTTGAAACAAGGTGCAGAAACTGCCCAGTTTAAGGTCAGAGAAACCAAAATCACTGATGGCAGTGCCCTGTTTACTCAGAGAGTAAATAATAATTATGAGGTGAAGCAGGGAGTCTGTCCTGTTTGGACACTCCAAATGAGGACATGCATCATTCCAGCCTTCCCTCCTGTAAAACACTGCTGCTCTTGGTAGATCTGCATTTTTATTTTGTGAAACCAGTTTCTGAGGGACCTCAGTGATCAGAATTAATGTAGCAGTGGGTCCTGGAGCATCCTTGCTTTGCTCCAAATCTCCAGCACTTCAGAGTTTAGTGTGAGAGAGATGTCCTGAGAAAGCACAAATCCACCCACACAGGCACAAATCAAACCTCATTTTCTTTAATAAAATGCTTTATGTGCACTGACCTCTGGCTCAAACTCTTGAGAAGCCAGGAAATGATGCAGAGTTTGTATGTGGAGAATCCTGAGTGCCAGATGGTTCATGAGGAGCCTCATTTCTGTCCTCTGATGTGCAGTATTTATTGTCTCCTGCAGTGCCTTCCTGGGAGCTTGGAGGATCCCAAAACTGTGACACATCATAAGCTGATCCATGCTACTTCTGAGAAGGTGCTGACAGACACAAAAACAGTGTTGGAGGAGAACATTCAGGACAGAGGTGAGATTGTCTGGGTTTGAATTTTATCAGTCTGGAAGGAGGAGCTTGGGTTTCATCTGGCAAATACCAAACGTTTTTAAGATTTTCTCTCTGCTCTGACATAGGAAGCTAGATAAATGGAACTAATACAAAATTCATCTCCAGGAGCAGTTGAATTTGAGGGATATCTTGCAGAGCTGCTCTCCCAGACCCTCTAACCTGTGGCAGTGTCCTTCTCTCTCTCACAGATGTGTTGCTGCTGGTCAAGAAGCGTGCACCAACGCTGCTGCCCAAGATGTCAGATGTGGTTGCAGAGGAGAAAGTGAGTCTGGAACACTTTAGTTGCTTTATTGATGAAGTGTGGAGGGATTACTGTGATGTACTCTCCTTCTAGAGGCAGATGCTGCCAGTTAAATTCTACAGGAACTGCTTCTTATTTCTTCCAAACTTAGAGGAAGCTGATGTTGCATTTTTAACTGTCATTCTGAGAACATTTGCCTTAAAATAAGACACACAGATACACTCCATTAAAAGTGTTACAGATTTGATCTTTGAACAAATGTCTAATAGCTAAAATACAGTTCAGCAAGTGCCTTAGTTTGTTAGAAAACCCAAAGAAGTATGTTGGTTTGCTGTGAAGTTGTCTTCTGTCTTTAGCTCTGTGTGGCTTGTCACCCTCTAAGCAGCCTCTGGAGCTGGAGTGTTGCCCTTCACTGTTTATTTTTTTTTATTGGAGTTATTCCTGAGGGTCGGGATGTGTTGATGTATCACAGAAACTCAGAGGCCTCCAAGTTCTCTGGGATACATCAGTCTCCTGGTTGTGCTGGAATTTCCCTGCATGTTTGGGTGTAAGAACTGAGGGTGGGGCAGCCCAACAGGCCCAGCTGAGCTCTGTAATTGCAGGGAGACACTGGTGCTGGTAATCCATGGCATTACAAGTGACAGAGCACTGCTTGGTGTCTTGGGGAGCAATATGAAACTCTGTGCTGTGGCTAATGGGTTATGAAACTTCTCCTGTTCCCTTCCCTGCAGAGGAAGCAGGAGCAGAAGGCTCCTGACAAGGATGCCATCCTCAAAGCCACTGCCAATCTTCCTGCCCGCAGCGTGGACCGCAGCGTGAGCCACCACAACATGAGGGATGTGAGTACTGCATCTGTTTGAAAACTCACACACCCAGAGCCCAACAGGCTGCTTTCTAGTTATGTATTAATCTTTTTTTTGAATACAGTTCTCTTTTTTCTAGAAGAGAAATTTAGATGTCTGTAATGTGTATTAAATAGCTTAAGGTTTAGAGGCATAGTAATAAAATATCATCTTAAATTATGATTTAAAACATTTTTTTTGTGCTTGGAAAAAGCACAATGTGAAAATGTGACGTTATGGGGTTTTATTTCTTCAGTCTTAAATAATTCAAGGGTTTCCTGTGGCCACTGCCCATGAGGTGTGGTAGAAACACAAGGACCTTTCTGCCCAGGAGCTTTTACTTCCATGTAACACTTCACAGGAAGGTCCCAGACCTCCTGAGAGACTAAACAATGAAAAGAAAGCCCTAATAAAGCAACTTTGTGTACAGAGAGCCAGGCTGCTGCTGTGTTACTAACAACAGATAGATTAAGATTCACTGCTGGCTGGTAACTTCCTGTCTAAATGCTTTGACAGTTTCCTTTCTTGCAGTTCCAGACAGAGCTCCGGAAGATTTTAGTGTCTCTCATAGAAGTTGCACAGAAATTGCTAGCACTGAACCCCGATGCAGTTGAGCTGTTTAAGAAGGCAAATGGTATGAACATATCTTTAGAGTTGTTGGTTCAACACTGGGAATTTGTTTTTGGAGCATAGGAAAGGGCTCAGAGTGAAGTTCAAACACTGATGTGGCAGCAAAGCTGCTGAAAACTTTGTGGTGAGAGTTTCACCTTGTGGATAAAAATCATGGATCTAAAAAGTCCCTTTGGAATGGGTGAGAAGTTCAATTTAAAAATTGGTAGTAGGGTTGGTAAAGAACAGTTGAAAATTTACGAGGATGTAGTGAGATGAGGAGAAATGTTGCTGGGGTTGGCAGGAAATGCTCATCCTTGAGATCTGCTACAGCCAGATCCAACTTAATTTCTAGAGAAATGCTTAATAGATCTTCAGTGAATCTCCTGTATTTAATTGTGTGGAAATCCCGTGGTCATGTGGCAGTTAGTGGCCTTTTGTTTGAGATCTTGAACACATCTGGACAAAGCCTTTGTCCTGGAAGAATCAATCTGAGCCGGAGCGAGCTGAGTGCAGCGAATTACATGATGAGGTGGCAAACTGGGGGCGGAAACAAAAGAAGGGATGGGAGAGAGAACGGGGCTTGAACTTAACACATGCCTTTCCATTGACACAGGGGTTTATGTGAGGCTGCAGTGCATCTGAGCTGTGTTTTGTTTGTGTGTGTGCAGCCATGCTGGATGAGGACGAGGAGGACAGGGTGGACGAGATCGCGCTGCGCCAGCTCACTGAGATGGGCTTCCCTGAGAGCAGAGCTGTCAAAGCCCTCCGCCTGAACCAGTGAGTGTGCAGCACTGCCTGGCACTTCAAACAGCTCTGCCTCACCACACGTTTGCATCTTTTTTGTCTCCTTATATGGGTCACCTCAGTGGAGGTTGGAGAAAACCTGAACTCCAAGAAGTGCTGCCTCAGGCACAGCGCAGGTGGCACAGGAAGGGGGATCAGGGCTGGATGTGCTCTGCAAGGTCTGTGGGTCACAGGGCTGCCAGGCTGGCACTGTTTCCAAGTACCATACTCACATTTTCTTCAGCTTTCAAAGTCAGATTTTAGTCAGAGGAAAGGGCAAAGTTAGCCCATCCACACTGGCCTTTGAGCTGTAGAAATACATTTTGTGCTGATCTTTAAAAAATTCAAAGAATATTGTGAAGTCCAGAGAGCAACTGCAGTAAAATAGGAGGTTATGTAGTTCTTCTCTTGCCCCAAGAACAGCCAGCTATACTGTCTCACCCCTCAGAGGGGTTTGTTAGGCCATTCTTGAAAAATCTTAGTGATAAGAGTCCACAACATATTCCAATCACACTTTTCCAGTATCTCAGGAAGACTTTCTCCCCTGCTGTGCTGCAGCTTTCATGTTGTAACAGAAAAGCCAAAAAACAGGCAAAGGCTTTCCCTTCCATTATTATGCAGTAGTTCCTGTGTGTCAAGTGAAATGACACATTCCTTGCACTGTTGTCTTGGCATTTTCCTTTCTACCTGGTGGGGAGAGGTGTTTGAGAGCTCTGAGGATCCCCTAGCAAGTGATGGTGTCACACCATGGTGTTCTGCTCCCTCTCCCTGAGGGACAGAGCCCCTGGCACCTGAGATGTGGCTCCAGTGCACATTTGGAATGTGCTTTGTTGGCAGTTCTGTCCACAGCTGCATACAGCCAGTTCTTCTTTGGGAGACAAAGCAGATGCTGCAGAGAGTGAGGTGACTCCCTCAGAAATACCTTTCAAAATCTGGGTTGCAGGTCCAAGCTGGACTTGGAGCCTCTCTTTTCCTGAATTCAGAGACAATTGTGGATGCCCAGAGAATTGAGGTGCTCTGAGATTTCCTCCAAAACTTCATTTACGAGTTTTCAGGTCCTAATTAAGCTGCATGGGGTAGATGAATGCACATGGAACGTGGCTGTCACATCCAGAGCGTTCCTCAGCACTGTTCCTGTGTGTTTTCCAGCATGTCCGTCACCCAGGCCATGGAGTGGTTGATAGAACACGCTGATGACCCTTCTGTGGACGCTCCCCTGCCAGGTTCTGCTCCTGCAGAAGCCCCAGCTGAAGGTGCTGCCTCCTCTGCTGAGGCAGCTGCGGGTCCCAGCTCGGAGGAGGAAGGGGAGGAGGCCAAGGATGAGCTGACGGAAATCTTCAAGAAGATCCGGAGGAAAAGAGAGTTTCGTCCAGACCCACGGGTGGGTGCTGCTAATCCCCTCTGGGACTTGTAGGACTGGGAGGGAATTCATGGGCACCATAAAATCCAAATGTTTAGTTCATAAATGAAATAGGCCCTCTTGGTTGATGGGTGTTGTGGTGGCTTGGCAGTATTTCAGTGGAGGTGTTTAAATTTAGGGATTTTACCTCAGGAGTGCTTTACTGTCTGGGATAGCAGGATCTACGTGAAAGGCACAGTTGCTTCTGCACCTGGAAACTCTCTGAGGGGAATGACATGAGCTCCAGACCCCTGGCATTGCTGTTTTCACTGCAGCCTGGGAAGGAAGGGTGGCAGGACAGGAGTAAATCCTTTGGCTGTAGAAAAGGTTGGATGGGGCTCTGGAAACCCTGGGGTAGTGGAAAGTGTCCCTGCTCCTGGCAGGGAATTGAGGCTGGATGATCTCTAAGAGGACAGAAGAACATTATTGTTTCAGGGAACAAGGCAAAGTACCACCAGCAGGCTGAAGTCTTGCAGCAAGGACAGAAGTTGCCATTTCTACAGAACACAGCATTACCTGCAGTGGGAATGTGTTGTTCTCCCACTGGGAACACAGCAGGAGGGGCTCTGGGACATCTGGCACCTTGGGTTTACAGCTCAGATATGTGGGTTAAGAGCTGCAAATGTGTTTGATGGCCTGGGTGCAATTCCCAAACAATGAAACATTCTGGTACCAGTATGGTAATCTGGGAAGTGAAATTAAATGGGGTGAATAGAACCACAAATGCACGTCAAGGCTGATCTGTCAGTGAGATGTGAACAAGAGCTTTGTGACAGGAGAGGAGTTCCAAAATGAGGGGTTTTTCCTCATTTTCCTTCTCTTTTCTACCCCAGGTATACTTGCTTTTTGCCTTGCATTCAGCTTCCAGTGTTGAGGGTAGGAACTACCTTCACTCCTAAGATTTTTTTGTTCTTCTATAATAAAGATACTTTTGATACAGAATATTTGAAAACTTTGTTAATAAAATTACTGAGTGCTTTGCATGTGGAAATAACGAGGGGGTTTTACCTCACATAAACCTGTGCACAGAAGGTGAAGGGATATTATTGCTCTCATTTCTGATCTAAGTGTAATATTTGTTAAGCTGTGGGGTTCTGCTCTAGGCTGTCATTGCCCTGATGGAGATGGGATTTGATGAAAAAGAAGTGGTGGATGCACTCAGAGTGAACAACAACCAGCAAAATGCAGCTGTGAGTACAACATCCTTGCTGCTCCTTCCTGCTCCAAAGGTCTGTTCCACTGATCTTCTCATCCTTCAGCTAGGTCATGTTTTGATCTGTCAAAAAGTCAACTCCTACTGGAGATTCAGGAGCACAAATTCTGTGCCTCCTTGAAATTGGGTACACAACTGGGATGACTGCAGAGGGTTTGGACTCCCCAGAGGATGTCAGGGTCTGTGAGGCTGGGTTTTCAAAAAGCTTTTGAGAAACTCCCTCACCTCAGTCTGCAACAGAGATTGTGCTGTCATGAGAAAGTAGAAGGTTATTCCCAAGAATAACTGGTTTAGGACAGGAATAAATGATTCAAGCCATGCAATGTGTGAATTACCATTTGGCAGCAATGCTTCCACAGTTTCTGGAATCAGAAAACAGGAAGTTTTTCCAAGATTGATTAGTCTTGGAAATTTTCCTTATATTAAGGAAAAAAATTTCCTTATATTAAGGAAAATTCTGTGGACCCAGCTGACAGCCAGGAAAGCCTCTCTCTAGTATCCAGTGCTGGCTTCTGTTGGAGAGAGGGTATTGGGCTGGATGGTACAAATGAACATGTGAAAAGAAATGTACAGCTCAGGCTTTAACTGGGAGAGGGAAAAGTATTTTTAAAATGCCACATTAGCAAAACTTTTGAGTAGAGACACTTTGGTTCTAATGAAATCTGATGTGCCTGCTGATTTCTTTCAGTGTGAGTGGCTGCTGGGAGACAGAAAACCTTCTCCAGAGGACTTAGATAAGGGCATTGACACCAACAGCCCTCTCTTCCAAGCCATCTTAGAAAACCCAGTGGTACAATTAGGGCTCACCAACCCTAAAACTCTACTAGGTAAGTCCTGTGTGGGTTCCAGCTGGATTTGCCAGGAAATCCAAGCAGAGATGATGATGACAGCACCCTCTGGGGGATAGGGGCAGCTCTGGAGCCTGTTCCTCACTTGCATGAGCTCTGCTGTTTGTTTGCTTCATCCTGAGCCCAGAGCAGGCCTTGGGGCTGTCCCAGAAATGGTTGTAATTCCCCAGGATTACACTTGCTAAACTCAGAACTTTAATAGCTGCTGGCTGCAATGCTTTTGTGGATTTAGGAGACCTTTTGTGTGCTCCCTTTGGCCACGAGGGGAAAAATCAGGAATGTCTGTCTAGAACTCTGATTATTTCACAGAAAAAACAAGGCTGTCTCCAGCTGTGCAGCTCCCTGTGTGTGAGGCCTGATCACTGAGGCAGAAGGGAACTGGTGGAAAAATATCCAAACAAGAAGGTTGAGCTAAGGCTTTGCCTATCAAAATGGGGATAAAATGGGAAAACAGCCTTCCCCTTGCTTGGGTTTGAGCTGTGTGCTTAGGGTCAGAGAGGCTGTGGGCACAGTGCATGCCCAGCTGAGGACAGAGCCTCAAATCCCTGAGGAATTGCTCTTTTTGACAACACAGAGCACTGACTGGCTCTGCTATATAAATATAAAAAGTTTTGTACTTAATCTTTAGCTTCAAAACTTACTTGAAGCAATACTTTTAAATAAAGGCTGTGTGCACAGCTCATTCAAGAGAGCCTTTAAAAATACTATTTTAAGTGTAATCAGGAGAGTTTGCAAGCCTTTAAATAATTCAAGAGCAGCACCTTCCCACTCTTGATTTCTGAACAAATGGTCTCTTCATTTCCAACAGGGGTTCCTCACTGCAGCTCAGAATATAAATAGAAAATGAAATGCCATTATAGGAGCTCGTGGAGCTTGGATGAACATCAGAGAATGTATTCCTGATGATACATCTGCAAATTGCTTATGTCACAGGTTTTAATAATGAGGGTTTGCATTTAGTGAGTTCCTTACAGAATATCGATAAATCTTTAGTTTTAAGCTGGTGAGTCTGTGTAAAATAAAATAGTTCAAATGCTGAAAGGGGAGATCTGGATTTTATTTTGGGCTTTCCTGGAGGCAAGTCACATGACCTTGAGCAAGGTATTAATGAGGAGCCTTTCAGAGGTGCTGGGCATTTCCAGCTCCCACTAATGGCACTTGAGCTTTGTGCACTGACACTCCTGGGAAAAGTAACCCTGACCTTGGGCTCTTACAACACTGACATTTTGGTAACTGTGCAGCTGCTTTTTTTGTCCCATTCTGTGATGACTGGCTCCAAATGTCCAGGAGCCCAGCTCAGTGGCTGTCAAAGGGCTTAAATGAGTGCCTGGCCCATTCCTCTGCCAGATTGGCAGCTCAGCTCTTGCAGTGCCTGTCTGGTTCCTTCAGCATGAGTAGAAGAGTCAAAACTAGAAAGGCAAACAAACAGCAAAGCTTATTGTAAAGACATATTTTTAAATATTTGAACCACTTGGAACAGACAAGGGGTGACTGTGCTTTCCATGAAATATCTTACTTAAGTACCAGGGAGGAAAAGGATATTGGTGCAAGAAGTCCAGGCTAGGATGTGGAAAAAGCTTTGGTCAGAGGAGTGGAGCTCCAGGAGAGCGTTCAGGAAGGGATAAATTTCATGGCATGATCCTGGAGTCTGAGACCTGGACACATTTGTTAAGGCTTTACCTTTTCAACCTCATGTCCTTGAGGTTTTGTGGGCTGGCCTGTAATCCAGGCTGAGTGTTTAATCACTGTCTGCAGTGAATTTAGTGCTGAGAAGGGAGGAAAGCACAAAGCCTGTAGCATGATGCCAGGCTGTGGACCTTGGGAATGCACAAGGTGTATCCCCACCATTTCTGAGCACTGCTGTGGGTATTTCTCAGTGCCCTGCTGTTGAAACCTCCCAAACATTGAAGGACTAACTGTTGCAATCCCTGTTTCTTGGCAGCCTTCGAGGATATGCTTGAAAACCCCTTGAACAGCACTCAGTGGATGAACGATCCCGAAACGGGGCCGGTGATGTTACAGATCTCCCGAATCTTCCAGACACTGAATCGCACGTAGAGGGAGCTGCCAGTGCACTGTGCCACTTCCCCCTGGCCCTCACTCCCCCTCCACCTCCATGGAGGCTGCCTGGATGGCTGGGAAGGGGTGGAGGGAAGGGAGGGAGGGAGGGAAAGGAGGAGATCCTGGCTGGAGGGGTCTCACACGAGAGCTTTCGTAGTTACGGCCAACAGGAGTGAGTTGCCTTGTGGATTTAGTGTTAGTGGAAGAGGTTTGAGGATTTGTTTATGTTTTCAGGTATTAGGTTTAAAATAAAGTATATATATAAAAAAAAATAGGAAAAAGGTTTTGTGAAAACACTTAAGAATCTGATTGTTGGAAAGAAATACTGCTCGTTCAAAAGGCCTGTGACAGTTTTCTGGCCAGTTTTGCTAGGTTCTGGCTGGTGTTTACAAAAGGTCACTGACCACTAGCATAGGATATTAATCATCTCCATACAGTATTAATTTATAGCTCTTATCAAATTGCAAAATTTCTTTTTACCAAAAAAAAAAAAAAAAGATTCTTAGGAAATGTTCTTTAAAAGCCCAAATCTTGGGAGAGCAAGCACATTTCTATCCAAACTTGTTTATCTGGCATTCTAATTGAAGCAGAATCATTCAGAGATGGAATTCTAATAAATAGCATTGCTTTTTCCTATTTATTTGCTGCATTAGTGTTGTTGCAGTCCCACTGGGGTTGTACTTGCTGGAGGTTCTCTGGCAGGTACAATGAAGGTGCAGGACCTCTTTCACCACAGAATTCACCACACCAAAACTTGGATTCCCAAGTGGCTGCAGTTCCTAAGCTCACACTCTGCCATATCCCATTGCAAGGAGGGATATGTTCACAAAGTGGTTTTTTTTTCCCATTTTTATGTGCACAGTTTTAGCAAGGGGCTTTTGGGGGTTTTATTCTGTTTAAAAAAAAAAAAAAAAAAGCAGCTGAATTGCATGGGGGGTTGCTGTTGGTCTGTAAAGCAGCAGAACCACACAGGTTTTTATCTTGTTTAAGGTATTTAAAGCACGCTTGAAATTGCTATCTTTGAGTTAGAAGTGGGTTTTTCTTTATACTTATTTTTACCATGGTCATACCAAGAATGTCAGGCTGGGTCTTTCCTAATTTGCCAGAAGACTGATTTGAGATTTCAGAGAGGAATTCTGAGCTATTAAGAACAGAACTCACTGTGAATATCCAGCTGGTGTTTATGACTGGGCTCTGCAGGTGTTTACTTTTTTAGCAGTCTGCTAAAAAAAAGGGGTTTATTTTCAACTTAGTGAAACATGATTGACATCTGTCATCGTCCCTGCCATGCCTTGTGCTTCACAGCCCTGCAGGAAAGGCAGGAGAGGCAAATCTTGCAGAAAAAAACAGCTGGAGACCCTGTTGAACAGCACAGAGGTGTCCTGTCAGACAGGGAGATCCTGAGCAGCTCTGCAAGTCCCCTCTGAGCTGTGGGAGGGATTCATGTGCAGCTGGGCCTTTTTTAAACAAAAACTCAGCAAGATGCAACCCGAAACCCTACAACAAGTTTTGGCCTGAACTTGGCATCTGCTCTGTGCTGTTATGCAGCTGAGGCACTGAAGTTGCCAATTTCTCATAATTAATATGAAGGGTGGGGAAATCAAAACAGCCCAAGATTTTATCTTGTCCTGCTATCCCAGGATTATTTTTTTTTTAATTTTGTAATTTCATATTAAGCTCTACAGCTGATGACTGCTGAAATATTTACTTCTACATGTAGAAATTCCAAGCTTTATAGAGATGTTTCTTCTGTTCAAATTGGACAGTAAAACCATTTTTGTGGGCTCTTGCTAAGAATAGACTGACAACATGACATGAAATTATAACCTTGTTCTGGAGCCTGATCCTGCACCCCAGTGAGCTCAGCACAGCGACTCATGAGAAGCTGTGACTGAATATTGTGGTCTTATGAAAGGTTTTGATTATTTAATCCAATTTTTTTTTTTGCTTACTCCTGAAGCTTTTTGCCTGTAATAATACCAGAAGACTCTTTTACTTGAAGCTCTTAATGTTAGAGAGAAATGTCTTTCTCTACAGTCAGGATTGTGGTTAATATTCCTTTTAATGAGTGTTTTTGGAAGGCAAAGTTGGAAAAAACTACCCTGTAGTTTGGTGGGAGGTTTTTTGACTTCTGAATGGATAAGGAGAGGTTCAGATTTAGCAAACAGATCCTTTGGTGCAGTTGTGGCCCTTGAAGAATGTAAAATTCCCAGCTTGGGAAATGCTGGGTTGGATTTCAGGAGTCCACGGTTGGACTGTGGAGCTCAGAGTGATAAAAGTGCTCAGAGCTGCCTCCCTTGGGATGCCAGCACCCCTCAGTGCCACTGAGTGTGGGGAAAAGCATCAGTAAAACAGATTATCCTGTGTGATAGAGGGTGAGAATGCCCAGGTTCAGCAGCAGCAGTTGGGGGACCGTAGGGATAAAGGAATTCTGCATTTTAGGGTGCTGGGAGGCTTGAGAAGATGTGGTTATTTCTGGGTTTTGTTCTCAACACTTCCATAGCTGAGGTGTTGTTTGGGATGGCTGTAACAGAGCCCTGCTTGGCTTGTGAGAACTGAGGTTTGCAGTGGCCAAAAGCTGAAGGAGACCAGAATTCAGGAGGTGTGGTGTTTGCAGCAAGGCACAGGAGTTGATTTAAACCCAGCAAAAACACCCCTGAGGCTGAAGGAATGGATCAAGACATCAGTGGTGCTGGGGTGTGAATTACACCAGGGGCTGTGTCCCATCACCCCAGGGCTGGGATTGCTGCTTCATCCCAGAAAATGCAGAGGGGAGTTGAGTCCACTGTGCTTGGAAAGGCACAGATTGGCCCAGAATTTAGAAAACCTGCAAAAGCTGAGGTGTCACCACTCTGGAGCTGGAAGGTGCAGCCATGGGGCACAAGGAATGTGTGTGGCTTTGCCTGGTGAGGAACTGTGCTGTCCTTGTGTGCAGGACTGGGGGACCTACTCTGAGGGCCAGTGAGAGATCCCTGAATACACAGGGAAGATTTTTGTTAAATAAAACCAGCAGGTTTTGTGAGGAGGAACTGCTCCCAGCAGTGAGGATTTACAGGCTCGAGTCCTGTGCTTGCAGCTCGGGTGTTCAAGTACAAACCAGCACAGACATGTCAGAGTTAATTTTCTCTTAACATGGTCAAGGGAATATTTGGAAGCCTGTGAGATGGAGCAGGAAAGGGATGGGGTGGTGGGTGACTAATAGTGTGATTCTTACACGTCCTGCTCTTTGCCCCATTGGTAGCCAGACAATCTTGTACCTTTTGATGTTGCAGGCCTCTTGCAAGTAGCCAGCTATTTATTGAAATATATCTAACTTATTACTGTGTCATCAAAACACTGATATTTTTAATGGCAATGTACTATGTGGAAGTGTGTTCTCAAGGCTTCATATTTATACTCTCTTTTTAGGGGGATGCATTTAAAGGGATGTATTTGGAAAATAGGCCAGTGGCTACTTACAGCTTGGACCTTGATTGCTCTGACCTGTGAGCCCGAGCTGGTGTAACTCTCCTGCTGAACCTCTCTCCCTGGTGCAGCCCAAAGAATCTGCCATTCCTCCTCCTGGTGAGCAGGGCCCCGAGTCTTCCTTTAGGATTGCTGCATCCCTCCATGGAATGGTCACCTGGGATCGCCCCGCTGGGCTTTGCACCATTTCCAGGACGTTTGTGCTCTACATGCAGCTGCAGAATTGACTTGCACAGTTCCCAAAGCAGCCATCAGGGCATTCCTCCTCTGGGAAGTGTGAGGTTCTCTCCTGCACGAGTTCCAAGCCTCCAGCTCCTGGCTGCTTCTTGGCAGCTCCTGTCACAGACCTGACCCTAAGCTTGACCCCTCCTCCCCTTTCTTTCCTTCTCTCCTGGAACCAAACTTGCATTTCAAAGATTGATTTTCATATCCAAGCAACTCTTTCGTGGTTATTGAAATCCTTTTTAGTTAGGACTGTTACAATTACTTTTTTTAGGCGTTCACACCAAAACAAGCATCGCACCAAACGAATGTAAAGCGACTCTGCCAGCAAACATTGCCTGTGGAAGGGCACAGGTTACTGTGAGCTCTGCTCCAGTGGCAATTTTCCCAAAGGTTTGTGCACAGGATAGCCAGTGCACAAAGGAAGGAAAGGAACCATCCAAAGGAACCATCCTGGTTTTCTACTTTTAATAATAAATACCATTTTTATTAACCAACAGAACAACAGCGCTTCCAGCTGGTATTTCCATCCGACTGAGAGTCCTGGAGCTTTGTGGCTGGAGATCCTGCCTGGATCCCCCTCTCTGGGACAGCTCCTCCTTGGAAGGATGTGTGCTGGCTGTGGCAGGGCAGGGGGGCAATCCCCACCTCCCTGCACGGGGTGTTACAGCCACGTGAATGTTCTCATGGTGGTTCTCGCCTCCATCCCCACATCCAGTGTAGCAAAAGGGTTTTTTTTAAGGACCTCTTGCCCTAGATCCTGTTTGCAGCATGTGAACTTCAGTAAATGTAAATGCATTAAATTCTTACTGAATTTGGGTATAGTTTTATATCGTGCTCTGGGGAGAGGGAGAAATTGGATCACGTTTTAAACAATGCCCCACAAACCCAAGTGTCTCTGTTGCAGCAGGTAACAGAGGCCTGTAGAGATTTTTAATTTGCATATTTTTATCATGGCTTAATGAACTGTACACGAATGTGATTTGCTACCCAGCACTTCCCACGAGGCAGCACCAGTAAAATTACATTGCAAGGTACTGACTTCACGTTTTCTCATTTCACCTGTGTATTCAGCAATTAGGTACCGCATAGGATAACTCTGATCTGGCTCTGATGCCGGTGTGTGGCATGCACAGCTCTTCCTAAGGTGTAACATTACTTTTCTGGAGCTTAAACTAGGGCAGACATCCCTGAGCCTATGGAATTCGGGATTCATTCTGGCCACGCTCGCGTGGGTCGCTGACCTCTCCCTGAGCAGGAAAACCAGCAGCATTTGCTCCCTGCAGAAATCCTCCAGGCCAAAAGCAAGGAATGCTGCTAATTTGTGATCATTTTAAGCAGTTGCTGTTCTGAAATATATTCCTGGAAGTCAGGGAGGTGTTGGCAAAGCCAGACCTGTTCAGCCTGGATTTGTTTTGTGTGGAGACGTGGAACCCACGGCCGGGGCTGGAATGAATGCTGAGGCTTTAAACCTGCTCACACATAACCCCAGACACTGATGTTGTGTGTGCTGTACATTTATAATATATCTTCAAAATAAAGTTTTTTGATTTATTACAAGGTGTTTGGAGCCATCATTTGCAGAAGCAGCAAAGGTTTGTGGATCCACGTTGTTCAGTGTTCCTCATACCTGCAGGTTGCTGGAGTTGTTTCTCAGAAGTGTGTGAGAGCTGGTCATGTGGAGTTTGTGCAGGAAATCCTGGTTCAGCAGCCGTTCCTACACCTGGAAGGTACTTCTCTATTTTTCAGGAAAAGTTGCACTTGGGGAGATTGATTGCAAGGGCTTTGTGGAACACGATCTGCTGATCCCCTGGGATGTTCAATGCCACTGAGGATGGATTTATCTTGACAGTTGTTGACTGACAAATTGAAGTCTTTTCTTTCCCAACAAGGGAAGCCTCATTAAGGAAAACAGCTCCACAAGCAGCAGCTGGTGGGATGCAGCAACTTGCAGGTGACGTAACCAAAATTCCCATCTGGCTGTCGTGGTGCCAGCGCTGCTCTGGGAGGTTGGGAAGCACTTCCAAGCCTTGGCCCCTCTGTGGGTACCTTGGAGGCAACTGATGGTGGTGTAAATGTGTGAGCTTATTTCTGTAAAGGAAAGAGAATTTGTAGAGTTCATTTGGGGGTTTTTGGCGGTTGGGTTGTTTAATTAATTAGCATTTTCTTCCGTGTTCAGGGCAAGGAGCCTGCCAGCAGCCTGTTTATTTAGTATTTACAGCAACTGCTGAGGAGTTCAGAGTGATTTTCATTGTGTTCCATGAGAGATGGAGGATTAGAGTGTGAGACATCAAAGTGCTGCTTGCTCAGATCATGTTGGTAAATGTGGTGGTGTTAATGCAGGTGATTGTGGTGTCAGGCCCTAACCCAGGTTCACTGTAATGCACAGCTCAAGCAGCAGGACAATTCAAAGGTTTGGCTGCCCACTAATTTACAATTAAAACAAAAAAAATTACCTTAAAGCAGCTTGGGATGTATCATTAGATAATGACACTCGTGAACCTAAACTGGTACAGCAGGTCTGGGCAGAAATCCACACCTTAAAAATGAAGAAGTGCTGCTGTGTGGGTGACAGAGGGGCTGTAATTGGCGTGTGTTTGGCAGCTCCCGGTGCGCCCTCGGCGCAGGGACATGTCCCGGGGTGCTCCAGCAGGGATGAGCAGCAGCTCCAGCCCGGGAGCCGCCTCCAGCAGGGCCCAAATCCATCAGGAAGGGCGGGGAAGGGAAGCACAGGTTGTGCTGGGCAGTGCAGAAGCAGCTTGGTGTTGGCAGGGTGAGCCAGTGCTGACAGCACAGCGGTGTGGCAAGAGTCGTTCCCAGCACTCCGTGGGCACTTGGCCAGTGCCATCCCAGGGCTGGGCTGGGTTTTCTCCTTCCCTGTGTTCGCTTTCTCCCATGAATCCATGGTCATGGTCACACTGCCCCATAAAGGAGCAGAATATTGTACATTACCCGTCCACTCCTCTGGACCTGCTCCTGGAGAAGGTTCCAGCGACTGCCCAGAGCAGCTGTGGCTGCCCCATCCCTGGAAGGGTTCAAGGCCAGGTTGGACGGGGCTGGGAACAACCTGGTCTGGTGGCAGGGAGTGGAACAGGACGGTCTGTAAGGTGCCTTCCAATCCCAACCACGCTGTGACTGTGAAACAGATGGAAGCAGCAGATGCTTCCCCTGGGAGCTGCTGTGCCCTGACAGCCCGGTGAGCTCAGACCAGGCTGCCGTCCCCTTGGTGACAATCCTGTCATGTGCTCTCTGATCATGCCATTCTTTAAAATTGATTTTATTATTAACTGGCCAAAGGAAGCAGCAGCTCTGGGAGCTGCTGGGGATGATTTGATATAGGGAAATTTGGTTTGGAACAGAATTAAGGGAGAAATTACTTTCTCATGTAATTCAAAAGCTTTCACTTCAACTGTAGGAGTTGTGAGCTGGATGTTGGTCCTGGGAAATGGCTGGAAGGAGGGCAGGGCTGCAGTGTACGTGTGTGAGCTCAGCCCAAGTGCCAGGGAGGGTGACCTGAGCTGGGGCACGGCCCGAGCCCTGCGGATCCAGTGTCACCAGGAATTCGGGCACTGCTGGGGCTGGGGGAGGGACTCCCGTAACTCGAGATGTGCTGGACCAGACCCCGCTGGACTGAAATAAATCTGGAGAGGTGACCAGCTCTGTAAGCCAGGGCTGGGATTCAGATGCCTGGCAGAACAGCTGGTGCCCAAATAAGAGGCCTGAGTTCAGAGCTGTGATGCCAGGGTGGCTCCAGCAGCACATCCAGCTGTGGGATGCAAACCCCACGTGGTGAGGTCCTGCACCAAGCCTGCTGCAGCCCGGGATGCAGCACTGCAGCTTCCCCAGTGTCGCAGGGAGAGTCCCAGCTCTCCAACAGGTTTTGTTACCCATCCATCAGCAGTTGCATAAGGAGCTCTCCCACTCTGGGAAGCAGCGAGTGGAGCAGGAGCTGGTTCCAGCTCAGGGTGCACAATGTGAGTGGTGGCTCTGGAGGCCTCACTCCCAATCCCTGGTGAGGGCTGCTGGAGCCTCCTGGGGCTGTGCAGGTGTGTGGCTGCTGCTGCATTATTCATGGCAGACTCGCTGTGTTTATGCATGATGTGGTTTCTTGGCTTTTATGAGCCGTAGCTTGGGCATAAACCACATTCATGTAGCTGTGAACCTTTTCGTCCTCTGAGGAAGAGCTGCTCCCCAGAGAATCTGTGCCCGGGAGCCCCGTACCTACAGCAGCTCCCACATGCCCCAAGTTTGGGTGAATTGTTTATTGAGCTCCTCCTCGATGTGGCTGTGCAGGAAAACCCCTGGAACTGGGAAGCCCCAGGGCTGTGCTGACCCTGCTGCTTCAGCCACCCACAACCTCAGCCCCTTCCCACTGTGCAAGGCTTGGAGAGAGGAGTTTTGAACAAATCTCTGGATTTCTTGGCACATGGGATTAAATTTTTAACTCTGTCCACATGGCCTTAGTTGGGGTGAGGTGCTGTGAGCTGCTGGACACCCAGAAGCCGCACACAGCTCCTCCATGAAGTGTGTGAGGGAAGGGAACAGTTCAGACCTTCAAAATCATCCTTCAGAGGACACCAGCCGGCTGTTGCCGTGCTGTTGGATCGGTGTTGCAGCATCCCTGTTCCATCTGTGTTTTCCCCTACACAGGAGCTGGTTGCCAGGCTGCCTGGGATGAATCACGGGGTGCTCTCTGCCTGTACCCCCCTACTGCTGGCTTCCTCACAGACAGGCACTTAACTCCCCTGCTCCCACACACTGGGAACATTCACCAAAAAAAGAAAAACTGCACAATCCCCCCTGAAATCTGTGCTTTGGTCTCCAGTGAACCTTCCCCATCCCCCTCTCCCCTTTCCTGTCAGCGAAAAGCAGCAGCCCACTCCTCCTGCCAGCCCTTCTCCCCACTGCAGCAGCCCCGTGCCTGCTGCAGCCCAGTCCATAAGTGGTTTGAGGTATTTCCATCCAGCCCAGGTGTCTGGAAGTAGGGCAGAGCCCTTCCCTTGGAGCCCTGCTGGTGCAGCTCTGGCAGCCACGGCCTTCCCTGGTGCTGTCACTTCCCGGGCCGAGCAGTGCCTCAGATTCCCGTGGGTTACCGTGGGCTGTATTTATAGTTTGCTGGGCTAAAAATAAAATCCCCAAGTGTTGGGTTCCCTGATCCCAGCCTCATGGAAGGAGGGATACCCAAGAGCCCTCAGGAGGGGTCTGGTGGGGGTGTTGCCTGGGGCTGTGATGTTTTGTGGGGTGCTCCCATGGAGGGCTGGTCAGAGTTTATTTTTTGGAGATGGTGTAGCTGCTGCATCACTGGCTGCTCTTGCTCAGCACAGAGCCTCGTGCAGGACTCTCATCCCACTAAAAATACTTCCTCTGTCTCATCAGGCTCAGTCTAACGGAGCCTGTGAGTGGAGGGGAAGGAGCCATCGGTGCTCCTGGCTGTGGCTACCAGATGGCACCAGAGGAAGCCCCACACGGCCCAGCTCTGAGAAAATGTGCTGCCAAATCCCTCTGAAAAACGTCTGTATGTATAGCATTGGTTTGTGCTGGTCCTGACCCCCTGTGTGTGTGCCCAGCAAACATTCCTGCCTGCTCCTGACTGGTTTCCAAGCGAGGTCCTTTTTCAGCTCCCACCATGCAGGGCGGTGTTCTGGAGGGAGGATGTGCAGGAGAAACGTGCCTGAGCATGAGGGGCCCAATGCACCCCTCTAAGGAGAGACCTTCGCCCATTCCTGGTGCCGAGGGAAGCCAAAGTAAGTAATTTCTCAAGTGTTTCCTTAACCTGGGGCTTTTTGGACAGACCTGAAGTCCAACTGGGGGCAGTGTGGGGGAGCGGGATCTCCTCTGTCCCTCTGGCTCTGTCCCAGTCCCACCACACCACCAGCACTGGGCAGCTTTCAGAGCCGATGGGCTCCAAGATCTTCCCCCCTCCTGACTGCGTGGCTCTCCTGCAAAAAAAAAAGAAAAAAAGCCAAAATCCCGGCGTGGCACTGCCTTGCGGGGCTGCATCGGAAAGCCTGGACCAAAACCAAAGCGGGAATATCTGCTCCCGGCATCGCCCCGCAGCCCCCGGCCGCCTCCTCCGCATCTCCGCTGTGGCTGGGAAGGAGCGGAGCCCGCGGCAGTTGCCGTGGTGATCCAGCGGTGCCGGGGAGCTCAGGGCACCGAGCCCCGCCGCTGAGCCCGGGACGTGCCATGGGCTCCCATGCCACGGGCAGCCCCCCAGAGCCCCCGGCGACCCCCGAGGCTGCGAGGATGCGGGCGGCTGGTAAGGCGGTGCTGTCGGGGATTCGGGCGGTCGGGGGCTCTTGGAGGGATTGGGGGTCTCGGAGCAGCCGTGTGCCCCCCCAGCCGGACAGACAGCGGCACTCGGTGCCCCAGCCCCACGGATCTGGGGGTCCTGTACAGCACCCCCTTCTCCACGGGCTGCCCTGGGGGTCTCGTCCCCGCTGTTCCCAGGGCCACTGGGGGGTTCTCAGCCAGTTCTGAACCCGAGGGATGGAGCTGAGGCAGGGTGGTGCTGGGCAGCCTTGGCATGCGTGGGGAGCGGGCTGGGATGGCACAGCACGGGGCACCAGGGCCATACAGCCCCACACGTGTGGGCAGCGAATGGGGGGCACAGAGGGGCCACCCCGCCACGGCAGGATGGGACCATGATGTGGTTCATCCCTGGCTACTGCTCATGGTGTCGTGGGCACCCTCCTCACCCAGACCCGTCCTGCTGTGGGATGTGTCCTGCCCACATCTCTGCCAAGCTCGGCAGGTGCCAAAGCCATTGGAAGGGATTGTGGGGGAATCTGGGGATGGGCACACACCGTGTGCCCCTTTGGCATCCCTGCCAGGAGTGTGGGGACCAGGCTGGCCACTGCCCACCCTGATGCTGGGGCTCTGCCCTGAGTCCATCAGAGCTCCCTGCTGGTGGGTCAGAGGCTCTGGCACAGTGTCTCCGTTTTACAGCCATCAAGTTCTTGCTGTAAATAAGACCTGGATGAGCAGGATGGAGATGTTTCAATTCCTCTGACTAATTTGTACATTCCCATATTTCTCTGGCTGCAGATTTAAGAGTGTTGGAGCGTGTGCAAGCTGGCTGGGGCCCAAGGAGGTGAGGAGGGCAGTGTTTGCCTTGGCCTCTCCCTGCAGGCAGGGCAGGAGGGGACAGGGCTGCCAGGTGAAGCCTTTGGCTGTGGCACAGAGCTGGCAGCAAGGGGAACTGAGAGCAGGAGCTAAAAATACTGAATGGCAATGAGGCAAAATGCAGTGAGAAGCCACTGCCACCCCCGCCAGACCCTGCTGTGGGGGAATTAGAGGAGCTGTAATTTGCTTTTGAGGCGGTTTTTGCTGCACTGAAGCACAATAAAATCACCCAGAGCAAGTTTCTGGGCTGGCCACTCAGCCCAGGGCTGAAGGTTTATGTTTGTGGAGGAAGGAGCCTTAAAATCCAGAAATTACAGCCCTGTCCTCAAAATATCCTCTGTGTTGCAAGACCATAGCTCAAATCTGCCCTGGGGAATGGGAAGTGCTGGGTCAGGTGCATCCCTCCTGTGGCTGGGATGGATTTTCCAGGACCTGGCAGGCAGTGTTTGCCTTTGTGCATGCCCTGGGGGACCTGGAACAAGGCAGCCACTGATTTGTTCCCTCCCTCTGTGCGATGGATGTTGAACATTTTGGTGAAATCACCACGTTGTAACAGCTTTTTGGAAAGGGTTGTCTGAGTTGGTGAATTCCCAAAGGTAATGCTTAGCAGGGGATCAGGATGTTGTTTTTGAGGATAACCACATGCCAGCTCATGGCAAGAGGAGGGCTCTGTGCCATGCTGATGGATGCCAGGCTATTCCTGTGCCAGGGATTGGCACTGCTCCGCAATCCCAACAGCATTTATTGGGATGATGATGCTGAGTATGTTCCATCTTGCTCTGGGCTCTTGCACCTTGCACAGCCAGGGGCAGGGGAAGATGTTGCATTTTGGAATACAATTAGATTTCTTTTTTTTGTTCATTTCTCCTGCCTTTCGCTTACTCATTGATTTCCTGCAATGCTTAAATGGTGAAAAAGTTGGGGATAAGTAATTCTGTCTTGCATAGTTGTACAGTTGTGGTAAATATAGTTTTACTTGAAGTGTCCTTAGGAAAAAAATGCATTTTAGAAAGAAATCATCTGGGAAAAAAAAATAAATAGTCCCCATCAAACCTGATCTGTTTGAGTACTACTCAAATGTGGTTGCTAAAAATGGTTTAATGAATATAAAGATACATAGACAGAGACATCTAATCTGCTCATTAATTAGATCATGACAACACTCAGAACCCTTTCAGCGCTCACCCAGCTCATCCCTGGGGTCTCCCTGCTTGGGGTTGCCTGAGGAATGACAAGGCATGGTGGGATGAGACTCCCAGGAGAACCTGGTGGGCTGTAAGTGCTATTGACCTGTTATCCTCCTAAACATAGTCCAGGGACTTTAAAAATAAATAATCTTATGGGTAAAAATATCTCACAGGCAAAACCCCCTCCTATTATTGATGCAGGCACTTAGAACCCACCAGCAGCACTTCCAGGGCTGTAATTGCTGGAGGTAACTGAGGCCTGGGGTTGGAGCATCCCTCTGCTCGCAGCAGGGGAAGGGAGCTCTGGCTCCCAGCAAGGAAGGCAAGCAGGGTGAGCTGTCACCCCTCCCTCAGCCAGCTCTTCCCCCTGGCAATAACAGAGTCATTAATTAATGTTTGCACAGCACTTTGAAGATAAGTGCTGAACACAAGAATTCTTTTAAATGTGATGGGGCTTGTCCCTGGCTGAGGGGAAGCCCCTCTCTGTGAGGAGCAGAGCTGCCTGTGCTCCCTGCCCGTCCCATTTCTCGGGTTTGATACACATCAAACACTCCAAGCAGCGGAAAAAGAAATAAATCTGAATAACTTGTTGCACTCATCAGCATAACAGCTGAGTTGCATATACATTACCTTTGAAATAATACAAAAGCATGAATGAAATGGAGTCCTACTCCCTGCACCTCATTTGTTTTCTTTATTTACATGAAAAATGTTGCTCGTTGCCTGTGGTTCCCTGATGCACGAGGCCTTGCCACTGCATATTCCTGCCGAGCCACAGAGGTGGAGATAAGGAGTTGCTGACAGCGGCGCTGTGCCTCAGAATCTGTTCCCGTGCTGCTGGGAATGGCACTGAAGTGACGGTTCCATTACTAAGAATAATATCCTGCTCTCTGCTCCTCCAGGCTGGCTCCGTGATGGGCTGTCACAGGAAACTATTCTGTACAAGGTAGGAAAAGATATTTGGAGCTGTCAGAGCAGCAGGAGCATGAGGAGGCTGCCAGTCCCCCCACTCCCCCTCGTGTGATGGGACTCAGGCTCCAGTCAGTCAGGAGATATTGCAAGTGTCTTCTTGACCACATCTCCTTTTCCTTCTGGAATTTCTAGTAAGATGTAGGTACCTTTTGTTTTGATCCCTGCAGTATGGGCACAGAGGAGATAGATCCCTCTGCCCCCCGGGCAGTGCCAGCGCTGTCCCCACGCTGTGACCTCGGGGTGTGCCCAGGCTCTAAGTCAATCCTGGCTGGGGATATTAAGTGCTCAGCACCAGGGCAAACGAGGCCCTGCAGAACTAAGCCCAGGGAAGCAGCTACAGCAGGGTTCAAAATTAGTCCAGGCTGAAAATAGGGCCCTGAGGAGAGAGCTGCAAGCAGCCAGGGCTGTGAGTGTGCCCGAGCTGCTCGCTGCTCTGCTGGAGCCATCTCCAGCACTCGTGGCTGTCTTGGAAAATGTGCAAGGAGAAGAGATAAAAATGTTCATTCATTTGAGTGTTTTCTCTCACTGCTCTGCAGAGCACAGGCAGCAGCTGTTGGGCAAGACTGAAGGCAAAAAATCTCTTCCCAGAGAGAGCCACCTGCCTTTATTGGCTGCTGAGGACAAGCTGTGGCTGCCCATCCTTGGAAATGTTCCAGGCCAGGTTGGATGGGGCGTGGAGAAATCTGAGGTAGTGGAAGGTGTCCCTCCCACTGCAGGGGTGTGGGACAAAATGATCTTCAAGGTCCTTTCAAACCCAAACCATTCCAGGAAGCTCTTCCTCTACATACCCAGGACAAACTTCAGCCTGTAAGTCCCAGGACACAGCACATTTATATTTTTACAGAAGATACTTTTTTTTTGCAACATTAATTTAGATCTGCTGTCCTTGGGGACATCAGATATTCTGGGAACTAATACTCTTATTCTATTCATAGTCTTCCAATATTGATAATTAAAACAAGGTGGAAGAAACTAAAATCCCAGGCTTTTATCCAGTATGGCAGAAAACAAGGACAAGGGTCCAGCTTTGCTACCTGCAATGAGTGTCATGTGTGAATATGGTGATTTCTCAAAGGAATTGCCTGCTAGTAATTAACCTCAGAGCTCTGCTGGAAGACAAGTTGTGTCAGTTCACGTGTACACCCACTCTCAGTGCGTGAGGAATCCAGGAGACTAATAGGAAAATTATTTTATGTAGAAAAGCAATGTATTATCATTTTCCAGAAGAAAAGCCTTGGAGCATGTTTAGTAGTGGAGCACAGAAAGAAACAAGCAGCACGCAAATTACAGATGAATTTGTTGCTGCTGAATATGGGAGAATCATTTATTTTCTCATGGAAAAGGCAAACATGCTTAGCAGTTCACTGGTGACCCTCCCACTTTAAATGCAGGCTTTTTATCTCCAGGACAAGCTTGAGGACGCTGGTGTGGGATGATGCCGAGTTCTCGACAAACCACTTCATCATCACCTACAAAGTTCCCCAAAACATCAATTTCAGCTTCCACTTAAGGACATGCAAATGCCCTCAATAGCAGAGTTTCAGGGAGTTACCATAGAGGAAGAAGTGGCAGCACGTTCCACACCAGACTGGAAGAGCTGCAGGGAGGAGAAAAAGGGGCAGAGCAAGAGGTAATTCCAAGGCCAGGATGCTGCGTGCAGCAGAGGCCTGGGAAAGGAGAGCACTCCCCTGGATGCTTTTTCCATTTTTCTATTCCGAGAGATTCAGAAGTTGAGGTGATACTGGCCTGGTTTTGTGGGGGTTTTCTGCCGCCTTCTTAGAGCATATTTTTGTTCCTGATAAGTCTAACAATTGGATCCATTCATTACCTCAAGGATAAATATGTCAGAGGAAGATGTAGGTCAGTTTTCTCACCCTCAACACAGGTCACCTGCTCCAGGAGTCCAAGGGCTGCTCTGTTCCTGCCGTGGGTCTATTGCCCAATCCGCCAGGAAAATGAAAACATTCTTCTCAACTATAAGGGGATTTGGATTCGGCCTTAATGCTAAATCTACAAACAAGAGCAGCTTGTTCTGATGATAACGCCCCAAATCGAGAGCCTGTAACCACTGTGTTGGAAACCAAACCCTTCGAACAGAGATTATTAAACAACCAGCAAGTTGTTTGCAAAGATGATTTAATTGCACACAATTCTGCAACATGGGAGAGTGATAGAGGCTGGAATAACCTTTGGACACCAGATTGTATTTCCTGGTGACACAAACAAAGAATGCCCTCCCCCTGTACTTTGAGAAGACACAGGGAAATAAAGGTTAAATCTTAAGATGTGTAAGTCAGGCTTTGGCCTGAAAAACCATCCAGCATCCTTTGATGGTGAGCAGGGAGTAACTCAGCAAATCTTGAAGGACATTATTTGTAATATCATACAGAAAAGTATTGCTGATACTTTTTGATACAAACCCAATGTTTTATTGAGCCATGCTGACAGCAGAAAGAAATTTCAACCCTTCCCGCACTTAAGAAAATGACTGCTTTGGTACAGAGGAATCTATCATGCACCTAAAGGCTCTCACAGCTGGTGTTTTTTGGGGAGAGGCAGTTTTTTGGCATTTCTGTGTTTCCCTGCATCCAAAGGGAAGACTGGGCGAAGATGCCGAGGGGTTGTGACTCTGTGAGGTGAGGATGGGATGGGGGCCCAGCAGCCCCAATTCTACCTCCTGCCAAGGAGCTGATGGGCAGGAGGACCATGATGGTTGTGGGTCTGTGAGGTGGGGAGTGGTTCTATGAGTGGCTGTATTTCTATGAGGGGCCGTGGGTCCATGAGGGGCCATGGTTCCATGAGAGGCCGTGGTTCTATGAGGGGCTGTGGTTCTATGAGGAGCCCGTGTTTCCGTGAGGGGCCGTGGGTCCATGAGGGGCTGTGGTTCCGTGAGGGGCCGTGGGTCCATGAGGGGCCGTGTTTCTATGAGGGGCCGTGGGTCCATGAGGGACCGTGGTTCCATGAGGGGCCGTGGGTCCATAAGGGGCCGTGGTTCTATGATGGGCCATGGTTCCGTGAGGGGCTGTGTTTCTATGAGGAGCCCGTGGTTCCGTGAGGGGCCGTGGGTCCATGAGGGGCTGTGTTTCTATGAGGGGCTGTGTTTCTGTGAGGAGCCCGTGGGTCCATGAGGGGCCGTGTTTCTATGAGGGGCTGTGTTTCTATGAGGGGCCGTGGTTCTATGAGGTGCCGTGTTTCTGTGAGGGGCTGTGGTTCTATGAGTGGCTGTATTTCTATGAGGAGCCCGTGGGTCCATGAGGAGCTGTGTTTCTGTGAGGAGCCCATGGTTCCGTGAGGGGCCGTGCAGGCGGCCGGGCCGTGAGGGGCGGGTCCGCGCTCCCCGCGCGCGCGGTCGCCGTGGCAACGGTTGCCTGGCGGGCGGGCGCGCGCGCGCGGGCGGCGGCCCGGCCGTGCACCCCGCGTGCGCGCGCAGGCGCTCCCGCCTCTCCCTCTCTTCCCGCCGAGCGCGCGCGCGCGCGCCCCGGGCCGGGAGCGGCGAGAGCGGCGGGAGCGAGCGGGGGGGGGTCGGAGAGAGGGAGAGGGCGCGGGCGCGCGCGCGCGGAGCGGGAGGCGGGCGCATGCGCGCGCGCGCGCGCGGCCCCGAGCGCTGTGGCAGCCGCGGCCCCTCGGCGGCGGCGGTTCCGTCCGTGCCACCCGCACCGGCACCGGCACCGGCACCCGCACCGGGCCCGCCCACCCCCGCCCCGCCGGGGCTCCGGGCACCGCCGTGCCCACTTCTCGCGGCGGGGATGAGGCAGCGGTAGCGCGGCAAAGGTGAGGCGGCGGGGCCTGCAGGCCGCGGCGGGCGGTGGGGAGCGGCGGCGGCGGGGGCTCGGCGGGGCCCTGCGCGGAGCCGGCGCCGGGTGGGCTGCGCCCCCTCCCCGCCTCGCCCGCCCTCGCCGCCGCCGCCTCCTCCTCCGCCCGGGCGGGGCGGGGATGCGGGGAGGGGGCGCCGCCGGCCCCCGGCGCGGCTCGGCCCGGCCATGGGCGTGCGGGCGCGGAGCCTCTGCTGCTTCTCGGGGGCTCGGCGGGGGAAGGAGCCGCAGGTGCTGCCCCGGCTCTGCCCCTGCCCCGGTGCGGCCCCGCGGGCGGGGAGGGGGCGGCGGTACCTGCCCGCATTGTTCCGGGAGAGCCCCATCCTCCCTTTATCCCATCGGCAGGTGACGGGGCTGCGCCTGTCTCTGCTGCCGAGCCAGGCCCTGCCCTTGACAATAAGGGATGCTCGCCCCGGGCTCCGATGCCTTTTGGTTCCCGAATCGCTACATCAGCCCTCCCGATGGAAATCCCGAAGGATGCCGGGCCTGTTGTGTGCAGCCGGGCCAGCCCCTCTCCTGTGTGTGCCTTTAGAATCGTCGGCTCGTGTGAAAGTCTCTGCCTTTTGTTTTTGTTTTAGATGGTGGATGTTGATGTTTGTGCGGGTGGAGAGAGTACCAGAAGAAAAATGGATGCTCTGACAGATAGTGCAGTTGAGATTGTCCCTTTGGAGCTCTATGATTCAGCCAGAGCAAAAATAGCTGCTAATCTACAATGGATCTGTGCTAAAGCCTACGGAATAGGTAAGATCACCTCTGTCAAGAAGTCATTCTTGATTTTGTTCTTGCTTTTTCTGTCTCCCCTGCTGTTTCAGGAGTAATTAAATTTGGCTTTGTTTTAAATATCAATAATATGGCAGCCTGTTCTCTTGTAATACTGTATCCTTGCTGGTACCTTAAACAGGAATAACGGGACTGTGTGAGATGCCCTGAATCAGCAAACCGAATGGTGAACGCTCCCAGATGGTGCTTGGCAAGAATTGCCTGCCTCAAAATGTTTAAATCCTTGCTTTAGCTAAGCAGACTTTGTTCCACAGAGCTTTATGTCACTGCTTGCAGGCCCCAGGTCCTTCTAGGCTTTAGGTTCTTCTTGTCTGGTCATCTTGGCCAATAGATGCTGGCACCTTGACACCCTTTGTATGCTCAATTAGAACTTCTTTTTGTATCAGATTATGGTTTCACGTTCAAAGTGTTCTAAAAAATAATCCGTTTATGTTCAGCAACCTTTTTCTTTTATGGAAAGAAATGTTGAATGAGCAGGTGTAGTTTGGGTGCTGTGACATTAAAGAGCAGGTTGTAGGGCATAGAGGAGTTCTTCCTTCCCTCACATTGTCACAAACTTTTACTGTCAAATGTGGAAAAAGAAATATTCTTGGAGCATATTTGTACAGTGTTTTCCTGGCAGCTGTTGAAATATGCTTTTTTGTTTTGAACTAGATCTGTCTCGATGTACAAGATGCATCTCGAGTTTAAGTAGCTTCATTATGAAGAAACAGGATGCAGTACTAGTGGGTCTGTTTTATCCAGAACAAAAGATATAATAAAAACATATATATAGAGTCTTGTTTTGGAAAATGAGGTGGCCCTGTTAATCTAAGTCTAATTCTCCAAACTCATAATATGCTTAATGGATTAGCACTGGCTTACTTGGTGACAAGGCTGAAGAAAAGTGGTCCATTCCTGCCATTAAATATTAATCCTTGCTGGAATATTTTTTTTTAATTATTTTTTTTTCTTAAACATTTCCAGCCCTGTCAGTGTCTCCCTCATCTTGGTGACTGTGGGCACAAAAAATCATGGGGTTTACAGTGTTTAATGTATTTTGTTACAAGCAATAAGAGGCCAGAAAACTCCACGGATCAGATGACGTCTGAAAATGTGGGAATTTGGGGAGGGAACATTGATAACTTGAAAGAACAGAACAGGCACTTCCTGATGTAAATATTTAACAGTTACTGGAATTGTTTGTAACATTTCCTGAAACTTTTTAGCCATCCATGATAAAACAGTTACTCCAGACCTGGGGATGCACTATTTATATTGTGACTTTGTTTCGGAGGAAAGCTGATCCTAAATGGGAAGGGACTGGCACGGATCCTGCACTGCAGAGAGGGCTCGGTGGCCTCGTGCTGCTCCAGCACTCAGAGTTGTGTCTGAACCTCTTGGACCAGTTAATTGCTTAATGGCAAGTCTGTTTATGCTCCTGACAACACAGGTTGTAAAAGTATTTGGCTTTCCTATGACTAAAAGCTAAAAAGAATCATCTATTCCCATGGCAGAACTGGGATCTCTGGCTGCAGCAGTCTCTGCCAGTTATTCTCCTTGCATTTAGGCTGCTTCAGATTACAAAGAAACAACATTTAAATGCCACAAACAATAGGGAAAAGTAATTTTTTCCCCAGTGAGTGAGGATTGGTGTCCGTGTGTGTCTTAGCAGGCCCGTGGAAATGTAGTTTGATTTTTGAAATGGCTCCTGCAAGTCTCTGTCACATGTTAGCCATTACTGCTGGGATAGCATTGCACAATCCCTAGAAATTTATAAGCCTCTTTAATTCATAGAGAGATGGGTTTAAGAAGGTTTCCTGTGTGATTAAAATTATGAATAATACTTGAATTTAACACATTACTTGTCATCTCTCAGGGTTGTGTTTTAGTGTTAAGACATTTGATGTTGTTCAGTGAGTTTTGGGCAGCTACAATCAATTGTGATTTTATTATTTAAAATCTCACTATGCAGATTAAAGGGTTTGAGGACTTTTTATTATTTTAGACTTGTTTCTGCTTAATTTGGTAAAAAAAAGCTTATCTGTTTGTAACATTAAAACACTTCTGTTCTGAAGTAAATCTTACCAGGTTTCCATAACTGGCTTCACGTGAATGAATATTTTTCTGAAATGTTAGATTTGGATTTGATTTATGAATTGACATAATTTTATGCCTTCATCCTTCAAATTCTGGTGCATTTCATTTTCATCTGGGTGAGGCTGAGCTGATGGTGAAGAGTGGAAAGGGTCAAGAGCAGGAATTTGATGCTGGTGTAGACTGTTCCTGAAAGCCATTCATCACTGCAGGTTCTACCTGCAAATATATTTTCTATTTGCTGTTAAAGGATATTTGAATTCTCAGCTTCTTAGCTGGCATTTAAATAGGAAAATTCTTCATCCTTTGGTTTTTTTTTCATCAAGGACAAATCACCGGTAGCATGAATGACCAATACTTTGAAGTCCTAGTTTGGACTTTGTTTTTTTGTTTTATTTGATAATACAAGATCATGCAGTCCTCCTTTTTTTGGGGGGGGGTTTTTTTTGTTTTTGTTTTTGTTTTCACCTTCTGGCCACGAAAAGAGAATTTTGGTAGCCAAACAACTGAGCAGCTACACAAACACTGTGGGCCAGCTCCTGTTCTTGCACAGGAGCTGGGCTGGATGGTTTGTTCCTGGAAACCTGCGGCTCCTGGCTGTGGTGGAAGCCTGGCTGGCACAGATGGGCTCCAGAGGGAGGTCCTACAACTGTTTGTCTGAATTCCAGAAAGCAGAGGGGAAGGATGTCATGAAGGAAGGTCTTTCCCCATTCGCTGTCATCCATCTCCCCAAATAAATCTGGGAGTACTGACATAGATCACTCTCACTCTGAGCACATCTGGAAACCTTCTGCACCCTGGAAAGGTTCTAAGTCCCTTTAGCTTAGACAGTGGTTTGAGAAAATGGAGTTTAATGAGACCAGAATTAGCTTTTTTAATCCTCAAACTTTGATGAGAACCAAACGGCCACTTCAGGGAATTCAAATTCCTGATGTTTAAAGGGTTGAGGAGCAAAGCTGCCACTGAGTGTGGGGAGCTTCAGCTGACAGTGGGTGAGCGTGGGAGGGCTGGGGAGCCTTGGCAAGCCCTGCATGGGGAGATGACTTTTCCACAGTGCTTGGAACGATCCAGATTGCCAGGCAGGAATGAGCCACGCAGAGCAGTGGGACGTGGAGCTGGCCCTTCAGCCCCACTGGCCCCTGCAGCTCTGAGCAGCAGCAGTTGGAAAGAACAAACTCAGGATGGTTTTATTTGGGACCACCTGGGAAAATAGACAATGACAATGAAAAATCCAGATTTCTCAAGATATTTAGTGTGGCACTAATTTATGTGTGGAAATTATGTTTTCCATCATCATGGCTATAATATTAAAATTTAGGTACTGAAGGATATGGAAGTGTCTCAGTGTTGCAGCTTGCTGTGAGCAGTGGGTTCTTTCCAACCCTTTCCATAGCAAATAATGTTGGTTCAGTAAGACAGTGTGCAAAATTCAGATTTTCCAAAAGGGACCTGATGGGTTTTACTTATTTATCAGGGCTGAGAGCTTTACATAGTTTCCAGACTTAATGCTGACAGTAGCCTGAAACCTTTGGCAAGATGCAGGCAGGAAAGCCAAGGACTGATGGAATGCATTGGAGGGGAAATGCAAGTTTGGTTTTTTTGGTTTTTGAATACTTAGAACTTGCTTGCTAAATAAGGTTTTACAGTGCCGTAATAGCTCCCCACAGCTACCAGTTGGTAGAGGTAGTGTGAGGATGTTTCCGGGGCTAAATTCCCTAAATCCCTGGATTCCCTGCTTATCTTTTGTCAGCTTTTTTCACAGGCTCATAGTAAAAATCCTTTTAAGAAAGCTGTTGTGTTTAGCAAATATTAACAGTTAAACATTTGTTTCTTGAATAGCACCTGTTTCATAAACACTGAGTTTTATTGTGTGAAGTTTACAGGGGTGAAGGATTCCATAATTATTATTTTGTCTCTTCTGCTTTATCCAGGATTGTGGTTTTATCCTTGATCAAAAGATATGGTAATAAGTGCAGAGACTCTCCCAGCAGTTTGCAAAGCTTTTAGCTTGGGGTTTTTCTGCCTGTTGTATGTAAATTTTCATGTGTCCTATTACAGATCACTTACAGGCTTTAGAATTCAGTGCTGCAATGAGAACCAACACAAAATGTTTATATTCTGGGGTCTTAGTGCTGAGAAGGTGAAGTTTGTGCTCAGCTTGGATATTCACCAGTGCTGAATAATTCTGGGAGCAGATACTGATACTAATGAAATCCTACTCAGAATCTGAATAAGCTTCGTGCTGTTTACCAGGACAGCTTGGCTCCCTTTCCATGTGAAACCAGTTCTTCGTGCTTCTGGAGGTAAAATAACATCTGGGGTGGATCCACCCTGTCAGTTTAAGGGATAAGTCAAATTTGTTCAGATTGTTGTATTTTTCTTTATCAAGTCATAATCAAGTGGTTGTCTTTGAACAGGTTTTTGTAAGTGAGATGATAAAGAAATGCTCCCTCCCCTGGAGCAAGAAGAGTCTGGCAATAATTGTCTCTCTGACAGTTGTTGCAAGTTAAGTTATTTTTGTAATCCTCTCAATGATTTTTTTGTACTTGGAGATTTATACTCAGAACTGACAGTTTTTGAGATATTAGAACTATGGAACAGACCAAAATAATGGCTGAATGAAAAAATTGTATTGGAGACTTCTTTATAAGCAAAAAAATAAGGACATGATTTAAATTGGTTTTCTTTAGTGTGATTTGTTAAACTTCTCGAGCAGAAATTTTTGTAGCTACAGCTTAGGTGTTAATTTCTCAGAAGTTAATTTTTCATGTTGATTTTCTCCAAAATCCAAGGCATAGATGTGTAAAAACTCAAGTTTTAATGAACAGAACTTTTCTAACCTCCAAGTTCAGTTATAGGTCATGGAATGAAGGTGTTGGAAAAGATGCTGATAGAAACTGGGGCTTGGAAAGCCTGGGACATTTTCTTCCAAAAGAGCATTGGCACATTCTGTAGTGAGACAAGCACAAAGCCTGTGACACCTTTGGTTTGTCTGATCCATAAAAACTGGGGAGAAAAGGTGTCCATGATAGGAGTGGCTGCTTGTGTGTCCATGGTGTGTGATTTAAATTAGCCCTGGGTAAATCTGATGGGGTGGAATTGCCTAAAAGTGACAACAGTATTCCTGGGATTTCAGGGAGTGTGGGAATTTTGCCATTTTTAAGGGGAGTTGGGGAAGGAGCAGCCCTGGGTGCTGCAGGTAAGGATAATTAACAGGTGTGAAAGGTAAGATCAGTGGCTTCAGTTGCACTTCAGATGCAGATTTCAAATATTGAAGACACCTCTCAGTTAAAGCCCTTTTTTGTCTGTTCTGTGTTACCCCATTTGAGACAACTGCATTGAGTACACAACATCAATTCTATTTGGAAGTTTCCCAACTCAGAATTATACACTTACTTAGCATCCTGTTTGCATTGCAAGTTTTCCTGCCATTTATTTCTCATTTATTTGTGCCTGCCATCACGTCCAGCATGAAATAAATTTGTATGAAATAGTAAAGTTAGTATTATCACTCTTGAGCTTTGATGTTGTTTTTATATCCTAATTTTTTTATAGATCTGCAGGACATAAATGACCTACAAGACTGTTCCCATGTGTGACAGAAGTGTTCCATGTACTAATGTAAAAAATAAACCTGGGCAAGTGTGTACAGTGAAATAAATTGCAATTTTGTGAGGATTAATGTTGATGAATAACTTCCTATGATAGTAGGAAGTCAAATTATTAATCCTGGTGCTAAAAGTTACTCCCACCCAGCCCTTCCTTTAATCCTGGTCAATCCAAATCCATTCAGTCCTTAAACAATTGTATGGAGATCAGAAACATGAAATTAGAGGATTCCTCAGTATAAAAGAAAAAGACTTCAGGTTTCTTGACTGGACTTTCAGATCGAATGACACAATACAAGTTGGGTTTTTTTTTTTTTCTTCATTTTGTTTGTGTGTTTTGGGTTGTTTGTTTGGGTTTGTTTTTTTTTCTAACATATTGATTTCTGTGACATGGAATCTCCTCATTGAGAACTAGATCCATTTAGTGCTAGCAAAGGCTTTTAAAACTCACTGAAATGGAGCTGGTTTAATCAGAAATTGATGTGGGAGGTCTGCCTGCCCCTGTCACGGGGGGCTCAGCTCCCATGGCCTCTCCTGTGGTAGCAATGTGTGGAAAGACCCCAGTCCTATGGATTGCTTCCCTCCTGGGTGTTAGTGTTGCAGAGAAACCTTTTTCCTTGCTGTGGTAGCAGTCTATAAAATAATCACAGTCTCTGTACCTTGTGGAGAAGGGAAAATCCCCAGAAAAATCCAGACTGAGGAGCAGGAGGTGTCTTGGAGGGATTTCAGGGCTCTTTGTCCACCATTCCAGCCCAATTCCAGGCAGTCACCTCAGTTCCTGAGCCGGTGGAGAGCAGGTGTTGGAACTAAACCCTTCATCCAAATGCTTCAGATTTCAGACTTCTGGAATTTGCTTTTTTTTTGTGTTGTTTTAAAAAAAGCCTTTAAAATTTGGAGTGGTGCTCATGCTCTGCCAGAGATGTACAACTTCATGGATATTTTATGAGCTTGTATTATTTCCTTTCACAAATAATTCTAACACAAAGCAACATGCCTTTGGTTGTTAAAGGTGTAGCTGCTTGTAATGAACCAAAATATTGAATTATACAAGCTGCTTTGCATATGGATTTTTGCATCTTTTCTCAGTCTTTAGAAATGGAAGCTTGAGTTCTCTATCTGGAAATGGAAATGACCATTAAGTGGAAGGAGCTTTCAACAGCCTTTGATTTTAGGTCAGGTTGACTAATATTAAGAAGATTAAAAATATCTGAATTTATTATGTGCTTCACTGAAAATGGACATCCATGTTAACAAATGCTACTTAGGTAGTGCCAGTGGGTTTTATTGTGTGTCTTCCAACCATCTTCAGTGGAAACTCACATTCAGTGTCACAGGAAGGAAAAATAATTATCTTAATTAAAAAAAACTACAGAAAGCCTTTTAAACTTCCCATTTTGAAAAAGAGGGCCAGCACTGTGTGACTGACAGGAGCTGTTAGACAGCACTGGTTTGCTGCATATTTTTATCTAAGTGAGATGTACTTGTAGCTCATACAATAACACTCTGTCTCCATTCTTCTTCTTTATGAACATCAAGTGCTCTGCAGTATACAAATATTGTGTGGCTTATTTTGCAGCTCAAAGGTATGGGTAGGAGTTTCTTGGAATGGGAAAATTTAATTATTCTGGAAATGAGCTGAATGAAAAGTAAATATGCTGCCAAATTAATAATTCTTCTAAGTGTAACTGTATATATTTAAAATGAATTGTTTAAGTGACTTTGGGGAAAGATGTTCAAAGTGACTGGATAGCATCAGATAGAATTTTATGTTTGAAATTTAGGAAAAGTCAGGCTACTATTAAGACAATACACTTGAGGCTAGAAGATATTTTTCTTGGAATTGCAGACTCTCATTATTCCTGCTTGGTTGTTATAAAGATCAATAGCTTCCAGGCTGATTACCCAATATGAGGAGAAGGATTTATTTTGGGATATAGAGCAAGGGATGGATTTGAGATGTCTTGGACATATTTAGAGTGATTGGAATATTAGTTGTTGTTAGTGCCTTTCTCTCTTGCCAGCTCTGAGCTGTGCTGGGGAGTAGTAAAAATGTGTTTATGGCTGGTGGTGTGCAAGGGTGAGGCCTGCTGTGTTGCTAATTTTAGCTTCTTCCAAATTACTACACTCAGGGTCTAGACTCAGTTTGATAAAATCCTAACACAACTTGTGGAAATTGGGCCAAGGCAGAAGAAGTTCAATTTTAGACTTGGTTTAAAGTTCCTGCTTAATCCAAATGGAGTGGTTTTGCTTCCTAGGCTTGAATTATTTAAAGGCTGAAAGCTGCAAGACTTTGATTAATGCTCTTGACAAAAAAATAGATAATCAGCTCACTGGTTGGTTTGTAAAATGTTCAAGGTTTTAGTCAGATATTTTGGTCTTTTCATTCTGAATTGCCAAAATTCATAAAAACATCAGTGGCTTGTTTTTGAAACTGGCCAGCCGCTCTTGGTGACGGAGCTTTGCAGGTGTCCAGTTGCTGTGCACGGATGCTTTGGGATTTTGCTTTGAGGATATGGATAAACTTTGCCCATGTGCCACCCATTTAAACCTGTGATCTAACAGCGAAAATCCCAAATAAAACACGAATCTCCCTGACATTGCCCAAGCTCTCCTGGTGACACATGGCGCTGTTCTCTCCGTGTTGCAGACAACGTCCCGGAGGAGCTGAAGGACCCGTTCTACATCGACCAGTACGAGCAGGAGCACATCAAACCCCCTGTGATCAAACTGCTGCTCTCCAGCGAGCTCTACTGCCGCGTCTGCAGCCTCATCCTCAAGGGGGACCAGGTGGCTGCTCTGCAGGGACACCAGTCCGTGATCCAGGCGCTGTCTCGCAAGGGGATTTACGTCATGGAGAGCGATGATACACCTGTGTCTGAATCTGATCTGGGCTCTGCACCAATCAAAATGGTTAGCTTAATTAAATCCACCTAATCATCTGCTTTTTATTTAACGCTATTTAAAATAGTAAATGGAGTGAGGAGCTCTTAATTTCTAGGTCGTAAACCTTAGGAATGTTTTGTTTTAAATACAGTTAGAACGGTCCGCTTTGTAAAAGGGGTTTTATTTTCCAATCCTCTCTGTTTTCTTCTTTCAGAGTTCTCATATGGCAATGATTGATGCTCTTATGATGGCCTACACTGTAGAAATGATCAGCATTGAGAAGGTGGTTGCCAGTGTCAAGCGTTTCTCTACATTCAGTGCCTCAAAAGAACTGCCCTATGATTTGGAGGATGCCATGGTTTTCTGGATTAACAAGGTAAAATTTACTTTGGGAAAAGCCTGCCTTTCTTTTCTTGTCACCTTTCAGATTTTTAAAATGGATTCTGATGTGTGTCTTCCTTTCTTACTTGTGCATTTCTATAATCTCTTCTACTTTTGCAGCTTGTGTTTCTTGGGGAAAAATAAAGTTACATTTAAAAATAAAGAAGATAATCAGGAACTAACTTAGAAAAACTGTAAAAATTGGATTCTTTATTTTCAGACAAGTTGCTATGAGGTGTGTTTTTTTGGTCGATGGGGTTTCTTTTAGGTGAAACCCTGTTTCATGCTAAATAAGAGTATGGACTTAACTCTGACTAGATGGAACATTTAACAGAAATGCTGGAATTTTTCCAAGGGCAGCAGTTAAGTCACTCTAATTCTTTTTAGTGACAAGAGTCACATTCCAAAGAGAATGTCCTTGCAAACCCAGGATTGTGATTTCAGCTACTGCTAATAGAGACTTGGTCTAGAAAACTGCTGTACCATGCTTTGCTATGAACTTTTTGTTTGTAGCATGAATTGACTATTAAGCAACAGGAGCAAGAAGGACACTCGTGGAAACATATCCAGGTGTGTTTTAATTCATTTTCTATGCTATGCCCTTTTAGGTGAACCTTAAAATGAGAGAGATAACAGAAAAAGAGATTAAATTAAAACAACAACTAATGGAAAGTCCAGGGCATCAAAAGGTAAAACAAATTTGTCTTCAGTTGTGATATTGTGTTGATGATGAATGGATTTAAATATCAGTATTTTCTTTGTCAGAGAAGTGTGAGGGCTCTAATTCTCAAAAGAGAGATTTTCTGCATGCAATTTGTTTTGTCTCTGTCATCAGTGCCCTTCCCTGCCTTTGCAGTCCACTGGTATCTCCTGACTTTCCTTTAAGTTTAAGCAGGATGAAAACAACTTGTTTAAACTAAAATAACCTGTATCAACTGTGTATGGGTAAATATGACTCAGTATTCACAGCACAAAATATATGTTATATATTTTGAAAGCTCTTGGGGCATGTTCTTTTTGCATGTTATTTGTATAGTGTGTATTTAGGGACTTATTCAGGTTCTGTCCAGGAAGGATATTCTTGGCATTCAAATGTTATATATGTGTGTTTGTAGTTTTTTTCCAGCTTTTTCCCTTGAAATTATATTACAATGCACTAATATTGCAAAATATAGCACACTTTCATTTATGGAGAATGTCAAATAGATCTTTCTCCAACATAATGTCTATCTGAGCTCCCAGTTTGTGATTTCATAAAACTTTAAGGTAAATTATAAATAACACATTCTTTTCTCAAATTGGCATTGCTAGGCAAAGGGCTCAAAGTGTGACCTATGAACAAGGCACAGTTTAATTTTCATGTTAGTGGCAAAGGTTTTTTTTATGTGCCTTTTATGGAAAATAATATCCTTCAGCAAAAAAGATCTGTTTAATTTACAAGTTGATCTGTGGTCCAAAGGACGCCTTGAATTATTTGACCCTATTGGCTGTTGGGTCTCATTTGGTATCTTTAAATCTAAATTTCTAGGCTAGAAGCCCTCTGAAATATGAAAGTGTTTATTGCTGAAGTGCATTTAAGTATTACTGCTTTTAACTTGCATTGCTGATGTTCCTTTCCTATTCCTACGTTCCTTTCCTTGCTTCCTGAGCAGTCTCCTTCCAAATGGTATTGGAAATTAGTACCTGTAAGTGAACTACTTTTACACCAGTTGTCATCCACCAAACCATGGCTTTTTAAACTTCCTCAGAGTGTTTGCTTCCATTGCAATGCTTCTCAGCTGCTCTTTGAAAAACACCTGTGTGAGCTTTTGGGTCATCAGGCTTTGTTTTCCAGACGTGCTTTGTGCATACTGTACAGCATACAGCATACTCACTTTACAGCATCTCCAAATTGCTTCCACGCTGCAGCAGTGAGGGAGGTGGAGTAGCAATAAAAAAAAAAACCTAGAGAATTACCAGTTGAAATGGTTGCATTTGCTGGGTTTGCTTGTAAGTAGGAATTGATGACAGCACTGAGGTGAGAGAAAAGCTGGGTGGCTTAAACGGCTGCCTAAGCTTGGAATCCATAGTTAAGATACTCAGATGTTTGTGCTTAAATAATGCTCTTACACTGCTCCTGCACCTGCTCTGCTGCAGATCTGTGAATCTGTCAGAGCCAGAGCGCTGCTGTTCTGAGGTGGGGTAGGAGATTGGCCACACCAGTTTGGTGGGACAGTTGCTGGGACTGTGCTCAGTTGAGCCTGGAGCTGGCACAGTGGGAGAGAAGACAGTTTGCACATTGGAACAGAATACTGATTTATCTTTGTGCTGAAGTGTGAAATTGGAATATTAATTCCACTATATATTTAAACAACAACAACAGAATTGTGCTTCTAGAAATCCTGCTTTCTTTTGTCAGAGTTTTCTGGGTTTATTTCAACTTGCAGAGGTTTTCCTTTGTTCCTTTGCTTGCCTCAGCTTTGATGCCCTTTCTCCTGCCCTTGCAGGAGCTGGTGTTACTCATTTTCTCTCTGGGAAGATGAGCTGTTGTCTCAGTTGTTAATTCCAAAGGGCATAGCACTTGGAAAAGGCAGGTGTGATCAGGCAGCCTCCCCATGATCTCTTTGCCTTCCCACAGAGAGCTCAGTCCCACTGCAGCCTCCTAATCCTTTGTTTGAACCAGATCTTTAGGCTGGAGTAAAAACTTCAAATATCTGAAATTAAAGGAAGGAGTAAATAAAGGTTGTGTTACTTCTGGCCCACGTAGATTTTAATGGTTTACTGGCAGTATTTGCAGTCTCTCAAAGTTGTTGTCAGGTTCTGTCAATTCCGTGCTTTTTTAATTTGTGATTTTTTGTTTGGTTGGGGTATTTTTTATACAGAATTATCTCTATTTCAGTAGCAGTGTTTCTGCAGTTAATGCATACAAATGTCATTCATTGTATGCATGGGCAGGAGGGTTACAAACCACAACACTCAGCTTAGAAAATAAGGAAGAATTCAGAATTTTCAATATAAAAGACTGAAGGGTTAAGAGACTAACAGCTGAGCAAAAAATAAGGAATTAAATTAAGTCCATAAAAACCCTCTTTGATAAATTTGTGGGGTTTTCCACCAAAGCCAAAAGAAACAAGAAATCTTTACAGATTTTAGTTCTTGGTATCGACTGTCATTGATTTAAATTCCATTTAAGCCAATTGGAAAAGAAATATTTTTATCTACTTTAACTACAGGAGGAATTAGAGTTGGAAAAGAATTTCTGAAGGTTTCTTTTTTTAATATGCTTACTTTAAGTGGATAAATGCTGACCCTTTCAAGCTAACCAGTTTACCTTGGTGTGCACACTTATTCTACCAGACTTAACAATCACATTTCTAGTGCATAATGGATGTTGCTGATGCCTTTGCTTTGTTTCTTGTTTGAATAATCACCATCCTATATCTCACTGTTTCTCTCTGTGTAAGCCTGATCTGATGCATGCCCTATCGCACTGCATGCTGGAACCAGTGGAATATGCTCGTGTGGTACAGTATGATTCCCATTCCATTACATCTTCATGGAGTGCTCCAGGCTGGGGAAAAACCCAATTTGCACCTGAGAAAAGGACAGGAAAAATAACATTAGCATGCAGAGATAGATGTGAGTTCCTTGGGAAACTTGGTGTAGCATATGCAAAATAAAGAGAAGAAACTGGTTCTCATTGCTCCAAGTGATCTTCATTGCTCTGAACAGATTTTTTCACAGCCTGTGCCATCCTAAACTGACACCTAGGAGTGTGTGTGTGTGTGTGTGTGTGTGTGTGTGTGTGTGTGTGTGTGTCTAGAGCTTTCCCAGGCTGGCTTGGGAAGTGTAGGGTGTTGGTAAGAACCAGCTTTCCTCTGATGATTCAATATGTGATTGGTGTGTCTGCACAGAGAAGAGATTCTGTTCAATCCCAGTGCTATCAATGCCCTGAAGTGTCCAAGGGATGTTTTCCCAGCACTGCCAGGTGTTTCTGCCAGACCCTGCAGTGCATTCTGCTTTTGCTTTCCCACCTGCTTTGCTGCTCAGTTTAGACACAGCCTCCCATAGTGTGTGGATGCTCAGGAAACAGCAACCCTGGAACTTGCAAAACTTGCAAGAAGCAATGCCAAGATTTGTTCTTCAGCTGACTGGCTTTGGCAGCTCCAGATTGCCTGAGGGCTGCAGGGTGGTTTGCACCAGAGCTTGATTTTGCTCTGTAGTAAATCAAGGGGAGTTTTGCTCGGGATGTCAAGGCCTCCTCCTCTCTGACTATTTTGGAAAAGGCCGTGGTTTTTATTTTTGCACAACACCTGCGTTGCACACAGATGTGCCATGTTCTGGTTCTCTCTGAGAGAACTTTGCTGTCTGTGGATGCAACAGCAAATCCATGGATGTGGGTAAGGTATGAGAGATCACCAGCCCATCAGAATGATTTTTGCTGTGTTTTGTTTTTCCCAAGCTGTAAGTGTTCTCATGCAGTTCCCCATGTCTCTTTCTTTGGATCTGCTGCACTCATACATCTGTGTGGAAGGGGTTTGAGTTAAATTGATTATAAGTTAAAATGTGTGAATGAAGTGAGGAATCCAGCAGCACAGATTGCTCCTGGGCATGAGGAGACTGAATAGCAGATGAGCAGCCTGCTCTAGTGCAAGGAGGTTGGGTTAGATGATCTTTAAGGTCCCTTCCAACCCAAACCAATCTAGGATTAAAAGAGAAACACCATTTCCTTCAGAATTGTCTTCCACAGGGAGAAAAGCACAACTTTGTCAGCTGGGCTTGACTTGAGGCAGAATGGCAGAAAGGATCCAGTGAAAAGAGTTTTCAATGCTTAACACAGATTCCTTTTTCTTTGCCTTTTTTGGTTTTCTTTGTCTTTTTGCCTCTTCAGCATGATGTGAGCCCTTGTTTCTCTCTGTAGGTGCGTTACAGAAGGGACCACCTCTCCAGCAGGCAGTTACCTTATTTCCCTGTGCTGGAAGATCTGATGAAGGATGGTAGCGATGGTGCTGCTCTTCTAGCTGTGATTCACTATTATTGTCCAGAGCAAATGAAACTGGATGGTATGTAATAAAGGTTTTGAGGGAATAAAAGGAATAAAAGGCTTTCAGGCTTTGAAAGCTGAACTAGAAATACATGAAAAATTAAAAATGCAGCACATTTAATAGGTAGTGGACTATGGCAGGTTGGAGGCAGGTCCCATTTGGAATCTGCATTTTAAAAATAATCTCTCTTTTTTTACTTTTACTGTATTTAGAAGACTGTGTTCTTTTTATTATGAGCCACAGAAGAATCCTTTCTTTTCCAGTTTTAGATGATGTGGCTTCCTTTGCTCAAATAACTGAGCTTGGTTTCAATGCCATAAAAATTGAGTACATGTCCACCAGTGTTAGCTGCTAATTCTCATGTTTTCCTTGGCATAACTTGGCATTTTAAAATCTAGATTTTGAAATAGTTTCTCTCAATCTGCAGAAATTGTCGCTCTTGAGCATTGCAAAACTTGAGTTCTCTTCCCCAGAAAATGTTTTTCTTAATAAATCAATGTCCTTGTTGCATTAACTTCTGCAAATCAACCTTTTGTATTGGTTTTTAAATTCTCAGATATGTTGTACCTTGCAGAGCTCCTGAGTGTTTTCAGAAGGAACCAGCACTGTGAATCCTAGGAGTAACCCTTTATTATATGCAAATCAAGATGTCTGGTTTTAATTGCTTTTGTATTTTGTCATTATGTGTGTTCTCTGTAGCCTGTTTACCTTTTCTGTGGCTGTGATAGACAGAATCCCCTGTGGGTTCAAAAATGAATGAAGAACTGATACTGTTCTCTGTGGTTTTCTTCCTCCTTTTCCTGTCCCTCTGGTTCTGAGCAGGTAGAGAAATGTCACTGGTAGCCAGTAAATATCCAGTGCTGGTGCAGAGTCTGTGAAGTTCCTGTATTTAGTGTTTCTGTGAGCTGGGGGTGGAAGGGTGATCCCTTGGGACAGTGCCAGAACTTACTCAGCCCTTTCTCCTTCCCAGATATCTGTTTGAAGGAGGTGACATCAATTGCAGACAGCCTCTATAACATTCAGCTCTTGAGAGAATTCTCAAATGAATACCTTAACAAATGCTTTTACCTCACCTTGGAGGACATGTTGTATGCTCCTTTGGTTTTAAAGGTAGGAAACATAATAAAAGATGTATTTTTCAATAAGATGTGGGTAATTCAGGAGTGTTTTGTTAATGTGAGGTGTAATTTTCCTTTTTTTCTGTTTCAGCCTAATGTCATGGTGTTCATTGCAGAGCTCTTCTGGTGGTTTGAGAATGTCAAACCAGACTTTGTACAACCAAGGGATATCCAGGAAATAAAAGATGGTAAGTTTGCAACTGCAGATAACTGATAGCATGTTATTTAGAAATTTACTTACATTTTAGTGAAACTGCTGCCTAGTGGTGTTTCCTTGGAAGGTTTATTTCTACCGAAGGTTTATTTGTGCTGAGGATCTTTGAAAAGCAGTAAAGTAGAAGGAAAATTAGTCCTAGATCCATTTGAGTTCTAATTTTTTAGATGGATAATTTTTGAACAGGTAATTTTCCCCCCTAAACCCACTAATTGTAACTTCCATTAAGCTCGCCAGAAGACAGATATTTGAAATAAAGACCAGTACTTCAGTTTACACTGTAGACCAAGTTTTCATTCTACCCTCTGCAATCTGAGAGCTTCCTGTCCTGTTCTGCTGCTCCCTGGCCACTGTGAGTCGTGCTGATGCTGTCCCTTTGTGCCCAGTCAAGGCAGTGATGCAGCAGAAGAGCAGCCGGCCCCCTGTCCCCATTTCCAACGCCACCAAGCGCAGTTTCCTGGCCACTCCTGCCAGCCCAAGCCCAGCAGAGCTGCAGCCCCCAGCCCAGGCAGCCCCTGAGGCCTGCAGCAGGTACTACCTGCACCCCGAGGAGCCTGACTACCTGTGAGTCTGTCTTCATCTTCTTCCACCTTCTGTTTGTGCCTCTCTTTGGATCCCTGGGGATTTGTGCTGCTGGGTGTTGTCATTTTGCCACAAACTGAGTGACCCAAAGGGGCTCCAGGAGAGCTGGTCAGGTGCTTGGAGCAAGCTGCTCTTGTGGGAGGTGTCCATGCCATGGCAGGGCCTGGAACTGGGTGGTCTTTCAGATCGCTTCCAACCCAAACCATTCTGGGGATCTGTTGAAACAAACTTCAGCATGATCTGATGTGGTTAATGAAGGGTTTTCAGCTGACATAAATTTCATTGTGACCTCTACGTTATTTCAGCCTTTACTTCATCTTGAATTTACTATTTACATAAGCATCATCTTAACTCTACTGTATTTAAAAACTTTGTTTGATTTCAGGTAATAGATTTACTTTTGTGTTGTTACATGTGAAAAACTTCTTGTTAAGGAACTTCTTAAAAATAAATGATACTATGTTTTAAAGAGGATGAGGGTAACTTACCAGTGTGAATTTGCAATTTGATTTTTTTTCTGATTATAGAAAAAAAAATTCTTTGTAGTAATGAATTTTTGCCTTTCTGAATTAGTGGCAAAGGAGGAAGCCCTGCCTTCAGCCCTTCCCATCCACTGCTCCCTTTGAGGCAAAAGCAACAAAAATCTTTACAGGGAGAAGACAGCCCTGGTAAGTCTGCCTTGAATTTGCCTTTCAACAGACAATGACTGTCAATGTCAATAAAATAATTAAAATATAGGTTAACTTCTATAAGTTATTTAGAATTTAATTAATCTGCAGTAACAGGGTGGGTGAGCATGTTGAGTTTCAGTAAATCATAAAGATATTTTAAGAAATGTAGTGGATTTTAATTTTTTCAGGCTTTGACTGTCTGTCTGGTAGCAGCTGCAGCAAATCTGTTTTCTGCTGCCATCTGTTGGGGAAGGAGCTATTCTGTTTCTATGTTTGCTGTTAAATGAGGCAAAAGCACTGGTTTAAAGACCAGTTGTGAACTATTATCAATTAAAAACCATTTCAGGCCATCGGCACCGTTCGAATTCTCTGACCCGCGTTGATGGGCAGCCACGAGGGGCAGTTCTGGCATGGCCAGAGAAGAAACCCAGGTAATTATTTATTACAGCATTGCTTGAGGAAGTGATACTGTGACAATTTGATTATGGTAATGTGATATCACTGCCTAGAACTGCACTGACAGTCACTTAATTTTGTTTTCTCCTTACGTGCACTTTCAGAGCTGACTGATTTTAGATTTGCAATTGAAAATAGGTTAGCCATGATTTTCAGGAAGTGCTGTTGAAAATGGAAGTGTCTGAAGTTGCTGCTTGGTATTGCTGGTCACTTGTGGTACAGGATGCATTTTTAAAATAAAACAACAATTTTAGCTGTCTGTATCATGGTCTTTATTTCAACAAATTGTACCTTGTTGTGCTTGTGTGTCAGTAGATTCTGCTTATGTTTTCTAGGCCTCTGTCTCAGCCAACACCATTTGCCCTTCATCATTCTGCCAGTACTGATGTGGATCCTGGCTCTGGTGACAGCATTAGCCTGGCCAGGTCCATCAGCAAGGACAGTCTTGCTTCCAACATTGTCAATGTAACCCCCAAAAATCAGCCCCACCCTCCATCGGTGAAAGCTAACGGGAAGAGCTTGCTGAACAATGTAGAAATGGAGGATGAAGATGAAGAGCTCATTGCAATCATCAGATCTGAAGAAAGGCCAAACCGTGGTGACCCTGAGGTGCAGAATGCAGCAGCCAGGGTGCCCAGCATAGTGGCCACAACGTGGTCTCCAAAAACAAACAGTGACCCTTCAGACAGCAAACCTGAGAGTTTTTACCTGGAGCCTTTAATGCCTGCAGTCCTGAAACCAGCCAAGGAAAAACAGGTCATCAATAAAGAGGATGAGTGTGGGGAGGGGAAACAGAGGAGTTTTGTAACCAAGAGGTTAAATGAAGGACACTTGTCTTTGATCCGCAAGAAAGCGACGAGCAGTCATGGTGAGCATGACCTCAATAGGACTTTTACTCCAATTTCTAGCTCTGATTTCACTCCAGTTGCAGATCCCAGTTCTGCAGATGCAATGGCCCTGGGGGAAGCAGGTGTAGAAGCTTCCAGACCATTGGCTAGTAGCAGTTTAGATCCTTCCTCTCAGGAGCTCTCCGCTGGAGGATTCTTTCTTCATGCTGCTAAACCTGATGATGAGGTAACAAGTAAAGTCAGCGTGAGTTATGGGAAAGGTCTCAGCCTGCACGTTCAGGATGCCACCTGGACCATGGTGAGACACGACTCGGAGCCGGATCTCTTGGACATGGACGATGCTGACCAGGATTTGGTGGCCATAGACAACCATCCTATGGTCACTAAGTACATTGGTGAGGAGGAATCTGCCAAGCTGCAGGAGGACATGAAGGTGAAGGAACACGAGGACAAGGATGACGCCAGCGGCCGCTCCAGCCCCTGCCTGAGCACCATTTCCCAGGTGAGCAGCGTGTCCGTGGCCAGCGGCAGTGTCCGCATGACCAGCTTTGCTGAGAGGAAGCTGCAGAGGCTCAACAGCTACGAGACCAAGTCCAGCACGAGTAGTTCCCAAAAAACCACCCCAGATGGGTCAGAAAGCTGCCCAGCACCACTGACCACGTGGAAACAAAAGCGAGAACAGAGCCCCAACAGACAGAACAAAGACAATGTTAATCTTTTGGCTTCAGAGCTGGTGCAGCTCCACATGCAGCTGGAAGAGAAACGCAGGGCCATTGAGGCTCAGAAGAAGAAGATGGAAGCCTTATCAGCAAGGCAGAGACTAAAATTGGGCAAGGCAGCTTTCCTGCATGTTGTTAAAAAAGGGAAGTCTCCCGATGGTCCACAACCTCTTAAACCAGAACATTTTGCAAAAGAATATTCCCGGCACAATGGGGAAGATTTAGATGAAGTTTCTTTGGGTTCCAAATCTGAGGAGTTTCTTGTGAAAGAGGAGGAGAGAGAAGAAATGCTCAACGATTCTCAAGAAGTAGCAAAAGTAAAAATGCAGGAAAGCTTGGCTTTTGCTGAGCAACACAAACCAAAAGACCCTGCTGCTATACACGATTTGGAAAAAAGTAAAATTATTTCTGTTGCCCTCCTAGAAGACAACGTGACTGAAGCAGATATAAATGAATGTGATCTTTCTATCGAGAAGCTGAATGAAACCATCAGCACCCTGCAACAGGCCATCTTAAAGATATCCCAGCAGCAGGAGCTGCTCATGAAATCTCCAACAGTGCCATCCCCAGGAAGCAGAAATAACTCTCAGGACCAAAAGGTGAAACCTTCCATTCATTTTGTTGAGCCCCTGTCTCCAACTGGAATGAACAGCCTGCGGAAACCGCCGCGGCTTGGCCAAGGAAGGACTCCCCGGCCAGGAAGGCCTTCAGAGCTGAAAGTCCCAAAGGACAGGCAGCAGAATTCAGCACGTGTTAAAACCCCTACTCCCAGCCTAGAAAACCTTCCACATTTGAGACCTTTCCCACCCAATAGCTTGGCAAAGACACCCACGGAAGTGGGACTGGAAAGCAGCCCTGATCATGGAAGTGGTTCCCAAGAGAAGTGTTTCTTTGATACCTATAGACTTCATGATGAGAGCAATCAAAGGGCACTTGTTCTCTCCACCTCCAAGGATGCAAATATTCTGTCTGAAATGAGCAAAGAGGTGAATAACAGCTTCAAGGAGACAGGGTTGAATTCTTCTGATGGCTCAGGAAAAGAAAATGTCCCAGTGGATGAGCCCCTGAGAAGCAAGGCTAATCTCATTGAAGTAGATTTGTCTGACTTAAAAGCTCCAGATGAAGGAGAACTTGAAAACCAGGATAGCTCCACGGATATGATTAGTGAAGGTGATCAGAAGTCTGGTGTGGGTTTTTTCTTCAAGGTAAATGTGTTACCTTTCTCTCTTTTGTTACTGTTACACACTCACCCAGCATTAGAGCTGGTGTTTCCCAGTCTCCTGATGGAGGACAGCCCTCACTGGTTGCAATATTTGGATATAAAAAAGCTGCATTGGAAAACAGTTACTGTTGGAAAAAAGAGAGAGATCTGCTCTCAAAACATTTAGTGTCTTAATTTGTATTTAGCAATGATTATTGTCAATACCACAAATGTGCTGACATGATAGTTTCTCTTTTAATTTCCCTTTCAACAAAGTCAAACTAGTCTCAGTCTCAGGGAATTTAACTTTTGGGGTCTTTGTAGTGTGATTGATTTGGACTGATTGCCATTCACTGGGATTATTTGCGGTCTATCCTGGCCCACACCATAGTTGCATTGTACTTTGCAGGTCTAGAAGGTTTTGTGATGATTAAAGATATTTAAAAACAAATCAGAGTAAGATGAGCCCCTTTTTTTCTCCTCACAGACTTAAGGGAACACTAAAACTATCTCTTAATATTTTCTTGAGAAATAAGTGGTTTTGATTTATGCTCATCAATTCAAAAAACGTAAAGATTTCCAAAAGGAATAGTTTTTCTTCAAGTTTTCCTGGAATCTTCAGCAATCTTGTGATGTCCAGCTCAATATATTGTCCACTATTCCTTAAAACTTCCATCCCTTTGGGTTTTGCAGGATGAACAGAAGGCAGAGGACGAGCTGGCCAAAAAGCGTGCGGCGTTCCTTCTGAAGCAGCAGCGCAAGGCCGAGGAGGCTCGGCTGCGGAAGCAGCAGCTGGAGGCTGAGGTGGAACAAAAAAGGGACGAAGCTCGGTAATGATGCACAGAAAAGAATTTCTCTTTATTTTAACGTGAGGAGGCTGTTCCATGCTGAGTGCACTGTCCTTGTGTTCTGTGGCAGCCGCAAAGCTGAGGAGGACTGGATACGGAAAGAAGAGGAGAAGGCTCGGCGAGAACTCATCAAGCAGGAATATCTAAGGAAAAAACAGCAGCAGATTTTGGAGGAGCAAGGGCTTGGGAAGCCCAAATCCAAGCCCAAAAAACCCAGGCCAAAGTCGGTCCATCGTGAGGAATCTTACAGTGACTCAGGCACGAAGTGTTCTTCCACACGTAAGGATCTGCATTGGTTTGCCGTCCCTGAGTTTCAAATCTGCTGTAACCAAATGTGTTTGACATTTTCTCTCCTGTTTTGTAGCTGATAATCTGAGCAGTGCTCAGTCTGGTTCCAGTCTGTCTTTGGCCTCAGCAGCAACAACTGAGCCTGAAAGTGTTCACTCTGGTGGCACTCCCTCACAGAGGTACAGCCAGGTTCTCTTGGGTTTCTCTGGTCCTGGGGGATGGAACAGTTTTGGCCTTCAGTGCTGTTTGCTTCACCTCACTGGCAGAGGGGCACAGTCAGCATTGCTGAATTCATCTGGTTTTTGTGGCTGCCAACTGCAGTGTTCTGTACAATCTTGCAATTTTGTTTTGTTTTCTCCCAGAGGAGTCAGAGTTTTGCTTTGATTTCTAGCAAGAAGAATCTGACTGTTCTGGAATGGATAAGAGAATATTTTGTTCCATTCAGGGACAACAGCATTTATGTGAGATTACAGGGCCAAACCCCAAAATCTTGGCATATAATTTTTAATTTATTTCCCTCCCAGAGTTGAATCCATGGAGTCCTTACCCATTCTGAGCAGAAATCCCAGCAGAAACACAGAGAGAGACTGGGAGAATGCTTCCACAGCATCTTCTATTGCTTCAGTGGCAGAATACACAGGTACCTTCTTTGTTTTAGTTTAGTTTCCTTCTGTTTCATTTGTTTTGTTCATTTATTATGAATCCCAGGAAGACCTCTGATGTGTTTCATGTTATTTTTGAGACGTTGTCAGGTATATTTTGTTCTACTTAATATCTCTAAAATAAGTCACTCTAGAAAAAATAATGAGTTTTTTTTTCTTTTTTTCACTTTGAATGAAAATCTTTGTGTTCATAAGTGTAAGGCAGATAATTATGACTTATTTATCTTCCTTAGGTCCAAAATTATTTAAGGAACCCAGCAGCAAATCCAACAAACCCATTATTCACAATGCTATATCCCACTGCTGTCTTGCTGGAAAAGTGAATGAACCACATAAGAATTCAATATTAGAGGTAAACATTGAAATTATTAATGCACTCTCAATCCCATGGGTCTGTAATGCTGATTCCATAATCCCAGTACTGTACAGTGTGAATTCCATTCCCTGTCATGTGGCTGTGGAGAGCATTTTTGCTTTCCACGTGGAAAACACAATTCTGTATTAAAAGTTCTGCTTTTAGGTTTATAAAGGGACTGGAAAATTATGTTAAGAGGAACAACTATTCATCTTAATGAATTAATGGCATGATTCTCCCAGTGAGCAGCCCCTGAGCCTGGTTGTTTTTTGCAGGAGCTGGAGAAGTGCGATGCCAACCACTACATCATCCTGTTCCGCGACGCCGGCTGCCAGTTCCGAGCACTTTACTGCTACTACCCCGACACGGAGGAGATCTACAAGCTCACTGGGACAGGGCCAAAGAGCATCACCAAGAAAATGATTGATAAACTCTATAAGTACAGCTCGGACAGAAAACAGTTTAACGTGATCCCAGCCAAAACCATGTCTGTGAGCGTGGATGCTCTCACCATCCACAACCACTTGTGGCAGGCCAAGCGACCCGCGGTGCCAAAGAAGAGCCAGACTCGGAAATGACACCCAGCTCCTGGGGAGAAGGTTGGCTCACTGGGATTGCATTGAGAGAAGACATGTTTACCATTTTCCTCCAGTTTGGTATGAAATGTGCAGAACCATAGACATTTTTTAAGAAGCTTCGGGACAGAGAGCCGTGGATGCAAGTTCTTGAGGATGAAGGAACGTTGCCAGTGTTTTTTATGAATGATGAATCTGCTGTTACACCCAATGCTAACTACTGTGGCTTTCAGCTGACGAGGGACTGTGCATGTAGCAAGATCTTGAACAAGTGGATTTCCTTTTACTTGAAGCTTTTCATCGGTACAAATTGGGAATAATTTAATTCGCTTTCCTCTCCACCTCATTCCCTCCTTTTTCCTGGCATTCTTAAAAGTTGGCAAGCTCTGAACTTGGGTAGAAGGATTGAACAGATCTTGGGTGAAGTGCTTTGGGTTTGGTTTGGTTTTTTAAACAGTCTTTAGGGAAATCTTCCTTTCAGACCTTTTTGAGGAACTGTTGAATACATCCAGTTGTTGTACTGTACCTACTGCCAACGTGCTCTCAGATTTCTGAAAAAAGCCCCAACTTGTGCTGCTCAGAACAGAGTTTACTTGCAGGATCTGTGTAGAATAAGCATTGCAAGGATTGCAAAAGCCAGTCTTTTTCTAAAAAACAAATATAAAAAATGTTCACAAATGTAAAAGATCTCTGGAATACAATCATGAAGAGGCATAACAGGTGCTATTAGCTGGAATGTGCCTGGCTGACACTTAAGGCAAGCTGAATGGAGCCCAGTTTCTGATTTCAGTTTCAGGTAGTGTCCTAAAGATTTGTTTGCTTTAATAAAGGTGGATGCTGGTAGGTATAGAACATTTCCACTCTGAGCACGCTACTCCTGTACGATGGTGCACTTAATGATCACAGATTTTAATGTTTTTATTACATCATGAAATGTAATTCTACTTTCTTTGTCCTGTCTTTATTCTGAATGAGCAGCATGCTCTACAATGAAGAGTGTGTTATGTTTTTTATTTTGGGTGATATATTAATATATATTGATTTGTTTTTCTCATTTGAAAGCAATTTTTAAAAAGAGACATTTGCATTTGTTTCAAAAGCCCAAATAAGTCGAATGGCTTGGATTTCTTTTCATGTTGAAATATTAAATCTTGAGTTATGACCTTAAAAGACTTCGTGTTTTGGCAGATTAAATTTTTGTCTGTGGTAACAGGGTACATTTGCAGTTCCTTTTTTTTTTGTTGGTTTTTTTTTTGTTGTTTTGTTTTTGTTTTTATTTTTAACCACTCCCATGTCTCATTCTTGGCCTCAGCTGGTTCCCAAGTAGGTTTCTGTAGCTATTCCCTAATTAATTTAATTTGCTAACAAGCTCCTGCTCCGTGGGTTTGACACTTATTACCTGCAGCTCCTGTAGGTTCTGATGTGGGTTTGCACATGTTTACTTTTCTTTGAAGTGTTACTTGAATTTGTGTCTCTCGGGTGCAGAAGGTCCTGCCCGTCCTCGAGAGGAACTGAGCTCTAAATCCGGTGTAATTCCTGACCTTGGAGATGATGGAAGGGGCAGAGTTATTGTACATAGGGGATGGGATAAAGTGCTGGCTAGCTAGAGCAAAGTGAAGGTCTTCCAGTGCAGTCTCTCCGTGGTTTTTCCCCTTCCAGGACTCCCTGACTAGGCTGCTGCAACTTTGTAAATTATGTTAGATAGTTTGCTGCTTGTAAATAATTAAAGGCTTTATGGTTTCTAAAGTGCTAAGTATTAAACACCGTCATGAGTGTAACTTTTGTTACCATGCTTTTCATGCTTGTGCTTTATTTCTCACTGTTTGATATTATAAACCATATTTATTTTATGAAACACTGAAATTTAATAAAAATCATTAACTGATTTCCTTTTTATTTCATGTGTACTTTTGTTGGTGTGACACTTCATCCCCTCCAAGAACTAATACACTTTAAAGATGTGCTGCTCTGGTTGGTAAAGCTTCACCTGCATGGAGCTGCAATAACTTTGTGACAAGAGCTTGCAGTGGGCAAGAATGGGACCAAAAAGCTCTCAGAAAATTGGGAAATAGTTTAAGGATTTATTTCATCAGATTCTTGAATCTGTCTGCTGGGGCTCCTTTGATCTGTGCAGTCACTCAGTGGCAGAATTTTGGTAATTTTCTAGTCAGTGTTGAGGTTTGGGTTAAATTGATGGAATTCTGAATTCAGAGGATTTCTGACTGTGGTTTTAGTGCCCTCATGTTTAACCCTTCCCTCCCAAGGACAGAAAATCCTGATGTCCTAATAAAATCCTAATAAGGTGATCTGGACCCTAATAACTTATAAAAATCCCTGTTTAGAAAATGAGGTTTTGTCCTTCCAGGCAGAGCAGAGTGTGAATCCCTGAAATCAGGGAAATGTGTGGGAGTCCCCTGTTCCCTCAGCCCCAGGGGCTGTAAATGGAATTAATTTGGCAGCCTGCAGCTTAAGCTGCTTGTTTGGGTTGGTTTTCCCCAGGATTAGTTGGAGCCAGGGCTGTTCCCTCTCAGCTCTGGCCAAACAAGCAGAACTGGATAAAAACTTCCAGCTGCTCCCAGAGGTTCTGGCTGTGCTTCCTGGGAAGGAGGAGGAAAAATGGGAGCTCTGTCTGTGACCTCTCTCTGTTTCTTACTAACAAATCCCAGAGTGTACATCTTTAAAGTGCTTTCAAGTGCAATTTCTGCCTCTCCAGCTCTGTCCATCAGTCTGTGTGTTCCACGTGCTGTTTGCATCTGTACTTGGTGTGGTTTTGTCCCATTTTCATCCTGCCTCAGGTGGGGGAAGAGTTCAAGCCAAAATAATCTGAATTTGGAAAATACTAACTTACTTTGGAAGCCTTCACCTGCACTGTGAGGGTTGAGGGTGCCAAGAAAATAAAGCTGATTTTTGTCCCCACTGCACTGGAGGCTGTAGTTTGAAGCAAGAATGACAGGAATGAGTTGTCAGGACTTGAATTTTCCATTTCTTTTGCTTTTCCCCCCACAAATCCCCAGAACTGATGACTAGAGCATTGTCAGACCACCCCAAACCCCTCACTTTCTATTTTATTTGATTTATTATTAAAATATAGCAACAAATGAGGTGTCTCCTGTTCCCTCCGAGCTGGCTGCCCTGGGAGTTTGGTCCTGGCCCCACCCTGGAATGGAGCAGTCCTTGTGGATGTGGACTAAGCTGCTCTCCGTGCTGTGCTTATCCAATTAAGTGGCTTGCAGTTAATTAGGGGGTTAAATGTAATTAATTTTCAGCAGTTGAGGGAGAGGCAGGTGGCTGAGGGGGGTGGGTTTGGGGGTCAGGGGGTCAGTGCTGGGATTCTCCAAGGACATCGCTCCAAAAAGAAGATTTTGGAGAAATTTGGAACCATTTTACTGCTGTTCATCTGCACAACTGAAGAACTGTGGGGAAGATTTTGGGGTTGTATGCTTAAGATAAGTGAAATTTTACTAAATAAAGTTCTTCAGGCCAGGTCAAAATTGGAATATTCATATGGTCCATTATAATTAAGTGTATTTTCCACAATGCATTGAAAATTTTACAATTAATTCCAGGCTACCACTCAGACATTGGACTTCTTTTACCATATAGCAAGTAAAAAAAATAATTATAGGTTTTTAAATTTTGTTATTCTAAAAAGAAAATATTTCCCTGAGGTTTCTGTTACAGGTTTGTTAAGGCTTGGTTTGATTTTAGAGGGTTTGAAGATTTCAAGTTTCCCGTGGGTCTATGAAAAAATGCATTTTTACTCTTCTGCTGAGAGTGGTAAGTTCAGCTCTTCTTTGAAAAAATTAACCCAAATTTTTAAGGAAAATCCCATTCCAGAACTGGAATTTTATGTCCCTTCCTTCTCCAGCCTGTGCTGAGCATGGGTACGTTCCTGTTGTAGAAATTACAGGGTGGATTTAATTTGCTTGTCTGTGCTAAATATAAATTCACTTTTATCTTGGTGCTGAAATCCTGTCATAGTTTTCTGATCCATCCCTCTGAACTTGTTAGGAAATAACACATTTATTGTAGTGAGGGAAAAAAAACCTCTGGGGAAGTGTGTGCAGCAGGAATCATGAAATATTCAATCTCCAGCATTTGTTAAAATTCAAATGAGGCACTTGAAAGAATAATAAACCTTCCCAAATTATTGTGGCCTTACCTGGAAATCTTAGCAGAAGAAAACCTCTTTATTTTGACTCTGTTTTCCAGGGAATAACCATAAAAACTGAATTTATAGCAAAAATAAAAAATCCTTCCTGGGTTTGGTTTCCTTTTTGTTTCCCAGCTACACCAACCCCATTATTTTGAATTAATATTTTAGTGCTCTAGATTTTTTTTCTCTGCTACAAGGAGTTTGTAGTGTTAGTATTTGATTCTCCTCAACTGGGGCAAATATTTGAATGAATTTTTGGTTATTTTGCAGGTTTTTTTCCCTTTCTTTTCTGTGTCTGTTGCTGTGGAAGGCAGAACAACAGGAAAATGAAAAATCCACTGCTGGGAAGTGCTGAAATCTCCTTGTGCAGAGCATTAAATCCTGTTCTGCAGCTTGCATGGGTTTTAGGCAGTGAGAGCTGCTCTTGGTGGTGTTAAAATCACCTTATTTTGGGTGTAATCATTGCAATTTGGATGTCCTGGAAAATCAAGAGGATTTTGTTCTCCATGTACAGCTTTGTCTGGTTTAAAGCCAATAATTAAAAAGTCATTTAGCAGGGCCTTGGCTTCCTGCTCTCCTTTTACTTCCAACTTCCTCACGTGTATGTTCAGCCCAGAATTATTTTCCCTATTTAAGGGATATTGTTTATGTCCTTCTGTGTGATTTTAAATAAATAGATTTTTACAGTATTTGCCTAAAAGGCTGAATAAAAACCATCTCTGCTCACCTGTATTTGATGTCCAAGCTAAAATCTTTGTGTATGAGCGTAGCATGCTCTAGAAATTTTGGGATCTTCCCTGAAAAATCTTGGAAACTTTGGAGCCAGTGACAAATTTTGAAGTGTTGGGAGGTAGAAGAACATGTACTGAATCTTGACTAAACATCAGTTTTAAAAAACCAAACCCTTAAATACCTACAAAATTTAATGCATTTATTAAACCATAGAAATTAGGATTAAATAAATGAATTAAATAATCTTTAAAAGCTTCTCTACCAGAAACCTGAAGGCACAAAGAGTTTGAAAATGAAGTTAAAAAATAAAGTTGGGAAGAGCTGCCTTGAGCCTCAGCTTAAACCACATTTTCCTACAGATTTTAAACCAGACTCTGAAAAACAGAAAAATCAGACAGCAGTGTCTCCTGTTGCTGCATGCAGCTCTTTTATTTTCATTTATCTTTACAGAAATGTGAAGCATCTTCACAAGAATTGTACAAAACCCTCTCCCCTTGGTGGCTGCATCCCAGCAGAGCAGCTCCCGGAATTCGGTCTCCGAGAGGAAAGACGGGAGTTGCTGTTGCTGATAAAAATCCATGCAGGAGCTGAGCTTGGAATAAAACTGTCCTGTTCTATAGAGGTTAAATAAAAAGGGGGATAACAGGAAATAAATGTACTCATAACATTGGTTGGAGTAGTTGAGTTTAATGCAGGATATGTGGATTTAGTCCATATTGAGCGTATCAAACCGTAGTGGACACGGAACATGCGCCGGAGCCGCTGCTGGAAAACCCCAAAACATCCCAGCTGTCCTCGTTTCTGCATCCCCCAGGGCCTGCCAGGTCTCTGCATTGGAACACAACTATTTCCTCCAGAAAATGGGATTTTTCCATGGTTGGAAGCAGTAGCCATTCTCCTGTTCCCATGGAAGCTCCTTGTGGGCTCTTTCAGCGGCAGGAGCGACTCTTTGTCGCTGCATCAACGTTTCCAGGACCATTAGAAAAATAAACTGCTTTTGTTTTTACATTAGTATTGTAACTGAGGCTAAGGAATTAGAAAAATGAAGCCTTGCTTCTCAGCCTTGCATTGCCCACAGGTGAGTATTTACAGGGCTTTCCCCATCCCATGGGAAGGTGGGCTGGAAATTTACACCAGAGAAGGAACCCGAGGGTTTGTACACGGAGCTTCCGTTGCAAATACGGGGATTTTGTACACCGAACAAACAGAAGCATTGTCAAAATACAGGAATATCAAGGGCATTTTGATAATATCACAAAGCACACAGAGGCTTCAGTCCTTTTGGTGTGTGGTTTCCTCTTGGGATCGTTTTCCCCTTGGATTAAGGGCAGGGAGGAGCTGTGGGGGGACCCAACACCACGGTCAGTGGAGCCTCTGGAACACAGACCCTGGCCACAAGGCTGACCTGGCTGCTCAGGGCTGTGGGGGGTGAAATTTTAACTAAATCAAGGGTTTTGAAAAGAAATTTAACTTTCTTGCCATAGGAGGGTTGAGCTGAGGAGCTGCACTCGCTTCCCTGCGCTCTCACCCACAGCTCACAGCCAAGCAAACAAAAAAATAATAAAAATGTTCTCAGTAAATATATTCAAATAGTCACATCTTTTGTTTTATTTGGGGTCTGGGCTTTTGTTTGTTTGCTGGTTTATTTATTTTTTTTTTAATGTGTAATACTTCTTTGTTCCACTCTCCCTTGAAAGCAAAGTGGGGTTTGGAAAATGATCCATATTAAATGGATCTTAAATCCAGCCACACTCCACACTGAGCATCCTGAGATTTCAAGTTAGCACAGAGCCCATGTGTCCTTTTGTACTTCAACCACACCCACTTCTTAGCCTACAATTCCTTTTTGCCATTTTTAAATGACAGATTTGGCACGTGAAGCTGCAAACAGAAATAGAACATTGTGCCTGCCTTAACCAAACAGATCCAAAACCAATCATTAAAAATCCATCAAAACAACCCAAAAAAGCTTTAAAGACAGTTCTGTTTGTGCCCACAGCTCAGTGGGGTGGGAGGGGTGCACTCACTGCTTTTACCTGTGGTACCTCAATGAGCCTGGGATTGCCACCACTCAGGGGCTGGCACTTCAGGAAAAAACAACAATTAAAAAAAATAGAAAAAAAAATAGCCCCCAATAAAAAAAAAAGAAAAAAGGACCCCAAACCTTATCCAGGCACAGCAGGTCTCTCTCAACCCCCTCTCAAGGCAATGCCAGCCTCGGCACTGGGCATCTCTGTTCCCCCTCAAGGCCACAGGCAGGATGGGCAGCACATCCCCATAGGCTGGGGCATCTCCCCATCTATTTAAAACTCACTTAAATCAGGTTTTGGCTTGTTTTCTATTTTTGTTTTCTTTGTAAACATTGATTGGGGTGCATTGGGGAGCAAACAGTGAATGTTAATGGCAATAAACCATTCAGCTGGCAGCGAGTGCAGGAAGCTGATGGGATTTCATGGCCATGTTGTACTTTAAAAGCTCCTTGCTAAAAAAAAGAAAAGGCCACATTAGAACTGTAAGATATGAACCTAAAAGTACAGAAAGTAAACGACTCAGTTTTTCACCTGGCAATCAAATCAACCCTTTCCACATGGATGTAGAATGTGCAAAAGCAGATGGAGAACACGTCTGGTGTTCGTGGTGGTGCCAGCTCCCTGCAGGTTGGGGGGATGCTCATGCACCGCTGCTGTGGGGGAAACTGGGGCATGGGGGGCACAGAGCCGAGCAGGGGGGCTGCAGCTGCCAGGGGGCACAGGCAGAACCTGCTGCCTTGGTGGTGTCACCGAGCTGTGACCACGGGGAGGGGAAGGACACTGCTGGGACCACAGAGTGCCCTGGCCAGTGGGGAAAGGGCGAGTGGAGCCACCAAAGCACCACTGGCCAGCCCAGCCCGTCCTCCCCGGACAAACATCCCCAAATCCCCCAGGCAGCTCAGCTCCAGCAGCAGCACAGAGGGACACAAACCTGTGGCTCTGAGGCACTGCCACAGAGCTAGCCCAGCGCTCCGTCCCCTGGGCTTGGTGTGCTTTGGGTTGTGCCCTGTCCCCTCCATCCCATGTGTCCCACAGCCACCAGAGTCCTCACACAGCGCCTGGCACGGCTGCCCAGAACAGAAACCCAGCAGAGGATGAAGAACATGGGTTGGGTGAAAGAGCAGAAATTTGGGAACCCTGGGGGACATCTGGCGAAGGAGGAGGAGGAAGAGGAGCAGCGTTTTGGTGCAGTTTTACTCTTTTTGGTCTTCACCAACCTGCACCATCCAGGCCGATACCAAGCACAGCCCTGCTCCCCGGGGGCCACCAACATCTGGGCTCAGCCACATCCCACCAGCACCAGCGAAGACTTTCTCACTAGTTGCGGTATTGGTATAAAAAGTTAAAATCTCCGGGGCGCACGGCCACCGGCTGTGGCGTGTCTGTGCTCTCCATCCCCAGGGCTGGCCGTGCTCTCCATCCATCCCCAGGGCTGGCCGTGCTCTCCATCCATCCCCGGGGCTGGGGGTGCTCTCCATCCATCCCTGGGGCTGGCCGTGCTCTCCATCCCCACGCCCGGAGCCCTGGGGCGCTCGGGGGCCGCTCACAGCTGGGTCTCGTCGCGCGTTTCGGGGTTGCTGGAGCCCAGCTTGTTGCTGCAGCTGCTCTTGCGGCTGTGGCCATCGTTGGCCACGTGGGCCAGCGGGTCGGAGCGGATCAGGTACCTGCAGGACACAGCCGGGTCACGCTGCTGGAATGTCCCCAGTTCCCCCTGGAATGGAGGCCAGGACATGCAAGGGTGCCCCGTGGAGAGCACGGCAGTTGTTTGAATGAAGGGCGTTATATTATAAATAATATAATAAATAATCAGCAGTTATTCCTCAGCTGCTCAGTGGCCAAAGCCAAAGGAAAATCCCACACTGCCCGTGGGAGCTAAGATGGGGCTGGGGTGGTTTGAGTTCTGCTCAGGAGCACAGGGAGTTGGAACGGACTGGGAAGGAGGCAAAAGCTGTGGGTATTTATGAGAAATCCTGGGAAACAACGGGATGGGGGCAGCTCATGGCACCGGGGCACTCTGGGGACAGGTGAGGTGACACTTACACGATGTCGTTGAGCTCCAGCCGTGTGTCCGGGGGCGGGTTGATCAGGACGTAGGACAGGGTGTTCTGGTGGTCGTTCATCTCATCTGCAAGAGGAGGGGCAGGGCTGGTGAGGGAGGGACACCCCCACAGACACCCCAACAGGCAAGGTGGCAGATCCCATCCAGGCAAATGGGTCCCTCCGCCAGGAGAAGCCGTGGGCAATGTCGCTGCCACCAGGAGGGCACCAAGAATGTTGCTGCCACCTCCCTCCTCACCTCCCCAGGCTCTCCCCACCACAGCACGGCCCAGGGGACTGGCAGAGGTCACTCTCCAGAGTCCCCACTCCCTCCCCAGAGATAAAGTGAGATGTCTTACCTTGGTGCAGTGCAAAAGAGGGAACAGGTTAGTCCTGCTGTGTCAGGTACAGCACAAGTCCAACCACGGGCTCAGGGCAGCTGAACCCCCCCGGGGCCGCCCCAATGCTCTGCCCACCTCTCCCCTTCAATTAGTGCATTTTGCACCATCCAGGCCCAGGATTAGTCCAGGGATTGCTCCTGTCCCCTGCCCAGGGGAAATCGCCTCTGTGGACTTTCAGAGCCATCGATGCCATTTTGGGGATGGCTCTAAACCACAGTGACCTCCCAGGGGGGGCTCGGGGCCACCACGAGCAGCACCCACGGGGGCAAACAGGGGGGTCTCGGTGATGGGGGGCCCTGTGCTCCCCGAAATAGCCAAGAACAAGATCATGGTGAGATGGATGGGGTGCGAGGCTGCGGGTGCCAGGGAGGGGTGGAAGCTGCGACAGGTGACACCATTTCCAGACAGGGTGATGGGGTGTGGATGGACAGGCGGGAAGGGGACGGACAGACGGACACCGGGGCAGCATGAGGAGCACGGGGGGACACCAGCTCGCTGCAAGGCTTGGCACTGGGACACTTCTCCAGGCTTTTGGAAAGGCCCCTCTGAGGCACAAATGGAGCTGCTTTGGGGGCAGCAGGAGCAGGACCCGGCACTGGGATGGGTGTTAACTCCAGGCTGCTCCTGTGGCCTGTCCTGCTGCTTCCACCACCCCTCCCTGCTGTCCCCCAGTCAGAGGCTGCCCTGCCCCGTGGTGGGCACAGCCTCAGCAATGCCAAGGGGTGCCAGCTCACCCTGGCACGGGGCTGAATCTGCTTTTCTCCAGCCCTCAGATGCCAGCACAGGAATGCAGACAGCTTCCTCCCGAGGTGTCCTTGCCAGGGCACACCCAGACCAGCCCCGGGGCATCCCCAGGGCTGTGCCACATCCAGTGGTGCTTGCAGGGGGACAGCAGACCCGTGTGCTGCTGCTCAGACACGTCCCTGTCACCTCTGGGCCCACAGAAGGTGCTGCAGCCAGGGGGACCCGGGAGATGCTGCTGGGACCCCCAGGCTGTGCCAGGGTGTCCTGCCCTGGAGCCACCAGGGCATTTTGGCCATCCCAGTGCTCAGCCTTACAGGGAGACAGGGGTGGGGTGGCAATGCCGGGGCTAGGGTGGCACACAGACCCTGGGACCCGACGGGACACACGGGGCTGGACATGACAGGGAGGTGGGGACGGGCTCTGGCTCTGGGCAGGTTTCCCTGCCCCATGGAAGTTTCCTGACCCCATGCAGCCAAGCCAGGCCCTGCTGAGCACACCGAGTATATTGCTGCACCTCCACTGCCCCGGGCAATATACTCTGCTGGCCTTCCATGAGCCCCTGCTGGGGCTGCCCGGCTGATGGAGGACACACTTTGTAAGGAAAATGCCAACGTTTCACCTTAAGCCGGGCTAGTGAAGCCAAAAATGAAGCTGGGATGGGCCTTTGCTAATCTTGGGGTTGCTGAGGTAAAAAAGATCCTTTCCAGGGCATGTTCCATGCGGTGTAAAGGTGAAAAAAAGATGGGAAAAGCTGGTGGTCCCACAGAGCCCCACAAGGTGCCCAGGGTGGCTGCAGCACCAATGGCCCCTGTGGCTACTGCTGCTGCCCTGGGCTGAGCCCAGCACCCCTGGTCAGAAAATGGGGTCTTCTAATGCTAGAGAGGGGTCCAGGAAGGCAAACCAAGGGGTGCAAAGGGATTTTGAAAGCGCTGCCTTGCCCTGGACTGACCCAGCAGGAGCTCCAGCATCTCATCACAACATGCACGGGCAGCTCTGCTGCAGCTGAACCCTTCCTTGTCCCCTCCTCAAGCTGCCAGTGGCTGCACAGCCCAAAACCCCCTCACGGAGCCGTGGAGGGAGGGTTTTGTTAAAGCAAGCCAAGGGCTGTGGTTTCCCTGTAGGAATTCTGCTAAAAAAGGGTCCCTGAGGTTTCTGTCTCCCTGATCTGGCAGAGACCTGAGCTTGCATCACCACCACAGGACACTGATTGGTTTTCCAACGCCACCCAACAAATTAGTGCTGAAAGCTCGGGGATCTAAGGTGAAAACTGGCAAGGGTGAGGTTTGGGCTTAGCTGGCATGATCTTGTTGTACGCTGCACGCCATGAGTCACGGGGGACTCCCAGGGAAAGGGAATTACCTTGCAAATATCCCAGGTTTACCCGATTCATCACATCACTGGCTGTTAAATTTGCTACATCCTCTACAGAACATACAGGGAAAGGCACAGACATAAACAGAGAGAGAGAGAGAGGTCAGCAAGCCATGGTTTGGCAAATATCAGAGACGAGCTCCTGCGCTGCAGCGATAACGTGAGCAAAAGAAAAAGGAAAGGGGCAGAAGGCAGAGCAATGTTTGTCCACGGGTGTCCAGACACTGACGGTGACACGAGGTGACAACACACAGTCCCAGCACCGCTGGATGCCCAAGGAGCTGCTGGTCCCCATGCTGTTCCCTGTGTCCCTGCCCTCTACCCCCCACACTGTTTGCTTCAACCAAAATTAGCCAGGACAAGGATGCCAGCCCTGACCTGACCCCAAGCTGTGCCCCAAGCCTCACCCAGGCCAGACAGCCCCCTGGAGCTATAACAGGAACTGCTGGGACTGGGAATGTAGGGAGAAAAGGAAAGGGGGGCACACCACTGCCTGGCAGTCCCTGTCCTCGCTCCATCCCACCAAAAGCCACCTCTCCTGCCTCTCTCCCTGGGGACGCTGGCAGTGCCCACAGCCACCCCCTGAGCCCCCACTCCAAACCCCTCCTGCACTGCACTCCTGGACATCTTCTCCTCCTCTTTCCCTAAAGACGGGAAAGGAGGAATCCCACCCCCAAAATCCGCTCCCATCCCAGCTGGGGCTCACTGCCAGCCTGAGTGTGGGCAGGGGCCAGCACGGGGTGGACGGACACTCCTGGAGGATGGAGCAAGCAAGCAGCAGCACAGGATGGCTTCAAAGAAAGAAAGAAAAAAATAAAAACAAAACAAAACCAAACCAACCAAACAAAGGGAGCTGTGGGCTACAGAGTTTGTCATAACCAAGGGGTGGGAGCTGTCCAGGGGACACAGATGCCAGCACCGACGGGCAGATCGAAGCTTGACGAGAGATGTGGCTGCACAGAGGGACCCTGAGCGCTGTGGCTGCCACAGCCACACACCAGTGCCACACGCAATGAAGCAACTCAGCCCTGCAGCTACCGAAAGGTTTTCCACGGAGAGTTCATGACAGATTAAAGTCCATAACAAAAGGGGGCTGCGCCAGCTGATGGGGTTTGGCCTCTCCCTGCCGACCTACGAGGGCTCTTGGGCACACGGGTTGTGCTGACCTGGGGTCGGGTTGTCCTGAACCACCATCTCTGCGTGGCTGGAAAGTGGGGGACAAACGGGGCCCCGTGCCCCGAGGCTGTGTGGGGACGCTGGGTCCTGCTGCAGGCACCAGGGCCACTCTGCCACTGCCAACTCCTGCCTGGAGCCATCCCAGAGCCCAGAGATGGGGGGTGGGCTGCCTGCAGCTGGCTGGGGTGGCAGGGGAGGGGGTTCTGCGTGGCGGGACCCCAGCCTGGAGCCGCTGGTCTGCACAAGCACAAGCAAGCCGGGGGGATGGGGCGCTGCCGGAGCGCGCCGGGACAGGCTCGGCACGGCGCTGGGGTCAGGCTGGCACAGGGTCAGGCTGGCACGGGTCAGGCTGGCACGGGGTCAGGGTCAGGCTCAGGGTCAGGGTTACCTGAGGAGCCCGCGGGCGGCTCGGCCGGGCGGCACTTACCGTACCCGGTGGTGGGCAAGCCCAGGTGCTTCATACGGTTTTTGACGAGCTCGGACAGCTCCTGCCGCTCGGAGCGCCGGTAGAGGCTGAGGCGCTGCTGGCTGATCCACTCGGCCGTCTTGCTGGAGTGCTTGTTGCCCTTCCTGCTGAGCCGCCGTGCCCACTGCATGCTCTTGCGCCGCAGCAGCGGGTGCTCCGACTGGTCGCTGGAGCACGAGTTCCGGTGGTGGCTCGTCTTGATGCCCCAGTGCTCCTTGACGTCCTTGGTGTCCTCGCAGTCCTCAACATTGATTGAGATCTGTGACTAGAAGCCCAGCAGGTCACGCGGGATGGGGGGTGGCCGAGAGGGGTTTGGCCTGTGCCTGGCAGGGTGGGATGTCTCCCACGGGGTGGGTCCTTCCTCTGACCCAAATGGGCTCTCCCAGCACTTCGTCTCTGCACTGCAAGAGCTGCCGGGCCGGCAGATTTCACAGAATCCCAGAGTGGTTTGGACTGGAGGGAGCATGAAGCTCATCTGGTTCCACTCCTGGCATGGTCCAACAAACCAGGCTGCTCCAAGTCCTGTCCAGCCTGGCCTTGAACTTCCAGGGACAGGGCAGCCACGGCTTCCCTTGGATAAGCTGAGGAGAGCCTTGTGGGCACCTGACACCTCACACAGGATCACCTCTGGGCGTCTGCCCAAGGAACAGCCATGCCCTCATCTTCCTCTCTTCCCTCTTACAGCATCTGTGCTGCCACACGTCTGACCCAGCAATCCCCAGTGGTGAGCAGGAGTTCATTAATGAAGCCTTTTAAAGCATCTCAAGGAGCTGGACTGCGTTTAATTAAATGTCAACTTTCAGCTCCCTGTTACTGCTTCCTTTCAAGCTGAAAACTGAAGGTATTTAAAAGGGACGCCGGCTCCCTCCTTGCCCCGATCCCAGTTAATTACATCAGGGCACTGAGGCTCAGACAGTGTCTCCCTCCCGTGGGGACAGGCAGGGCTGTGCTGGCAGCAGGGCTGAGAGCTGGCACAGAGCACGGGGTGGCTCTCGGTGGCCAGAGGCAGCCCAGGGGTCAGCGGGGGTGTGGGGACAGGGAGGCAGTGGCTGGACGCGAGTGGCACTCACCTGCGCTCGGATGTCGTGGGGCTGCAGCAGGGGAGGAGGAAGGGAAAACCACGAGTCAGTCCAGCAAAGGGGCAGCCCTGCTGTGCCCACCCTGCTCCCCAAGGTGCCCCAAAGAACATCTGCCCGGAGAGAGGGGCACTGACCCTGACCCAGCTGGGGATCCAGGACGCCGCCACCCAGTGCAGCCACTCCAACGAAACGAACACAAAAATTCTCCATCCCCTGTTCTCCCTCCCCACTGCTGCTGCAGCCAGGTCTGAGGTGCACCAGGGACCAACACCCTCCTGGATGCCACCACCAGCAGCCCCTTCCCAGCCTGTGCCAGCAGCGTGCCCTACCTCGGAGGTGGCGAACATGTGCGACTCCGTCCTGTAAATCCCGATGGGGATCTCGGCGCTGGAGGAGCAGAGCTTCTGGAAGAGGCGGCCGTACGTCCGGATCCACAGGTCATCCTCAGTGATCTTCATCTGAGGAACACAGCACCCACATGGACCCCCATGTGCCCCTCGGGCTGCTCCACCACCATCCCAAAAGTGAGCTGGACTCCACAAGAAAATCAGGGGCAATTTCCGACCTCAGCCTTCAAAACAGGGAGTTTGACCCTTGGCAGCTTTTGGTAGCACTGAGGCTCCCCAAAATGGAAGGGAACAATGACCTGGCAATGCTGTCCCACCCCAGTTCTGCAGAAGAGGGGAACCCCAACCCCATGCACAGGGTGACAGATGGCACCAGATCCAGGCCAGTTTCACCCCAAGGGGAGCGGGCACGTACCGCACAGAGGTACCCGGAGCCCGGCGTGGTGTCGAGGCCCAGCAGCAGCCGAGTGATGGTGATCATGTAATCCTTCACGAAGGACTGGGGAGACATTTGGGCAGGAAACCAGGGCGAGGTTTGCTCAGCTGCTCCCTGGGGGACGCCAAGGGGAGGCCACAGCTGCAGGGCTGCGTCTCACCTGGTAGAGCAGCGTGTCCAACATGCTGATGCTGAAGACCCTCCCAGCTGCAAAGGGCAGCCGGAACATGAAGGCCAAGTTGGAACCATTCTCTCGCTCTCTCTGCAAGAAGAAGGGGAAGTTTGAGCTCAAATTGCACAGAAACTTGGAGGATTCATGGCAATGGGAGGGCACAGGTGTAATGTTCCCATGGGTGTGCAAGGAGGAAACCAGGGCAGCATCTTTGCACTGTAGAAAAGGAGGATATTTTTTCTCCATGGAAATGTGTGAGACATGATTGGGTTTCCTGGACATGGGAAAAGCACAGGACTTCGAAGAGCTCCAATGCAGTCAGTCACTGTCAGTGTAGAATTCCCAGGCTGCAGGGACGACCTCCTCTTACCTTTTCTAGCTTGGAAAGGGCCAGAGAGTAACTGTCCTTTGCTCTGAACTGCATGAACCTCATGTTGGAGGGGTGGGTCAGCTCCGTGATGATGCTGAGGCTGGGGAAGAGCCTGCAATGGAAAGAGATCTGTTGTCCTGCAGCTGTCTCAGAGGATTTAAAGCCTGAGGCAGACCACAGCCATGTCTGAGGTCAGAAATAGCTGCTTCCTTCAGCAAACCCAGTGCCAGATGTGTCACACTGTGCGTAGCCACCAGCCCAGGCTCTGGCAGCCTTCCTGGCCTCGTCCCCAGCAGTGGTCACCCCTCACCTGAACATGGTCTGGACGTTGACGATGGTCTTGGCATCTGCCATGTAGTCCTCCTCGGCACTCATGGTGCTCTCCTTGTCCACCACCACCAAGTTGTCGGCGTAGATGATGCCACACTGCAGCAAACTGTCCAGGCTGGGCAGTTCCCAAAGAGAAGAGCGCAGGGTCAGCCCTTGGAAACGACACAGGGAAGCAGCACAGGGGTTCCACGGCGAGCCCAGGCTGCTCCCGACCTGCTCTTCACCTGCTCCCATCTCCCAGGGAGGGGTTGACAACTCGAGAAGCCCAAGGTGGGCTCAGCTCTACGCTACCAACCCTGGGGCTTCTCACGGGGTGACTGAACAGGCTGGGCCGGGGCAAATGCAACAATTCAGGCACGACAGCCGCACATGGAAACACCTACTTGTCAATGGTGCCCTCCATGTAGTAAACCATGGGGAAACAGCAGATGGCCTCCAGAAAGTGGTGCTCAGGCCTGGGGGGAGAGCCACAGAGAGCGAGGTGGTTCAGCACGTCCACGCAGCAAAGACAGACACAAAATCCCAGGGCTGAGCAGCCCAGCACCCGGCGGTGGCACCGCTGCTCCCTCACACTCCCACCCCGCAGCACGAAATGCCCAGGGCAGCACAGGGAGGTTCTGTGGGAGGGAGAACACCCGTGGAGAAGTACTTGCTTGTTGTCCAGCAGCAGCACGATGGGGTTGAGCTCCTTGCGGGAGCGGTAGTACGCCCGCAGCGGGACGATGAAGTTGTAGAGGCCGTTCCCGGCTGTCTCTGCAGAAACGATGATCAGTTTGTTCTTGAACCCGTAGGCTTTGGCGTCCTCGAAGCTGTTGTGCTTGCAGCCCTGCGTGGGACAGCGCAGGGACTCGGTGGGCACGTCCTGGGGGCTCAGCCCCAGGCAGCCCCCCAGCCCCTGCACACCTTGTCCAGCCTCAGGCAGCAGAACGGGGCTTTCTCGGGCAGAAGGTGGCACAGGGTGGGGGAGCTCCCGATGTAGGGCGAGTTTGGGGGGTAGCCCTTCACGTACCTGCAGCAGAGAGAAACCTGTGTGAGGGCACGGGGAGAGCTTTCCATTTATCCAACTCTCCGATGCTGGGGAAAACATTCAACAGCAACACTGCAAAACTGTCCCGCAGCAGCTGGGAATTCCCTGAATATACACATTTAGGAGGGACAGAGTGCTCATGGAGAATCAGGAGGGGCTGAGCCTGAGCTTCCTGGGGCACCATTGAGCACCTGGCACACGCCATGGTGCCGGTGCCTCTGAAACTGGAACAAACTGGGAGCGGCCACAACGAACCAGACAAAGAAATCTCTATTAACAGGGAGCCACTCACTCCACCACCGCCGAGCCCTCCTCGTCCGACTGCGTCATCTCGTCCTCGGACTGGTCGCTGAGGAGGTCGCAGGGCAGCAGGGAGGAGGTGTCAGCCAGCTCCAGCACCGGGGCGATGCTGGGCCGCCGCGTGCCCGAGCCGTTCTCGGCCGGCAGTGCCAGCTTGCTGCTGTTGGCAGGGCGGCACTCGGTGTTCTGCAGGTCCATGGCCACTGTTCCTGGACACAGCAAACACGCTCTAAGTGGGGGAAATGTCACAAAAACCTCCAGTCCCCGAGCCCTGCTCAGGGATGAGGCAGCTCAGCTGATGCTCAACTGTTCGTGGGCACGGGGAGTGCAGGTAAAGCTCTACCCATGTGCAGCATCTCCCCAGGGCTCAGCTGTCCCTGGGGTCTGTCCTTCTCTCCATTCCCCTCACAGCTCCCCGGACAGCTGAACCACTCACCCACCTGCTGCTCCCTGAACTGCCAAACCGGGCTCTGCAGGGGTTTTTGTCATGCTGGTGTATCTCTGAGAGGACAACCCTGCAGCCCAACCCCTGCCCACAGCTCCTCGGGGGCTCTGGGAGACACCAGCCGGGTTAGGAACCACATCTGCCCTTCCCACGGATGTCTTTTTGCCCCAGGGAGAGGCAGACAGGCAGCAATGCCCTCACCCACCTCCCACACCCCTCCTGAGCAGCTCCAGCTCTCAGAATCTCAGAATCCTCTGAGGATTCTGAGAAAGGAACAGGAAAGTCCTCTAAGATTGAACACAACCATTCCCCCGGCACTCTCAACCTGCCACTAAATCAACCAAATGCCACACCTACACATCATTTAAATCCCTCCAGGGAGGATGACTCCCCCACTGCCCTGGGCAGACTGTGCCAATGCTTCACAGCCTTTTCTGTGAAGGAATTTTTCCTGATATCCAACAGGGGACGAGAGACTTCCTCATCCTGTCCTCCAGCAGCTTCCAAAACCCAAACACATCGATGGAGTGTCCCAAGAAGCAGAGCCCTTGGGACACTGCCCTGCTGGCACTCACGTCATTTCTGTCCCTCTCATCACCTCTGCCAAAGGTCCCTCTGCGTAGGAGCTGTGTGACGAGAACCGTGACAAACACGGCTCAGCAAAGCACTCTGAGGCTTGCTGGGGGATAATCTATGCAAATTGCTGCTCAGGAGTACAAATACATAAATTATTTGCCTCAAATATAATGTGCTCGTGTGGCTCAGCTGCTCCAAAACTTGTTCCCCCCAGATACAAGAGGGAAGTAATGACTCATGGTATTTCTCACTTGCACAAATGCACCACTGGCTGCAGAGAGAACTGCGCTCTTCCTCGCTTTGGGAATCATAAATGTGATTTAGGATGTGCCCCGCGGCATTTCTTCTTCCAGCCTTGGAAATAACTGGGGGCTAAATCCAGGCTTGGGGCATTTATGCAAATACCCTTAATGATAATAGGCATCACGAGGTTTAATAATGATATTTGAGCTTGCTGGGAGCACCCAGGGTGCAAGGAAACATGTATTTTACTGGTGAGACGGCTGGGAGAGAGCATGGAAAGAGCTTTTTGGGGAGGGGGGGAGCATGGCAAGGAGCATGTAAAACACAAAATAAACCCAAAACCACAAAATAAACCCAAACACGGGGGAGGAAACGAACCCAAACGTGAGGGAGGTGATGGGGTGGGGTGTGCCAGCTCCTGCTGCCCCCCGAGCCCCCCGACTCACCCATGCTGGCGATGATGCTGTGCACGGGCAGCCGGGAGGGGCCGTCGTAGCTGCCCCTGCCCGCAAAGCCCTTCTTCTTCTGCTTCTCCTCCTGCTTGAAGATGAAGGCAGAGTTCTCCTCCTTGGTGATGTTGATGTAGAAGCAGGTGTCCGACGCTGCCATGATGTGCCGCGGCCCGGGGTTCAGCAGGATGCTTTTGTTCTCCTCCCTGCGGATGCCGATCAGGCAGACACCGTACCTGTGCCGGGAGCAGGGGCTGAGCATTCCCAAAACCCCCCCCTCGGCGGCATTGTCTGGAGAAAAAACCCTCGGGGACATTGTCCCAGAGTAAAACCCATTGGGGACATTGTCCCAGAGTAAAACCCATTGGGGCATAGTCCCGGAGAAAAATCCCTCGGGACAAAAAACCCCTCGGGGCATTGTCCAGGGGAAAAACCCCCTCGGGGCATTAAAACCCCTCTAGTGCATCAATCCCAGAGAAAAACCCCTCCAAAAACCCCTCCAGGGCATTGTCCCAGAGAAAAACCCCTCCAAAAACCCCTCCGGGGCATTGTCCCAGAGAAAAACCCCTTCTGGGCATTGTCTGGAGAAGAACCCCTCCAAAAACCCCTCGGGGGCATTGCCCTGAGAAAAACATCTCCTGGGCATTGTCCGGAGCAAAACCCCTTGGGGGCATTGTCCTGGAAAAAAAAACCTCACGGCATTATCTGGAGAAAAACCCCTTTGGGGCGTTGTCTCCAGAAAAACCCCTCCAAAAACCCCTCTGGGGCATTGTCCCAGAGAAAAGCCCCTCCAAAAAACCTTCTGGGGCACTGTCCCCACACAAAGCACAGACCCCCAGCCCTGACCCCGGGCATGCAGAGCAGGATCCCCCAGCCCCTGCCCTCACTTCTTGTGGGCGTGGAATGCGGCGTAGGTGAAGCTCTTGCCCTCGTACTCCATGAAGAATTTGCTGTCGCCCATGCGGATGTGATAGACCTCATTGCCCGAGCAGCGCCCGTACATCCGCTGCCACTGCTCCGGGGACTCCTGGCCCTCCCTGCAGGCACGGCAGTGTCAGGAGGGATCCCAGGGGTGGGATGGGACCCCCAGGGGTGGGATGGGACCCCCAGGGGTGGGATGGGACCCCCTGGAGCTGTGACAGACCCCTGGAGCTGTGACAGACCCCTGGAGCTGGGATGGGACCCCCAGAGCTGGGATGGGACCCCTAGAGCTGGGATAAATCCCTGGAGATGGGATGGGACCCCCAGGGGTGGGATGGGACCCCTGGAGCTGTGACAGACCCCTGGAGCTGTGACAGACCCTTGGAGCTAGAACGGGACCCCCAGGGGTGGAATGGGACCCCTGGATCTAGGATGGGACCTCTGTATCTAGGATGGGACCCCCTGGAGCTGTGAGAGACCCCTGGTGCTGTGACAGACCCTTGGAGCTGGAATGGGACCCCCAGAGCTGGAATGGAACCCCTAGAGCTGGGATAAATCCCTGGAGATGGGATGGGACCCCCAGGGGTGGAATGGGACCCCCAGGGGTGGAATGGGACCCCTGGATCTAGAATGGGATCCCCTAGAGCTGTGACAGACCCCTGGAGCTGGGATGGGACCCCTAGAGCTGGGATAAATCCCTGGAGCTGGGATGGGACGCCAAGGGGTGGAATGGGACCCCTGGATCTAGGATGGCACCCCTGGAGCTGAGGTGGGATGGTGGGACCCCTGGAGCTGGCACAGATCCCAGAACTCCAGCCAGATCCCAGGACAGAGCACCAACAATCTCTGGAGCTGCCCCGGAGCCCGACAGCAGGGGGGTGACAGTGGCACATGGCCACGAGCTGTCGGTGCTCGCCGAGGATGAGCTCGTTTTCATTTTGGGTTTTAAGTGCCTTTTTATTTAACGAGGGCTCCTGCGGGGTGCAGGGGGAGGGTGCAGAGCCTGTGCTGGCAAACAGCCCCGAGCATGGGGCGCGAGGCATCTGGCAAGGATGTTTCATGACTGTTCTGATGGCACTTTACCCAAAATTCAGACATTTCTGACTGGCCAAGGAGTGCAGGGCACACACCACTGCTCCCTGTGCTGGCAGAGCTCCTTCCAGCCATGCTGGATATAAACCCCCCAAAAAACCCTGCAGGGTCTGGCGCTGCTTGTGCTGTGAATTCACCTTCCTGCCAGCAGCACTGTGCCAATACAAAGACATTTTTACCTCCAGTCTCTGGAAAGTTGGCATTGCCCAGCCCACCTGCACTGGTGTGGTCCCTTTACAAAATGAGCTTTTGCTCCAGACCTGGATGGGGGCCCCAGACCCCACTGTGCCCCCCAGCCCCATCCCAGACCCCATCCTCTCTGCCCTGAGCTCAGAGACCTCAGCTGTGCCACCCCTGCAGGCTCAGGCAGGGTAGGGGAGGGCAGGGACGGGCAGGGACAGGCAGGGACAGGCAGGGACAGGCAGGGACAGCACTCACTGGCCACGGGAGGTGTGCACCAGCAGCGTGATGAGGGTGGAGGTGGCAGGGCAGACACAGTTCAGTGCCAGCATGGCGTATTTGCACTCCTCCTCACACACAACGTGATCTGAAAGGCAGAGGGGACCATCACAGAGGGGAGGGGGACAGATGGGTTCCCTGGCTGGCAGGGCCCTGCAATGGGGTCATTTTGGGGTGGTGTTGGGCACTGGGTGTTTCCCCCTCCTGCCAGTCCAGGAGGGCTCTCAGCTGACCAAGAGCTGCTGTGCAGCTGCTCCCACTCACCGGCAAACTTGACATGAAATTTGTTCTCTGGCTTTAAGATCTGAACGTAGAGAGGACAGTTTGGAGCGAAGTCTTTGACAGCCCAGGCCCTCAGGATGGTTTGGTGGTCCTGGACAGGGACAAGAGCAACAAGAGCTGCTTGGTTGATGGTTTCTTTTCCCCAAGACTTCTACGCCTGGGATGAACTGCAGAGCACCCAGCCACCCTGGAGCTGTACAGCAAAGGCTCCTCGTGCCTCTGTGCTCCCTGAGACCCAGCACTGATGGGAAACCAGCAGAACAAAGGTGAGCCCACAGGGGCTCGGCCAGCAGCGTGCTGCTGCATGTCTCTGTGCCATCACCAAGGTTCTCCATGGCACTCAGCCCTTTGCTGGGCACAGGTGACATCAACACCACCCCAGCCCCTTCTGCCTGAAAAATGCCCCCTCCCTGTTCAGTCAGAGAGAAAACGAAGGTTTCTAACCAGGCAGAAGCCTGAGAAGCAGTTAAGAACATAAAGAATTCTTTATCTCTCTTGTTGTTCACATTGTTTATAGATAATTTCTGCCACTGTGCGTCGTTCACTGCACACCATTGCTGTGAAATGTTTTTACTCTAGGACCAACAGAATGGGTCTAGACGATACTCTCTGTAAAAGAGAGGTGTATTTGAAATAAATCCGAGTTCTACTCTCTCGCCTCCTAAAGTGGAGCCATTTCCCACTGTCCTGACTCAACAGTGTCACCTCCCCACCCCTGATGGACTCACTGCCGCTGTTCTGTCCACCTCGTTTCGGCTGCTGAGAATGAAGCAAGCTTCTCCATTGTCCATCCTGCCAAGAGAGAGCAGCGACCCCATGAACTGCAGGGCCCCACTGGGCACTGCCCACCCCAGCCAGCCCACTGCCAGCCCCCCAGACCCACGGGGACGCCGCTGGGGTGACCCTCCTCGCCAGGGACGTGCAGCGTGTCCCTCTGCTCACTTGGCCCTCATGAGGTCCTGGTCCTTGAGCGCGGAGCCCTGGAGGTAGATCACCCTCTGGGACCACAGGGGGATCTGCAGCACGCGCCGCACCTGGATGTCCATCTCCGTCGGGCACAGGATCACCACGTAGTAATCCTGTCAGAGAGAGAAAGAGAGAGAGAGGCCGCCGTGCCGGGGTCCCGCGGGGCTGTGAGCCAGCAGCAGCGTGTCAGCTCAGCCCCACACTCACCTGCAGGCGTGGGTGGGCGTAGAACTCGTTGAGGAAGTCCATGAGGAGGTCGATCTTGAGGGAGCTGACGCACAGCACCACGTGCTTCTCGGTCTGCGCGCGGTGCCGGCTGTAGTTCCCGCCCGACTTCTGCCGCTCCATCCACAGGTAGACGAGCTCCTCGAACTGCGGGGGGCACGGAGCTGATGTCCCCACCGGCAGGGCCGGGGGTCCCTCCCCACCCTCAGCTCTGCGGGTCTCACCTGGAGCGGCAGCACCACCAGGGCCACGCAGATCATGATCACCACCAGGAGCTGGGAAGGCCAAATCTTTGGTGTCACATCTCCGTAGCCCACGGTGGAAAAGGTGACGATGCAGAAATAGAAGGACTTGAAGAGGGAGAGCTTCTCACCTGCTCTTTCTAAATGCTGGATGCCACAGGTCCTGGAAGGGAAAAGCACCATCGCAGCAGAACCCCACGCACCTGCAGCTCAAAGCCATCCTGCTGGACACAAGTGTCACCCAAGCCTTCCTGGGCCTAAGTTGTACCCCCTCCATCCCCAAACTCATCCAGCAGCAGGGCTGGGAGCACCACTGAGCTCTGAAATAGCATTAGTCATCCACATCAGAGCATCATCTTTATTGCCAAAAACTCATGAGCCTAAAAGCCTCATTTCCTCTCCATTCGGCAACTTAATAGTTCAATATGCCTCAAGCCCAGACCGAGGGAGCCAGAGGAGAATTCAAAGCCTAATTCAGAGCTAAATAGCCAGTGATGAGCTCTGCTCCCCTGCACAAAGGAACACCCTTGATGCTGGCAATGGCAGGGAAAGGGCCCAGTTAATTACCAGGAGCCCCAGTGGCCAATTACACAAATGAGCTCGGGAGCTGTGATGGGCGGGGGAGGAAGAGCTCGGCTGGTGAAGGAACCATCCCTGGTGAATGAGCCATCCCTCACCTGCCCCTGGGGGAAGCTGCTCTCCCTGCCCTCATGTCCACATCCCCCAGCTGCCTCTGACAACACCCTCATCCTCACTAAAACTTCCTGTTAAAACCCTGGAATAAGGCAGGATCATTCGTTTGACCCAAAACCCTCTCACAGAGCTCAGTGTGCTGGGGATGGACCAAAGCAGGGGAAGGTGGGAGCCCTGCAAGGGCCCAGCTCTGCCAGCTGCCCCAGGTGGGCACAGCTGGATTCCCTGGATCAGGAAGGGGGTTTAGAGCAATGGAGAACACCACTCACCCCGTGAAAACGAGACACAGGAGGGTGCAGATGAGGATGAGCACCTGGTTGAACATCGCTGACTGCGTCCTTTGGATGGCTCGGTGCAGATCGTTCTGGGGAGAGAGAGATGGATTTTGCCCCACAGAGCCTGGGGGAAAATCCCCTCCAGGCACCTGCTGCTGCCTCCAGCAGTGCCCTCCTCAGTGAAGGGCGAGCCTGGATTTTGGGAAGGGATGCGAGTTCCCATCAGCAGGTCTGGGGTCTGCTGCTGGGAGAGAAGCTCTGGTGGGAACAGGGGAATGGCTGGAACACCTCACCCCTGACCACCCTGGCTCAGACACAGAGGGATTCCTGGTCACAGCCTGGCATTCCCAGCCTGGCATTCCCAGCCTGGCATTCCCTGGCACAGCTGCACACACCAAGCTCCAAATCTTGCCCCAGAGCTGAGGGCAGCCAAGAGTCCCTCCCCAGTCCTGCTGCCCCTCCACATCCCCGAGGAGCTGGACAAAAGGCATCACTCACAATCATGTTCTCCAGGGCGTACTTGGCCAGCCAGCAGTTCAGAAACACAGGAATGAACAAATTCCGCAAAGGAGGCCAGAATATCTACGAAAGCAAGGGTTATTCACAGAGAAATCCATGCTCTTTTGAAAAATAGAGCTATAAGCAGCCAATCCTCCCTGTCTGGAAGGATTCAAATCCAAGCTGAGCTGAAGCTGCCACCAAGCACTGCCCTGCTTCCCTGGCTGCAGCTGGAAAGGGAGGATGGGTTTTGGGATAACACTCCAGAGAAAGTCATTATATTGTCAAATATTGAAGGGGAAATTTCCTGCCAGTCTTAAAAACCACTTGGCCAGAAACACATTCATCTTTATTTCAGCACCAAAATACAGCACTTACTTAGAGCTGCTTTCAAAAGTCACCGGGACACACTCACCGTGATGATGAACGGCACTGTGTTGATCATCTCCAGGACGAAGGAAATGCGAAAAATCTGTTCCCAGATGTTCCCCTGAGGAATCAAAAGCAAAGGAGAATTAAACAACCTTAAAAGCTTGCCAGAGGACAATTAAAATGATCCCACTCTGCCACAGACCCTGCTGGATGAGGGAAATACGGTGCAGGAGAGGTGCAGTGGTGGTGGCAGACACTCTGGGAGCAGGAAACATTCCCAAACTGCTCAGTCCTCTCCACAGCCACTACATCCCTCCATCTGTCCCTGCTGCCACCCAGAGCTGGGGACAACAACCCTTGGTGCAAGGATGCAGGGTGACAGTGACAGATCGCTGGCACTCAGAGCAGGGGGTCTGAGTCTCTGCTGCCAGCGCTCCCCTGGCCCCTGAGGAGATGCCATTTGTCAAGGTCACTTTTTCTGGCCATTTTAGGTGGCTTTGGTCCAAAGGAGTCAGCTTGTGCCTCTCCTTGTCCGGCTCCCTCCGGAGGAGCGGGACACGAGCAGGAGTCGCCCTGCCGAGCTCAGGAAATCTGGGATGTGTCAGCCTGACACCAAACGCAGCGAGCCTGCATTAAATGGGCTGAATTTCTGAGAAAGCACAAAAAGAAGAGATTCTGCTCTGCTCTGCACTTATCCAGCAGCCCGGCAGGGAATGAGAATGCAAAACACCCAGAGACATGGTGCAGACAAACACCCCCCGGGATGCTGCGGGCTCCGAGGTGGAGAAATCAATTCCTGCCGGGGGCAGAGGCAGCCTCTCACCTTGTAGCTGAGATAGGTGAGCAGCATGGTCTCCAGGAAGCTGATGAGGGCGATGCTGACCTGCAGGGACACACAGGGGAGGCTCCAGGGCTCTCTCCAGGCGTTGGCAGCGGATGGGAGCTCACCGAGCCCCCCCTGCCCCGGGGAGCTCCTGGGGTGCCACAGGTGGGGCAGAGCCCCCAGCCCAGCCCCTGCACACCCAGCAAGGGCTGCTCACCTGCACGGCCCACAGAGGGGTTTTTCTGTCCACCCAAAAGATGTGTGACCTGCAAAGGAACCCCGAGGGGATCTGAGCTGTGGCCTGGCTGTTTTCACCCCCCAAAATGCAAACCCGAGGCCATCCCTGGTTCAGGAGTCTCCCTCCCGCACCGTTTGCTGGAGCAGCCCCTGCACTGGGAATCAGCCATTCCCAAGGGTGCAGCCACTGGCACTTGGCAGTGGATTTGGTTCTGGGATGCTGCTCCACATCCCTCGAGCAGCCCCGGGACCAAGAAACGGCCTCAGGCAGCTGCCAGCAGCAGCCACCTCCATCCCTCTGCTCCCACATCCTGGCAGAGCCGACCCAGAGCGCTGCAGCAGCTCCCACTCACCAGTTGATGTTCGTGGACTGGTTGAACGCTGTGTAATTCTGCTTTTCGCATTCCCAGCTGGGAGAGAAAGAGCAGGAAAAGCAGTCGGTGAGGGGACAGGGATGCTGGGATTGACTCCCTGGGATCACTGGAGAGCATTTCCACAGATCCAGACACCCTGATTCCTGTAGCCAGGGCTTTGCACAGGAAAAGTCTCACCCAGGCAGCCTTGAACATCTCATTACTGGAGGACCAAAGCCCTCAGGTGCTTCAGCCCCTGGCAGTGGAACGCTGATTCTCCCTGGCACAGTGCAGAACACAGGGAGCTGGGAACTGGGAATTACCAGGTTACAATTAGCAAAAATTGCTGAGCTGCAGCTTCTGGGACAAGGCTGGCTGGGCCCCAGCACCCTGGCAGGCAGGCAGCACCGAGCTGAGCTCTCCCTGCCCTGCTGTGAGGGATGTGCTCCTCTGGCCAGCCTTACTGCTGCCTCACTCCCCCAGGAAAATGTGGAATTCCCTGAGCTGCAGCTGTGCTAAACCACTCAAGGATGAGCATCCGTGTCCTGCTTCATTCTCACAGATCAGAAAGCACTTTCAGAACACACAGATGTGCTTGGTAGTCTGCAGCCTTTACAAGGAGAAAATCAAATTGCCAATTATCCAAGCTCTTGGGAAAAAAAAAAAAACACCACATTGTTCATGAGCTAAACGAAGCAAGGACACATTAAGAATAGGCTTATACTGACACCCAGCACAAAGCTGATGTGTGGAATCATCCATCACCTCAAGGATCCACACAGCACACTGTATTTCCCTCTCAGATGCTCAAATGGGATTTAGAGTTAATGTCTTCAAGGGCATCAGCCTTCAGAAAATATTTGCATGGTGATGCCCTGGAGTGGCTGAAGGCCACACTGAGCCCCTGACAGAATCAGACAGAATTTGGAAATGAACATGACCTGAATTTTTCCACCATGCTCTGCTCAGGGCCAGCAGATACCCCCACACCATCCACGGGGATGAGCAGAGGCCACCAGCCTGGCAAGTTTTGTTAAAACACCAATTCAAACAGCTGGGGGGGAGGAAAAATGCCATCCTCACAGCTGCCACATCCCCAGTGAGCCCTGCCTGGGCAGCTGGGGGCACTCACCAGCCGATGCCCTCCTCGGGGTTGTCGAGCAGGACGCGGACGATGTACAGGAGGCACGTCAGCAGCTTCAGGGAGAAGTTGAAGAGCCGGATCCTCAGGCCTGTGGTGGAGGGCAGCAGGGCTGGGACAGCATTGCCGAGCACCCCCAGACAGCCTGGGTGCCCTGTGCGTGCTGGGCAGCCCCACAGCACAGCCCCACAGCACAGCCCAACAGTGCAGCCCAACAGTGCAGCCCAACAGTGCAGCCCCACAGCACAGGAGCCCTCTGACCCCCGGGGGCTGCAGGAGCCCCAGGTCAGCAGCACTGCCCAGCTCCATGTGTCCTGCCCAGTGTCACAGACACAGCCAACACAGCAATAAATAACCATGAATCAGCCCCTTGCTGACCCCAATAGATGTGAGAGACAAACGAGTGTATCCCCCTCATTAGCAAGGATCCATTTAAAAGCACCAGAGCAGCACTGGCCGCATCACAAGCACCTTGCAGGAGCAGGGGTGGTGAGGAAAATCTGCTGCTTTATCCGCTCCACCTCCCCAGCCAGTTCATGGGGTTATTACTCAGATTACAAGCGAGAAATTCATCACATTTTCATTAAAAACTTCCCCGTGGGCACCCTGTTGTGCTGCACTCCAGCTTTTTAGCAAGACAACAGGATGCAGGCAGGAAAAGAAAAGGAGAAATTATAAATTAACGAGCAGACCCCCTCCAGACAGCTAATGACATCTCAGAGGAAGAAAATAAAAACACCATTAGTCAAGTGGAGACTAACCCCGATGGCTGGAGCAGGAGAGGGCAACTCACAGCCTGCCCTGGCTGTCCCACAGCCTCAGGGTGGCACAGCCAGCTTCGTGACGGGGACATTGGCTCCCTGACACCCACCCAGCTTGTCACGCTGTGGCTGTCCCCAGGGAGCAGAGGTGGCAGGAGCCATCCTCTCCTCCCCATGCAAACATCCCCCAAACCGAGCTGGCCGACCCCCAAAAAGGAGCCAGGAGGCAGCAGCAGCCCCGGGCTGGGGACAGGCGGGGACAGGGCCACCAGCAGATGGCAATGGCTTCGCATCCCTCGGGACTCCGCTGGGCAGGGCTGGGCTCTCCCGTGCCAGCAGCACTCACTGGATCGCTGGTTCTTGATGAAGAAGAGCTTCAGCCGCTCCTTGAAGGTGTTTTCATTCACGTAGAACTCCACCTGCACCCTGCGGGGAAAGTCCTGTCAGGGGGTGGCAGGGCAGGGGCGCCCTGTCCCCATCCCAGCTGGGTGACCCCGCTGACATCCCGAGTGGCCCAGGCTTGGCCAGGGCTCCTGGCTGTCCCCACAGTGCCAAAGCAGCAGCACCAGCAGCCGGGAGCCCAGGGGCCACCAAAGCAACCCTGTGACCCTGGGCCAGCTCTGCTGGGGACCGGGGCTTGGCTTTCCTCCACACACAGCCACAAACTTCTTCCTTCACATACTTCAGCACCTCCAAAACCCCCCAAGAACAGCGGCCTCTCCCTGTTTGTCTGCTCCAGCAGAGCAGGAGCTGGCCAGGACAATGTCCCCAGTGTCCCCAGTATGTCCTGGCTCTGTCGTGCCCTGCCTCTGCCTGGGGAGGAGAAACAGTCTGCATGGAAGCTGTTAAAAACAATCCTGCTCTAAAAGGAGAACATTTCCCTTTGTTGCTAAGATACCACTCTTGGTCATTCCAGAAAAACCCAGGAGATGACAACCAACCCCAAACATCTCCTGGTGTCCAGGGCCACAGGTGGTGGCTCATGGCACGGGGATGCACCTGGCAGAGCGTCCCCTGCCAGGGCCCTTCACAGAATCCAGCAGGGAGGAGCAGCAGGAGGGTCTGGAAATGTCCCACCCCCATCTTCCAGGTGGATCTGGGAATGTCCCATCCGTGCATTCCAGGTGGATCTGGGAATGTCCCATCCGTGCATTCCAGGTGGATCTGGGAATCTCCCATCCCTACATTCCGGGTGGATCTGGGAATGCCCCATCCCTGCATTCCAGGTGGATCTGGGAATGCCCCATCCCCACATTCCAGGTGGATCTGGGAATGCCCCATCCCAGCTCAGCCCTTCCACCCCTCGTGGCACTTTAAAATCACCCACAGCCCTTTGCAAAGTCAATATTCACCACCCTGAACCACGCTGCTCCTGCTGCCTCGGCTTTAGACCGAGCAGGACAAACTCTGCTCCTCGCTGTGGGGTCAGAGCAGCTCAGTGCCGTGAGTTAGCCATCATTCCCACTTCCAGCAAGTCCTAAGGAATCTCTCCTGCCATTGCTCCTTCTCTGCTTTCTAACCTCGTCACTCAGGCGTGCTCCCCAGCCCAGGCACCCAGCAAGGGCAGCGGGTTCCCGGTGACAGTCGCTGCCATCCCACAGCTGCCAGGCCCTGATTTATCCTGATTTATGGGGAGCAGCCTCTCCTCACCCTGAATATCCACCCAGCATTCATGCCCAGCTGCTCAGGCAGCAAACTGGGGAAGGGTTTAACAAAGTCTTCATCTCGGGCTCCACCCCAGCCGGCCTAAGGGGTGGGGAGGTGGCCAGAGGGGCTCTGGACAGCCCCAGACCCCACTGCAGGGAGAGAGCAGGAGAATTCACGAGCCCTGGCTCATCAGCACGATGCTTGAGGAGCAAAGAGCATTAATGCAGAGCCTCAGAGCCCAGCCTTCACACCTGCTAAAATTAATCGTTTCCAGAGCCAGACTCGGCAAATCATTTTTCCGTGCCAGGGCATAGATCAGCTGTCACTACTGCACACAAGATAATTGCTCCTTCTCCTCATTAAAAATGCCCAGGAAGTGCTGGGAACTGGCTTTCAGCTCCAACAGCAGCACTGAGCACCCCATTCATCAGCATCCCCCAGGACTGAGCGCCGTGAGGAGCCGCAGACTTCAGGGAGCAGATTCCTCTGCCAGACATTTGTCTCCTATCCGAGCAACAAACAGCCAGATAAATCTCTGCCTTCAGACAGATGGTTCAGTGATCTGTGGAGCTGTGGCCCACCTCAGGACAATGACTGTAATTGCTGATGGATAAAAGGACTAAATGATGAGATCTAACTCTTTATGATAAAGTGGCCCCACGTGTTCATCCATCCGGATGGCAGCTGGAAGAAGGAACACTGGGAAAACAATACAAACAAAAAGCCATGTCTGGACTGGGGGGAACAGGGTGTTTGACACTGCAAAGAGACGAAGAAATAAAAGAATGTGGAGGGAAAAAGTTCCTGTGCAGACAACCTGCCAAGGCTGAGCCCCAGATCTTTGTGGGGGTCCCACTCTGCAGGTGAATCCAACACCCCAAAGCTGAACGAGGGGTGGCTCTTCCCAGGCAGCAGCACCATCCCAAAGTATCAAAGCTCCTACTCCATTTCCAGCCGAGGGAAGAAGATGATATCATGTAAAACGTACCCTTTAATTTCATTGTCAGGAAGTTAACTGGGAATAAGAATCAAGCAAAACTCTGACTGCATTGTTACCACCCCAAAACACACCGTGACAGCTCTGCCTTCGCAGCAGCTCAGCCAGGATGGGGTGCTCAAAGTGCTGCCATGGCTGGGCATCCTTCCCACCTGGAGCATCCTTCCCACCTGGAGCATTGTCCCCACTGCCCAAGCATCCTGGTGCCAGCCCATTCCAAGGGTCCCCAGCTCCACAGCTTCTCCACCTCACCCCTGCTGAACCCCCCCAGGCCATGAAAACAACGATCCTGGTACGAGTTTAGTTACAAGGCCTCTGCTTGGAAGTGTAATTACTGCTATTATGCACTTCATAATGCCTGAGTGACTTGGTTTTCTTCGCTCGGTTATTTATCGTTCTTTATTAATCTAAGATTAGAGGCAATTTGTTGTAAGATGATGAGTTCCCAAAAAAAGACACAATAGTTTGTTCAGAAAAGTGCAGGATGAAAGGCCAGGACGAGCACATCACAGCCCACCAGCATTCAAATAGACACTGAGGGGCACAGCCCCTGCTCCATCCTTTCAATTGAAGCTGGGACAATTCTCTTAAAAACGAGGAAACCACAAAAAATATGAACCCATGCAGGGATTTCTTGTCCCGGGAAGCGTCTCAAGGAATTTCCCCCATCATGCAGCAGGATGCAAACAAGACTCTTCTGAATTTTTTGGGGGGGAGGCAGTGTCCAACAAACTGCAAAACCTCAGAAATCTCTGCAATCTGCCAAGGCAGCCAAAGTGAGACCCCACTTCACCCCTCCACTCCAGCTCAGCTGACAGCTCTACACCCACACGGATCAAACACACAAAAAATGTGCCTGCAGCCAGGCTGGAATTACAGAAATGTGCTGCTGGCCCAGCTGGGCTCCCCGGGGATGGGCTGTGGGTACCAGACACAGCTCAGAGGAAGGTGAGGAGCGGGGCTGGCAGTGCAGGTCTGCAGCATTTCCTCTCCCAGCAGCCCGAGCAGGCTGTGCAGGATGCTCTGAAGGCACCGTGCCATGGCCAGGCTGCCTCCAGCCCTCAGGAGCAACCGGTGCCAGCTGGAACCCGAGCAGAGCCAAAATCCTTCCCAAATAAACCACAAAACCTGCCAGGCTGGGGCTCAGGTATCTGCTGATGAAATACCCGGGCAGCTCCAGCCTTCCTGAGTCCCTTTGGGAAGTTTTTCCTTTTCCCCCCACCATTTCTGTGGTGGTAATGGGTGTTTGGACACCAAAACTTCGGCGAGACGGGTGCCACGGGGGGTGAGCTGTGTGCCCTGTGTCACAGCCACCGTGCCACCATCACAGCCACCATGGCACTGTCAGGGTCACTGTGGTATTACCACAGTCATTGTGGCACTGTCACAACCACTATGCCACCATCACAGCCACCATGGCACTGTCACAGCCACCCCAGCAGTGTCACAGCCACCATGGCACTGTCACAGCCACCCCAGCAGTGTCACAGCCACCGTGGCACTGCCACAACCCTGACAGGAAAGGCACTGCCCCTCCTGGCACAGCACATGCCGAGGCTCATCGCAGACCACGACCAGCAGAATCCAGTCCCACATCAATAAACACTGCCCAGGGAGGCAGGATGCTGTGGCACATCTTACCCCTCAAGCCCAAGGACTCATTCCTTCAAGATTTCATGCATTTACCATGGGAATCAACCAGAAAAAACCCTCCTGTTTTATTATGGAGTGTGATTTTGGGTTTTTTTTTTTTTTTGCCTGGAGAAAGAATTGATATTACCAACCACTCTGCAGCAAATTAAACCCAGCTGGGTGCAGGTAATGTCATCCTGGCTCCAGCAGTAATGCTGCAGTTGTATTTTTGGGGATGAAAAGCAAATTCCAAGCAGCCACTACAGGAAAAACCCTGCCCAAGTGTAGGTTTGGCCTCCAGAGCCATTTATCTCTCACCATGCCCTGAGCTCATCCTGGTGTGCCAGTGGGATAAGGGTTGGCACAGACTGCAGGAAGGGCTTCATGGGCCTGAAGAGATGCAGCAGAAATCTCCTGCTTGACTTCTAGTTCTTTTATATATGTATAATTTTTTATTAGGGAGGACATTGCAATGGAAATGGGATTTTTATCGATTCCTCGTTCCCTGAAGGCAGCTGCAATCCCTCTCCAACTGTGTTCAGCAGCTGCAGAGCTCATTTCCAGGCACCAAACCAAACACTGGAGGAAACAGGGACATGCTCGGGGCCTCAAGCTGTAGATAATAAAATACTTTGGGCTGGAGGGACCTTAAAGTTCATCCTGTTCCAACCCCTGCTGTGGGCAAGAACACCTTCCACTACCCCAGGGTGCTCCAAGCCCTGTCCAGCCTGGGCTTGGACACTTCCAGGATGGGGCAGCTCCCACCCAGGGTTTGGATGGTGCTCATGGCTGGGCAGCGGCACCACTTGCTCCTCAATAATTTAATTGTACTTCAAGTAAAGGTTAAAACCCCAAAATGGAAGCAGCAATGGGATGCCAGGCTGTGTTCCCTTTGGCCTATTTGTTTTGCAACATTGGAGACTGACACTCATGAGCCTCCTCCTGTAATTGCTTGTGCTGATGAATCTGCATTGTTTAATTAGGGCTGTGCATGGAGCTCATCGTTAATGGATAATTGCTGATTTGCTGCTATCAATTCTTCCTCAATAAACTTATTCTTATTATTCCTTCTTTTATTACTGTTAATAAATCTTTCTTATAGCCTTTTAAAGTTTTGAGCCTGCTTTGCCTTCCTCCCAATCCTATCTCACAGCAGGAAATGAGTAAATAAATTCGTGTGGGTGCACTGGTGTTTGGCCAGCATTAGACCCACAATTGTCTGTCCATGGAAGCAGGGTGGGAAATTGTTGAAGAAGCTCCCATACACAATTCCTTGGTGGGAAATTGTTGAAGAAGCTCCCATACACAATTCCTTGGTGCTCAGGGCAGCAAAGGACAAACCTTGTGCTTATTGGCTCCCTTAAAATCAGGATCATCGTGGAGCACAGACTGGTTGGGGTTGGAAGGGACCTTTAAGGGTCACCTGGCTCCAGCCATGGGCAGGGACAATTCCACTAGACCAAAACCCAATTCCACTAGACCAAAACCCAATTCCACTAGACCAGGATGTTCCAAACCCCATCCATGCCGGCCTGGAACACTTCCATGGATGGAGAATCCACTTTAACCCACAGTGACTCAGAGCCAAGGTCAACCACTGCCTCAAAACCACTCAGCCCAAAAAACTCAGCCCAAACACCCCAAATTCCAAGGGGTTTTTACCCTCTGGAGAGCAGGATCAGCTTTTCCCCAGGGCAAACCAGGGTCCCTTGTCCCTCCCCACGGCACCAGGAACCACGGGAGGAGAACTTACTGTGAGAAGGAGGAATCCACGCTGAAATCCTCGGCGTGAGGCCTAAGAGCGAGAGCAGCACAGAGGGTGAGGGAATGCAGAGCCCCCAGCCCCAAAACAGCCCTGCTGGGGGTGTCCCCCTGGGGATAGCCCATCAGAGATGTCCTAATGTTTTGTCTATTTGAACCAGGTCTCACAAGCTCTCATAGACAAACATCCTACCCTTGATAGCTCAGCTACCTCAGGTGGCATAAAGTAGCAGGATGGCTCCTGTGACAGTGTTGGAAGCAAAAAAGCTTTCATAAAAGGCAAAATAAAACAGCTCTTCACAGAGAAAAACCCAGTCAGTACAAGAGGTTCTTGCTCCTGCTAAAACACTTCACAAAAGCGATTTACTTCTTTTGTTCTCTTCTTTTCTAGGGAATTGCTTAGGCGGGACTTTTTGGCTCCTGTCCAATTGGCTCTCCTTAAGTTTGAGGTGAAGCCCCCAAGGTCCTATGAGGTGTCTTTTAACCAAATTAAAAAGAGAAACTTCTGGGTTTTTGCCCTTTTTAAGGAGATAAAGGGTAATTTGTTTACTCAACAGGGGCACATTCCTACATTGTCCCTCCAGGGCTGTCCCAGCACCACAGGGAGCAGAGGTCACACCACACCAGGGACATGTCCCTGCTCAGCTCCCAGTGATGCTCTGCCAATTGCAGCCCCTTCAAGGACTCGGATCCGTGGGTAAAACCAGGTTTTATGGCTGTTTTATGCCTTTTGTTTTCTAAATGGTTCTCACAAACTGCTTGGCTGCTCTGCCTCTAATCAGTGCCATGCTTGGTGCAGAGAATTTGGGCTTTGAAGGGTTGGTGCTTTCAGGAATCAGCACTGTGCCTCTCCTGGGCTGGTTTTACAGACACGAGTGATGGGCAGAGAAGGGGAATGAAAATAGAGCAAAAAATAAACCAAAAATCAAATAACAAAGGAGCAATGAGGGGGATGAGGGGTTCAAGGCAAGGCGAGGGAGAACACAGAGAAAAAGAAGAGTGGGTGGGAGGCAAAGGGCCTGTGCTGGTGTACTGTACATCCCACAGACAGACAGACAGACAGACAGCACAGGGCTGTCAAACACAGCAATTCCAGCTGGAAAACAAAAAATCCCCTTGTGAAAATGGTGCTGCCACCAAGACACCCAGGGATGGCCCTGAGTCCCCATCTTTAACTGAGCCCTTCCCTGTTCCAGCAGTTCCCTCTCTCCTTTCCTGATTTACTGCGAGCCAGGGACACTGAGAAATATCATCACAGCCAAGGGGCCACTGCAGACCATAAAGATTTCTCTTGCATTTTGCTTTTGCTTTACAAGGCTGCAGCACTCCAGCACAGTTCAAACTAAATAAAAGCAATAAATCCACATTTCAGTAGGAATGCAAGCCAAAAGGAAGCTGATCCATCCCTCAGCTATGAGGAGCAGCCTCCCTGGGATGGGATTTATTTTGCTTCTGCTCCTGGGCTCTGTTCTGTGCAGAGCCTGGGAGGAGTTCATTGATCCTTCCTCCATCCCAGGCTGCTCCAAGCCCTGTCCAACCTGGCCTTGGACACTCCCAGAGATGGGGCACCCTGTGCCAGGGCCTCCCCACCCTCACAGGGAAGGATTTCTCCCCAGTATTTAATCTAGCCCTGCTTTCTGTCAGTGTGAAGCCATTCCCCATTATCCTGTCACTCCAGGCCCTTATCCAAAGTCCTTCTCCAGCTCTTTTGGAGCCCCTTTTGCTGGAGGCTGCTGGAGGATCTCCCCAGAGCCTTTTCTTCTCTGGGCTCAGCTCCTGCCCTGCTCCCTCCTGCCATTTCCCCCTCTTCCCTCTCATTCCCAGCTTTCTCCTGGAGCACTAAGTTAATTCACACCAAAGTGGTCTCTTGTGCCACCTGCCACAGCAAGAACAAGCCCTGGGGTGGCTCTACAGCTGTGCCATGCCTCGGAGCAGCCCTGGCATTTATTCCTGCCCAGCAGCTCGGATTTTCTGCAGCTGCAGAGCCTGGGGAAGGAGCCTGGCAGCTCAATTGGATTATCCCACGTTAGCAGCAGGGGCTGGTCGGGCCCCTGGCCTGCCTTGCCTTTTCAGCAGTGGCCTTTTCTGCCTCACAGAGATGTTTATGGGGAAAGAATCAGCAAATAATTTGGTTTTCTCCTAATCTGGTGCCAGCTGGCAGCCGGGAAGGGTGGGGGAACAGGAGCTAATTCCAGCTGCAGAGCAACCCTCCTGAAAGCCAAACAGCAAAGGCACAAAACCACACAGATCAGAGGGGTCCTGCAGAATCTGAAGGTTCTGGAGAACTGGGGTGAGCCAGAGAGATTCCCAGGATTCCTTCCCCAAATCCATGGGCTCAGGAGGACAATAATCACCTCATTCATATGGAGGCACCACGGACAAAAGGGATCCCAAAGTCATGGACAGACATAAACCTCCCCAAGGGTGGCTTTGGCCACTCTGTGCAATAAAATAATCTTTTTTTGGTTACAAAAAGGTGCTTTTGCTCCCAAATGAGTGAATTTCACTGTGCTGGTCACAGAGGGAAGAAGTGATTTAAGGTATCCCACTGAAACAACTTCTTCCCACCAGGCACCCAAATTCTCATCATATGAGAGGTTTCTCCAAGAAAACTAAAAATCATTCCAAATCTCATCTGGAGATCCCAAAAACGCTTTAACAGTGATTTATAATATACAGAACCTAAGCCACTTAATGGAGTCAGAAATGTTACACTGGCTTTTAATGTGTTTTAGATAATCTACTTCAAATTGACCTTTTAATTCCATCCAGACCTGGCTCCGTGAGAGCAGACAAACCCCGGCTCGCCTCATTCCCATGGAAAACAACGGCAGCACAGGCAGCCAAACCTTGGCTCCCCTGCAGGATCCAGGGGCTGGGAGAGCAGAGCTGTCCCCACACGGGGCAAGCTGAGGCCCCTGGGTGCTGCCAAGCATCAGCCACCATGCCAGGCACAGGCAGCACCTCCCAGCCAGAGGAGCAGGGCAGGGAAGGGTGGGAGAAAGGAGAGGAGCAGAGGGAGAAGGAACTTCTTGGCTGCTTCAGAGACAGGTCTACCCCCACCTTTCAAGCTACAGCCCCTGACAAAAGGGGAAGGTTTTATTAGAAGGTGAGGAGACAAAGGCACATTTATTATTAGAACAAAGCCGTAATAAAGCTTGCTTATATAAAAGGGAGAGCAATCACCTGCCCACCCATGCTGGAGGCAGGAGCAGCACCTTCCACCTCATCCTGCCTCCTCAGCTCTGCCTCCCGCTCCTCCCAAGCACAGGCAGGTCCCCCCTGAGCTGGGCAGGGTGTGCACAGCCCCCCTGGGCCAGCAGGACCAGCTCCCTTCTCTGCAGGGGGAGGCAGCCAGCCCCAAACCCCAACTTTCCTCCAGCTCTGCCAGGGCGCTCTGGGACATGGGTGGCATTCAGCTGCTGTGCCTCATGCAGATCATTTGAGCCTAAAATCTGTGTTCCAAGTGCTCCAGGATGCTCAGAGGGAGAGAGAAGCACTCCCCAGCCCAGCCCAGCCCAGCCCAGTTCACACAGGGACCTGTTCCCCCCAGCAAACTCTGTGCCTTCACCGCTGGCTCCCAAATTTTTGGTAAATGAAGAGCATTAAAAATTCACTTCTGGTGGTGCATTTCCTATTCAGTTTACAGCCATCCTTTCCAAACAAACAAACACAAATATTGATGCCCTGATTTGAAGCCTCTGGAAGTTGCAGACACAAGTAATGACCTGCCAACAGCACTCTTGGCTTCAGGCTGCTTTAATAACCACTTGCAAGGCTCAGAGGCATTTCAAGACCGAGGTGGAAAGGTATTAAATCTGATGACTTTCTCCCCTGCCTCTGGGAAGGATTTAATGCCTTTTCACCCTGATCTGGAAATGCCTTCATGACAGGGTCAAGGCAGGGGGGTGAAGATGAGCCAAGGCAGGTAAGTGCCTGGGGAGGCTTCCCGAAGCTGTGCTCATCCTCCAGAGACAGGAGCTGCACCACGGTCCCTACCATACTGACAGTGAGAAACTCAGCCCAAAATAGCCTGATGTGAGAAGGACAGATGGGAGGAGATGAAAAAAGAAAGTAAAGAGGGGGAGAAAGAACGAGCAAGAGGAAGGGGAAAGCGAGAGGAAGAGGCACAGGTCTGCTCGGAACCCCTGCGAGAGGGGAGGGAAGGGCAGGGATGACCCAGGGAAGGGGCTGGAGCCTCCAGCACCCCTGGTGTGGAGGAACTCAGCCAGCTGTGCTGGCGGACAGCTGGAAAAGCCAGCAGCACCTGCAGAGAGCTGCAGAGGTGCCCCAGGAACGGGCAGTGCCACCGCGGGCACCGGAGCAGGGAGCAGCCGCAGGGGCAGAGCAGCTCACCCAGAGTGGGCTCAGCTGCCTGCCCGGGGTGCTCTTTAATCACAGGAGTGCCTTTCCTTGGCATTCCTCTGCAAAAGCCACAGCACAGCTCAAACACAAAGTTTGGGAAGCAGCAGGCGCGGTGCCAGAGCCGCAGCAGTGCTGATCCCAGCCCAGTGTCCAGCCCGGCCTTCCAGAAAGCTGTGCCTCTCCCAGAATCAGCCACAGATTCACTGAGGTCACCAAATCCATCATCAAACCTTACCCCCAGCACTGCCAAGCCCACCACTAAGCCGTGTGCCCACAGCCACAATCACTCAGATCCCTCCAGGCGTGGGGACTCCACCTATGCCGGGGCTGGACAACCTTTTTGGCAAATAAATGTTGTCCCAAATCCAACCTAAATCTCCCCTGGCACAACATGAGGCCATTTCCTCTTCTCCTAGTGATTGTTTCTTGGAAGAAGAGTCCGATCCCACCTGGCTACAAGGCAGATGGAGAGGGCAGGTATGGCCCAGCCTGGGCAAAAAGGCCCTGCAGATGCTCAGGCTGCTCTGACACAGCTCCCTGCCTTTGCTAATGAGCCAAATGAGTCCCTCAGTCCTGCCAAGTGGCTGATCCTCGTGGGGGAAGGACTGTGGGCACGTTTGGAGGTGGGATACGAGACCCTGGTGTGCCACAGACCCTCACGGCCCACTCAGAGGGTGCCACTCTCACAGCGAGCAGGAAAACCTGCCCTGAGGGGGGAACATGCTAATCCCTGTGCCCTGATGGGACCTGATGGGGATGAGAATCCTAAAATAGACAGAGCAGGAGCCCAAGTGCTGAGTGTGGCATCCTGAGGCGCGGATCGTGTCTGCTGTCAGGGCTATGTAGGGCACTGAGCTCCTCAGCGCTGCCGGCGGCTCCCCAGGGCCGTGGGAGGAGAGCTCAGCTCTTCCAAACCTCAGCCTGCTCCCCGTGGCACCCAGCTGGGGGCTGGCATCGCCCCGTGCCCACAGGGCGAGCCCTTTGTGCCAGAGCCAGCCTGGGTTTGAGAAATGGAGCACAGGAGCACCACCAACACAGCTGAGAGTGGGGGAGCTCAGGGCTGAGCCCCGGACGGTCCCTGCAGAGGAGAGGCCACAAAGCCGGCAGGAGGAGCAGGGATTGGGGCAGTTCCAGGACTTTAGGGCAGTTCCAGCAGCTCCAGGGCAAGGAAAAGAAGGAGGCCCAAGCCCCGACTCTGCAGCCTGGGGAGGAATCTCTGCCGTGCTGATGGACGGCTCTGCTGGGAGCGAGGGATGGAGGCTGCCAGCAGGGTTTGGGATCGGGCCTGGTCATCAGAACCCCCGTGTTTGTGTATCCCTGTGTTTGGGATCATGTCCTGGTCATCAGAACCCCTGTGTTTGTGTATCCCTGTGCTTGGGATCGTGTCCTGATCATCAGAACCCCTGTGTTTGTGTGTTGCCCCGATAGCCAAGCCAGCACCGGAGCTCCCTGCCCTGCAAACACCCTCAGCATCCCCAGAGAAATCCCAGAAGCGTCAGCAGGGCTGCCTCCCTGGCCTGACAGAAGCCCAAGGGAAGCACAGCCAAGGCTGGCAGGACAGGTGATGCTCAGCCCTCCCTGGGCACAGCGGGCACACACCCAGGGGAGGGCTGGGTGTTTGGACCCCAGGGCTGGGAGATGCTCCAGCGTGGGCAGAGATCACCAGTACAGCCCACAGCCCAGTGCCCTCCACCAGAGATACCCCTAAAAACACATCCCAGCCTGGCCTGCCCAGCCCAGCAGAGCAAAGCACATCAAAGCCAAGGAGCTTCATGAGGAAAATGTGTCAGATCTCCCAGATTATTCTCTTTTTCTCCATAAAGGCTCCCCCAGCCATGCCCCAGACCTTCCTCACAGAGCGACACCGATGGCCCCAGCTCAGGGAGAGCAGTGCAGGGACAGGTGTGGCACAGACCATCCTGACACCTCCAGCCTGCTTGGATTTCAGTACAAACCTTCATCCCCTGCCAGCAGAGAAGCAGCAGAAGACCCAAGGCAAACCCCACCCAGGAGATGTCCCTGGCACAGCATTTCTCCTGCACAAAACCACCTCACCCAGAGCTGAGGCAGCAAACCAGCACATGGCATTTGCTGAGGACAGAGAGAGGGCTCTGAAAGGTCTTGTCTGGAAAAAGCTTTTGTTAAAGAAATGTTAAAAATAAATAAATTGACTTTTTGTCCCTGCAGGAGGGAATTCCGCAGCACGGCAGTGGTTCACAGGGAATTGTGTCCTATGGAGAGCCTCACCTGGAGAGCTCCTGCAAGCACTGAGTGGCTGCAGTGGTTGCACTGGCCAGACTGGACCTCTCCGTGGCTCCTTTGTGTGCAGATGTCAAACAAAAAAACCCCACATTTATCTGTTTGTTAATTCCAGGCTGCCCCTGAGGGGGAACAAGTATCCATCAGTCAGAAATTCTATTTTCAGACATATTTGGGTGAATTCCTCACTCTCTGGAGTGCTTTACCTCCAAGAACCTGACATTAAGCTCGGCCTAGCAGAGTGCTGCTCGTTCCCTCTGAGGAGACTCCAGCCACCCTGTTGACTGTAACAGGGCTGAGGCAGAGTCCCATTTATTCCTGCCAAAAATATCTCCAACTGAGAGATGAGGCAAGGCTGTGGGGGGTGTGCAGCCTGAAGGAGAAAGAAAGGGAGGGAAGGATCCCGCTGCTGCCTTGGGCTGTCCGATGGGAAAGGGGCAGCCAGGCTCCTCTGGGACACACAGCAAAAGGACAGGAGGGAACAGGTACAAGATGCAGCAAGGGAACAATTATTCACCTGAGAATGAACAAACCCAGCACCCAAAGAAGCTGAGAAATGTCCAGTGAGATGTTCAAAACTCAGCAGGACTGGTTCTGAGCCAGCTGGGACAGCTTTAAAGCCAGTCCAGAGCAGAGACCTGCAGGTCCTGTCCAAGCCCAGCTCTTCTGCAATGCTAATCCTCCTCCCAAACCTCACAGTTCTGTTCCCAGCAGCTCAACAAACACAGCTGAGGAGCCGAGGGCAGGCCCACGGGACAGGGAGGGGACACAGAGCCCTGCCAAGGGCTGAGGAAAACCATCCAAACCAGACAGCAAACAGGAATATTTGCAATCCCTCCGGAGTCCCAGTGTGCCCTGGGACTGACAGTGGTCAGAGCTTCCCCTGCTTCCAGCAGAGCTGCACAAACAGGACATGGTTTTCTTGTAAAAACCTTTGTTTTTGTTTTCAAACCCACACCTCGGGTGCTACAGGGAGATTGCTGGTCCATGAGCTGGGATCCAAACAGATGTTTGCATGTCCTGCCCCCTGCCAGCAGCTCCTTCCCAAACACAGAGTGTTCTGTGCAGCTCTGCTTCCCTCACACTTCCCCTCCAATCCCCTAAAACAGGGGACAAACCTGCCTCAGGAAAAGCCTGGCTCGCAGGGAAGGGACTCAGCCTCTCCTGGCTGGTTCCAGTCACTATCACCTGGTGCCAGGGCAGTGTCAGTGCCCAGGCAGCTGCTCTGCATGGCCAGGAGGCTCCCAGCTCCATCCCCATCTCACAGCAATCCCTGCCACGCAGAAATAACTCCAAGCCTCTTTGCTGGAGGATACTTCCACGTGGGCTTGTCCCATCTCACCTGCAGGTCAGCAGACACAGGAAAATGTCCCTGACCTGGATGCCCAGGGGCAATCCTGAATTCCCCTTTTTGCTCCCAAGCTGTGGAGTGGTTTTTCCTCAGATGAATTCAAATCCTTTCCTCCTGTTTTGACTGGGAACCCCTAAAAGCTCTGAGATGCTGCAGTGACTCAGAGTAAGGAGATAAATAAAGTAGGTGAGAATAGATTTCCCTGGCTTCAATCATCAGGAGGAATCATTTGCATCCTGAGAACACCCTGTAACACACATCTCCTTCCACCATCACCTGGAAACTCACTCCCAGCTCCCAGGGACAATTGTCACTGCTGACTTGGTAACGCTGCTGGAGTCTGGCTTTGGGAGACAAGAGCGTCTCAAACTCGCTGCTCATCCCTTCCAAACCAATCTTCCTGCCTTTGTTGCAGCAGGGGAAGAGAAGTGCAGAAATCTCAACCTTAATTGCCAACTCATTGTTGGGAAGCAGTGCTCAGGGCAGGAGGAGATCCTGGCAGAGAGAATCCAGACACGGCAGAGCTCTGCACAGGGGTGCCAAAGAGCTCCACCAACTTCTGCACCTCACAGCAGCAGTCTCTCACAACAAGATTGCAGCAAATCTCTTAAAATCCATGTGAAGCCCAGGGAATTTGGTCTTTATACAGCCCTGGGGCACCTCCTCTTGAGGGTCCACCGAAACACCGCAGTGATGCGATTTTTGGAATTGTTGCCCTCCAGACCCAAGAGCGCCTTGCAGCATCCCTGCTTTATGCTGTGCTGCCACAAAAGACAAGGAGGATCAGCCCTGGGATGAAGGTTTGGCCCCTGGACTTGGGCAGGAATCCACCAAGCCCCTGGGTGCCAGAGAGGAGAAACTCCTCTGGCTGTTTAATCACTGCTGAGCAGTGGAATGAGTCTGTAGCAGTCTCCCAGATGTGTTTTTCTGGCCCCTACACATCTGGTTTGACCACTGACCCTGTCCTGAGGGGACAGCACCAGAACTTGGAAGAGCACAGAGAGGAAGCAGTCTCGCTCCAAAGGCTTTGCTCACAGCGGTGCTCAGGCTGTGCCCTCAGAGATTCAGGTACCCCCAGCTCAGGTCCAGTTTGGTGCCTTTTTACAGCGATGAAACAAGGCACAAAACCAGACCCCAAACAGCCTGACCAGCCCTGGGAGCAGACCCAGACTGCCAAAACATTCTGAGACCACACCAGCTCCAGGGATTTAGTTAGTCCCACTGCACCCACGATGCCCACTCAGCCTTCACACCTGTGAGCCCTTGCCTGGCACAGGCAGTGCCCCACCAGCTCCCGGTGTTTGCTCACCGGAGCCCTGGCACCGGAGCCATCTGGAGCGCTGGCACACCATGCCAGGGACACACTCCCAGCTCCTCAGTGTGCCAGGGCTCTGCCTCCCAGACCTGGAGACTGAAGTGTGTGCCCAGCACAGCTCGGCACCGGCAGCAGCCGCGCCGGCGCTCCCCACACCTCCCTCCTCGGCTTCCCCGGCGGGCACCTCCACACTGGCCCTGGCTCGGTGCCACCCTCCCCCCAGATTTGCCAAGAGGCAGAAGCTGAGGCATTAATTCATTCCAGCCTAAATCAAACAAGTGAAATTCCCCCCCCCCCGAGCAGGAGCTTTCCTGCCGTGCTCATTTGCACCAAATTACATCCTAGAAGACATACAGTACACAGTCACAGGTGAGGCAGCATGGACGGGCTGAAGGGCTGGGTAGATGGTGGGAAAAGAATGAAACAGAAAATGGAACGGACAGAATGAGAACTGAATTAGTGACATTTGCATCCTCATCGTAACTAGGGGAGCTGGCTCCTTCTGAATCACTGAAATCCCAGTGCAGCGCAGAGCGCTCTCCTCCCCCTGGAAAACAGCTCCTTCCTCGCTCTACACTCAGCTCTGTGCTTGCAGGAAGGCTGCAGCATTTCCTATGGCAGCTTTTTTTTTTTATTATTGCAGTTACAAATGAATTATTGCTCGGATGGGGACCGAGCATCTCTCCTGCCACACAAACATGGTGCTAATGCACAGTGCGTACCGTGGCGTTGGCAGTGTAAATAAGCTCGGGGTTTATACTGCACAGGGAAGGTGCAGTGCAAGTTAACAGTGGTGTGTGGCAGCCCCACGGTCTTAGGCTGTCATTCAGACATGCTTTAGGCATATAAAATTTAAAAAAAATCAAGAAGCACCTATAAAAAATTTAAAGGAACTGGTTTCCTTCTGCTCCAGCTCCCTATTTCATAACACAACTTTAGCGCTGGCGTGGCTCTTTAACATAGCTCTCCAAAGGATGTGATCCACCACCCCTCCAGCCCGTGGAGGCACTAATCCTTTCCCTCTCATTTAAAAGATAAAAGGTGCAGCCTCCCCCGCCCAGCCTCCCCAGCAGCACTGCAGTCCTGCAATACCTTTGTCCGACATCACTCCCCATGGATCCCATCCTCCGAGACGGTAACAAGGGGCTCACCCCGTGGACATCTTCTGTCGTTCCTGGTGGGACAGTTTTGACGTGGGAATTGCTCTCTGAAGGGGAATTCTTCAGCTTGGCTCTTGCCATCCTGCGAGCCTCGGCTGCCTCTGTGACTTCCTCCTGTTTCCCCCCTGAACTCTCTCATACATGGCAATCCTCACCGCAATCAGTTCAGAGCTGTCGGCACGTACCATCTCCTTCCTTCTTCTCTCTCCCCAGTCACGGCTGCTCAGTGGAACAATCCTGCCCTGTACATTTATTTTGGTAGTGAGGGGAGTCAAGGCAAACTCTCTGGCCTTGCTGCTGCAACAAATTTGGTGCAAAGCCACCGAGAAAACATCCACGATGAAGAAATCTCTGAAAAGGCTTTGTTTGCTAAATAACGAAATTGCCTTGCCTGACTCTGTCAAAAGAAGGATTGCACTGCTCTTATCACCACAGGCAGGGCAGGGGCTGAAGGATTATTTTTTTTCCCCATCGCTGTTTTTCGGTAGCAACATGAGGAGGAGGAAGCTATTTTATCTTATTCCGCTGTGTACAGAGCAGCGTGCACACTGCGTGCCAGGGAACAGACTCAGCAGGTTTGGCTCTCTCAGCCACAAAGCAGCAGAGCTCTGTCCCCTCCTAAATGCACCCTCTGGGAGCCAAGCCAGAGAGGAACTTGCTGCTGCTCCCTCCGAGTGGCCAGCAGGGCTCAGTTCCTGCTCACCTGGCCAATGTCACCTGTCACCTGGCCCGCAGTGACTCACCTTTCCCTCTTCAGGTGACAGCAAAAGCTGCTGCTCCTTCAGCACTCTTGGCATCCATTCCTCAAAATATCCAACAGAAAAGGGAATTCAGCGTGGCCAGGGAGAGATGAGCTGGAGAGAACCGCTGAGTGCACGGGTGGGGTTACAAAGGACTGGGGGGAAAGGATCGTGGATCCTTCCCTATTTTGGGAGTGCCACCAGTCCAGAGCTGCCCCTGCTTGTGTTTGATGGCAGCCAGGAGCAAAAAGCATCCGGGAGGTGCCACAGCCTGGGCTCAGCACCACGGACAGCAGTGTCACCACAGCACGGCGGTTCAGTGTCACCCAGCTCCTGCCATGGCACCCCCAGCGTGCCAACCCCACCCCAAGGGGTGCCAACACATCACACCAGGGCTGCCCCACGGCCCAGCCCCACTGCAGGGCGGTGCTGCCCCTTTGCAGGCGGGAAATAAAGAATAAATTCACTGATGGTCCCCACGTCGTGACCTAAACCAATGCGAATAGTCGGGCTCCAGCACGGGATTTCTTTAAATGTGGCTGTACAAAAAGTGACTGGAAGGGTCGGGGCAGAGCCTGGGACCTGTGCTGGGAGAAGGAGGCTGGGAGAGCAGGGCAGGAGCTGCTCTGGATGGGAATTCTGGGATTCAAAGAATGAAAGGCTGACAATTCCCTTGGGCACAGCTCCGTGCCCCAGCCACACCTTCCATCGCCCTGCCAGGCTGTCAGAACACCCAGAATCACCTCCTGTGCCAAGGGCTGGGAAGAAAAGGCCGGTCCTTTGCTTCCTCCCTCCTGCCAGGAGCTGCCAGGCACTCTGCCCTCTGCTCTTTCCCCTGGCATCAGTACCCAGCCAGCATTTGCCCCGTGGCACAAAGGCAGTCCCCAAAGATTTCCTGTTAACCAAATCCTGGTTTCCCTGCTCACAGCGCTATTTCTTAATGGGATTTCACCATCCGACATACTTTGTTTCTACATTTTGGAATGCAAAATGGATAAAAACCCACAGCCCTTTTCTTAATGTGCCAGCTTTCAGTGTACATTTAATTTCTTGTTTTGCCTCGAAATGATTCATTAGCTCAATACATTAATTTTCCACCCAAGTCATTCCTTTCTGCTTCATGGTTTGATTCAGACTCTTCAACTTATTGCTCCACCTCTCTTTACTTCAGGGTGTTGTCCTCAAACACCAAATTTAATCTGTCAGCCCTCTGCGTTGGAGCATGCCCTGATAAATCCTCCTGGACCAGAGAGCCACTGGGATGGGGCAATCAGGTGTCTCTTTTTGGATGAATTCCATATTCTATTGTACTCCTAATTGCAGAAGAACATTAATTTTAGGCTTGAGATTAGATGTGAAAAGGGGCTTAGGCTTAAGTTATTCGTCTCAGCACTAATGCCCTCACACAGCAGCAGGAACAGAAGAGGGATTAGGGAAAGACCTGGGGAATTTTAACAGAATATATAAACTCTCCTGTCATACTTGTGCTGTGCAGAAGGTGACAAAAAGCACAAAGAGCCCTGTGAGGAGCTCAGATCCTGCCCACAGAAGCCTCTCCACACAGTCACCTTTTCTGTCAAGTGCTTAAACACAAACCAAGACAGGAAAAGCAGAGAGAGGGGAATGATCTGACCCCAGGCCACGAGAAACTGCCAGCAGGGCTGTGGGTCAGAGCAAATATTCCCCTTCTGGGGGAGAAGGGATGTGTCCCAACGCTGAGCAGAACCCCTGGGAGCCCGGCTGATCCCCCAGAGCAGCTCCTCTGCTGTTCTTCCACCAGAAAACTCCTCTCTCAGCAGTGCAGCGTGTTCCCAATTCACCCAAAGACCCAGAGCCCAGCAGCCTCTCCCCTCCTGCTGTGTCCAGGGGGGAGCAGAAGCTCCCAACAAAGGCAGCCCAGCACATCCAGCACACCCAGAGCACTCCCTGGCAGGGAAACAGCCTGTTCCTAGAAAGAGCTGTGGCTGTCACCTGAGCCAGCTCTGCAGGGACACATCCCCTGTGCCTCTGCCCAGGGGACACGCAGCACGCTCCACGTGGCACCTTGTTTGTACAGGGAATTGGGGGGGAAAACCAACACAACCCAACCTCGGCAACTTCAAAGCCCAGATAAGAATTCCTCTGGTCCAGAAACACTTCCTGGGCCAGCTGAGTGCCAACCATCTGACTGCAAGCCAGGAAAGTGGTGTTTAATTTTAGTTTGAGAGCCCATTACAAAGTGCTGATTTCTCATTTCAGCATCCACATTATGCAGAGACCACTGCTGTGCCGGGGGCTGCAGAGATGGCTGGGAACTGCTGAGCAGCACTTGCAGGGGTAATAATATTTCAGAAAATAAGATTAAGGAAGAAGCAGATTCTTCATTGCTCTTAATTGAATCCACAGCAACTGCATTGTTAAATATTCTCCCTTTTATCCAGGCCGCCAAAACTCCCTTTGCTCACGTGTCCAACTTATTAATAATAAAGCATCACCCTGTCCATTAGAAGGAGTTGATGATACAGGAAGGGGTTGAGTTTTTCCCATTTTCTGGCAAACAAAACTGCTCTGTTGAGATACAACCCTGGGTGTTGTTTTGCAAGACCCCTTCAGGGAAAGTCAGGTTAATGTATTGTAAAATCTTGAAAGGAATCAGCTCTGCAAAGACCATTGCAAACCCACAAGAGGTAACCTGGGTGGGAAAACACACTTTGGAAGAAGAGCTTGTGCTCATGAGCAGCCAGAGCTTCACAAGAGACATCATCAGAGGTGCTGCTATAAGGAGGGGCTGTGTTCATACAAATAAAGTGTTAACTCCAGGGACCCCGAGCTGCAAAGCCATTAATGCTCATTATTATCCCCCCGGGAACCCCTGGCCATACTTGGCAAGCAGCTCTAGGAAAATCACCTTTCCCTGCATGGCCCCTCTGTGTTTCTGTGCCTTTGCAGAGCAACCCTGACCTCCCTTTATTTATTTAATAACACCCAGGAAAAACAAGATCCCACGTAATTTATGACTGCCACAAACACCTCCTGTATTTCAAGACCCCAACAAATGTCACAGCATGACATTATCAGCTCAATAAACCTCAGAGGGCTCAGTTAAATGCACAAAGCTGCCTGGCACAGCCTCTTGCTGGAGTGTTTTTCACAAAGTGCACACGCACCAGCTCTGCCCTGAGCTGCTAGGGAATGCCCTACATTGTCACCAGGCACTCTGCAAAATTGCTTTTCGAAAGCTGCCAAGGTTTGGAAGTTGCCAAGGCTCAGGCAGAGCTCTGCAAAAAACACCCCCCATCCCACCGAGAACCCTGCAGCCAAGCCGGAAAAAACACCAGCTGAAATATCCCTCTGCAGCAGAACTGCCTGGAAATGCCCGTGTTTCTGAGAAAATCTAAAGATTTGATTTTTTTTTCCTCTGCTCACTAATCGTTCTCCATCCCAATGGGAAGTTAAAATCACAGAAAAAGGAGCTTCTGCTTCCTCACCAGAATGTTTTTTCCTCTGACATTTGTCTCAGTGAAAATAGTAGATTTGCCAAAAAGAAAAAAAAAATAAAATAAAATAAAAAATGTTGGTGCTTTATCCTCTTTCTCTGTGTAGAACTTGGCCTTTCCCTGCCTGTGCAGTGCCAGAGCTGCTCCCACGCACACACGGACACGCTCAGAGCCCTGAGGGACTGCCAGGATCCCCTCACCTGCTCCCCTGACAGCACACCCTGCCCAAGAGTGCCCAAAAAACTCTTTTCCTAACAAAACAGCTCCTTCTGCCAGGATTTTTGACTATCCATCACCTCCCGGAATTGCAGTTAATGAGAGTTGAGCCCAAAGAGCTCCAGTTCCTTTCACTGTCAAACATACAATACCAATACATTGATTAACGCAGATTGTGGATATTACAACATACAGCAGATGCCTGGGAAGGGATTTATGTAGGTATTTATTAATAAAAGTGCTTTTAGGAAACACTTTTATCTATTGATCCCGAGTCAATTAAAAAAACTTCTCTCCATTTTCTCTCCATTAGCCTGGAGAGGAAAGTCCTCCCTGGCATGGGAGCAGGAGCTCAGCGCTGCTGGGAGAGCAGCAGGGTCTGTCAGAGATGAAATCTGAAATGCACAGAGGGTCAAACCCCTCCTGAGGGGCTGCAGAAAGAGGGTGGAGGGTGAATCCTACCTGCCACTCCCAGAGAGGGGCACCCAGTGAGCTGGGGCTGATCCCCATGGGACAGACACACATCCATGGGGCACCCAGGTGAGCTGGGGCTGATCCTTGTGGGACAGACACACATCCATGGGGCACCCAGGTGAGCTGGGACTGATCCCCATGGGACAGACACACATCCATGGGGCACCCAGATGAGCTGGGGCTGATCCTTGTGGGACAGACACACATCCATGGGGCACCCAGGTGAGCTGGGGCTGATCCCATGGGACAGACACACATCCATGGGGCACCCAGGTGAGCTGGGGCTGATCCCCATGGGACAGACACACATCCATGGGGCACCCAGTGAGCTGGGGCTGATCCCCATGGGACAGACACACATCCATGGGGCACCCAGGTGAGCTGGGGCTGATCCCCATGGGACAGACACACATCCATGGGGCACCCAGGTGAGCTGGGGCTGATCCCCTGGGACAGACACACATCCATGGGGCACCCAGGTGAGCTGGGGCTGATCCCCTGGGACAGACACACATCCGCCTCCACCTGCCTGGGCTCCCTGCAGGCTGGAGAGGGCCAGGGTGCACCAGGGGGATGTAGAACAGGACAGAGAAGAGGGGGAAAACACTTAAAACTCAGTGACTTCACAGGAAGAGGTTATGGCCTCTTTTGAGTCCTCCCACTAAGCAACTAATGAATGACTAAAGGAACTATTTCAATGGAATTTCTCCATGCACTACACAGGGAGCACTAAGGATCAGAGGACACTCAGGAGCTGGGAGAATATTCCCAAGCAATGGGACTTTGAGCAGCTTGAGAGGGGAAGGACAGGGGGAATAACCCACAACAGGGCTGGGGCAGCAGCAGCTTTCAGAACAGCCCCCTCAGCAGGACCCAGGGCACCAGCAAAGCCACACTGTGCCCTGCCTCACCTTTCTCTGCCCTCCTCCCTCTGCCTTGGCAGGGTTAATGCCTTTGCACCACAGGCTCTGACGAGTTCCCTGAGAAGCCATCAGATGGATCTACACCACTTCGAGCTCTCTAGGACTCCTCTCTGACATTTGTCTTTAAAAAGCAACGCCATTCATATGAAAAGTTGATTAATTCCACTTGTTATAATTAGGCTCACAAATAAAAGCAGCTATTCCCCCCTGCTCACAGGGGGGATAATGGTCCCAACCCTTCTCACGAAAGCCTTGCGCTTCCAGGGGTGAGAAGCTCTGTACCGAGCACTAAGTGTTATTATTAAACTGTCATTAAAAGCATTTCAGGAAAAGTTCACAAACTGCAGGGATTTCTGTCCTCACAGCATCTGGCTGGGACAGCAGCCGGGCCGAGTGCTGCTGCCAAAATCACAGAACCAAATTCCCTCTCTCCATTCCGGAGTCTCAGCCACAGCCACGTCCACCTTTGGAGGGGACTCACCTCCAAGGATCTCTGTGGGATCCAGGGTGGGCCTGGGGGGCTGCTCCATCCCCCCTACACTTCTGGGGGGTCCTTGGCATCCTGGCAAACCAAACCAGCCCACCAGGAGAGTGGGGGAGCACCGATATTCACTGACACCACCACACATCTGCAGAGACCTTTGGCCAAGGGGGCCACAGCAAACACCAGGAAGATTTGTGGGACACAGGCAGAATTTCACTGCCTCTGTTTTATTCCCTCACTTTCCCCATTTAGCCTTGGCAGCACAACCCAACAGCTCCAGGCAGCAGCTCCTCAGCAGAGTTTGGGAGACTCCTCCAATAAACTGGAGCAATGGAGTTTTGGGGAAGGAGGAACACTTTGGGAAGCACAGAAGAGAGTGTATTTAGCAGCTGCAAGAGAGCTGGAAACAGAAGGAAGCCTTTGAAGAGCTGGGCTGATGGAGAGAGATGGAAAAATTATGTAAAGTAAGAAAACACATCCAGAGCTTGCAGGCAGGCTGTGAGCCCAGAGGGGGACGGGCTGATACCAGACGAGCCTTTGATTTCTCTCCTCTTGCCAGTGAACTCTGCATTAACATTTCAAATGCTGACAACTTCCACATGTTAGGGCTTAAAGGAGAGGACCGAGAACTCCAGAAACTGCCCAGTAATATGAGCAGGACCCCGAAATCTCCCTCCCACCCAGAGCCAGGAGGCTGCTGCCAGTGCTGGGGGCTCAGTGGGTGCCCCGCAGCCGTGTCCTCATGGATGGGGGCGATTCCCAAAGAAAACCCCTTTGTTTGGCTGGCGGGGAGCAGGGGGGCAGCTCCCCTTGCCCGGGAGTCGGAGCAGCCCTTAGGGAACTGCTGAATCCCAAAACTGTCATCGCAGCCTTTGCAAAGGCATTTTTACCTCTCTAAGTGTGGCTCATCAGCGAGGAACACGAAAGCTGCAAAGCCAAGAAGGAGAAATAGAGCCCGGCCGAGCAGCTGCTGAGCAAATCTCCCCACAGAGGCACGATGCTGCTGCCACCCTTCCCACTCCTGCGTGCCCTGGGCAGGCTCCCAAGCGGAGCAATGCGACCCTGAAGCCTTTCGGTGATTCCCAGTCCCCTCCTGCTCCGCTGGCAGGTTGAAATGGCCGGGGGGGAAAGGGGAAATAAGTGTGTACCTGTCGCAGCTGCTCAAGCCAGCCAGGAAATTAAAAGCCCTCGGGTAAAATCTAAATATATAACTGCAAGGGAAGCATGAGAAGTCTCCCGGCAGAGCGCAGAAATGAGGCACGGCCAAGGCACTTTTCCAGGTGAGGACATAACGGGGTCAGTCTGCGCATCCCAGGAGGGAACGAGGGCTGGCAGCGGGGCCGGGCAGGGCTGGCACTGGGCACAGCGGGCACCGGGGCCGGGCAGCGCTGCCCGAGCCTGAGCCAGCCCCGGCTGCGCTGGAGCGGAGCAGGGCGGGCACCGCGGGAGGGAGGCGGCGATGCGCAGGGCAGCTGCCAGGGCAGCGCCCAAATCCGCTGGGAGGAGCTGGGGAGTGCCAGGGCAGCATCCAAATCCCGCTGGGAGGAGATGCCAGGGCAGCACCCAAACCCGGCTGGGAGGAGCTGGGAAACTGGCAGGGCAGCACCCAAATCCAGCCGGGAGGAGCTGGGGAGGTACCAGGGCAGCACCCAAACCCGCCGGGAGGAGCTGAGCAGGGCAGCACCCAAACCCGCCGGGAGGAGATGCCAGGGCAGCACCCAAACCCCGCTGGGAGGAGATGCCAGGGCAGCACCCAAACCTGGCCGGGAGGAGCTGAGCAGGGCAGCACCCAAACCCCACTGGGAGGAGATGCCAGGGCAGCATCCAAACCTATCCCGGAGGAGCTGGGGAGGTGCCAGAACAGCACCCAAACCCGGCTGGGAGGAGGTGGGGAGGTGCCAGGGCAGCACCCAAATCCACTGGGAGGAGCTGGGAAACTGGCAGGGCAGCATCCAAACCGGACTGGGAGGAGCTGAGCAGGGCAGCACCCAAACCTGGCTGGGAGGAGGTGCCAGGGCAGCACCCAAACCTATCCCGGAGGAGCTGGGGAGTGCCAGGGCAGCACCCAAACCTATCCCGGAGTCCCGCTGCTCCCCCGCCGGCAGCCGCTGCTCGCTGCCCCCTCGGTGCCCTCCTCCCGCAGGGGGCTGAGCCAGCCCCGGGGGGAAGGACAGGGATGCTCTGGGCACCCTCGGTGACCAGGGGCAGGACAGGCAGCAGCCACAGTCCCAGGGGACACCCGGCTGCCCCGGATTCACCCCAGCTTCCCCCAGGGGATGTGGCAGGGGGCTGGAGAGGCGCCCCCTGCTCCCCCCACACCCCGCACCAACCCTTCTGCAATCTGGTTCCGTGCCCAGCAGCAAAGTGCCCGGAGGAGCCGGCGGTGCTGGGATGGAGAGGAGCGCCCTCGCTGCTGCAAACACCCCAGAGCCGCCTGGCAGAGCTCACCAGGAAGCGATTTCACAGGGACTTTCAAAATGCCACACTGATTCCCACTCTGCGGTTTTAAAAGGCTCCAAACCCTTTTTTTTTTTTTCCCTTTTCAATATGTTCTTGCAGCAGCTTTGCTTTTAAAGTATTGAAATTGTAATGTGGTGCAGAGTGGTGTCTGCCTATTAAATGGTGCTAAGGGTTTCTGCTGAAAAATGTGGAGAATTCTAGCATCTAAAAACTTCCATAAAACTTCTAAAAAAATCCAAGGAAAATGACTGACATTTAAAGAAGAAATTTTGGCTTTGGGGCTCTCCATCAGCACTACCAATTATGTGTCATGGTAATAACATTTTCTTCCCTCCCCAGGGTCACTGGATGATGCCAGGTACCATTTCCCATACATTTTTTCATTTCTCTCAGCATTCTTTTTGTAATACATTATATAAGACAGAGCAAATGGCAAGTCCCCATAAAGAGGAACTCACAGTGTGCTGCAGAAATGAGGCATGAACTCCACGGAGTCTGTGACAGCCTCATCAGGCTGTGTGGGCAGGACTAGAACAGGGGGTTGTGCCAGACCATTGATCTCCAAGAACGTTTCTTATTTTAACTTCAATGAGGAAAGATTTGCTTACCCATCAACATCCTGCTGTAGCTGTGGGTTCTGCTGTGAGCCAGGAGGCACCTGCAGCCAGGTGAAGTGCTCAGGCACCTGCAGCCAGGGGATTGCAATGCCCAAATCACACTGCTGCTGTCCTGGAGGTGACAAAAACCCGTCTCTCAGCCAAACAATGGGGTCAGCCCTGAGGCATTAAAAGGAAAAAGCAAGGATGTGTGAAACTGTGTCCCTGAAGAAGAGGCTCCAAGAAGTTTTGCACGAAAACTCCTGGAATTTCCCCCACATGTCAGAGCTGCCTGCTGAGCCAGGGCAGGAGCCAAAGGTGAACTAAAGCCACAAAAAGATTTTAAATTCTTATCAACCATTGCCTTATCTACCCATCAGCTTTTGGTTCAACTGCCATGACCAAATCATCTGTGGAAAGGGAATATCCACTCCAGGAGCTGGTGTGACAGCAAATGCTATTTCACAGATCTTGGCTGCCTCGAACATTTATAGTAAAAAGCACAGCAAAAAAAAAAATGCCTTGGCCTGTTCTTATCTCTCACATAAAGACACAAAAGTGAAAAAGAGAAGGCTGGAATTTTTTACACAGTGTCTCCTTAAAGACTGAACTGCAAACATCATCCTCTCCATTTATATCCATGCCGGCCAGGCAAAGGCTTTTAGGACAAAGGATGGTTTAATAAACAGACATTTATAACAAGTGCCAGAGCTTGCAGCTTCATCATCTGGAAAAGAGTCGATTAAACCAAGTGAGAAACTCCCTGATCACTAAAGGTGTCTAATGGAATTAAAATTGAATTATATCATGATTAATATCTTCACCAGCATGTTCAGCTGTACTCCTTTCTCTCCCTAAAATCTGTCTGTGGGAAACAGAGCATAAAAAGCTTAGAGGGGGGGAAAAAAGGCTTTAAAAGTTTGGGTAATTGTTCCAGCTCACCAAAGTTTCTCAGTAAAAGCAGCTGTGAGGTCCCAAAGAGGATCTCGGTGCTCTCCTGTGCTCACTAACCTGTGCTGGAACACAGCACTCGCTGTGCCTCTTGTGAATTCTCCTCCTTGAAAGGGAACAGGGATTCCAGCAGCACATCCCAACACAGCGCTGGGACAGGGCACAGGACCCAGCCAGCCTCTGCTCTCAGTCTCACAATTCCCTGTCATGGAGAGGAACATCCCTTCTCTGCCTCCTCCCTCCGGGTGAAATCCCAATCCTCACTCACTCCCTGGGCTCTGAGATCCAAGCTTTGCTCTTTGCCAGAGTTTTTGGTAGGTTTTGTTTTTAACTCTCACCATTGGGAGGGAATGTAGTCCTCATGTGCAGTGAGGTTGGCACATGTCTGCAAGCAGAAGCATTTGTGCTGCTGAACCCTGGCAGGCTGAACATTCCTGAGGCACAGAGCACAGCATCCACCACTAAAAACCATTTACAAGTTCTTAGCACGAAAGAAATATTTCCCATTAGAGGCCTAACAAGAGCTGCCTGGAAAATTGTTTTTCCTCTCAATCTTCACACAATAGCTGCTGGCAATAAATCTCCCCATCAACACTGGGCAGTTCTAAGTGCAGTCACTGTGTGAGAAGAATCCAAACAAAGTGACAATACTGAGCTTTAAAAGCATTTTGGAGGAAGATGAAAAGGAAGAAATTGTTAAACTACAGCTGTGGAAGAGGCTGAGGAGCTTTTGTGTGACCATCTCACACCCGCAGTGACCCCACAGAGCAGCAGCTCCTGCAGCAGAGCCTCCAGCTCGTGGCAGTCCCTGAACAGCTCTGAGATGACAGCTTGAGGTATCTCCACTCTGGAAAGAGACTGTAAAATCTTTTTCCATACAGAAAAACCTCATGGTGCTGATTAACTGACCTGGAACTGATGGGTCTTGAGAGACTTGAGAGAAGCAGGGATGAAAGGCTGGGTAGAGAACACCAACTTCCCCTTCCTTGTGAGCTGGCTCATGTGTGAGCCATTCCTGCACTCGTGTGTGTGAGCACCTCAGGACAGGGATGTCCCTGTGCCAAGGAGCTGGAGCTGCTCCAGACGAGCAGAAAGACCCATCCCAAATCATCTGAAGTGGGAGCTGAAGTGTCAGAGAAGGCCTCGACTCTCAGCGGCGTGGGTGTGATTGCATCAAACTGTAATGAAGAAAATCCATCTCCAAAATCCAACTTCAGGAACAGTAACTGAACAGCTTCCTCCAATAAATGCCTTCCCAGAGCCCAGCTGCAACTTCCTGCTGAGAAATATGGGCACCACCTAATCCCCACTTCTGTTCTTGAGCAAACACCGTGACTGTGCATTAGAAACACCAAACTAAATTAACACCAGTGTCCATGCCAATTATTCCAATTAAACTCTCTTCTAAGAGCCAATTACCACCCATTTTATTAAATGAAAACATTTTCAAACAATACTCCCATACGGAGCTCTCAGCCCAGATGCAGTTATGCACTTCACACATCGGTGCTGGACACTGGGCAAAGAGTTTCTCTCTGTTTCTGCAATGCCCTACAAACAGAGTTTGTCTGAAAGGAGATTTAGGTGGTGTTTTAGCTCTGAAAAGCTGTATGTGGGACCCATCTGCAGGTGCCTTTTCTGTTTAAACAGCTTTTTGCTCACCTCCAAACCAACACGGTGCATCAGTGAAAAGGCCACTCTGGACTTCACTTGCTCTGGGCAGGACTGAGGCATTCAGCACTGAGGCAGAGTGGCTCGGGCAGGCAGGAGTGATGTGAGCTGGAGCAGGATTCCCACTGCTCCGGGGAGCTCACGCTCCATCAGGCTCCGTGCTGGAAAAACGCCCACTTTTGGCAAAGCCCTGCCTCGCTCCGTAAACATTTCCCTGGGGGATTTTTTTCCTGCTTTCTGTCAGGATAACACATTTCTCAGCAGTGTCACTCCTGCCCACAGCATGGCAAGGTCTCAAGCTGACATTTGCTAAACTTCTTCACCACCTGCTCCCCAGAAATATTCGTCTCTCCTAGACAGAGGAGACCTTTTCCCTGACAGCTCCTGCCACCAGGGAGGTGGCACGTACCTGCACGGAGCCACCAAGCTCCAGCTGCTGCCTGGCACCCCAGCAGCGGGTGCTGGAGCCACAGGGGCACTGCCCTGTGCTGAGGCTCACGCAGGGCTGGGAGCAGCTTTGGCAAAGTCCACTTCTGAAGGCAGAAATTGCAGCAGAGAGCTGAAGGAAAGCCGTGCCTTTGCCACCAGTCGCTGGTGGAGCAGCTCCGTGGCTCTGCCCACGGCCCAGCAAGGAGAGCTCCTGCCTGGAGGAGCTGCTGCATCTGCAGAGCCACACTTGGCTGCTCTGGAGGCTGCGTGGGCTGCAGGAAATGCTGCAGAGGTGTCTAATCCAAACACAGCCACAGCCTCCCCAGCGCTCTGCCGAGCCCCAGCGCTCCGGGATGGGGAAACACCAGCCCGACAGCCCGGGAATGGGAATGGGAATGGGAATGGGAATGGGAATGGGAATGGGAATGGGAATAGGAATGAGCTGGGGAATTGACCCTGGGAGCCACAGGGTGAGGCACAGGGAGATCACCACCCTAAGAAATCCACACCCAAACCCCATGAACCCCGGCAGATCCCAGTCACGGTCACTCACAGAGGGCACGTTTGGGGTTGGCCTCACCTTAAAGTGAAGCTTTTTTAAGAATCCTGCTGCTGAAGCAGTGCCTGAGAGCACACAGCACCCCTGCCCATCCCCAGAGGTGCAGGAGGGGGACAAAGCCCATCCTGGAGAGAGGAACTCATCACAAACCAGGAGTGGCTTTGAGGGAACCTGGGGGTTCTCTCAAGTGGGAAGAGGAGAAAACAGCACACAAGGAAGGGAGGATCCAACCTGCAGACCCATGTTTAACTCCAGGAGTTTGGGACATGCAGAGAGGAGGGTGGCAGCAGCTTCCTCAGGCCCCTCGCTGGGTGGAGGGTCCCAGTTTCCAGCCTCGGTGGCTGCCTGGACAGGAGACAAGGACAGACCCACTCCTGGCTCCCCTGGACCCCACAGACAGCGTACCCAGCATCTCAGGGACAAACACTCCACAGCAGCCAGCTTAGCGTAAAGCCACCACCAAAAGCTCAAAGACAGGTGACAGCAGAGGGGCCAGGAGAGAACAAGAAAATGCCAATTTGCCTGGATTTGTGGAGGAGCTGGACAGGAGTGAGGAGTGCGCTGGCCTCCAGAGGGCCCCTCTGCAGTGAGATGGCAGAGCAGCAGAAAAACCATCGTGAGAAAGGAGCACGAAATCCTGCCCAGCAAAGCAGGGCAGCGGGGCACGGAGAGAGGGACAGACCCTGGCAGCCCCAGGGCAGAGGTGTCACACAGGGGACAGCCTGTGTCTGAGATGGACACCCCCAGTGACAGCAGGAGGTGTGCAGAGCACAGGGGACACCTGCATCTGCTCCACCCTTCATGTGACACCCAGACCCCCGGCCAGGGACACAAACCCCTCTCTGGGTGGCAGAGGGAAGAGTCCCAGCCCTGCTCCTCACCCTACAGAAGCCCCAGTGCCAGGGAGCTCCAGCTCCATCCCACCAGAGCGTGCCACACACACAAGGGCAAGGTGGCACAGTGACACGGTGGCACAGTGACATGGGGCAGGCAGGCAACACCTCAGCAGAGCCCAGCTCCACGGAGAAAACCAGGATATTCCTGCAGGATAACACAGGTACACACCCAACCCTCTCTATTTCTTATCCTGTTCCACGGGGGGAAACATCACAGGAAAAACGTGGGGCGAACACCAGTGCTAGGTACCCCGACACGCAGAAAATGCATCTGGCTGCAGAAAATGCATCTGGCTGCAGAAACTTCCATCCCTGCACCGAGGGCTGGCACCCAGCAGGCTGGGACTGACCACAGAGGGATGGTCCTGCGGATGCCCCAACCCCCGGGTGTTGTGCCCATCCACAAACTTTGCTCCTCTCACAAAACTTCATTTCCATGTCCCGGTTGACGGTCAGCAAACAGCTCCAGGCTGTTTTCTCCTGAAGGGAGATGAGCAGATGGTCTGTCTGGAGCAGGACAGAAGTAAGACCAAGCAATTGTGGCCCCAGTGCAAGTCCAAGGAGGCAAAGCCAACTCAAAGCTCCTGGAGTTCTTCCAGAAAGCCACGGATGGCCCTTGCAGAGCCCGTCTGCCCCTGCACCACATGGCTGATGGAGTTTTAGAGCAGAAAATAACTCTGAAAAATGCTTGCAAGAGTTGCTTCACCCACTAGTCCAGGCCTCAGGCTTTAAAGGACAAGTTTTCTGAGTTTGAGAAGTTTGGAAAACACTGAACATTGGAAAATGTTCCTCTCATCTGCTGGTAATGTGCTAACACCTGTGGCATTTCTGCCTCAGGGAAATGCTGAACCTGCCAGGGGATCTGCCAGCCTGAAAATCTCCTTCCAGCCCTCTGGCTATGCAGGGGAGATCTTAAGACTTTGCCACTGAGGTTGTGGGGACAGCACAGAGAGCAGAGTCTGCCACAGACTGGCACCACAGGGACCTGCCTGCTCCAGCGGGCTGGACTTTGATCATCACTCTGCAGTAAAACAGCCAGCCATAAATTTGCTAAAATGGCAACAAAAAGCTTCACAAACAGAAGAAATGAGGTCATGGAGCTGATTAAATTCCGTAGCAACGGAATCTAAACTCTGAACTCTCTGAAAGATTTTTTTAATTGCAGCAATGCAGCAAATTAATGGACTGATAATGGAGGAAATCTCTGGATTTGGGGACTGGGAGGCTGTGCTGCCAACCCTTGGTGGGCAACCTGAGAGCAGCTGGCAAGAGCCCTGCCCAGAGGCTGTGTGAGCCTCTCTGAGCTGTCAGCCAGGAGCACGATGGGGTCTTTTATTTGCACATGAACACCTCCACCTCTGCTCTGGATCCAGACAAGTGCCAGTGGAGCAGAGGCAAATGCAGCATGGCAGGGAAATCTGTGCTCGCTGCAGGGCTTCCCTGGCAACGTGTTCTCGTTTCTCTTGATAAGCAGTGCTGAAATAGTAAAGGATTGCTCCTGTCTGTTGGTGGGACTTCTCAGAACCAGAGATGGTTGGATTCAAATTCCAGCCTTTCATTCCTGTCTAAGCCCCTCTGCTGCACAGACTGCAATAAAATGGGTGAGATGCCTCACAGGAGCAGGTACAGCAGCACTCACTTATTGTAAATGCAGGTGAGCCTGGTGGGAAGAAGTGATGATGTCTGACTCCAGTTCAGAAGGCTGAATGATTTCTTAAATATAACTATACTATAATACATTCATATACTATATAAAGGAAGATATTAAAAACTACAAACCTACTTTTTCTAACTACCAAATCTAACTAATTAACAACTTAAAACCCTCTCTGAGAGTCCAGCCCCAGTGGATTGGATTGGCCATCAGGCTCAAACAATCCTCACCAGAATCCAACCAAGCAACACCCCAGGTAAACAATTCTCCAAACACATTCCACATGGGCAAAACAAGGAGCAGAAATAGAAATTGTTTTCTCTTTCTTTCCCCTGTGCTCCTCTATGAAAAATCCTGAAAGAGAGAAGAATGTGCCTGCCACACCAAGTTATTCAGACTCTGCTGCTGATCTCTGTCCCCACGGCCACACAGGGGTCTGAGGGAGCACAGCTCACACCTGAGCAGGGCTGGCACCAGCACAGGGCTGGGCACAGGGCAGTGGAACCTCTGTGTCCCCCCAGGCTGCCCACAGGGGATGCCCGAGCTGCCTGCACACCGCCAGGCACCGAGCAGGTTGTGCAGAGGAAAATGAGCAACACCTTCAGAACAGCAATAAATGATTTCCCTTGGGAACAAAGATGCAACTGTGACGAGAGAAGGTGGTGGGCAAACACAGCAGTAAAATTTAATGCATTCTCTGCAATTACAGCTCCAGCTGCCAGGTTGTTTCCCGTGCTGTCACTACAGCAGTGCTGACAGGTCTGGTCCCAGCCCGACCTTGCAGCCTCACCCCAAGCAGCAGAGCCCTGCTGGGATCCCTGCAGCCACAGGGCCTGGCTGTGCTGACAAACAGCAGGAATGTGCACCCCAGCTCACACTCCTGCTACATCCCTGAGCTGAAGAGACCCTGGGAGACCCCTGCCAAGGTTTGACATCCAGCCAGGCTTCTCCCCTGGCTCCCAGCTGGGAGCTGCTCCTGCCCTCTCCCAGCAGGCACAGGAGCTCCAAGGAGCCCCAGGCAGAGAGATGCACCAGCAGCCCCAGAGATGCCCCACCAGACTCCAGAGCCGTGCCAAGAACACCTGGAAGGAGTTTTATCCCAGCCAGGACTCCAGCATTTCTCATGCCCCTCTGTGCTCCCTTGACAGGAAATTTTTCAATCAGGACTTTCAGTCCTGTACAACCAGTTGAGGGGAGCAAAACAATTCCTTTAGCCCAAGTGTTTAATTTGCCATGAGTTAGGTCAACACCAGCCCCCAGGGGCTGCCCTGGGAACGTGCCCACCTCACCCAGCACCTGCAGACCCCTTCCCGTGCTCCCCCTGCACTCAGCCAGGCATCTTCAACACCTTGAAATGCTGTTTTCTCTTTCCAGCCCATTCCCCCAACGAATAGAAAAGAAACCAAAGGGAAAGTAAATAAATGGGAAAAGAAAACCACCCCAGGGAGCGACGGAAATTTGAGCCCACAGTGTTAAATTGCACTAAATAACTGAAAATCAATGTTGTTCTTCCTTTTCCTCAGGGCACAGCCATACACAGCAGCACTCCAGGGACACCTCTGCTCATTCCACCAGCCTGCTACGTGCACTTTCTTTTATTGCAAGCAAGGGCCCACTGCTGACAGTGAAAACAATATCCCTGGAAAAAAGCAATGGCCATTTTTAAAAATAAAATAATAGTTACAATTACAAGAGAACTGTGTTTCTTCTTTGCTCTATTACTCTCATAATTTTCCTAATTCTCCTGCTAATGTCCAGAGGTACCTGCCTTGAGATGAAGACACAAGAGCACACCAATAGCTACCAGGAAACATCAATTAAAAAACTCCAAGCAGCACTGCAATTAAGACACAGCATTGGGAATCATCCCTGCAGCCTTTCGGAACAACTGGAAAAACAAACCTCAATTAAGAATGCTATCATTAAAAAATCTGCAAACACAAAAAAACCCAAATCATTTTTATAGAGCTGCCTCAGGCTTCCAATGCACTTCATCCTGGTGCATCCCACCTGGAGCTGGGCTGAGGAACCCAGTGGCAATATCTGTTGGTTTTGCCTCAGTTAAGGGTGAGGAGCTGCTGGAGAGGAGGTCCCCACTCCAGGCAGGGCTGTGCAGGGTGGGTTTCATGGTTACTGCAGATTTAGGAACACCAGCACGCTGCCCTAGGAGATTCCCCCACCCTGCCCAAGCCCTGCTGCTCTAGACCCACCACACCACGTTCCATGAGAGCCAGGGGGTGACTGGAGGCCTGGGATGCTCCTTCCCCCTGGATCCAGAGCAGGAGCGAGGAGGAGCACGGCTTGTCCAGCCTGCTGCTCCTGGCCACAGCTTCTCCAACAGCTCAGATGGATCTGGGGACTGAACTCAGCCTTGTCCACAGCCTTGGCTGGCACAGCAGAGCTGTTGGCATCTGCTCTGGAAAGAGCCACACCTGCAGGTGCCACACGCCTGCCTGGCCGTGCTCCCTGGCTCAGGAGCACACAGGGATGGCCCCAGAGGGAGCAGGGATGGCCCCACAGGGAACAGGGATGGCCCCACAGGGAACAGGGATGGCCCCACAGGGAACAGGGATGGCCCCAGAGGGAGCAGGGATGGCTCCAGGGGCAGCAGGGATGGCCCCAGAGGGAGCACACAGGGATGGCCCCAGAGGGAGCAGAGCTCCTGCCAAAGGCTGGTTGTCTGGCAGGGGCAAACTCCTGCTTGTGCTGTCACACAGAAACTTCCTGACAAACCCTTGGCTCAGGGAAACAGCCTGATCTAATTGATAACTGTTTTGCTTTTGCTTTGCCAGGGGGAAAAAGCAGAGGAGAAGCAATTTAATTCTGCTGGACACACAGGCACTCCCAAGCTCCTGTTTGGGATCCCGCCACCTTCACCAGTGAAATCTGTTGGTTTGCCCAGGTGTCATCACTGAGCTGTCCCTTGAGAGATTCTGCACACAGGGATGGTGGAAATAGGTCTAAACACCATTATTGAGGGAAGGGATATTAACAATAGCATCCATCCTTCTTTACAAGCAAGGGGTCAGACTGCTGGGGAATGAAGAGCCTTCCCCAGGGGAATTTTGTGGCACACAGGCACCAGAGCTGAATCTCCTAATTCCAGGTACAAACCTTCACTGGCACAGATGCTACAGCCTGAGCAGACTTTGCACTGACTTAAAATATTGGTCATTACCTCACCAGCAGAGAAATAAATGTCTCTAATTTCTGGATACAAATTGGAATTTTCAAATTGACATCTGCATCTCCCAAATAAAATGAGGAAAATTGCCCATTAAATCAAACAGCAATGAAGTGAAGACTCAGCCACAGAACCTGCCTCGGGAACACAAAACTAGCCAGCTCCATTAATGTAATGATGCATTTTGATGAGGAACTCACTTGGGGCATGTTAGCATGAAAACTGCAGGGATGAGATCCTCCAAGGCTGATGGTGCAGCACTTCACTTTGCTCATGCCAAGCATAATCTGACCTAAGATTTAGAGCCACCACTTAGTGACAAATTAAAGAGACAAAGACCAGATGTTAGGTCACAGACAAAGAAGTTGCAAGACTCTAAAAAAAACGAAAGGAGAAACTTAAAAGAATTTGTCCCGGTTGTCAAAATCCTCTTTTCTTGGTTATGTAACATCCAAAATATCTTTGATTAGAAATAGGAGATGTTAAAATTTTATAGAGAAGTTGCTGAATTCTTCTGCACAAGGAGCTTTTCTAAACATTCTCATCCATCCAAATGATTTTTTGCCGATAATTAGCCTCAGAAAAATGCACTTAATCAAAGTGACATCCATTGCCTCTCCCTCCTGTAAATAGGACTGTGGCTTCTGATGATGCTTTTCTGGAAAGTGTTCAGACTATTCAAATTAAGCAACAAATAAGCTCCTAATGACACTTTGCTGAGATACAGTTTAATTTTATTTATGGGCTTTTTTTATACATGCCCCAACCCATCTGTCAGCACTGTCCAAGAAAAGAGAATGCAGATGAAAAACTGCCATAGTCAGGACAGCAAACATCAAAGGGATGCCACAGCTTGGGGTATGAAACAATATTTATCCATCCAGCAGATGTGCTTTCTCAGCTGCCTTTAATCAGCCCTTGCAGCATCACTTCAGAACAGGAGCCTGGCTGGCAGCCCCAGCCCCAGCCCCAGGGATGCTGTGCTCAGCTCCTGCTCCCTTCCCCAGCACCCCTGGGTGCTTTGCTCCCACAGCTGCCTGGCACAGGGGATTCCCATGCCCAGAGGAGCCAGGAAGGTGAAAAGGCAGCCAGGCCCCAGCAGGGTTTGTGCCCCAGCTCTTCCCCTTCTCTTTGTTACAGGCTCAACATCTCAACTCTGCCTTTGCTGGTGCATCCCAGAAGCTCCGGGTGCTTCCATGTCCACAAAACCTCAGTGAGGTAAGGAAGGCAGCACTGCCAGGAGCAAGCAGAACAAATCCATTTTTCTCCCAGTATTGACACTGACAGCACCTTCCAAATGGGAAAGAAACTTCTGAACTAGGCAGGACTAACGCCAGGCAATGGAGGCAGCTGCAGGGTTCCAAAGAGAACCTTCCTCCCCAAACAGAAATCACCTCCCAGGCCCCAGCGGCCGGATCCTTGCCCTGAGAGCTGTTTGTAGCCTCAGAATTCAGAGCTGAATGACACCAAATCCTGCTTCTCCACCCAGAGACCTGCCTGGCAGAAATGTCAAGCCCAGAATTCGAACACAGCTGAGCCCAAAGCCTTCCACCGTCTCGTGGCAGGGAGCTCCGAAATCAGTAAGATGATCCTGAAAGGGGCACTTGGACTTGACAAGTCTAGATTTGCTTGTCATTAGGCTTTTCTCTCTCTGTCTCACAAATCCATTTTCCTCCCACATTCCCTTCCCAGCCAGCCGTTTCCTATTTGTTTGCTGGCCAATTTATTGCATCCACCACAGGATGTTCAAAGTGTTATTTAATTCTCCTGTCAATCAGTCCACCTGCCAAAGAGCAAGCCCTGCTCGGATCGACTGCGTTCATCTTTCACACTACAAAAAGTAAATTAGGAGCAGTCTAATTTACCCATTCCACCTCACTTTCAGTGATTAGTTCCTTCTGTTGCAGAGGTTATCCAGACCCACTCTCTCCTCCTGCTGTACCACAGCTCTCTAATTATCTACTTGTTCCAATGAGCTCTTATCTCCTCAAGCTCCAGCATTACCTCATTCCAGGGTTGGTGTCTCTTCAGCATCCTCTGTGATGAGGATGCACTAATTCATCTCTAGCAGGAACAGTTTTTAACTCTCCAGAAGCAGCAAAACCCAGGCTCCCCTTTGGCCTCCCATCCTTTTAGTCTTTGCTGACCCCAGAAACCTCCTCACTTCCAGCAGCACACTCATTCCAGGGTAATGTTCCAAAGCAGACATTTGAAACACTAATTTTAAGCTTTCCTTTGACAAATAAACGAGATATTCAGCGTTGTGGGTGTTTTCCTTCAGTGCTTCATCTCCAAGTCCAGCGAGCTCTACTTCACCACTCACAGTTCCCCGCAGAGTTTCCGTGGGGGGATTTTCCTCAGCACGTCCCTGTCAGGGCTGTAGCAAAGCTCTTCAAAGCACAGCTCTGAGCTGCTTATCATCCACAAGCACAGCAAAGCCAAAAAGTCTTTCTGCTTCTCGTGTTTTTCTTTGCCAGCCTAAATCAGCTCCTGATTCAGTGGGTTTGGAGCAGGCTAATGAACTAGTCATAATTACTCCAGCGAGCTCGATTCAGCCACAAGGTCCCACTATTATTAATGACTTGGACTGGAATTTAGGCCTAACAGCAGCATTTCCCAAAGCCCACAGCTCATCTCAGCTCCCAGGGAAGCCAAGTGGACTCCAGTGAACAGCAAATGTGGGCTCAGAGGTCTCTATGCCCCCACACAATGAAATTATCAGTGTTTTCCAGATGAAGGGGAAATCAAACAACTCAAGGAAACAGCACAGAGCCAGTCAAACTGAGATATCTTGAGAAACAATGCTAATGAATTCTTGAGAAACAGGGCTAATGAATTAACAAAACAACCCAGAGTATCTCCACATTAAAATTAAAGAGAGATGCTGAATCAGAAAGACTCAAATCTAGAGGAAAATGAAGGTTAAGGGGTGTAGCCAGAGAAATACAGAAAGAACACAATCTGCAATTGCCATCTTCCGTATTTCAGATGCTTCAGAATACTTAAATATGGAAACTATTAAATCTTCAAACCTGACCAAATGAGCCATATCACAACCATTCTGAAACCCAGACATTTTCTGCAGCAGGAATTTCCTGTTAACTTCCCACTTGGTGTCATAAAACTATATTAATGTTTAAGTGTCTGTTAAGGAAATCTGGGCTTTAAAACCTCCAGGATCACAGATTCCTTTTTGAGCCAGACCAATTTTATGCAGCGATAAAAGTTAGGAACACTTATAGAGAACATTTGTAAAACCCACATTTACAGTCTCAAAGCCAAATTCATTCTTTTTTTTTTTTTTTATGATGCTTGCACATATTAAAAAAAAAATAAGAGAAACGTACAAAAGCCTTGATGCAGGTGTACCAGGCACACAGTAGCTAGTCAAGGACTAACCAGTAATTGAAAGTGTTTTTTACCAACAGGAATTACATCTCTCTGTGTTTGCATCACACAATTAATTGGTGGGGAAAGATAAAAATCTGACTCCCCATTAGCACTGCAGCTCCTGAGTATTTATGATATGAGCAGAGTCGAAGGGAAGGTGCTTGTTCCTCTTGATTTAACTGCTCTGCCCATGGAATTCTCTTGCCACTCATGGCATTCCCTCTATTGCTCACTCAACCTGGGGATAAATCCCAAGCAGGCAGGAACAGCAGGCTGGTGCTCAGCACAAAAAAGCCATTCCTCTGTTCATCCCAAGGAAGGGAGAGCGGCACCGCCACCCCGGCAGCTCTTCAGGGTCACCCTGCTGCCACGACAGCACCCGAGGACAGCCTGGAGGAGCCATCCCTGCTCAATAAATGCTTGTCAGCCCAAATTCCACCCGTGGTGGCACACAGAGTTCCACCGGCCCCTCGCTATCCCACGCATGGATTCCTTGTCCTGCTTGCCAGCCCCTGATGGACTCCAGGACATGGAGAGCTGCTTGCACAGCTCCGCTGGCCCGGCACCCGCACAGCTCCCAGCGCATCCAGCACCCCGGGGCACCCCCGGCCTCCACCCTCCACACACCCCGGCGGGGATGGATCCCGCACATCCCGGCGGGGATAGATGGATCCCGCACATCCCGGCGGGGATAGATGGATCCCGCACACCCCGGCGGGGATGGATGGATCCCGCACATCCCACCCCAGCAGCCCCGGAGCCTGCCCGGCCGCCAGCACCGCGGAGAGCTCCGTGCCGGGCGGGAGCAGCACCGCGGAGAGCTCCGCGTCCCCTCCCCGCCGTGTCCCGCCGTGTCCCCATCCCCGCATTGCCCCAGCTCTGTGTCCCTGCCGGCGGTCGCTGTCCCCCCGCCGCGCCCCGAACCTGTCGTCGCTCTGGAAGGACTGGTCCCCCAGCAGCAGATCTCGGAAGCGGTACCGGGGCGGCAGGGGCAGCACCTCGGACTCCAGCTCCGTCATCTTCAGGGAGGCGATGTCCAGAATGACCCCGCTCTTGCGGCTCCCGCCGCCGTCCCCGCCGCCGCAGCCGCCGGGCGACGAGAGCCTGCGGGAGAGAAGGGACAGCGGCAATGGGGGGGACACGGGGGGCCCTGCCCTGCCCTGCCCTGCCCGCCCCCAGCGCCTCCTCCGGGGCCGGCCCCGCCACCCCCCGCACCCCGCCGCGTTACATTGCGGGGCAGGCGGCCGTGCCCGCCCTGCAGAGCGCTGCCCCCGGGGGCATGGGTGCCTCGGGGCTCCCGGCCCGGCGGAGCGGCCGGCGGGGCGGGCAGCGGCCCCGGAGCGCCCCGGGCTCAGGACATTCGCTGCTCAGCTGGAGACCGACGGAGAGCAAGAGGAGCCAATGGAGAAACCCAATTGCCGGCAGGAAATAAAACTGCTCGCAAGAGAATCCAGAGCCGACAGCCAAAGGCAGAGCCACCCCCAGCCTCCCCCCGCGATGAGAAGTAGGGATGGGAGGCAGGCGAGGCGATGGCTCCACAACCGTGCTGGAAGGAGAAGCACAACCTCCTCTCCGGACTGCTGGCACTTAAATCATCTGAACAAGCCGGGATTAAATGAGGAACCGCGAAGGCTGATGACTCAGTCACCTGTCCGGCTGCCAAGTGTCGTGGCCAGGAGGATACATCACCCATCCCCTGGCATGTCCGTGCCTCCGATCAGGGGTGGGCAGCGCCGGGGAGAGACCCAAGGTGATGGCTCAGACAGCTGCGTGTGGCCACGGCACACAGAGAGGAGATTAAACCCAGCCAGCCCTCGGGAGGTTATTTCAGAGGGTTAAGGGCTTTCTTTGGTCTCTTTTCTCAAAGCACATTCAGCACCAGAACGTGGGTACATTCCTGCTGCCCACATCCACTCGAGCTACCCATCACAGCAGATTGGGGTTACACTGAAACTTCCCAAAGCAGCAAAGCCATTCATTGCAGAGACCCCAAAGGCAGCAGCCCAGCTCCTGATCGTTTCTGGCTGGGCTTCATCGGTGAAATTCATCCATGCCATGAGAGGAGCTCCAATTTCACAGACTTTGTGGGAAGAGGGGAGGACAGGGCTTGGAAGAGCAGCCGTGGTGCCTCTGAGCCGATTCTTCATCCCTCACACGTAACTCTGGAGTGTGAGGCAGCAAAGAGCTGAAAGGCTCCAACTCCTGTCTGATGCACTTCCAAGAGCCTCTCCATGTTCATCCAAAGCCTCTCCAGCTCATTCCCAGCTTCTTCCCACAGCTTTGCCTCCAGCACACCCTGCACAGGCTAAAGGCAGGGGAAAGAGCCTCCAGCAGCTGGATGCTGAACTGGCACTGAGCACAGACTGGGGGCTGCTGCAGGATGGGAGCTCAGGCTCCTCTCATCATCTTTTATCTTTAACAACCACACCCCTGTAAATCACTCCCGGCTGACCAGACTCCAGAGTCCTGCTCAGCTGCTGTTCTGAGTTTCCAGAAGAGCAATGGGTGTGCAGAATTCCAGCTGAACACAGCCCAGCCCACCCTCAGCGCTTCAGAGGGTTCTCACTGCTGCTATTTGCCACTTCATTCTGTCCCCCCCAGAGCTCCTTTAGCTGCCCTATGCACGGGCAGCCCAGGCTCTGCACTGACTAATGCATCTGTGCAGGGCCTTGGCCATCAGGGAGGTTATTCTATGCTACTCATTGATCCAAAACTTGGCCTTTAAGATCAATCAAGCCAAGCTCCTGTCAACTCAAGCACTCCCTCCGGATCCACGGATATAAACAGCGAAGTTTGCTGACCACCTCTAGCTCGTGTTGCAAAGGAGGATCTAACATTAAGCACAAAAAAAAAAAAAAAAAGCCATAATTAAGTCTTTCCTCTTAGAGCTTAACTGTGATAAATTAGGCCAAAAGCACGCCGTTTCTAGGCCATCAGGACAGCATTCTGAAACTCAGATTTCAGCGTGACAAAATGCAATTTTTAAAAATCATCCACCCTGTTATTGTAGCCACGGTTTAAAGAGGGGAACCAGGTGCCTGGCTCCAAATGGGGGTGATTATAATTGTGTTTGAGGAGACTGTCACACCCAGAGCTCTCTGGTGATTCTGAAGTGCCTGTTTAAAGGAGCACCTTGTTTCCTTTCCCAGAGGAAAGGAGTGCTGCAGCTGCAGAGCCCTGGACACGCTGCCTGCCATGGGGAAAGGGCATCTTTACCCCCAGCTGCCACCCTGGCTGGCACTGCACAGCTCCTGTGGGTCTGGACGGGCAGGGCCACCCTTACCTGCCCCTCTGGAGCTGTGGATGCTCCCAGCCATTCCCAGCCATTCTCCTCGTTATCAAACACAGATCTTTGGGGGCTGGGTGCTGTTTGGTTTTATTATTTCTACAGGATTCTGTCCCAGTTCAATCAATCCATCTCTCCTGGCCTCAGATCATGAACCAAAGCAAATATTCACCACTGCCCTTTATCAGCATTTAGAAACTGTAGTAAAATCCAATAATATCAGTAGCTCTGGAAATACAATATCTGCTATTTGCATCTGAGCTCCTTCTCCCATTGGCGGTAGCAGCTACACTTTGAATGTATTTTCTCTTATTCTTGCATACAAAATCATTCAGCATTTTTAAATTTTGGCACGTTTGTTTATTCTGCACGAAGCCTCACTACAAGAAATGCTGCATTTTCTTGCTTGCCACAATGTCTTTATCAATTGCACAGTGACTTTGAGATGTTGCACATCGATGTCTTAGACAAAAGTGCTCCTGCAAGACACACAAATCTCCTGACACTGGCACAGAGGATTTACAACCTCTCCTCCCAAACACAGGGATCCTGAGCTATGGAAATGCCACAGCAACCTGGCTACTTCTTCAAAGCTGTAGTGGTATAAAATAAAAAATTCATGAACAAGCTCATTTATTGCATAGTCTACAAATACTACTGAAAAAAAATAATAATCCTGGAGTGGTTTATAGCTAAATACAGATCTGCAGCTTTATTTTTATCATCCCTTTCCTTCCTTCCTCCAGAAGCACGTACCACTAAAGCAGCGTGCTGCCATCAGCATATGGAAACCTCCACACTCTTCCACTCTCTGCTACGGCAGCATCTCCCTCCCAGCTTGGCCAGCTGCCATGGGGAGGGGACATGGCTCTGCTCAGCCTCCTGGGGGTGCTGGGGCTGGGCCAAGCCCTGTGTGACCCCCAGACCCCCCTGCTGCTCTCTGCTCCCCTCAGAGCCCCTGCAGACCCCTCAGTGCCCGGTTCAGTGGGCACACGGAGCCCCAGTGCCACGCCTGCCTCGCCTCCTTCCATCCTCCCTGTGCCCTTGCTGGTCCCAGTTGGCACAGCCAGGGGCACCTCGCTGCTGCCAGCCCCGTGCCCAGGGCACAGCACCAGAGAGGGATGGGGTTTGTGGCTCTGCAGTGCCCCTGCTCCCTGCAGCTCCTCACAGCTCCTCACAGCCAAGAGACAGCTTTTCCTCAGAGGAAAATCCACAGGCAGGGAGCTCCTTGTCGTGAACATCAGGATTTCCATTATTATTTGTAACTACGTCTGTCAAAGAAGAGGAAGGACACAACCCCAGTTCCTCCTCTGCTTCCTCGCACGCTGCACACCACAAAAACCGCAGGGCACCCTCCTGCTTCCCACCACAGAGCAGTGCCAAACCACAGAGCCCACACTTGTGCTGTGGGGGAGCTGCCCACACCCGCCAGGCACCTTCAGGAGCCCCAGAGCTCTCAGGGACACCTCTGCTCTGCCAGCACCAAAAGTTCCTGGAGGATACGCTCCTCCTCTCCCCCTGAGGGCTGGGCTGTGCAAACAGAACCCATGAACCCACATTTGGGGCAAGTTCTTGCATAACCTCCAATCCAAACCTCTCCTCTCCCACTCCGAGCTGTAAAAGGAGCCAGAGGCAGCAGGTCCTGCTGGCAGCCATCTGTTCTAGCTCCATCCTTCCCCCAGGAGCATGGCCAGGGAGCCTGGCTGTGCCACCAGGAACGCCAGTGCCTCGTGTCCAGCACCAACAGCCCCTCCTCAGGCCAAGCCACTTCGGGTTTTGGGCCCCAGCACTGCCTGCAGCACCCCAGGCAGCTGCTGCTGTGCCTCTGTCACCTCTAAGGGCATGGAGAGGACAATCCCTGGCTGAAACAGTGGAGCAGAACAACACACGGGGTCTGACCTTTCTCTTGCTGTTGGCACCGACACAGGGCACAATCCCCTGGCAGAACCCAAGCTCTGGGCAGCAAACAGGCTGGGCAGAGCCTCCAGCTGCTCTCTGCTGGCCCAGACCATCACAGGGTGAGAGTATCTGGGTTGCACTCAGGGGTTGGGACACTTCTCCACAGGGTCCTTGGGTGCTCCAGGACAGCAAGGAGCACCTGGATGTGCTGCCATGACCAGAGTCTGGTCCTGCATCCTGTCCATCCTCAGCAAGCCCAGCCACCACCAGGCTCTCTGAGCCCTCCAGGGAGCCAAGCCACACAGGAAACACTGCCCTTTCTTTTCCTATAGTTATTTAAATATATACAATCATCTCATGTTTGTTTCTCCTCCCACAGCTCTTCTGGTTACCAGGTTACAGTTGTTCTCCCCTCTCTTTTTGGTTTGGGGTTTTTTTCCCCTCCCTGAGTGACATCCCTATGGGGTGTCTTTATGGCTGAAGTGCTTGGGGGCACAGATTTGGTCCCCAGAGCCAGGACAGGGCTCCCACACACCTGCAGGACAGGGCTCCCACACACCTGCAGGACAGGATTCCCACACCTGCACAGCATCCCCTGCCCAGGCACTGCCCCTCCATCCCAGCCCTGCAGGGACACCCCCATGGAAGAGTCGGGCTGCTGATTTCAGAGCTGATTTCTCTGCCAGCTCCTCCTCTCCCTGAGAGCAGCAGCCAAGTCACTGCTGGTTCTGCCTTGCCTTGTTGGGGAAGAGCCCCAGGTCTCATCCCTCTGTGCCACAGTGGTCACAGTCGCTGCTCATGGAGACACCGCCACTCCTACGATGGGTGTGGGTTTGGTATTTTTTGATTCAAAGAGTTTGAAGAGCTCTGAGGGATGTGAACAGGCCCAGCCCAACCCAAGTCATTCTTGCCATGAGCAGCTTCGGCTCAAGTGCTGTTTTGGGTACAAATCTGCAGAGCACACCCTCACACATCTCTATATACGCACACACTCACAGCATATGAAGTGCTTCAGCTCTCAGATTGAATCCAAATTCCCATCTCCACAGACAGCTGGACTGTCCACGTCAGGAGCTGCTGTTGCTCAGAACTTCCCCACAACTGCTGAGCCCTGTGACAAATCCATCCATCGCTTCGCTTCCAACAAGCACAGGCAATTTAGCACCACAGGCCTCGCACAGAAATTAGCATTTTGTGTGTTCCACGTGGAAAATGAACAGGAAGAGTGAGTCAGTGCAAAGCTCCACAAGCCTTTCCCCCGCTGGCAAATGCTATTTTCTAGAAGATAAAAGTAGAAATTGGACCTTCCAGGTCCAGAGCCACTTTCCTCATTAGACAGCCCTGCATTAGCAATGGAGCCTCACATCTCCCCATCCCCTCTGGCCCGGTGCACAGAAGGGTTTGTGTGACAGGGTAGAGCTCACAGGAGGCACAGCCCCACAGAGAAGCTTTTTCCCTCTTTTTTGATCCCACAGCAGCACATGAGTGGCAGAGGCAGCCCAGGTGACATTTTGCAGTCTGGCCCTCCCAGAGGGATCAGCCACAGCTCTGTCCAGAGCATCCTGTCTGCAGGGGCTGGCAGGGCTGGGGGTGCCCAGCAGGCACAAAGGCAAACCAGCCAGGCTGATGTCCCTGCAGACTGCAAAGCCCAAATAACACCGGGAAAAGCAGGGAGGGAAAGCACATCCTGGGCTCCTGGCAGGTGAGGGGACCAGCTCCCACTCCTCAGGCCTGGGCTGGGGTCTCCTCATCTCTATAATAAGAAAAACCAACCTGGAGGAGTGCAAGGTCTGGTGGAACCAACCTGAGCAGTCTGTGGAAGGTTCCCTGCCCAGGGCAGGGGGTTGGAACAGCAGGATCTTTAAAATTCCTTCAGCCCAAACCCTTCTGGGATTCTGTGACTTGCAACCTGTTCTATTCTAGTGTGTAAAAATGCAAATCAGCTCAGCTGATCACTTGCAGCACCACATCCCAAGCCTGCCTGCCTGGGGACACAGCTCTGCTCCCCACCCCAGTGTCCCTGGGCAGGGGGTTCTGAGGGCTCATTCCCAGCACCTCGCCCAGGAACGGCCTCGGGAGAAGGGACAAACCCAAAATGCTCAGCCTGGGGAGCCCAGGTCACCATCCCTACCAGGGAACTCCTGGCTCGGCCATCTCCAGGGCTATTTGTGGGTTACACCAGGCCCCACTCTGCTGTGGGAGCTGCTTGCTGAGCAGCAGGTTTCCCTGAGTGTCCAGCATGGACATCACCCCTTTTTCTGCCTGGGTTTGTAGGGTGGCCTGGGAGCACACACAAACTCTTCTAAAAGCTGAATCAACCCCAGTGCTCAAGAAACGAAGCAAGCAGGACTCAGTGCTGGAGAAACAATCCCTCGGGGGAGGCCCTGCCAGTCCCACTGGGAATTTTGGAGGCTGTGCACACCAAATTCCTCAGGAAAACCACCCAGCCTTTAACCACAGGGGGCTGGGATAACTCCAGGCTCACGATTCACACCAACCAGCCACGACAAATCTTAAACCTAAACAGATGAATAAACTAAAAAGGGAACAATTCCCTTGCCACAGCCTCCAGAGCTGCTCCTGGAGAGCCAATGGCCAACCCTCCACTCTTGTCTGTGTCTGTGACATCCCACAGGACACAATCCTGGCAGGAGCTCACTCCCCCTCACCCCAGACCATTACATCCCCAGCCACATTTGGCAGTGCCCAGTAGATTTCAGGCTCGTGTGAAAATAAAAATACTGCAAGATGGGGAAAGTGCTAATTGTTGCTAATAAACTGCTGGGAAAATTCTCCCTTCTGCTGCTACAAGCAGCAAGGGTTGGAGCATGGAGGAAAAAAACTTCTTTATGCTCCAGACTCCTGCAGAACAGTCCCTGCTATGGAAGCAGAAAATAATAGAGGGATGTGGGAGGAGGAAGAGTCTCTTTACACTTTTCAAAACCACAAAGTCTTGCAGAAATAAGCCCCCAGAGGCAGGTTTGTCACCACACCTGCTGGGCCAGGATGTGATGGGATGAAGGGAGATGTCTCCTGGATTGGAAGGCAGGAGGCAAACAGAAGGGGAGCACTGAAACAAACAGCAGTGGGGTCCCACAGGGCTCTCCACGATTGCATGGCTTCAAAAGGGATGGGGATGACTGCAAATTATCCAGTGCAGTCAAACCAAAACCAGACTGTAAACAAGGAGATCTTGGGGCACTGACCGAGCTTGAAATGTCAGACAAAAATTAGCATCAATAAATTCCAAGTGATCCAAAGGGAGAGGGGGGCAATTATCTTCCTGCACAGGCACAAAAAGGTCTGCAAATCAGCACTCAGAAAGGAGCCAGAGGCACAGCAGGTGATGCCACAAAGCCAACAGCTCCTGTGGTGGTCCAAACCCCAAATTTTAGGGAAGGATTTTTATTCCAGAATAAGCCCACTGTGGAGTCACACACAGTTCTGGCTCCCCTTCTCAGAGCTGAAACAGCACAGAGAAGGGAACCAAAGGTAACTGTGGGATATAAAAGTGCTTTGTGCAAGGCGAGGCCAAATAGACCAGGAGGAGTCTCCAGCCTGGAAAGAGACATGATGAAAGCAGATAAAACCAGAGAGGACAACCAGGGAGCAAGGACATCACAGGAGCTGCAGGAGCACAGGGAAATCACAGGCAGCCGCTCAAAGGAACAGCAGCGTGTTCTGTCACAGAGCAGCTGCACCACAGAGCTCCCCTCCCCTTGGGGAGGCAGACAGTGCCAATGGCTTCAGGAGGGAGCAGGTGGATGCCCAGGGAAGCATCCCCCAGGCTGGTACAGCCACTGGCACAACCTCCAGCCCTGGCACAGGCTGCTCTCTCGTGCCCTCTGTCCCCGCCATGGAATCCCACAGTGGTTTGGGTTGGAAGGGACCCAAAATCCCATCTCATCCCATGGGCAGGGACACCTCCCACTGCCCCAGGCTGCTCCAAGCCCTGTCCAAGCTGACCTGGGACACTTCCAGGGCTGCTCTGGGCATCCTGTGCCTCCTGAATTCAGGAATTCAGGGAAGAATTCCTTCCTAAGCTCCCACCTGAGCCTTCCCTCCTGCAGTTCCTGCCACCAGGCACTGGCAAGGGTCCCCAGGCCAGAGGTGCCTGTGCTCAGAGCTGGCCTGGCTCTTGGCCTGCCTTTATTCAGCAGAAGGATGAATGAGATGTTCCAGCCCAGCCCAGCCTGGCAGGGGTGCAAGAGAAACCTTCTCAGGCTCCAAAACAAATGGCGTGGAGCACTCAGAACCAGGCCTGGGGGTCAGGGAGAGGACTGCAGGAGGACTGGGAGGATTCAAATAGATGCTGTAAATATTTTTGCAGAGCAGAAAGAGCCCTGAGCACAGGCACTGACCTACTTTGCTGTTCTCCAGTGAAGGGTGACACGGCCAGGCCAGAGCCCAAGGGCAGCTCCTGAGAAGGACATTCAGCACTCTGAGGGTCCTTTTATGAACAGAGTAGTCCCAAAACCTCTTCCCACTGAGCCAGGTGTGCTGGTGGCTGCACCCTGCAGCAGTCCAGAGCCTCACAGTTCCCTTTCCAAACCATCTGAGGAAAACAAGAGCAGAATTCTATCTTATCTCTGCTGTAAATACCCTGAAAATACAGGATGTTTGTCCCTGTAGTTTTGTGGTTTCCCATTGCAATTCCTCCTGGAACAGCAAGGCCCGGATGCCCACGGGCAGCCAAAGCAACAGTTGCTGCAATCCACAGGGCTGACTTTCTGGAAGCTGACAAATGTCCAAGCTAGCAATCACGCCTGGAGGAACTGATCACTAATTAGCTACAGAGTCTGGGTCAGTGCAAGCTCTGCCAAAGAAGCATCTTCTCATTCATTTCCAGAAAATTGAAAATTTAAGAGGCAGCAACAGGCTGTCAGCTGCAGGGACCATCCTTGTGCTAAACTGAGACAGTTCCTTGGATTCATTGAAAGATTAGCAGGATAAACCGTGGGAGAGCCATCCTGGACCTGGATGAGTGCTCACACTTTGCACGAATCCCATTTAATTAGTGCTTTTCTTCTTTCCTCCTGCCCTTGGACTCGGGCAGAGGCTTTCACCAGAGTGGCAGAAGCTGCCTATGGGCATTTTTAACAAACTGCTCCAAATCTTGCTGTGATTTCTAGGGCCAAAAGCCCCATCCCAGCCAGGTGGGACTGAGCACAACCCTGCCAGACCCAGCCCCCTGGAGCCCACATGGCCCAGGAACACCCCGAATCTGGCAGGCAGGAGCAGCTGGGACCCACTGCCCTGCACAAACACGGCACAGCACCCAAACCCAAACAGCAGCAGCCACACAGATCCCCCCAAAAAAGCCATTTAGAGCATGAGAAAAGCCACATACGTCTAAGGCACAGCCATGACCTCCCTGATCAGCAGCTCCAGGTAGCGCCGTGCGCGCTGCCTTCCTCCTCCTCGCCTTCCTCTCCTCCTCAGGCGAGCCATGGGAGCAGGAGGCAGGGATGGAAAATCCGAGCCTCCTCCCGCCCATCCCTGCCTCTCCCGCACTCGGGCAGGGTATTTTTGTGTGAGTGCTTCCATCTGGCTGCTCAGCCATCGCTGGTGCCCGCAGTGCCCTTACATGGGCAGGGGGGGAATGGGGCCGGAGGAAATCCTGAGTTCCCCGAAGGACAGGCTGGATCCTTGTGCAAACATTTACCCAGATTTCCCACGAGGAAGGAAAGTGAAATTTAGGCTCTTTGTACCCTCTGGGTGCCAGAAATGTGTATTTGCTCTCCAAACAAACTCTCAAGTGCTTTTACGATTAACCCTTTGCTTTCCACCTGGGATGGACTTTCGAGACCGTTGTCCCCTTATAAAGAGGGGCAGGAGGAAGCTCACAGACATTTCCACACACATCTCCACTCTCAGGAAACCGAGCAGACAGAATTTCTCTTTAACAGCTTTTAAGCCAGCTCAAGATTTGCTAAGTGAAGGGGTAATTGAGTTTCCCACTTATATTTCAGCGGGGTCAGCCCAGCTGAGCACTCAGCAGAAGGTTCAGTGAACGTGTTCCACGTCTTTGCTGCTCTACCCTGGCTCACATCCCTCACACACATCTCTGGTGACAGCTCTGCTTGCCTGCCATCACACCTACAGCTCCTCACCTGGAGGCACAGAGAGGAGACAAGGAGATGGCCTTGGACTGCTGAGCCCTGGTCTGCCCAGGGGCTGTGCACAAACCCCTGGAGAGGAGAGAAAACCCAGAGGGGGTGAGGGAGAAACTCCTGTGCCAGGCAGAGGCTGAGACAGCAGGTGGTTACCTGTGAATGATCATTTGTGACAGGATTTGTGCCCCCAGCCCAAGCTGCAGAGGAGGAAAGCAAAGAGCAGATCAGCCAGGCCCCCCTGGGATGCTCTAATGGTGCTCATTGCCTGCTCCTGCCCTTTCTCCTCAGCCTGGCTGCAACAATCCTCTCCTGCTTCTTCAGCTTGATAGAAAAAGGGTTTTTAAATCATGGGGATTTGGGGAGTTAGAAGGAAAACTAAGCTTAGTAGGCCCTGGGAAAATACCCTGGGAAAGTATTGGCCTTGTACTTGCTAGAACTGCACCCGTGTAGCTGGTATACAGTAAATGATATGATTGTTAGATGTGATGATTGTTTAGTAATTAAATATAATTACTGCTTAATCGTAAGAATAATCATGAGAAACTGTAGTCAGGAGCTTGAAAAGGATCATGAGAAACTCATGGTTGAATAAGATCAATGTATACAATAGAACAATATAAGTTTAATTATTAATATGTAAGTTATATAACGATAGAATATAAAATATGTTCAGCTCAAAAGCCATGTCGGGGTCAGATTTGGGTCTGTACCCCTGATTCCCAGAGCTCTACAATAAAAGCACCTGCACAGAATTATATCCTGTGATTATTTGTGTTCCTGAACGCTAACGAGCTGATCAGCTCTGGAAAAGTGCATTAGACACCAGTGTACTCCGAGCTGGAGCTGGGGAATCTGCCGAGCCCTGAGGGCTCAGGGCAGCTTGTTTAATATCTCCAGAAGGGCAGCAAAGGGCTGAGCACAAGGGCAGGCAAGCCAAGCCATGGAAAGCAATGGCATTTCAACCTCTCCGGAGCCTGAGGGGGTTAGAAACACATCCAGCTGCACAGCAATAATTAGGAAACAAAGTTCCTCTATCCAGATTGAAAGAGACAGGCAGGAGGAACTTTGGGCAAGGATTAGGTGAGGATAAATCATCCCGGGCAGGGCTGTGGTGTCAGTAATGAGGAGAAACTCCCCATCTTCCTGTAATGTTGAGACTGGAAATCTCCAGGAGCTGCCGTCTCCAACCCGATCCCTGATCCTCACAGCCACAAAAACCCCCTGGAAGGTGTCATTTCTGCAGACACATCAAGCACAGCTGCAAAACCAGGCGGTTTGGGGGGTGGGGAAGGCACTGTGCTCTGCACCCTGCTGTGCCCAAAGTAACCAAATTGAGTCACCCCGAGCTTGGGGTCCTGAGGCACCACGGAGCCTTGGGCATTGCATCACTGACAGAGAGAAGGTAATAACGAGGGTCTTAACCCTAGAAAACAATATTCAAGTATTTTATTAATTACCCACCTCAGTGGCAATGTAATGAGAGTTAAAGAACAGATGGTTTCTTCTTTTTTCATTTAGGTTTTTAGGAGTAAAAGATCGTTTCCCTAAATCATGACGAGCAGATGAAGACATAGAAAATCCCAGCTGGGCAGCCCAGGGCACAAACCCAGCTAAGATCCTTCTCTGCCAAGCATGAATTGATACACACGACTCATCTGCACACTTCAGCTGGCATTGGATGAGCGTGACAGTCAGAAGAGCCACACTAGTAAATTTAATCAGAACGATGATAATACACAGCATTATTCAGGAAAAACTGGGATACTTAGCAAGGACCACTTGTAAGAAACAGGTGCTGCTGCCAGACACAAGAGGATGATGGCACCGAGTCCCTCTGATCTCAAGCAGCTCTTCCCCTCCCTCACACTGGACATTGCAACTTTGGCATAAAACCAGCCCAGAAATGGAGCAGGGGCTGGGCAGCAGCTACAGGAATGCAGCCTTTTCCTGGGTGTATTTTAGCCCCTTGGCTTTGGGGTGGCTCCAGGGCTCAGCCGAGCACAGCCTCGGTCAGAGGGATCAGCACGGACCCTCTTCCCATTAGGGATGGGACTGCTCGAGGGTCTCCAAGCGCCCCCTCCCCGTGCCCAGCAGCTCCCGACCGCCCCATCCCCGAGGTGCTGTGCCCACGGGGCACCCGCAGGGACCCCGGCCAGGCTTGCGAGTGCCACAGAAACTTTCCCCCAGCTCGGGGCTCGGGGAGAGCGCCGGGGATGGGGAACGGGGGTCCTGCCGGCCACCCCGAGAGGGGAAGGGGCTCCTGCGGCTGCAGCGGGAGCTCGGCGCTCCAGCAGCCCGGGCAGCCCCGGGAACCCTCCCCAGCCCCGCAGCCCCGGTACCTGTGGGCGCTGCCATCGTCGTAGACGAAGGAGCGGTTGGTGTAGCACTCGGAGCAGAGCGGCCGCCCCTCCGCCGGCCCCGCCGCTTTGTAGATCCCCTGCAGGCTCCGCTGCTCGCCCGAGAACGGCATCGGCGCGGCGGCGCGGGGCTCCGGAGCGGCGAGGCGGGGCACAGCATGGGCGCCCCGCGCTGCCGGGGGCGCGGGCCGGGGGCTGCCGGCCTCGGGCAGAGCCAGCGCCGCCGTCCCGGTACCGGGGCCGCTGCCGGGGCCGCTGCCCGCCGCCCATCACGGCGCGCCCCGCAGCCGCCGCCGCGGCAGCCCGCGGGCCGCTCGGGAGCTCCGCATGCCGGGGCCGGGCGGGAGCGGGCGGCAACAGGTGCGGGATGCTCGGGGATGGGCGGGACCGCACCGGGCGGGGCCGCACCGGGCGGGACCGGGCTCCGCCCAGCGCGCAACCCCCGGAGCTGCCCCCGCGGCCCCCGGGCTGGGGCAGCAGCCGCTGATCCCCCCGCGCTCCGCGTCCCTCCGCCTCTGTCCTCTGTCAGCACCGCCTTTGGATGGCTTGCTTTATTTTCCTTTTTCCCTATCTTTTCCCCGTCATTCCCCTTTTCCTTTCTCCCCTCTTTCCCTTTCTTCCTTTCCTTTTCGACCTTTTTCTTTCCTTTTTTATTTCTTTTTTTTTATTTGATTGGATGTTTTTTTTTTTCACTACCCGCACAAATATTTGTGTTGAGCGCTGCTGTGCCGAAAGCAAACAGCTCGGCCAAGCCCCGGCAATTCCTGTGGCGTGCTGCGCGGCCGGGCCGGGAGCGTTGATCTTCCCGGGGACGCTGCTGCAAAAACACGGCCCCGCTGGGGAACGGCCCCGAGCCAGGGACAGCGTGGGCAGCCTGGAAACGAGCCGGCCGCCTCCAGGAAAGGGTTAACGGGATGGGCTCCAAGGTGCCTCCCCTCCCCTCCGAGTTCAGCCCCATGTGCCAGGAGGTGCCACAGGAATGATGCGGCCAAATGTGAAGCGCCCCAAAACTGCCCCCCTGGCAGAGGGAGGGCTCCGAGAGGGTCCCACGGAGCGGCTGTGGGGCAGCAGCACCCGGGGCTCGCCCTGCCCCAGCTCGGCTACACTCCTCTCCTTTTTGCTTCTTTCTTCCTTTGTCTCTCCGAGCCCAGGCCGCTGTGTGGGCGCTGGGAGTTCGCTGTGGTGACATTTTGTGGGACCCCGGGGCTGTGCTGCTGAGCAGATACCCCAATAAAGGAACTGCTCCACAGAAAGGCAGCGGCTACACTCCCTCCCTTGGTCAGCCACCCCACAGAGCACTTCAGCCATCCCAGGGCAGGTGGCACCATCCGCGCTGGGATCCCGCTGCTCCCAGAGCTTTGGTGTCTCTCCGGCAGCTCCCGGTCCCGCTGGCCCCGGGTACCCCACGCTGGCCCCGGGGTACCCCACGGCTGCCGGGCCCGTGGGAGCCGTGGGCACACGGTGGATGCCGCGGCCCCGCTGTGCCACAGCCTCCGGATCCGAGGGACGTGCCCCCGCTCGGATGCGCTGCGCTCCGCTCGTCTCTCCGCCACTGGAGACTTCGTTTCTCCCGCAGCATCTCTTCCTCCTCCTCTCTCTCCATATGGACTCTCCTACACCAGGAGTCACTGGAGAGAAAAGCAATTAATACTCCCCGTGCAATCCACCCGTGTGATGCTTCCCAAGCCGTCCTGCTTTTCAGTGGGATGGTTATTCTCCATTCACTAATTGCCTCACATTATCTGGTGCAAAGTGTCAACGCGCAGCTCGGCGAGGAGAGGGGTGGGTGGCACAGCAGCGTATTGACATGCTGGGTGATAACACAGGCGTGGGGGAGGAATTATTTAAAACAGTCAGATGCCGAGAGAAATTAAAAATGAAAGAGAAAGAGCCAGAAGAAGAGGACATCCCCATCCAAATGCTGGAGTTTGAAGGGCAGAGTCGGGCTGGTTCTGCCTGCCCCCGACACTGGTGCCACCACAGTCCCACCATGAGCAGGACAGCTGCTCAGGCCACCACAGGGACGAGCTGAGCAATCTGATGCCATTCTGCCTGAGGAAAGAGCTCTGGTCCTGGGACTGCTCCCAGCTCCAGCACAGAGCAATTCCCTGCACCCCTGAAACCATGAGGGAAAGGCCCTCAGTGCCCTCAGCAAAGGTGTTGTTCAGAATTTTGGGGACATGGGGCTAAAAGCTGGTCCTTCCTGCCTCCAACTGCAGCACTCCCTAAAATGCTATAGATGCCACAAATCCTCATTTCCCAGCAGACACAGAGCCCTCCAGGCTCGGGGCAGCCCAGGGGGGCACCCAGGGATGGCAAACCCCACTCTGAGAACCCCCAGGGATGGGTGCGGGGCAAGGCCCGGCTGCTCTGACAGATCCCAGCCCAGCTGCCCGAGGAGGGGCCTGGCACAGGGCAGGGACACTCAACTCTGCTGTTCCTGCGTCTGGGAGAACAATAAATAAATCTGTGGGAGGCAACAGTGGGATGAGTCAGAGGCGAGAGCGAGAAAAGTCGTCATCTGCAGAGCACATCATCCGTGTCCAGCGATCCACGGGGCTCCAGGACTCGTGTCAGGGGGTCCCTGTCCTGTTCCAGCCCCCCAGTAACTCTCTGCCAGGAGGGCGATGGGGACAGCCCCACCAGCAGCAGCCTTGGCCATGCCTGGGGGGCTGCAGCCCCTCCCCAGCCCTGGGGCACAGCTGGAGCACAGCTGGAGCACAGCTGGATCCATCCAGCACCTCGAGAGGACGGGCTGGGGCATCACTTAACAGCTCCTGTTTCCCCCCACGACCTTGGGCAAGCTTTGCCTTTTTGGGTGCATCACACAGGGACCCCATCAGCCCAGGGCAAGGAGGTGCCCAGGAGAAATGCTCCAGCTGAAATTTCTCCAAGGAGAAATGCCCAGTGCAGGGCAGAGCAGCCACGGCATCGGGAACAGAGATCTGCTCCCAGCTGGAAATGTTGTCAGAGCGTGGACTGAATCTGATCCCAGCAGAGCCCGAGCCGAGACTCCGACGCTGCGGATGTTGTGTGTGTCAAATGAATTTCATGTGAATCTCCGTTTGCCAGGCACAAATACAGCCTGCAGGGAATGAAAGAACAAGGAAAAAAGCACCAAAAAAGCATCAAAAAAGCAACTCACACGGCACAGTCTGAGAATTAATAGCAACAAGGAAACTTCTGGTCCACTGCAAAATAAGCAACTTTTCTGTCAAGTTGACATTTTGGCAGGGAGACCACTTGGGGAACCTGCTCGGCCCTGTGGCCTCACAGCTCAGCATTTCACACAAATTTATGCTCTTTCCACTCAGCTCTTGTAAAACTCAGGGTTCCCGAGGCTGAATGCAGCCCTGGCAGAACACACAGGGGGTTGAGGCTGTCGTTACCCAGGAATGCAGAGGTAGGGAATTGTCAAAGCTGTCATTAATCTCAAGAAGGAATAATCAAACTTACCATAAAAAAGGAGAGAGCTCTCTAACTCCTAGACTGATGTATGCAAAACAAAAAGAAGAATGCAGGAACTTGGATATAAAGACATGGATTTAGTCTCATCAACCGAGCCATTAAATCAGAAGCAAAGACACCTTCATCTGCACATTGGGAGCCACAGAGATATTTGTCTGCTCTGTCAGTGCTCAGGTTTGCTGGCTTGGTTTTCAGTTTTCTGCTTTTATTTAATACCCAAAGGGACATTAAATATCAAATAACAAGTGAAACACACTGTAGAACTCTTACAAAGCCTCTTCTTCCATCATTTCCCAAACCCCATGGAGAATGTGAGGTGAAGAACTGCCTGCAAGAGGTGAATCATGTCTTCAAGCACAAACATTGCTATTCGGTGACTAAGACCTAAACAACCATCTCTATTTATTGCAACTGATGCTGTTATTAAATACCAGACAGGTCCCTTTGCAGCCCCTCGTGCTCTCAGCTCTGTGTGTGCTGGTGAAACTGCAAAAGGCACATTAGAATAAAGAGGATCCTTTGTGCAGCATCCAAAACACTTTGGAAAGCTGGGAGTGCTCGATGCTCCCAGAGCATCCTGGCTGGGGACTGCTGGGGTGACAAGGGGCATCTCTGAGCCTTAGAGCCAGACAAGTGAACCCATGGGAGCACAGGGAATGCCTCGTGGGAAGGGATGTTGTGCCAGGTGGGCTCACAGAGGGGTTCAGCAGGAGGCAGCAAGGGAAAATTTGCAAACCTGCCTGTGGGAATCAACCTGGCTTTGGGAAGAGCCTGAGAGCAGGGGCACCATGGGGAGCACAGAGAGGGGTCTCCACCCTGCCCAGAAGGACATCTAGAGCAGACTGAGCTCAAGCTCTCACATTTGAACAAATTCTCATTGGGAAACCAAATTTTCACTGGATTTTCCCCATCAATCCCATCCATCCACCCTCTCCTGCTCCATCTCCTGAGAACGGTGCGTCATCCAAAGCCTTCGCATTTTCACAAAGCGAAGTCGAGCAGAACTGAGGGAAGCCAGGCTCTGCTCCCCCTTCCAAATGTTCCCAGCACTGGGAGGGAAGCCAGGAGACTTTAGGAGAGGTTTTAAGGAGCTGCAGGTTCGGCTGCTCCCCTGCAGCACCCACTGCCTGCCCCGGGCTCCTCCTGCTCAACAGCATCTCCCACCACCCTCCTGGCAGCTCTGCTTTGATCTTTGGATATCACAAAATATGTGCTCTCCAAAAAATCAAACCCAAACGTCCTTCAGTCTGAGCACTCACAGCTTTAGGACAGCTCAAATTGCTCACAGTGTTATATCTCTGCTCCTGTAATGAGGTTTTCGTGGACATAAAATTTAATGAAATTCCAGCCCCGTAGCTCAGGAAAATCTGCTCTCCTGGTTGACTGCCTAATTTACACCCCCAGGACTGTGCAGGGTCTCAGTGCAGCTGTAGGAGCAGTGCTGCCATCCCCACTGACCTGACTGCAGCCATGCCAGGGTCACTGAACTCTCCAGGAAACTCTTGGATCTCCCTGGGAGTGAAGATTTCCCCAAACGAGCTTCACTTCACCCTTCTGAAAAGTGAGAAAAGGTCACACATGAGCTGTTGGGTGTTGTGTTTGCCTAAAACCTGGGGTTAAAGGTGATGGAGGGATCTCCCCCAGGGGAACCTCCTGGAGCTGAGGGACTCAGTTATTTTCCCCTTCAGCAGTCTTTGCCTTGCTGTTCCTCAGCTTTCTCCCAGTGGAACTCCACCAGGCCCTGTGGATAAATAAAAACCCACATCCAAGAGCTGCCTGTGCCCTGGCTGGGGTTGGGAGTGGTAATTTTATATATTTGGTATCAAAGTTGGTGCTGCCACCACAGAGCAATGCTGCCAGCACCACGCTGGGCCTAATTGCACCAGGGATGATACACATGTGGGGCTTATTATTATTATTTTATTATTCTAAAGATACTCAATTTGTAATGTAAGAGGTTTCAACCCTGGTATTTATTTGCTAATGAAATTATTCATCTGGAGACAGAATATCTTCAAAGAAGGAATTTTTTTTTCCCCCAGAATGGGTATCTGGAGTTGCAGGGCTGTATTATTGTACATTAAAAATATCTCCTTATTAGCCTTTTATTTCAGGGCACACATTTAACTGACACTTCCCGTGCTGACAGCTCACCCAGCTTCAAAGCACAACTTCTGTGAGGATTGCAGAGTGTGAGGCTGGGCAGGATGAAGCTGTGGCCCAGCTGACACACGAGCCCTGGGGAAGTTTTCCCTCTTTTTGGAGAGCCTGAAGCAGAAATCCACACTGGGACTTGCACACTGTGTTTTGGGGGTTTTATGTAGGGTAAGATGCACTTCCAAGCTGTGAGCAGATTCTGGGAACCTGGTTTCTTCTGTAATTCCTCTGTTCCCTCTATCAACACAGCTGGGAGAGCTGAGCAGCTCAGCCAGAGCTGGGGATTAACCCTGGACCCCTCAAGGCAGAAATCAAAGCCCTTCTCCATGTCCCTGGGACACTGGGCTAATCCAGGCTGCCCTAAGGATGCTGCAGGGAGCCTTGCAATGGTCCAGCCAAGACAAACCAGAGCAGTGCTGTGTGCTCCTTCCACCCAAGGCTGCAGAACAGAAATGCACCCGAACCTCTGAGAAATCCCAGAATTAAAAAGAAGCCATGACCTTCCTGCTGTCCCATGGGGGCTGGAGCTCCCACAAGCTGACCACCTCAATCCACCCCTCAAACAGCAGCGCTGCCATCACCCAGCCCTTCCCTGCCCCGCCAGGGCTCTGCTGGGGACACCGAGTGCTCCCCACTGCCAAAGCCAACTCTCCCCTGCTGACAGCTCCATCCTGTTTGTGGTGTCTTTGGCACTTCCCCCTGCAGCACTTCCAGCCCCCCGTGGCTCCCCAGCCCCCGCAGCTCCGGCTGAGCCAACAGCAACACGCCGAGGCTGCGGAGAGGCAGAGCCTGCCCTGGAGCCAGCCTGGCCCAGCAGCACCTCGGGGTGTCCTCCAGCACCCCACACAAGGCAAACCCACAAGTTCACCCCCCAAAGCTCCAGCTCAGGAGATGCAGAGTGCCCATCAACTGCCCCACCACAATGGCACAGCTGTGAAAAACACAACTCCAGGGCCAGCAGCAAACTGACAGACTCAATAGCACCAGGGATTCCTCACAGACTCAACAGCACCAGGGATTCTTCTGACCAAGCAAGCCCCAGCATTTGCTTCACTTACTCCTCAGCATGCCAGAAATTAAAGAAGGGAAAGGCCAGGGGTTTGTTAGCTTTGTGTTTTATGTGGCTGCAACACGATCAGCTCCAGGGATCATCTTTCCTCTGCCCAGGCAGGTGAGGTGGAAGCCACAGGCTGCAGGTACTGGGCAGTAACTGGATCCTGCAGACCCAGATACAGCCACTGCCAGGAGAAAGTGCCCAGAGAGCCCCTGCTGCAGGGACAGCTCCCAGCACCATGCAGGTAAGTGCTGCGGCCTCTTACAGCTTTCACAGGATTGGGGTTGGAAGGGACCTTAAAGACCATCTCATTCCACCCCCTGCCATGGGCAGGGACACCTTCCACTTTCCCATGTTGCTCCAAGCCCCATCCAACCTGGCCTTTCCCTCTGGATTCTAACCCTGACAGCTTCCATAGGGCGGTGTCAGGGAAGTACCAAAAGTTCTCCTTCAAGGACATATAAAGGGGCACCTCAGGCCTTCATTAACAGGTCAAAATTATTCATAGCAAGTCATTCTTCAGTATTTCCACACATGGATGCACAGAGGGAAGTTTTCAACATGATAACATCCTTCTCAGTTTGGGATCTCACAGTGCCTCAAGTAGATTTCTGAAGTTTCCATGAGAAAAAATGCCTCACACTAATAATACAGAGACCACGGTCTAAAAGCTGGGATTGCTTTGCATGGATATATTGTAAAATGAGGGAAAGCCTTTTGGGTTGAGAGGCAAGAGAATTCAGTGTCGGTGTTCCTGTTCCCAGCTGACACTCTGCAGGCTCCGCACACACCAGTGGTGCTTCATCCTCTTCAATGTCCTGCTTTTCCACGTGCTGCTTTTTGGGGCAGATTTACTGGAGCAATACTTCCTGCAGTCCCTGCCTCTCTCTTACACCGATGCAAAGGCCCTGGAGATCCGGGACAGGGCCAGGAAGCTGGATCTGGATCCTCTGAAGGCCAACCTCTCTTACACCAGCAGCAGCGCAGTGACTTGCTCCAACCAAGACATATTTCTGCTCATTGTTGTGTGCAGCAGCCCAGAAAACAGGACAAGGCGCAACGCGATCAGGCAGACCTGGGGCAACGCCACAGGCTCCAGGGGTTACAGTGTCCTGACCCTGTTTGCTGTAGGAAAGGCAGCTTCAGTGAGCACCCAGCTGGAGATCCACGAGGAGGCCCAAAAGCACCGAGACATCATTGAAGGCAGTTTCATCGATTCCCCCCAGACGCAGACACAGAAGATGCTGATGAGCGTGGAGTGGACGGTGGCTTTCTGTCCCCGTGCCAAGTACATCCTTCACGCAGCCCAGGACGTGTTTGTGGGTGTTCCCAGCCTGGCTGGGTACCTGCTGAGCTTAACCCAGCAGGAGGACATCTACCTTGGCAGGGTGGTTCATCAGGCAGTGCCTGACAGGGACCCCCAGAGCCCTGGCTTTGTCCCCACCCACCAATACCCCGAGGAGTTCTACCCGGATTTCTGCCACGGCAGTGCTTTCCTCATGTCCCAGGACGTGGCTCGTAAGGTTTACGTGGCTGCCAGGGAGGTGCCACTGGTGCTGCCCCCCGCTGCCTTTGTAGGAATCTGTGCTAAAAGAGCTGGCATCACTGCCAGGCACAGCTCCCGCTTCGCCGGGGAGAAGCACATCAGCTACAACCCATGCTGCTATAAATTCATTTTCACCTCTTCCGACATGAGAGAGGACGAGCTATTTAAAGACTGGAAGGAAACGAGCGATGGAGAGGATTGTTCCTTACTGGAAACCTACTACAGCCTGGTGTCCTGCAAGGTTCTGACCTACATTGATAGATTCAAACAGTTCAACTTGGACAGGATAAAAACTGAGCTCCTTCATTTTGTCAATTAATGGTTAACTTCTGCACGAAGAGGCTGGATTTTCTTTCATCAGCTGTGTTATCCTGTTAACATTCTGTACAAAGGATGCCCCCCCCAAGTTTGCTCTTTTCCCTTCAGCAGCACACGAATTCTCACTGTTACAGTGTGACAGAGCAGAACTGGATGTCCTCTGCCTCTCTAAGTACCTACAAGTGCATCCATGGAGGTAAAAAAGAGTGTTCCAACAGACTTGTCTATATCCAAGGTTTTTCAGACTTTTGAGTCTTCAAAACTCCTTTTTTGTGTGAGTGAGCATCACCTACTTCCAAAGAATTCTGTAACAAAGGGGAAGCTTTCCATGCACAAAAGGAGCTGTTTCTGAGCAGGCTGGTTCACAGAGAAACAGAGCAGCTCCAGCAGGAACAGACACTGAGCCATCATGGAAACTCCTCAGTTAATGCTGTTTGTTAACATCCATCAAATGACAAGGTTTGGTTTGGGTTTTTTTGGTTTTTAAACCAAATGTTCAGCATGTTACCTCAATCCTCCAGCATTTCGTGGTTTTCCTCAATTATCTCCACCTGTTACTTTAAGGGGGATGACAAAAACAACACACTTCAAAATTGTCATTTATATCAGATACAGCAGCAGCATGTAATCCATATGGCAATGTACAGAATGGGCAGGGAACTGCATCTGAGTAATAAGGGGAAAGTGATCAATTAATCAATCAACACTGAGCTCAAAGCTCAACAAAATAAAGCATATGTGTATACATTAAAAAATCCCCTTGTTTGGCATCTCTGCACATTCTAAAATATTGTCTTTGGCAAATGGACCATGCAAAGCAGATGCTAAATACTCAGCACACAGAGTAGCCTTCAAAAGCACCAGCTGAAAACACACATGGAAGAGGCTCATGAATTGCAGAACAGGTTTATATATCGATTTCTTTTACTGACATTTCAGCATATGGCTCATACAGAGCCACCAGCACACAAAGCCACCTAAAATAACAGAGCTGAACTGCCCAGAACTAGTGCAAGCTGAGGACTTCTACAGTCATTTATTTCCTTTTTAGTGCTTTCATGTGTTTGCTGAATGCAGGACTCATGAAGCTCCTGTGCTCTCTCCAGTCACAAGACACTGCAGTGCATTTCTCACTGGCAGATCTTTATTGGGCACATTTAGGATAAAAGCAGCAGCATTGGGATGCAGGATGACAACTCGGGGAAATCTTGGGTTGTGAGCAACAAGGCACCTCACCTGTATTTAGACAGCTTAGCAAACTTTGAGGGATCTCCCCCAGCTCCTCTGAGCCCTCATGGGCAGCACTTTTTGGCAGGCAATGCCAGCTGCACCTCCACCTACCACAGGCAAAAGCAGAGTTACGGCAGGACAGGATCCTCCTGCCTCCCCTGGCAGCACAGGGACACCTGGCTGACACATCACTGAAAGAAGCCCCAAAGTAGTAGTTTCATGTTTTATTCTGCTCCCCCTCAATAAAAACAATACAAGGCCTTTGACAGAAAGTACCCTGTGGTCTCTGTTTATGGGCAAAGACACATCACACATCATGGATGCCCAGCCACTCCTGATTCTCTCCCACAGCTCTGACATCTTCAAAAGAAAATTCCAACTTCCTAAGATGCCACATTTCCATACTCCCAGTTCGTTCACTCCCTTCAACACAAGAGCTCCACGTTCTTACCCCTTTCAGTCTAACTCAGCTAACTAAAATACATTTCTTTAAATAACATTTTAAAAAATTGTATCTCTGTTAAAAAAAAAAAAAGTGTAAACAATTCAAGATTTGGTTCTGAAGTATCCTTGTAGTGCTGCAGCCACTAAACTGAGCTGCCACCCCATAGCTAACAAGGAATACAAAGCTCCCAGGTGGGTTTGATCCCTACAGAGTGCATTGATTTGTTTTCAAAAGGGCTAAAAACTTTTTTTTTTAATCCTCAGCAGAAAATGTAAACAATATTTAGGATTATTTATTCCAGCAAGACTCACATCCAGCAGGCTGAAAACAAAAGAATCTAGTCCATACTCCCTCATGTGGACAGTGTCACTTATTCAGCAACAGGATTCTGACAGAACAGTGTTCCATGCAAGTGCCAACTGTGGCAGGTAAAAAAGCTAATTAAAAAAGAACAGAAATTATGGCAGCATCTGAGGTTACAAACCTTGAGGTGTTTTGGTGGTTTTTTTTTTAACTGAACTGTAACCTACTGGGAAAACACAACATAAACTCCAAACACAAGAACAATTTAAACAAACACTGATAAATTCTGCCAAATAAAACACAGTCAGCAGCAGCTGCTAAGTGCTCACCCGGGTTACCTGCCTCATGAAGCACCCAGGGAACTTCTGCCATGACAATTTAGGGGGAAATATCAAATAACCTTCCATTTGCTCTCCTGACTCATTTCAAATAGGGTCAAAATAGCTTCACATTCCTTTAAAGAGACAACCTCCAGTGTGGAGAGTTTTTCCACCTTGTACCTCAACACCTGTGCCAGGACTGTGTTCTGCAAGAGGGGGACCCCAGACCCAAGGACATTATTCTGCTCCTTCCACAGCTGTAGTAGAAACTGCCTTAACATAATAGGGGCCCTCGTGCAGGTAAGCCCTGAGCCTCAGGTAGTACTGATTGCCAAAGATCTCTGCAATGGTTTTGGAGTTCACCAGGGCCTTCACCAGTTCGTATTTAGCATCCTTTGAAGCTTTGTCAGGCTCCACAGATCTGTCCACAACGTACTCCACAAACCCTGGGCTGTTCAGCATCAGCTTCTGGGCCCACGGTTGATTTGCAATGGCCTGAACAAGAAGACAAAGATGTGAGGGGGGGAAACATTTTAAAACCCTAAAAAAGCAGTTACACAGTAGGGTTTTTGGTACAGGGACAAGGAACAGGAAAAATTAAATGAGATAAGAAACCACCACTCAAATCAAGGAGCAGGGTTTAACACTGGAGAACAAACAGAGCTCAGTGCTTATCTTCAAAGTTTTGAGGGAATTATCACAGCAGTGCCTCTGGTATAGAAGCAGCACCTCAGGTAATTAAAATACATTTCTTTTAAGTAACACTTTAAAATTTGTATCACTGTTAAAAAAAAAGTGTAAACAATTCAAGATTTGGTTCTGAAGTATCCTTGTAGTGCTCCAGCCACTAAAATGAGCTGCCATCCACAGCCAACAAGGAACACAAAGCTCCCAAGTGGGTTTGATCCTTGCCTTTCTTTCCCCTCTCCAATTTATCAGAAAATTAGCATTACAGACATGATGTGTCTGCTGCATTATTTAAATGGGAAAGCCAAGTGGGGGCTGAGGAAAAATTCCTTTTTCTGACCACTTCTGGGCTTTAACAAGAAGTTGGTGGTATTCACTTTGAAGAAATAAATAAATCTGAGACTGAATGGCAACACAAGCCCCACCCTGACGTTTAAAACCAAAGCACTCACAGTAAACACCCGTAAAGCCCCACAGTGCAGATCAGGGAATGGCTGAGTGCTGATGCTCCTGAACAGCTCCAGGGGCTGGCTGGACAAGGATGTGAACCAGGATTCAGTCATTCTTAAAAGGTCTTCTGTCTGCTGCTCTGGCTGTGTAAATCACAAAAATGAGAGTTTGATTAGGATTACGAAAAGCTTTCAGGTTTTTGGGATGTGTTCAAATGGTTTAATCACCCACTTAGAGCTACACTGTTAACCCAGACCCCTGGATCCAAAGACCACAGGGACTGGAGCAGTTTGTCCCTATCCCTCTGAGCACAAGGATATGAACCTGCTGACCCTCATTCCCTCATCAATAAAGTCTTGATTTCATCTTTTATTAACATTTCAGAACACCTGGCACCTTACAAACAAACCCAGACATTTAAGCAAACCAATCAAGGAATTTGAAAACGGTAAATCAATTATTCAGAACACTGAAAGCACCACTGCTGCCCAACCTAGAGGCTGCAAAATGTCCCCTCACAGTTCCTCAGGTGTGTGATGATTTCATTCTTGGAGATGCAAAGAGAAAACAAAGACAAAAAGCCCAACTTACAGGCAAGTAAAGCAGGGATGAAATCGCATCCAAGCACCGAAGCCGTAACTCCGTGGGGGCATTCTTGGCCTGGTGCCCGATTTTGCTTAAGAGATTTTGAAATCTACTTCCTTTTAAAACAAAAACAAAGTGCTTTTAATTAATTCAGCCAGATCTCCACAGGAATGTAGCTACCCATCAGCTACACTATGAATTTATTTATTAGATAAGTTAATACATTTTTTAATTCCTTTCTATATCACCCCAAACTAATTCACTCTTATATTATGAAGTATTATTAAAGAAAAAGAAGATACTAACTAGTTTTCTGTAAAACCTGTTTGCCTTCCACATTTGATCCCAGGATTCCCAGTGTGTCCACAGCCACTCCAATCATCGTTGGATCCTGACTTTCTGCCATTTCAAAGACTTTTTCCATAAAGACAGGGTAGCGCTCACAGATCTGCTGGGGACTGTCCACAACAGCCAGATTGCCAAAAAATTTAACAAATCCTGAGAAAACAAGACCAAAAAAAGCATTGAGTGGAAGAACAGCAACTTCAACAATGGCAAAATTAATGTACATTATTGTGAGATTGATTTGTTCCCTAAACATGTGTTATTAAGTCCGAATAGTGTTGGTAAAAAGCTCAAAATAAAGACAGAACTAAGCAACAAGCCAAATATTTTGACTGTTGCTTAATTCATGATGTTTGCACTCCTAAAAAAGGCTACAATAACACAAACTTTAAAGCTACAGCACGGCCTGCCCAGATCTTACTAAGGAACATCCTTGATGCATCAGCATTTTTTAAATATCCAATATTTTACATATCTGACCTAACATTCAGAATTTCCCCTGGGCTTTCAGCAGGGAGGCTTGGCAGTGCTGTCAGGTTAACCCACTAGCAAAGCAAGGAGGAATGCAGGGTGGCACCTGGCAGATAGAAGCTGGAGAAGGGATCTGACTCTGCCCCCAGGATGATGTTGGAGATTCTGTCGATGACTCCCTGCTGAGCCAGGTACTGCCGCCCCTGGGGGCTGTGCGCCAGCGAGGTCAGCATCTCTATGCACGTGGCTCTGCAACACACCAGGGCATTCTCCTTTATTTCAGCTGGGGCTTGAAGCACTCAGTGATAAAAAAGAAACCACATCCATAAGACAAAATCCTAGCGAAAAAAAAACCCCAAATGATCCCAGCTGTTCAAGCTTCTCCGAGCTAGGAAAGAATTCAGTGTTTCTACTGCAGCCAAACATGATAATTATCACCCCAGTTTGTACTCAGATTAAGGAATGAAGTATTGGACACTCAAGACAGTTTAAGGAGAGGCAGATACAGTGTTTTCCTGAAGAGGGTTTTACAACAAACACACACAAATACATTTATTAGAGTTTTCACAGTGGTGGAAATGTCCTTGGCAAACTCACCAACATACCTGACCAGCACATCCTCTCCAGTCAGCTCCCCAATTAACTCAGGGATTAACCCACTGTTTGCACAGTAATTCAGGGACTCTGCTGACACTGACGAAATCTCCACAATTAGCTAAATAAAAGCAAACAGGAGAGTTTATAAAAACATTATAATGACTCACTGCATCAGCCAAATACATCTTCCAGTGGCAATTAACCTTACATGTATTAAATATGGAATTAATCAAATTTTTATCATTAACCCAAATGTCTGCCTGAAGCAACTTCATAAGGAGTTCCAAGTTTACAGCACATGCATTTGATCTCTATTCACAACCAGCTCTTCCTGTGCTATCCCCATTAAGCTCTAGAACGTTTAAACTGTGTTATTTCTCCTTTGCCAAACATCTCTAGACTGACACTGGCATCTCTCCAAAACTCTCAGCAGCACTTCACATCCAAAAGTCAAGAGGCTACAGTTAACTATTTTACTTTTATTTTCAGAGAAACAAACACTTTCTAGTGTCTTTAGAGATTCTGTGTAGCCCTTCCAATGCCTTGGGCACTACAGGTTAGAGAATGAACAGCAATTCACACTTTGACACCAACAAATGGGAAAGGGAATTTATGACAGCATGAGAGCCCCCACTGCTGTAATCTTCCTACTCCTTTCTAGTTTTGCTAAAACACAGACACGAAGAAAAGTGGGTAAAGCAGTGAGAAACAATAATTTAAAAGCCGTGAAGGGCAGGCTGAGAGCCAGGAGCAGCGGAGCAGCTGCCCACCTCGTAGACCCGGTACCGAACAACGTCACTGGTGGCCATGACACGCCTCAGGTCAGCCAGCAAGCTGCTCCCAAACAGAACCTCCAAACCCTCCTGGCTCTGGGCTATCCTCGACAGAGATTTAATGGCCTGCAAGCAAAAACAGGAGCTTGTTATTACACAGGAGCAAAACCACGCAGAGAAGAAAATCTGAGATTATCAGGTTTAGTTGCAGTGTTCTTTATTAACTATAGCTATACACTTAATTTTAATTATAATTCACTTTGCACTGATGAGAGCTCCTTTTTATTGCCATCCAACCACCTCAGCTTGCAGAGGAATGGGACAATAAGGGCACCTTTACCTCTTTGGCCACTGCTATTTTCTCCCCACCAATGCACTTTATGATTTGCTGTAACAGCTCCGGGCTGTGCAGAATCTCTGGGACAGCAGCTGAGTCTTCAACAATCCTCCCAACCTGATCAAAGAGACACAGAAAATAACATTTGAACAAATTATTTTCCACTGTAAGGATACTCAAGCACTGGAACAGCTGAACAGAAAGCCAGAGTCACAATATTTTGAGGTTTTTGGATCAAAACTCAACTGGACAACACCCAAGCAGCTGCTCTTAGATGAACTTCAAAAAACCCACCCCAAACCACTACATCTCACAATACTCTTCTTTTAAATTAATGCAGCAAGTGTCAGACTCCCACAGCCTGTTTGGTGTCTCCACAATACTTTAAAGTATTAATGTTGCTGCTTTTAATTCTTCCATCACCTGCTGGCGTGGAAAGCTTTAACCCGGGCATGTGGCAGAAGTTTTATTCACAACCTGCTTTTGTCAGGACATGGTTTTGGACATTGCTATTGACATATATACACACTGCAGGGTAATTATCCCAAATGGCACGAGTGCAGGAGACCATTCCTGCTTTTATCACAAACCGAGGTAGGAAAGTGCAGATGGGGACTAAGCCAGAGCTCACCACAGAGCTCTGTCCCCTCCTCCTGGAGCAAACCCTGTACCTGGGACATGGTGAGGATCTTCACAGAGTCGTCGGGGTGGAAAAGGCCCTTCTGCAGCTCTTCCCTGAGGTTCTGGATCATGTAAAGGGGGTCCAGGGCCTGCAGGAGCCTCTCCAGGATGGAAACACACGCGGACACCTGTTCCCTGGGCGAGACGGAGAGAAAACCGAGTCCTTGAGCAGAGGAACACCGCTGCGCCACATCCCGCCCCGGGAAGGCGGCAGGACCCCCTCGCTCCGGGAGAACAGCAGCGGGGCCGCTCAGGCTCCGGAGCTCACCGGTCATTGACGGCGAGGAGGCCAAAGAGCGCCCTCAGATGGTGCTCGCCGAGGCGGGAGCGAAGGGCGGCGAGCGGCACGGCCTGCAGGGCGACCCGCAGGGCCCGCAGCTCCTCCAGCGCCGGGTCCCGCCGCGCCGCCCGCTCCAGCAGCTCCGCCGCCGCCTCCGCCATCTTGGCCACCTCCTCCGCCATCTCCCGCGAGTCTCGCGAGAACTCGCGTCGCCCGTAGCGACCGCCGGGCGGGGTTATCGCGAGAATTCTGGTGGGCCATAGCAACCGCCGCGCCGTTGCTAAGGGCGCCCTTTGCGTCCGCCAAAATGTAAACAAAATGTCCGCCCCGGCGGCTGCGCGCGGAGGGGGCGTGGTTTGGGAATGAGGGGCGGGGTCCCGGTAATGAGGGGCGTGGTCCCGGTAATGAGGGGCGTGGTCCCGGTAATGAAGGGGCGTGGTCCCATCGCCATGGCGGTTCTCCATTCCCTGAGTGGGGGTGGAGGTCGGTGCACGGCGTCGCCGTTTTTTGGGAAAACTGCGATAAACGGCGTTTATTTGGGCTCGGGAAGGGAAAGCGCTGGTCCCGGGAGAGCAGGAACAGCCGGTCCCATCCCGGTGTGTGCCCGGAGCAGCTCCCCGGGCTGCGGAGAACGTGCCACCCCCTCGTGTGTTCAGGCTGGATTTTCTCACCTTTTGCAAACAAATTGATGATGTCAGATAACTCCTGTAACTTTGTTCTTCCATCTCTGCCACAGATTACATCCCCCAGGCTGTGGGAACAGACAAGGGGACAATAAAAAGTCACACGGAGGACAATAAAAACTTACACGGGGGACAATAAAAACTTACACGGGGGACAATAAAGGTACAGCGTGAGACAAACAGCGCTCGGCTCCTCTGCCCCGCGTCCCCCACGGGAGGTTTTGGGTACGAACACCACTCCAGGACTCATCCCCCGCTCTGGTTTCTATCCAGAGAGCCAGACGAAATCTGAGGAAATTACATTTTATAGAGAGGGAAATCGAACAAAGGTGATAAATGGGGTCAGCAAGGCTCAGAGCAGCGGGCACGGCTCTGCGGGGCAGGAGGGGACACCGCGCTGCCCGCAGCGGGCGGGCCCCGGGGAGGAAGAGGAGGAGGAGGAGGAGGAGGAGCCGGTCCCGGCTCGGGCACAGCAGGTGGAGCGGCCGCCGGACATGGAGGGGCTGAGCCAGCGCTGCCCGCTGCCCCCCGGCTGCCAGGGCTGCCCCCGGCCCGGCCGCGGCACCGTGCTGCTGGTGAGTGCGGCTGGGCAGCCACGGACACCGGGGTGGACACGGGGATGGACACGGGGATGGATGGACACAGGGATGGACACCAGGATGGGCACGGGGATGGACACGGGGATGGACACCGGGATGGACATGGGGACGGATGGACACCAGGATGGACATGGGGATGGACATGGGGATGGATGAACACAGGGGTGGACACGGGGATGGACACAGGGATGGACATGGGGACGGATGGACACCAGGATGGACATGGGGATGGACATGGGGATGGATGAACACAGGGGTGGACACGGGGATGGACACAGGGATGGACATGGGGACGGATGGACATGGGGATGGACATGGGGATGGACATGGGGATGGACACAGGGACGGGCATGGGGACGGATGGACACCAGGATGGACATGGGGATGGACATGGGGGTGGGATGGACACGGGGATGAGGATGGACACAGGGAAGGGATGGACACGGGGATGGGATGGACACCAGGATGGGATGGACACGGGGATGGGATGGACACCAGGATGGGATGGACACAGGGATGGGATAGACACGGGAATGGGATGGACACGGGGATGGGATAGACACGGGAATGGGATGGACACAGGGATGGGATGGACACGGGGATGGGATGGACATGGGGATGGGATGGACACGGGGATGGGATGGACACTGGGATGGGATGGACACAGGGATGGAATGGACACCAGGATGGGATGGACACCAGGCTGGGATGGGGATACAGGACATGGGACACTCCCTGGGGAGCACAACAGACACCAACCCATGCCAAGCAACCATGGAAATACCTGCCTGTACCTTTGGCAGCAAACCTCTCCCCAAAAGCGTTGTACAAGAGGGGTGGACTCCCTGTGTCTGCTGGGAGAGAAGCAAATTTTCAAGTTATTTTACACTCAGCATCACCACAGGTTGTGTTCAGGTGGTGTTGTTCAGCTGGGGTTTTTAACAGAATCTCATCAAAACTAGGCAAAAAGTCCTAGCATGGTGATTCTAAACCTAAAGCTGGTTTCAGTTCACAAAAGGCAGAAGAAGTGTTGCAGAAATCTGAGTCTCTCTGCACTAGACTGGCATTTTGCTGCTCAGTGCTTTTCAGCAAAGGTCTTAAATCCTCACAGGGTGTTTTCATTTTTGTTCACTTCAGTGTTTTGACAATCATGAGTTTAATTGGTTTATCAGGCAGGAATCCTGACATTTCACTCCTCTCTTGCACCATCCCTTGGCAAGTACAATTAGTCTGGGATAAAAGAGGAAAAAAATTTTCCTTTCATAAAAAAAAAAGCAGAGTGGGGAGAAACACTGGAAAAAAACCAAGATATTGTTCATGTTTGCACTAATATTCAATCACACGTGATCCTGGGGATTTCCTCATCACATGCACATACATCTTACAAGAAGATTAATGATCTCAGGCTGAACAGGTTGGATGCTTTTTTTTTCCCTGAGCAAGGAGCATGATTACATTTTAATCTGGAAAAATAGGTACACCAGCACATCTCTATTTGGCTTGTAACTCACTGAGTAGCTTCTGGGATTTGTTGCATAATATTTGTTAAATGGCTTAGTGGGAAAAAAGGAGCAGAGAAGGAGCTCTAAAAATTATGATGAGAGGTCTTGTGGTAAGAAAGAATATTTCCTCAAATGGACTGGGAAAGAGGAGACAAGCAATAGAGCACATCAGTCATTTTCCAAATGGGAAAGAGCTCCTGGGTTTGTGGTGACAAGAGAGATTTTTAATTCAATAAAAGAGAGAGAAAGAAAGAAAGAGAAAGAGAGAAAGAGAGAGAGAAAGAGAGAGAGAAAGAAGAGAGACTTCTACATTAGTGCTGTAATGGCAGGTTTTTCAGAGGACAAAGGAGGGTGGAAATAAGTGGGGAAAAGGAATATATTCTTAAATCACTGTAGCTGAATCAGGGCCAGATGCTGTTTATGTCAAAACCAAAACAAAAGACAAAGGGAAGGCGCTGCAGCCCAGAATGGCACCGTCCTTCAGCTGCTCCTCAGCACTCCAAATTAACCTCCCCGTTCCCGCAGCATCCCTGCTGGGATGATGGGATCTTTTTGGGAGGCTGGTGATGGCATGTGAGCACAAACAGCAGTGGAGGGGCTTGCCAGGAGCAGCAGCTCCTGCCCAGCAAACCCCACTTGTTGCTGCTGCTCTGTTTGCCACGGGAGAGCCTTGGTGTCCGTGCAGCCCTGCAGAGCTGGGCAGTGGTCACTGAGATTTCTGTGCCCCACAGCATCCTGCTTCTAGCAGCAGGTAATTAAGATGAGATGAATTTCAAGCCTGCTTCAAAGTTGGGCTGTGAGGCTGGAGTGTGGTCTGGGTGGGCAGAGGGGAATAGCCAACAGGGCAGGATGGAGATTCCCCTGGTCCTGGCACCAAATCTGTTTCCCATGAACAAATCACTGACATCCTGCTCGTACCCTGCCCACATCCCCAGGGAGCAGAGGGTCCCATCCCCTCATTTCTCAGAGGGATGGACACACCTCACCCCTGGCACACAGCTGAAGGATGGCTACAGATGTATCCTGAGCAGGAGAGCTGTGCTGGTGTGGGAACCATTCCCTTCTTGCTCTTTTTCGCACTAGAAACCCAGACATTCCATGTTATACCCCTTATTCTTCTGCAGAAAACCAGTCCTGGCTGCTGTGGTTGGGTGGTGGGGTCTGGAGCCCCCATTAGGCTGAGGGTGACTCCCACAGTCGAGGCCTGGGCAGCCCTGGGCTGATACAGCCTCAGTGCTGCCCCTCTCCTGCCCTGAGCATGAGATTGGCCCTCTTGGAGGGGAATGAACCCCCTAGGAGCAGGTTCTCACCTTATTTAACTGGTTCCTGCAATGCTGAGAGAAGCCTGGAAACGTCCCTCAAAGCACGGACAATGTAAATGCCATTTTCCAAAGCGCCTCAAACCACGGACAGTGTCAAAGCCGCTTTCCAAAGCGCAGTCCTTCACCTGCTGGTGTTCTCCCCGAGGTGCTGGGGCTGCTGGTGCTCACGTACCCCCTGCTCTGGGGCCTGGCTCTGCAGCTGCACTCGGCTGTCACCGGCACCTACGTCCCAGGGACAAACTCCATCGCCTTCGTCAGCTGCCTCAACGAGCAGATCGCCAGGGACATCGCCAGGTACGGCCACGCTCCCCCTGCCCGGCTGCTCAGGGCTCCAAAGCTGCAATAAAGCTGAAAATCTCCTTCTCCCTCTGTCCTTGCCATTCTAGCCCTGGCACAGGGTGCCCAGAGAAGCTGTGGCTGCCCCAGCCCTGGCAGTGCTCGAGGCCAGGGTGGACAGGGCTTGGGGCAGGAGACAGTGGACAGTGGAAGTGTCCCTGCGTGGCAGGGGATGGAGTGACATGAGATTTAAGGTGCCTCCCAACCCAAACCCTGCTGGGATTCTGTGATAGGAGCAATGCTCCTTTCTACTGACTCTGTATCACAAGGCCTTGCCAAGAGCTGTCCCAAGGAAAGCTGACATTTGCCTCTGAAGGCAATGCCATGGTAACAGCAAGCAATTCTCAATGTATTTCATTGCCTTGCATTTTCAAGACCCATTTTCATGACCCTGAATTTCAGGGTTCTCAGATGGATTAAGCTCCAAGCTGATGTTCCCTGATCTGTCACAGTCTTTATTCCTTTCTAGAGCAACACAGACAACAAAATGCCAGGAGGGATATTTCTATAGAGAGACAAAGCACAGTGCTCTCACATGAAAATAAAGGAAGTATGAAAGGGGTCCACAACAAACACTTGTGAGGTACCACTGCTCACCAGGCAAACTTCAGGGAATGAGGGTTTTCCTTGATTTTTTCCTCCCTTCTATTTTAATATATGAGATACTTTGCGTGATATTTTGCATGCAGAGTTCTTTTCACACATCTGTCAGTCTCTGACTCAATGGATGGTCTGTTCAAAGAACTGAACCCGTGTTGACTGGGGAAGTGTTTATGATGGACCGTGAAGTTTCCTGCAACACCTCCTGCGCTGTTTTCCTGCTGCCCTGCTGCTGCCAAAACCCCTCCATCTCCAGCAAAGTGCTCCCAGACATGTTCAGGAACTGACAGGCTACTGAAAGGGAGTTTGTGTCACCTTAAATACTGCAACTGTATTAAGAAGTTCAAACAGAATTATGTCTGCACTGCTCGATGTCTCCTGAAAAAAAAAAAGGAGCAACTGTACCTGGTGAAAAGAGCCTCAGTTCCTGAAAATGCCTCATCTTAACAGCTTTGCAAATGCTTTCCACCCTTTGTTCCTCATCTTGCAGGGAAGGGAGAGGAGATAAATCACTCCCCCTTGCTGAGATATGTGTACTTTGGTTGTGGTTTTACTGGTGGAGTAATTATTCCTTTGTTCTGGAACTGGGAGCAATGAGCCCTGGTTGCAGGGGATGACACAGGGCTCCGACACTCATTTTCCCCCACTCCTTTTCCTGTGTTTATCCTTCCTTTGCACTGCTCAGTGGAGCCCTCACTCAGATGGATCAGTCTGCAAGGAAATTTTCCACTGGTTTCAGGAAAAGGGGTTCAAGCTTTGGGAAAGCAGAAGAGCTGCAGGTAGACTTCAGCATCTCAAGACCTTCTTGCCTATGTTCATCATTTCCTTTGCTTTTCTGCTTATTAATATTTAATCTGTCTCACTTCAGGGCAAAGAAACACACAATTAAGTACTCAACCCAAAGCTATCATGTATTATGCAGACATTTTCCACAGATCACATTCAGCTTCTTACAATGTTCTCTGCTCCCCTGGTGGCCTCTTGTTGCTGCTCAGCTTGCTGGGACAAAATCCAGGATCTCAGGATCTCAATTTATTGGGACAGAGCACTGAAACCAAAAGGTTCCTGTGCTAAAGGAACTTGCAAGTTGCAGGCAGCAAATGCAAACTGATTTGTGCCATGTGTGACACGACAGGCACAGCAGGGGTGGCTCTGCTCGTGCTGCTGCACTTTGTTGGTCTAAAGATTAACTCAAGATGCTCCACGAGCATTAAATGCCTGGAACTGCCTACACATGGTGAGAGCAAACAACCCTGAGCCTCCTGGGGTGCTTTTCCTCTCTAACCATGTTGGTTTGCCAGTGTTAAAGCAAACCAAAGGTGGGGACACCGGTGCCCTGCCTGGAGGGATGGCTGCCACCTCTGTGAGAAGGGCCAGACGCTGCTCGGGTCACCAAACACAACATTTGCCTCCTTTCTTCTAAAAATCCTCCCTGAGATGGGTTCAGTGCTCTGTAATCTCTGAAGTGTCACTTCTGCTGGCAGCCCTGAGCAGCTCTGCAATAACAAACCAAACCACAACTAACGGAGGCGGCCCGAGGGAAGGAATCTAGCTGGGCTTCAGATTTCTAGGATATTTTGGGTTGAAAAACCTTGATGTTTTTAATTTCACAAGATGCACATTTAGGCTGTTCTGGAAGGAAGGGGCACAGATGGACAGCAGCAGACAAACCCCTTCCTGTCCATCCCAGGCCAGCTTTTTGCAGTCCCACAGTTCAGTCCCTGCCCTGGTGATCCCACAGCCAGGGGGGCATAGGGCTGGCACTGGGCAGGGTCCTCCAGGCCAGGAGCAACACCCAAACTCCCTCCTCAGCACAGGGAGGGTCCCAGAGCCCTGCCAGAAGGGCCCGATCTGAAGCATCTCCAGCCAAGGTTCACCTTTGGCTCTGTTGTCTCAGGGTAATAAGTAACCCAAAATTCCATGTCTCCAGTGTCAAAGCTGCTGCTGCCAGGCACGGGCAGCACAAGGGGATGTCCCCAAGGCTGGGGGTGAGCACTGAGCTGGGCTGGCACCGACTGCCCTCCTGTCTCCCCCAGGGCCATCATGGATAAGAGACTGGCTGCCTACGTGAACATCCTGCCCCAGAGCTCGGCCTTGTAAGTTGTGCTGGATATTCCCCAAGGGAGGAGCAAACCTGGCTCTGCAGGGAGGGGAGGAGGGGATGGACACAAGCCTTGGTTCCAGAAGGCTGCTGGGTGTGTTTGTTGTTGCAGATGGTGGGGATGAGCCTCACTGTGCTCGGAGCTTATTGAGGAGGGCAGATGCTCCACTGCCCGTGGGGCTCATTCATTTTTTGGTCACTTGGCTGCACAGACATCCAGCAATTTAGGGTTTGTGCTCCTGAGGACGTGGTGCCTGCTCTAAAAAGCAGCCAAAATAGGGACCAGGAAAGGGCTTTGCAAAATGAAGCAGCTTTTTCAGGCAGGAAGAACAGCAGGTTTGACCTTGGAACAGGCCCAGCCCTGCTCTGCAGGTGTCCTCAGCTGTCCATGCAAAGGGACTGCACTTGTTGGAGGGGCTCAAGAGCAAAGCCCCAAAACAGCTTTTCCTCACAGAAACACCCTGGCAGAAGCAAGGAGCATATCCCACCACAGCTTCCCTCGGGAGGGGATCCCACAGTGCACCCCCATATCCCACCTGAGGGCAAACCCTTCTTCCCCTTATCCATCATTTCCTACAACCCAAAGAGCCGGGGCAGGGCTGGGTTCTGCTCCGTGCCCTGCTCCCAGACCCTCCAGCCCTCCCTGCAGGATCCCTGCAGGCAGATGAGATCAGGACAGCTCCTGGCAGCAGAAATGTTTAGAAAGGTCACATCTGACTCATGAGAGGTGCAGCTCCTCTCCTGCAGGGAAAGGGAGGAAGAAAGCTCAGCCTCCCAGCCACCATCCCTGCAGGATCTGTCCCCCAGCCACTGCTCAGAGCCACCAGCACAGCACACCCCAGCCCCAGCAAATCTGCCCTGCCTGATAAATTCTGCCGTGCTAAATTCTCTGGAGGCTCTTGTCCATAAAGCTGAGGTGCTCATTGATGTGCTCGGCAGTTTTGGGGCCAACAATGTTTCTTTGTAAAGAAATGGCCACTTGCAAAAAGCAGCGAGCAGGGAAAGTAACCCGAGGGCTGCGATGGCTGCAGCAGAGCTGGATTTGCTGATGCAGCTTTCCTTTGAAATCCAGGTATTTCTGGAAAGGGGAACTGGAAGAATCCACTGAAATACTGCTGGTAAGTGATCGTTCCCTCCATCACAAATATCCCTGTTGCAAACGGCCCCAGCTGAAAGGGGCTGCAGGGAGGTTTGGGGAGGGTGGCACCAACCTGCTGGGTTTGGGAGCGTCCCCCGGGGAGGGGCTCCTGTCACACCCCTGGCCGTGCTGGGTGGGGACACTGGAGCTGCACATCCACATCCCTCCATCCCTTCACATCTCCCTTGGGCTTTGGTTTGGTTTTTTACTCTCCACAGCTGGTGAAAACAAGGACGTCCAAAATAGGGGAATTGTCCAACTACGTCAGGTGAGGCTCTGGCTCCACAGGAGCACTGGGTGTCCCATCCAAGGTAGGCTGTCCCCTCCTGCTCCAGCTTTGGGGCTTCCTTGAGCCCCGTCCCACCCAGGGGGGTTAAGGGCTCCTGCTGTATCTTACAAGCCAGAAAAACCCAGAGATGGCATCAGCAGAAAGGAGAAGGTGGCAGAAATATCAACAGCCCTCCGTGCTGGATTGGATGGGGGATTCTCCTCCTCACGCAGGTTGTTATTCCCTGACAGGATTTCCTGCAGCTCCCGGGGGGGAGCACTCTCAGCTTGGGCCAGGCCCCCGGCAGTCTGCGGTAAACCCAAACTCAAAGGAACATTCCCAGGAAGGAGCTGCGGGTGCTTTGAAGGCGGGAGGGCGCGGGGCAGGGCTGGAGCGTGGCTTCCTCGGGGCTGCGCTGACTCTGTCCTCCTGTTTCCACTTTAGATCCATCCATCCCTTTGAGATGCCCGAAATCATCAGCCTGCCCATTGACCAAGGGAACCCTGTCTACCTCAGATGGATAGAGGAGAACGTCCCACGGGACTGAGTGCTGCTCGTTTTTGGGGACACCGGGACCCTCTGGGGTGTGCTGGGAGCCCGGAGTTTGGGGTGGGGACCCTCCTCTCCTCGGGCTGAGCTGGGGAAGGGCCGCCAGCACCGAACTGTGGATGAGGACGGGCGGAGATGTCCCTGTCAGGACAGTCGGGATGTGCCCGGGAGCCCCGCAGAGCCCCGGCAAGCAGCAGAGCCCTCAAACACCGCAAGGATTTAAATCCCCCTGCCACGGAGAGCTGGGATGGGCTGGGCAGGAGCCACGGGTCCAGCAGGACCACCACACTGCCCTGTCACCTACCCCCACCCCAGCTGTGGCTTTGTGCCCGAGCCGAGCTGAGCTTTGTAAAAAGATCCTCGTGTTAATGGTTTCTGGGACATCATTCAGGGAATGTTTTCGGGTTATTTATGTGACTGGGAAGGGAATAAACAGTAGTTGCTTACCTGGGCAGGCTCTTGTGGTCGCAGCTGGGCAGGAGGAAAGGCCTGTCCTGGGCTTGCACACCTCACCTGGCACAGAGCACAACCCCCCCGTGGTGGGCACTGGGCACCCCAACCCAATAATCCTCACGCTACAAAAAAACAGACTTTGAAAAAAACCCTGCTTTTTAATTGTACATCAGACATATTAATTACAACTTGGGTATAACGAGAGGTGCTTACAAGCAGCAACCTGGACTCAGAAATCAGAAGGTGCACAGAGTTGTTATAATCTCTATTACAGCGAATGCAAAATATACTCTGCAGCAAAAATACTTTTAAAGGCTCCACATTCAATTCTCTGCAAGAAGCCAGGAGAGGAGGAGAGGGAACAGAGAGGGAGCAGAGAGGAGCCAGAGGCAGATCCTGTGGGTGCTCCCACTGGCACTCCCCACAGGCATAACCCTGCTCAGCCCTGGCACAGCTCTTGGAAGAGCTCCATAGGCACTAAGAAAGGGAAATATTTGAAGTGATCCTTCAAGGACAAAGCTAAGGCAGGACAGGCAGTTCTCCCTGCCAGGGAAGGGGGGCCTGGCAGCACCTCTCCCAAAAGGACAGGGACATTCTGCTCTGGATGAGCTGAGATCCCACAAGCACAGGACAGGCTCTGCTGATGGACAGGACCCCACAGCCCAGCGTGGCCCACCCATGGGACAGCCACGGTGGGATGGGGGAGAGATGAGGAGGACTTTAAAAATATCTCTCTGTCTCTCTAAAGGATAAAAATCTAACATATTTATCTGCTATTAGAATCTTTTTTAAAAAGCCAACTGCTGTGCTCCTGCCCAAGCTGGCAGTATTGCTTTGTTAAAGGAGGGGGCTGCTCCTTCTCTCCTGCAGACAAATCAAGCCCAGTGCTCATAAACATCACCACTGCAAGAGAGGCACAGCCAGGAGGCCACAGGGATGGCCCAGGGATGGCCCAGGGATGGCCAAAGGGACAACCCAGGGATGGCCACAGGGACGGCCACAGGCACCCCAGTACAGCCCCTGCCCCTGCTGTCCTCTTCAGCCTTTTTTTGGTTTGTTTGCTGGTTTGGCACATTTGGGATGAAGATTCCTGTAGAAACAAAGGCCTCGGGCTCCCGTCTGTGAAGTGCCCACGGTGGTTTTAAGGCAAAGGAGGAATTTTTGGAAGATCTCTTCCAAGATCATGATTGTCAGAACAGTGAAATGGAGCTGGTGCAGCACCACACACAGTCCAGGTCGTGGGGTGAGAGCACATCTGCCCCATGTGGGCTGATCTTGGGGCATTTTCCTCTCACATAAAACAAACCACATTCTTTTAATGAATGGATTCTGGATGAGGTGAAAAACCCCAAGAGCTGTCCCGGTTTCCCATGGGCACAGGGCCGAGCTGTGAGAGCCCAAGGACCAGGAGGGGTTTGTGTTTTGGCAGCAGGACCCCCTGGAGGCTGCTCAGTCAGGCTGGGACAGCGGGATGAGCCAGGCTGGGACAGGCACAGGCCGGGGTGTGAGCAGGGTGTGGGGTGCCCCCCAAGCAGCTGTTCCAGCTGTGCCATGGGGACCCTTTTGGAAAGGGCAGACCCCCACACTGCTCTGAGCAGCACCGGGCTCCACCAGGCGGGCACGGCTGGGCCACGCTCTGCATAAATGCAGCCAAGGAACTAAAAATCGTTAACATTAAAATAAAAAAAACAGAGTGTCAGGGCTTCAAGGTTTCATTCCTGGGCACTGCCTCCACCTGCCGAGATGGCCGTGGGGAGGGAGCAGCACCTCTCTGTGCCTCTCGGGCTTCCCCAGCAGCCCGATCTCCTCGGCTCCGGCTCCGGGAGAGCTTTGGGGGTGGCGGGGGTCAGTAGGGGGTCGTGCCTTCCCACTCCACCAGGTACTGCACCTTCCCCTCCAGCGTCACCCGCCGTGCCAGCACCTGGTACCTCTCCCCGCACACCAGCCGGCCCGCGGCCCCGAAGTAGCTGCTGATGGACGACTTGAGGTGGGACAGCGAGGAGTCGTCCTCGCTGATGCTCTCGAAGGTGTGGCTGTCGATGCCGCCGTCGGGGCTGCCCTCGGGGGTGGTCGCGGTGGGGTGCCCGCCCAGCCCGGCCCCTCTCCGCTTGGCCCCCGAGGTGTAGGTTGGCACTGCCAACTTGCGCTTGCGGCTGCCCACGGTCCTGCGGCTGCCGGGGAGGGCACAGGGCACGAGTGAGGGCGGCACCCAAAAGGTTCCTCCCCGTGCTGGCTTCTGGAGGCAGTCAGGAATTTGGGGGAGCCCAGCAAGAACTGATAGCTCTGACCCCACGCCCCCAGCAAGTGTCACTCTGGGACCCCCAGCCCGCTTTGGGACACAGGCAGGAAAAGCTCCCCGGGGTGGGACATGAAGAGGGGAGACACAAGCCCTCACCCCCCTGGCCATGCCACCAGGACCCCTCCAGAAGGGGGCAAGGGGCACAGTCCTCACCTGGACTCGTGGGAGAGGCTCGTGGTGGCCGAGCCTGAGGTGCTGGTGGCATCTGTGGAGTCCAAGTCTGACAGGAAAGTCTGTCCTGAGCTGGCACTGCGGATAGGGATGGCACAGCTGGGATGCAGCACAAGCAGCACCCCTGCCCCCCACAGCCTTGGTGTGGCTGCACGAACCTTTTCAGGCTCTGGATCTCATCCAGCGTGAAGTCGAAGATGCTGGCCAGGTGGTGGTTGGTGCTCCAGGCCGAGGTGAAGTCACTCTGTCACAAAACCAAGCTCACACTCCTCACTGCCTGGCACGGGGGTGCTGCCCACACCCCAACCCCAACCCTGGCATCCTCTGCCCGGGGCCACCACCGCGCTCCTTCCCGGGCCCCGCTGCCCCGGGGGGTGACCTGGGCAAGCGACACTTCCCAAAGAGAGGGACAGGAGCTGTCCCTGCCCTGGCTGCAGAGAGGAGGGGGCGAAGGACTCACGCTGGGAATGGCATCCTCCAGCAGGAACTTGGCCCTCCTGCGCCGCGCTCGCCGCTTCTGCTGCTGCAGGAGGCTGCAAACAGGCGTGAGGGGTGCGGGCAGCGCTGCTGCTGCTGCTGCTGCGGGGCTGGCAGGGCCAGCGGGGCACTCACCCGTCCTTGGCGGCGGATTTGCTCTTCCCCTTCTTCTTCAGCTCCCAGGAGCCGCTCTCGGCCTCGCCGGGGCCTTTCTCCGGCAGCACTTTGCTGGGGGGGTTCGGGGGGACGCGGATCCGCAGGCGGAAGATGCATTTCTTCTTTTTGATCTCCTTCCCGCACAGAAACCTGGGCGGCACAGGGGGGGCAGCCTGAGCCAGGCGGGCACGGAGCATCCTGCGTGCCAGCCTGTGCCCATCCCGCCCCGCCTCACCTGCTCTTGTAGCTGTTGAGGGCGTTGAGGAGGTGGGGGCCGCGCTCGGAGATCGGGGTGCCCGTGAGCTGCGGGACAGGTCGGGGGGCACGCAGGGCTCAGTGCCCGCTGCGGTTATGCAGAATCCAAACAGACGGGGGAACCCGAACTCCGGCTTGCGCCTCCTGCCCGCGGCCGGGGAGGGAGGGAGGGAGGCAGGGAGGGAGCCAAGGCCCGGCCGGAGCCCCCCGGGAGGGAGGGAGGGAGGCAGGGAGGCAGCCAAGGCCCGGCCGGAGCCGCCCGGCTGTGGCAGTGCCACCCCCGGGGCCGCCCCGTCCCACCCGGGATGGGTTCCCAGCCCTACTCCCCCCGGGAAAGGTGCCGGGTCTGACGCTCCAACGAGGAAAATCCCAGCGCAGAGGAAGGGGATTGAGCTCCTCTGGAGCAGGAGGTGCCGTGCCGAGGCTGCACGAGCTGGGGTGACATTTCTCACCCCCATGGCTGCTCTCCAGCCCAAGCCCAGGGGGTGTTCGTACCTTCCCGAGCTGCAGCGGGTCCCAGTGGTGGTTCACGAAGGCCAAGATCTCCTCAAAGTCAAAGTATTTCTTCTTGCTCTGCACACCCAGGTTGTAGAGAGCAAGATGGACGATGTCCACCCTGCAGCAAAGAGGGGCACAGGGTCAGCAGCCCTGGCAGGATGGTGCCGCCACCATGCCCTGTTCTGCCAGTGCCACTACAGCTCCCAGGTCCTCTCAAGCCCACCACTGGAACCTTCCCACTCTTCACAGCCCAGCCCAGAGGTGTATCTGAGCAGATGCCACAGCCAGGACAGCATCCCTTCAGCTTTGGGGAGAGGTGGCACGCTGCCTGCAGCTGGGGGAAAACCCAAACACACAATCCTAGAATGCTTTGTGTTGGAAGGGGGCTTAAAAATAGTCCAGTCCTGTCCTCTGCCACGGGCAGGGACACCTCCCACTAGACCAGGTTGCTCCAAGCCCTGTCCAGCCTGGTCCTGAACACTTGCAGGGAGCAGCCAGCCTGGTGTCACACCCCAGTGCCACCCAGGCACAGCCCGAAGGAGGCAGGGCCCGTTTCTCACCATCTCAGGGGCAGGCGCTTGATGTATTCCGGTCCCTGGTTGCACACAGAGCAGAAAAACACATAGAACCTGGAAAACATCAGGGAACATGCTGAGAGTGAGGATCACACACAGCTGTGCAGGGCCCAGGTGGGACAGTGCCAACGGTGGCAGCAAGGCCAGGAGGATGGGCTGTGTGGGGCAGGGCCAGCTGATCCATGCTGGTGTCAGAGGGATCAGGGACACAGGGCGGGATGTGCCCGTGGGTGCCCCCGGGACCCCTCAGCCAGGGCCAGAAGGGCCGTACCGGTCTCCGAACATCATGGGGTCACTGAGGCACTGCGTGCAGGCTTCGTGGAACCACTGCCGGCAGCGGTAGCACTGCAGCATCTTCAGGTACCACCTGGGCGGGGACAGAACGGTGACAGTGAGGACAGCGTGTGGCAGCCACCGCCCCGCTCCCCTCCCAGCCACAGAGCCCCGGGCAGGGACAGAAAGTGCAGAAAGTGCATCCCTAACCGGTGTTTCTCTGCAAACAGAGACCCAGATGGCAGAGGCGGCGTGGCGAGCAGAACTGGCCCCAAGGCCCAAACATGCCCACCCCGATGCCACCTCCCTTTCCCCACAAAGCCAAGGGTGGCACCGGCCGCCCTTACTCCCCGGGGCCGCCGCAGTAGCAGTAGCACTGCTGCTGGTTGGTGCGGTGCGGGGAGTCCCACTCCAGCAGCTCGGGGTTGTAGGACAGCACCATCTTCACGGCCTGCAGCGTCCTGGCAATGGCTCCTTTCTTCAGGGCACCCCCTTTCTGTGGGAGAGCCGGGCCGGGGTCAGCACAGCGCCCCGGGGAGCCCGTCCTGCCCCACCGTGCGGGCACGGGCAGCGCTCGGGGCGGGGAGCGTGGGGCAGCCCCACTCACCCGCACCGCCAGGGCGAAAATGCAGCGGCGGCAGAACCACGGCGTCCCCAGCGGGCCCTCGCCGCCGCTCGCCACCGGGATGTGGCACTGCTGGTGGTACCCTGAGGGAGGGTTCGGCATCAGCCCGGCCTCGCCCCGGGTGGGCACGGCAGCGCCCGGGGTGGGACAGCCGCACTCACCCAGCCCGCACTTCCCGCAGATGAGGATTTCGTTCCTGGGGCCCGACTTCTTCCCCAGGCAGATGCTGCACTTGGGCTCCTCCCCCGGGACGCCGGCTGTGGGACCAGGGTGGCAGAGGTGGCACGGCCACATCCCCGTGCTGCTGGCAAGGGTCCCACAGCATGGCAGCGGGAAAGGAGCCTGGGGCAACACTCACCATGCTGGATGTCCTTCCAGAGGACCCAGTACTTGGAGTTATCCTCAAAGGTGACGAGGCAGCTCTGCTTGGAGCCACTCACCTGCCAGAAGAGAGCAGGAAGAACCGCTGTGGGTCGGCTCCCATTCCCAGCACTTCCCTCTTTTCCTTGGTGCCTGATGCCGCCTCTCGGGGCTGAGGGCAGTCAGGTTTGGGGCGTGACACCGGGGGCAGGATGCCAACCCAAAATGCCCCGCTGACCAAGGCCAGCACCCCTGAGCCACGCACTGAGCCGGGTAACTGCACTGGCGCTGGCACCTCTTGGGTTCTCCCGTTGCCCCGGGGGTGCCCACGTTACCCTCTTGATCTTGCCGAGGTAGTAGAGCCCGTCTGTCCAGCGGCACAGCACGTACTGCCCCTCGGTCAGGCGCACCATCAGCTCCCGGCAGCCGCCGCCCCGCCGCGCCGAGCCCGCTGCCGGCTGGACGCGGCCGTACACGTCCCGGGCCAGCGGCTCCAGCTCCGTGGGGTCCATCAGCAGAGCCTGCGGGGGACACAGCGCTGTCACCGCTCGGCACGGCACCGATCAGCCCGCAGCAGCATCCCTGAGCGATTCGCCTGGGAGGACTGAGGCTGCCCCACCAGCAGGGACACTGCAAAACAGAGCCGATGAGACGGTTCCTTTCCACGAAATCCAGGGAGCGGCCAAAATCTTTGCTACTGGCGAACAAGAGGGAATTAACCCCCGGCAGGCTCCCGACACGCCACGGGTCCACATGGTTCAGTTTTAGGAAGGGGCACATAAGGAATAAAAGCTTTAAATTTGCTGTGATTTTAAAACCAGCATTTCCCGCAGTTTTGCGGCTCCCAAAGCACCGGGACTGCTGCAGGAGCAGGGATGTGCCAGCACCACCCACCGCGAGCGAACCCAGGCGGCCAAATGTCACCGCCACGAGGTTTGGGGTGCAGGAGGCAAAGAAATCCCCCACAGCAGAGCTGCGATCCCGAAGGACACCGCGGAAACGACTCGAAAGGGATTTTTCTCCCCTTGGCGCTCCCGTCACGGCCACACACGCGGCCTCATGGCACCACGCGTGTCCGGCGTGGAGCCCCCTCTGCCCGGCTCTGCCATCCCCGAGGAGAGCCCCGGGATGGGCAGAGCGATCCCGCTCCCGGCGGAGCCCGGTGCTCGCCATCCGCCACACGTCCCGGCAGCGGCGCTCGCCGGTTCCCGCGTGGGAGCGCTCCGAGCGCGGCGGCAGCTCCGCTCCGCGGCCCCGGGGCTCCCGCACCCCCCGCGCTTCCCTCCGCTCCCCCGCCGCTCCCTTCCCGGGCGTCCCGCAGCCCCGGGGCTCCCGCCGCTCTCCCCCCCGGGCCCGCGGACGCGTGCGGGAGCGCCCGGCCGGGTGGCCGAGCCCCGGTGGCACCTGCCGGGGGTGGCCGCGGGCAGCCCCGAGCGGCTCCACGGCCCCGCCGCCATTGGCTCATTCAAAGGCTCCGCGGCGCCGTCCGCCCGCCCGTCCCGCCCGTCCCGCCCGGTGCCGCCGGGGCCGGCCCGCCCTTACCGGAGCGCTCAGCGGGCGCGGGGCCCGGGAGGCGCGGGGCGCGGCGGGGGCCGCCCGCGGGGCGCCATCTTCCCGCGCTTCCCCCGCGCTCCCGCCGGCATTGACGTCCCGGTTATGCAATTAGCGGGGCCGCCCCCGCCGCCTCCCACGGCTCCGGTCCCACCGCAGCGCAGCGCATCCCCGCGGCACCCACCGGCACCGCACGGCACCGAGAGACCGGGCGGCACGGCGCGGATCGAACCGGACCGGACCGGCACCGACCGACCGGCGTGGATTGGCATCGATAGGAACCGAGCGGGGCGCATCCCGGCTCGGCACATCCCTGCTCGGGCCGGCCCGGTGCTCCGGAGAGCGCAGGCGGCACCCCGTGGACCAGGACAGGGCACCCAGGGTCGGCCACGCACCCACTGGCCGTGGAGAGGCACCGTCACCCTCTGGCACACGCGGGACCTCCCCGCCTGTCCCCTCCGAGCCGTGGCTGCGGCCAGGAAAGAGCTTCCCCCGGTGGCCCGGGGTGGGGGGCGGGCAGGGGATGGGGTGCGGAGCATTGTCCCGGGAGGGAACGACCTGTGCTCGCCGGGATTCCTGGAAGCGGGAGCAGCCTTTCAGCCTTTCTCTGAATCTCACAGAGCAAATCAACCGCTGGAAAAATGCTTCGGTCGGTGCCAAGAAGAAATCTGTAGGATTCGCTGTTTGTTGGGAAGCGATCCTGGAAAAGCAATGTTTTCCAGGCTGCTCGGGCCATAGCAGAGCTGATTCCCAGCGCCGGCTCTGGGCCAAGCGCGGGCACAGAGAGTCCCTGCGGCTCTTCCCGTCCGTGATGGATGCGGTACCGGGAGCTGCGGCTCCGACGTGTCCCCAAGCCGGAGCTGCGAGCCGGCAGCTCCCGGAGGCAGCGGTGAGCGGCACGGCACGGGCCGAGCCCCCCTTCCAGCACCCGGCACTCGGGAATCATTTATTTACCCAAATTCCCACAAAACACGGGTGTCAGAGTGCTCCCCGTGATGCTGCACCTGCGGAGGGACGGGAAAAGCGATTTCCTGAGCCGCGGGTCCGGCACGGCCGCTCTGCTGCTGCTCCCTGTGCGGGGCTGAGTGGGGAAAGCCGTGTGTGCCAAGTGTGCCAGGCGTGCCAAGCGTGCCAAGTGTGCCAGGCGTGCCAAGTGTGCCAAGCGTGTCAGGCGTGCCAAGTGTTCCAAGTGTGCTAAGTGTGCCAGGCGTGCCAAGTGTGCCAAGTGTGCCAAGCATCCCAAGCGTGCCAAGTGTGCCGTGCCGTGCCGTGCCGTGCCCCTAACCAGCCCCGGGCCCCAGCTCCCCGTGAGTCACTCCGGGATAAGCGTGAGTCAGCTCAGGACTAAAATAACTCTGCCCACAGCCCTCGGAGGAGCCCCGCGCCTCGCTCCGTGCCTCGGGGCTGCTGCCGGTGCCCGAAATCCCCCAGACTGCTCCATCCCGGGACAGCGCTCCTGTCGCAGTCTGTCCCCGGGGGCACCGGGGAGCGCCACCCTCCTCCCGGCCCCTGCGGCTGGTGCCGCAGGAATGCGGATGGTGTGACACGGAAATCAAAGGCTGGATGGAGTTCACCGGGGCTGTACGCAGGGAGAGCCTGACTGAAAGGCTTCCACACGGGAACATCGCCTTGGGACACAAGTGTGCAACAAAAATGGAAAAAAAAACCCAAAACCAAAAACCCAAACAAACAAACAAACCCCAGAATTTCAGATGTATCCTGTGTTTCCTAACCGGAATGAAGCAACATAATTATAGCAACATAAACCAGATTTAACTCTGCTTTCTTTGCAGGTGCTTCTGTCACAGCACCCAGCAAGCCTGGCCTCAGTTCTCATTGCAGTGAGCTACTGGGTGCTGTCTTTCTCTTCCTCCTCATCATCTTCCTTTCTCCTCTTTTTCCTTCTCTTCATCCTCCTCTTCCTCCTCTGCACACCCACCTAGCTATCCCTTGGATATCCCATTTCTTTGGCACTGTGGGATCGGGGTCCCTGGCAGGTGCTGGGGCTGGGACAGCCCCTGGAGCAGCTGGGCACTGCTTTGGCACCCAAGGCTGCCCCGATGTCTGTGCTGGGGCAGGGCAGGAGTACCCGGCCGGAAAAAGCAGATTATTCTGTAAGCAAGGCAACAGAAATGAACGAGAGCCCCAAAAGTGGCGTAAAGCTGAGGGCAGCAATCCACACCCTCCTCGGCCAGGGAGCGGGGCCAGCGCAGGCTCCAGGGCAAGACTCCCAGCTCCCTCCCCGCTTTGAATTTCCCAAAAAAACCCGTTTTTGCAGAAGGATTTGAATGAAATAGAATGAAGTAGATAAGTACTCCAAACTCCCAGTTTTTTCCTTAAAAACTTTTACTTGTTCCCCACACCCTGCACTTGCCGAGGGGGAGGTGCTTTGCCTGTTGGAAAAGGATGGAGCAGCCGGGAGCCACGGCCCGGGCTGGAGCAGAGCCTGCGGAGTGCGCGGGGAGAGCAGCTCCCAGCGCTGCCTCTGCTTTGAAAACTGCCCAGAAATCGCTGCCGCCTCTTTTCACAGTGTTTTTCTTTCTTTGAAAACAGGCGTGGGAGGAGGGGTTGGATGTTGGCGTGTAGCCTTGGAGACCGGAGCCGAGGAATATTGAATGGAAACCCAAACACGGCGCTCCCGGGAGCTCCGAGGCTGGAGCGGAGATGGGATCGCCCAGAGCGGCTCCCGCCGGCCCCGGGGCCCCCCTCGGCCCGGGTGCCACTTCCAGCCGCAGGAACAGCCGGTTCCGGGGGACACATCCCTGACAAAAGCAGTGCCTCCCACCAGTTGCTCATTCCCCCTCTGTTCCTTCTGCTCCGAGGGTCTCAACCCGACCTCCTCTCCACTGACCAACACAACCAGCTCAAACCGTTGTGTGCAAGGTTTGAGTTCTCCCTCTGTCCCAAACAATGGTTTATAAGCCAAAAATTTGCCTCTTTTTTTTTTTTCAGCTTTATTAGTCCATTAAGAAAAAAATAATTCCCTCCAAAGCTTGTCTTTGACTGTTTCAGACCCCCTTAGCTGTAGGAGCAGTGGCTCTTTGCCAAGCTGGCCATTAAACACGGAGCAAATCTGCTGATGGAACTCCCTCAAATTCTCCGCGATTTTTCTACACCCAGACAAAATCACACAGAAATGAATTGCTGGATCAGGGAACTCTCGACATCAATTCCAGCTCATTTCAGTGGCAGCCCCTCCCTCATCGAAGGTCTGGGAGATGAAAACCGAGCGGGGCTGGCAGTGCCTGGAGCGGACCGGGCATTGCCCGACTGGGAATGCCCTGGGAGCAGAGCCCTGGTCCGGGGGTGCCCGCACTCCCCAGAGCAGATCAGGCTGAGATTTGGCCGCTCTGTGCCCGCTGTGCCCTCGAAAGGAGGAGCACCGGGCAGTGGGTTTGGTGTCTGTTGTTTATTCAGCGTGGATTTCATCCCTATCTGGTTTTTCTATTATTTTTTTTTTAACCGAGCTCTCTCTGTGGGCTCTGTTGAAGAGCCTGGAAGTGCTCTCCCAGCCAGGGAAGTGGACAGAGATGTTCTGGGCATTTCTGCCCCAAAAGGACCTTCCTTTCCCCAGAAAGAAGAAAAGGAAAAAGCAAGGAAGGAAAGCGTAGCACAGCTCAGCTGTTCCTATAACATATCCAAGCTGCTCAATTCCCGATTTGATAGCAAAAAGAACACCAATCCTTTAAGTTAGTGAGCTTTATTTAGGAAATAAATTAAATCATAAGAAAATATAAATGATTGTAATAAATACAGCATGTGTCAAAGTGATACAGACAGGGAAAGCATAATATATTTAGATAAATTACTCCAGTATTCTGTCCCTGAAAGAACATTTGAAAGATGGAATACAGGAAAATACACAGAATATCCAGTTCCTTCCCAGACAAACTTTGATAAATATTTGTTTATGGGGTGGGTGTTTTTGAATTGTGATACTTTATCACAACTAATTATTTTAAAGGCTGTTGCCAAGACAGAAGTGAGAGATTTTGCACACATCCAGATAGTCCCAAGCTTGTCTTGCTTATAAAAAAGATTATTCATTCCTTCCCTCTATTAGAAAACCTCCCAAAAATAAAATAATTTCTAGCACTTACTTGCATTTTAGCATGCAAAAAATCTCAAACATCAGAGCACATTAAGAAAAAAAAAAAAATCAATAATTTCTAATAAGTCACCTGCCTTGAAGGTCCAGGAAGTGAGTGGACACTAAACCAGACCATGGAGGGGCCTTACCCTGCCTGGGGCAGAGCTCTGTATCCACAATGGGAAAGCCAAGGGCTCCTTTGGAAATCCCAGAGGCAATTCCCCCAAGCACAGTGGAACCTGCTCCCTGCCTGCTGATGCACCACAGCATCCCCTTACAGAAACAGGATTGGAATTTGGAATAAATAGCAAGAAATAAATCCCCGGGGTGAGGCTGCAGCCACCAGCAGGGCCACAGCTCCCAGCCACAGCTCCCGGCTTCCAAGGTCCTGGCAGGCACAGAGACACCTGACCTGGCTTTGGGGGAAGGAATCTGCCCTGTTCTTGCGGGGGGGCAGCCAAAATCCCCCCTGGGGCTGCCAGGCCCCACAGGAGCTGAGCCCAGGGCTCGGGGACAGGAGCTGAGCCCAGAGTTTGGGGACAGGAGCTGAGCCCAGAGTTTGGGGACAGGAGCTGAGCCCAGAGTTTGGGGACAGGAGCTGAGCCCAGGGCTCGGGGACAGGAGCTGAGCCCAGAGTTTGGGAACAGGAGCTGATCCCAGGGCTCGGGGACAGGAGCTGAGCCCAGAGTTTGGGGACAGGAGCTGAGCCCAGGGCTCGGGGACAGGAGCTGATCCCAGGGCTCGGGGACAGGAGCTGAGCCCAGAGTTTGGGGACAGGAGCTGAGCCCAGAGTTTGGGAACAGGAGCTGATCCCAGGGCTCGGGGACAGGAGCTGAGCCCAGAGCTCGGGGACAGGAGCTGAGCCCAGAGTTTGGGGACAGGAGCTGAGCCCAGGGTTTGGGGACAGGAGCTGAGCCCAGGGTTTGGGGACAGGAGCTGAGCCCAGGGTTTGGAGACAGGAGCTGAGCCCAGGGTTTGGGGACAGGAGCTGCTCTGGGTGCCTCCAGGGGATGGCAGTGGCTCAGGGGTGCAGGCTCTGAGGATTTTGTGTGCACACAAACTAACACAAGCTCGCAAACCGAGGGGTTTTTCCTCATCATCTGTTGGCATTCAGAGCTGAGCTCCCCAGCCAAGCCCACCTGGGGATTTGCTAGTTTGTTTCTATGATGCATTTCAGGAAAAGCGTGTCCTCTCTGACGTAGCCGTGCTTGGGGGACTGCAGCTTGGCCAAGGGCAGGAACATGGGGCAGCCACTGGCCACGTTCATGTCGTTCACTGGCCTCTGGAAGGAAGCAGAAGTCAGGTCTGGGCGAAAGGCATCAATGATGTGCTCCCTGTTATTTTGGTCAAGCAACATAAACGTCACCTGAAAAACAGAATGTGGCAGTGAGGAGTTACTGGCGTGGAAAACAAACCAAGCAGGGACAGGAGTGCTGCAAAAGCATGGTTATTAAATAAAAACTATAATAAATGTTTCCAACCTGCAAGGTCAGTTCATGTGAACTCCCAGACGAAGATCTTAAAACTTTGCTACCCATAAAATGAAATTAAATTAAATCAAGTAAGGAATTATTCCTTGGTAAAGAACTGCAAAGTCCAAAGTCTCTCTCCTCTGACAACATAAACAGCCCCTGGGTTTGGTTACATCATTAAATTTATTCTGTGATTGTGCTTTGGAATTAGAAGAAACAGCTTGGTTGCCCATGCACAAATACGTAAAAGACAAAACCTAAATATCAGTACAATCTTCCCACCTCATTGCTCCTTTTATTAACTCACTGTTCCATAGCTTGAAATGGGAAATAGCTGTAATAATCTTTTAATTGGGAACTTTGATTTCTATTTTTTTTTTGGCTACTAACTGGCCGTAAAACTATTTATAGGAAAGCTTTACAGAATTATTACCCCACAAAGGCAAGTGCCAGAGCAGAGGTCAGGTCCTGCCATGGTTTCACTGCTTTCCTAACCATTGTTGCCATTATCAGATCACACTAAGGGGAAAAAATCAGATCAGGATCACATCAGACATCTGTGGCACCTCTGTAAGTGGAACTCTCACCTCACCCTTCCGATGCCTTCAGGCAGCAAATCATAATTTCCTCCTAAACTGATAGTACCTGTGCTTAGCAAGAGCCAGGAGACGTGTCTGGCTTTAGCCCATGTGGACACGGGTTGGAATATTCCAAACACCACGTTCTGGTGGTGAAAATCCTGCCTGGCAAAGTCTGGAATATCAGCAAGAGCAGCTTTCCCTGCAAGGGGCTCCAGTCAGACACAAATCATTACCCAGGACTGCAGGGCAGCTGCTCACCTTTGGAAAGGCATGTGGAAAAGCACTCAGCTTCCACAAAACTCCACAAAAGGAGGCACCTTGTGTTGATTTTTGGCTGGGATCAGATGTGGGAAGTTTCCCTCCTTACCTTGTGCCTGAAAGGCCACGGGAGCAAAGCGTCGTAATCTCCTTTCATGACAACGAAGAACAGGGACATGTGGGTTCCCTTCCCTGTCCCATCCCCGTTCAGGTACACCCTCAGACACACCTTGTAGCCATATTTTGCAGTGTAGAAAGCTGAAAATCAGAACTCTTCATTAATAAAGCAGGGTTTTTTGGGGAAAAAAGATGCATAATGTGTGTTTTGGCATATGGGAAAAGGTAATGTGTGACTTGGTATGCTCTCACAGAAAGGAGAACAGACAAATCAGCATCCCCTGGAGATTACAAGCAATGAAAACCCAGTGGTTGGGATCCTTTTAGCGCCTCAAACCTTGGTGAAAATTACCTGTTATTAGCCACACAAGTGTAATTTAGCTAATCCAGTTACTTCCCACATGGGAAAGAGCTGGAGCCACGTGGTGCCAGCAGGCACTGAGCTGAGGGCTGGGAGGGATGGATCCACTGCAGGCAGCTGTGCTGGAGGGCAAAGGGCAGGGTGAGAGCCCAAACTAGGGCACAGCCCTCTGGAAAAGCACATCCCATTGCCCTGGATTACAGATCTCTGCACAAACAGCATCTTGGCTTGAGGAGCTGTTTTAAAGATGCTCCTGCTGGCACGAGCAGAAAGAAGCAGAGTTCTGGAGAAATGGGGGGGATTCGGAAGGGTTGGGGTTTCTGAACACACATCTCCATCTTGTGCTTTACCTGGGGAGTACAAACTGACTGTCCTGCCCGTCACAGAGTCCTGGAGCTTCCTGGCAACCTCTGTGATTTTCCAGAGGAAGATCCCATCGTAGGAGGCTTGCTCAGAGAACAGCAGGCTCTTGTGCAGGCTGCTCAGGCCCGCGTCCTTCTGCGTCAGGCACCGGTGCAGCTCTGCAATCTGGGAGAAAAAACCAGTCCTCAGTCACCCCCTGCTCCAGGCTGTGCTGCAGGGGTGGCTGCATCCTTCTGGAGTCCTCATGTTCTGGAAGCTCTGCTTTGGTTCTTTTTGAAGTGACAGCAATATGTCAAAACACACACAGAGATGTTGTTTGGGCCTCCAGGCAAAATGCTGCTGGGAGAGGATCAGGCAATTAAACAGTTCTTCTGCCTGCTCACACTCTGATCATGGCAGACTAACACTCAAAACTCTCAGCAGCATCTCACTACCTAAATGTGGATTTAGAGAACAAATATTAAAGATGTACATTTGAAAATGTATCAAATGACAAAAGGATCCTGAATATGTGTCCAGAACTGAGCCCTTCACTGCTCAGACTCCTGTTCTGACCCCTACCCCAGCTCCCCTGATGTGTGTCAGTATTTATTGGCTATAGAACGAGCACCCAGACAATCCTTGCTGTCATTTTTACCTTCAGTTCAAGGCCTCGTATTACATTCTGGTCCAGTTCACTCTGTCTCCTGAAGGCCTGGATTTCCAAATTAGAGCTCTCCACCTCCTTATTGAGCACTGCCACAATGTTCTCAAACACGTGCAGCTTATTTTCCAGCTCAGAAATCACCTTCTCCCTCATGAGCTGCTGCAGGCCAGACTCATCTTCAGGGACAGAGGAAGGCACAGGGAAACAGTCCATTTCTGGATCCCCGCTGAACTCCAGCCCTGCTGGGATCTGCAGGTCACAGATGCTTTTTTCTGCACTCCTCAGGCTCAGCTCTGGCCGTGGGGAGAAGCCCTTGGAGCACAGGGTTCCCTGCAGCTGCCTCATGTGCTGCAGCAGGAGCAGCATGTGGGCTCCCACGGCGGAGTTTTGGTGCTCCTGGATCTTCTCTTTGCTTCCCTGGAAGAGACAACGCTGTCACTGCCCCTCCATGGCCACCACAGCTGCCCTGGGGACAAACCCAGCAACCCTTCAGCTCCCTGGGACATGGAAAATCTGCAAGGTGCAGCTCCATCATCCGGCATCAGAAGTGCTGATTCTGTTTTGAGAGACACTTCCCTGAAGGGAATGTCCAAACCAGGGTGGAACCTGCCTGAAGAGACCTGTTTCACTCACCCTAAATGCACAGCCAACTTCAGAAAAACAACAGCCATCCTTGTTGGATGAGGATGTAGAGTGGCTCTGTTGAAAAAAAAATGTAGAGGAAATAATCAAAACCAATTGAAGGGAATTCTTTTATTTCCCTACAAACACCTAAACCACAAACACAGCAGCTATAAATCAGATTAATTCAAGTCAAGGTAATTCCACAGCTTCCAGTGCCCAACCAGCTTTGAAAATTGATGGCAAATCAATTAAGAGTGTGGCTGAGAGCAAGGTTCCTGCACACAGCCTGGCAGTGAGGTGTCCATCTCCCAGACCCCATAATGACAGAACACAATTTAACGAGCACAGGGATCACCTGGCAACAATTTCTCACAAAGAAAATGTGTGCAGCACACTCCTGGTCAGGTGGCTCTAACTCAAGGTATGAGAGGAAACAAATATTTGCTCATTTTGGAAGGTTATTGAGAAGATAATTTAGTGAAGGTAATTGTGGGAGCAGGGGAGGGAAGGCAGTCAGCCAGGCTTTGCTGGGATGTAAAGAACAGCCAGAAACAACTGCTGGATCTGAAGATGTTCTCAGGGATTTGTTTAATCTAAATGAACAAGTGATAATTTTATTAATTGAAATAAAGCTGCATTGCACTCCCTCATCTTTCACCCACCTTTTCCTTCAATGCTGTTTCTGTTTGCACAGGTTTTTGTTCCTTGCATAAATTGCTTTCACATGAGTGCTCCTGTCATTAAAACAAGAAGGAAAAAGTCAGTGCCTTATTTAATTATTGAATTAAAGGTCACCCTGGGATATTGGATACAAGATTGGCAATGTGAAAATGTTGCCAGGTTCAGAGTTATGTGCACACACACAAAAATGTGCACTCTCATACATGCAGTGACAAGCAGGGGGTTACAGAACAGGAAAACAGCAATGACCAGCAGAACAGGAAATTCAAATATATACAGATAGATATATATATATATGAACATAAACAGGTTACAGCACAGGAAACTCCAATATAAATTCTAATTCAAATATAATTCAAACATAAACTCTTCTTGTGCTGAGTCCATACCCTTTGCTCAACGTGCAGACCCTTCTTGCATCCTGCTTCTGAACACTTTGCAGGCTGGAATCCAAATTCTCCATCGTGATGTGCTACAGAAAATGCATCAGCACTCACAGGCCTCCTGCCATTTCTGCCTCCAGGGAGGGTGAAGTGATCTCTTCACCACTGGTTCTGTAATATTTGTATTTAACACAGCAACTGCCAGCTTTGCCTACACACTCTGCAGAGGGGGTGGCTTTAATCTGCACAAGCTCCTCTGCACACCAGTTCTGAGTTTCCCTTTCGATTCTCAGAAATGCAGCCACGGGTTTTTCTCACTCTCTAACCCATATTTTAACATTCATTATCTTGCCAGTGATCTTATTCATTTCTGCTCTTTTACTCCTTTATATCACATGTTTCTTGAGGGGGAAAGGAACTCTCCTTCAGAGGAGAGAAGCTTATTTAAAAATAGAGAAATACAAAAAAATCATAAAACCTTAAACTGAATGAATAAAATGAAGAGAGCAAGAGCAGCACCCAAAATTTACTATTTTCTCCCAGAGGGTTGTGGACACATGGAATACCCACAAATAATCACAATTCTGAACTAGGTGCAAATTCATTAAAGCAGATCACGTCCCCAGAATTCTACACATACTAAAGGAGCCACACCTCAAGGCCAGCCCCCTGCTCGGTTACCAAGGTTTCCCAGCCAAAATATGAATTAGGTGGTGGCTGAGTGGGAGGAGAAGAGCTCTGGAGACACTGAGCAGAGGAGGAGCAGAGAGGGCTCAGGTTCCCCTGCTTGTCTGATTTTCTCTAGCCTCACACCAGGACTCATTTTGAGGCAGGATCTGAAACCTGCCCAAACCCAGGGGAGCACACGGGCACTTTGTCACATCACCAGTAGATAATCACATCCATTTTTCCCTCCAACACTTGTGTGGAAAAATGATCAAACTCAGGAAAATGAAATATTCCCTGAGTGCAACGAAATCAGGATGGGAAAATGGTGGCACAGATCATTGAAACCATCAATAAAAAGCCTTTATTTGAGAGAGAAATGTTCTTACCTGGCATTCAGAGCTGGGCAGGCTGCACTGGCACTGCTGACACACTGTCACATTATTGACACATCCATTTTCCAAGTGATCTGCCAGCTTCCTCCTCATCACCACATGCCCACAGCCAGTGTGACAAGGGATCAAAGCATATTCACATAAACTCTGATGCTCCTGGAAGTAAAAAGTTATAAAGCAACATGTGAAGTGCTCATTCATGCTCATCTATAAATAGATATTCACATTTATCTATAAATAGTCTCTGTTCCGGCAGCCCAGGGCTCTGATCTGCATTTCTTCTAAGCTTGGGTAAAGTCCCACTGCACAAAGTTCCTGAGATTACTGGTGAAAAATTCACCAGCGTTACTGGGGCTTTTCTTTTTGTTAATTATTACTTTTTTTTAAATCTCAAAACCAAAACCAAATGACATTTGGTAAATTCAAACACAAGGTCTCCCTTAAACAGTTTCCCTTAGGGCTTTTATTTAAAAATAGCATGACCTGGTCCCAGCTTTCTCCCTTATATTTATTACTCAAATTTACATGTGAGATTCACAAATTTTGCCCATTTAAATATTTTAACTGAGGCATTTGAGATTAGTCTGAAAAGAATGAGGAATACAAACAATACATTGACACAGGAGGGATTTTTTTCTCCTATAAATATGCCAAGAACATTGCCTGAACAGTGTCCTGGAGACTGAAGTGCTCTGCCCTGTCACCACCTGCTTGTAGCAGCCTTGCATTTGAATAATAAGGAAACCACTGGATAAAATATCAAGTTGATGCAAGTTTGTGCAATGTGAGTTTCATTCAGAATGTTCTGGATTTGGCCAAAGCCCTGCTAAAGTTAAGCAGAGAAGCACAGAATTATTTGGGTTAGAAGGGACCTTAAAGATCATCCAGTCTCAACTCCCTGCCATGGGCAGGGAACCTTCCACAGATTAATGGCACATTTTTGGACAAAAACGTTGGTATAAATCACAATATACTGATGCTGATTCTAATTAATTGCATTCATTTGTGTCTGCTGGTATCTTGGTTTCATTGTCTCTCTGTCCCCACTCCATATTCATCTGAATAAACTCTCTTTGAACATACTTCAAAATCTTTCATGATACCAGACCAGCTGCACCCAAGGGTCACACAGTGGACTCTGAGTTCAGAAATCTCTTTATTAATGGCAGCATCACCAAAAGCCTGGAAAGAAAATAAAGTAAGGATAAAAACATTGGTGAGAAAGTACCTTTGGATGCATCCTTGGAATAGGAATAGGGTGGTAGAAATCCACACCTTGATAAATCTTTAATTTTTGAAAAAATTTACTGTATTGCATAAGACTCTGTGACTTGGCGAGTTAATCTTAGTGTAGTAGAAGCCCAAATAATTATTAAATAATTTATGTCTTAGCAGTCAAAATTAATCTATTTGACACGATGTTAATTTACTGAAAATAAGCCCGGCCAACTACAGCTTTTATTTTGCATTTCTTTTCACAGGAGCCTGAAATATTTCACACGCAGCGAGGTGCTGACAGGACCCTGACTGTGGGGTCCCTTAATGAATGCATTTCATTATCGGGGTCATTAACACCTCCTGAACGTGCTGCAGAGAGGAGTTGAGAGTCTCTGCACTGAGAGCACTGCTCAGATCTGGGCTTCGCTCATTTAGACACTTTGTGCTGAAAAAAAAATATTAATCAGATGGGAGAGAGGTTTGTTCTTTACACTAGGTAGATTTTTGTGTTATTTAAACACGGGGAACTGTACAATTGCTATGTAATGATGAAATACTGCACACTTAAATATTACATCTTGCACCAAAACAGGGATCCTGGCACAAGAAGAAGCCCTGCCACAGTTAAAGGTATTTTTGGATAGTCTGCAGGTAAGCACAGTGCAGAGAAATGCAGATTTCACACGGAATAACACAGAGCAAGGATTTAGAGGAGAAAGCTTTACAAAGAGAAGCAGGAAAGTATTTACAGTCTCAAAGTTCCTGAAAATCTGGCCAGCATCTGCTGGGAATGACGGGCACGGGAGATCCTCTCCCTCCTTGGAGCAGAGAATTGCCAGGCAGCCCCGGTGGGGTCACTTCACAGCCCCCACTGCAGAAAGTCCCAGCACACCCAAAAGAACCCCACAGCAGAGAAATCCCAAACTGACAGGAAAGCACAGCGAGCTCAGAAGGGCTCAGCTGCACCTATTTGTGCAGGAGATCTGTCACTGGGAAATTAATTCCAGAATTGAGGATTTTTTCTTTTTTCTGGGATATCACCAAGTTCAGCATCAGCAGCAGATCCATTATTTTGCTGCTGTCTAAACTTTGGCTTTTATGCCACTGTCAGCTGCCTATTTGTTTTCATTTTTCCCTAAAAAATTTAGACAGATTATGTGTCTGTTGATATCCTTGCCTGTAATAAGAGAGGAGGGAAAAGGACAGGCTGGGACTGGGCCTTAGGGCCCAGTTTGCATTTGGGATACAGATCAGCACAGCAACTTGCCAGGAAAATCACACAAGAAGAGATCTGCACCATTAAATCCCAGATGAAACATTGGCCAGAGCATAGTTTGTATCAATTATTATGTTCAGCTTCATGTTTGAAGGGTACAAGAAACCATGAGGTTGGAAAATCCATTAAAGTACTTCCTGAGGATGATAAGTAACAGTTAAGACATATTATTACAAGTAGGAAAGCACCAGTTATTTTGAGACAATAAAAAGTTAATCATATGGAAGAGTTTGGGATTTTACATTGCAGAACCTGGATTTGGGAAGTCCTGAGGCTGCCATTACACTTTTTAAACTCAAAAAACTCTGGGACATCCAAGTTATTAAAGCTTAAGTTAAAATGTGTAACTATCAGCTGCTATTGCATTTTATAGCATTCCCTTCTGAACTCCAGTCCAGTGATGACTACAGAGAATGGTTATTGATAAATTAATGATCTGTGAACTACAACTTACCCTTTCTTCTGCCAATAGGCTTTCCTCACCTAAAGTGTTGGGATCTTCCTCTTTACATTTCTGGCAAATTGCATTTTTATTGTTTCTGGTAAAAAGAAAGAAAAAATAAATACCAATCCATTTGTGCACTGCAGTTTAGGATGTGTCTGTACAGGCACTGACACAAATAAAACCATGAAAATTGTGATTTCCACTCAGAATCCATAATTCTTGTTCACTAAAGGCTAATTCTTGAACACACTGATGTTAAAAAAGTTTTGCTCTTCTATTCTTCAAGATGAGGACTATGCCCATCAATCTAATTTATATTTCAGTAAAATAAGGGCAGCCTGAACCATAAAAAGGAATAAAGATGGAAAGCTATTTATCCCATCAATGATTCAAAAACTCCAAGTAGGAAAGAAAATGTGAAAACTGAAGTAGCTTAAAACACAGAAAATGCCCATTTTGCCCAGACAGATATAGACATATATGACATTATATTCACTAAAACCCCATAGCATCCCTTATCAAAGGGCTGTGAAGTGCCACGGAAGGATTAAGTCAGCCTTGGACCAGTTCTTCAAGGTTAAATCAGAATTATTAATCACAGACAGAAAACTCCATCAGGCCCCTGAGACTTCCATGGTGGAACCAAGGAGGAGGCAGGGAATAAATATCCTGCAGTCCACCACGGGAAATCCTTTCGGGCAGGAAAGGGCCAGGGAGCCCCAGAGCCCAGCGGCACAGCCCAGCACCTACCTGAGGATCCAGGCGAGGCAGGCAGAGCAGTACCTGTGCCCACACAACGTCTGCAGGGCTTTCTTCAGGATGTTGTTGCAGTTGCTGCACAGGAACTTGTGCCCAGGCGCATCCTCGCAGATGTTGGTGGGATATCCGAAAGGGAACTCGTTCTCGTCAGGGGCAGAGCCGAGGGGGTCCTGCAGGCTCCTGGGGCTGTTCTCAGCCATCTGAAGCGAGCACTGAGTGAGAGGAGAGAAAATCCAGCTGCTCAAACACTCACTTGGATGTGAGAGGATGCACCACAGTCCCCAGGAGCCCCAAAGCTGAGCAGTAACCTCGCAGTGTTACTGCAGTGACAGGCGTGACCAAATGTCACAGTGGGGTTTGACCTGGCACCAGCAGGAAATTACTGTACACCTTTAAAATTTCCCTCAAACACAACACAAAAATAGACAGGGTCCTAAAAAGGGAGGGTTGGGGTTTTCTTTCAAGAGTTTTTAGCTTGTAGAAAGATGAGCTATAGTCCCATCAGTCATCACAGAGGATTGTTTCTGCAGAGTAAATCCCCAACCACATCTATTCTCAAAATTCGTGATTTCACTTTATACACACAGAAATTGATCAGCTGGTGTGTTGACAGTGACTTTTCTGAAGTCATAAGACTTGTGGTGAAGTGACAAAGGAAATCCCAAGTCCAGAAGCCCTTGATGCTGTGCTCCGAACCGGCACATCTGGAGCCACGTGTGCCAAGGTGTCATGCACATTCCCTTTGGTTTGGTTTGCTGTGCAGTGGGATCTTTTTGGAAATGCAGCTGAAACTGATTCTGGTGTCTCTTGGAAATTCCAAGGACGGTTTTCACCCAGGGAACTGGTGCAGTTTGAGTATAATAACACCTTTATAAAGCTTTTTTTTTTTTTTTTTTTTTCCATAACAGTACTGACACACCATAACCTGTCTCAGTATTACCAATAGTCACGCTGGCTGAGAAATGTGAAAATAAATGACTCAGGCTGCCGTGGGCAGGCCAGGCTGGCGGTGTGACTGCCGTGAGGTGGGCAGGGCACACCGCGGGCCGGAGGCTCTGCCTGGGAACACGCAGAGTTTTCCATGGCCTGGCTCGGCCAATTCCCTCTGCAGCATCGGAGCGGGAGCTCCGCAGCGGCCGCAGGGGCTGCCCGGCCTGCCAGAGCCCTGCATTAGAGCCGGCAACACCAAGGTCATGGAAGCGAAGGTGTTTCAGTGGGTGCCGGGGCTCACGGCTCCCCCCGCCCGCTGGCCCAGCCCCGGCCCCGCCGCGGAGCGCTCCGTGCCCGGCTCGGGGGTCCCTCCGAGCCGCCCATCCCGGCTCAGGGCGGCCGAGAGCGGCCAGGACCCCCGGCCAGCCCCCGCTGCCCTCCGGGCGCTCCCGGGGCGCGATTCGGGCACCGGGCCCGTGTGGCCGGGGGCCGCGGGCGGTTCTCCGCAGCGGGGCCCGCTCCCCTCCATCCCTGCCGCTCCTTTCCATCCCTGCCGCACCTCTCCATCCCTCCCTCCCTCCGTCCCTGCTGCTCCTCTGCACTCCTCCCGCTCCCCTGCATCCCTCCCGCTCCCCTCCATCCCTGCTGCTCCCCTGCATCCCTCCCGCTCCCCTGCATCCCTCCCGCTCCCGTCCACCCCTCCCTGCATCCCGCCTCTCCCGTACCTGAGCCCGCCGGCCCCGGGGCGGGCGCTCCCCGCGGGTACCGGAGCCGCGGCGGGGCGGCGGGGCTGGATTCGGGCGATGCTGCCTCGCTCCGGCCGGGAGGAGCGGGGAGCCCGAGCCGCGCCCCGGGGCCGGCGGGAGCGGGGCTTCCCCTGCTCGGGGCAGCGGCGCTGTCCCGGCCCGCGGGCGCGGGGAATTGGCTGAGGAAAGGCCCCGCGAGGTAAATTCCCCCGGGCCAGCCGAAACGGGAATCGGGCAGCCGGTTCCTGAAAGCGCAGCGCTGCCGGGTGAGCCACGGGGACCCGGACAGAAAGTCCTGACCGCGACATCCCCCGCACGGCCTCGGGATGGAGGAGCTCAGGACAGCCCGTGCAGGTCCGGGATGGAGCCCGGAGCCTCTGGAGCCTCCGGGAAAGCTCACCGGGGAAGCCCCGCTGTGCCTCACCCTCCAACGCAGCTCGGGCTAGCACGGCAGGGGAACACAGGAGTTCAGCAATGTCTGCAAAGCCTTCTTAGAGTGCAGTAAAGATTATACAAAGCAAAGTTTCATTATCAGCACAAGAATGGACCTCTTCACCCCTGACACAGCTCCCTTTGCTGCCATCCTCTCTAGTTCTGACAGAGGATTCAGTCAGAAAAAGAGTTGTACATGCAAATCTGTTCACTCTTCCTTGTGGGGACCATCCCTGGGGGTGAGGCCCTGCTCAGAGCTCACGGTGAAAAGCAGAGGTATTCTGAAAGAATATTTCAGATTTCTGTGGGTGTTTCACTGGCTGAGCATCGCTGCCCTGACAGGAGCCACCGCCGACGTCCCCGTGGCTGAGGGATTGGTGCTCAGGGTGTTTGCCGCAAGGCTGGCACAGACAGACAGACACAGCAGACACTTCCCTCCTCCCTGGGCTGATCTGCAGCGTCTGAGGTGTGATCTGATGCAGATCTGCAGTTCAGAGTCACCAGGGCTGGCTGTTATGGGGAAAGTGTGACACAGCCCCAGTGAGGCCTTGGCCTGACCCATTTGCCCTCATTTGGGTTGTTAAAATTCATCACAAATTAATTTGGCCTGGGCAGTTTCTGCCAGGATGGGAGTTAAAATCTCTTTCAGAAAAGGAAAGAGATGTGGTTTTTCAAACTTTGGGGATATAAAGAGGTGTAAGATGTTAATTTTAGAATGATCAGTGTTGCACCACAGGGTCAGGTTCAGGAATGAAGTGGCAGCTCCACCTCTTCCCTGTGCCCTTAACTCACTCCTTTCCTCTTGCTTTGAGACTTCTTGAAAGTGTCTGTGATTCTGTTACACCTCTGTCTCCAAAGGTGCTGAATTACACAAAGAAACTAAAGATAAGGTTTTGGTACTTTCCAAACTAGAGAGATTTCCTGTGGTAAATTTCCCCCATATGAGATCAGTTAACTGAAAACAGGATGTGGCTCAGAGAGAGATTAAAATTTGAAGCTTAATTTTACTGTAGAGCCATTCCAGCAGTGTTCAGCATTGCAGGGCACTGTGTTACTATTTAAGTAACATATAATGATCATTTTATATGCTAGGGGAAAAGTGCAACAGGGAATATATTCCCATATTTAATACCACCTTTTAAAAATAAGCCAAGGTGTTGAGACTTTTAATGCTACAGATTTCATAGGACATTGAAAATGGAATTTAGGCTCAGATGCTCTGGGTTTTAAAGACTGTAGTCAAAAGGATAATTGCATTTCAGAGAGATGTTTAAGATAGGGATGTCACATTCTATGAAAACATGATTTTCAATCAGTATAAATTAGCTGGAAATGTGCACTTGTTCTATGAAAACCTGAAAAATGGGTAAAACACAGGAAGGAAAATTTGCTAGTAAAAGCAAATCCAGTGCCTATGAGATTCAGTACTTCTAGGAACTGGAGCTCAGTGCTTCAAGTCAAGACTCCTGCCTGTTCAGAGCTCTGATATGAAGGAGCTCTGTAACTTCCACACTATTACTTGTTTTCTGAATGGAACAGAGTGTCTGTGGGGTTCCACCAATTCAAGATTAGAAAAAGAAGAATAAATAAATCTGATTATTGTTATCCGCAGTGAACTCGACAGCTTTGCTACAATTCAACCTCTTGTTTCTAATAAAATTTTTTATATGTTTCAGTTTTATCTGTCTGTGCCTACTACCAGTTGTAGCTCTGCTTTGTTATGGGGATGCCCCAAAGACCAGTCCCAAAGAGCAGGAAAGTTTCCCCACTAAGTTTCATAAGAGCTGGACTGTAACCCTCAAAGACACATCAGGAACTGATTTTATTTTCCTCATCCCTGCTCTGCTCAGGATTTTTTGCAGATTGTATTTTCTGTAAGACAGTATTATCCTAGGAATGCTTTGCTCCAAAAGAATAGATGCTCTGGAGCACCTCTCTAGCATTTGACAGGAGAAAAGCACCCAAAAATTAGACACTTCATATACATATATATGTGTGTATGTGGCTTATTTCAGTCACTCATTTAAGCAGCTTCCACAAACCAAGCCAAGGAATCACCCTGAGGAGCAGAGAGAAAATGAAAGTATTTCTCTCTATCACAGTGGCCTTGATGGTTTCCTACAAGCAAGAACATTTCAGAGTAAATCACTGAGAGATTTCTGAAGCTGCCTCTGAGATCAGGCCAGCAGGCAGATCTTCTTCATGTGGAGAAGCTCCCTGGTGGTCTCATGCCTCAGTCACTGTCCCCCCACAGCAGGACAAACGTGGGCTGCAGCGTGTGAGCCCAGCATGGACCAGTTTGTGGCAGTTTCCCCAGCTGAAGCTCAGCTCTCTGGCCACATGAAGGGTTTTGCTGTACTTGTGGTTGTGCTTCTGTTTCTCTTAACGTACACAGAGCCTGAGCTAAACTGGAAAATTCTGAGCTGCTTATTTCCATTCTTAATGCTTTGGAGAGAACTCTGGGAATGGGAGCTGTGCCTGTGGGGAAGCCAGCCAAAACACTCTTCCAAAGCTCTGGATGTGACATGAAAAAACAAGTTCAGATTCAGATATCTTTTGACTCTAAACCAGCTGGGGAAATGTGGATATTCTGTTGATTGACTGGGACTAATTAGTGGAAACAGAAAAAGGAAACATCACATTTATTTAATATCTTCATTAATTCTCATAAATGACAATAACTGAGGGGAAAGTGAAGGTTATGGCAAATCTCCTTTAACCCTTTCAGAAGCTGCTCATTTTGCTAAGAACAGTGAAAAATAAAGATGTTTGAAGATGTTTTCCACATGTCAGAAGCAGAAAGAGACTGACTCTGCACTAACTTGCATCTCTCCTCCACTGAGCCCATAATTCCCTTTGCTATTGCAGAATGACTAACAGCATCAGGCTCAGCTTTGCAATAGTATTTTTCATTGTGATTCATAATCCTGAGTAATTGCCACACCACCACTGACATGTCTATTTGTACCTGTATTTTATGGGCAACACACCCAGGGAACACAGAAGCTCCAAGTGTTATCTGAGGTTTCACAAGGGGAATACAAAATTCTCTTTATCTGTGTTGTAAAGGGAAAACAAAGCCCTCAACAAAACACTGCTACAGCAAGAAGGAAAGCTCATGAGTGTTCACAAACCAAGATGCTTTTAAAGAGGATTCTCAAGGAGAAAGGAAAATAAATTTTAAGCATAGGAGGAGCCTGAATGAAAAATTACAGTAGGAAGTGGGGAAAGCAGGTAAAAGAGTAACAGGTCTATATTCTGAAAAGGAGAAACAGGTACATGCTTAAACTCCTGAATAAAAAGAGCCCTCTCCTGAGGCCAGACCTCTTGGCAGCTGTGCCAGTGATGGGACCCAAGAGCCCAAAATCCCAGACATGTTCCCAGCAGCGTCCTTGGAATCCAGCCAAGGAAACAAAACTTGCAGCTCCACGTCCAACATGTGAATCACAAAGTGGGTGTTGGAACCCCAAAGCCAGCAAAGGAGGCACACAGGGAATGCTCCCATCTGCCCAGGGTCAGGGGAAGCCTGGAAGAAACCAAAAGAACCAAAGCCTGGCTTTGGAGGGCAGCAGGAATTGTGGTGAGGTTTCACATGGAAAGCCTGGGGTTACTTGAGGCAAGACATGGACTGGAAGGAAATCCAGCATTTCCTAAATCTGGTTCTCTAAACTCACATCCAACAGTTTTCCTTATCATGAATATCTTGTTTCAAAGCCCAGGGACTCCCCTGGGAAGTGTTTCTGGGCTGGGACTAATCCCAGTTCAGAACTGGGCATGGGGATTGGCAGGATCAGGGCTGGGATACCCAGGAGCTCATGTAGGTTTAGATACATCCCCCCAGTTTCTGGTATAAACCCATGGAATCCTGCTAAATTATGTCATGGATTAATCTGATCCCTCATGGCTCCATAGGAAGCTTTCGATCCTACCTTGTTTTTGAGATTCCTGACCAAAACAGAAGCTTAGAAAAAAAAGCCCACACTTTAATATTACATAGATTGGTGACTTCAAACTGTTGGAATTTACTGCTGCTGTAAATTAATACCGATTTCCACCTCCCTGTCAGAGCCTAGGGATGAATATCCTCTAGGACCTTATGGCAGAAGGTTTTAATGGAAAATTGTATGATTTAAGCAGTGAAGATGACATTTTTATGGCATATTGCTTTTTATAAGTAATGAAGGAAACCTGGCTAATCAGACCCTGGCAGAGCCAGACTCAGCCATGCAGCAAAGGAATGACTTTGGTCACAGCTGCCACTTAGGCCCAGCCTGTCACCAACACCTCAGTTTATGTCTGTATATTGCAAATCACCTTTCAGCAGGTACAAACTGGCACAGTGCATCTCCGTCAGTGGGGATGGGTGAGGTGCTCCTGACATATTTTCTCTTTGGAAAGCAATTTTCCCAATGGTTTTTGTGCTGCAATTGAAGAAATCCTGTATCTGCAGGTGTAGATATCAAGTGTAGCTCCTCCAAAATAATTTCAATGGCACTGATTTGTTCTAGCTGCAGATGTGCTCCTCATGGTATCAACTGCAGGGAACAAGGAACTATCAGTGGAAAGAATGTGCTGCTGGGGCTCCTCTTGTAAAGCCAATTTAGACGGCTCAAGTCCCTATCAGGGCTCCTTGGAACCAGCCTCAGAGCACTAAACCCAGCTCTGAACCTCTGTGTACTCAGGAGTCCTTTAAACTGGCACCAGTGGGGCTGCTGCCCTTAAGAGAAAATAGATTTTCCACTGTAAATCCCATTTTTGGGGGTTTAATATCTCAGCTGATTTAAAGTGTGTCTAATATAACTTTTTGTTTACCTTTCCTGTAAAAGAAATTGCCCCTTTTGCCCTCAAGTAGCAAATAAACAAAAGAACTATAAGTATGAACCACAGCACCTTAGGAATAATCTGCATTTCGTGACTTCTAGCTCTGAATGTGGGTAAATATAACCATTTTATAAATAACCCCCTGTGTGTAACAAATATTTCCTGGGATAGAAAAGAAAGGGTTGAATAGAGCAAGTTTTACTCAGGATCCCTCTGCTATTGTTTTCTACATTTGAATGTTATTTTTAAGAGAGTTGTGGTGTTTAACCCAGTTTAGTATTTTCCAGGAAATCAGTTGCTGCTTAAACATGTATCCAAATTCCAAGTTCATTCAGAACTTGAAAAGCAAAATTTAACACAAGGACTGGAATTCTGTAATGATCCAGCAATTGGCAAAAGCAAACTCTTGGTTCCCTGGAGAATGAAAGAGCCAAACCCAGATATTTCTCTTAATTAGAGATGAAAACATTATTAAATATCCTAAAAATTGAAAGCATATGTAACTGCTATAAGGTGGGTGTTTTACTGGAAAATAACTGACAGCCATGCTAAATTTCTGTGTGTTCTGATGTAAGAATTCAGCAGCAGATTAAGAACACATTTTGCTGGGAGACATGTCTAAACATTAACATTTACACAGACTGAAAATAGGCCTCTGTAGGCAGGGTCAAGTGAGACAACCCACATGGATGGACACCAAATTTCCAGCTCCTAGACAGTGAATTTTTTAAATGACAAAATAATCTCCAATCAAAAGAAAAAAAACGGATTTCCTTACTCTGTGTTCACTCATCTCCTGACACCCCTTCTGACCCACAGACCCCTCCCAGCTGATTCCACAACTCTTTCTTTGTGGAAATGGGTGTTTGATACTGTTTATTAGAAGAGTTTTGAACTTGAAAGGAATCTTACTAAGGATTCTATTCAAGGATTTTGTATTGCTCCACTTGTTTACTCAGAAGAGAGACTGTCCCTACACTGAACACTTACACTGCTGTGCAAATAATAGAAAAGAATTTTGGTGTGATATTCTGGCTTTGCATTGCCCACGTGCACTGAATAAACTCACTGTGATGAAGTGAGTATTTTTCCCATCCCAAATGATTTCAGATGAGAGTGGAGCATCATAACAAAATAAAAATTATGTGGTAACTTGGACTTGCACCCTCCTAGCTCATGGGAGCATTCTTCTCTTCCATCTAGTATTGAATATATGTGTTGGGGTCAGCCAGGAGGGAATTATAGCAGTCACTATGGAGGTATTTAGAAGTATATTAGAAGTAATAATACTAACCTGCAATAGGGATTTACCATTCCCCTTCTAAAATTGTCAGGTATTCCCAATTCCACATCATTTTTGTCAGAGCACTTGGCTGAGTAAGACTACCTAGGGCTTGTGGCATGTCCTGAAAGATTCTACCCACAAAATCACTCCTTCCCTGCTTGGGGAACAATGGCCAGAGCAAAGCACCCATTGGCTCTCTCCCTAAATTAGTCACAGCTCTTTGGCACAGCCCAGCAGCTTTCAGTCCAGACCAAAGTGTGAGTTTCACATGTCACTGTGCATAACAGGCTGGAATTTGGGCTATTCAAGTCACTCACCAGCTCGGGCCATTGAGATTAATTTCTGGTTGCAATGAAAAGAGAAATGAGTTCAATTTGTGATGCTTAGCTGTCTAAAAACCAGTAAAATACAAATGGAAATGCACAGAAATAGGTATTTTAAAAGAGCTAAAGGATAACACAGTATTAACCCTTAGATTTGTTATAATCTCTGGAATTCAACCAACTCTGGCCTGCCAAGAGTACCCAGGGAGAATCACATTTGAATGGCATCTGCTGAGTTTCCTTATTCAAAGGGAAATATATGAAAAAGGAATAAAAGTATAATGCCCAAACTTATTTAATTACCCTTAGAGAGTCCTGCTTTCAGAGATTATCTGTGCAGGCAAGGCCAGCCATCCGTTTTTTTTTGGAAATGTGAGGATAAACGTGGGCAGGAGCACTCAGCTCTGAGGCCACTTCATCAGCAGGGAGGCAGAGCAGTCACCTGACACTGCCTGGCCTTTGGGCAGCAGTGGGGCAGGGAAATGCAAGTTTTTCTGGAAGCACTACAGCTGTTGGCTGGGGATTCAAAGGCTGGAACATTTGGAGACTTGCACATCATAGACATAAACAAGCAAGGAACAAAAAAACACTGTGTACAATTCAGAGAGAAAAGCTCTGGTGTCCAGAATCCACAGCAAGCTTGGAAGGACAGAATGTGCTTTGAAATAATTTCCATTTCATAATACAGATGAGTCACCTAAGCAGTGATTATTCCAAGAATTTCCATGTTTGCTGGGCTTAATCCTGGGGGCTGTTTGGTGCCTCAGAACTCTCTGACCATGAGGCACTAAGGTTGGCACTGAGCTCTAAAATCACTCCCATGGCACTTCCATTTTCTCTTGTCCTGCTAATGAGGCCCTGCAGAAATCTGCCAACATCATTTGCATGTGGAAGCAGATGAAGACACAGATATACCTTTCCCCCACGTGGTTTTGCTGGGAAAGTCAAGCCATGCCACGTGGGGAAGGTAAATCTTCCTGACACCGGGATCTGTACACACCTCCATCCTACACCTGGCTAATTATCTGTACAAAAGTTCCCTTTTAAATACATGTATTTGAAGTATTTTACTGATCTCAGCGATATACTGGATTGTTAATTCTGAATAGAAACAGAGATAACAAATAAGATAAAAGGTTTTTTTAAACTAGTGACTGCAATTCGAGATTTAAGAGCAGCATTTTAATGTGTTATTTTTAAATAACTAGTCCTCAGGAGCCTTTTTTGCAGTCTGGCTCACTAAAAATCAATAGAACTTAAATGTCAAAATCACCTGCGAAAACAAGACATGCTCCTTGTCATTTAAAGAGATAATTAGGTCTCACAATATACAGCCACCAGTTCAGAAACAGAAATGTTTACTGGTGCCTGTCTAGACAGCCCAACTGAGCATTTCCATGTACTGCTCTCTGCAGTTTGAATTTACATCCAGCTATTGCTGGACACAGTGTGAGCTTCTAGTGCTTCTTAGAAAGTTTGGAGGATAAAAAAATAAAGTTAAATACTCACAGAGCCAAAATTAAAAATTGCATCATCTCTGACTATCTTCTTTCCACATCTTAAATGTTCTGGATTGAGATACTCCTAAGAGAGAGGGAAAACAGTAATTTTAAAGTTCTTGGACGTGCTGCTTTTGGGCAACTCCTCAATACAAATAAAAACGTGTGCAACTGTACTTTGTATCAAATTCTCTTCTCAGTTTTACTGGGAACCAAGGTGATTTGTGCCAGGAGCTGTGAGCAGGAAAATTGGCCTTTCATCTGCCACTTTCCTGGAGGCAAGGCAAGATTTTTAACTGTCAAATTCAGTCATCAAATGCAAAGTAACGTTTGTCTTGAAACACAAATAATGAAAAGCACACATATAATTGAATAGTTTTGGTTTTTTTGGGTGTTTTTTTGGTTGGGTTTTTTTTGGTTTTGTTTTTTTTTTACAAGAAAGTAGAGCATAAAACCAGCATCAGTTACTGTCAGGAATGGAAATGCAGGAATTAAAAAAAGAGTACAAAAGGAAAAGCTAAGGAATGAAGTTTTTTTACACAGACAGCTAACAAAGTGGCTGCATATATTTATGTTCTGATAAGACTTAGGTTTAAGGACAAGACAGTGCTTTTCATGTTTGTTTTTGCAGGCAATCCACTTCTTTTGACTTCAAATGTCTTTGCACTGTTCCATTCTAGTCTCTCATCCAAGCTTAAAAATCATATTTGAGCATTACTCTGCTGTAATAACATTGCAATAAAATACATGCCAAGATAATTTTTCATGGTAACTCTTAATGAGTGTTCAGTCAAAAAGAATTAATAAATAGGTGAGGATTTTTCTTCTTTCCAATGGGATTCGATCTGGATTTTTAATTTAAAAATTGTCCAAGTGAATTAACAGCCACTGATGAGGAGATCTTCAGCAAAATCATCCAGTGTGTTCAGAAACTCCTGACAGGATGCACAGGCTGTATTTGAAGGCCACCACTCAATCCAAGTGCTGGAGTCCAAAGGGTACTGGAATCTAAAAAGACAACAGAAAATGATCATTTGCTGCTAAGATTTGGGAAGGAAAAGGAAACAGAAAAAAAATTACAATATGGAAGTGCTTGTTCTGTGTTCATAATCCTGCTTTAAGTGTGCACATTGTGTGACTGCTGGTTGAATACTTTCAAAATTAAATCAATTCTGTATCTCACAAGAATTATTGCATACAAACACTTTAAGATTAAATCTCAGCATATCCTTGTGGTAAATGACTTACTTGAAACTGTAACCAATGCTTATCTTTAAGGCTTCTTTTCCCATGATCAAATACTGCTCTCCTGGGCTCAGTTCAACTTCTGTGCAAGTCTTCTTTTTAACAAAGGTTATTTCATTATTTTTTTGAGCAAAAGCCTGCCCTGAAGTAAAAAAAAAAAAAAAAAACAAACCAAAAATAATCCAGAATTGGACAATTACACAGAAAGAATTTCCAGTAATGCATATATATTAGAGAGAAAACATTAAATGTTCTACAGTACTGCACAGCCAGGGGATCTCTTTGCCACTGTTCTATAACAGGAAAATTAAATTATATAAAACATGTCTCTTGTAAAGGATTTTTCAATTAAATCTGAATGGTAAATAAGCCTTGTGCACATTAAATAATTTAATATTATAGTAATTTTAAGGAAATATGGGACGCTTAAACTCAGAGGACAAAGGAGTGAACATCAGCTTCAGTTCCACAGGCCCTATGAGCAACAGGTAAGACAGTGAATGCCTAAGAGCATTCCAACTCCTTTCTCCCAGGAGCAGAAACACAGAACTCACCCCTTTTATAGAGGTCCAGAAGATTTGCAGAATACTTCACAAAAAACCCCTCCTCACTGCGAGATGAGATGTTCACTTTATAAACTGCAGAACGACACAAAGCAGAACCTGGTCATTCCTTGTTCCTGCCATGCATCCTGAATATCTTAGAGATGCTCAGAGGGAGAATTTTGTGCCCCTTTACAACACTGATTTCTGGGAATGCAATGGTTAAATGGTTATAGGGGCAGAAAGCATTGAGAAGTCCTACCCACACCTAATCTGAGGGAAGCTGTGGGTAGAACTCACTTTTCTCTACATTACGCTATGCCACACTGAATTTCTAACCACTGCAGCTGTAATTTGAACAAGATGTTTTGCAGCAGCAGCAGACAGAGCAAACAGCCATTTGAGAGCAGGGAAAGAGGCAGTGAGAGCCCCATTACCATAAGCAGTGTCCCCCTGGCAGGCAGCCTCTCTCCTGCTCTCAGCAGTTACCGACTGGCCGAGCCTCTCCTGGACTTTACCACACTCAGCTACAAGGAGAAAGGCAGAGGTAAGAGAATGCCAGCACATGTCCCCAAAGGAAACGTGGGTTTCCATCATCCTGCATGGGCAAATTAACTGAGCAACACCGTAATTATGGGATTGCATGCTGGAACAGTGAATATTTAAAATACAATATAACGCCCTCAAACATCAGGCTTAATCCAGTCAGACTTCCATGATCACACTGCACACAGCTTTAAATTTCTTCTAATGTAAAATATGCAGGGGAAACAGCTGTGTTCTTATGAGGGCTTTTTCCTTATGTTCACTGTGGTTTTGTACACTGCATTTTCCCACCAAGTAAAATGAAAAAGCCTCTTCAGATAAAGCTTACCTTCCATGCATTTGCATTCACCTCCTTCACACAATCTCACGAGTTTTTCATTTCCATAGGGATTATAAAGTATGGTGCATCTTTTGTCTAGAAATAAAAAATACATGTAGAAAATCAAAGTCTAAGACATCAACACTGAAACCTGGCGAGGCAAAAGTCACCAGAGCTTCACATAAAATGGAGTAAAAAATCTGTTAATTTGTTAATTCTTTGGGTGGAAAACAGAGCTAAAAGGCAAACAAGGATGTGAAGAGCTGGAACACATACCTGGTGCATGATATTCATACACAGTGAAGGTGGCAGGGTTCAGCATTCCAACCCGGAAAAGCTCACTGATCCTGAAGCCAACACACAGGAACTTGTGAGCTGGCACCTGTTTGAGAGAAACATGAATTAAAGAGCTCTAAAGGAGGCAAAATGATTCCAAAGAGTAAAAGCAGTGCTTACAGTCAGGGAAGGGGTAACATACAGAGTCTATCTGCAGAAGAACATGCCCATCTTCTATCTCATAATCTGCTATCAGCTGATCAACGCCACTCGCAAGCTGCAGGGCACAGAAAAAAATGAACAGTAAATATTACATATCTGTCATATAAAGCCAGGAAGGGAAAAACCATTCTTGAATACTTGCAGTAGATAAATCCTCTGGATTGGCTTCCACTCCACTGACCAGCCCTATGTCCATCACAGCATGAGCAGACCCTGACCGGGGCTCCCTCACACTGGGCCTGTACCTGAGTTAGATTAAAACCAGTATTAATTAATGATAACTGAAATGAAACAGACCTACTTGAATGTGATCCCAGAAAAAAATGAGGAAAATTCTGTCAACATTTAAGCCACAGTAAACTCGTAGTGAAGCAAAACAGTCCAGATGAATCCATTCAGATTTATGTCAATGCCACGCATGAAGAAGCTTTTAATGCTTATGTTCCAGGAGAGCCCAAAAATAACTTGAAGACTCCTCCCCACAGAGATCATGACCTTTGGCTCTAATTCTATTTACACATGTACATAACAGAGAAGAAACAGAAAGAAAAGATGAGGAGAGCTGGTGGAATTATTAATAACCAGCCCCTCACTGCACTTACTTTGCACAAGCCTCCAGGCGCCCCAGGGGTTCCCCATCTCCTCTTATGCGACCTGTTCGTGGCAAGTGGAGCCAAAGAATTTCAGAACTCTCCAGAAGCAGCAGCCCAAAACTCTCACAAACTCTCACAAAGCATTTTCAGAGTTGGAAGGTAATTATTTACATTGTTTTGGTGGCTATTTTTACAGGAATTCATAATCTAGCCACAAACAAATTACATTTACCTCTTTGGTAATTCAGGTGAAATGACAGCTTGAAATGTAGTTTATTGTGTGTTTATATTATTTAAATTCAGAATTTGGTTCTGCCCCCTGTTGTAATTGGACTTCAACTCTCAGTGCTTTGTAGAACTCACTGTAACCTCTCCCACTCCCTATCATATTTCTTTCTCCTCACTCCCCCACCTGTCAAAAGCTCTTCCATAAATGACTAAACCAAACCTAACAGAAATAAAGTAAATATTAATTCTATTCACAAAAAGCAGTCATTTCAAACAGGGCTAAAAAACTTTTAGCAATTTCTTTTCCAGTTTTGCATTTAGAAAGTGGCAGAATTTATTTTTTTCTTAGTAAAAAACACTCATAAAAGACTCAGGATTTTTCCCCCTCCCTCCCTTGCACTGATTTGAGTAGCAACATTTTAAATTATATTAACCCTTTACCATCATCTCTCTTGGGAACAATCTTCAGTTCAAAGTTACAGGACTCTTCAGAAGTACCAATGGTGTTATACACCGTCCTCACCTGCACACACACAGATAAATCAGACAAAAGAGAAGCAGCATTAAACAATCCTCAGAACCGGCATAAAACTGTAAAAACTCACACTGGGAAGGATAGAAATAAGTCTGGTTTATTGGTAACATGAAAATACCAGCAAAGCAGAGCCAACAAATTATTAGCATAGAAAGAAATGGGGAGTTCTTGAGCAAAATTCCAGCACATTAAGAAATGAGAAATTCCATTTAAAAAACCTGGTTGCATACTTACATTTACTGTAGCTATGCCAGTGCTGCTGCCAGTGCTTACATACAGATCATCTTGCAAAGGTGCCTAAAGAATTGGTGAGGAACAAGAAGTTGCACATTAATAATAAAGATTAGCAACAATTAGCAACAATTCAGGCTTGTCTTGCTTACATTTCAAATATGTACTGGATTCTGCAGAAATAGTAAATTTAAATGAATATTCAAATATATTAAATAACATAGATAAACAAAGCCTTTAAACATTTTCTATACCAAATTATTACCAACTTGTTATAAGAAAAAAAAGCTATTTTAGTAGCTATTTCAAAGCTCAAATAATCATTTACCAAGATGCTAAGAATTCTGGTTTCCCTTTTTAAAGCAATATTATTCACTCACTGCCATAGTTCTTCCCACGAAATTGTCTTCTGTCAGTTTAAATAAGTTTAGGGGTCCACCATTTTTGTAGGATACTTTTACATCCATGTCCAAATGCAGCCGTTTGACAAAAAGGGAATATTCAGTCAGGGCCTCAAGGGCATTGATAGTGTCCTGTCAGAAATCAATCATAAAGAATTAACTCCAGGGATTCTATTTATAAAATTTCAGTTTATTTTAATTAAGAGAAATCAGATTTCCCAGAGTCCAAAAATACCATGTCCATGGAGCCATTTTATACTAATCCCATACACAGGACTCTGATGTTGGCAGTGTGGTCATTTAATTGAATTATCCTCTTCAAATGTTACTATCACAGAATCATGGAATGGTTTGGACTGGAAGGGGCCTTAAAGCCCCTCTCATTCCAGGGACACCTCCCACCAGACCAGGTTGCTCCATCTAGCCTGGGCTTGAATGTCCAGGGATGGAAGAAAATGCTCGGTACTTGAAGAATGAGGACAAAATATGTAAAAGCACACCTGAGTTGAATAAAATCCTCCCCCATATCTCTGTTCTTCAGAGAGCCACTTGATGATGGGCTTGGCATAGTTTCCATCCCCTCTCAGCAAAGTAGTGAGCAAGGCATAGGCTGTGGTTTCAACCATTTGTGCAGTGACAGAGTTGGGTGTTGGCTGGTCTTGTGTTTTAAAAGCATCTTTCCAAAACCTGTAGATGGGGGGGTCACCTGCAGGAGGAGAAGAGGGTCCAGGTGCAAGCCCAGCAGCAGCTCTGCTACACCAGGAGAGGCACTGGGCCAGGAGATGGGCAGGAGCTCGCTCTGTACCTAACAAGGATGGAAGCCCACCCCTCCTATGCTAAAAACCTGACGTTTGCAAAGTGCTGAGAGCAGATGTGGTGCTGATGGGGACAGGGCAGTGGGAAGGGAGCAGTACCTGTGACAAAGGCCTCTCTCTTCAGGGCAGAGAAGGCGACCCGTGCCGCGTGGTGGTTGGGGTCCAGCAGGGCCAGCGCGTAGGCGGTGATGGCCACCGTGAAGGGGCTCTGGGCCAGCTGCACGTTCTGCACCAAATAATCCCCTGCTCTGCTCCTGGCATCGTGGATTTTCTGCAAACATGGACAGCTTACAGCTCACACCCCTCACACTGACCCTAAAGAAACACAGCTTCTCTGTCAGGACTATACAGACACAGAATGTCTTCTACACTAGCTTATAATGAATCTGGAAGTTCCTTGCTGTTCTTTTGCTGACTTTGAAAGACAAAGACTAACAAAGCAAATAAATCTGTGAAACTGAAAAAAACTCTTGATTTTTTTTAAAACAAAGAAAAGGGAAGAAATTAGAAGCCCAGAGGGCAGAAATAAAAATAATGTTTACCTGAGTAGGACATATTTTCATTGACTTGTCAATTCCAATAATAGAAAATGCTGTGAGATACAAAGATTTTTCTTTCGCTTCTCGAGGTAATGTACCCTACAAAAATAAAATAATAAAAATAATGAAATAGAAATAAAAGTTCATTTAAATAAATAGAGCTTCTCAGTGTTAAATTCTGGAAATAAATAGAAATTCCTGTAAAAACTACCAGTTTAGTTAAACCTGAAAATACATTGACTCTTTGGAAGGTAATAGCTCATTTGTAAAAAAACCAAAACACATTAAGCAATTCATGAGCCAGGACTATTAGATTATGAAGTGAACCTAAACATTCTTTTTCTGAATATTAAGAAGTGGCAAGCAGCTACTTTTTGCGAAAAAACAGAAAGGTCTGCAAGACTGTGCTGGGCTTTAAATGAATTTAGAATAAAGAGAAAACTTGTCTTGAGCAGGTGTTTTGATGAAATATAGCCTAAAATATGAACCACTTTATTTCTTGGTGCCTTCAGCTTTTACTGCCTAAGCACAGAAAAGGTTTGGGTTTTGTACCTGTAGTTTCACTGGTTGGTAGTTAGAAAATTCATTGAATGACCCATCTGGCATCTGGCAGTTGTCAATCAGCCACAGAAGGGTATCACAAATAGACTTTTCATCAAGATCAATGTATTGATTCACTTGACCAAGGATCCTTAAAGCAAAAGCTGTCAACCTGTCAAGGGAAGCAAAGAGATCCTGCTTGTTTAGATTGGCAGGTACTGCAGAGGGCAAACACAAATTTACACTGCTTAGGATTCTGTATCCTACACACTGCTGTGGTTCAAAGGGATAATGAAGGTTAATTTTAAATTTAACTTAACAAATAGACAATAACTACTGAAATAATTTTAAACTAGGATCAATTCCTGTGTTTCAGGGTATGAACTCATTACATCCCAAAACCATCTTGGTTGTCATGGTGTGAATTACGGACACAAAGAAAAGGTTTGGCAAGCGAAAGCAAGGAATCAAAAGATATTATTCAGAGTTGTAAACACTGCTTAAATCTACCATCACACTCTTGTCTGGTGCTTACTGAAAATATGAAAGCAAGGGAGTGAAATAAGGCTTTTTCCAGCCCAAACCCCTTTCAGCTCACCATGTGCTAGCTTGCCCATTCTTCCACATGCTGTAGGAGCAGTCAGCATTCCTGAAGGACGAGATGCTCACAATTCCTGAGGGATACATCAGGAACAAGCAAAGTTATAAGAATTGTATTTGCTCCCTGAGATGTATCGCCCTTCTCACTCAGCAAAGGACCTCTACAACCCTGAAGCAAGAGAAACAGCAGAGTTTTCTACCTTCTTTCATCTTCCTCCTCATCTGAGTCCTGGAGCTCAGGGTCCTCGGGCCCAGTAAATGCCAATTCTCCGACTCCTCCAGGTAGCGGAACACGTAGAACACCGGGGCAATGCTCATCAGCTCGGCCTCTGCACTGCCCCTGGGCAGGCTGCTCAGCATCTGCAGGCCCGTGGGGCTCAGCACTGTGGCCATCACTTCACCCATAAGGTGTCCTGTGCAAGGAAAAACCCCAAAAAACTGATTGAAACAGCAGGTCGTGAAAGCCAACCCAAGGGCAGAATCCACGAGCAGCCATTCTTGGGAAGTGTTTAAATTTCTACGCTAAAGGGGACTTGCAAAGCCTTTCTCAAAAGAAAAAGAATAAATCAGATGAACTTAAGACAAAATAGGAGGAATGCAGGGTATGAAAAGTTTCTATTTACCTTTTACACTGACACTTCTGTCAATTTGTGTTTTAGGGACCAGATTCAGTGGGACTTTGTATCGAAATTCTTGTCGTCTCTTGATTGAACCTGAAATTGAAGATGTGTATACATATATATAAAATGCTGCACAATCTAAATCAACAGACAATTCAGCTGTAATTGACAGGTTGAAAGTTACAACTGAGAATTCAGCAACCAGAATGTGAAAACCAGACATATTCCCAAATGCACAGGCAAACAACATCAAGCTTTGAAAAGGAACAGGTGAAAACTCTTTATCTTTCTTTTGTTACAAGAAAAAAAAATCTGATCTGGACCTAAACTTTGTGGTTTATTTCGTTAAATGAGAACATATTCTATTCCCTTTAATAAAGCTGAGGAAAGTTTACAATCACATCACACTAGAAGATACATTTGAATTTCCCTCAATAAATTAATCAAAGTTCCCTTAAGCCAAGGCAGGAAATCCTTGGGAAAGGACATATTTACAATATCTCAGGAAGGAGAAACTCCAAGTTTTTTACATTGTGAAAAACTTGATTATCAAGAATCAAGACCAGGAAAAAATAACACAAAGACATATCATCAATTTTCTTACCATAAACACCCTGTGGATCCAAAGTGAAACCTGCATGGAGTTCTTTCCTAATGCCTTCTGGCTGGGATCATGATGAGGAAAGAGGTAGAAAATGGAAACATTTTTTTAAAATCAAATATATCAGCTGAAACAAAAGGTTAAACCCACAGTATTTTTGTCTTCTTTTTCTGTAGTTGAGTTTGACTTAACTCTTGCACACGTGAATTTTAGTGTTCTAGCTCACACAATTCTTGAGAAAATTTAACAAAATATTAAAGTTAAACCTTAGGAAAGGAAAAAAATCGTGTTTCAAGTGGAAATCAAAACCAAACAACTTAGAATAAAGTATTCTCCCTTGCTTACAAAGTTCTAATCTATTTTTTTAAATTCATGTAATCTTTCAGTTCTTATAATCAAGGTTTAAAAATGGGTGTGCTCAAATACTCAGCCATTCATTTTTCCACTGCACACACCTCATTGAATTAAAGAACATTGTGTGATATTAAAATAAAGCAAAATTTCTATATTGACTCAATTGAACCCAATTTAAAATTCAAAAATGCTTAAAAAAATATTTTTCCTTACCACAACACGTAAAGTTTTAACTACAATTTCACTATTCCTGAGGGTCAGCAATGTAAAATTGACAGTGTGGAGACCCAGTTCCAGAGGGAGGATCCGGAATGTAACTGCTGAGGAAGAACCAGCATCCAGAGTCTTCAATTTACAGCTCTGCATCCTCGACCCTGCACTTGCAGAATCTCCAAAGGTACAGACTCCATTTCCAGCTGCTATTTGAACACAGAACTGAAAGGTGGAGAGATTTCAATGTTTCATTTCCATGGCAGGTACAACACCAGATAAATATTAAATCCTGCACTGAGCATTCTGTTACTGAAATGCTACTTCTGTTTGCAGTACATAACACTGGCTTAAGGACTGAAGAAATCCCATCCAAGGATCTGTTTCTCCTGGATAGTCCCAGGAAAAATGCTTTTTTAGTTTACTATGTCAATCCTTCCACAGGGCTCATTAACACGAATTACCTTAATTGCAGAGGTTTTATGGTTATAAACAGATCCTTTTAACTCGATTTGCTCCCCTCGTACCACGGAATAAGGAACATAAATGCTCAGGAAGATATCCTTCACAACTTGGATTTCCACAGGTGCAGCCACACAAATACCTGAGAGAATTAAAACCATGAAAGCAGAGTGTCTTATCCACCCTACTGATAAACAAGTTTGAAAAGGTCTTGACATACTTTAGCAATGACATATGATTTTTCAGTGTGTACTTTGAACAGTCCAAGTTTTTTAAAAGTTCCCAGGTTTTTGCTTCCTGATCCAAGCAGCTCTCACCACTCCTCACACCTCAGCTGACATACCAGGTTCTTTGGGTTTCTTCTTCCCAAAGAAATTCTCTGATTGGATTACCAAATCTCCTGGAAAATCTCAAGTCCCTGAGCTCCAGGTAGCAGGACAATGTAAAGTTGTCCAGGGAAGAGTTACTCAATATTTTTTTTTTCTTCTTACTCTCTATGAACCATTGTCACACACAGGACAGGCTTTGTTTTCCCAGCCACTGACACTCACAACATGACATGAAGTGATTTACTTTCCCCAAAAACATATTTTTGTTTTCTTTTCCTGTCTATCAACCAGAAAGTGAATACTTTAGAACATGAGTATCAAACTCATTGAGAGGGTCTACAAAGCTTTCTGATTCTTCAGCTCCAAACTAGCTGGGTTGCAAGACCTACCTTTATCTGAAATGCCAACACCTTGTACTTCCCAGGTGGTCAGTGAATCAGGCAAGGTGACAGACAGAGTCTTGGACCTGTGTTAAAAGTGTTTTTACATTTATCCATTACCATTAACATTATCTGTTAACAGCATAGCTCATCACCAGCAACACTCTAAGAGAGACTCGGGGAAGCTCTGAGCCAGAAAAGAGGAATTAGGGATTTTGGTTGGAATAAACTTGGTTTTAGCTGATTTCACAGAAGCTGGTATTTAGCAAGGTCCAAAGTGAAAGTGGCTCAACAATCTGGGCACCACACAGTACATGGAGCATGGAGAGGAACATGGCAGGAATAGTTTGTTTGGATAAGACTCCATTTCAGCACACATCTCTGGTGCACCTGAAGTTACCCAGTTTACCTCAGTTTCCCCACTTCCTGTCTACAAAGTTGATTTGAGAAAAGCAGTACCTTGAAGAAACTTGATGAACTTCCCATAACCAGCTTTCAGGGAAGTAGCTACGAACTTGTGCCTCATCCAGTTCCAAGAGAGCCTCAAAATCTGAAGAACATAAATGAAGCAAGTAAAAAAACTCTGATACAAGAAAAAAGATATCTTAATACACTCAGTCAAAAATCTGTGTCAATCCCACCTCATCCATTGACACCTGTCCAATATCCTGACAGATCACCTTGTTAACAAGCAATTATAGGGAGATAATGGAAGACAAGGAATTTAACCCTCCCACAGATCTTTCCTGAGGTGTTACCCACTGTCTGTCTTGGGCCTGGGCAAAGAATTCAAATTTGGCATTCAAGTTTACTCTTAATAGTCTCTGATTGCTGTTCTGCTTGTTCTAAATGTGGGTGAACAGAATAGAGAGCTGAACACAACCAAGAACTGCTCTCCTGCCCCTCCTCAGGGATATATAACCAAAGTTTTGGGAGACTGGTAAAATTCTGTCTGGAACAACCCTGACAGGTATCGGGGGTGGGGGAATAATAGATTCCATCACCTTTCCATCCCCCTGTTCTGGAGCAGGACACCCAGAGCTCTCATACTCACGCATTCTGGCCAATATCAGGAGCTTATTTGGCTCCTCCAGCCGCAGCTTGTTGGCAAATTCACAGCAATCTATGAATGCAGAAATGCACCTCTGGCTCCTCCGAATCCTCTGAGCTCTGTCCCTGCAGGTCTCAGACACTGGATAAGCTTTTACTCCAGCCATGCAGCACTGCCGGGCTTCTGGATCTCGGTATTTGGCCACTGAAATAAAAACAAAACAGTTCACTTCCTTGAGATGAAGTTTTTACTTTCAAATGGATGTGATTTTTTTTAAATTATGATATACATAGAAATATTTGTGACACCTTCTTTGAGTATCTTTTCCTTGAAGTCAGACCGTTTGGTTCTTAACACTTCCTTGCAAGGTTCATCTGTACAGAAAAATAAAAAAGTACACACAGCATGAACTTTTCTTGTAATAGGATTGTCCTCTTAAAAATAACTCCACAAAGTCACATTCCAAATGCATGAAACTTTTTTATGTTCGCTGTTTTAATTACATAGAAGCATTTTCATTTTGATTACAGTAACTGTTCCACAAGATGTTATCCCCCCTCACAAATCATCAATATATACATCCCCTTGAGTTCCAAGATAATAATTGAGAGTGACAGTGGAACATTGCAGAAAATGCACAGTTCCATGCCTGGACCACAGGAATGTACCTGCTTCCTCTGAGTCATCAGCGTTTGCATTAGTGAGGAAGGTGAGCCCGGCCATCCTGAACACGGCAATGTTGTTCTGTCCTCCCCCAGCCCCACAGCCAAGGTCACTCTTCTCCAGCTGCAGCATGATCTGAGGAGAAACACAAATCCCATGCAGAACACAGCCTGGAAAGGCTCTTTGTGAAACAAAGGAGAACATACTCTCCATGGCTCCTTGAGCAAGGAGCTCTCCGACACTGCAACCTGTTTTTGGCCAGGTCTGTGGAGTTCTGATGAGAGAGGTCAGATTTGCCTTCAAAACTACAATTTACATCTACTGGAATTCAAAAGATTGCAAACTAGTTCTTTTAATAATTTTGAACTGTAGATTTAAACAAACAATTTTCACTCTGCCTTAAATTGTTCTTCTGCCCATTTTCAGGCTGGCTGAGTGCATGACGGATCAGTTATTGAATATGAAATGAAATAAAGAGCAGCTTGATTTTCTTTTATGGCTGCTACCTCACCTTTTCCATTGCCCTCTTCCTTCTTCCTGTGACTCCATATATTGCTTTGTCAATAGAGGACAAAGCAACAAAGGAATTGGACTGGGTTTTCATGGTGAGTGATACAACCTCTGCTGGTTTCAGTGTTGCTTTGCTTGACTGCACCTTAATCTATAAATTAATAACAAAGATTGGTAATTTTGAAAGCACATTGCTCTGAAATTAATCCAGTTGATGGCAGATATTTACTATAATAATTTAATTGTTAAAGAACTTGTGTAAGTCCAAGATAAAATCTAACCATAAAACAAATGCACACCCACAAATTTCAGTGCCTATTTTGCTACTCACATCAAGGCTATTGCCACATTTCTGTTCCACATTCAGCCAAACTGAATCAGCCACTAACTCTGCAGCTCCTTCTCCCATGACTATGTAGTAAACAATGAGACGTGCTGAAGGAACCATCTCTTGAGTTATCTGGAAAGTCAGATGTTCATATTCCAAATCCTTAATTCTCTCCTGAGTTCCAAAGCTCACTGTCTTCCCTTTTGATGTGATCTATGGTTTAAAAAATGATGGACAATTAAAAAATCAGATTTTATATTTAGTCTATTTTTCACATGTAGTAATTATTTGAATTTATATCTTCCACTACAAAGAAGTGCTGTCTCTGCACTTCTTTTCCTTCAACATTTCACCTTCTGAAACAGCTCTTGAGACCAACACTACTTGTCCTCAATCCCAGTCAATGTCAGATAAGAATTTTTTTTAAAGAGACCACATAAATATAAAATTTAAACACGAGACTGTTATTTTCTTCCTATAAAGCTGACAGATTCTATCTGAAAGGAAGCAGTTGCCTGAGCTGCACATATTCTATGCTGAGGATAGCTCTTGACTGTTGAGCTTTTTCATCCATGACCATCCATATTAAATTGCAATTCAATATTTTATGCAGAAACATCTGTTACTCACCAAATAGCTGTAGTGATGTATTTTATCAATGTAGTGACTTTGTGGATATACATTAATATTTATTACATCCCCCACTTCCAGGGTTTTGTGGTTTGAAGCCCAGTCAATGTAGAGGTAACTCTGACTCAGGGATGAATAAGCTTTTGCTTCGTAGCTTTTACTTGCTTGGTTTTCATCTGAAAGATGTGGATCTGCAGTTTTTACCTGGAAAGATAATGAAATGTCTGAATACTCTGAGTACAGAATTACTCCTAAGCAAACAAGCAATGACAAAACTAATATCATTCTGCAATATGTTGTTCAGAGGGATTAATAAAAGAGAAGCCAACTCAAGACCTTACCCTCAAAGAAATAATTACACTCTTGAAGAAATAATTTAATGGAACAATTTAACTCACTTGAAACTCCAACATTTTGCTGTTTGGTGGGATATTAACAACAAACAAAGCAGTTCCATCACTGATGCTTGTTTTTCTTCTCCCAGATTCTGAACCCTCTGATATCAACCAGGTCTCATCCATTTGCTCACTTAAGGATTTGGCAGTGACAGTTACAGGGACATTCCCAACAAAGTCATCCATGGTGTCTTTCACCTGCACCTGTTCATCGGGACAAAGAAATGGTGACATTTTTCAGGAAGAGGCTTCCAAGCTGCTCAGCTGCTTCTACAACAGGGAGTTTACAAATGTACAAGTCAATGGAAATGAAAGTGTGTTTATCCGACATAGAGTGATACAGAGAGAAAATGACAAAGCTTGTGCTTGATGGGGTTTAATGTGCAACCCCCTTGCTCCTGGGAACTGACCTTAATGAAGAAGGGCAGTCCAGGCTTCACAAAGAGAGGAGTGGCAATCAAACTCAGCTTGTAAGGAGAGACAGCAAACCTGACTCCAGTGAACTCCACCTCTCCACTGAGGCCACCTGACAAAACACAGCACCCCATGGAGCAAACAGCCAACAATAAGTTTAATCCCTAACCATTTCTACAGTGAGAACAGGCTGTTCTTCCTTAGAAGTTTTTGGAAGAAGAACTGAATATTAAAGAAAGTCTGATATTAGGAAGGTTAGCCTTATAATGTCCTTTCTAGTTCTGTTCATATTTGCAGAAGTGTTAAGAAAAATTTCAATTAAAGAGCAACTTACCCATAGATTCCAACACTGATGCCACAATATATAAATATGAGCCATCCAGTGCTTCCAGACTGTCAAAGCCTATAGAACTTGCTGCTCTCTTACTGTTAAAATTGATCTCAGCAACTCCATTTTCAATCTGGAAATGAAATAGAAACCATCACTTTATAATACACAGACCATATGTAGATTCAGTGTATTTCTGTTCACTGTCTATTTTCAGAGGAAATCAAAGGGTGAAGATGTTTAAATAATAGATTCTTTATTCCCTAAAATTATTTTAAATTAATCAACTAATGACACATATTGCAAAGTTTGTGTGCAGGCTCAGCAAGAGGTGGGGATAACAGAGAGATATCTTCACTAAATGAGGGAAGGGGACAATTAGTGTAGAACAGACTCCCCAGAATAAATCAGTATCATTTTGAGCTGCTTGTCTCCATTTGACTTCAGTTATTCTGTAATAGATAGCACTGAAATTATTTCATAGAAATCTTCATCACACAGTTTGGCCAAGAGAGTAATTGCAGCAGATTGAAATGCCATTGTCTCAGATGCTGCCTCTGAATTTCATTTCCAAGTGCATTTCTCTGCCCCTGATGACAGCCTTACACAGGAAAAGCCCACACTGGGGAGCTGTGGATGCAAATTACAACTTGAGACCCATTCTCACCAAATTTAACGGAAAAACTTCAGTGGGATTGGATCAGTCCCGAGTTATGCATGTGAATTCTACACAAACTTGATTTGCTGCTTCTTACCCTTGTTACATGCATTGCCTGAGGCATCATTCTTTTCTCACTTTCTTCAATTATTCCAAAACGAAGAAAAACATCAGCACTGGGAAGCTTTTTGTTGGAAAAATAGCTGAGAATAAAACAACATAAATGCTTTTAAGATTACTTTAGTGGCTGCAACACAGCATTTGTTTTTGAAGAGTCATTGCCTAGGCAAGAGATGGAAAACAAATGTCTGTGTATTTTAAACACTTCTGTTGAAAAATAATCACTTTGACGGAATTTTAAGAAGGATCACTTAGATTTTTTTACACAGCAGAAATTATTTTGATGAAATTTTCTTGAGGAAAGCAAAGAGGAAAAGTCTGGACTCAGAGAATCATTCTTCAGGTAAAGGAAGAGGAGATATAGGATATTCAGGATTCCCAGCCCTATTTCCTCACCTAGCTTTCACAACAATCCTGAAGTTCTCAAATTTATCTGAACTAATGAAGTTACTCTCTGGCTCGATGGTGATGGAAAAGCTTGGCATTGCTGCAAATTGAGTAGAAAAAAGGTCACTTTGGGGGTGCTTTACCCATGAAGCCACCGGTGCTGAGCCACTGAAGAATCATGACCATTTCAAGGGGTTTGAGTTCTTGAAAACACTAAAAATGCAGCTTCACAGCATGGGCACACCTTACCATATTCCTTAACTTCAAATTTTGCCACAGCTGAGGTCACAAAATCCATCTTGTACTTGGCTTTAATCTTCCAAATTCCATATCTATGAAATATCAACCATCAAACAGCTTTTAAGATGAAAATTAATGATAATATTGGTAATAATTTCTTAGAGAGGAAAATTCTGCACCAGATTTTCACAGGCATTCAAGGTCTACTTTGAGCAGATTCTCTTTGACACATCACTAATTATTTGACACTTACTTTAAAGCACTGAACTCAGTTATAAACAGTTTCTCAAGCCCCTGCTATCATCCTTCTGCTCTCTCAGCAATGTTTCAGCACCCTCTCAAGACTAAAATGAGAATTGAAGAGATATTTTTTAACTGCTGCTGTTCCTGGGAAAATGCTGGTGATTTGTATGAAACACACTCGAAATATGAAATCCCCACATCTTTGTTACTATTTATATCTCAACAGTAGAAAGCTTTAATTGTCATTAATGTTCTTTTTTAATTGAGCATGAAAAACCTGCCCCTCACTGTTCTTTAAGGAGAATACTCTGCCACAAGGTCCCTAATTCTATCATGATTCCACCCTATGTGAAATGTTAGAAATCTCCAAGTTTCAAGTCATGCCCACCATGCAAAACCACTCTATGACAGCCACTATAGAAAGGCATTATAATGTTAATAATTCACCAAAAAAAATTAAATAAATCTACTTAGGATTAGGAGGAATCTTGAAGTCAGGAAAAGAAACTATTCCAGTAAAATCTTTTTCCTCCAAAATATCCACTTCGACTCCTTCAGGATCCTTGAAATGATAAGAGGACAGAAAGAGCAGTTACAGATAGTTCTTATCAACAGGGGAATTTTTTTTCTATTCTGGAACAACTTCAGATCTGGGACTTGAAAACCTCTATCCAACTTTGCAAAGTCAATTTAAAATCTTTTAAAAGATGTCTGGCTACCTGCAAAAACATCTAAGAGTTTATTAAACATTGATTGCAATACTGACTTCCCATGTTCCTACCCATCTTTATTTGTTATTAGAGCTACAAAATATTCATATTAAATTCAATTACAACTCACCACAAAAGTCAGGACAGTCTCTCTCCGAGCTGGCTGCAGTTCTTCATTCAGAGAGTAAACTCTGACTTTCACTGTAAGAATTATAGCAATAAATCTCAAAATCAAAAAACCAAACAATTTACTTATATTTTAACAAACTCCCAGGAATACCTTTCATTCTTTGTGCCACAAATTAGTAATTTAGGGTGAGGAGGGCAGGGAGAAGTGATTAACTTTTCCAGTATGATAAAATAATTCAAAGTATTGTTCTGCTGATAAAAAAAATTAAATATCAGCTGATGGCAATACAACACAACCAAGAGCTCAAAGAAAAATTAAATCCTAATTCCTTGGCAGAGTCAGCAGACTTTTAAAATTAAATAACAGCCAAGAGAAATAAGCATTATTTACCTGACTGATCAGGAGTATAAACTGGTTTGTCTGTATGAATAAAAAGAAACCCATTCTCATAGGAAACAGGAATCTTTTTAAATCTTGTAAAATGTGGAGAAACAGCTTCCAAATACAAATACTTGTCTGAAGTATCTGTTCTTGGTAAATCTGCTGGTTGAACCTGGGGGAGATGAAACAAAGGTTTTTGAAGATTATTAAAATATTTTTCACGCATTTTTTCCTACAGTATTTTTTGATGCAAAAAGTATCTGAAAAGCAATTACCACTATGTGGTTGAGTATCATTAAATAAAAATATTAATACAAGCATTTATTCTTGCTTACACGGTAGAGGATGGTTTTTATTTTATTTATGTCCAGAACTAAACCAGCAAAGTCCAAAGCCCAGTAATGAAGTTACAACAGCAGAAATTATCAGATTTCCATTTATGCACATGATGAATCATGGCCACAACAAAACTGCTGCTGTGGTTGGTATTTTTTGATTTGATTCTCTCTATTTTTAAAATTATGCAAGTATGGCAATGATTCTAAAACAGTCTGATTGTTGAACCTCAATGTTGTTAACTGATTTTATTCAGTGCATTTTTAATTTCAGATCAAAAATTGGGGCATTAGCCTTCCCCAGTTTAAACAACTGAAAACTTACTGTCACTTAATATTTTTTTAGGACTTATCACTAAATGTGATAAGAAAAAGAGTGTAAGAAAGGTCTGAATTCCTTACTGTCAAAGTTACAGCATCCTGGAATTTGTTGGCTGGGGTTAAGGAAATCCGAGCAGACGAATACACAACAAGCTTATCTGGGAAGCTTTTTAGGGCAATATTGACTGGAAATTCCTTCTCATAGCCAAAAGCTTGAACTACAATTTTCTCAGAGGCCCCAGCTCGGAAGATCTTTGGTGCTGTAAGGACATATCTGTACATGGAATATAAAACAATAACAGCATAATGGAACTGTATTTCTTTCAGATTCCTTACTTCCATTTGGAATTCAGTTATATGCACAGAATTAGAGCAAACAGGATAATCAGGTTATTGCAAGACACTAATTAAAATCCTATTTGGATAGTGCCCTTTGTATTGGATCTACTAAAATTCTGGATTTATTTACCCAAAAGAGAGGACAACAATCAAGTAGCGTTTCCAGTAAATTCCGTATTTGCTTTTACTTACGTTTTCTCTTGGCTAAAAGTCGTTCCAGAAAATAGCAAAACAATAAAATATATTAAAATGGTCATTGTGTCTGGGACAAGAGCAAACCAGAGATGTTAATGAGGCTGGGTTAAACAGCCTCTGCTGTAGGTGAGCAGAAATGCCAACACATTTCATCCACAGTTAATAATTAATGGCAGATCATTCTTTACTAAAATATTATTGCCACTTCCTGAGGAAACCAGAACCGTTAAACTTAGTAATTTTTTTAATTTAGGATTTCAATTTTTTATATGTCCACAGCAATCCTGTGTCAGTCCTCACTTTCTTTCTGACAACTGCATAATAAAATAATTTTCAGAGGTAGGAAAAACCCCAACAATCAGAAAGTGATTCTGTTTTTCCTTAGTAAATTTTTTTTTTAGAAATTAAAGTAAGTTTAAATTTGTGTCTGAAGCAAAAAAGCATTTGAGTTATATCAAACAATGTGTGGATGTGTTTAGACCAGCATTATTTTATTGTTGTATTGAAATAACATTTCCCTTTCTAATGGCTAAATTTCTTTTAGCCATTTGTATTCTAGATTATGCCAACTTTCTGACCTCTTCCATTCCAAATAAAACCTGCAATATGGAAATATTAGGGCAGAATATATCAACATGCACTATTTTAAACAGCATTTTGCAAAAAAAAAAAAAAAAAAGAAATTTGAAAAAATTTGCAAAAAACCCCCCACAACCATTGATGACAAAACCTTTGCAGGCCTGATACCTGGGATAGCACGTCAACAAATAGGCTTATGTAAAGTTAAATAAAGTTGTGCAAGAATGCTGAAGTTTAAACAAATATCGCGGTCAACCTTTACGGGAAAAGCATTTACAAAACTGTTTCTGATCGATATAAAGTGAAATTACAATAAGGTCGGCTTCTCACCAAATGTAATGAACTAGAAGAGAAGCGAAAATAGAATAAAAGCTTATAAAATATAAGATGCTTAATGTTATTAAAATGAGTGGTCAACACATGTATTATTAATTACCAGTAGGGGTGGTATGTAAATGAGAAGGCACAAATAGTGAAGAATACCTGGAAATGTGTATAAAGTTTAACAGTACTCTGAAATAGTGGTTTTTAAATCTAATTATACTTCTTCCTTATATGTTTCAGAGACACAGCCTACAGGTTTTTCAGCCCTGCATTTCACACTTAGTTACACAAATGCTGGTCTAACACAGTCCAAGTGTTAAAAAGATATTTATTTACATGCCTCTGTGAAAATGACTTTGATTTAGACCAGACATGCATTGTTTATAATTGCAAATAAACAGTGTATTTCCAATAAAGTTAATTTAAACGCAATTTTGCAGTGAGATGCTAAATAAAGAGTACAGAGAAGGAAAAAAACTGCTATCAGCAGAGCAGGTTTTATTGTTTATACAGCGGCTCGGGTTTGAAACAAACCAAAACCCCTCAAGGTTGTAGTGCTTATACAGTGATTTGGGCTTTGTTGTTTATACATTATACAGCGATTTGAGCTTTATTTACCACAAATCCCTGAGGGGACGCAATGGCGAGGCGGGGGCGGGGCCTCCGCGGCGGGAAATGAGCTGTGGGCGTGGTCTCGCACAAACCCCGCCCCTCAGCCGCACCCGCCGCTGTCGCCGGACGGACAAAATGGCGGCGGGGCGGCCCCTCAGGGAGCGCCCTTAAAGGAACCGCAGCACCCGGGACGCGGCGGTGCGGGCGGCGATCGCTCGCCGAGGGGAAGGAGGTGGTGGAGAGGTGCCTTGAGAACCGGTGCCATCCTTCAGGAGCGCTGCGAGGCCCGCCCTGCCCGCCCGTGCCGCGGCGGTGAGGCGGCGTTACCATGTCAACGCAGGTAATCAAAGCGGAGGCCTGAGGGCGCTCGGGATCGCCCTGCGGCCCGGACCGGGAGGGGATGGGGGCCCCGATCCCCGCTCAGCCCCGGGGGTTCGCTGCGAAAGCACAGCCTGGCCTCAGGAAGCAGCGGGGAAACCACGAGCTGCGCCCTTTGGAAACGCCCCGGTGTGGGTTTGCGGTAGCATCTTTCTGCCTCTCCTGCGCCCTCCAGGCTCGCTGTCCTGATCTTGTATGAATTGTGTTTCCAAGTCATGGATAGATAACAGTGGCCCTTATTCTTGCCCCTCCTTCCCTTGTCCTTATTTCCTTTCCAGTTCTGGAGGGAAAAAAATAATCCATCACAACGAAGAACATATTCTCAAGGCACAATGCCATCACTCAGGAAGCTCCAAGTTCCCCTAACGGAAGATTTTTTTTATCTTAAAGAATCTCTTAAAATGTGCTCCTTGTTCAGTGGGTGGAGGTGTTAGTGAAGCTCTGTCCCTTGGAGATGGTTGCTACAAGGGCTTTGTCACACAGGGTACATGACTTTTCCTACACTTATCCCTGGGGAAATATGTTCATCACTGAGGGAGGTTTCTGTTAACATTCTCTGGAATTTCCCAGGCTGTCACAGGATAATGTGTTTGCAGAAAGGAAAACTCTGGGAATGCCAGTGCCAGACTGATCCTAATTTTTTTTTTTTTCTCGGTTGCCTTTTTCTGCCTGCATTTGTTCTTACTGCAAAGAGGGTGATTTCAAGCTTTGGGAAGAGCTGGGATCCAATCCTCTGTTTGTGTCCCTGCCAGCTCTGTTAGCCTGAGCTGAGAGTATCTCCAGACCTGGCAGGCTTTGTGTAAACCACAGCCTGCAGGACAGGAGGAAGATGAGCTGCAAACACAGAGCTGCTCAATCCGTCCCTGGGGCTCTGCTGTACAAGGGTGGGAGTACAAAGGTGAAATTCTTCCCAATGCCAGGAAAACTGGAAGCTGGCACCCATTGGAGATGTGTTTTTTGGCAGCTTCTGTAGCGCCTTTGTTGTCATGCAAACCTTCAAGATTTAGCTTTCTACGCAGATACTTGTTTCAGTTCTTCCAGGTATTACCATGTGATACCCAGCATTTCTGGCAATGAAGAAAGGCTCTGTAATGAAAGTTTCAGGTAGAAAACCACAGGCATCAGTGTCCCAGATACCTCAGCCAATGTCACCTGTCAGTTCAGGTGCCACACCTGCACGTCTTGGCCAGCAGACACCTCCAGCTGCTCCCAAAAGCAAGGAGCAGAGACCCCAGCAATGGGATATTCCAGCAGAAAATGTTGGAGCTGCTTTTAAATTTCTGAAAGGTATTGTATAGTCAATAAACTGGTATCCAAGCACATACCACAGGCATTAAACACTAGTGTTGTATGAATTGTGTGATTAAAGATGTATGATCTGTTGGAAAGAAGCCTGAAAAAATTGCTTTAATTTTTTTTTTTTTTTGAGCACAAATGTGGAAGTGGGAGTAATGAAAGCTGGGGAGAATAATGAGACTTTTACTCCTTCCTGTAAATGTTTCTGGGGGGATAATTTTCAATGTTTTTTCCAGTATTCAGTGTAAAGAAAACAACAAATATAAAAATCATCAATCCTTTCTGTTTAATTTCAGGTGAAAAAGGTGTTAGCCCAGGGGTTAAATACATAACTGAACCCCTTATAAAGGGTTTGTCAAAACAGCAAAATCTGACATGTATAAGCTCACTGAATCTTTCTTCCCCAAAGGATGGGGATAAGAAATTTAAGGTAAGTTATTGGAAAAAAACTGGAAATTAAACTAAGTTTAGAATAATTGCCATTTATTATTTAATACAGGCTTATTTTTAAGTGGATATAAACAGCACAGTCTAATTCTGTTAGCCTAGTTCTGCAACCAGCTTCTGTTAAAAAAATGGCAATGGAGACTTGAGCAAAAGAAAAATAATTGATTTATTAGAATGACGTTTAAAACAGATTAGTACATGTAATTTTGTTGGTTTTGGACTGTGCTGGTTTTTATTTGTTTGGGTTTTTTTGTTGTTGTTGTTGTTTTTTTTTTAATAACATGTTCTTTTTTATGTAGATGAAGACTAGCCCACTGTAAATTTAAAATTCCAACACTGTAGGAGACTGTACCTAAAGTGGGGTTACAGAATACCACAATGAACTGTGATTAATAAAATATTAGAATACTTGGTATTTTTAATTAATAGAAAGCTGCTTTTCTCTTTAAAAAAACCAAAACCCAATGCTAAAGGATTTTCTGTTCTTTAGTACATAGAAAATTTGGAAAAGTGCTCTAAACTAGAGGTGCTTAACCTTAGTAACAACCAAATAGAGAAGATTGAGAAGTTGGATAAACTGCTGAAGCTGCGTGAGCTCAACTTGTCCAACAACAGAATCAGGTAAGAGGAGGCACCACAGGGTTTGGAGATACAAATAAAGCTGATTTTCCTTTCCTGTTTAAGTGAGTTCTCTCCCAGGAGTGAACACTTGAGGTGAGTTTCCCAATTGGAGGCTTTGAGGTCTTTTTAAGAAGCCCAAGCTCTGAGGTATTGGAAGAATAAATAGTTCTGGGAAGTGCTGTCAGTGCACATGGCTGCGGTTTAATTTGTTTTCCTTGGAAACCAAGCCAGAAGTGCAAGTTTCCAGATACCACAACAGAGAGTGGTATGAAGAGCAATAACCCAATTAAGTGCATTAAAAATTAATTAAACTTCTACTGTTTATTATTACAGGTAATATAATAAGTTTTTCTTTTAGGAGAGGAAGCTGAATGGGCTTGATCAGGCAGGCCATAAATTCCCTAAATTGCTTTTGAACTCTTTTGAGAGCCTTGGTGTCTTGTTTAAAGGGTAATGGTTCATGCAGTAGCAAAACTCTTAATTGCTTTTTAATTTTTCTGTCAATGAATTATGATCTTTACTATTATGAAACTGCCTTTGCAGCTTTGAGGCTGCCATTTCAGCAGAGACATTTACAATGGGAAGTGAGTAAAACCCCAGAGTTCATTTCTACACGTTGCATTCAGACAGTTTCCTCTCTCAACAGGAATTGAAAAGGGCAAAGTAGCTTTTAGCTCCTGCTCTGTTTTCACACTTTGGTTATGTACAGCTCATATATACCCAAAAAATAGCACAGTCACAGGAGCACATCCTGCTGTACTTTGCTATAATGCTCATGGTTTATTTAATGTTCACACATTAAAAAATGCTGAGGTAAACTACAACCTAGCATGGTTTCCTCAATAGTTTTTATGAAAGCATTAAAAATGTAGCTCTTCATGCTGTCAGTTTACAACTGATCCTTCCTTTTTATAGGGGAGAAAAAAACTCCACAAAACAACTTTCTTTTGATTCATCTCTTCCCTTACAGTCTTAGGAGAGAAAGAGCAAATTTTGCCTATTAAAATGGAGTTAGCACACATTAAAATAGCATTAATATTGAAATGAACACATGCAAAAGTTATGAGTTTGTAACAATGACAAAAGTACTAAATTAAGACCAAAAATCACAGCTCAATTTTCTAAGGAAGCTGGTGTAATTTCATTTCAATTGTCCATGGCACTAAACAATGGTTTTGCTGATCTCTTGGTTGATTAATTGTGACAGATTTTGTTGTAGTTTATCCATAATGCCTCAGTTTCACTTTACATTTGCTGTGGTTCATGACAAATTCCATTTTTCTTCTTGTTTTCAGCAAAATTGAAGGCATAGAACATTTGCAGAACCTACAGAGGCTGAACCTGGCAGGGAATGAGATTGAGCACATTCCTGTGTGGGTAGGGAAGAAGCTGAGATCCCTGCGCAGCCTGAATTTGAAACAGAATAAAGTGTCCTCAGTAAGTGATTATAGTTAGAAGTAGGCATTGTTCAGTCTTTTCATGAAGTCAGCTGGGGTGCTTACACTGATTGACTTACTCTGAGTAATTGCTGGGTGTCTTTCCACAGAGTCTGCTGTGAAATGCAGCAGTTGGGAGCCTAATAAAGTTATTTATTAGAGAAGCTCCTGTTGTGAAGATAGTGAAGATACAAACCTATATTATGTTGTTTGGGAAAGCATAACTTTTTGAGGGGCTGTACACCCACAGGCCTTGGTATCTTGGCACTTCCAAGATAAAGCTTGATTGCATTTACACTCTTTGCAGTGGCATTTTTTATAGAGGAAATAATTTGATTTTAAGAAATTACTTTAGTCATAATACTGTGTATTTTGGTAGATTTTTAGAGATTATTCTTTAGCATAAAGGCTAAAATAAATCTTTTAATACAGACCTGTCATAGAACATTCTGCATAATAAGAAATTAAATCCTGGGGTTTAATTCTTCTCAGAAGGATGTCTAATCATTGTTTTGTTTCTCTTTGTAGCTTCATGATATAGCTAAACTAAAGCCTCTGCAAGATCTGACCTCTCTGTTCCTTGCTGGGAACCCAGTTGCAAGTCTGCCTCACTACTGCTTGTACACCATATTCCACCTGAGGGCACTGGAAAACCTGGATGGACAGCCAGTGACAAACCATGACAGGCAGGAAGCTCTGGAGAGGTTTAATTTGGGTAATAATCTGTTAAATCTAAAGTGAATGAAGCAAAATTTAAGTTTAGAAGGAAGAGATTTTTCTATTGGAATGTTTCTCTGATTTTGTTTTTCAGAAGAGATAGAAAAATTAGAAAGAGAATTGGAAAACACCAAAAAGGAGATGGAGAGTGTGAAATTTAACCAGTCCAAAGTGCTTGAGCAACTTCAGCACCAAGATGAGCTCAACAAGTCACTAAAGGAAAAGGCTGTGCAGCAGAGACAAAGCTTTGAGGAGCTACAGAGGGACCTGGGCACCAAAAATGAGCTGGTAAGATAATCCCTGGCACTGAGGAAATCTTCAGACACAGAGCTGTCAATGTGAGAGTTCAAGTGACTGAAGATTTAATTTTAAAACTGAGAGACTTCCAACTCTTTAGAGCATGATTATTGACCTTCACTATTCTTTCTGTGGAAAAAGTTAAGCATATGGAAGCAGCACTCAGTATCACTCCTGTGATTTATAGTAACTTCTTTGTTTCAAGTAATTATTTATGTATTTCTGTTTAAAGTTTTGTCTGTTGATGAAAGGTTAAGCTGCTGAATTGCTGATGTTCTGAATATGCTGCCCTGGTAAGACTCTAAAGTACTGCTGCAATAAGGAAGAAAATTGCTACTTTTACAAACACCAGATGTGGACACAAGTTGTATGTCACTAATAGCCCTTTATTATTATAGGTAATGCTCACCAGTTTAACTGTATTTTATTCACATCATCCTAAGGGCTTATGTTTGAGTCTCTTTGATTGGTAGCCATAAAATGCAGGCAAAGTCCTACTGACTTACTGACTTGTGAGTGCTAGGTTGTGAATGACTTGATGGGAACTTAATATTTGGATTTTATCCTGTTGGACTTGTCCTTGTCCTCTAAAATTTTATCCTTCAGACTCTCATACCTGGTACTTCTAGAGCTGTTTCTCTGAACACACACACACTAACCAGCAGTCTGCTTCTAAAAAGAAGCTTGCAATATGAGGAGATTTAGCAGCAAATACTTTGCAGCTTGAACCCTCTCTTCTCCTTTGGATGACAAACTTGGCTCGCTTCTGTCTCCCTTTAGCTGGTGTCTGGGTTTGTCACAGTCCCCTTCCTGCAGAGCCTTTGTTCCTCACTCAAGGTAGCCCCACTGTGCCCCTGGGTTGCATGGTTGGTTTTATTTCTAGGATTTGCACGTTCCTTGAAGTAGCAACTTTCTTATGAAGTGTCACAGTGAGATTTTCTATTCACTGTGGTTTGCAATACAATCTTCTTGCTGTTTTTCCCCTTTTCTCTGAAACAGAGTTAATTTTTGCATGACATTTATCAGGTTTTGAAATCTTTCTTTAAGCCTTTCCTGTTCTATTTCTTTTCCTCCATTAGTCCTGCTTCCCACTCTCTATTGGAATTGTGCTGCATGTTCTCCTTCAGGTATTCAGTGTGAAAAGTTGATTTAAAAAGAAATCACATGATGGACCTTTACTTAAAAATAACCTCCAAACCAATCTAGCACATGGTTAAGCTAAAATAAAATACATAGACTTTGTACTCTTGACATTTGAGATATTTTAGTTTTTTAACAGACCATGAGTGTTAATAGTCCTCATGCTCTCTAGTAGCAGTAAATATATTTGTTATTTTGGCCTAGATTTTGTTAAAGGATCATACCCAAATTATTGCTCTATCCTAAATTAGGTTTAAAAATAAACTGGTCACTTTGATGTACATAAACTTAAAAGGCCTTTCATGTGATCATTTGTATTCTATTAATTGTGGGGCTTTTGTCTCCTCTTAGCCACCATTGTAAAATTGTCCTTTGTGAAATCCCTGATCCAAAACTGTGCTGTGAGCTTTGTTCCCAGTGAAGGGCTGTGCCTGCTCTCTGTGGAGCTGCACTGTGTGTGCCAGAGATGAGTGAATTCCAGTGAATGACTCTCACTGGGTTTGTGCTTCCTCAGCTGAAGCAGAAGACAGTGGAGCTGACCCGGGCTTGCCAGAAGCAGTATGAGCTGGAGCAGGAGCTGGCCTTCTACAAGATCGATGCAAAATTTGAGCCCTTGAATTATTTTCCCTCAGAGGTAATAATTTTAAAATCATAGATCTTTTTATTGCTGTTTTCCTTGATTCTTCAACTTGGAAAATAAAAGCTGTATTAGTTCTCCTATCATCTAGTAGATACTGCTTTATTAAAGGCCCAACCTCTGTCATACTTGCAAACAAAAATCAGTAATCATTGACTACACTTACGTCTGAGTAAACTTTAGTACATTACATTGCTGCACTTATTATAATCTAAGTAAATTTAATATACTAAGAAAAGGTTCCTCCAGACATCTGCAACAAACTGGGCACAGCTCAGTTGGGTTTGTTTGGTTTTAATTCCATTATAAAATAACAATGTTCAAGGCCAAAAATGTCAACTATATCTGTCTTCTTCACATTTTTCTAATTTCAAATTGGTTTTCCTTTTTGTGCTTGATAAGAGAACTAAATGTATGTTAGGAGTTGACTGCAGCCATAGTTCTGAGATAAAGACTCTGCTTCTTACATTTCAGGAGGTTGAACTTGATAATGTACCTGGTGAAAGTCCCTACATTGGCAAGGCCAGGTACAAAAGAAATATGTTTATAAGGGAAGGCTACATCTCTGACAAAGCTCAGCAGCTGCAGGTTGGGAAAATGCAACAGGAGGAAGATGACTCCTGTAGGAAACCCCAGCTGGAACCACATCTCCAAAGTCTAGATAAAGTACTGCAGGATAAGGAAGAAAAGATTAATTCAGGTAAAACCTTATTTTTTATTAAATGAAGAGAAAACCATGTGTGTCAGTGTGGTTTATTCCAGTGGTTACATGCTTAACATCAGGGCAGAAACAGTGTGTCAAAGGCTGGAAGTGCTGTGATTGTTAAACACTGGACTTGATGCACTTTTGGTGTCAAAACTGCTACAGTTTTTTACTGCTGTTATTTTAGCATAACTCAGGATGAGAGCATTACATTGAAAACACAGTTCTAGGGAGGTTTCATATTCGATGCATGAATTTAATTGTGTAATACTTGTTAAGCAAACTTTAGACATACTTTCTGAAAAAACAGAATGTATTAGCTGTGATTGTCACTGGTTAATGCTGTGCTGATTAATGTGTTCATACACTGCTGTGTATCAGTGTTATACACAATATTACAATGTATTTTGTGGGACTGTGGGGTTTGTGTTTGGTTTCTTTTGTCTGCAGCACAAAGAAGATTAGAAGAACTGCAAAGTGAAATTGGAAATGCTGAGCAACAAGTGCTGAAAGTAACAGGGGAACTGCAACAACTGGAGGATGCTCTGGCTCAGAAAAAAGTAAGTTGTTCCACAAAGAGCAAGGGGAGGTGTTTGAAGGAGTATTGATTTAATAAAATACAACTTTTTCTCCCCATGCTTATAAAAGAGGCCACTGTACCGACATAAATCCATGTGTCAAGCATAAGAAAAATCTTCCAGGTTTTAGAGAGCTTGTTCATAAATCAGCTGTTAGAGCTGTAGTGCAGTTAATGGCATCTGTTCCATGTTGCTGCTGATTTATTTCTGACTTCCCCAGAACCCTTTGGAAGAACCTGCTGTGTAGATTGAGTTGTGCAGGTGATAAGCAATGTGGCTACAGAATTGGCAGCAAGAATTAATTTATCAGCATCAAACTAAAACAGCATCTTCCACTTCTTCAGCTGTCATCAATTATTGCTATTTTTAATTTTTAAACTTGCCTGAAAATCAGTGACCAGGATTGTCTTTTATTTAAATGTTAAATATATTCTTGATCATCTGTGTATTTCCAACCACTCAACATCCTAATGCTATCTCCAGATCTCCCAGGCCAGCAAGGAAGCAATTGAACAGAAATTGAATGAAAAGTTACAAATCCTGCAGGAGCTACGCAAGGAGACCTTAGAACTGGAAAAACAAATAGAGAAACAGAAAAGAGAGATAGGGAAAAATCAGAAAGAGCTTGAAGATTTGCAGAGTTCTCTTGGTTCTATAAATCCTGAGGATCCAAGGCATGTAAGTAAAACCAGAATCGGAAGTCTTTATATGCTGTGCAATGGACTAAAAGCTGCTTTGGCAGGTGCCCATTCGCTTGTGCCTGTTTCATGAGTTATATTATTTGCTGTTTATCAAAGTCATTAACTTATGATTTGAAAGTTTAAAAAACCTTTACAGTTAAAAAATCCCACCAAACCAACCAGCTTTGGTAAAACACTTGAACAACTCATTTTCCCAGCAGGTGCTGTAGGGCACATTTAGAACTAAATCTTCATGTTTTGCTCAACACACTGGGCAGAGCCTTGCAGACAATTTCTGTGTAAGAAATGCTTCGTGCATCTTTTTATGGAGTCAGGCCTTAAAGATTTTTAAAGATCTGTGTCTGGCAGTGCTTATCCAGACTGGTGGGGACTGATGGCCTTTCTCTGCTGTCACCTCCAGTCCTGAGAGAATCAGCAAGGCCCCAGAGGTCACGGAGAGCCCGAGCTTCCAGCTCACTTTATGATCATCAGGGATGCAGGACTTTTTCTGAGTTAAAACTGTGTTCAGGTACAGCAAACACTTACAGAAATTAAACTTAAATGAAACTGAATTATCTTTAATAGTGTTTTTTAGAAGCTTGTATCTCTAAATGAAAGATTTTCAGGTCAGCTGGATGCTTTTAAGTGAGAAATGAAAGTATTTCTACGCTTGGCTCCGTTTTCAGCCGAGGCACACAAACACTTGTTTTAAAAGCTCCTTTTGTATTTTAAACTGAATTTCCGTGGCTGCTGGGTGGCAGAAGGGCCGAGCACGTTCCGGGAAGGCTCCCGGGGCAGGAGCGGGCCCGGCCCTTCCCGCGGCCGCCCCTCGCTTCGAATCACAACACAGGAAGCGGCGTGCGGGCCAACGGCCGGGAACGGGAACGGGAGCGGGGCCGGGAACGGGAGCGGAGCGGAGCCAGGGCGGCAGCTCCGGACCCCGCCCCCGATCCCGTCCGGACTCCGCTCAATTCCTGCCTGTGCTGAAGCTCCCGGTGCTTTATTCAAATGAATTCCCGCTCAGGGGTGGGGCGTTCTGCAAGTGCTGTCTCGGCAAGAAAAGACAAAGGCAAAGCTGTAAGTGGTCGGGGACTTGTGGCTTTTTGTTTCTTTTTTAAAACTGCATTTTGGTGCCATTCAGCAGCTGCTGCAAGATGGCTGAGTGGCAGCGGGTCGAGTTTTACTTGTTGAAATTTCGCTTTTGAAGGCTGCAGGGCAGTTTGTGTTTAGCAAGGTGACAAGTTGAACTGTGCTGATATGGATGTTTAAGTTAACTTCCAGTTTTATACATTAAAAACACAAGAAGCTTTGGTTTTACCCATTTACTTTTGTTATGGGAGCAACTTCGTAAGTGTTCTTTTTTTGAGAACTCATATTTAAATTTTCTACTGTTAGCTTGATTTATTTTGTTGAGCAGTAAGAAAAACATGCAGTTAATCATGACAGTATAATTCTGTATTTTCCCAAGTTTCTGGTGTTTGGGTTGTTTCTGAGCAATTTCACACTGGTAAGAAATAACACTTTATTCTGTTGATAACCAAGTTTTGTAAACAGCTGAAACAATCAGTTAATTCATACTAAATGCATCAAGTCCTTGCCAGAGTCTGTGTGAGCTGTGTGATGTATCTCTCAGAAATATTTTAATAAGATTTATTTAGGAATATTTACTTAGTAACTGTAAAGTTGGCCTGACTTGCTGTTTATTCAGAGTATTTTCATACAAGTGCTGACCTGACATGTTCTAAAGCATCATCTGCTGTGAGGGCAATGCAGGATGACAGGATTAAAGCTTCTGAGAGAAATCATGTTTGTTCTTGACTGAGAGAGGAAGTAGTAGAACAAAATGTAAAGGCAGGAAGAAAGATAGTAGCCATGAGTACTAATTTATAAATGCAGGCTTTATTCAGCCTGCAGACAATGCTGGCAGTCACAGATTGCTGCTTATCTGGGGTCCTTTGTGGGGCAGGACTGAGGGAAAATACCACAAGTAACAAACTCCACAGCACCACAGTGTGTGCTGAGCTTGTGGCTTTCCTTGCTGATAGTGGGACACTGCAGAACTGAGACAAAATCCCAATTTGATGTTTTAAGTCTGTGTTGATGCCCTGTTTTACCTTTGTGTTACTTGACAGGCTCACATGAAAGCTCAAAAAGCAAGTAAAGAACAGCATCTGGATATAATGAACAAACACTGCCAGCAGCTGGAGACTCGCCTGGATGAGATGCTCTCCAGGATTGCCAAGGAAGCAGAGGAAATCAAGGATTTGGAGCAGCAGCTCACTGATGGTAAACTTTAATTATTGTCTCAAGGTATTTGTTGTACTTAGGGCAGCATAAAAATTGACTTGAGGATTGATTTATCTTTGCTCGAATGAAATACAGAATGGGTACAAAAGTGTTAAAAAACTATTCTTAAATGATGTAAAAGAAGTTGTGTGTGTTCACCTCACTTCTACCTGCTTGGCAAAGGGGGGCAGGAATGTACAAAGAGCTGCTATTTCTTATAACTCTTCCAGTGGCCAGGTTAATATTGGGAAACCTAACCTTAAAAACAATATTTGCTTGTTGAATTCTAGGTATTTGTTTTTACTTACTCCAATGGCAAACATGTGAAATGATGAAGGAAAGCAGTTTGGTTTGTTTGGTAAATAAATGTGGCTTCTTAACTACCTCCAATTCATTTTGCATTCCTGCAGGTCAAATAGCAGCAAATGAAGCACTGAAAAGGGATTTGGAAAGTATTATCACTGGCTTACAGGAATACCTGCAAAGCGTGAAGCATCAGGCAAAACAGGCCAATGAGGAGTGTAAGAAGTTGCAGAAGGAAAAAGAATCTTTGCTGGGAAGATTGGCAGGTCTGGAGGAGGATAAAAACAACCTGGAAGTGGTTGCCATGGATGCAGAAAATATGAGAAAAGTAAGGCTTAATACCTCTTTTCTCAAGTTTAGATATCCAAGAATAAACTTGAAAAAATAAGCTGGTGATCAGACTGGGACTAGGAGAGTACAATTCCTTGGACAAAATAATTTCTGGTTTAGTAACATGATGAGAGGTGCCCACACACCTCAAGAATAGAATCTGAATCTGGCCTTTAAAACCAGTTGTAAGAGACATGCAGTAAATCTGCTTTGTGGCAGTTGGCTCAGAAGTGCAGGTTTCACCTTGCAGACATCACTGCAAATGGATTTGCAGGTGACACCGTGGGGAATGGCATCAGTGACCCTCTGACATTGGCCAGGGGTGTGTGTCAGCAGCTGGGATCTGTCCTGCCAGCCAATGGCACAGAACTGTCAGGGCATCTTGATGACTGTTGTGTGAACCTGAACTCCTGGGGCAGTTCTGTTCCACTTCCAGCTCCACCTTTCTAACCTGAGTGCAGATTTTGGACAGTCAATGGCACCACTGACCTGACCTTGCAGGTAGAAGTGCCACCCACCTTCAAGTTTTAATGGAGTTCCTGAGTTAAAGGGAAGGGAGGCAAATGCTCTTCAGTTTTGGCTCTCCCATGCATATCCTTCTAAAACGGGTGTTAAATTGCAGGAAATTGCAATGCTGGAGAGTTCACTCCAAGAGCAGAGAGAGATAAATGAATCCCTTCAAGGTGCTCAGGGGAAGGTCAGTAAGCTGGAAGCTCAGTTAAGAGAGAGAGATGCTGAAGCCAAGCAGCAAAAAGAAGAATTTGAAACACTGAAACAACGTAGCCAGGTAAGGACAGAGCTTTATTGCTGCCAGAGGTGTTAGCTACCCCAGGACATCTAATCTCCAAAGCTGAATCACAAACTGCTGGTGTAGGTGTGTCCCTACAGCATCAGTTTGCTGGGATTTAGAACTTTGCTTTGAAGCAAGGTGCAGATGGTTTGCTTGGGGCTGTTTTGTTGGATCTTTTGTAGGTGTTGTCATATTGTTACTGTTTTAAGAAATGCATCTGTCGTGTGTTTGGGTGACAGGTTGGGGTTGGGAGTGAGGATATTAATCTGGAGGTTTTGTGGTTTTGTAGATGGAGCTGTCAGCTCTGCAGGATGAACTTGAAAGGGAAAGACAACTGTTAGAGAATGCTCAGACCAAAGCACAGCTGGCAGAAGAAAAGGAGCAACAAAATTATGAGCTTCATTTACAGTTCAAGCAATTGCAGGTGAAGTTTTTGGTGTAATTAAAAATCCTAGCTTTTATCACTTGTGGATTTATTTGCTTATATTTGCGTGAATTTTTTGGTCTGTTTTTAGGGAGACAATAATTTCCTAAAACAACAGCTTAAAGATCTCCAGAATCAGCTAAACCACGCAGTTGGGAACTTAATTCATCCTGAGGATGTCATGGCTTGTATAAATGAACTCAGGCAAAAGCTACAGACAGGAGCAGGAGAGATTAAGTGAGTAAAATAAAAGTACAGTGTGAGATTTGAGCATGTGAAAGGGGCAGAACAAAAGGAAATGGCCCCAGGTTGTGCCGGGGAAGGTTCAGGTTGGATATCTGGGAAATTTTCTTCACTGAAAGTCTTGCCAGGCATTGGAATAGGCTATCCAGGGCAGTGCTGGAGTCATCAGCCCTGGAGGGGTTTAAAACATATTTAGATATGGCACTTGGGGACATGGGTTAGTGGTGGCCTTGGCAATCCTGGGGAAGTGGTTGGGTTTGATGAACTCAGAGGCTTTTCCAACTTAACCAGAATGAATTACACAGAATGTCTCAAACTTGCACTGTTTGTCATTCATGATTTCAGTATCTGGGATCACAACTTAAAATCACTGTTTCCTGTCTTGGAACATGGATTGGTTCTCTTTCAGGTGTCCAAATTCAGCTGATATTTTAGGGAAAAACTTCGCAAGTCTGCAGAAGGAGTTCTATGACATCCTTGCTGATGCAAAGAAGGAAAAAGAGAAAGCATGGGCTGGACAGAGGCAGTTGCAGGAGGAAATGGTATCCCAGCAGGAAAAACTGGAAGAAATACAGGAGAAATACAGACAGGCATGTATCAAACAACAAAAGCAAGAATGAGACAATTTCACCTTAGTCTAAAAGATGTAACCTGCAGCTGAAGGATCACGTTTCACTTGATGAAGATTCGCTGTGCTCTGTCCTTTGTGTAACAGTGGAGTCTGATTGGATTTTTCATTAATAGTCTTCCTGATTTTTACCTGATTATTTGTTGAATTGGAATAATTTAGTCAATGATCTGTCTCAGAGGCAGCAAAGACTTTAATGACCACTAAAAAAATACAGCTCTGAACCTTCTTGAAAGATCATGATACATATCTGTAATAAAGTAACTGAGACACTCATTACAGTTACAGTGGCACAGTAGCTGCCTTTCCTTTCTGTTTTGATGCAAAGTATGCTGATAACTGCATTTCCCAGAAATTTAATTAAATAATTACAACAGGGTGGCTTTTGATTGGAAAAAAAAATATTGCCACTTATTCTAATGTATTTTACTTGCAGGTTAAAGCTGAAAACAGGCAAAATAAGAACAAGGTGCATCAGTTAGAGAATGAAATTCAGTGTTTGCATGAAAAAATAAAGAGCATGGAAGAGATTCAGGGCCTGGCTGATCAGCAGCTCCAGGAGGCAGATGAAGAAAAAGAGGCTATTCTTGCTCAGCTGGAGGATTTAGAGAAAAGGGTAAGAATGAGTGAGGGCAGGTCTGTGCACTGTTTGATTGCTCAGGAAAGAGAAACAATACCTTGTGAATTTTTGCTTTCCAAGATAAAACAACACATGTAGGAACACAAATGTTAAATATAACATCTTGTTTTTCCTTAAATTTTACTGCTTGTCCTCACTTTAGACTTTTTCCTAAGTAATACAAAATGGAGTGGCGGGGGGAAGATGAAAGAAAGTACACTGTAAAAGTCTATTTTCCTGCTTTCAGAAAAAAATAGAAGATGCCAGGGCACAAGTGCAAGTGCTGAGCCTGGATAAGGAGCTGAAGGAGCTGCAGAGAGCAGTGATCACCTCAGACAAGCTGGCAGCCACCAAGCTCTCCATCACTGCAAACCAGCTCAAGGCTCTGCAGGGGACTGTGCTCAGGATTCACCAGGAGAGAGCTGAGGTGAATCAGCATGGGGAATTAATTAATTGCTTGTTAATGCCATTGCAGTGGGAGCAGGTCTGGTGTCCTTCAAATGAGCTTCAGAGCTTTCTTCTAAATTGTTCTGAGCTGCACAGGAGCAGCTTTGGGCAGAGTTTGAGATGCAGTAGATGAGTGAGGAAATTTGGGTATGGACAGGTTCCTGCTGTGGGAGGGAAAGAGAGGGGGAAGATCATTAGTCTCTTATTAACTGAAAGGCAAACAATAGGCAATACATTTTTCTGTAAGACAGAAAAACAAAAGAAAGGACTGGAAACTCCTTTTTCAAACTGGGAAGCACTTCTGGCTACATAAGAACATCTCTGCTGTACCAATACTGTAAAGTTAAAGGAGAAAAGAGTATTTTACATGTATCTAGAGTTTCAGAACAGTAAAGTGCTGCTGCTTCTCAATGGTTAGCTTTTCACAATGGTACAATCTCAAGCCTGAGAAACGTTCCTGCAAACTACAGCTCAAATGAAAATCTCAATTTCAGGAGCTCGAGGAAGCCCAAGAGTTCTGTGCTGAGGCAGTTCGTGCTTCCCAGGCTCTTGCCAAAGCAGAAGCAGAAACAGAATTGCTACAACAACTCCTGAAGGAGAAGGAAGAGCAAGTAGGTTGTTTGCTCTGTGTTATATGATAAAATACCTGTGAGTTTCTGGAAATGTCATGTTTAGAGGTTTTTGCCCTGCCCTTTTTCCCTAAAGTTTTCCCAAATCAGTGTTCTTCCCTCCCATGACACCTGCCCAAGAAGAAACTGAAAACCTCACTGCCTGGAGCAGCTGAGTTTTAAAGAGAACCATCACCTATTCACTCAAACATCTCTCATATGAAGGCATGGAAAAACAGCATTGTGGCATTGAGTGGGAGCTTTTTGTGATTTAAACTTCTATTTCAAATAGCTTCTGCAGGAATTGGAGAAAGCTGGTGAGAAAACTGTTGCATCAAACACTCAGAAGTTTGAAATCAATAAATTAAGTGAAGCTCTGGAACAGCAAAAAGCAGAGATTGACCGTTTGAAATGGTTGTTGGATAATATTGGGACAGGTAACTTCTCTTTTCTCTCCACTTCCAATTGAACTGGATAACATTGAGGGAAAAGTTGAATGCAGTATCTATTTAACTATTTGCCTTAGATTACTCTAAAACTGCGCTTAATTTCCAGGTAACAAAGATGAAATTGAAGCTTTACAGGATGAAATTGCAGCCCTCAGAAATGTGCTCTCACAGCAGAATGGTCATAGCCCCAGTACAGCAGAGCCCCTGAAGAGAGGGGGATACTGGTACTACCTGCCATCATCACAGGTCAGGAATAAAAGAATGGGTTGTTTTCCTTGTGGAAAGCCCTTTAATGGGGGAAAGTGCATTATAAATTTAGTAGGTTTGAGAGAAATTTAAGAACAAATATTGGCTGGCATATAGGAGAAATACTGAAATAAAACACACACAGCTGTTCCCTGGTAAAGCCCTTTACTGTGCTGATAGGAGTCCAGGTACATAACACTGGGAGAGAACTGTTCAGTGGGCACTGCTGAAAATCCATTTAGGTAAGGGTTAAAAGGAGATGTTACAGACAAACATTTCTGTCAAGAGAATATTTGTCTGAATTTAAAACCAGTACTATTGAAATATATTCAGTGCTTTTAAAGCAGCATCATGCTTAGAACTGAGAGGCAGCAGAGTATGTGTAGCCTGTCTGAAAAATCATTAGAACGTCTACAACAACTCCTTTATTTGCCTTGAATTGTCATTTCTAGATTAACACATGCTGTATTTTTTCTCCAGGCTTCAACTCCTGCTTCCCACAGCACCAAAGACTCTGGAGTGTGTTTGGGGTGCTGTGGCACATCCCCAGCCAGGAGAGGAGATGCTCAGGACAGGCCCTGTGGGAGGGAGGACTTGCCCAGCCAAGGATGTTTGGTTTATTCACCAGTCAGAAATAGGCTGTACAAAGCAAATTCTGGCAAAGGTAAGTCAGTGTCAGTCTCAGAATGTTTAGGAGCAGACTAAAGATGGAGAGGTGTTTTTTGTTTTTTTTTTCTTATGGGCATGAGTGGATATAAATGTTTATTACTGTAGAATTACTTTGTTTAAGTAACATTCATTAAATTTTAGTAAATTACATAGAATTTAGAATGTGCATTTAAAGTCTATCTCTACTGAAAAAACTATTAAAAGTAACATGTTTGGTTTTGTCTCTTATAAAGATAGAAGAGCAAAAGAAGATGGTGAAGGAAATGCAGGACCTCCTGTCCCTGAACCTCCGGGCACAGTTCTTTACACAGCCCTTCCAGACGGGGCCCCTGCACCTCAGGGCATGGGGGTTTATGGCCCTCCTCCTGCAGCAGCCACTGGAGCTCCAGTTGCTCCTGGATCCATCATCCATGGCCCACCTCCTCTGGGATCCCAGGTGGTTTATGGCCCTCTGCCTCCAAACTTCACCGTGCCACTCATTCCCCTGGGAGTGCTCCACTGCAACGTGCCTGAACATCAGGATCTGGTAAGAACCAGAGCTGCAGCTGGGACCCTTGGGAGCTGACTGACAAATGTATTCCATGAAAAGCTCCTACTAGGAAGGGTCTGGATCTGGTTACAGTCTTTGCCATCTGGAGCTGCTCCTGGGTGTCAGGAGGCCTCAGCTGGAAAATAGATTCTGATTGTGTTGTTCTGTTCCCTGTATGCAGGAGAGTGAAGTCTCAAGGCTGGAAGAGACTGTGTGCTATTTAAAGTCTCAGAAATACCAAGAGAAATGCTCAGAGGCAGCTGAGCATAAATACAAAAAGGAGGTGGAAAGATTGCATGGAAATGTTGAAGAACTTGAGCAGGAAAGAGAAGAGCTGGAACAGGAAGTGGCAGAGCTGCGCCGGGCGGCTCAGAAACGGAGCACACGCAGGTGGGAGCAGGGCACTGAAAGGAAGCAAATTCCTAAACCTTTTCTCAGCAAAAGTCAGTTTTTTGACTCATTTACAATTCTAGAACTTCAAGAGGCTCCCAAATCTTTGGCATCTTTGTATTTTAATTCCACATTTTTCATCCTGACCTTTCAGGGACTTTATTGACGGCTACACCAACAGCTCCCTTGCAGAGCTGCAGCTGGAGAAGTCCCTTCAGCAGCAGGAAGATTTTGCAGAGGAGATTGAGTGTGCAGAGAAGACTCTCCTGAAACGCCGGGCTGAGCTCAGAGAGGCTGACAGGCTCCTCACAGAGGCTCAGGTGGAACTGGAGAGCACCCGGGGCAAGGTGAGTGAAGGCAAAACCCTGAGGGCAGAAGGATTTGAGTGTTATTTTGTTTGTCTAGGCAGTTTATTTTCACATGGGTAACCTGGAACCTCTTAAAATGCTTCTAAATGAAAGTCAGTTGGGAAATAAACTGTGTTAGAAGAACTTGGTTTAGTCCTTGTTGGAGGGAAGGAAGGTTTTCTGCTCTGGACAAGAAAGGAGAAAAAGTTGTTCATGGTAGAAAGAGGGAGAAAGCTGAGGTGGAATATTCAAGCCAGGAGCTCACCTTTAAACAGCAAATGCAGCATAAGGTGGAATGTATTGTCTCAATCTTCATGTTTTGCTTTAGACTAAAGAGACTCTACAGAAATACAATCGTGCCAAGCACCATTTGGCCTGCACTGAAATGGAGGCAGAGGAGCTGGAGCGGAGGGCTCAGGAAACAGCCACCAAACTTGTGAAAGCAGCTCAGCAACTCAGGTACCCTGGGTGTTTCTGTGGGTTTGTGTCACATGGGGTGAGGACAAGGACTGGGATCTTTCCAGTATCAAGACACTTCTTTTGGAGAGGGAGAGCTGTTAAAATGTTAATATGAAAAGGCGTAAATGTTCTTCTAGGTTATTACAGACAGATACGAGGGATTTGGAACAGCTTAAGAGGGAACAAGAAGGTATTTTGAAGGAAATCAACAAAATGGTGGCTGCAAGAGACTCTGAGTTGCAGTCATTAAACCAGAAGATAGAAATGCTCACTGAAAGGTGAGGACTTTCAATTTACCATGGACTGTATTAAGTAAAATATGTCCTCCTCCAGTGAGTCACTGCCTAAGACATTTTTACTTCTGACTCCTGTTTTAATCCTTACTCTCAGTCTTCAGAAACTCCAAGGAGACATTCGACTTGCAGAAGGTAACGAGGGCCAGCATCTCCAAATCATCAGAGAAGCAGAAAACCTTGTTCAGGGCAAGAAAGCAGAACTGGAAACATTGAAAGATCAGGTAAGGCTTGGCCTCCTAACCCTGGGTTATCCATTTTGTTGGAATTGACCTTTGTCTCACAAATATGATCCCAGTCTCTCTGATGCACTTTTTCATGTGGATTTTTTTCATGTTTAGCTACAAAAACAAAAGCTTGCACTGATTCTTCTGTTAAACTTCTCCACCGTAGATTTCTGCTCAGAAGCAAGAGCTCTTGTTCCTGGAGCAGCAGGTGACTCAAAGAACAGAAGAGCTCCGTGGCCTTCAGGACTGCATTTCCCAAAGGAAAGGTGACCTCAAAGAAGCTCTTCGAGATGGGGAGACTGAAGCACATGAAAAACTTTGTCAAATAAGGGCAAGTTTCCCAAATGAGTTTTCAAATCATTATAGCAAAAGACTTGAAGTACTACAAACATTCCAGGAGGTTTCCACCTCAGTTTTGCTATTTGTGCCTTCCCCAGACCCACTGAGAAATAGAACATGGAATTTTATGGGTTTGTGTGACTAAAAGCTTGGTCCAGATGCACAAGGAAGAACTTCCCAGTTCCAGTAATTCTTACAGAATTGGTCCCTTGAGAGCTAAGTTACATTAAATATAAGTCTGTGAATGATTTCCTGTTGCTGAGGAGCAGCTGCTGCTGGAAATCAGTGTGATCAGTGTGTGTAAAACACAACACAGCTGCCCCAGTCTGTCCCCATCCCCATTTGCACAGAGAGCATTCTGTGCTTCCCTGCTGAAATCAAAACCAAGTATCAGGGCTGATTATACTTTGTGGTTTATTTTCTTTCCTTTTGTGAAGGCTTCTTGTCTGGCTTTGTTTTAAGGCTATTATTCACTTGAATGACAACATTGTGGTAAGATTTGGAGATCAAAATCTTTGCAGAATTACTACTCTAAATCATCAGCAAACAAGACCTTAACTTAAATATTCTGTATTTTTTGTTTGTTAAACCAGAATACTGATGATAGACTTAAATAATTTTATAAATAGTTAGAACTTCAGTTTAAAGGCAATATTAATTTAAAATTGCAAGGAATCGTATTCCTTGTAACACTGATACATTCTCACAGGAAATGAAAGTCCTTCTGGGAGAGCTTAGTGCTGAGAGGAATCAACTGGATGCCCAGATAAATGAGAGAAGAGCACAGCTTTTGGTCTTAAAGAAGGATATTAGAAAGGAGGAGGAAAATCTTCAAGGAATACTTGGGCAAATCAGCAAGCATAAGATGGGTATGTCCTGGGATTTGTTGGGTTTTGTGCAGACTGGGGAGGAACACACAGAGCTCTTTAGTTCTCATCCTAATCCAATAACTGCTCTTTATTTCACCTCCCTAGAACTGAAACATGTGCTGGAAATGCTGGAGCTTGAGAAGAATGAACTGGAAGGTTTGAAACTGCAACATGAGCAGAAGGTCAATGAGCTGGAAAAGACCCAGGTGGCTGTTCTAGAGGTAAGAAGTGCTTCTTTGGCTGATGCAGAAACTGAGAGATCTCTGGTTCTCTTAAGCCTTGGGTAACAGAGTCCTGATACTTTTAAATCAATCAGTTTCTAATCTGATTTCAGCTTATCACAGAAAAGTCTTAAGTCTGCCTAGGCCCTTTAAAATAATGGGATTTTTTTGGTGTATGTGAGAGAGAAGGAGCACAAAAGCTCTTCAGTGGCTGTAGAATGATGGATGCTGGTTTTTAGGAGCTTCCAGAGTCTTTTTATCTGGATCTTGTCACTTCCAAACAATGAGTGTGGAAGGGAGTTTAAGTCAGCTGGGTGATCTCTAGCATTAAAAAGGTCTCCAAGGTACTTGGAACCATTCTGTTGTCACCTTCCTCCATTAAATGCACTCAAATCACTCTGTCTGTAGCTAAGGATGTCAATGTTCTGCTTCTGGACCATGAAAATGTGGTGCTCACCATGGCTGTTTTTCCTAGGAGAAGTTAAAACTGGAGGATATTCAGAGATTATTTCAGTGTCAGCAAGGGGAGGTGGATTGGCAGGAGCAGCTCCTCAGGAAGGACCGTGAGGAGAACGAACTCCTGAGCTCCCAGATGAGAGCTCTGCAGAACAGCATCCAGGCTCTGACCAGAGAGAAGGAGAAGCTGCAAGAGGACTCCAGGAGCTTGGAGAAGAAGTTGTCACAAACCAAAAGGTGGAGGAATTTATTTTTTCCTACAGAGATCAGAAGGGATGGGGAAGTGTTTGAATATTTGTTTGTTGTAGTTAAAAATACAGCTCTAACCGAGGTGCCCAATGGTACAGAACAGGCATTTTCTTATATTCTGTGGAACTTTTGCTTTAAGCCTCTCTACAGCAGATTTAAAAAATATTCAGCAATGGAGCTGATGAATCAGCAGCATTTGTTGTATCCTGGCAGTGCATGAGAAATGTTACAAAAAGTAAAGTGTTGCATCTTGGAACAGGACATTTGTCTTGCTCTGACTGCTTGTGCCATCCCCTTGGGCTCAGGGGGTTTCACTGACATTTCCAACTAACCAAGAATGTGATTCACATTCTACAGAGACTTATCTGCTGCTGAAGACAGCAGCAGAACTGCACTGTCCAACATGGAAAAAGTGGAATTGGATGTTAAGAACTTGGAGCAGGAGGTGGAGCTACTGAGCAAGCAGAAGAAATCACTGAATGCAGAGATTGTTGCTGTCCAGGAGGATCTTCAAGGTAAAGGTCAACTTTTGGGTTTAAGCAGTGATACTTTTTAAGAGAAATTCTCTGAAAACACACACTTTAACTGAACTCTATGATATTAAACATTCAGCATGCTCACACATCCATAGGCAGAAAGAATTTAACATGTTGAAAAGATGGACATTCCATAAACGGTGTGTGTGTTATTCACTCTTTGCTCATGAAAAGAGAATTTCTGTGTATTGGTATTTCAAACTGCTGACTGAAAATTCTTGTCACCAAATACTTTTCTAGGGAAAAAAGAGGAACTGGAAACATTGAAAGCTGAACTGAATGACTTGAGGCAGCAGCTTCACCTTGTGGAACAGGTTGGTTTTAGTGAAACATGTCCTTATGGTCACTCTGGGAGTCTGTTGTTGCTCCTGACCTGTTCATGTGGGCACAGCTCAACATCAGAGCCCTGCAGAGCTGAGCTCAGGGATTGTTTTATTGCCTTCTTGCTGAGTGTGGAGTGGGTTTATCGCTTCTTAGGAAGAAGATAATTTAAAAACAACCAATGAAGCAGCACCTTTTGGCTTTTTATCTGGTGGCTCCTTCTGTGTTAGTTCACTGTGTGGCTGTTTGAGTGGAATGAGCCCTGGGAGTGCCTGTGAGCAGCTCTGTTCTCTCAAACCCAAACCTTTGGGGCTGGTTCCTCTTCCCAGCTCCTCCTGCCACTTTTGTTTCCCATTACAGGATTTGGAAAACAACTCCAAGCAGCAGGAGGAGCTGCTCAGAGAGCAGACAGCCCTGAAGGAAGAGATCCGAGAGTATTTAAGGAAATGTAAGGAATGCCAGGAGAGGCACAAGAAGAGGCAGAACCGACTGCAGCAGCTCCAGAAAAAGATTGAAGAGAAGGAAACAGAACTCGCCCAACAGGAAGCGGTAATGAGTCCCCTGAGTTGCCTCACTTCCTCCTGACCTCAAAAATAATTCAGGCCAAAAAGTTTGGGGTGTGAGTTTACAAATAATCACAAAAGCACAGATTGGTTTAGTCAAATTAGCTTGGGTTGGGTGAGGAGTTTCAGCAAAGTGTGACCCAGAAGAAAAACCGAGGGAGCTGTTCTGAAAATGAGAGAGGCAAGAAAAACTGACAAACATTTTCTGTCAGTAGGGCCTGTTAGACTGCAGTTCTTTCCAATTGATGCTGGTTTTACTTCTCTCATGTCTCTTAGTGATGGTTTTTGTTCTTCCTGAGTTGGTGCTGGTTCAATCTCAGTGTGGGGGGGTTTCTGGCAGGTTCTTCATCGCCTCAAGCAAAACTCGGAGCGTGAAGAGAAAAAACTGGAAAAATGCACAGCTAAAGTGAAGGATCAGAAAATCCAGTTGGAAAAGGAACTAACGGATCAACACAAGAAACTGGAGCAGGCAATAACTAAAGTCAGGCTGGCAGAGGAGAACCTTGGGAAGCTGGAAAAGGAGGAGTCCCAGTGTGCAGCTCTTGAAGAAACCATCAGAAAAAGCAGTAAGAGTTATTGCACAAATGAACTGCCACCATCTCTGGGGGCTGAGGATAATGGCACAATAAATATTTTTGTTCATCTTGTTTGGGTTCTTGGTGTTTGGAAAATATCTGCTGTGTATGAAGTGGGCCAAGATAAGCTTTTGCTAATCAGTATTTTTTTTTTTTTTAATGTTCATTGCAGAACATCAGCTCTCAGAAAAAGAATTACAGTTACAACAAAAAGACAGAGAAATACAGTGTCTTCAGAAAGAACTGGAGGTCTCCAAATCTGAGCTAAAGCAACTTCAAGGTCAGATAGAGTCAGAAAGGAGAGAAGCAGAAAAACAAATCTTGAATCTGAGAGAAACACAGAAAATGCAAAGGATGGAGCTTGAAAGCAAACTGCAAGTAAGTCCTTGCTGAGGGGAGAAAGTTTGGGGGTTTGGGTTATTTTAAACAGCAGAATGATGGAACATTTTTGTCATTGGAGGAACAAAGTAATGCAACAACTTCCTGACCAGCCTTGAGGCAACCACCCTCTGGCATTCCCAGTGCTGCACAACACCCAGGTTACTCCTGTTTCTGCCTCGAAGGAATCTCTTAGGGTTCCCTTAGCTCATGTTCTGTAGAGGGTGCTGCCAGTAAAAGGCATCTCCCTGCACTTCCCTAGGAGCAGGAGCATGGCAGTGGCAGCCTGCAGAGTGCCAGGGCCGTGGCTGAGCTGGTCACCCACAGCCACTGCCCGCCAGCTGAGAGCTCGGGGGGCACCTGGGCCAGCCCCCACGGGACTGCAGCCACCCCCTGAGCCAGGTACAGCTGGGTGCCAAATCTGGGGGGCTGAGGGTTCATGGCTTCAGACAAGCTCGTTTTGTGTTGGTTTTCAATCTTCCTCCTGTGGTATCACAATTGAAAATACACCCAGAGTTGTAATTTATGCAAATCACTAAATGTTAGCAATGTTCAGAGCTACTCAGCAGGCATTTAGCAACTTGCCAGTGCCAGCTTGGGCCAGCTTTTTCTTCTTTAGATACTCACTTTGAATTAAAAAGTGATTTACCTTGTCTGACTCCTTCAAGTCCTTCAATAAAGGGCTTCAAAACAATTTATTAAGGGTTTAAAAACAGAGAATGTTGTTGGCAATTGGAAAGCATTTGGGAAGGCCCTCCAAGGTCAGAGTGTGGCAGGTTTAGGTTAAGGACTCTTTGTTTGTAACCCAACTGTTTTGTGCTGCAGGTTAAAACCCAAGACCTGGAGGAGAGACAAAGGGAAATGGAGAGTGCAGCAAACCTGCTTAACCTGGAGGTTGAAAATGAAATTAGGACAGGGTTTAAATCTTCACGCTCATCCTCTCCAGACCCCTTGGAAGATTTGGAAGCATCATTTGAAGGAAAGAGGAGTCTGCAGAGTGATAGCTCAGAGACTGCTCCCTTCACTGCTGTTGACAGACAGCTCCTCTCCTTGGAAGAGAAGTTCAATATTTCCAGACTCTTCTTACTGGTAAAATGCTTTGGACAAGTAGCTGCTCCTGGTGCTGTGTTGGTCCCTCTGGCTGAATGTGCTTTTTTTTTCCCAAAGGATGAGCAGTGGCGGGGAGAGGCACGCCGGGAGAAGCTGCAGCAGCACGAGGACAGGCTCAAGGTGCCACATCTGTGCCCCTCACATCCCTTCATAAACACCCTGGGGGAGTGGGGATCTGCTCCAGCTCAGGCAAATCCACTCTGTAACGAGCAGAGAGAGGAGCTTTGGGTGGGAACAGTAAAAGCCTGGCTGCAGCAAGATAAGTAATTTAATTGGATGTTGGAGTATCCCAACAAGCTTCTCTCATTCATATCATCCTGTGGTATATCAGCAACATGACAGAGGAGCTCAGCACCACCCATGATCACCTTAAGGTCCAGGCTCAGTTAGAATGCGGCCATCAAAACTGAGTTTATTTCAAAATAACTCCCAGACCTGCTGCCCTCTGCTTGCGGTGTGAGAACCTTCCAGCCTTTAGGGCTGGCTTTGTAGTGTTGGTGTGACCCTCCCCGTGTGTTGCAGGCGCAGCTGCGGCGCTGCCTGGCCAAGCAGGCCGAGGTGCTGCTGCAGGGGAAGCGGCAGACGGCCGGGAGCCTGCACAGCCTCCAGTGCCAGCTGCAGGTGCTGGATGAGCTGGTCAACAGCCCTGCTTCAGATTCCTTCTTCCTACCCAGCAGCCCCAGCCTGGGATCTCTTCACAGTGCTCTGGATGTAACAAAAGCTCAGGTAATGTTCTGCTGTGGACCACAGCAGCAGATTTGGGGGGGTTTAATGGTTCTTCTCTCACTGGGAGGTGTTACAGCCATGTGCTGCCTCTCTCTGAGGCTGGGCAGGGGTTTCTGAAGGTGGTGATCTCGCCCTACCCCTGCTCTGGCAGTAGCTGATGTCTTTGGGAAGGCTGAGCTTTCCTCACAGTGGTTTGGGGTTTTTCTACAGGTCCCCAGCCCGGGAAGTGTGTTGGGATCGCCAGTGCTGCGTTCCAGCCCCCAAGGAATCTCTCGGTGAAGGCCAGAGGTGAGATGTGGCTCCAGGCCAGTTCCAGCCTCCAGAGACACAAGTGGCTGGAAGGCTGAGGGGCAGCTGTGGCTTCACAGACCACACTGTCCTTTCCCAGTGACAGCATTCCCAGGGCTGGTGTCTGTTCAGCTTTAGGTTTGTGTGTTGTGCAGAGGAGTCTGGGTGAGAGCTGCTGGGAGCTCTCCTCGGACATGGAATTACTGCTGCATCAATTGTTGCCATCCCTGCTCTTTCGGGAACATTCCTGGTTCTACTGCTCAGCCCTGTGGCTGAACCTCTGGGACAGCTGTTTCCAACCCCAGCCTGGTACAAAAGTGTTCTTTTGTAACGGTTCATGGTACAAAGATTACTTGAAAAGTGGCTTCACTTTAAAAGCAAAGCCCAAAGCACATCCACAGCTTGGACAGGGGCCCTCAGGTGCCACCTCTGAAGAGTTCTACCTCACTGGATGAGCCTTGTCTGAAAAGGCCTTTGCCACCACTCACAAACAGCTGCTGCAAGGCCAGTACTGTGAAGGCTTTGTACAATTGACAACAGGTTTTTATATATAAGTTGATTTGTTTAAAAAAAAAAAATTAAATGTGTATTTAAACATGTCCAAACCACCCTCCTATTTAAGTGTTCAGCTAGTGGCCAGTTTCCACTTTAAAGGAACCTTATTACAAAGCCTGATCTGTTGCCAAATGCAGAGAGATTTAAAATACAATTATTTTGAAGCATTGCCTAAAATAAACTTCTGTGATTGATGCTTTTATCTGGGGGTGGTTGCAAATTCTTTTCCTTAAAGCTTTTCTCCAGGACACAGATACTGGCATGGCCCTGGACAGTGACAATGCTCCGAGTGCTGGGGCTCCTCCTTGCAGGAACGCGTCCAACCTTGGCATTTCTGTCCCTGTCCCTCTTCCTGGCTGCTGGGTGAGCGTCTCTTCCTCTCCTGAGCCTTGGCTGCATCCCTGTCTGAACTAGGTGGATACAGACAATGGCTTCTTAACAAAATTACAATCAACTTACTCCCTGCTTAGCAGAGGAAAAGTCACTTTGTAAATCCTTCAGGCAGCAGGACAAGGCACAGGTCAGTGGCTGTGCAGGGATTGTCCCAGCCCTCCCCGCCCTTTCCCAGGGATGGGCTTTGGCTCTGTCTCAGTCTTGCCCTTTCTCATCCTCGTTCAAGATAACATTTTTCTATGCAGCCATTGTCAGAGTTCTCTGGGAACAAACACCACCCAGCCCCGCTTCCCTTTAGACAGCAGCTCTGGAAACCACTGGCAGATTCCTCTGGGAAACCCTGTGATATTTCTTGCAAGAAAGGCCCAGGATGAAGGCTGAGCACAAATCCCAGCACCCCAAGGAGCTCTCCCTCCTCAGAGGTCCCACCCTCAGCACAGGTCAGAGCAAGGAACACACAGCAGGGAGGTTTATCTAGATACAGGTACTTTATTTACAAATATTTAGATTAATAGCATTGTTACATCAAATGAGGAGTACAGCAGTCCAAACAGATCCTTTCTGTGACAGAAACAATGAGACCTACTGTAACTTACTCTGGGAGTACAGGTATTGCACCTCAACAAGCTGTAGTCATTACAACACTGACTTCACATCAGCAGCAGGTCGTGGTCCCTGGGCAAACCCTGGTGCAGCCTTGGGTTAAGCAGGATGCAGGAGCTGGAGATCTTGAACATACCCATCTACTGAGGAACAGGAGTTAAAAAAGGACTAACCAGACAAACAGAGGGACAGCACACGAGTTACCCAAATCCTATTGTCTGCACATTCCAGTTTTGGCTTTTATTTAACATTGACTGTACAATACTCTGGTACCACTGGTTACTTACAAGTCTGAACATTGTAGAGTTTAGTGTCTAGAGAGGGATTTTCAGACTACTTTGTATTTAAAATGCAGTAAGCCTGAAGTGGGACATTGCATCGTGGTTAAGCACTTACCCCCTTCCATTTTTAAACCTTGTGATGTTTTCCAAGTGAAGCTGCACATGGAGCCACAGCAAAACCCCACATTAGTGCAGCAACACCCCCCCAGGCAGGGTCACCACGTGACACCCCCTCACACACAGACCAGGCTGTGGCACCCCAGGAAAGATGTACTTGAAGGCTTGAAGAAAACCCTTAAAAAAAAAAACCCTCACAAAGCACTGTTAAAAAATACAAGAGTAGTTAAAAATCCCTAGAGAGCACATGTTGTTCCAACTGTCCAGTTCAGCCTCTGCCCAGTCCCAAAGTTACAGGTACAAAAGCGGGAGGTGTGCGAGAGCCCGGCCACGGCTGAAGCCCGAGAATGCCAAAGAGAAGCAGGCAGAGCACTGCTGAGTGCAGAGGGGAGCATTGCACAGTGCAGAATGAGAGCCACACCCCACTAGTGTTAATGTCTGTGTCCCCAGCACCGTGGGGACCCTGCAAGTGACACCCAGCAGCTGTAGCCCCTGCTGGGCTGTGCTGCCACGGGGGCACAGCTCAGACTGTACAAACGCGGGGTTCTTACACACTGCTCTAATGCCAGGCATCATTTTCTTCATTAAAATCATATACACAGGATGTATTTAACTGTTAGCTCAGTTCCTTCAAATTTTATACATATTTACGTTCTGTTAACAAAGGTAAAGGATAAAAGTGGCAAAAGAATGACGTAAAGCTATTGAGCACAAGAATGAACAGATCGCTTCCCTGCGCCACCCCGACCCCAGCACATCCCACAGGGAATTCTTCCAACAAAAGCACATCATTACAGAGCCCCTCGCTACCATGAAAAGTCATTTCACAGCAAAAACTTATCCTTTACTACTGACAGCTCGAACAGTTAGAGGTGGGGAAGAAAGGCCAAAGAACCATAAAATAAACCATACAAGACGAAGCCCTGCAAAAGTGTAAAATCAGGAGTCCAGCATCAGTGCTCAGTTTAAATTATGTATCGTGACACTATCACAAGGACAATCAAGGAAAAAAAAACTTCTAGATTTACCATGCAGGAGAGGTTTTATTACTCTACTTGCCTTTGATAACCTGATTACATCTAAAGTTGTTTAGCAGTTTAGTACTGTGTTAAACTTGTCTCGGAGTTTTAATTAAACCCAGTAAGATGTACAGAAGATGGGGAAGCGGTCAAAAGCACCACTCCCTAGAGCCAGAGGTGAGGGGTCAGGAAGAGCCACGGAAGGGTCACTAGCAGCCACAGCCTTCTCTCTGGGGCTGGGGTTCGCTCGTTAGCCGCCCCCCCTGCGGGGCTGACGGTTTGTGCTGTACGCCCGACTCGGCCGCGTTCAGGTCCAGGCTTCCGTCTTGGATGTTCTGGTAGATTTTCTTGGCAGCCTCCAGGAACGCGTCCTCCACGTTCTCTCCACTGCAAGAGAGCAGCAGGAGTTACTGGCGCTGCAGTGCTGCTTCCAGAGGGAGCTGGGCAGGCGCTGTGCCCTCCTCTTCAGCCCAACAGCCCAGCCCCGGGACAGGGCAAGCCCTCCCTGGCCACCACACCCCTACCAGGACCAGCCAGGAGTAAGGAATATGTGCCAAAGAACTGAGGAGCAAAAATAAGCCAAGGCATCAAGCCACGTGCACAGGACAATTCCCACAGAGGCTTAAAGGCAAAGGAGGCACTATGGATCAGAACCTCTTTTTGTTACAAAGTTCTGTTCTGACAGGTGCCAGTGGAAGCCACAATCCTGGTGGCCCTGGAGATCTGCTCCCCAGTGACACAGGCAGCCCCAAGCATGGCACAGCAATCCTTCAGTTCTGGAGGGGCTGGTCATTGCCTACAGAGCAAACCTGCAGCTCTGAACAGCCGGGGGAAGGAACCCTTTACACACTGAACACATTCCACACTCAAATAAGGCCTGAAATCCAAATCAGTTCATTTAAATTCAACCAGCCTTTGCCTGAAATGCAGCCAGAGGTCTCAGTTCCACGTTACTTTCAAGTCACAGCAAACAGACCAATCTGAACATTACTACAGGCAAAAGTCACTTACGTTTTTGCACTTGCTTCAAGGAACAATAAACCTGTTCAGAGACAAGAGGTTTAACAGTCAGTGCACAGCACACCTTAATAAAGAGCCCAAAGTCAGACACACCACGACCTTCCCATGACATGCGAGACACTATTTTAGTACTAAACAAGCTTTTGTGACTATGTTAAGGTATCAACACAAGCTGATTTCTAGAACTACACACAGTTATCTGGCTGCCTGGGGCACAGGAGCTTGTACATACAATTCTATCCTCTGGAAGTGTAAGCCTACAGCTATCAATGCTGAGGATTCACTTTAACATCACTATTTTGTAGGAAAGTACCAGCTCAAGAGAAAAAAACACACCATTTTCTTCAGCAAATTGTTTGGCTTCTTCATATGTAACATCCCTCTGTGCTTCCAGGTCTGCTTTGTTTCCTATGAGGATTATCACCTGGGTCAGAAGAGACAAAGTTAGTCTGGGCAAAAGCTTAGGAGCCTTTCCACTGCCACCTTCATTATTACTGAGACTTTCTAAAAAACCAAAGGGAAACAGAAGAGCAGATTATCTACAGGAGCCACGCTCCTTCAGGAGAGTTCTGGGAAAGCAAGAACAGCATCTCCAGCTGACACCTTCCAAGGCTTTAGGGTGTTCTCATGAGATGAGGTCCTAAAAAGCTGCTCTTTACTTATGAGAGCTGTACCCTGTGCCACTTCTTGTATTTGTTTAATCACCTGCACATCCAGACAGAATCTTCAGAGTTTTCTCATCATTTAGAGACATTCAGGAACAGGCTGAAGGACAACAGCTCTGTAGTATGGGCAGAAAGACCCAGAATGAGCTTCCTCCACAAAACCTGCTCAGCTTTTGCTGGAGATGCAATTTACATTCCAGCCTAAGGACAGTATTCACCTAATTACTGACACAAAGCAAGAAGGAGTAACACAAGTCAAGGTTGGTCCAGATTTCATCCCAATTTTGTCTCCAACTGCTTTAAACAGTCCCTGAAAGGTGAGTGGCACAAGAAGATTTTCAGAGGAAGCCCTTTTGCTGCAGCTGCAATCAGGAAGTGAATCACTGCACTCTGCACGTGGGGACAGAAGCAGTGCAGAAAACACCAGCAGCTCTTGCAGAGACCATTGAAGTGCTTTGGGAGAAGCAATCTTGCTTTTAAGCTAAAACAAGTCAAACTTACAGTATTTGGATTGGTGAGGTTCCTTGCATCTGTCAGCCAGCTGCTTAAGTGATTATATGTACTTCTTCTGCAACGAATCAAGGGAGGACACTTAGCATTTTATAAAATGTTTAGGTGCCAACAGCACAGTCAGCATCCAAACACAGCAACATCCATCATCCCTGCTGATTGCCCCACCTCAAGACAGACAAACAGCAGCAGTGTGGACTCAGACCACAAATTCAAGTCAACTTTAAACCCTCTTACACTGCCAGTGGAAAGCCAGACCAATTCCCACTGCTAGCACACAGCTCTGCACACAGACAAGGCTGGTGCTGTTTTCAACAGAACACATTAAAGGGTTTCCTGTCAAACACCCTTACAGCACACAGTGCAGCAGAACAGCACTTCAGTAACTGCAGAAGGTCGTGTTTTACTCAGGATTTACACAAACAGGAAATACACCTATATATGCAGGAAAAAACAAAGAGGTGCCTGAAGAATATCAAGAACAGCCCCAGAGGAAGATGAGAGACGTGTGAAAGCAAAAGTATTTCACGTTGCATCTGATGCACTACTGCCTGAGCAGCATCTTGAGCTGCAACCTCCAGAGAAAGGCAGGATGGCTGCTGTGCCCAGGGTCAGGCTGAGGCCAGGCTCTGTCCCCACACACCACGGGCAGCTCTGCACGTTCACTGCGGCAGCGCCGCGCTCTGCGGGGCCACTGAGGACAGCCCTGCCAGGTGAGCAGCACTGCCACGTGCTGAAGAGCCGATTCTAAGGGCAAAGCCAGTTCTTTTAACAACTTCACACAGGCTGAAATGCATATTCCTCAGGCTCATCAGCATCAAGACTGTCCAAGACAACCTGCTCACATCATTCCCTGCATCTCCTCTGCGGCTCTTTAACCACGGGGTATTTGGGTAAGGTGTGGCAGGCATGGCACAGCAGGATGCTGCTCACCCAGACACACACAGAACCTCTGAGCCGAGGGGACAGACCAGACAGTGCCTACAGGGCTGAGCATCCCAACCTCAGCATCCACCCAGGGCTCTGCTGCCCTTACCTGGTGATGTCGTAGACCATGAGAGCTCCTGCTGCTCCTCTGTAGTAGCTTCGTGTCACAGCCCTGAATCTCTCTTGTCCTGCTGTATCCCAAATCTGTAGTTTAATTTTTTGGCCACTAACTTCAATTATTCTTGTGCCAAATTCAACACCAATTGTGTGGGGACAGTCTGCCATAACTGTCGTGAAAAATAAGAGCAAAGATCAGATCTTCCTAGGACAAGGTTTCCTTGCTGCAAAAGTATGACTATCACAAGTTCTCAGTTATCTTTACTAGACTTTCGGTCCCTAAAAAAGCATTTTTACAGCTACAGTTCCCAAACCGCGTGACTTAACCAGAAATAAAATGCCGTATTTCCTGAGCTGCTGTTAGTTTTAAAAACATTTATAAAATTCCTTGCCTTCTCTGCTGCTCTTTGGTGATACATATCAGAAGGTACCAAGTCAGCTGACTCCTAGTTATCCTTGCAGAATGTTAACTATTTTAATGCAGTAGGAAAAGGTAATTTTTAGGGAACTACCAAGAAAGATACAGTTAAAAAGTCTGTCACATCTTCAAAAATAAACACTCAAGTTGTTTCAGACAGGGCAATAGCATGACTGTCCAAGAAAATGCCAGTTTCATAAGTAGCTACAAACACAACAAATCAAGTCCAAAAAGGCATCTTTCTAGTAATGATAAACTTATGTTAATAAGCTCATCTTTGAGGAAGATCAAGAAAATACAGACAAGATGAGGACCTACTCTGGCTACCTAGAGTTAGGGGCAGCCTCCCAGCAGAGGTGTTTGGCACGTTAGTTTGGTTGTCCTGCTTTGGCTTGGTGCTGACACAACATTCTCCTCATGGACAATTTGAGCATGTGCAAAATGGCTTTTGAATAACTGGCTGAATACTGCATTTTCATTAAAAACAACAGTCAGAACTTCCTATTTCTACTGGAAAACAAATATTTTAACTGCAGCTCCTACCCACTTGTTACCACATCTCAAGTAGCACATGGTGATGCCAGTACTGAGAAATACCTCCAGACTTACTCACTGAATGAGGTAACAGATGCTGCAAACCACAATGCAACACACACGAGGAGAAACTGAGGCTAATTCTTAATTAGTGATGATAAAACGTGAGAAAATGTTTCAGCTGAGAGAGACTGCAGCAAGCCCTAAACACCATCACCCAGGGCAGGTCCAGTGTCCTGCAGGGCTGCTTAAGGCTGCACACAAGGACTCAAAGCAAAATTATTCTCTTTTCTCCTTCTGAACTCCTTAATAGCACTAAAAAATCCAACTGCTTGTGATCAAGGTACACCAATATTAAAAACATGCAAATTTCAGACAAGAAATTTCTTTGTTCATATCAAAATCCATAGAAAGCTGTGAAATCAGATCCAGTCCTCCCACTGCTCACAGGCAGGATTGGCTGGAGCAGGTTTTGCCATAACTACATCAATATTTGTTTCTGCATCTGCTGAAGTCAAACCAAAAATGTGACCCAGTAAAATCAAAACTCATAGAGAGTAAGACAGACACCAAATCGAGCTCATGCATGATGGAAACAGGGAGGAAAAAGGGATGAAAATGCCAGTTAGAATGAATACCATGAACTGAAATACTCACACTTCTTTTCTGTGAATTGATGAAGCAAACAGGACTTTCCTACACCCATGTCCCCTGTTACAGAAAGAATAGTTAAATCATTGTTGCAACAAGCACATTTTCTTCCTCCCACACAACAAATGGTACAGAGACATTCATTTCTCAGGTCAGATGGGCAGTGTTCTATCCCTGGCTATATCCTTGAATTTATCAACTTGCCACTAAAGCTTTGGTTACAGGTACAGCTTGCAAGCAAGAGCAGAACACCCAGGAAATAGCTAATTTGTATTACTGATTTTATAACGCTCTTTCACAAGGTTCTAAAAAGTACAGCTGAAGAAACTGAAGTGTAAAATATACTTGGTGTTTGCTCCTGTCTTACTGTGGTAAGAACATCAAAAATACTGACAACCATCCAGAACACCTCAAGAAATTGCTTTATTTCCACCGATCCTCTTGCACAATGCCAAGATCGTTTAAGAACCAACTTTTCCAGAGGCTGAGGCTGTCACAGCAGCCTGACTTATAAACCTGCAGATCATTTACACCTACACAAGGTCATTAACAATTAAACAATTAACAGCAAAACCAGTTCTTCCAGGACAGCAATAAATGCAATCCCTTAAGAGTCCCTGACTAAGCAGTTAAGGAAGCTGCAGCTAAAAGGAACATTTAAACACAAAAATACAGCTTGACAGAGGTTTGTGAGCCTCATGCAATGGTCTCCAATCACCACTCATGCCTTCAACATAAATTCTAAAACCTTTGAGATTAATGATGCAAAAACATGCTGCAGTAAATGCTAAAGCTGCAGACAAGTGTGGTGACCTGTGGGGATTGAGGTGGGACAAGCACAAACTGAAAGCAGCTTTGCACAGCCCCGGGTTTCTCATGAATCCACACAACACACACAGGTGGGAGCCCACCGGTACTTACCAATAATGATGTACTTAAAGATGTAGGAATAGTTGTAAGGTGCAGTTGCCATTGTGGCACTAAAATAAAAAACAGAACATGTCAGAACTGATTCTTGTTCCCTCAAGGCAACCCAAATCATCCAGTTTAGTTCATATAAACAAAACAAAACAAAAAAAACCTTCCTCTTCCTCTCTCCCACAACCACCCTTTCATTCACAGCTCAAATCTGTGTCGTTCCCCAGTCACTGAGTTAGTGGCACAGCCAGCAAAGTTCCCACATTGTTTGCTCTGAGCCCCTGTCAGTGAGGCCTCCAAGTACAAACATACTCTGGGGTGGGACTGATAATCAATTTTATCCAGAAGGACTTAGAGCTGTTGAAAAGCTCAGTCCCTCCTTGCTCTGCACAGTCACTGCCAGACCAGCGCTCACCCTCCAAAGAGCTGATGTATCAACCAAAAAGAAAATCTGACTCCAGCACAAAATGTGAAGAGATTTAACAAAACCAGCAAGTTGGAACCATTACCTCACACTTCTGAGACTTGCAACAGCACCAAAGGAAGCAGTGCAGCTTGCAGCAAACAGCTAAGATTTAAAAGAATGCTGTAGTAGCCTTAACTGGGGCCTGGGGTGCTGCTTGTCCATGGTGGAAAAGCATTGTAAGCCACAAATCAGATGTTCAGGAAGTTGGTTAACATCTCTGTGGCTTTGTCAGCACAGCAGCGCTACCAGCGAGGCTGCTGAGCAGTTTCTCTTTTTTAAAAGGCAGTCAAAATATCTCTAACATTCCAGAATTTTCCTAAATGTGGAGGGAATTAGAACTGGCTTCGGCTGTCTAAATCTGCAAGGAGTCAGCTGTTAGTCAGTTAGTTAGCTGACTTGCTAACTAACAGGTCACTTAGCCAGGATTACACTTCTGTAAGGGCCAGATGTTGGCAGGTAAATTAAAGATGGGAAATGCCTGCTTTGGTCCCAGTCTTTAAGTTAAACTGGATCCACTGATCAGTTAAGCAAGTGGAAAATTTCTAGCAGGAATTCAGCACTTCCCTTGCTGCTCCTGCAGGGCAGATAGCCAGCCATTACAAACACATGGTACTCCTTACAAGGAACACTGCTGGAGCCTAGAAAGATTTTCATTAGGTCATGTGTCATTCACATGACAAATGAAACCAATACTGGAAAGAAATACAAACAGAGGAAATCTTCCTAGGCCTGGGACTTTCTCAAAAGCAAAGCACTGTTCCCTGCACCACAATTAATCCCTCTCAGTGAACTGCAGTCGTAAGAAAGATGAACAAATCTTATTCCCAGCACAGAGGCAGCAGCCTGTGCTCCCCAGCACTGAGATTTGAGGCAAACATGCTTATCTAGAGCTGGGAGGGGAACAACTCCCAGAGCAGCTAAGAAGGGTTTACTGAGTGCCAGGCACTGCTCTGCACCTTCAGTCTTCCCTCCAGGCCTGGCTCAGGAGATGGAAACACTCGGTCCTTCTCTCCCAAAAGAGCACAAAGCACCTCTGCTAAATCCTGTAGACACACACTGTTCTACTAAACCAGGTTTATTCCAAGATAGGAAATAAAGTGACACTTTTGGACACTAGTACACCAAGCAAGTCAGCAGCTTTATTGCCTTATTTCCTGGAAGATTCCAGAATTACAGTACCAGCTTCAACACATGAATGGGTTATTTTCAACAGCAGTAAATAAAGACAAGTCGCTGCTCCATATTGAGTTCCAAAGGAATGTGTCACTGTGGAAACATCCAGTCCTTCAAGTTTCCTGAACATCTTTACACATTATGTTCTTTTTCTTCTCCAGCACAGTAAACTGGGCACACAAAGCACATGTTCCTGCAGGACCCTTCACCTGCCACCTCCTTTATGGGCAGGGCAGGAGCACCACGCTCACAGCTCAGCTCCATGGGATGGCACACAGGGCTAAACTGGGGGTCCTTGAGGCAACTGGAAGTATAAAAGAAAGCTTGAACAAACTGATTCATACATGCAAGTGGTTCAGGAGGAGAGCAGGAACTGCCCTGTTTTCCACAGAGAACAGCTGGGTGTTACAGCCACAAGACACCAAGAGCACCAATATGCACCAAAGATCTCCTGTGCATTCTGAGGATGGAAATGTCCAGTAATTTATGCTGTTAAAAATCCCAATCAAACCAACTGGCACCATGAACTCTGAGACAGTGAACCAAGCACCTGTGTGGCTATGAAATCAGCCTGAATGCCCTCTCTTCTTCACCAGACCAGGAGGCCAAGGAATGCCAAGTACTCCCAAACACAGGGAAGTTTCGTGTTTCTGAGCACATGACTTTAGGATATCACTGTGTGGTAAACAATATTGTAATGCTCTGCTGTTCCAACCAGGAGGTAAATGCATCCTGCTTTCCAAGTCAGGAAAGTGAGGAGGACTTTATTTTAAAGCATGAACACATCATGAACTCAGTGCAGTCTCTGTCACAAACTGAATTTGAAGTGAGTCTCAACTAGATCTTCATTGCTAAATATACAGCTGTGTTTGTCAGACTGTTTCTGCTTGCTGAGATATGCCCATTTTCATTATTCCCTCTAAGTAAGAAAGTCTTAACTATGCTATTTCAATGCAAAAAAACTACTGGTATTACATTTATTGCAAGGGTCACATTACAGAAAAGATTCTGAAATACTCCAAACCATTAGTAAAGGTCAGGAATGTTTTCTGGAGAACAGATGATTCCTTTAAATAAAAAATCAAATAAAAACCCAAGCAACATTAAAACAACCAGATAACAAAATTTTAAACACTCAAATTCCAATAAGGATTAGCAGGAATTCAAACTGTACTCAAATTTTGTAATAGAAGTGATATTCCACAAGGACTCTGTGCTGAAGGAGAAAAAAAAAAATGCAACCAACTAAACACAGAAACCCTGCTGAGAATTTAGCCTTGGAAAACTGACCACCTCAGCATTTACTGCAGACGAAAGAAGGAAGTGCAGACGAGAACAGGGCACAAGAGGGGTCAGTAAATTCTAAACTATCAGCTACATGTCAATGCAAGGGCTTGATGCCTTGATAGGCATCACCTCTCTGCAGGAACTCAAGTTCTGCCTCCACCCTCTGTCCCACATATGTGAATCTCAGTAATCCCAATGGGGGGAATGGGCTTTCCTCCTAGGAGAGCAAGAACTGCAGGGCTGAGAAAGTTGCACATAAATATCCAGAGCTCAGCCTCGCCACTGCTGGCACTGTGCCATCCAAGTTAAGCAGCCATGAGTTTACTGCTAACAGAAAGCAGAAGTTCAGTCTGGGAGCTTGGCCTACCTGCCGTCCTTCCGGGAGAGGCTGCCAGCCCAGCCCTGGCTGCCCCAGAGCATTAGTGCACGATGGCACTGGCCAGAGGATCTCACTGGGCACAGACTGATGCTCATTTCAAAGCCTACACAATTCATTTCTGCATTACATTAAGACTGGAAATTTTACAGTGAGCAGTGTCACCAAATCCATTTCCCATATATCAACTTCTTCTTAGAGGCTTTTTTTGGAAAATGAAGTTAAAGATGACCTTAATGAGACACCAGTACACCTACATCTCCTTCTCTAATCAACAAGCACCACACAGATATTTAGAAATCTCACTGAAACCTTATTTCAAGTATCAGCTACATCTGTACTTCCCGAGATAAGATTGTTCTGGGCACACTGCTGTAACATTCTTTATCACAGTAACATAACTGTAAATATCAGATTCATACCAGCCTTTGTGAGACCTGTGCAGTTCCTTCCAGTTCAAGGACACAGTTTTAACTCTTCACTGGATATCAATTGCACTAAGAAATTTATTATCTTTATACTCAACAAGAAGCAGGTGTGCTATAAAGGAGACCAGAACCTGCATGCAGAGGGTTTTTCAGACACTGCTGTGGTTCATTCCATCAGCTGATGGATAGTCCATGTGCAGGGATGAGAGCTGGGGAAAAAACTACCACCTCCAAACTCAGCACTGCCCAGCTGTTACTGGCTCCCTGCAAAGGACAGAACTCTGCAGCCAGGGAACCACTGGGAGCTACTCTGAAGCAAAAAGCATTTTGTAGTCCCTCTGGGCAGCCAGGTGTTCTGTGCATCATTCCCCAAGGATGTGCAGTACTAAAAGCTCTCACAGTTGAATCTGTAGATTATTTGGATGTTAATTAACAGATAACAATAAGACTGGTAAGGGGGAGGAGCTAGAGAGAGGTAGAATTGTTTCATTTTGTAATTGCACTTTTCCCCTGATAAGGACTTTTGTCAAGCACACAGAACAATGTGGTTCAACTGGTACCTGACTTCAGCAGGCTACTAGAAACAGTCTGTGAGTGCTTCAGTTATGGTCACCTGTCAGATCACAGCACACTGAAGGTAACAACAGCTCTGCTATCAATTAATTCACCGAAGCACTGAATTCCCATAGGTCTGTTGTCCACAGCACTCCATGAGGTCTGCTACAATTAAATTCCACTGTGGTTCTCTGGCTTTCACACACCAAGGACATTCAGGTCTTCCTAAACCACATCAACATCTCGGCCCTCTTTAAGGTGATGCTCTGCAGCCACCGTGCTCTGCTTATTTATTCATTTTTGCAGGCTTGGCTTTACAAAGCCCTGCTGAGCCCAATTCCTGAGGAGTCTCAGAGCCTGCTGCAGCCTTCACACCTGTCTGACAACATCACTTGTTGCTGGCCAGTTCCTTACTCATCCCTCAGCTCTTCCAGAGTCATCCTCCCTTGCTTCCCCCATTTGGATTTCACCAAAGCATCCAATCAGCACAAGACAGGAAATTTGGCTGAGCTGATCTCTGTTCACCCAGCAGTCTCTGGGAGCTGCTGTCCAGGATCTCTTTGCATTTCCTTACTATTCCCACCTCCAGTTACTCTTTCCCTGAGAGCACACGAGGCCTGCAGGCTCTGGAGCTCAGACTGCAGCCCTGCAGAGCCCTTTCCAGGCTGTTCTTGAAGAAATGCATTTGATATGTTCCCTAATCATGTCAAACACCTTAGCCCAGCCTGAGGCCTAGGAGGTTCTTCTAAAGGCTTCACAGGCCTTCACTTCTCCTTCCTCCAGGAGAGCTTCATTTTTCTTTTTGAATCAAAGCTACCTAACACACTACCTTCACTTTCTGACTCTCCTCACCAGCTCTCCAGTCACATCCACGTTGTCCTGGTTATCATTCTACTGGTTTCACATCCTGCTTCATTAAGTTACTCCATTTTGCTTCCTAAACTTCCTGCATTTATATGTGCACACTTCAATTCTCCTTAACCACACCCCAGCAGCAGAGCTGAACTAATCACTGCCAACCTGTCCTCATCAGCTCGAGCACCTTCTGCCATGTCCCTCCCCTCAGCCACCCCTTATCCACTTGTATTTCCTCACTCATCCTACTCTTCTCTTCCTACAGAACACTCCAACCTGTTGTGTGTCTGTTCACAGCAGGAGAACCAAGGTCCAGAGATACCAGGTAAGTTTGGGACAGAATATACAAAACCAGAAGAGTTTTCTGTCATTCCAATAAATCAGAACACTCTGGAGTCACCACCTAGGAAAACACAAGTCACAGACGTTTTAGGTAAATATTAACTAAGAGCTATCTCCTGTTTCAGGAAGATTCAGCAAAATGAGAATCAATCTTAATCCGGTTTCATTAGATGCCCAGGAGTGAGCAGGTAATTTTAAAGTATTATTTACATTTTACATCCCAGTAACTCCAGTAGAACAGGTTTGTTTCCAAACTGCTGTCCTTCATAGGAACTCCTCATTTTTTTGTTACTCATAAAATGGAAAAGAGGAACTTCTTCCTTGCACTCAGACTTATGACATTTTCAAATCCCTACAGGAAGCTAGCAAATTCCTTTATAAACCAGATTATATTGTGACATTTAGTGATTAAACTGCCCAAGGTATTTTCCTCCCATCAGCAAGTACTGCCCAAGCACAAGGGTTCTGCAGTCCAAACCAGGACAGGAATCAATCCCAGGCAATACACTCCACAGGATAACACCTGAAAAAGATGTGGTGACTTGGGGTTTAGGACACAGCCACCCTGAGGAATCCTGTTCACTAAGGGGCTCTGTCACCTCTGAAAAACATCCCAACACAGATCCACCCTGTTTCAAAGCAAAAGCCACAGTGAGTAACCTCCAGAGGCACTCCAGTGCAGACACCCACCTTTCCCTGGCTTTAGTGCAAGGATAATTCAGCACAACTCCAATTCAAGACAAAGCTACCAACAGATGTTGTGGATACTTCGTGTGCTGCAAACAGGCAATAAACAATTAAGAGAAAGAAAATAATTTCACTCTCTTTAGCCTCAATAAGCTTTGGCAAAAAAAAAAAAAAAACAGTCTAGAATACTTTCGCTGCTTTCTCAAATAGGAAGTGGCTTTTCCCTCAACCCTCAAAGTTATTTTTCTGTCAAAGTTCATGACGGCACAGGTCAATAGAACAATTAAAAGCAGAGATAACGCTGCACATCGGCCACATACACGGCACAATACACACATACACACCCTCCGTGCAACTGCAGCAGCTCGTAAGGGGAGATACAGAACGCACATATAAAAATATCCCCGGTGTTCGCTGGCGGCAGTGCCGAGGAGCGCTGGGAGGCGGCGGTGCCACAGAGCCAAGCGGCCTAGTCCTCCCCGCAGCCTCCCCCCGCTCGGCCCGGCCGCCCCTTCCCCTCGCTGCCGGCCCCGGGCCCGCCGGGCCGCGCCTCGGGGCGGCACCGGGACGGAGCGCGGCCGACCGGGACCCGCCCCGGCCCGCGGAGCCCCGGCGCGGGGCCTGGCGCTGCGGAGGCCCGGCCAGGCGGGCCGTGCCGGCGCGCCGTACCTGTGCTCGGGGCTCAGGGAGCGGTGCAGCGCGGCCGTGCGGGCGGTGCCCGGTGCCCCGCGGGCTGTGTGGCTCGGCTCGCTCCGGGCTCGCTCCGCTGCCTCAGACGCGGCTCCGCTGCGCCCCCATCACCCCCGCAGCCAAGATGGCGGCGCCCCTCGCACGGGGTTTCCCCTCCCACTCTCGACGGGCGCCGGGGCCGCACAAAGAGTGGGCGCGAGGGCGCCGCGGCGCAGCCAATCACGGCGGCCGCTGCCCGGCGAGGCCCCGCCCACCCCGTCGGTGCGAGGGGCGGGAGCGCGCGCGGGGCGGGGCCGCGCGGGGCGGGGCGGGAGCGCGCGCGGGGCGGGGCGGGAGCGCGCGCCCTCAGGCGGCGGCGGCGGCGCCTCAGGGCGGAGCGGGGCCTCCGGCGCCGCGGAAAATCCCGGATTTCCGCGCTGTTCTCCGGGAAAACGGCACGGAAGCCAACAGCGACCCGCCCGGAACCCCCAGCTCGCGGGGAAATGGTGAGAATGCACAGCCCGGCGCGGCGCAGGTACGGGGATGTCGCCCTCTGAGGGGCTCCGGAGGTCCCTGTCTGTCTCCAGGAGCAGCGTCCGGTGCTTGGCCTTGGCAACGTCCCGTGAAATGCTCGAAGGTGTTCATTTTTTAAACACTTGGGACATGCGAACCTCAAGACCTAAAACCGCAACATACTGCCCAAATCTCACAGTTCACGGGATTTAAAAAATAAATCAGCGGGTCAGGAGGTGTAAAAGTATATCAATAAATTTCCCCAATAAGGATTTTATTTCAGTCCCACACATTACAGAAAACATCACATTCTGCTGTGGGTCAGTGTCCAAGATTTAAATTGCAGCTTCCCCACTGCCATAACATTTCTATGGAACTATTTTCACATGGGCTCTTTCCATCTCCATTACTGTGACATTACTAATTCCATTTCCTTAGTTGAGCAACAGCCAGGGAATCCTCTGCTTTCCATGAATCAGCCACCCCCTAATAATTACTCAACCTCTGCCAGGGAGAAACTGCATGGTAGATAACACTCCATGTTATCGGGGCAGAAACCTCATAGAGTGAAAAGCGCTGAAGAAAAACAATTAGAATTCTTTTCCCCTTTATCTACATGCTAAACAAATCTCTGAGTGATAAAAAGCAAAGATTCAACAGAAAAATACAAAATCTGCTGTCAATATAGTAGAGATGTAGGACTCCTGTCACTTATTGTCAGGATTCTAACTTCAAAACTGCGCAACAGAACCCTTTTCAAGTTTTGCAGAACCTTATATGGAGTGACTTTTACTAGAAAAAATAGGTCAAAACGAGCCAGTGAGAATGATTTCCACGAGAGGGAGTCTTTAAACGGAAAATGACCTGACTGTTGTGACAGAATTGCAGTCTGGTTTACTGACTCGAGAAGAGCACACTTCCCTGGTACTGCCCCAGATATTATTCTGTTAACACAGACACCGTAATGAGAAGTTTTCTAATTCAGAATTGTTCAAATATCACACACGAAAATACATTGAGGACTTCTCTATCTATGGTCAGTGTTGGTAGCGTCAGGCAGGCAGGGTGGGTTTCCGTGTTTTTACAAGAGGGAATCATACAGGTAATTATTGCTGTCATCCATGGGAAGGGCAGTGGGTGCACAGCCTGCGCAGGGTGGGAGAGGCTGGCTGGAGCTGCAGCTCCTTTTCCAGGGGGAATTGCAGGCAGCCCTTTCCCCCAGGCAGGCACAGGCTCCTCGGGTTTGCTCACCCGCTGCACCTCTCCAGTCACACTCACAGGGTGGCACTTCCCCTGCAGAGCCCACGGAGACATCTCAGGATTACTCAACAACTCGGAAAATCCCTTTAATCTGGAGCCTGGTTTATGGGGAGTTTTAATTGTGAACAGAAATGAGAAGCAGTTTTGGGATAGAATTATATTGTTTCTTACCTGCAACAAAATGAAAAGCCATTATCTAAATGCGAGTAAGATTTAGCTTTTTAACTGAAATTCCCAAATATATTTTATGTAAAACTGCCTTCCTTTCTGAGGTGATGTAAAAGGAAATACAGATTTGCTTCAAAACTCCTGCTTTTATATGCTCTGCTCAAATATTCCTACAAATTTAAAGTTAACAGAAGACATGAGCGAGAGGGATGGAGTAACATCATCTGCATTTCTTTGGTTCTTTAGTCTTGTGAGTGCTTGAAAGCCTGCAGCAGTTTTTCAACAACAGTTATTGAGAAAAGGCTGACTTCAGCCCATTCATTGTGAACATCTGGACAGAACCTAACAACAGTAATTAAAACCCACTAAATTGGTAACAATACCAAATTGCCAGGGATGGAATCCTCCTCTGTGGTCCCACCCTTCCCTGTGGATTTCTGCTGGGTCAGTCCACTCTTGAAAAGCCTTTTCCACGTGTCTCTTTCTGTCAAGAGGGAACAGCATCCAAATTTTCTGGTCACATGAGCCTTGCTTTTGGGTTTATTTCTGTACCACAAACCCCAGGAAAAGTAAAGACTCCGAGTTAATACAGTTGATAGAAGGTTTGAGGATTTTCTTCTTTGCAAATAAACTACACAGAGTGATCTGTAGGATCTGCTTCCTTCTTTAGAATGCATCCTTGTAAGAAAATAAACCTAAATATGATTAAATTACACATCAGCTTTCATGAAGACTGTGGGATTGAAAGGAATTTTTATCTGCAGCACTCTTTTCCCTAAGGACAGCAGTAAGCAGGTCAGACTGTCAGAATTTAAACTGGCAGGCCACAAACAGACAATAAAAAGTAGCTAAAGTCAGGTTTGTCTGTCTGTCTTCTTCCCCCGAACCCCAGCTTCATCTTCTGGCTTTGCTCAAGTTTCTCTAGACAGAGAGAGAGGGGAGAAACACGGGATTTTTCAGGAACTAGTCTGAAATACACTTCTGTGGGAGTCGATCACGTAACACTGGATTGGTCACAGATGACTAACTGGTCTTTACTTGTATTTTATTTTTAAGTTGCCCAGTTCTCCTTTCATCTCTTACCATTTCAGTTTTGTGGTGTCTGTAGAAATATTCCTGTGGTCAAGGTTTTTTTTTAGTTCCTTCTTTATCTTTTTTAGTTCCTTCATCTCATGTAAAATAGGCAGCCCATGCCCATTGGCCCTTGTGCAACCTCAACGCTTCAAATGAAATTGATTAATGATAGAAGAACATTTGGGCCAATGGTAATTCTGGTGTCAGTAGATGCAGCTCAGCTGGATTCTCTCTGCCAATGTTTTGTGGGAATGGCAGTATGGAATGGAAGTGTACCACTGTCCACAGGAACTTCAGCATTAATATTGAGGAATATTCCAAATACATACAGCAGCGAGCCCCTTGATGGGTCAGTGCTCACCGTGACTCCTTTTATCCTGACTGAAGCTAAATCTGAGCTTTACTGACTTCATTTGACTTATTTTGGAGTTCACCTTTCAACTCTGATCCCTTGAGCGTAATCCTCAAGCATTCATACTTCGGTGTGTCCTTGGCAAGTAGCTTATATTTTAGCACAAAACCAAACTGTAGCAATAGAAATGCCTGCAAAATACAGCATCTGCTTTTCACAGGCATGCAAGTGCTGTGGTTTCCTGGCTGACAGGACAACATGCCCAGAGACCAGATCCTGGCAGTGGTGAAAGGCTTTGTGAGTCAATCATCTTGCACAAGGCAGGAACTGACCCACACAGAGCTGCTTCTGGACAGAAAGCAACCTCTGGAGCCAACAGCAACCACCTGGAGGGGTTTGTGCCCCACCTCAAGGTGTGTCCTTGCTGAAGGGCTTTGCAGTGCCACAGCACAAGGCTCCCTGAAAACCTTTCTGCCCTTCTCATCAGTCACAGTGGTTTCTGACACCAAGAGACTCTTGGCTCTGCTCTGACCCTGTGTGGTTCCAGATCTCACTCTCTGCACTGAGAGGTTACTTCTTGGAAAGAAACTCCCTCTAATGCTTCAGCGTGCCAAGGTCACGTTTCTATCCTCAACAGCACAAGGGTAGCTGCATTTCCAGCTGAATAGTGGAAACGGGGACCTAAATTTTCGATGGAAACATTACAATTTAACAGCACTTAAAGTAATTGAACACAGTGTTTTCAAAGGGCTAAGTCATTTTACATTAATTGTATTTGATGGACAGGTGAAGAATTTTTGGTTTAGCTGTGTAATGATGTTACAAATGCATGATAGGATATGAACATGATGCAGAACATCAAGTAGATGAGATGAGTGTGATTGTGCAGTGTCAGTGCCTCTTTGTAAAGGCTGTTCCTGATTTAATGAAAGGTTTGGTTATGCACAGCTCTCCCAGACTTCAGAATCAAAATGGCAGATGGTTCTTAGCCCACCTAAAATGTTCTGGTTAATAATGTTCTCATACACAAAAGCATAACAAAAATCTTCTTCAGTTATAGGCATGACAGAGGAGAAATACCCACCACTGGCTTTATGAATAACCATGTCTTTGTTCCACACAATTCCAGCAGCAAGTGGAGGCATTGTTGGTGGCATAGAAACCGTTTTTGTGAGAGCCCACTGCAGGGTGGCACTGTCTCGGTACAGTGCTCCTCTCAAGAGCACAAGACAGTTCTCTGATTACATGGTGGAGAGAGTGAAAGAAAACAACAGCTGGCTGTGGCCTGCCTGCCTGGCTTAGATTTACCACTACTCACTGGTAGTGTTGAAGAAAAACTCCATAAAAAATGCAAGGATTTAGAAATTTCTATTGTTTCTGAGTGCTGTTGGAGATGTCTGACTAGCTTTCAGATGTGTTTTTACATACAATGTTTCGCAGAAAATGCTTCCTGCTAAATTGCTCTGAAGGATCATGTTTCTTTCTCAGACTTCAAACACAACAACCACGGGAGGGATGACTGTGCTCTGTGTGATATTCCCAAGCACATGAGCCATAAGGTCCGTGTCTTTGTGTGTGTGCTTAACAATGTTCAAGTAATTTATTGTTACACCAAACTTCTTAGGAGCTTAAACGGGTTACCTAACCAACAATTATGAATTGTTACCTGTGTCATCCCAATTTGTTCCCCAGATCTCTACTCACACAGTGCCCAGGGGCACTCACTGTGGTGAAGGAGATGTTCTGAGGGACACCGAGCATCAGAACTGGGCTTTGCGTGGCTCAGGGCCGAGAAGAGATCTGTACACACTTATCTGTGCATCTGCACCACAACTGGAGCACTGGCTGCAGGACAGGGTGACTATAAATTGGGGACAGGAAGGAAGAGGTCAGTGGCCTCCAGGGCACAGCCAGTGCTGGTCCCAGCAGTGCTGCCCGGGATCAGGGTGTGCACGGACACACTGACAGCTCCCACCCACGGGGATGGGTTACTGGGACATCCCACACTGCATCCTAGAGTGATGTTTGATCAATGACTGTCATCCATAGAGACTGTAGGTCAGGCACCCTGTGCTTGTGCTTTGGTGTGGACATACCAATAACTGCATGAAGTTACAAAGCAAGCAATGAAATTCACGTAACGAGGCATTAAAACATTGTCTGGAATTGAGGGGATGGGAAGATGTGGCAGCCGAAGGGCAGGAGAGGCCTGGCCGTGCAGGATTCCAGGAACACGCGGGTGGCCGAGGGGGCACGGGCGGTACCAGCACCGTGTCTCACCGCTGCGGGGTACCTGTGCCAAGTCAGCCGTGCCCGGGTACCTGTGCCGGGATAACCGTGCCCGGGTGAGCCGTGCCGGGGCCCTGGTGCCCGTGTCCCGGTGCCGGGGTCCTGGTGCCCGTGTCCCGGTGCCCGTGTCCCGGTGCCCGGGTCCCCGCGGTGCCGCAGCCGCGCCCAGGGAGGCGGGCGGCGGGGCGGAGGCGGCGGCGCTCCGTGTCCCGCCCCTGGGGCTGCCCGGCTCTGCCCTGCCCGGCCCTGCCCTGCCCGGCCCGCAGCTGCCTCTGCCCGCGAGTGCCAGCACCAGGTAGGGCCGGGCGCGGCCGCCGGGGCTTGGCCCGGCTCCTCGCCGCACGGCCGGGCGGAGGGAACGGGGACTCGGAGGGACGGAGGGAGGGGGCCGCGCTCCCGGGTCCTGCTCCCGCTCCTGTCCCGGGGCGTTTCCTGCGGCGTCTGCGAGGCTGTGCCGGGCTGTGCCGGGCTGTGCCGGGCTGTGCCGGCTCCGCGGGAGCGCTGCCGCCCTGGGGCAGTTCTGGTCCCGCCGGGCCGAGGGGCGGAGAAGTCCCCCGCAAGCCCGGTGCGTCTGTGAACGCCGATGAAAGCAGTGCGAGTGGTGATGGGAACAGTGGGGGCTTGTTTGTTTTGTTCCTTGCCTGCGGGAAGAATGTTTGAAAGCTCTGTTTGAAGAGAAATTCGAAAAATGTAGACACTGAAAATATATTTAAAATGTTTCCTAGGAAGAGTGTTAAAAAAAAAAGTTATGGGGATGACTTGTTTCAAGGAGGCCTCATTAGTAAGTAGATCCCTCTTGGAATAAAACTGCTTTGAATGTTATTTTCTCTTGGATGTAAAAAATCCAACTTTGCTAACAAGGATGATACTAGCATTATTTCCCCTTAAGTCTCTTATGTTTCTTACTGATCATTACAATTTCCATTTTCCACTACCAACTCTGCATGATGCAAGTTTATCGGCAAAAAAAAATTTTCTTTATTTCCTTTGTGAGAGTAGAGCATGGCTCAGCTCAGGGTGTCCTGCTCTGGAGTCAGAGGGGGTGGGGGTTCCTTAAATGCCTCTCCTCCTTTGGGCTTCTCAAACTGTTTTACAGGGTACCTTATAACATCCATCTGGAAAAATGAAGCAAAACCTGAGTACTGAGGAATGGTCTCTCACCGGTTATTGCAACTGGTTTCTCTTGGCCACGAGACAGTTTATTCCATAGTTTCTGCCATGGAGAGATGGGAGATGGAAGATTAGCCTGTGCAGGAGCAGAGAGAAGCAGAAGCCAGCCCTGTTTAACATCTGCTCCGTGGGATGGGTGCTGCTGGCATTGGCACCGTCTCCCTGCCCACCCCAGTGCCCGGCTGGCTGTGCTTGCAGGCTCTGCTTGAGCTCTGTCCATCTCCAGAGCAGATCATGGGACGCTGGCCTGGCACCCGCCCGGGCTGTCCGTGTCCATCTGTACCATCAGCAGGCTTGCTGGAGTGCTGAGAAGTCCAACTCTGTGGATTTCACTGGAATTCAGCAGGGAGAGAGGGTGGGAATTTTAGTTACACCTCGTTAGTGGCACCAGTGGATGGTGAGCGCCTGAAATGTTACGTGTTTAAAGACAGGGAGAGATTTTCCAGTGGTTGTTAGAGAGTTCAGCTGAGTTTTAATGAGAGCTGAGTACCTGCAGTGTCCCCAGAGGAATGACTCTGGCTCTTGGCAGTGCAGAGGCTTTCTCTGGCTGGATGAAATTACGGTGCTATGGGGAAAACAGTGGAGAAATTGAACCAGCCATCAATCTTTGGCTGCTTCTGCATGTCAAAAGGGTGACAAGGCAGAAATGCTACTGCTGCTGCTAGTTTTAACTTGGATTTTACAGGCACAAATCCAACCCGTTGTGAACTTGTTCTTTTTATCAGCAAAGCAGGGATGGGAGCACTCTGCAATCCAGGTTCATGGCTCTGATAATGTCACCAGGGGGGATTGCTGCCAGCTCTGGCTAAAAGGCTGCCTGATGTATTCCAGTGCAGGGCTGTTTTTGTAACGATTTATATAATTTTGGGAGTGCTGCAGCCACATCCAGCATTGGTGGTGTGGGCAGCAGTGTCCCTGAGCCTCTGAGCCAGGGAAGGGGTCGGGACCTTCCTGTGGGGGACAAGGAGCAGCAGGTTCAGCTGCTGACCCACACTGGGCCAGTGCTTTCCCCCATCCCACATTCAGATAAAATAACTTTTTGTTGTAGCTTGGGTGCATTACAGAATTCCGCTGGGAACCAAACCATTTTTAAAATAGCCCTGTGACATATTTAGTGCTCAGGATTTATATCTGCTTTCAGCTCACTTACAAATACAAGCTTTCCATTTTAATCCAGTCCCAGACATTAGTGTTGCTGCTGAGTGGCATGCATGGGAAAGAGAATGTTGGACAGAAATGTGCAGCTTCACAAAACAACTATTTCTCTCTTTTACTTTGGAATCTGGAGACCTAAAGAAACTTTTTTTTTGTTCTTTAAGCCGAGGTGAGCAAGTTTTGCAGCTTGGTTGCAGTAAAGCAGAACTTGGTTAAACACAGATATGAAGTGGCTTGGGTACAATAACTCCTGCAGCTGCTCTTGTTTTCTGCTCCCTTCCGCAGCACTCGGGAATTATCATGTGAATGATCAAGTTCTGAGTGTGTCGCTGCCTCCGCTTGATTATTATCAAATGTTTTCCCTGAAAAGGCAGGAGATTCTGATGTGGACAATTTGTCTGTAACAAGCTGTGTATTATTTTTGTTGGTTAGTGATTGGCTGGTTCTCTGGACCAGGTATTTGATATACCTTCTACCAATTTCAGCTGAAAAGAAAATTGTATATATTGATATTTCATATGTTTACTTCTAATCTGCTTTGGAACTTTTAAAACTCAAGACTCAAAGGATGTCTTGTGCAGTGGCTTTCAGAAGTCACTGAGGTTTTGCAATAGGAAGAAAACCTCAAGTTACCTTTTTTGTGAAGCTTTTGTGCAGCTCTTTGTGTACCTCTGTCACTTCATTTGTTCTGCTTCTCACAGCATTAGTTCAAGTGTGTGTCTGTTCAGTCCCCTAATCATTAATTAATCACTTCAGACACTAAGAAGCCTGAGGCAATCAGAAAGAAATGCTCTGGATGATTAATTCTTTTCCTATAAAAACACTAAACTTGCTGGAGCTCTCAGCTCTGAGCCATGCTGCAGCTATTTTCCCTGTGTCAGACGAAGCTCCCTAGGTGGGGATAGTGCACAGCTATTGAGCTGAAAGCTGGGGTTTGGCAGTCGGGAAGTGTTTTTCTGCATGAGGCTCCACAAGGCAGGGGGAGAAGGGAACCAGCCGGAGACAGCCCCGGGGCACGGCAGAGCGCTCCCGCTGGCTCAGCACTGTCTCACAGCACATGTTTGCAGAGATGAGAATGGAAAAGTGCTCGGGCACTTTCCCTCAGGTCTGTCCTTGTGCCTTTGGCAGTGGGGAAGTGTCTGGATCAGGGATTTCTGAATTCATTCAGGTATTTCAGTGAGGAGGAGAAAGGTAAATGGACGGATGGTGGGACTGCCCGAGCACCGTGTGAGCACCAGGCTGGATTTCAGAGGTTTTGCCTTTGCCTCATCTCTGCTTCCCAGCAAGTCACAGGCGTTGGCAGATTTTCAGTATTTGCGCTGTGTCCTACACCCTGATAGCACCGCCGCCCAGAGCAGATTCATGGGGCCTCTCACAGCTGTCAGACGCTGCTGGGTGCCCCTGTTTGCCCTGCAGCAGGGTGTTCCTGTGCTCTGAGAAGTCAGGAAAGGCAGTAGCAGCCTGTCTCAGCAGGACACCCAGGTATTTATCTCTGATTATCCACGGATGATGCATTTGCAAGGTTAAATAGAGCTCTGACATGAGTGGAGCTAAGCAGAGCTCCGGGCTGCTTTGCAGTGCCAGGCTGTCTGGAAATGCCAGCTTGGCATGGCCATTCTGGATCCGGGCCCCTCAGGGAGCCTGGTGCTGCTGCTGGCATGGGAGGGGTTGATGTGGTTGGTATTTCTGGGATCTCACACTGCCCTCTGGAGAACGACCTGTATTTTACTTCGTTCAGTTTCCCAGCTTTGGGACTCGGTGAGCAGCTGCATTCTCAGTCAGGATATTCCAGGTTGTCAGGTTTTGTGATCAATATTTGGGATGTGATGGTGTCTGGATGGAAAGGTTAGATGGTATGGACTCTGAAGATTTATATAGTTTTTTCCTTTTGCCTGTTTCAAAGTGTTCTTTTCTGACTATCGACTGTTGTTTTGGCCTTTCTTTTTCTCTTTTTTTGTTCCTCCCAGTGAGAACCTGGAGAGCTGGAACCGATCTCAGCTGAGATCCCAGCACAACTGGAGTGGGCGAAACAAGAGTTTGTATTGGGGCAGTCAGGCAGTGGGACACTGTCCAAACCCAAAGTTTAGACATATGTTATTTAGTCAGTGTTTCCACATGCAGTAAAAGTACAGCTACAATTCAAAACAGCATCTTTAAAGCACTGGAAGAAATGAATCATCCTGGGATCTCTGAAGATGGAGAGAGGCTGCTACAGTGAGCACTGACACCGTGAGGACTTTCCCTTCTTTCGGGCTGTCTGCTCTGACAATCCTTGTGGCTCCTCCACACCAGAGCCTGAATCCTGCTTGAGATGAAATAAAATGAAACCCTCTCTGTTAATCCCGTAGCTCGCAGGAGGAAGGAAAGTTGAATTCTGTGTGAAGCTTATGTGGAAGGCAGGAACTGAGGGACTCCCACTGGCTCCATGGTGGCACCAGACCTGCTGTGCCCTGTCACGGTGCCATTAGCAAAATTCATTTATGTTCTTTCTACTCACTTACACTCAACCCTGACATCTGCCTGTAGCTCTCCTGCCCTTGTCCCACGTGTGCAGTGACTCCCAAGTCCTTTCACCCTGTTGCCTGGCCTGATGCTGCAGGAGGAGTGCAAGGCCACGCTCCGTGCTTCCCTTTTGGACTTGTTTTAGGCCATCTCTCCTGCTTTCCAGCCTTTCTCTGGCAAGAACGTGTTGTTTTGGGTTATGGATCACAGATTGAACAACTTCTGTGCTGCAGAGGAATGTATCAGCTTGTTCACTGGGGAAGTAAGAGTTTGCATAAAGTTGCAGATGATTTCCCCTGAACAGGCAGGACCTGGAGACTGGAGGAAGAACATCTGTGTCATTTCCCTGCAGCTGACCACAGGCATGTCTTCACTGCCTTCCTCAATGTGTTCTGGCTGTCACCAGCAGCTCTCTCTCTGGGACATGATTTGGGGAGGTAGTCATATTTTAATGTGCTGGTTTATGTCTTATGTGTTACATAAACACTCCTTAAATATTTTTTCAGCACTGAACAATGATTTGTGTTGGAGTATAATTCAGGATTTATTGTTGCTCCCCAGTGAATGAAAGTGGTTGGTGGTTTCCCTGATCCAGCCTTCCCTGTGCTGTGTGTTTAAGTGCATGATTCAGCTCTCACTTATGCTCAAGGCAGGGCTCTGAACCAGCTGATTGTATCAGCAGATTTCCCTGGGTGTGTTTCAGATGGCAGACCTGTCTAATCTCCAAAGCTTTCTGCTGTGGAAGTAATATTCTCCCCAATTTACATCACTGCAATTGAGAGGAAACTCAGGTTTTTGGTTGAAGTTTTCTGCCTGGGTGCATCGGGCTGGAAGCTCTGTGTTTACTAAGTGGGTTTTCAAAAGGTACAGAGCCCAGAATAGAGCTGATGTGACTCATCGTGCAAACAAACAGCTGGAAAAAGTGAACAATACTCAAATCTTCTGGGCCTTCTAACTTGCTCAAGTGGTTTAGTAGGAATCTTAATTTAACAAATGCAAAAAACCTACTTGCCAGTTGCATAGCTAATGCTGGACTTCGTGTCCTGGACTCTTGATCTGAGTTAGGCAGCTCAGTTTGATTTTTTTTTTGGATCTGTGGCTTTTCTGTTAAGATGTAGCTGCAGGGAATGCCATTAATTGTGCTGCTCCTCATACTGAGAGCTGAAATAGTTTATGGAGTCACCATGGCTGGGGAGGAGAAGGCTCTCCCATGCCAGTTTTTTCTTAGCCCAAATAACCTTTGTTTACTGGCTGCTTCAAGGGATAGAAGGAAAGGGGCTGGATTTAGTTTCATGTATATGTGAGTTTAGGGCTGTCTGGAGACTGAAAACTGAGCTAATCCATTACTTTAGATATTTTTCAATGCCGTCCCCTTGGTTACAAAGCTGCAGTCCTGCCAGAGTTATTTTCAATGGTTTACTGAAGAATTATTGATATTCTGTACTGGTTTGGCAGGGAAGCTAAAGGAATAAACAAATATTTCCATTTTCAGGGTGTGCTGTCATCACTGTGGATCCTGTGCTGAACTTTCTTTGTGTTCAGCAGCATCATGTCCTGAGTTTTGGATTGTCAGAACTCAAGCTTTGTAAATCCATCAGAGTTTTTATGGGGCAGCAGCAGATCACAGAGTAAAGAAATGGCTACATGAGTAGTCAGACAGTGTAGATTGTGTCCAAAGTGCACAAAGGGCTGAACCTGAAGCAAGGAAATAACTTTATTGGGTTTTTGTTCCTGTGATCTCTTCAGCATCGCTATTACAGACCTGGGGAATGCAGCCCTTGCTCTGGGCTGTTACTGTGGCAAGCACAACCTGTGGATTTCCTCAGACTGATCATGCCAGGAGGATTATACCCCTTTGCCTCTTGCAAAACAAGGATTTAGGGTTTTCCTGTTGTTGCAGCAGAAATACAGCAGTAATTTACCTCTTCTGGCTCTTGGTATAGGCAGCCTGGAATGCTGTGAGATAAGGGAGGCTTTCTTTTTTGAGGACATATATTGTTGTTTATTTGGAGCAGTTCTTATTCTCCGGGCAATGTTTGGCAAATAAATAAAAGGAAAGAGAGAGTTAGTTGGGTGGAAATGCAAATGTTTGCCCCCAAGGTACAATAAGGATTGGTATATGAGGGGCATTTTTGCAGCGTGACTGTAGTGTGGATACAGACTCTACTCAGATTTACTGTTCTCATGTTTAAGAAACTCAGTCTGTATTTGCAAGTTATTTTGATGTTCTGCAAGTGTCATCCATTAAAATCAAAAATACAACCTTTGCCATGTAGAAAGCAGGAATTGATCCAGCAGTGAGCAGCAGGTGGTTTGGATGCTCTGTGGTGAAATGTTGTGTTGGCTGCAGCCCTTCCTGTGTGGGTTTTGTTTATGCAGCAGATTTAGACAAATTATCTGAACCCATCACGAGTTGACGCCGGAGCTGCAAATGAGCACAACCACATGGGGATGTGGGCTACCCTTGTTTCTGTCTCATTTAATTCAGCCAAGCTTTCCTGAGCAGCCCTGTGCAGGTAAGTCCTGACTATATTTGTGGGTATATTCAGGTATGAATTGCCACAAATTATTACAACTTGGCCTCACAAAAAATGTGCTCATTTTTCTCTTGTTAGTAGCCAGTTACCAAATGAAATAAAGATTTTTTTTCTTTCTTTCCCTGCTGTGAGTATTGGGTGATATTATCCTGTAGAAAGTGACTTTAGCAACATCATTAAGCTTTAGATGGTGGTAGGTGCGAAGATGCGAGAGTGGATTTGATGTGGAGGAACCACACATTAATTATTCCCTGTCATGGATTTTGCAGTGTGATGAGGCAGAGTAAGGGATTCCAGGATCAGTGTCCCCAGGTTTTTCCTGAAGGGAACAGGAGATTCCTCTCAGCATGGCTGTGCTGGGCAGTGCAGAACTGGGCAGAGCTGCTTGTTCCAAGCTGCAGGGTGGAAGTAGGAAAGGTGCTGTGGGTTGGGTACCAGGGGGGACAGGAGCTGAGTCCGGGTGGGAGCTGCAGCAGCAGGCAGGGCTTGCCCAGCACCGGGAGGATGCACAGCAGGCTGGGCATTGCTGAGTCCTGCGGCCTCCCTGCCTTTCCTGGCCTTCCCCCGGAGCAAACAGCTTCCAGCCCCGAGGAGATCACTGCACACTTCCCTGAGCAGCAGCTCCAGGCTGCCATTGCTCTGTGGGCCCCACACAGACTTTGGTCAGTGCGAGCTTTTCCTGTGGGTGCCCAGGAGTAAATCCCTGGGATTGTTCCTGCAGACCAGACTCCATCCCAGGCATTCCTGGCCTGGCCTGTCCTGCTGCTGTGACTGCACATCTGGAGACCATAATGAGCTTGTTGTCTTCCCGTGGTTGCTCAAATCATTGGACTAATTTTCCCGAGTTCTTGTTTTCATCACTATGAAGCCAAGTGTCATTTAGCTGATCCATCTGCACTGCAATCCTGTATTTCAAGCACTTTCCTTGTTTTCCTTAAACAACTTTCCTTTGCATAAGAGGTTGGCTGTGCATAGCACCATTTCTGGGACCAAGCTGGACACTTTTATTAACAGCAGTTTTGAAAAGTGCCTGCTTTCCATGTCTCCATCCTTTTTCAGTAGAGCCCTGGCGATCTCAGCTGGCAAGTGCCCTTAGAACAATGTCCAGAGCAAACATTTCTGGGGCTTGATTTAACAATGCAACACTTGCTGCCAGCAGTGATAACCCAAACCAGCTGCTGGGGTAGATTTATACCTATTCCCTTCAGGAATGGCTCAGATTAATTAATTTTATGAAAGAAATATGCAATTTATGCACTGTAGCCCTCTCTCGCTGTTTTGCCTGTATTTATATATTGCAGTTAATTGGCAATGCAAGCTTGGGCTTACAAAATGCCAAATTAATTAGAAGACTAAATAAATGTTTTTTCAAAGATATTGTGCCTGCATATATTTGTGGATTACAATATCCTACAGTGGGATGTTAATAAAGGAGATTATCCTGGATCTTTGTGCCTTCAGTCTGTGAGCTTTGCCCAGATGTGGGACTATACAGGTATTTAATTTAGCAATAAAAAGTCCAGAGTATTTTTCCATTTGGAAAGGACCTATCTCTTTCTAATGTTATGCAACCCAGTCATTTTGGTTTGGGTTTGCTGCAGCTGCCAAAGCCTTTCACAGCTGCCTTTCTTAGAGTCAAGGTTCCAACATGTTTTTCACTGAGACTTAGACCTCTGACACTCTGAACTTCCTTCACAGAGATCAGAAATACCAACAGGACTAGCACATTGTTTTTATTGTCCGTTTCAGTCTGAGACTTTCCAGTGAAATTTTCAAAGGTACATTGCCAAGGTGACAGTTCAAATTAAAATGCATCAGCTTGCACAAGAGAGCAACAGAGTGCTCTTGGGAGAGAGGGAAAGAAAATACCCTCATGGAGAGTGGAGAAAGCACAAAGCAGGGTCTGCTCTTTCCTTCGTGGAAGTTTTGTTGTGGAGTTTTATGGGTGGAGGGTTTGGCCCCTTATTTAAGAATCTTTTGAGAGATTCTGACCGTGGAAGCTCAGCCTGTCAGGAATTCTCCCCTGGGTGTGCTCAGAGCTCAGCAGCAGGACCCCACATTGTGTGGCTGCTCCGTTCCTGAGGGCCACAGGGGAAGGCTCTTGCTCACGCTTGGAGAATGTGATAGTTGAACTTGCTGCAGTGTGAGGTTTTGGAAGAATAATCTCTTTATTGATGGCAGATTGTTGGGGCGCTACAATCAGCCCTGTTGTAATTCCTTTGGGCTGAGTAGGTTTGATGGCTCCTGTGTTCCTGTTACAGGGTGTTGCTACACCCTCAGAAATACTTGGTTGTGAAATTATTGAATTGCTGAATGAGCTTTTGTTCTGTCACCTACAGGACTCTGAATGTTCTGTTGTGCTCCAGGAGCTGAAATCCATCAGTGCTCCCCAAAGGCTCCCGAATTGTCACTGCCAGTGCGGTGTGTGGGGCTCTTTCAGCCCTCATTCAGGGCTGAACTCTGCTCCTCTGACAGCTTCGGGGAGCTGAGGGTGCATTCCCCCATGCTCAGGCTGCTCAGCTCAATCCTTGGCTTCCCCAAAGTCCCTTTCCCTGCATCCACTGCCAGCTGGAGCCGCCGTGCTGTTCCTCTGCGTCTCATCAACGTCCCAGCTCTCAGCTGACAAAATGCTGCCTGTGTTGCTGATGTCTCTGAATTTCTGCCCGAGAGGGGACGTTTGGCCCGTGTGACCCCGGCTGTGCTGTCGGTAATGGATCGCACATTGTGCGGAGCGAGAGGCTGCGGGAGGCTCCGGGATTCCTGCAGGGCTGTTTGCACAAAGCGATCCGCCCCTGTGCTGCCGAGGGGGTGGGTGTGTTTGTCCCGATAAAAGATTGCCTTCTGCCCCTCATTGCCCCGGCAGCCGAGGAGCAGGGAGCCGGGACTCCCCGCAGCTCTGCAGGAGAAGCGAGAAGCCCTTTGCTCCTAGAAATGGGCAGGAAGGACTTCAGTTATCTTTTCCTCTCCATTTTCTGCACTATGGCTCTGAAGCCGAGCTCTGGCAGCTCCATCTCTGTGGCAGGGCTTGGATATGTTGTTACAGCAGCTCTTGTGCTTTCAGCTGTGGTAAGTGATGGACATCACAATTAAACACTGAAAAACTTCTGCTTCCAGCTATTTACAGGAATCCATCTCCTTCAACACTTTGTCAGGGTTTGCCCAGTTTTAGTGGGAATTTGGGAGGATTCAGGCAGGCTGGAATCATCATGATAAAGTTCATTCTTTTCCATCTTTGATATCTGATTTCAGCTTAGGAATCACTTTGATACCTAACTTTCTAGCTTGTAACATTCTTTATTTCTGCCTTGAAAACTGAGCATATTTTACTTTTGTCCATCAGCTGCTGTGAACCATCTTCTTTGTCAAAGTACTGAATGCTTCTAATGTAATATTGTAATGTTTTCTTCCCTGTTACCTGATAGCTCTCAAAGGCGTGATGTGATCAATGGACAGTCTTCATTGCCAATACACCAGAAATGTTTTATTTCCTTCCAGAATTAACAAAGTGAATTATTTTATAAGAAAATGTTCATTATGTTTGTTCGGAAATAAAAAAAGGATATCGCACTGTGTTGATATATTGCATAAGTATGGCAATAAACATATTAAACCAAAATTGCAGTGTCCTTAGGGCAGGATGTTGTGTAAATTAATGTAATTCCTACAAGGGAGGAGTTAAAATAACAGGTCAGAACAGAAGAGCTTTAAGAAACCTCTTAATTACCTAAATATTCAGTGATATTCACAACATTTTCAATTTGGTTTTCTAAATACTTTTTGTAAATTTTTCTAAAATTTTTCTTTCCCACAGCCTGGAATGTCAAGCTTCACTTATGTGCCATACTAGAAAATTATAAATTAGTAAGAAAAATACAGAGATTAAAATGCAGAGAGAGAGACAAGAGTCTAGAAGAGGATAAGCCAGTAATAAACCAAGAAGTAGAGGTGATTGGAAGTGAAAATTGACAGTGATCAATGGAGAGGGATTCTTTCCACACACATCCTTATTTTTTCCCCCCCTTCAAAACTCAATGCACGAGAAAAAAGGAAACTTTCCACTTTTTGGCTGGCACAGCAAGTTAGGAGATGAGAAGCAATTTAATTTAAAGACTTCCTTGTGTCCTGCTCACTGAACAGCACCTTCTATCTCACCCCCAGCCTGTCAGCATGGTGGAACACGCCGAGTTCTTGAAGGCTGGGAAGGAACCCGGCCTTCAGATCTGGAGGGTCGAGAAATTTGATTTGGTGCCAGTGCCAAAAAACCTGTATGGAGACTTCTTCACTGGAGATTCCTACCTGGTGCTGAACACCATCAAGCAGCGCAGCGGGAACCTCCAGTACGACCTGCACTTCTGGTTGGGTGAGTGCTGGGAGTGTCCCTGCAGAGCTGGGAGCCCAGAGTGACCCCTGAGCCTCTGCTCCAACCATGGCCAGGAAACGTTACCCAAGGAAATAAAAAGCAGCGCAGTGAGAATGCAGATCTGGGGGTAAATAGCCCTACTCGTGTCAAATGTTTGTGTGGTCTCTGCAATAGAGAGTACAGCCACCTCTGATCCTAAAACCAGCTTTTCCTGGCAATAGGGCAGGTAAGTCCCTGTTCTGCAGAGGTTCACAGGGAAGGCAAGATCTCAGGTGAGGTCTGCTTGAAATCCTTTCTGCCTGAAAGGAGGGAGGTCAGGTGTGTTCCTCCTGATGAGTGGGATTTTTGCCTCTCCTAAGTGCCCTCTGCTGTCCATGTCACAGAGTACCGTGCCAAGGCTTTCCCCACAGCCTGCAAACCCCAGGCTCTTTGACAATATCACAGTTCAATCTGCTTTCTCCTCCTGTGTTTGCACAGTAGAATGCAGAGGCAGACCCTGCATCCCCTCCCAGTGTCCCTTTCCATGTTTCAGGTGATGAAAGCTCTCAGGATGAGCGTGGGGCTGCTGCCATCTTCACTGTGCAGATGGATGAGCACCTGCAGGGGAAGGCTGTGCAGCACCGCGAGGTGCAGGGCCACGAGTCCCCCACCTTCCTGGGCTACTTCAAATCTGGCATCAAATACAAGGTGGGTGATAACTGACCCAAGTTTGCAAGAAATGGCATCCTGCCCAATTCCCAGGAGAGTGAGATTCGCCCTTTTTCCAGTTGCTTAAAACCCATTCTCAGCCAGATGTTTTCAATGAGTTGGAACTGAACAGGGTGGAGAACAGCAGATCCCAGTGGGAGAAATTTGGCTGAATTAATAATACACAAGGAAAGCCCCAGAAAGTTTTAGGAATCAAGGTTTTGTTTTTCTTCAAGAGGCAGAGGAAAGAACAGTCCCAAGGCACCTGGAATGAATTTAAGAAGCAGCAAAGTTAATGGGAAACGCCTACCCAGGAGATTTGATTTCTCCCCACTTGCATAACAGTTTGACCTTGCAGTCTCTGTGCTTAGCCCACCCTGCCAGCATGTGCAATGTTTTGGTAAAGGAGATGAACAGTAGTGGGAGTTACTCCTCCCTGCCATCACAATAAAGTGGGATAGAAGTGAAAACATGCAGTCAAGCAGTTGTGTCTGTTAAGAACCCAAAGGCACAAGGAAAGTGATATCAGGTTATATGCTTGCAAAGTGCTCACACTTCCTCATGACTGAGACTTTCCTGATCTTTCTGTTTTGTTTATTTCCCACTTGCTTGTTGTTACTTTCATTCATTTAAAGTTGGTTGTGCTTTTTTTGAACATAACTGACATGGGTCCTGTTGCCTGCATTGATAAATAATTCCCAGTGTCTATTAGCAGAGAAACTGAATCCTGAGCTTGGGATCATTTCTGGTAGGCAGGACAAGTTTTACACAGGGGAATACACTCTTCCCCCCAGTCCTGGTATGAATCCTTGCTGCTGTGTTTCCCCCCAGGCTGGTGGTGTGGCTTCTGGCTTCAGGCACGTGGTTCCCAACGAGGTCACTGTGCAGAGGCTGCTGCAGGTCAAAGGCAGGAGAACAGTCCGGGCCACGGAGGTCCCTGTGAGCTGGGACAGCTTCAACACTGGGGACTGTTTCATCCTGGACCTGGGCAGTGTGAGTACCACATCAGGGGCAGGTGTGGCAGAATTCAAGGGGCAGGAGGTGTCTGATCTTCACATAAGTTTTATTTTCCCCCACTCTGCTGAAGCCATCTCAGTGCTGAGCATCCCGAAACACTGACGTAGTTCAGTCCCAGCTGAGTCCTGTCTCACCTGGAGAGGTGCTGTCACGCTCTGACACGACTTTCTCCTTTCCCCAGAACATCTTCCAATGGTGTGGCTCCCAGAGCAACCGGCAGGAGCGGCTGAAGGCCACGGTGCTGGCCAAGGGGATCCGGGACAACGAGCGCAACGGGCGCGCCAAGGTCTACGTGTCCGAGGAGGGATCCGAGCGCGAGGAAATGCTCCAGGTTATTCCCTCTGTGCATTTGTCCCTCCTGGTGTGTGGAAGAAAGGTGGGGTGGGTGGTGTTGTGGTATAAACACACAGCTCAGTGCAGACCTGGTCCTCTGCACCGCTGGGACATCAGAGGGAATTACATGACTGATCTGGAATTCTCTTCCACTCATTCTCTTGACTGGGGCACGTGGGAAAGAAGATCCTCTTGGACTGGTTGGTAATGATTTTTCTCTCCCTCACAGGTTCTGGGACCAAAGCCCAGTTTGCCAGCAGGAGTTTCTGATGAGACCAAAACTGACACAGCCAACAGGAAACTGGCTAAGCTGTACAAGGTAATGAGGAACCCTGATGTAACTCAGGGGAGATTGGAGTGATCTTTGTGAAATTGGATGGAGGTGCAATAGCAGAGAGGAGCTGAGCTGCTCTGAGTCCTACTCCTGCCACACTCTACTTCTTAACAAGTTTTATGTATGAACCTTGGTTGCTTACACTGCACGTTCATGTACTTTCTGTTGGTTTGTCACCACTTATGACTGTAGTGAGATAGCTGGAACTTTCAGGAATTCTTGAGAGAAAGGTGGAGTGTGAAACAAATAAGGGAAAAGGGCATTTTCCTCTGTGCTGTCAGTCATTGTGTAAGGAAGGTGACAGGAAAGAACTAGAACAGTGAGCCTGAAAGGCAGGACCTGCCCCTTTCTAACACCCAGATGAAGCCATGACTTGGACAATGCCATTTGCCATCCACTGTGCCAGTGGAGAAGAGTGTCCAAGGCTTCTTGGGAGGAATCTTCCCTAAGCAGCCTCTGGAATCCATGGGATGAATATCTGCTAAGATGTTATGTGGCACTTTAATCATCAGTCAGTAGAGGAACTCAGATTTTGAACCCCATTTGATACAGGGAGGCTGTTCCCAGTTTCCCTTCAGTTCCTGTGTGCACTTGGCTTGCTTTAGAAGCTATTTCCTTTGCACTGAGGATATTTCCCATTTTGGACCAAGTTCTCCTTAGTCCCAGCAGTATCTGTTTTGCTAGAAATAGTCTAAATCTTCAGAGTGTTATGTTTTTGCCATACTGTTGCTGTATCAGAGCTATCCTGTTTGAAAACAATAGTGCCTGCAGCAGCCAGTGCATTCAAATGGATTTCCCTTCCCCTCCCTGAGTTCTGAGCTGTGGCCACGGAGCAGCAGGGAGCAGAGGGTGCCTTTTGTGACCTCTGCTGTGCTGTCACAGGTCTCCAATGGGGCTGGGAACATGGCAGTGTCCCTGGTGGCAGATGAGAACCCCTTCTCCCAGACAGCCCTGAGTACAGATGACTGCTTCATCCTGGACCACGGCACAGATGGAAAGATCTTTGTTTGGAAAGGTACCTGAGGGAACCAGGGAGAAAAGAATTAATATCATAAATGGAAGGGCAGTTGTTCTCTCTCAGCCATCACAACAGGCATGAAAGAGATATAACAATGGTCATTTGTTATTTGGCATCGTTTATCTGAAAGGCTGGGCCCTTCTACTTTGGCAGAAGGTACCTGGGACAGTTTCTTCTCTGGTAAAAAAACCTGACCCCCTTTCTCTGTATTTTCATTAAAGGCAAAGGTGCCAACTCTGAAGAGAAGAAGGCAGCACTGAAAACAGCCTCAGAGTTCATTGACAAGATGGGTTATCCCAAACACACCCAGGTAAGGACCTGTGACCAAGCGCTGGGGTCACTTTTCTGCCACATGGGCCAAGGACTGCGGAGCACAGATGGCTCAGGTGATGTGTCCCTGTTGAGTGGCTCCTGTTGTGGGAGATGTGCTCTGTTTTGGGAGATTCTGCAGTGCTGCTCCTGGGCTAGAGCAGCATTTACTGCAGCAGAGCTGGTAGTTAAAGTTTCTTCCTCTCAGATACTGTTTTAGTTTTTCCATTATCTCCTCTAAGAGTGAAAGAGAGTAGATAAATCTGCTGTTCTTAGGGAGATGGTTCTAAAGGCTCATTCCTTTCAGATCCAAGTCCTCCCTGAGAGTGGTGAGACACCTTTGTTCAAGCAATTCTTCAAGAACTGGCGGGACAAGGACCAGACAGAAGGGCTGGGGCAGCCTCACGTTTCTGGCCACGTTGCCAAGATTGAGCAGGTCCCTTTCGACGCGGCCACCCTGCACAGCTCCAAGGCCATGGCTGCCCAGCACGGCATGGAGGATGATGGCTCTGGCAAGAAACAGGTCAGTGGTGGCACAATCCCTCTGGGAAGCTTTCCAAACTTTTCTTCCTACTTGATGGCATTGCTGCAAGAGTGGCAAGATAAAAGGAGGCCAGAGAGCCATCAACACTGAGGTCTTGTAACTACTGGGGGAATTTCTGACACCAGAAATAGCAGCAGGGTCTTGAAAGCCCTGCAGAAAAGTGGGGTTGATTTTGACTCCATGATTTCCCAGCGCTGTGGACATGGGTTTATTCCTCCTACTGATTATTCTCCCTGTTGCCATCGCGTGTATGACTGTCTTGGAGCACCTGGGTTCATGACTTCGAGCGTGGAAACAGGGGTGGAGTTGGGCTTGAAGGGGTTGAGGGCTGTCCAGAAGCCCACAGCGGGCCCGGCCGAGTTTTGGCTGTCTAAAAGGCCCCGAGAAGCCTCCAAGCTCCGTTCGGGACCGGCCGTCCATCGGGAGCGGATGGGAACGGTCCCGGCAGGTCTCGGCAGAAGGCGCGGCAGCACCGCGGCCCCGGGATGCGGAATTTGGGGACAGCGCGGGCCGGCAGCGGGCTCGCCCTGCAGCGCCTCTGCTCCTCTCCCGCCAGATCTGGAGAATAGAAGGCTCCGAGAAGGTGCCGGTGGACCCCGCCACGTATGGGCAGTTCTACGGCGGGGACAGCTACATCATCCTGTACGATTACCAGCACGACGGGAAGCGGGGACAGATCATTTACACCTGGTACGGGACTTCCCCTGGGACAGGGCAGGAAACGCTGGGGCTGCGTGGGGCTGCGAGTCCGCTCGGAAAATCCATCACTGCTGGTTGCTGCTTTCAGAGTTTCTTTGGGGGATAAAGTTTCACCCTCGATAACTTTCTCTTGCAAACAAAACAATACCAGAGGTCTGGGATGTTTCATTTGAAGTGGAACAATGGAGGCAATTACTGTGTGAGCTGTTTTTTTTTCCCAGTTCCCCCCTTTGGTTATTACTCCCTTCTTTGGATCAAGCTCTGCTTATCTAGGAAAGTGCTGCTTATCTAGGAAAGGTTCTTATCTCCCCCTGTACTCACTGTGCTACAATAGAGGATAAGGAATTTCTCCTTTGTGTTGAAGGAAGTGATGCAGAGATTCAGTTAAAAAGGGTTTCCTTACCTTCTCTTGATCTCTGTAAGGTGTGGGACTGGGGGAAAGGTTGAGAATAAAGCTGGGATTTGGCCTTGTTCTCCAGGCAGGGTGCCGACTCCACACAGGATGAGATTGCAACCTCTGCATTCCTCACAGTACAGCTGGATGAGGAGCTGGGAGGCAGCCCCGTGCAGGTAAAGAGACCCAGCAGAACAACCCTAACACTGCTAACACTGGAGGAATAAAGAATGTTTACATATATTAAACACCTGCCCCAGCTGGGTGCTCTGTGACTATTCTAGCTCAACAGAGGGTTGTAAAATCCATTTCGGGTTTGTCTTGTGCTCCTCAAAACTGACAGCAAGTTTCTTTTTCTTCAGAAACGGGTAGTGCAAGGCAAAGAGCCCCCTCACCTGATGAGCATGTTTGGTGGAAAGCCCTTGGTTGTTTACAAGGGTGGAACCTCGAGGGAAGGAGGCCAGACTGCCCCTGCGGCAACGCGGCTGTTCCAGGTCCGCTCCAGCACCTCCGGAGCCACCAGAGCAGTGGAGGTACGTGGAGGGAGAGGCAGCCTTGGTGTTGTGTGTACAGCCCACAATGGGAACACGATCCACTGAAGAGTTCTGTTCCCTCCATGGAAGAGGAACTTGGGTCAGGACATGGGTTCAGAGCCCCACTTCTCTGAGAGAAAATGCACACAAACACCTCTGTGCAACAGCAAAGGGGAAATTAAATCCTGGTGAGGAGAGAGCAGTGGTTTATGGCTGCAGAAACTCCCCAAGTTTCCAGCTTCAAGAGACCTGTCCTTGTTGACACAGAGGAGTTGGTGTTAATGATTGATCAGTGTTGACAGCAGGGACTGTTCTGCCATGGGCTCCCCAGTGAGCTCCTAAATCTCCCACTATAAGCACCAGGACTGGCACAAAGACAGCCAGGCATTCCTGCTAGAGGTCATGTGTACCTGTAATCATACACTGAAACAGTTATTTACTCTTCCCATGTGGGAAATCTATCGCATCACTTGGACACATATAGCACATCTGATAGCCTTACACGCTCATATGGAAAATCTTGTTTGCAGTTTATTCAACTGTAGGTTCTGGTTTGATTTTGAAGTAACAGGCTTTGTGTAGAGGATGGTTACACTTGACACCTGCAGTGTTCCTTCTTTTCAGCTGGATCCTACAGCCAGTCAGCTGAACTCCAATGATGCCTTTGTCCTGAAAACTCCCTCTGCTGCCTACCTGTGGGTTGGCCAAGGAGCCAGCAACGCTGAGAAATCAGGAGCACAGGAACTGCTGAAGATACTGGGAGCTCGCTCAGTACAGGTTGCTGAGGGCAAAGAGCCAGGTGAGAGGGTCACAGTGGAGTCTCTGATCATTTCTGTGTAGCTGCACATCCTCAGCAATTATTTCATGGATATTTTGTCTCCCAGAACAAGAAGATGTGGGCATGGGCAAGAGGGGCTTCTTGGGGTTATTTTCATTGTTTAACAGTGCTCTCAGTAATGTCTGAAGGCCATTGGGACTTTCTGACCCGGAAAAATGCTTCAAGTCCTGCCCAAACCACAATCCTGGTGTGGGTTCCATGAACAGAAGCATTGGTCTCTCTTTATTTTCCAGAGAATTTCTGGGCAGCATTGGGTGGCAAAGCTCCGTATCGCACCTCGCCCCGCCTCAAGGACAAGAAGATGGATGCTCACCCCCCGCGTCTCTTCGCGTGCTCCAACAAGAGCGGGCGCTTCACCGTGAGTGTCCGAGGGATTCATCCAGCATCCACCTGACAGGGCTGGGAGAAGCTCAGGCCCAGCTGCTCTGAGCCCCCCACCAGCTTCCACTTGATCTTCCTTCGCGTGGTTTGTCCTGTGCAGATAAAGTAAATGAAGCTTGTGTTCATCTGAACCCTCTGTTTTCTAGATTGAAGAAGTTCCGGGAGATCTGACTCAGGATGACCTTGCCACAGATGATGTGATGCTCCTGGACACATGGGATCAGGTATGTCACATTTACAGGGGGACAAGAGGAGCACAGAATAGGCACAGATTGGCTCTAGAGGGAGACCTGAACCACAATAGCCAGAGGTGCTGTTGTATTACAGATTCAGCACACATCAGCCACAAGTCAACTCAGAGCTGAATTTTGATGTTTTATAGAAAAATGTTCAAGGTCTGCTAACTTTCCCCTGATGTTAAGCTAGTGTAGATTTTTTTCAAGGGTATACAATACATGTAGATAAAATGCAGGCAAAAAACTTCCCATTATTGACCAATAGAGCTTTGATCATGTTGGTCAACAACGCAGGCATACCAACACGACGATTTTCTGTTTTGTGTCACACTCTGTTCACTGAGGTTTCTTCTAAATTATCCCTTCATAAAGAAAATGATTGTTGCTGAAGTAATTAGTATTTTTATCTTTAGGTCTTTGTATGGATTGGGAAAGATGCACAAGAAGAAGAAAAGACTGAGGCACTGAAATCTGGTAATGTCACATTTTCCTCTCTGAACTGTCGCTTTCTCATTTTCCCACTGTGTGATCGTGACTCAGGCAATTTATACTCTGACAGGCATAGATAAAACCATAGGGTACAAACTTTCAGTGGGTATTTGTGTCCAAGTGGCCGATGTGAAGCTGCCTCTCTGGCAGCCATTTAGCCCCAGCTGAGCTGCTGCTCTGCAGGCCTGGTGCTCAGCGAGATCCCCTCCCTTGTCCCCAGCCAAGCGCTACATTGACACAGACCCCTCCTCGCGGGACAAGAGGACCCCGGTGACCATCGTCAAACAGGGCTTTGAGCCTCCCACCTTCTCCGGCTGGTTCCTGGGCTGGGACGATGACTACTGGGCTGTGGATCCCCTGCAGAGAGCAATGGCAGATGTGGATGTGTGAGGAATGTTTGAAACAGAGCAAGTTCAGTGCCTTCAATGCCTTCAAGAACTCCTTCCTCTTGCAGGATGTATGTTAATGAGGGAATGATGTTAATAGCCAATTAGCTGTGCAATAATTTCCAAAAACAATCATGATCAGTCATTGACCCTACTCCTTGCTTTGATGATATTTAATACAATAAAGCTTGTATGAAATACGGGAAGAACAGAAATGGTGGGGTTTGTTACGAACAAGAAAACATTAAAGAGCCACTGTAGGGACTCCATGTTTGAACACACCTTAGAAACCAAAACCTTCTTTGTGCCATCTTTTGCACATAGAACTTTTAGTAAAAGGTTACAGAAATTATTTTGAGGAGTTTGGGTCTGCTTGGCTTTCCACTCTTCAGAATTATATGCATTTGAGACCATGACAAACAATATTTTACTCTTTCAGAAACTCATTAGTAAACAGCATGTTTTTTATTCAGGATGAGAGCAAAAAGCATCTCGTGGTATCAACAAGAATTGACAGGGGTGGCACCTGCAGCAGCAGCAGCGGGAGTTACAGGGTGACTCATCTTCCCCAAGGATTAACCTGGAGCTGTGCAGTTGCTCTGCTTCCCACTCCAAGTGCCTGAGCACAGCAATGCTAATTATTCCAGTTTTGGAACTGTTTCTCCCGCTCCCAGCCAGAAGTTAAGCTCAGTTTACATCAGTTGCCACCTTGACAAACACAGAGTATATTGCTTTGGTGATGCAGAGGAAAACCTGCCCAGCGGACAGGCAGAAAAACAACAGCACTTGGGCATCTCCTGCCAGTGACAAAGGCACAGCGTGTCGAGGCACAGGTACCCAGGCCTAAAACACCTGTAAATACAGAGCTGATTGGAGCAGATGGGGCATAAGAAACTACTTATGGACTTATGCTGGCCAGTGGGAGAAGGGCACTTACATCAGTGTTCTTGGCATTTCAGTTCCATTACCTCGTCCCAGACTTTAAAGATGTCAGACTCGGTGCTGGTGGCAGCCTGACGAGTCTTTGCTATGCTGAATCCAGTTCTTCTCTTATTATTCCGTTCTACAGAGGTACAAAACAGGAAGTTTAACAGCTTGGCTTATGTGAACTGAGGCCCAGCTGCTTTGAGGATGAAATGTAAGCCCTTATTGACACAACAACCACTCCAGGTCTGCACAGAGCAGCACCAACAGGTAAAGCACCAGTGCAGCACCTTCTGTTGAACACCACTCCTCCCTGCTGCTAGTTACAGACATGTCATTTCCTAGAGAAATTCCTAGACAAAATGCAGCACTTTGGTTTTTTAAAAATATTTTCAGGAAAACAGATGCAGAGCCTTTTCAGTGCTTTAAAGCAGTGTAACTCTGTGCAGACACAGCCTCATAACAACAGCAGCCCATCAGTGACCACAAGCACGTTGTATCCATAACTAGGCATGTTTCTGCCATTCCTGGGTGGCAGAAAGAACATTCCACTAACAACTGTTTTTCTTCAATGGGGACTGGTTTAGAGAGCATGAACCTGTTTCTCAGAAGCCCCCAGGACACTATTCCACTTCCCTTGCAGGGCTACAGACCCATTTTGTAGAAGGAGTAATTCCAAATGTTGGATCATGTCTACCACAACTGGTTTTTTATTCTATTTGAAAAGGAAGTTTTGGATTAGAGGTGTAGAATATGGATAAAGCTTATTTAAGATCACAACCTGCTTGTACTCCATCTGAGAGGCTTTCAACTTCAAATATTGCGACTGTCCACATTCACAAACATTACATACAAGTTCTATAACACAGTAAAACAAAAGGGTTCCTTAGCAAACCCACTTTGCTAACACTGCCACAAGATACCCTACACAAGGAACTCGGTGCTGCAAACGTGGGCTGACCCCCAGCTCGCCTTTCCCAGCCTCCCCTACTCCGTCCCACCTAGAAGGCCCTGCAGGATGTTTATGGGCAGGGGGAAGACGATGGTGGAATTCTTCTCGGCAGCGATGGTGGTCAGGGTCTGCAGGTAGCGGAGCTGCAGAGCGGCGGGAGACTCCGTGATCACTATGGCCGCCTCCTTCAGGGCCCTGGACGCGTTCATCTCCCCCTCGGCCGCGATCACCTGGGGAGAAAAAGGGGTCAAACTGAACTCCCCCTGCACAGGAGGAATGGGGAATGCAGGCTGGTCTCTGCCCTCGGCAGGTGCCACAGCCACTGCCCGGCACTCTGGTAAGTGACCTGCCCTGGGCATGTGCTTTCACCAGGCACAAGCCGCTCCTGTTTGCTCTCCAGGCCCCAGTGCCTGGTATCTTCCCATCCAGAATGCAGGATCACAAAAGCTGGCAGCAGGTCTTGAGAATGCAACGCAAGTATTTATTCTGTCTTCAAAAGCTTTTGTGCTTCTTCCAGGACTGCCTCTCAAAACCAGAGGCAATCCCCACAGATAGCTGAAAATACTTCCTCCCTCAAGCTGTACTTTGTTGTATCTACAAGGGCTTGAGAGGGAAGGGTGTATTTCTTACTTGGAAAAAACCAAATCCAGATCCCAGACTGATGTCATTACCTTGGCTCTCGCCTCCCGGGCAGCCTCTGCTTCTGCAGCCATGGCTCTCTGCAGCTGGATAGGTAACTTCACATCCTTGATCTCCACACGTTCCACCTTAATGCCCCAATCGTCTGTTGCCTCATCAAGTGTGACCTACAGAAGGCAGGACAGCTAAGTGAAGCCACACACCTCCTCAACCTAATGGCCACATTTGAAGAATGACCAATAAACCAAATGAATTCTCTTCAAATTCTCAGACTTCCCAGGCTTTAGTATTTATAGTACAATTTGACAGCTATAAGAGCACAACTGTTTTAAAGTAACAAAAGCCCCCAGTGCTTGATTAATGTATTGAAGGAATTCTGTGACACACTTTCCTTCAACAGGGAAGGACTGACACAAGGATCCAGGGAAGCCATCCTCTCCTGTATCCCTCATTCCCACATGCCAGCCCCACTGGCCCTTAATGCTTTAGTCCCTCATTCTTATTTTACAGAGTGTGCTCCCAAGAGATCTTTTCAGGGCTTTGCCTACAGCTTCAAATCACAGCTGATCACTTAGAGATAAAATAAATCCCCACTTTTAAGTCCATGGGATTGCCGCTTTACCTGCTGTTTGATGGATTTCTTCAAGATGCCCCTACCTGCATGCTGTGTGCAATTTCCTCACGGTCAGAGAGGATCTCAGCGAGGCTTTTGGTGCCCAGGACATTCCTCAGGGTGGTCTGTGCCAGGAGCCGGGTGGCTGAGTCGGCATTGATGATGTTTGTCACAGCCAGGGTGGCGTTCTGCACCCTGTAATAAACCACTCCATCCACGTTAACCGTCACTGAGTCCTTGGTCAGGATCTGAATAGCAGTGGGGAAAGTACAGAATAGTCCATAAATACAAGGTTAATTATTAGAACAATCACATATTTGTTTTACTACACCAAGTCCTGGTTTCCCACTGTCTTGAAAACAAAAGTCCTTATACACATATGCTGCATGTGAACGTGCCCCAGTGTTCACAAACCTCCCAGTACAGCTCTGCAAAGCTGAGACTAAATATGGGATTAGAAACTTCTCCGTGAAAAGCACATTCCGTTCACTTTGCCCTAATGTTATTTTTAACCCACTTCCTCGAAATCATAGAGGGATCTGCAAGTTATACCAGTGACAGGAAAATGAGAAAAGGCAGAAATTATTTACTCTGAAATTCATTTTCACGTGAGGAGGTTTAACCAATGATTCTGGCAAGAAATCACACCCAGGCAGGTCCCCTTTCTGCTGCCTTTCAGTGAGGTTTCAGGAGGGCTGTGTGGGGCAGCCTGACAGCAGGGCCATGGGGACTGTGCTACAGAACTGCAGCCTCCTGGGACCGGAGGGTGGCACTGCACAGGGGAGCTCAGAGAACCTCATTTCATGGTACACAATTACCTTCAAGATTTACCTGTCCTGTCCCTTCCCAAATGACCTCTTTAGCAGGCTTTTCATAACACAAAAGCTAAAGAATGAGTAGCATGCATAGAAATCATGTTGAACAAATAGAAATTGATTTCTGCCTCTATGTAAGGAACACAAACAAACCTAAATCCATAAGCGTAATTTAATCAAGTCAAAAGAAAAACTGGATTAGTGATGGCCTTACTAATGGTACATCAGCAGCTGCAAGCACATTCTGCCTGCCAGTGATTAGGTTTCTCCAAATTACCCTTTAGAGTGTACCAGGGCAGCTGCCATTTGTCTCAATCTACAACTAACCATGAGCAGCAAACCGGGAAACAGATGCACCACACAGGTTACACTGAGCATCTCTGTGTCACAAAATGCAGGTGATACCTGAGTGATACAGTTATAACCATTAGGATACAATTGTTCACTAACATTTTTAGAGGGAGGGTTGGGTTTTATTCTTTTGTTATCCATCGAGTTGGCAGCACTGAGTTCAGCTGGCTTAATGCTCTGGAGACATTCTGCTACAAAATTAGGATGTCCAAGGAAAATCAGACTAGAAATCAAAGTAATTTTTTTGTTCTTTAGGAGTGGCAGCACCTTCATCATGTTCTTGTGCAGGGCAGGGCACAGGAGCCACGTGCACACAAACCCAGTGGAGGGAGCTGACCACTCATTCCCCCAGTAGCTATAAATAGCATTTGATGTATATACCAATTTCATCCCATTACTTGAGCCAGTTTACACATGTAGAGAAATTGGCACAGGACAGATCCCTGCTGTGCCTGGAAATCTTCCAGATTTCATAGAAGCAATTAGGGAATGTTGCATGAAGCCCAGCAGCCTTCACTCCAAACCCCTCCCACTCCAGCTCTCAGGGTGTATTCAATGATCTCATTTGGTCCTCAGAGCATCATCTGTTTTCTTTCAGTGCTCTTTCCTTACTGGATGGCATTTCTAAGGGATATATGTATTCTTCACAATACACTGCACCTGCACAAGGAATCTGTATTCAAACTGCACGTTACCCAATACTGAGAAAGGAGAAGGAAAAGCAAAGTACACAAAGTTCAAAAATTCTGCAAGGACTTTAGTAGATGCAAAGGCAAATGCAAACTCACCTCCTGAGGAGGGATATCAAAAGAGATGGTTCTCATATCAACTTTGATGAAGCTATCTGTGCAAGGCAGGACAAAAAACAAACCTGTGCCAAAAAATCCATTCAAGAAAATGTGAAAATGGGTCATTAGAGCAGACAAAACTTGTTACTGCAATAAGCTAAAATCCAACTGTTGTGGCTGTGCAGCTTTTTGTGAGGAGCTCAGCAGCACAACACTTGCTAGTGGCTTCCAAACCAAGGTAAGATTTTCAAAAATGCATGGTGAGAAACTTCAGTTTATCTGAGTATCACTTAGAGATTTTTAACATTTGGATATAAAACAGCCCCAGAACTATTAAAAAATACTTTAAAAAATGTTCCCCATGTCGTTAGTTGTGGGCCTAATTCTGGCAAGCATCAATCTCCTGCCTTCTGTTCTGAGATTCTTCAGCTTTACAGCAATGTGGAACATTGCAAAGCTTGGGTGAAAATGAAGGAAGAAGCCATTGCCCCTTTCTGTCACTTTGAGCAGAAGGAGCAACAGCTGAAAATAACATTCTTCCAGATCTCAGAGTTTCTAATATACAAAGACAACTTGTCAAAATTATCAAATACTCTACTGGCTTCTGTTACTTTTGAAGGCTATCAAGGCTTTCAGACTCATTGGGTTTAACTGATACATCAAACTTCTTTTTTCAAATAACCCATTTGATGCCATTATTCATCCCTTTACATTTAGTGCTGTTGATTCTGCCTGCAGATCATACATTAACAAAGGAGAGCTGGGCAGAATTAAGTTTGCTGTCTTCTCAATCCAGACTACAAGTCAGAACTTTATGAGCTGGAAGAGACCCACGAGGCTCATAAATTCCTGTTGTAGCACATCCTCTTACTGGAAGTTACAGAATTCTTGAGAAATCCATGTGCCACTTTACTGCAGTGTCTCTACACCATTATTGTTTTGCTGATGACTAACTGGAACAAATTGCTGTCCAGGACATACCTGGTCCCTTCGCTCCCCCTTTTAGGATGCGTCCAAGTCGGAAGATGATGGCTCGCTCGTATTCCTTGACAATCTGGAACAGATTGTTGCATGTCATGCACGGCTTTCCAGAAGTCACATGATGGATTCCAAATTATGTACACACCAGGCTAGGACAGACTTGAGTCTCAAATTTAATACACATTTCTCTACTGGCTGCTTTTGAGAATTTTAGCTAAAACTTTATTGTCAAAAGCAAAAGGAAAACCACCAGAACAATAGTCCACAAGAAATACTCCTCAGACTCTCAACAGGATGGCACCTGGGCAGGTCCAGGCACCAGCAGCAGCCATCAGGAATATCCTGGCAACAACACAACAAAGTGCAGCATTTGTGACCCAGCAGGGATTTCTCCAGCTCCAATTCTAATGCCACATCAGCCAAGCCAGGAGGAAATAACTCCTCCTGTCTGGAAACTGCAAACATCAACCTCAGAGTGATCACAGACAACACTGTGTCTTCAAATGTGTCACATGCAGCCACATCTATGTACATAATTACAGAGTTCTGTTTACATACTTCATATTTAGATGTGTGATATACAGGGAGAGATCTTTAAAAAATAAAATATCAGTTCTCTCAGAGTACTTATGGGCTCTTGCAATTATTCTGATGCTTCAAATGAGCTTATTTACTAATAACAACTGGGCAGATGTAGTGAAAACATCGAATGTAGGAATTATTTTGACCAAATATTGTAGTACCACTTTTATTTTTGGTTTGAAGATGAATGCACTGCAGTGCTGGGGTCCGCTATAGCTCAAGAAAGAACAGAGCTCGATTAATTTGTGTTTAGAACACGTAAATCCAATTGAGAATGGTAATGGCCACTCTGCATTGCTGAAAGTTTTAATTCAAATTAGCAGTGAACAATTTTACCTTTATGCACATCCATACTGATATAGGAAATGTAAGAACAGTGAAAATTAACGAGGTGATCACCAGGATCCATCCACAAATACCGAAGCCAGGATAGGAATCATCTACAAAAGAGCAGAAATTGTCACTTTTTTAAACCAAGAGTGCCTATTAAAGTGCCTAAATTGGATATTTATATTGAATGTTCCTTGAAATAAGTCACTGTTAGCACTACTTCTCTGGCCAAATGCATTAGGTTTTGATCAGAAATCTAATTAAAAGCCAAATTATGCTTTGATTTTCATTAGTCTCTAAGTTGTGCAAGACAGCTGAGGGCAGAATGCTGTCCAAGTAGCATTTATACAGAAGTGGACCAACACTGAAGTTTCAATTCCCAAATACTTTTCTCTCCCCCAAGTTTTTCTAGCAGAGTGACTCACAGGCAGCAGTGGAAATCGTGTTCCTCTGTTTTCAGACAAGCCAGAGGAGCTTCATGTGAGGAGTGAAACACTAATACCCCACAGCCTGCCAGCTCTGGGCAGCATCGCTGGAACGCGAGTTCTGTTCCAGCTGTAACAGGTGCACATCTAAGGAAACCACAATTCTCAGACCCGTTGGATCTGGGAAGTTGGATAAGATGAGGTACAAGATTAGCTGGACATGAAATAAAACCTCCATAAAGAATTTCTTGGCCAGAAACTCCTCATGCATTATTTCTCTGTCAATGGAAGACACCAGCTGAAGGTAACTCTAGGATCAAGTAACGAGCTGGTGGTTTCAAAAGCTACCCAGCTAAAGCCATGACAAAATGTGGGCTGGGAAGCATTCACAGAGCTACAGGAAGTTTCTTATCCTGCCAGCTAAGACTCCTAACGGGCTGCCAGGAGCGTGCTGCCAAGCAGGGATGTCCCAGAGTGACACCCAGCACTCACAATCATCACCTTCCTGCTCTGGAGATTCAGAATTTCCTGTAACAGTCACACCTCAAATGATGTCAAATTTCAAGATTGAGCAAAGAGGATGCTTTATTTAGCACCAACGTGTTGTTTATTCACAATACAAGAAGGGAGAGAGATGCTGTCTTGTGGAAGACTCTGTGAGATACAAGAAACGTGTCTGGCTCAGCATCCCCCGTTAACCGGTGCTGGGGGCTCAGCATCCTCCGTTATTCGAGGCTCGGGGCTCAGCATCCCCCGTTAATCGGTGCTGAGGGCTCAGCATCCCCCGTTAATCGGTGCTGAGGGCTCAGCATCCCCCGTTAAGCGGGGCTGGGGGCTCAGCATCCCCCGTTATCTGAGGCTGGGGGCTCAGCATCCCCCGTTATCCGAGGCTGGGGACTCAGCATCCCCCGTTATCCGAGGCTGGGGACTCAGCATCCCCCGTTAACCGGGGCTGGGGGCTCAGCATCCCCCGTTAACCGGGGCTGGGGACTCAGCATCCCCCGTTAACCGGGGCTGAGGGCTCAGCATCCCCCGTTATCCGAGGCTGGGGACTCAGCATCCCCCGTTAAACGGGGCTGGGGGCTCAGCATGCCCCGTTAACCGGGGCTGGGGGCTCAGCATCCCCCGTTAACCGGGGCTGAGGGCTCAGCATCCCCCTTTAACCGGGTCAGCGGATTCAGTCGCCCCGGGGCCGCCGGTGACCCCTCGGCAGCCGGGACTCAGGGAAGCGGAGGCTGCCCGGGAAGCGAAGCCCAACCTCTCCTCGCTCCTCCCGCGGGCTTAACTTTGGTGAAGCATCTTCAAACTTAGCTCCGCGACTCAATGAAGGAAAAATTAAAAGCGAAACAAAAAAGCGGAGAAAGAGATGAAGCTGCCCCGCGAGGAGCGGCCGCTGCGGGGCCGTTTGGGGACAGCCCCTGCCCGCTCCCCCTGCGGCCGTTACCTTGAAGCCGCCGGGACTTGGGCGGGCACCCCGCTTCTTGGTCTGCCATGGTCGCCGAGACCCCTCAGGGCCGCCTCGGAGTGGGTCCCGCGTCCCCTCCGAGCGCCTCAGCGCTGTCCCACCGCCAGCAGCACCACGAGCAGCGGCAGCAGCAGCAGAGGCAGCGCGGTGCCCTCAGCGCTCCCTCAGCGCCCCCTCAGCGCTCCCTCAGGGCTCCCTCAGCGCCGCCCCAACGCCGCCGCCGCGCGCCCGCCCCGCCCCGCCCGCGCGCTGCGAGGGGGCCGCGCGCGCCCGGCCCCGCCGCCAGAGGGCGCCACGGCCGCTGAGGGCGTGAGGGAGCGGCCATGGAGCGGCCACGGAGAGACCCCCGGACAGACCCCCGGACAGACCCCCGGAGCACCGCCCGGCTCGGGGCAGCGCACGGAGAGCGGCCGGAGGGCGGCCCAGGCTCCAGGCAGGGCAGGGAAGGCAGGGAGGAGAGGAGAGGAAGGCACGCAGTGAGCGACCGGCCCGGCGGGCAGCATCGCCTGAGGTGAGCGAGCCCCTCGTGAGGGGAGCAGCGAGGGAAGTTCCCGCTGCCCCGGCCTCGTGTGGCGTTTAATGTTCTGTGAGGTTTTATTGCTTTTCTTCCCCACACTCTGTTACTCTCACGTGAAGAGTTGGGATCTTTCATCCCTTTTGGGGATTTCTGCTGCTTTCCTGCGAGGCCCATCCACAGAGATAAAGTCCGTCCAAAAGTACGTCATACACACACGGGCATTGCATACCAGACTGTAAACCAGATTGTTAAATTTGACAAGAGTTCCAGTTGAATTTTATATTAGTGTGAGTTATGAAGCCCATAAATTATTCCTGGCTGTTCTTTAACCTTCATTTCTCTATGGGATATTGGTAATTAGTGGGCACACGCAAACGTGCATCTATCACGTTACACTGCGTACTGAGAGAGTGCAATTGCTTCTTCATAAAACACATTGCAGCCTATGAACAAAAATGGTATTACACTACTAAAATAGATTTATTTTCAGTGTTGATGTAATTTTGTGTCAAACTCTTCCTTGGAAGAGCCTAAATGGACAGCCATTGCCTTGTCCATTATATGTTGTCCATTACGTACCAGAGGAGCAAAGATTTTGGTTTGGTAGCACAATTGGCTGAGGCAGAGGTAGGAGTGGAACTGAATAGTAAATGTAGTTGTGGTTCTTGATGTCTCCAAGTTCTCCAAGAACAGCACCGGAGGACGACCGGCACTTTCTCCAGTGAGTATAAGACCCCTCTTGAACACGCTGCCTATTGCTGCTGTGAACTCCTCCTGCCACACTTGTGCCAGTTGGTTTCAGACTGATCCCGATGAGCCTAAATCTGGCTCAAGATCCCCGAGTGACCTTTTGAAAGCCCTTCTGTCCATTATCTTTATTCATATGTTTGCTATTAATACATTTACATGTGCTGACACCTGCTGTTCTCATATTAGCAATTCCTCAACCTTTTTGTCCTGTTGTCTACAACTTTGTGAGTTTACCTATGCTCTGTATGTAATACATGGGGCTAATTTTTCACACAGGTGAAAGGAAGGGAGAACCTGTGAGCTGTCTAAATGAGAGCTGATAAATAATCATTCTATGCTCATTGTCACCTGCAGGCAGCTCGTAAATGCCACGCAGAAACTTACAATGCAATGTGATATTTGACGTGGGTTGTAAATATCACACAGCTGTAACTGAATGAGAATCTGTGAGATTCCATGGGCTGGTTGACCTTCGGATCTTCTGGCAGATAGGCTGGTTTAGAGTGCATCAGCAGCGATAAGGAAGGAAGGATGTGCTGGAAACGGGAGGGACAGGCTCTGTGGAAAGAGCAGATAAGCTGTGAGGAACCCCTGGCCTCCACAGCAAATTTGCCATTAGAAAAATCTGAGCTGGTGCCAATAATAAGGTAATGGTTCTACGATTCTATAGGTGCTTTGAAAATTGATACAAATTGCTCATTAAGAGATGTACGGCATGGGTTTACCTTGTTTCACCAAGGAAGAGGAAGCACCTATTCATTTCCTCTCTCTAAAGTAAAAAATAAGTAATTAAGACCTTTCTCCTCCCAAAGCTGGGAGCCCTGGTTCAGCAATACTCAGCAGCACGCAGTGAAGTAATGTACAAATTTATGTTGGCTTTTTACTTAAAGTAGAGGAAACTTCTCTCTAACTGTAGATGGGCCTGCATTCAATTAATTTTATTCTGTGGCTGTTTGCCAAGAAAGTTGGACAAGCCCCTGGTGGGGTGGGCAAAGACGCCGCTGTCCCGTGGGGCATTGCTGCCATCTGCTGCCATCGGGTGCCCTTCCACAGGGCATTTCTAGGGCACTGACCAGCGGCAGAGCTCCCCTTCCCCTTTCCCTGCCCTCTCCTTTGCTAAATAATAACATGGGAATATCTTCTCTCCTAGTTTTTGGTTCAATAACTAAAGAAAATTAAGAACTTGATTTCTGCCTGCCTAGAGGAAAGCAGTGGACTTGCAAATTGATTTATTAATCTCAAGGTCTTATGAAGAGAAACATTTCATTGGATTTTGACTTTATTATTTCCATAAGTCAGTGTCATTTCAAAGATGGGAGTTCCGGCTGCAGGAACTCCTTGGTACTGCTCTGTAGTGAAGCCTGGTTTATTTAACCTTTCCTTGAATTCCAGTGTGTCTGGTGAGAGTTAATTAGAGTGTGTTGAGGTGCATCAGCAGATACTGAAGGCAGCACTCTACACTGGGGTATTTATTCCCCAGATGTGTTTTATGGTGGGGATTTTTGTGTCGTGCACCGAGCTGCCGTTAGATGTCAGCAGGGCATCGAGCACAGCCTCTGCTGGCAGCCGTGTTGGAAGCTTGGACTGAGTGCATGGATTTTTGTCACCTCAGTGGTTTTTTTAAACACACTGAATTGTAGTCCCCAAGGATTATGGAATAATAGCAAAGGCTATTCCTGGAACTGTAGTTGATTCTTACCTTAAAAAGTAGCTGGATGCAGAATATTCGGTTTCATTATTATGTTTGGTGCTGGCTTATTACACTAAATCTAATGTGAAACTTCAATTTTACTCATGCTCTTCTAAACACATGAAGTGCTGTGAGCTTCCATGGGGATTATCCACGGCAGTGTGGTGGTGAGGTGTGATTGTGTGCCTTACTTGAGAGTGCTTTTCCCGGTTTACAATACATTTTAAGCAACTCCTACAATCGTTTTCCTTCGCTGTTTGCCATTGACTTTTGAAGGGTGCATTTAAGTATGTCAGGACGTCTACTGGGTTCCTACATATGTGTTTATATATTTTGTTGACTTTTTAGTTCTCTGGACAGCTTTTTCACTTCCCTTACACATTTGCAGTAGGTCTGCTCCATATATTTTGGCTTTAATCTTAAAAGCGCTACTTTGAATCATTTTCCCCTAAAACATCTAAAAGTAATCAAACCCAGAATGCAAGTTCCACACACATTTCCCACGCTATAACATCCTGCATTTCATTTAGTTGCCTATTTTTATATCATGAGACTATTTGTTTTCAGTGGAAATAGAGTACATATATGTTGGATAATAATCCCAAAATAGGAATGTCCTAAAATCAGGTTTCTTTAAACAGAGTAATTTCTCCCACATTAAAAGATTCATAGTTTAAAATAGCTTTGAGTCTGGGAGGTTCATTATTTTTCTGTTGTTTACACTTAGAGAATGCATATGAAAGATCATTCAGAGCAAAGCTCCTCCTGAGGGAATCCCGAGTTTTGGGGCTGCTGTACATGGATTTAACAGGAGAAAGCAGCAGTCACAGCAATCTGCCTCCCCTGTGGGGTGCTGCTGCTGCTGGGGCTTTTGAGCTTTGAAACAAATCATTATGCAAAATAATCTGCATTTTTTTTCCTGATTTAGGAGACTTTCATTATTACAAGTATCAAGAAAATCTGGTCAAATTTTCAGCAAATAGTTTTACTGCTAAACTATCTATGAGTATTACAAGTATTTTAGAAATCTAGGAAATTCTACACAACTATCTCCTTTGAATTCTCCTATACATCTGTTATGGGATATTCAGGTCCACAAATATACATCAAGGTCAAATTAAACTGTCCTTGCTGATGGTATTTGCTGACAGAGAATATTTTGGAGAGAATTTTTATTTTCTGAAGCGTTTCTTACAGTTCAGTGAGGCAGAGGACTGAGTTTTCAAGACTTGGAGCAGTCTAAGAGCTCCTCCAGCCCCGGGGTCAGTCTGGGGGAGAGGAAGAGAAGAGAAGGGGATGTAGCAGTGTAAATATCCAACTCTCCCAGAGCTCTCCAGGCAGTTTCTCCAAAGAGAAACCTTCCTCCTATTTCCTATGCTGGTTGTGTGCACAGAGCCTTTATTTGTCATTTCTCGGCTTACCTCAGGATCCATCTGGGCAGCCAGAGCTCTTTTTGATTTTTCAATATAATGATTTTTTTACTTCCGTAGGTTTGGCAAAAGAGAAAATTTGTGTCTGACAAAACAGAGAAAGCCTGAGGTAATGCACACAAACCAAGCAAATGTGCTAGAACAAGTCAAAGTCACCAAGGTGCCTCAAAGCAGCAGTGGAGTGTCACTTTGCTATTCCAGAAACCCAGGCTCAGAAGGAATCCTCCTGCATATGTCACTGGAATTACAAGTTTGTCTCACACTTAGATAGCCTGGGGGGGGTTAGCACTTGTAACTGCTCCATCCCTGGAATTAAGGAGCAGAGCTGCATTCCAGAACACTGGCATGCTTGAAAGATTTAGTTGCAGAAGTAGAGATTATGTTACTGTAAAAACAAAATACTGAAGGGCTGTACACTTCACTCTGTGTATTTAATAGTTCTATATTTTAAACCAGAATAACTGTGTGAGACACTGAAAGCAGTTCTGGACAAACAATACAGCTTAACTCTGATGATAAAAGTAACAAAGCTCTGGGGACTTTGTTATAAAAATCTATTTTACTGCAAATACACTTCTGGCAGCAGTGATTAAACTGTACTGGATGCAGAAAAAGAACTAAAGGAAATGTTAAGAAAATGAAGACAAACATTTGTATTCACTTTTATTGACAACAGAATCGGCTCTGAGCTGGGGGTCAGTGGCAGCAGACTGGTGAGTCATATATTTGTGTCAGAATACTCCTGAAATGACCCAGTCCTGTGTTCATCATTTGCATGACATTATTTTTTCCATAGTCAGGGCTCCAATGGGGCTCAGATTTCTGTAACAATCTTTGACAGGAAATTTTAAGTGCAAATGGGAGTTGACTGGCACTCAGAGATTTTACTGGATGACCAAACCCCACAATTTTCCCTGTTGTTCCCCTGTCCATGGTAGCAGTTTTTCTTCCTTTGTCTTTTTATAGAATCAGAACCATTTAGGTTGGAAAAGACCTTCAAGATCCTCAAGTCCAACTGTTACATGAAATGAAAGAGCTAATTGGCGTTTTTGAAAATCTAGCATTAAGTAAAGCTGAAAGTTTAAAAACAGGTTTGATAGAGAAACCGAGAGCCCCATGATGTGTTTCTATGGAAACTCCAGTTTAAGGTTTTATCTGATGGATTCTAAAAAGGGTACAATTTACCTCTTTTTTGTGATTGGGTAGACAGAGGAGAAGTACAGCAGAATCAGTGTTGCAAAGTGATCTTTGGAAAGATAGTTAATGAAGTGCTTCAGGATGAAAACTGCTGTACAAATGAAAGGTGACATTTCTGTCTTAATCACTGCCTTTAATGATGAGATTTTTAGGACAGATTGCTGGTGAGAAGCTGCAGCTCTGTAGTCGAAGACTCGTCACATTTCTGACTTCCTCATTCTCTGGTAAATGTCCACCCTGCCCTGCTGAGCCACATCCCTCCATCCCAGAGTCCCCACAGCTCTGCCAGTGCCTCTTGGTTTCTCTGACTGTTGTGGAATTCCAGAATGGTTTGGGTTGGAAGGGAACTTAAAGTCTGTCAATGGACTGCACCAGGTGCCTCCAAGCCCCACCCAGCCTGGCCTTGGACACTTCCAGGGATCCAAGGGCATCCTGGGCCAGGGCCTCCCCACCCTCACAGGGAAGAATTCCTTCCCAGTATCCCATCCAGCCCTGCCCTCTGTCCGTGGGACACCGTTCCCCTTGTCCTGTCCCTCGTGGTGCTGCAGCAGCCTTTGCACAAGCCCTGTGCCACGGGCTGTGCTAATGAAGCCAAGACTCTGCAATTCATTCATGGGCTCAGAGATGAAATCTGTGATTCACAGAGCCCTTGTGCTGTTTCTGTCCATGCTTTTATTCACTTGATTTCACTTTCTTAATCACCACAGCACAGCCTTAGAATTCATTATGCACCATCCATTCATCCTCACTTTCTACCAGATCTTTCAGCAGCTCAGGGCAGAGGCTGATTCTCGCTTAGTCAAGTTTGAGTTCAGAAGTCAGTGGCACCTTGTGCTGGCTGTGGTTAATTCCCTCACAATTCCATGGCCATACAAATGGCTTCATTAACAACATAGCATATGCTCATGTTTAGAATTGATCGACGCTGAGACATCTCCATCTTTGTTTTCTAATACTGATTGTTTGAGCAAATGAAATAACTCATGTATTTTTACTCATTTTTACTCTAATGAATTCAGGAACTTCTTAGACTCTTTTACAACAAGTATAGATTCACTCCTGAATTGATGGTTTAAATGGAAGAGTGGTATGGAAAAGAGCAGAAATTTATTTCCAATTTAAGGAATTTTATTTCTTCCCACCTCCTCAGGAAACTCAGAGCTACCTGCAGTTTCTTTCCTCTTGATTTGGCTCTTCATCTTTTGTTGAATTATTTCCCATGTTTGCTGCTACTTTCCTTTGGGGAAATACTGTTGCACAAGTAGAATGTGGAATATAATGTAAAGAGCACTGTTTCCAACAGCAGCTACCAGGCAACCCTGAAGTTCAGGATTTTTCATTCTGACACAGGTGTTTGATACTGGAAATGAAATATTTCTGCTTTGGCTCGTTTGATTTGTTCCTTTAAATAGATCAAGTGGAGTACACCAGGTGTTTGGAGCTCTAGCACAAAATAAAAGGAGAAATTAATAAGGGTTTGAATAATTTTAAAGATAGTGAGAGTGGTTTAATGGGAGAAAAATTTACTGTTTCCATTGTACAAAACCAAACAGAAACAGGCTGGTGCCAGCAGCCGAACAATGTAAAATAATGACTGGCTTTGTCTCTGTGAGGCTGTTCAAACCAAATGACTGAAATTATCCCAATGACGTGTTCCCAGTTCAAGAGATAAAAATGAATTCATGAGTATCATGCATTTCTGGCCTTCTTAACTCCACTCTCCTTTCACTTCTGGCTGCATTCTCCCCAGAATTTGGGATAGCAGTGCAGGGTTCTGGAAAGATAAATTGCTGGTGGAGGGTTTGAAAAGGATTAATTATCACCATGCCAAGCTAGAGGAGACTTTTTTCCCTTCCTTGATTTGTGATGTGGTTGCAGAGAGCAGCAGTTGCTGCTCTGGGTGAAATCTCCAAGCCCAGAGAGCTCAGCTTCCTTCTGCCCATTCTGCAGGTGGTTGCAGAGGAGTTCACATGGATTTCAGACATGTTCTACAGACTGCTGACAGAACTGTGCTAAACAGAATCACTGATATTAACACCGAGCTTCATTCTGAGCAGCTCAGACTCCCTGTCTTGTGACAAAAGGACACTTCCTTAGCATCCAAATCTTTTGTGTTTACTCTGTGTATTTTGGGAATTATGTCCACACTATCAATATGGTTAACTACAAGTCCTGGCTGAGCTGAAGTTGCTACAGTCATTCCAGATATACCATGTGGAATATTTTGCAGTAGAACAGGGGAGTTACAACAAACTTTGCCCCCCAGGGCCAGCAGTAACATTATTTGAAAAGAAAACAGAAATGATTAAACCATTATGGCCTCTGACTGTCTTTCTCACTTGGTTGACAAGATCTGTTTGGTTAGAAGGTTTGATAAATTTGGTGACTATGTTTAAATTACAAGATACGATGATAAAGTTTTCAAGAGGATATTGCTATATTTAGTAAATCTCTCTTATAAAGCACTGCTTGTGGAAGCTTTTACTCAAGCTTTCTTTAGAGCTGTAAAGACACTCCTTAGTGACTTTTATTGCTTGTCTCTATGCAGTGTTTGTTGAGCAGCTGATTATCTGATCATAGAACAGTTTCTGGTGTGCTTTGTGAAAGAATATTTTATTTTTATTTCTACTGCTTCAGCAGGACAATTTCATATTGGATGCATCTGTTCTTATTAGTCATAGCTAAAGTAGCTCTAGGGAGCCCCATAAAGCTATATAGATTCTTTAAAAACTTCAGTGACAGATATATTGCTTTATGACTCCCCACTGGGCTGATTTTTGCTATTTTCTGAAACTTATTTAGTAGAAAGTCTTTTTTAGGATTATTACTGTTAATTATTTTCCTTAAAGTAATAAGATGCTATTTTTATTTACATCATGGAAGAAGATCGGTATATACATAAAACATCATAATCTAACTTCAGTGCTATTTTGGTTGAACTAGATTAATTAGAAGCAATTATTTTGTGTATATATGCAGTGTGGATATTCCTGAAAAGTGTGTGTTTTTTTATATAAAGTCTCTTTCCTTGCTTTGAACCCAAATCAGTTTTCAAACATTGGACAGCGCCTGATTTTAGGAAGAAATGTCTAAGGAACACCCCAAACCAAGAGGGAATTGTGCTGTAATTTCAATAACTATTAGAATTTACTGGCAGTCAATATAGAGGTACAGTTAAAACATTCCAAATGTAGCATAAAACAATCCCTGAAATCCTCTGCTTCATAAGATCCTGTGACATCTCTTTCCTTTGCCTTGTCTGGGCTCTGCCCATGAAGAGTTTCCTGGGCGCAGTGAATTACGCTGCTGTGTGTCAGAGGTGCCCACGGTGCTGCTGTGGGTGAGGCTCAGAGCCTGAGGTGATGTGAGATCCAGGGAAGGGATGTGCCTGAGGGCAGGGGAGCCCTCCTCATGTGTGCCTCACATCCCTGCGGTGGGAGGTTTTACTCCAAGGATGGTTCCCCTGGCTGAGCAGCTGCTGCAGGGTGCCCCAGCGGGCACTGGAGCTGTTCCAGTGCAGCTCACAGGTGCATTAAATCTGCAAATGCTGCTGAATTCTCGGGCTGACACTCCGCTGTTACATCACACTGCATTTTGACTCTAATGTGCTTTGCCTCCAGGACCGTGCTGTAATTAACAGTATGCTGGATGTGCTGTGTGACCCCTCAGTGCTCCGTGCTCCCAGCACAAGTCCATCAATTTGCCGACTCTTTGGTCCTCACTGATACTCCACCTGTTTCTGTTTGGTTCGCTGCTTCTCCAGGGAGTGGGCAGTGGTGTCAATGTCTCTCCTCACACAGCAGCTGAAGATGCATTTGTTTCAAAGCCTGCAATCGATTTCCTGAGTTACTATTTTTGCTCAATTTGTGATAGACTTGAGGTCTCGTTCCTTATTAAGTTGTTGTAGAGCTCTCTGTGACTCTGGTTAGACTGGAATCAACACGGACAATGGGGAAATCCCACTGCTTGCCTCTCCTTTCATCCACAGCACTGTGTCTTAATGGCTTGCAAACTTTCTCAGCTGAAGTCATCTCGCCTTTGGAAGGGATTTATGTTTCTATTTCTTGCTGTATGGATTTGTCCTTTGACTTTTTCATGTAGGTTTAAAATACAATGGAAGTGCCTGAACAGTCTGTCCACAGAGATGCCAGTTACACTGAAGTAATTAAAGTCGTGCCAGTGTTTCCACTATAAAATGCATTTCTCCAAGTTTTATTACTCGGCTTCAATAGTTTGTTCTTGTAAACAAGATGTACACTCAGACAGATTGTTTTGAAATGTGTTTTAAATGTTCCTTTGCAAATTTCTTGAGCCGTAACACAACTGGGGAGAGACCTGAGCACTTGGCTGAGTTTTGGCTTTCATAAATCACAGAGAAATGTATTATTTTTCCCAGTGAAATGGTGCAACTTGTACCTAATGAGCCTCACTGCTGGTGGGGACATTAGACTTAGCATTTGCTTTTACTGTGATTTCAGGGAAATATAAAAATGAGAAACTATTACTGTTATGCACAGATTAAAAATTCTACCTAGGCCTAGGTAGCTACAGGGCATGACTGAATGTTTCATTTTTTTCTCCCTTAATTTACAACAACAAAAAAAAACCTTTACAAGACTTTATGGCACTAGAGGAGGTACAAAGGCTTGAAGGAGAAAAATAATGTCAGTAGGTTAGATGTTAAAGCCTATAGTGCTAATGATAAATATAGCCCAATTAAACTGAGCCACAAACTTTTCCAGCATGTTCTATCCTGCTTTAATGGCTGGGATTTACTGCCAGCAAACTCCATCTCCTTGAGACTGATATAAATAGAGAATAAAATGTCAAGCTTGACAAGTAGCATTTCATATCAGGCGCTGTCTTGCTCATTGTGTTCTCCAGTCACAGATTGTCCTTTAATACCAAATTGTAAACCCACCTTTTCAATCAGCTTCAAGCCAAATGTTCTCTATTATAGTGTAACAACCTCTGCAGTAAAAAAGATTTTGGCTCTGCTGAGCAAAGAATTTGCCCTGTGCATAACACTCCCCATCTCTGGATTTCCATGTTGATTTTAAATATAATTTGTCATTATGGAGATTTCTTCCTATTTCTGTTGCTCTTGGGTGCAATTATAACTTTTTGGTAATGAGAAATTATTTTCTTACTTGCAATTAAAAATGAATAGAAATAAGATCTATGTCAGTGCATAGGTTAAACCTGTCTTAAAGTTCTAGTGTAATTTAAGTGTGTGCTTACAAGGATTAGAGTTTGAAGAAAAGGGGACATCTGCAGCCTGTGTAAATACCCATAAGTGTTTGGAATTATCAGAACTCTGTAGGGGGAAATCCCCCAGTCTTTACATGATGGAAAACATGGAGAGAAATTCCATTGAAGAAATTTAATGAATTCAAATACTCATATGAAAATCAGTATTCCAATTATTGTACAAACTAAGAAGAGGCAGTGATATTCTGTTGGATATTGGAAGTAAAAGGGAGAAACCCCTAAACAGTAGGACAAAGATGCTGTTCCTCTGGGGAGTGAGAAAATGCATCAGTGAAGGGAACCCAAGGCAGACATAGTGCAGTACCTGACGTGGCTGAAAGGACAAACAGATGGATTTAGGAGTAGGATGTAGGGATGGAAGGGCAGAATATTTGCACTGGAGCAGGACTGGGTGACTCAGCTGCTGTGGAAGTTCTGTCAGTGGGAATGCAGTGGAACAGAAGGTCAGGGCACAATCCAGAAACTGCAGAGTAGAGCAAGGTGAAGAAGCTGCAAAACCTGGCTCTCCCAGAGGAAACACTCAACATAATTACCATCCCAATTTGTGTTACATAACTTCAGAGGATGAGGTCTGCATTTAATTTATGAATGGGATTTGGATGTCTTCTTCCTTCAGTCACTCACGCTGAATATGTAAGTGTGCACTCACAGTGCCCTGTACCCTCAGCTGAAATGACTGCTGGTTGTTAAAAATAAATTCAAGGACAGTTGACTTCAGTTAAAAATACAAGCAACAAAGGGGTACAGCTGTACCGGGATAGCATTTGGACTGCCATGGCCTTGATACCTGGTTGTTCATGATGTTATAAAGCTTCGTTGTAAGAAATGACTCAAATACTCCTTTTTTTTTCTTGAGCTTATTCTTATATACAGGTTTTGGATGGGAACATTTCCCGAGTGGTAAATTCTATTTTGCCTTTGTATCTTCTGTCTCTATCTCTGCCATCTTATAAAATGTTCATTATGTTGAGCCCAGAAGTGACTGAGCTGAACTTTCATGGGATGATTTGAGCTCCACAGCAAAGCCCAAGATTCAAGCACTTGCCTGAGCTCATAACTCACAGCAAAGAATCGTAACCTCTGAGGATCTGTAGTGCTCCTCTGAGTTTGCAAAGTGCTTTGAGACTTGTGGATGTAAAACATTGTGTAGATGTATTGTTTATCTGGTTTGTAAATATTGATGCCCAAAACTACTTTGGTATTTTTAGAATTAGGCTGTAGTGAATCAAAATGGTAATTTAGCAGTACCTGGGGCTGCAATTTGTGCTTCCTTTGGGGTACAAACAGAAGAGGCTCTAAAGATACTTCAACCCCATCCTGTGTATTTGTTTTGTTTCATCCTTAGTCTCTCTTCCTCTTGGGAGTTGGGACAGTGAAGTACATTTCCATGTTTCCTGAAGTAATTTGCGTAAAATCTTCTACACATGATGTCAACTATGTTTGGAACTAATGAAATAGAGTAGTAGGAAGTTCCTAATGTACTTCCCTCCTTTTTCTCGCTTTCTGTTCAGACTGGGTCAGCTCTGAGGTCAAATCAGGTTGCTCAAAACTCTGTCTTGTCTGGTATTGAGATCAACCCGTTTCGGAATGGTCAGGGGACAGAGTATGGGGGAAACGAAGATTTAATTGGGATTCATTTCTCACTGTGTTGTTCCTGTTCCAGAAGGGATCCTCCCGAATCCCCCACAAGAGGGAGTTTCAGACTTTGCTATGGGGGAACAAAGGTGGCACCAAAATGCACGAAGAGCACCGGTGCCCAAACTGTTTTCTTCAGATAATCCCACTTAAAAGGGTTTATTGCACACACATCCATTGCCCCAAATCCCAGGCTGGGCCGGCAGAGTTGTTCCCATCATTGCTCTACTTCAGCTGTGGGGTCTTGTAGGAAGAGCTGTTTCCTTGTGTCTCCAGGGCCGGTATTTAGGTGGACTATTGTCACTGACTTGTACTTGTTGTTGGTCATCTGTGCAGTATAGGTGATGGCTCTTCCTGCTGTGCAGCTGAGGAGCCTTTGGGACACGGGTGGGTGCCATTCTCTCATCCCACACTTGCTCTGTAGCCACTTGTAGGGGGCACAGTGTGAGAGGAGAGGCCTCAGTGCAGGGCTGAGGACTGTCAGCCAGCATGGGCACTGCTGAGCTTTCACCCTGGAGGCAGATGCAGCCCCCAGCTGTTGGTCAGGCGTTTTCCACCCTCTGGCCAGAGGGAATCAGTGCCAAGGCTTAGCACAGTCAGAGGGAGACACAGGGATGAATATCAGATGGGTTTGTGGCCTTGGACTGACAAGCCAAGCAAATGATGCTGATTGATACTGAAAGGCTGAGCTGTGAGGAAGCCAGGGACGGGTTTGCTCTTCACCCTTTCACTGAAACTGTTCCCCACTTCTGGGTGCTTCCAGCGTACTCAGGAAGGTCACAGACGTAAGGGCAGACTTTGAAAGTTATTCCGAGCAACTGACTATGAAAACAGGGCTGTTATTTATTCTCCTGCTAAAATTATTTGTGCACAGAGCGAGACAGAGCACAGTTGTATCACGCCAGCCACCTTCGCTGGTTCTCAGCTGCAAATTAAAGTTAAAAAATCTAGAGCAACATTTTAAGTGAATTTGAAAAACCTCTCCTCAGGATGAAAATAAGGAATAAAGGCAGAAGTCTGTCTCTACAGATCGTCTCTGAAGCACCAGACCTGAAAAGGGGCCTGTATTGGTAAAAGCTAACTGCTTTTAATCTATTGTAAGGCTGCACTCATGAAAAACCTTCTGGCTGAATGATACATTCACTTATGTTTAACCAGAAAATCCATTAGAGGCACAGAATAGATCTTCATTTCAGATTGGGTGAAAGGAAACCGAGGCCGAAACACCAAGAATATGTGGCAGTAGTTTAAAAAAGCCAAGTTAAAGGAACCAAATTAAGGAATTCAAAGAAGTATGGAATTATTCAAAGGCTAAAGGAAGGCTGTCATGAAAATGCAATATTTCTGATGACCCATACATTGTTCTGCAGTCCCTATTCATATTATCAAAGTTTTGGGAACACCACCCAGCTGGGACCTGTATAAGTTCCCATGTGTTCTTTTCCAGGGAGAAAATGCTGCCTTCTTGGACACATCAGGGGAGCAGCTCTTCCTAAGAGCCATTCTCCAGTTCCTCTCTAGAACTCCTGCATCATGAAGGGGGACTTGTGTCCTTAACACCACGAGTAGGCTGCACAGTTTGTTACAAGGAGTAGCTGTGAGCTCAGGAAGGTCTCTGTAACAAACACTTTTGTCTTCATATGGAGACAAACATAATTTCAGCTTAAGTGCCCTTTCTGCTTAAATTACTCACTTCATGTTGATTTAGGAGAATGGGTCTTACATATCAAGTGCAAATGATACTCCTTGAGTGTCATCTCGACCCTTGAGATAAAAATCATATTTCTCTTGGGTGAAAATGAGTGAAGTTTATTTCAGGTTAAGTCTCACTGTTGCTACTCTTGTTTTAGTATGAAGTTCTGCTCTGTGGGAAGGAATTGGATCCTCCTCTAAATCCATGCTCTGTGTGTTCATGCAGTGGGGTTTGTGGGCATGTTGGAAGGGAATGGCCCACCTGAACCCTTTGCTTCTGTTCTTTGGTTTCATTCAACAGCACAGCATCTTTTACTTTGTCCATCCTCTCTTTTTTATAAGGGTAAATAACTTCTCCTGTTTATTTGTAGTGCATCTATCAACAAACATAAATGCTCTAAATGCATTTTATACATTCCCATTTTAGAATAAGAAGCATAAGATCCTGTAAGTTTAGAGAAAAGCCAGCACAGATTTTGTAGTAAATCAGTTTGTGAGATTTGCCTAAAACATTCTGTAACTCTGCAGTCAGTGCAACTCAACATCTTTTCTCTTTGTTAAAGAGAAGGCTCAAATCCATTAGTTAATTCAAGCTGAATAAACTCTGTGGTGTGCCAAATACTATAAAAGGGAATATTGAATTGTTCCTTGGAAAGGCCCCTAGGATCTGTCATGTCCATTCAATATTTTTTTACTAAGATGCAGATATGCTTCTGTGTCTATGAACCATCACAATGTGAGCTTAGTTCTGTATGACCAAGTAAGAATATGAGCCTCAAGCTTGCTCAGCTGACAGCACTTGGTGAATTCAGTGATTGTGTTGTGAACTGCAAGGCCCTGAGTTCAGGTTCAGTCTGCTGGTGACACAGTTCTGTGTGTGGATTTGGGGTTGTGACCTGCTGCAGCAGCTCAGAGCAATCCATTACCCTTGGAGTTATTCATGGCACTGCCACTCCAGCTCAGTCGTGTGGCGTTTCAGAATTGCACAAAGCCCAGCTACAGGGCCTGGAGTGAAAGCAAACACGGGGTGCAGGGGGTGTGCCTGAGACCCTGGGGTGCTGGGAGGCCTCCAGAGGTGAATATTCACATTTATCTGACTGATAAGGCCCTATCATGTCATCTGTTTGTAGAACAAATCCATCTGGGCTTGCTGCTTCTCCTTTGTCCATATTCTGCTCAGCCTGAGTGAGGGCACAGGACTTTTCCTCCAAAGCAGGACAAGGAACAACAAGCAGCAGTCTCAGGGACAGAAATGCAGAGGCACATCCTGGCCTCAGCTGTTCCACTGCGAGGGAAGAGATGCTCTGCAGCTATCATGGGGAAGCACAGCTGCAGGGACACTTCACAGATATGATTTTTCCATATTTAATTTATGCTGCCTGTATTCAGATAGTGAAAGATCATCCAGGGAGACCTTTTTGCCATTGGAATAGCAATGCCTTTTCTTTCCATCTTTCTTTGTGCTTTTGGAAACTTCATGCTATTTTCTGTGACTGTGTGCTACCTTTAAATAACCCAGGTAATATTTCACAAGCATTTCAATGGACAATGGTGCTGTCAAGGACTGTGGTGCTGCTTCTCACATTATATTGCTAAGCAACATACAATACAGCAGCATGATACCTTCTGCAGTTGGTAAGGAGTCAAGCTCCAATATTCAGTAAAATTATTCTGATCTACTTTTTCGTTACACAATAATCCACTCATTCCAGCACATAAAGATTTGTATAATTAGTAACAAAATCGTACAAAAGTTAGACATTTTTAAGGTTTTTTTCTAAAATTTCAAGCATTGAATATATATACACATATATATTCATATTTTTTTCTAATTACCCCCAGAGAAATTGATCTTAGCTACTTTGAGGTTGTGTGGCTTTCACTGACTTTGTAAAGATTTGCTTTTATCAAAGTACCAGTTAAGTAAAATCTTCAACTGTGAAGCAGGTCTGTTGGCTTGCCTGCTTAGAATTACAGATGTGCTGGAATACCTCACTCAGCATGGTCCAGCTTGAGGGCAGAGAGAAGATGTCAAATATCTGTTCAGTTCAACACAAATATTTCATAACATCTGTGTGAAGTAAAGTATTTGATAAGGTGGAATCTCACTTCTCTCATGTATTCCAAACTCCTCTATTTAAAGCCAAGGTAATGTTGAATTTGAAAAGATCTGGTCACTTTGTAAATTCACACCTGACATTTCATAGTGGAGATCATTTTCGTCAGCTGATCTCATCTCTATAGAAACAGATGCATATTTTTGTTTATATTGATATTTTAAACAATTCAATAGGACCATCACTCACAATGTGAACCTCCTTTGAAGGGGTCTCTCTGAAGTATTTCAGTAGACCCTGAGAGGAGAATTGTGGCATTTGGAGGTTTAATGAAGCTTTTCCTGGGAGTTGTTTCCCACTGGCTTTCGGCAGGCATTAGCACCAGTTCCGCTGGCCCAGGGTAAGCAAAACTCTCATGTTGCTGCTATCAAGGACTGTTTCAGCATTTTACTCTCAGCATTAGCCACTGTGATAGGATCAAAGACACTTTGTATTATTCATCTTTTATCTTAAAGGCTTGGAGCATGAGGTCAAAATCAGAGTTATTGTCAGTAATGAAATCACAAACTGTGCAATATTGAGCAAGGCAGGGTCGGCAAAACCAGCGATGTGGAACAGAAATGATTTCGGTGCTTCCAGGAGGGATTGCTGGGAACAGCTGGGCTGATGTGGTGGGAGGGAAGGATTTGGAACGATGAGAGGCTGTTTCACAAGGAAAAGCCTGATCCCCATGAAGCTGGTCTCCCCTGGCTGGGTGTGGGATGTGTGGGTGGGAATGCTGCTCCTCCAACAGCCAGAATGGTGCCAGGACCTCTCCTTTCTGTGGGTGCCAACGTGCCCGCTGTGCTGGGACTGCCTGGGAGGGAGACAAGGCCTGTGTCTGGGAAACTCACTTCTTCCACATGGATCTGCGTTTCCACATCCTAATTCTAAAAAGAGAGACTGAATTTTGGGGAGCTGTATATCTCTGGAGGGGTACTTAACTCTCCAGGTGGCATATGGAAGAAAATACAGGCTTTGAGGATAATAACAGTGGGTAGGGGGTGAGACGGAGCAGCTCAGTGTGTGAGAAATGGTCTTCACTGGAACAACAGCACAGTAAACAGATTGGCTGATAATGCTGAATACCAGGCAATTTCCTTTTAAATTAGCAGATGGGAGGGAAAGGAATATAAAAGGAAGTAAGAGAAAAAAAGAAATTAATGATGAATGTTGAACGGGAACAAAATGTTGCCAAGACATCACGAGAGAATGAAGAATTGATGAAGAAAGGGAAATTAAATTGGTGCTTGATACAGGAGCTCCAAGACTTTGAAGCCCCAGCTCCAGTGTCTGAGGAGGGCTTTACAGGATCCTGGGACTGATGTGTTTTACTGACATGCCCCTTGTGGCTGCAGAATTGGACATGGGGAGGATTTTGTGCTAATAAAAACCTGCAGCAGAAGAGAAGCTCAAGAGGGGATCTCATAGTCTGTGCAGCCTGAAAGGCATTTCTGAGCATCAGGCAAAGCCAGTTTCATCTGACACTAAAATTATTCTATCAAGTGATGGGAACTGATTATAGAAATTTGTTGTATCTCCTTGTCAGAATAAGAAGGCAAACGAGGACACAGCTAAATCAGATAAAAGTAGGCTGCCAAAAAGGAGGAAAAAAAGTACTTTTAATCCATTGTAATAATTTCAGTTAGAACAAAGCTAGAAGATTGGAGAGTCTGGGGATGCTCATATTGCCTAGGGAGAGGTGGACACACACGTCTGAACAGACAGCATCAGCAGCTGAGTCTAAAGCAGTTACACACTGCAGCAAGCCAGACTTGGTACAGAAAATGAATTAGTTGATGAAGAAGATGAAACACCTTACTGGAGTTTCTAGAGGAGATGAGATATACAGGAAGATCAGTCACAAAACCCAGCATGTTCCACCAGGAAAGGGGGTCTAGAATGAGTGGGTAAAGTAAGCAGAGACAGAATGCCTCGATGTGGAAATCCAACTGTATCAATCAGCCACGTGCACAGAGAGAGGAACTTGTGTCTTTAATTTGGGTTTTAGTACACTAAAATGTTTTTCTTTCATTTCTTGTCTTTGTAGCTGTATTGCCTAAAATGCTGTAAGGAAATGTTAATTAGGTTTGACCTTCATCTGTGCTGAGCTAAGAAGCATTTCAGGGTAACTGGGTGAAGCATCCCTCACCTGCGGGCTGATCTATGGTGGAAGGATGAATCAAGAGGGTGGGACTCCTGAATAACTGTTTTAGATTCCCAAAATACTCTGTAGGAAAGACAAAGGATAAGCCTCATATGGACTAACTAAAGAAATATCATACAAGTCAGGAAAGGAAGTGTGAGATAGATGATTGGTTAGTCAGGATTTTTTGTTCATCAGCATAATGAATAGCAGGTCTGAACCTCCCAAGGATGCCAAGATGAGCATTTATTTTCTGTCTTTTCACCTTATGTTTCCTCTTCCTGTTGATTTCAGTGAAGTTTTGCATTTGCTAGCCAAGTCTGAAATGAGATTGCTGGAAGTGTTTTACACCCACACCAATATCTCAACAATTCTATGGAAACTGAGTTAAAACTGGTTTCTCTGTCAGGTGTTTCGATCTGTTTCTGAGGGCTTGTCTCAGGCAGAGCTAACTGAGTAAGAACAGAGACTGTGTTCTCATACTTTTATTCTGCCTAAAGCAAGGGAGAATATTGAAAAAGTGAATGTGAACCCAGAAGTTACTGGACGACAAAAAGAAAGACTGACAGTAATATCCCAAAAAGAGACATTATAAGCTTTTTTTTTCAAACCAGAAACAGATTAGAAACCCTAAGAAAGAATAAGCCATCATTTATCTTCAGTATAACTTTCCAAGTGACAGCAACAAACAAAAGTTAGCTCAAAATCTTTACATTTTGCTTCACATAACACAGAAACCCATATGGAGTAATTTAGCCTCAAAAAGCCAGTGAAATGAAGGGGCTGCTTGATCTGGAAGGACAACAATTAGCTGAATCCCTAAACTGAAAGGGAGAGAAGGAGAGAAAGACAGGAAACAATAAATGAAGAAAAAGGAGCAGGCTCAGAGCAGACAAACTGACAGCCTTTGAGGGCTCACACTATGTTTTAATGCAGCAGCTTTGTTCACGTGCCTAAACACTATCTGGATTTTTTTCTTCTTTCTAAGTTCCATGTATTTCTGAGAGAACTTGCAAATGGAAAGGAGTCCAGCATTTCTATACTGTAACTATGGAGGTATGGAATAATCTACTGCTCTGTGGACATCAAGATTTCAGAGGATCTGAATGTCAGTTTTTCCCTCATTTACACTGAGTATGACACTGGCCATACCTGGGAGAGGGAAGAAAAGGTGACATTCAATATACAAAAAGATTTATAAATGCTATACCAGGGCTACTTTTCCAGCAGACATTATTGAGGATTTAGTAGTTTATTTGGATTATATTTCTTTTAGCCTAAACCTTCACAGACACGTCAGGTAGAATTTCTTTCCATGTTTCAAGAGTCTGCATGTGATTTCCCCCATGCTGCTGTCATTAAGATCCCTTCAGAGCTTCAGTCACTATGAATTTAGCTTGGTGCAAGAAGGATGAGTAAATTTCCATTTAGTCTACACCTGTAAGCTACTGATCCAATGTTTGGATATCCTTGGGATCCTGGTTAAGTATCCAAATGTTTATATGAATTTCCTTTTCTATGGGTACTTTCATGGGAGTTTTTATTAATGATACATTGATGTTACACCTGTTGCTGCTGTATCTCATTTCCATAACGAGGCAGCAAAGCGAAATGCGCTGTCCAAGGCTGTCCATCCACACACGGATCCCAGGGCATCCGGAACGTGAACAAAGCTTTGCAGAGTTTTTCAAAAGGGCTGAGAAAACAGCAAATGCTTCTTGTTCCTGTTTCTAGGAGACAACTGCAGGAACATGGTGAGGAATCCATAGAGTCAGCTCAGATGGAATCTCAGCAGACAGCTCGGTAAATTGGGCACAGAACTCTGGGTGTTGCAGACCTTTTGTTGTTCCTGCCCAGGAGTCAGTTTAGTTTTATTTTCCTCCATTAAACTGCCAGTAGGGTTTTACTAAAGAAGCCCAAAGACACTTTCCTCAGTCTGAGGTTTACAGTAGCAGGAGGTGGTGTTATGTTCTAGTGACCCTTAAATAATGAACTGATGTTATTATCAATTTTTGGTCTTTAAAATATTGACTACATTTGATTGTTGGCATTTTTCACAGTAGGATATTTAATGTGTGCTTCTTTCATAGCAGTAGCTGTATTTTCTATAATTACTATGGAGTCTGTAACTCTGAAGCATTTTGTTGTTTTCTTTTCTTTAGACTTTTGTTTGTTAATGATTACAAGATTTAGTAGTTTGTGGCAGAGATTTAAATAGAGATAAAAGGCTCAGTCTGTTCAGCAAAAGGCTTCTGAATGCAAAGGGGGTTCAGGAAGGGCTGTGTTTTGGGCACATACCAGATACAGAACTGCTCTTCCACCAGAGACCATGCTGATACACCAAACTCCTAACAGTTCACAGCACAGAGAGCACTGAGGGAAGGTGTGACAGGAGCCAGTCCTTGCACTGATATCCTGGGGAATGTCTTTCACATTGCCTTTTTCTCCAACACTGATCTTGCAGCTTTTCACACTCCATTTAATCATTACACCTTTTTTTTTTGCACATGCTTTTTCTCTGTGGTGGAGCTTTGCTGAGTTCTGGATGAAAAGTTACCACCTCAGATGTGTGATTAGAGCATCACCTTCTTCTGAAAATTAAGATAAAAGCCTGCTGACTTAATAGCAGGAGCATTTGCACAGACAGAATCTTCATAGCTGGGGCTGCTCTGCAAATGGGGCCTCCTGAAGATCCCAGCAATATTTAACTTCTCTAAGTGAAATTCTTCCCCCCCAGTATGAAGTAACCAAGGCTGCATCATTTCCATTTGTGTCTGTGACATATTCAAGCACATTTCTAAGAGCTGTAGTTCAGCTCAAGCAGCAAAGCAGCACAAAAGGGCTTTGGCATGAACTTCTGGAGTCAGATGATCCCTGCACTTGCTGTCCAGGGCAAGATAAGCTGCATCTCAATGGGAACAGCCCCAGCCATGAGCAGTGACTTTGAAAACGTGCCAGGTAAAGCCAAAGAAACTGAAGCTGGTTACTGGGTATGAATTGTTATTCAGCCCTCACAAAAGAGGAGGCTTTGACAACACCCCCGGTAACCTTGGCAAAGGGTTTTGTTAAGCAGGTCTGTGCCTGGCTGGCTTTTCAACCCGCAGGCATTGATTGCTCCCTCCTACATGGGAATTTGTGTTCTGGGAAGGGCTGGGTGGTGGCAGCAGCTGGGGCACCACGCTGGGCCTTTGCCCCCTCCCAGCAGCCGCCTCCAGCCGCCGCCAGGGAACGGAGCCCGCTCTGCTCCCGGGGAAAGGCAGCTGGAGCTGCCCTCACTCCTTCCTGCACAGCCAGCTCAGGGGCTCTCATGGCTCCTTGTGGAGTCACAGAATCCCGGAGTCATTGAGGGTGGAAAAGACCTTTAAATCAACAAGTCCAAATTTGGTTTCTCCCATAGTGGGACACTACTGAGGAGGATGAGTTATCTTCTGGATGAATGGAATAGTATTTTAAAGAATGGAGTGTTGTTCTCACAGCGTCTCTCGGCTGCACTTGTTCATACAATATTTCTACTTACTTTTTCCTATAGCTCTTTAGGCACCTGGTAGAACAGAAAACAGGCTTTTTATAGACTCTGCTGGCTGTGTTCTATTGCTACTATACATGAAGTGGGGAAACCTGGTCCAAACAGACCTACAAAGGAAACCCTTTCCTCTGAAATAAATTCAAGAGCAGTTATATCACTGCATTACACTGCAAACTTAAGACTGTATTGCTTAATCTGGAAATAAACAATTACTTCGTGATAGAGATTCAGTGCTGATCTCTGAAGAGAGATGAGGTGATTTCTCCCAAGCGTTACAGCAAACCAGAAGCAAGGGTCATCTTTCTTGTTTACAATTTCATGTTACGGTGTAAAATAAATGCCAATGTGAGTGATGATTCCATCTGTTAGGAAAAGACATAGGAGGTAGGAAGTAGCAGCTCCCAATTCCTCCAGTGTAGTCTGACATATTGAGCACGACTGGAGCCTGGGACATAAAAGATGCTGAAGCAAACATCATGCAGCCATTAGGCAATTAGAGAGAAGTTCTTTTTCTGTCTCCAAACCAGCTATTGAGGGGAATGCAGAGATGCTCTGATTAGACAGTAACAGAAGACATTTAATTTCCATTTCCATCCAACAATTTCTAAATTCCTTCCTTGAAGAGTCAGCTTTCCAAAGCTCTCCATTTTGTGTTCCACTTAACCTCATGGGTATTGCAGGGAACATGCTCGCTGGACTTCTCTTTCCACGCTCATTAGTTCAGTGCGCTTGGCTCATTTCCTAGGATTTGGTCTAGCACAGCCTCTGACCATCCAGCCATTTGTCTGAAAATCATTTCCCTCTTCACTTCTGCAGTTTTCCTTTCAGTGTCTGAGCAATTAAAATCCCGAGTGATCAAAGCCCTGGTCTTCCAACTGTCCCTTGTTTTTCACAGTCATGGCATAAGCTCCTTTGCCTCGCTGCATGAGCTGAGCTCAAACAATGAAGGTATGACAATTGCTCAATTGTTAGGAATTGTGAAGAGTCTTAGCCAAAATATTGACATCATTTTGACTTAGACATAAGAATTAATTTTTACTAGGTCTGTAACTAGAGATTAGCAAATCATTTGGATGTCATTAAAATCAAATTGGTTGTCACAAAAAAATCATTGAGGTCTAAATAACTATTACTTTTCACTTTCCTATCTTGATTTCTTGGTCTTAGCTATTCTGTAGCATTCCTGAATTATTTCTGACTCTCCACAAGGAAAGACTTCACAGGTGTTTATTCTTTTCTGGCTCTAAACTGTCTCTATTATATATATGCAGCATCTGTTTCATGGCAGAATACAAATTGTTTCTCTGTCTATAATTTGTCTTGACTCAGACATTCCTTGCAGAAGTATGGGTTCCTTTACGTCGACAGTCCTGATTCTCCAGGCATTTTTAGTCCCTTGTGATCGAGGAGTCGGTGAGTCACAGCCTGTGTTTGTATATCCCCACATCCTGGGGTGCAGAACAGGCAGATGATACCTGCTCAGGCCTCCTCACCCCCAAAGGTCTCCAGATCCTTTCCATGCCCATTTCTGACAGCCTGGAGGGATGCAATGTGCCAGTCAGAAGTTAAGACTTCTTTTTCCATCAGGCACTGCTCCTGGCCCGTGGACATGACCCAGAGCAGGTGGAGCACTGCTGACAGGCTGTGCCTGTGCCTGCAGTCACCGAGTAGGTGTTTTTGTGGGGAAGGTGGAAAGAGGGAGGTTTTTTTGTTTTGTCAGCGAGTGGGAGAAGTATTGAAGTTGTAAAGAACATCGGGAGCGTAGGGTGCGAGGGGGGAGAATGGAGGGTTTGCAGCACTGTAATTTCCCCCAGGGCAGAGATCTCAGAACAGTATTTAACAGGCTACAGACTGTGCAATACTTAAAACAAATAGATGGAAATGAGTCTTTCTTCTATTAATACGGCCTAGCCCTCAGGAGCAGTGCTAAAATGGGTTTGCAAGGCACAATTACCGCAGAGTCCTGTCAGGCTGCTGTTAATTCCTCCAGGCAGAGCTCCGTGTTTTGCTGCCTTCAGCCAGCCATTCGTTTGTCCGCCCACAGCCCGGAGCCCCCGGCGGCAGCGGCAGCTCCAGAGCCGCTTCCCTGGCTCCGGGAAGGGGGAGCGGTACCCGGGGCCCGAAACAGCATCCCCGGCCTGCCTCGGTGCTCTGGCACCAGCCACGGCAACCCCAGCATGCACTCAGGCTGCTCTAGGTGCTGTGGGCGAGCCTTGCCTTGGATTCGGTGAAAAGCAAGGTATGTCTTAATGCCTTAGCTGGAGTGTGGAGGAAAGAGTTGGAACTGTGGGTTCAAGGTAAAATTGATCCTGAAAGCTAGATTTGAATAATTCTTTCAGGATTGTTGTAACAACAATATGAATCTACCTTTTGGAGGCACAGCTTGGTTTAGAGTTGCACTTTGATATATTTTTCTGTTATTTTGTGGACTTGTCTTCAGAGAAAATGAAATTTTCATTTCTCAGCCAGGTGGTGGAGTCTTCTTCCTCAGCCCTTGTGTAGCATTTATCCAAAAAGTTCAAAGCCTGTAAAGCTGGGAGGTTTCAGCTCCTTTCCTGTGGCATAAGATATATTTCAATGTCACTATCACAGAAGACTGAGGCACAGGGAGCAGTTGTGAATGACGAGAGGTCTCGAGGAGGTAGCAGCAGACCCAAGGAGCGGAGTGAAGGTGACCTGCCTTGCAGCGCTGCGATCTGGCTGTCAGCTGATACGGGCTCTGTGGAGGCTCTGGTGTCACTTACCATCCGAGTCCAGCCAAGCTGGGGCTCGTCCTTCAGCTCCTTTGCAGGAGCCTTTCCAACACCAGCCTAGCAGCAGCCCTGCCTTGGCAGAGCTGGGAAATGCAGGACAAAGTCCCCAGCCAAAGGCTGCTGCTGCAGCAGGTTCTGAGTGCCCGGCACAGAGTCCCGGAGCTGCTGCCCAGCCAGGCCCGGGCTGGGCTATTCATTCTGCAAACAGCTCCTTCCTCTCCATGCCAGCCCCAGGGACACAGGGGAATGGCAGAGTTTATTATAAACCGAGTGGAGGAACAGACTATTGCTGGAGGAGATCCAGGGTTATAAAAGATTGGCGCGGGGAGGGGGAGGAGGAGGGAACAGCACTTAATTTGTGTTTGTGCATGAGGGGGTGCAGACTGTTGGTTTCAGCGAGGCATTCCCCAAACCCTCAGGACCTCTGCCTGGTTTTGGTGGGATTTTGTGCAGTGCATCCCGTGCTGTGTCAAAGCCCACTTACTTTTTATTGTATCAATCATCCTCTTTATGCAGCACCAGGACTCGGAGAACGCTTGCAGGTCCTGTTCTGAATGAGCTGCGCTTGCTGCCAGCTCAGCCTAGTTACTGCTGTAACTTAGTCTGGGGGATGGGAGAAAAAGGTTGCTGCTACTTTAAATATAATGCATTAAGAGGATGCTGGAAAAAGGCCTGCATGCTGTAATACCCAGCCATCGAGTGGGAAAAGGAGCCAGATGTAATACAAAAGAAGAAACACAGCCTCTTATGGATGCTGCACTAATTCATAAATCAGGTGAATCAGCTTAGGCAACTGCTGTGTTTTTATGCCTCTGCTGCATGGAGAACTGCATGTTGGATGCTTTTATTTGAAGTAATGGAACCAGATAATCCTTTGGACCAGGACAACTCCAATGGTAAGAAGTAGGAAACATAGAAGAGAAAGGGAAAAAAAGGATAATGAGAGTGTCTGAGTTACCCATCCTGCTAAAGGCACAGGGGTAGGCATGTGTTTGTACTGTCTGCTGCATGGATAAGTGGAAATGAATGTGGGAATGTGCTTCACAAGAGCTTAGAAATCCCTCTGTTTACAGGATCTGGAGACAAACATGTAGTAGCCTAATACATTGAGATATTTATTCTACTGGAAGGAGCAGGAAGCAGGCAGAATTAACCTGTCTCCTGAGCAGTCTGTGCAGAGGGAAGAGGGACCTGTTCATTCCACCTTTTTCAGCTTGGGGGGCTTTTTGGCACTGAGAAAAGAATGGAACTTTGTTCTGTATGTGCTGTTGGATGTAGCATTTAGGAACAGATTCTTTATCTGCAGAAAGCTTTCCTACAGGCAGATGCATGAGTAATTTACTTAGGAGGATATATTTAGCCAAGGACCACATAAATTCACCCTGGAATTAAAGTCCATGGTTAAAAACGTAGCTATTCCATGGATTTATAGCATTCCACATGCTGATGTTCTGCTATCCAGTCTGTTGGAAAGCACACAAAAAAGCATAAATTGAGGGGAAAAGTTGTTAGCAAGTCTTATTTCTCTGTTAGTGGAGAGAATTGGCTGCATTGAGGACAACAAAGTATTTGTGTTTATGAAAACAATTTCAGATGGTGATTTTTGGAATAAATTGATTCTCAGCTGTTTAATATGCATTTGGTATATTCTGAATACAGCTTGAAATCCACTAAATATTCCACTTCCTACACAAATATTGTTCAGGAAGTAGTTATGGATTTCCCACAGCATATTCTCTGCTGATAAACAGAGCTTCAAGTCTGACACAACTGCAGTGTTAATATCACAGAGACCTAAAACTGTGTGGAAAGAATGTGGTTAAGGGAATGAAGTAACATTTAAACTATGTGAACAGTTGACTGGGTAGATGTAAGTGGGCAGCACTGCTTTACTTGGGGCTCTGTGCCCTGCTGAAATAGAATTTAAAATAATCAAGGACAGATTTCAGTGGTGTTTCAAATGATGATATTTGCATGAAAATATTAAGAGGGGAGTCTCACACTTCTTATTTCTCTTTTCTATTCTATTTCACATGTAGTTATATTAATTCCTCTCTAGAAGAACAGCATCTACCTCCTCTTAGATCACTGTGACACAGAGTTAAATCTCATTTTCTTTACAGCAGGAAGTTTTAGGATTTTCAGGGAAGTGCATGCATAGTTTGAACTGATATTAACAAATATGTAAGCAGGTGTTCTTGTCCATCCCAATGTTAGACTCTGGCCTTTAGGAGTCACAGAGAGTGTCTGGGTTCTGAGGGAAAAATAAGTTTAACTTTATTTTCTTTAACATGTTAAATTCCTCACTGAATTTAGAATGCAGAATTTAAGATATATAGGTTCTCATTCTTCTCTTACAGGCATCTAAAGTATTTTCTGTCACATTGTGTAGAAACTTCGTTTTCCTACAAAATATTTGAATAAGTCGGCAAACACTGGGAAGGTTCATAAGCTGGGAAATGAGAGATAAGCAAGCACTGCTGGTACCAAGGATATGGGAAAAAACTTCACTGCTTCCCCTTCCTAACTGTGTAAATCCCCATCTTCCTTTCAGTTTGTTTAAATTACTTTTATTCAGACTATCTCACTGTAAGCAAATGGGTTGAACCATTTATTGATCAGAAGGTCAATTCCTCCCCTGTGCTGGTGCTGGAGCTGTGGCACTGCAGGGCTGAGGGACTCAGCTGCTGTTCTGAGATTCCAGGCATTATTTTGCATGAATTCAGTAAACAGAAAGTTCTCAGGAATCAGCCAGCAGAGTTCTGTTCAGGAAGATTTGCCCCCTGAGAACGTTTCCTTGTTCTGGAAGCAGCTCCTGGGTCCCTTGGCTATCCAGCAGCTCTGGATGTGCTGGGAACTGCTGTGTTTGTCCAAGGGGGCTGCTCATGTGACAAGTCTTAATGCCCTGGGGAGTGACCATGACTTAAAACTCCCGTGCTTGCTGTAAAAGTGCCTTTTTATCGTCAAGAATGCCAAATCAAATCCCCTTTTCTGCCAGCAAAATGAAGTCCATTCTTTAATTTTTGCTCTACCTGACAGTCACGTGTGTTAACCATCTACCTTAAAATTCAGCCTCGGTTCCTTCTGTGTTGCTTATTGCCAGCACAATCAAGAGATGATTAATGACAGAAAAAGCTGTTCTGAAGAATTTGTGGCAATAATGTACTTGAGAGTTGCTTTTTTTTGCCTCCTGCAGCCCTTCCATTTGCTTACTAACATGCATGAATTCAGCTCACAGGACGTTGGTGGAATATTCAAGACAGGGAAGCTGTGTCTCATTTCTTAGCACAGTTTTTTTTTTCCTAATCAAATTAAGTTGCTAGCTTTTCATGGAGATGCCTCATAGATTTATTATTGCTTGTAGCTGGAGCAGGGAATCACCACTCATTTATGTGGGGGCCTGAAATGAGATTTAAGCTGTGTTGGTTGCTTTGACATAACAGCCCCTGGAATAAAACCCGTGGGTTTTGCATCACCTGCGGGAGCTGTGGTTACTGGATTTTTCTCTGTGATTCTCCAGGGAGCTGCAGTGCTTGACTGCCTTGAACACAGCCTGACAGGCTGCTCTTCATTTGGAGATTTGTTCAGGGAGTTCTGTAACTTTTCTCTACACAGGATGAAGGCTCACAGAAACTTACAGGTTCTCTTATGGATTTTAAAAATCATTAAAGCAACCCCCACGTTATTTTCTCCTTCTCCCCCACCCATTCTTTTCTTTCCATTCTCTGGAATGCAGGCGTGTAGAGAAAGATTATTGTCATTTTGTGGTGTCTTACAGCTCTGACTTTTTGAAGAGTTCTTTTTAATGTAGTGGTATGGATTTACTTCTTTAAAAAAAAAAAAAAATATTGGAAGAAACTTGCTGAAGAATGTGCTGATTCCGAAACCATAACCCTAAATTACCCATTTCGGAGGGATGACATATCAGAGCTATGGATTTCTCTTTTGTACCATAGCCACTTGCTGCTCCACAAATAAAAGACAGCTCAGCAGCTTTCTGCAAGCTGCTAGAAGATTTATAAGATGTTTTATTTGTGTGCAAACTCTTGAGTACAAAATATCTATGAATTATGTATTCTTTGTGTCTTCTAATTGCTCAGATCTCAGTTTGTACAGCTCTTGTCAGCACTGGAACCACCTCTGAGTTTATTCTTTTCTGTGTCCCGACAATATTTCTTTGTGATTTGGTTGTTAATCCTTAAAGAGCGCAAGATTTTTATTTGACTTTTTGAACAACCTTGTAGACCAGATCCTAACTACTGGCTTTAGTGGAATTATATTCCCTACACAATAGGTGTGAATCACAGATGCCGATTTTGTGCCACAAAGAAATAAAATTAAACCATTGTGCTTTAATAACACAATAATTACAGCATACTTTTTTCAGTCTCTGACGTACACATTGAACCAGGTGAATTACTTGGATGGCAGCCAGGCTTGAACTTTGTCTGCTGTGGGTAATTGAGATTCTTCAGGCACTGTTTGAGGGCAGTAATGACATCCTGGCCTCAATGACACCTTGGTGTGCATTAAAAATCACACCTGACAGAGAGGAAAACAGAAGCAGGGCTGGGAACACAGACTTTTTTTGTAGGTTATGTGTGGTAGCAGAGATGAGTGGGAAAGCTCCAGAGGAATGGGAGATCAAGGATTCAGCAGATTACTGCACAATGATTTGTAGATGCATTCTGCAATTTCCAGGTTGGAAATTGAGCTGGGGACAACCGTTGCATGCAGTGGCTTCCTCTCAGTCCCTGCTGAAATCAGTAGGAGGGCAAGAGATGAGCATCCCTCTGGATTATGGGCATTTAACAAGGGAGAACCATCCAGATGGAATCCTGAAGCAACATTCAACACACGGAATGTAACCATCCATACTTGGAGGTGCTGGAAACAGTCACAGTCAGCTCTTGGTTCCTTGGAATTAAAGAAAGGGATCTTTTCATAGTCAGGCAAATTCAAGGCCTCTTTATATTCCTCCTAAAAGAGAGGAACTTCAGAGCGTTGTGAGGGATCCTCCCAGATCCATCTCTTCCACACAGCACTGCCAGTCTCCCTCAGAATGTTCTACATCAGCCATAGCTGGCAGGAGAATTCAGCATTCACTGGATTCAGCATTCACTGGATGGTATGGAAGAGTGCACAGGCAAGGGATTTCCTGGGAGCAGAGATGAGGAGGAGTTCCAAGCATACTTTTGATGTATTGAGGTGTTTATAAGTGAGAAGCTTTTAAATTAATGAATTAATGATACTCAGCTGAAAGGAGCTGGAGGAGCCCAGAAGGAAGTGTCCCTTGTTAATGAGATCTGAGCCCCACATTTGACCCAGTGGCGTTTCTGAGCCCTTCAGTCAAGGGTTGTTGGGATTCCAAGGATGAAACTCAGCTGTTGGCCAGGAGCCTCCTCTTCTGGTGCTGCCCAGAGAGCTGGATGGGTGCTGATGCCTCCCATCCCTGGCTAACAAATCCCCCCTAGGGAATGGATGTACAGAATAAAGACTGCTTACCCTGAGCCAGTGCTCTTTATGACATCTAAAAGGGGCATTTGCCTGCGAGGTTCCGTGGGGCATACACGGGGTTATCCCAGCACTTGGAGCATTATGGGGATCATGTTTGGATTTAGATGTGCTTCCTCTCCGGCATCTCCAAGGAGCCAGCACATGGCAAAGCTGTAATTGCAGAGCATTCCTCCTGCTGGTAGAGGCTCAGACCCAGCATATGCCTTGCTCAGTGAGTCAGTTGTCAAAATGATTTTGGCTGCTATGGAGCTTAGTGCAGGGATCAGAAAATACCTGCCAAAATGAGGCTTCAGAAAATGTTTGTTTTCCTAGCAGATCTAGAAATGACTCTAGTTTTGTTTTACACCTTTAAATACTTCTCTAGCTGCAGCTGGAGGTTGGTGGACAGCTGTGGCAGATGTTATAACATGAGCCCTTGTTCTTTGTGCTGGAGCTGCTTGTGTGGGTTTGTTTGCTTAGCCTTGGGTGGGCAGGGCCTGGCCTGGAGCAAAAGGATGCCTCTGGATGTGGGTCCTGCTCTGAGTCCTAGGGAAAAACCCTGATAACTGGTGTTTTGAAAATATGAAAGTAAAATGCAAATAGCATTCTCTTATTTGGTCCAGAATGAAGGAAAAGAAAAAAAGACAAAAATAGTAGAAGTTAGTCCAGAGTTCACAAAATTTTATTGTCTCTCGGACTGGCCCTGTGTTTGCAGAAGTGCTGTTAAGAGTCTTTCTCCTGGCAGGGAGAATATCCCTGAAGAGTTTTTCACAGTCCATGTGTCAGACAGGAATGCAAAGGATCCATTTACAGCCAGAGACAAAGATCTGAAATGTCCGGGGGGACCTGGGGGAATGTTGCTCACCCCAAATAATTTCAGCGATGTAAGTGATCCCACTGGCCCGACTGCAGCCTGTGTGCAGCTTTGCAGGGTTCAGCCCTGAGCAGCAGCAATAAAAGCAGGGTCTGTGCTGGGGCAGGAGCAGCAAGCACAGCACAACCTCCTCACAATCGCTTCTGGACAGAGCTGGAGAGAATTGCACTCCTGTGCAAACAGGAGAGCACCGCGGTATTCCAGGGAGAGCCCGGGCACTGTGCGTGTTTCCATGAGGAACTGGCTTTGTTCAGCACGTCAGCCTTTATTATTGGGCTGCAGCTGTCAGAAAAGCCAGGCTTTGAGCTGAGGAGTTGGATTTAGAGGTGCCCTCTGCATGGGATGGTCTGGAAGCTGCACAGAGCAGTTGGAAGTAGTTTCCAGTTCAGTTTGGCCAGTTTGTGGATGATGGTTTTACTTTCCCTGAAAGTTGGTAGTCAGTTTTATTTCATACATTCTTAGAGATATTTGTTTTATTGTAATTTAAAGTTTCCTGGTAAACTTCAGACAAAACTAGAGGATGTATTTATCTATTTCATGTCATTTGCAACAGGGTCTGTAAAGGCCTGACTTTACAGACTTAGAAATACATATTAGAATCTTAGAAATACATATTTGATGTATTCAGCAGAGGACGGCATGAGGGGTTTGTCTGAGTTGTCTGGAAGAGCACACACACAGTTCATCCTTTGTTTTGACCCTTACAAATGATTGTTGTTTTTAAGACTGGAAAAAAAAATAAAAAAGAAGATTTAATTCTTGTGACTTAACCCAAGATGAAGCTGATCAGACAAATCCAAGGCACAGAAAAAGTAATCAGCATTTAGGACTTAGGGAAAAAAGCAGGTGCATTCAAGTTGAACGCAGTGCTGAGCACACAGGGCTGCTGACCCGCCTGCCTGTGCCTCTGCCGAGGAGAGAGGCAGGTTTTATTTTCCCTGCTTATTCATTTTCTGAGTCATTCATCTTGTGCTGTAGCTATTGAAAACTGTAACAGAGTCTGGGAAGCACTTGGCTTTTGAGTGCTGCCTCCTGATTGGGCTGGGGAATGCTGCTGTTGGGGAATAATGTGTGAATACCATCTGCTCCGAGGAGCCGGAGGATTCTGCTGGAGAGGCACCTTCAGCCGGGACTGCAGCAAGGGGAGCCCGCCTGCCTTCCCTCTTTCTTCTCCGAACTTCTACTTGGCACTGGATTGCCTTTCTGCTTCCCTGGGGAACTTTTTTTGTGCTTTGCCCGAGGACTGAGTTGCTTCTCCTGTGGGTTTTGGGGGTGTTTTTCCTTATTTTTTTTCTCTGTGTGGGATTTCTTCTGAGGTTCAGCATGCACACCAAGCCGGGGAGTAAATCAGGGAGTTTTACAGCTGTTTATTGCAGCACGAGAGTTAACGTGGAATGTCTGAGTTGCTTTGAGAAACTACTTCCAAAAATTTGACCTGCTTGTAAAAAGGTAAGCAGGGAAAGACTTTGGAATTTCGGGACTGACTATTTACTTGCAGGGGGTTTGGTTTTTAGGAATGAATATGTCTCATTTGCAATGTACAGTTGCCTTCTAGTACTGCCTGGGATCAAAGACTGGGGTTTGTCTCTGCATTTCTTTAATGAGCAGAGTTGGAACAACGATTGTCTCATTCTCTTTTGTGTAGCAATTGTTTTGCAATAGGTCTTAACCCAAACTTCCTGCAGTGTGTGATTGTAATTCAGAACAGCAGTTCTTTTTTGGGTTTGTGCAGTTCTTGCACAAACCCCTTTTTGGGTTTTTATACAGAGAACTCTCAGGTCTCATGTTCTTGCTTAGGCAAATCTCTTTTTCTATTATCTCAGACCAAGCAGTTAGTTTTCAGCAGTCTGTATTTCCTCTTGCAGGGGACAAGATGTAGTTTGTGAGCCTGTTAAATCCTGCCCACTAATGACCTGCAGAGAGAACCGGGGCCATTCCTTCACCTCAGGACAGCAGAGCTGACAGCACAGCCTGGGGCCACCACTCTCTCCCTGTTAGCACATCCTGAACTCTCGCATCTGACCTCTAAAATATGGCTGTAAATTTTCTTTCTGCAGGTTCTGTTCCAGTCAGAGTCTTCTATGTACACAAGGCAAAGTTAGCAAAGAGAGGGCAAGAAATATTAATGGTTTGTAAAACTCTGTCCCTCCTCACAGTGAACCACATTATTCATTTTACTGTGGTCTGTTCAAGGGGGAAATATGCAAAAAATTGTTCTAAGACTTTGCTGAAGACTCATTGTAATTTATTTTTTTCTTCTTTTGTGTTGATGTATTAATGGTAACTGTGCAGCAAGTGTGTGAGTTGTATGTACTGATATGTACTGCCAGGCAAATGCTCAGTACCTGTAATTAAGGGAACAGTAGATTTATGTAACTGATGCTTGATCTGACCTAAACTTTTCATATCCAATCACCTTCAGATAAGCAGGAGAAGGTGGTGCTCCTACTGTGCTTCCTTACACCCCGGCTGTGGAGCGAATGCTCCAGAGTACAGCCAGGAGCTGTTGCACTGACAGTGAGGCATCTTTTCACTTAGTCACTCCTGGCTCTCTGCCAGATCATCAAAAGCAGCTCCTTTAATGAAGAAAAAACTCACTTTGCTGTAATTAGGAAAATTGTGGCAAGTTACAGAAGGAATTGGGAGTTGAGCTTTGATGATCCTTGTGGGTCCCTTCCAATTCAGGATATTCCATGATTCTGTGAAGGAATGCCTGGATCACACCAAGCTGCAGCACCAGGACAACCCATCAGCTGGAGGGCACTGTGCTTGCTGGGGACATGGGATATGGGGTTAAGGTCTCACAGTGCCACATGTGCCACTCCTGTTATGGATGCTCAGAAATCTTTGAGAGGTCTTGGGTGCACCAGTCCATGGGGGGTTTTCCAGTAAAATCACATTCTGCGGACAGAAAAGCTATTTCTCGTTAATAACAACAACAAATGCTCACTTAGGTCTTTTTTGCTGGAGTTATATTGTCAGTCATAGATTTCCCAGCCTGTCATTGGGCTATTGAGTGGTGATTAAAATGAGGAGTGAAATCCTGACCTCTGAACTCCAGAGGATCTCTTCCATTCCAGACCTGGCTCCAGAAGGTCTCTCAGCCACTGGCAGGGTGACCAGCAGAATATGGGATGTGCAACCAGAGCTCTGTAGTCCCGTGGGATGTCCATATGCATGCTCAGATCAAACACCAGCTGGTTGGAAAAGTGTGTTTATTTTTTGCTTTTCATACTTCATCCAACAGCAGTTCCTTGGTTCACTGGCCTGTCTGTGATAAATATTTTTGCAAGGGTAGAGTTTCCTGGTTATAACCCCTCTGCAGAGGGTTCCTGCTGGATCCCTCCCAAACCCCTCCACAACTTAGCACTGGTCAATATTTCCTTTTAATGGCATCCTGTGTAGCTGCAAAGCACTTTTTGTTTGCTTGCCTGTGGCTGATGTGCTGCTCTGATGATCAGCACAGCAATGCTCCAGTGTTTCTCCCTCTCTAATCCAGATCATTTCATGCCAGCTTAAATGTGCTGCTTTTATCCTCTTCCTCTGAAGGGGAGCTGAGTTAGAAGTGCCTTGTCCAGAGTCACACACAGGCAGTTTTTCTCATGGTATTGCAGTGGCACAGCATCTCCTGTGTTCCCCATTAGTCCTTTGCCATTCTTCTTGCTCCACAGTCTTCCTCCTTGGCCATTTCCCTTTCTTTGTTCTTCTTCCCAATTATAAATTGCTGGAGGACGTTTGTCATTTTGCTGTGGCGAGCACAATCCACCTGGCATGTCTTTTGGAGTCTGGAAAATCTCAGCACAGGTTTTTCAGCAGACCAGGATTTTTGTTTCCTTGAAAATTATAATTTTCAATACAAGAAAGTACTTTATTTTGCTAAAATGGCAACTGTGGCAGTGCAACATCATTGTATATTTACAGCCTAATTTCAGAAATCCACATGAATTCCTTTCCTCTTCTCCTCCACCACAATTCTCTTGTCTGACTTGGTTGCCAGACTTTCTCTGGGAGTTCAGTCTCACTTAATTCACAAAGAATGTGGCTCCTTCTGCCATGCTCAGTGCTTGGAGTCTAAATCAGGACATTTCTAGTGAACTTCAGCTTAAGATAAGTCTGACCTACCTAGAATTGAGGTTTCCAGTTTGCAGACCCAGAGTGATGAAGCTCTACCATTACCATGAAGTTCTCTGCCTGTCTGTGCTAGCCTTGCCTTTTATATAATCTAATAGTCCTTTGCCAAGGAGTAAAATGTAATGGGAACTATTTTTGTGATCTTGGGAGTATTTGTGCTGGCTCTGAGCTGCTTGGAATAGATGCCGCCTCCTGTTATGATGTCATCGCTCCTGGTGCTTGCCACTAGACTATCAACATTTTAAAAATCAAGATAAGAAAATCAAGATAAAAAAAATTGGTAATTTGCCTCTATGTAGGTCAGATGAAGCACAGAAACCAGTTTTTTAACAGAAGAGGAGCACTGATGGGGAGAGAAGGACTTCAGAAAAACTGGGACAATCCAGTGGCAAGCACTGGAGACCAGAGAATTCCTGGTTTCTGGTTCAGACTATGTGAAACTGTTTTGCAGAGCAGCTGTGGAAGTGAAAATCAGCAAAAGGAGGGTTGATTTAGAATTTCCTCATGGAAATTTTGGAAGTCCTTTCTTTCAAGGAATTTCAGCCCACGGCTTCTCTTTCATCACAGGAAACTGCCAACAGCCTGCCCTGGGCTGGCCTGTCCTTAGATCCCTGAGGCACAGTGTCGTTCTGAGAGACTGGAGCAGGGACTGCAATACAGCTTGGGAATTTAGTCTTGGAAAAAGTGTGGCCAGAGCTTCATGGCAATTTTGTGAGGGGCTTTTGAATGATCAAACCCTGATTTCCTACTCCCTTGTTCTGAGATTGTAATTTTTAATTTAGGAGCAGAGAACTAAAGGCAAAGCATAATGTCAGTTGGGATGAGGCTTGTACTAAACTTCCTTCTACAGCCCCGTCAAAGAGCTGAAATTAAATGGCTTAAGAACAGTGTGGAAGAACTGAACCTCTGGAGTCAAGTCAAGGTTTGAGAATTGGTGTCTTATTTTAGTATTTTTGGTCATAAAGGTTTAAAAGACCTTTTGAGATTGCTGTTGTTTTATGTGCCTTTGGAAAGTGCTGCCTGACTTCTTGACCTCAGACATTTGAGCCATCTAAGAGCAACTTGGTGGATTTTTTTGAGCTCTGTTTTAAAAATATTGGTACTTTCTCAGTAAATCAGTTCAGTTCTGGTTCTTACTATGATTTTCCTTGCAAATGGATCCCTCATCAAGAAATGTTCTTGAATATTTAAAGCTAATTATATATGTACATATTTTGGTGTTGGCTGGAGATTAAATATAAATTAAAAACCAACACAGAGAAACATATTCCCCAATGGATTGTAAGAAACTTTCTCCTACTGTAAAAAGCTTGTGTCCCAGTAGATGTAACATGGATATTTTGAGAGCACTGTAATGTTTAAGGGTTAAGAGATGGCTCTTACAGATGCTTTGGATGTGTTCTCTGGAGGCCAAGCCAAGGAACAGTGTGTCCTGTCCTTTTGTCTGTCGTGATTTCTAATGAGTCAGTCCCTGATTTTCCTCCAGTAAATGGGCAGATATACACCTTAAGAGAAAAGATACTAATTTCTCTGTTCATGATCTTCCATGTTTCAGAGAACATTGAAAACTTCCAACCCTTCCCTTGTTGCTTCTTCTTTTACCACTTGAAAATGTTCTTGGGAGATTTTATCTTGCTCTGTGGATTGCTGGGTGCATTAGCACAGCTTCTGCTTGCCAGAGCTCTCACTAAGTAGAACTGGTTTCAATAAATCATTGTAACTTTGGAAAGTCTGGAGTTCCAGTCATGGCAGCTCAGAAGAGGGAGGGGGAAACAGGAATACAAGAGCTTTTGCAGCTGGAGAAAGAGCAAAGGTAATTCTCCACAGAGGAGTCTGAACAGAGAGGTCTCTGATGGAAGGTTGTGGGTATCATTCTGTACAGGCTGGATTAATATTTCATCCAGAGAGGTGGAACAAAGTCTTGTTCTGGTTGAAAGTGGAGGAAGTGAGCGATTCAGCTTATTTTGTCAGGCATCTCCCTGCCTGTGACAAGGTGCAGTACAGCATTTTTCTAGCCACGGAGAAAGAGTGCTCTGTCTGGAGTGCCAGTTGGAGATCCTGGAGCAATTGCTTGGCTTTTGTCTCAGATCTGTGCAGCTGATCCCTGCCTTGCATTCCTCAGCAGTGAAATTCCCACCCCAGGTTTAAATCTCTCTTTGTCAGTGATTCAGGCTCATACAGCATCTCTATTTCATTCACATCCGAACTGCTCAAGATAACCTGTGTCTGTCAAGGTTTGAAGTAGTGATCTTCTTATTTTTAATAAATCCTTTAGTATGAAACTGGCTTTAACTCTGCTTTGCTATTCCTGTTCCCTGTCCAGGGTAAGCTTGGAAGTTGGTTTTTTTGGTTGGTTTTTTTTTTTTTTTTTTTTTTAATTGCTACTTGCTCTCATAAGCCATACGATGCTTTTGATAACAGTCATCAAATTTTACAGCTACCACTATAATCTCAGTGCTGTTAACCATCTGCATCTCTCCTCGTGTTCTATAGAAACTGAAGAGAAAACAAATACGTAGTTAATTTTAGCACATCACTCCTCTTTATGGATTTTGTGTCCCAAGTAGCAGCACTGTTTAATGTGTCTGCAAATAACCTCATGGAAACGAGGAAGAATCCACACACAAGGACATTCCTTAATGGTTTCAAGCCCTTAGGGCTGCAGGAGTTACAGGCATCAGGAGTGGGCTGCAAAGGGTGTGAGTCCTACAAAAGGACCTTTTGAGTTATAACTTCTGTAAGTTGTAACCTCTGTTTGGGGTTTTTAATACCATGGAATCTGAACTTGAGACATCATCAGACAAAGTCAGGTGAAGAGTCATCTGTGTCTGTACTTCGTGATAAGCAGTGAGCAGTAATGGGAGAGCAGAGCAGGGAAAGGGGAAAAATCTGACTTGAGAAAGGAGAAACCTGGGCAAAAAGTGTGGAGAAGCTGTGCTCTGTGAGCCAGGCAGGCAGCACGGGAACAGGCCTGGGATATTGGACTGGGATATAGGCCTGGGATACCTCCCTGTGACCCTGGAAAAGGCAGAGGCAGCTGGAGAGGAGCAGTGGCCCCGCTAACGGGGCAGCCCGTGCCCACAGCCCAGAGCTGGCTTTAGGGGGCCCTTTATCCCCCTCACTTCCCAGCACCCAGCCCTGAGGAAGGGCTGCCAGATGTAGCACCTAACACGGGATTTCCTGTGCTTCACCTCAAATCCGGGGATTTGTTTAAAAACATGTGCAGTATTCCCTTTCTTGTGCCTGAGCTGAAAGAGGGGAATCCCTGGGCAGGCAGTGACCTCCCAGGCTGTGCTTTCCTGACTCCTTGGCTGCTCAGGAGCCGGAGGAGGCCCCGTGCTGTGGGACAGGTGGAGATGCAGCTCTGCAGGCAGCCACCGGCAGCTCCCTGGGACCAGGGAACCCTCCTGCTCCTGCAGGAGCCTCCCTCGGGAGTGGCAGTCCCTCTGCCCTCACATTCAGGGCTTACAGGGAGAGCCACACACTTCACAAAGGTCATTCTACTGCTGACCTTCAAGGCGCTCCAGCTGCTCAGCAGGTGCAGTCTCACCTGAATAATGCACAGGAATTTGCCATTAATTGAAATATACATTAGAGGTAGGCTGAAGTTAAATATTTTTTTAAATTACCCCCCCAAAAGGACATGAAGAGAAAGCTGTATCTCACTGTGTTCTTTAACTTTTTGTGTTATCAAAACCACAAAGGAAAGGGTTTATTATCAAGATAATGATGAAATACAACAGAGGGACAGAGTCAGAGACAGGACTGTCCTGAGAGCAAAATTACCATTTCATTTGGGCTTCACTGGAGTGGTGTTTAAGGTGACATCTATGTCCACCAAAACCATCCAGTATTATATTTAATCATCATGGAGACATAGAAGGGGCCCCACAATAAAAATTATATATTTTAAATTTCTTGATCATAGTGCTTTAACCTTTATATTGCTGACATCCAAGATTCAAATAGAAATGCACACTGAAACTGTGTAATTTTACATATTCCCGATTTCTTATAGGAATCCATTTAAAACTACACAAGAAACCTCTCTTCATCTTCTTAGCGTTTCACTGATTAGCATAATTTATAGCCAGTTTCGTGAATAAGGTGATTGTACCCAGGTGATTGCAAAAAGGTCTGTGGATCTCAGCTTTATAAATATTATTCTGAATCTAACTTTGTTAAAGTAATTGATGTAACATGAATCAGTGCTGTGCAGAGCTCTTCAAGTGCAGAGACCACACACTGTGTAATCTCTGGAGCCAGTCCTCATCGTGCCTTTGCTTTTCTTAGCAACAAAATTAACTCCATCATTACAAAATTTAGCCAATACTTTACCTCAGCAGTCAGAATCTTCTCACAAGAGATTCAGCCCACGCTCTAAATCCTGCCTTCCTTATGTGTCACTCTTTGCTTCAGAGAACTGGAAAAGTGGCTTTGCAGTCGCTCAGCAGAAGCAGAGATGTTCCTACATCAGGGGGTGCTGCAGGGGAGCCCTGGGAGGCCCATGAAGCACCTTCCACACCTTCTCTGACAATCAGAAAACCTCCAGGGCCTCTCCTTTGGAGGGTCCATCCCCAGCTGGGTGCTCCAGGAAGGGAGGAAGAGTTTTGTGTCTGCAGATAAAGCCAGGACTCAAGGTCAGCCAGGTGAGAGGAGGTGCCCAAGGCTGAGCAGAGACTTTGCCACAGACAGTGAGGCCCCAGGCTGTGCTCAGCCTTGTGCTGGGCTGCACAATGAGCACTGCAGAGCCCGTGCTGGGCTGCAGAATGGGCCCTGCAGAGCCTGGGCTGCACAATGAGCCCTGCAGAGCCCATGTTGGGTTCCTCGTGCAGCTGTTTGGCTGCTCAGGCTCCTTGTGCTGGTTGGATTCTTTCTCCCACGTTCCCTTCCTCCATGAGCACAGAGCTGCCAGAAGGGCTGGACGGGTGCCCAAGAGCTTTTAAATGGTCTGGTTAGGAATTGGTGGGAACCTTGTGTTTGTGTTTCTCTAAAGAAGTTTTATGGCTTTTTCCTGGTCCTGCTCGTGACAAGGTTTGAGGGAGGAGGATGCAGGTCACCCACTGCCAGAGCCCCGTGTCAGCATGTGGGGAGTGACACAAATGGGACAGGAGCTAAAATATCCTGGAAACTTTGGGTGATGTTTCATCTTTAAGCAAATTCCTGCAGAACTGCTGAGATGAAAACAGGCACAGCTCAAAACCTGCATGTTCTATAATGATGAGATTCTGGGAGAAGCTGGAATCCTTCTTATAGGAGAGTAGGGAAATAAAGATTCCCTGCTGTTAATAATAACAAGCCAGGGATTCTTCTTGTTCAAGCTGGAGCAGAATTGCCTGGAAGTCCCTGGAGAATTCCAGTCCAGCACTAGACATTTGAAAGATTTGGATCCCGGTCCAAAGTATTTCCACTGCTTGAATGAATTTCCAGACTGAGCTATTTTTTATCATAATCCAGCCAGAGAAGTGAAATTTGTGGTGCAGCAAGCCATCAGTGGAAGTATTTTCAGAGGAGTATGGTGACTGGAGAGTCTGCTGTGTGTGCAGGTCCTGAGCATCCACTTGGGAATGGAGGAGACCTGGAACAAAACCTTGTGTGGTGCAGTTGGTTTTGAAGAAATAACTAGGAATGGGCTGAGGTTCATTTATAGGAAAAAAAAGAAAGGGAAAAAGAATGCAGAAGCCAGCGTGGTTCAGTGTCTGGGCACATTTTCAAGGCCTCTTTTATTTTGAGTAATTAATTCTGTGTTTTATTAGTAATGAAAGCAGGGGCTATTTTGTGCAAGGCTGGAGCAGTTCAGGGTGACTAGGCAGGAAGTTAAACTGATGTAGCATTACTTTTGCAATTTATCACCTGCCTGTAGTGCTTACTCAGGGTATAATACAAGTTTATCATTGTTCAGAGCAATTATATTCTAAATTAACTTAATAATTACCTCTCAAACCAGATAACTTTAAAGAACTGATTATTTTATAACTGGGAAAATCTCTAGCGTGCCATCTCTTCTTTGAGGCAGCCTAAATGCAAGCTGGCTTTTTGGTGATCTGTTTCAAATTAAGTGATTTCATTGCACAAATGTATGTATTGGGGTTTGAGTGTGGTGTATCCTAATGTTTGCAGCCTTCCTACACATTTGTAATGATTCCAATAATTCCAAATTGGGGAGCTTTTTTTTTATTTGGTGGATAAAAAATCCGTTCTACTTTGTCTTTGGTTAAGGGAACTTGAAATACTGGACAGTACAAATGTACAGCTTCAAAACTGGTCACAATTATTGGTAGGACTGGTAGGAATGGCAGCTGAACACAGACCAACCACAGACCCTCCAAAACTTTTCTTTTCTGAACGTTTTTTCTGCTTCTCGGGGTGTGGAAGGGCCTGGGAGCTGCGGGGTCCCTGCAGCAGCCCTGGTGCAGACCCAGCTCTAATTGATTATCCCACCCCAGCTTTGAGGGTCCCACAGTCCCTGGCCAGGCCCTGCTGAGTTACTGCACAGCTTTAGGCAGCAGACTTTTACTGACTGCAGCAAATAAATTTGCTGTGCTTTATGGAGCACGGAGAAGCTTGTTTTCTGAATTTTAATTGTCTCAATAAATCGTGTGAAGATTGTGTTCTATTAGACTGCAGGAAATGAATGTGAACAGTTCAAATCTGGACATTATTGGGAAGGTGTGTTGCTCACAGGGCTGTTGGAAAAAGAGTTTTCAAATCTGACTGAGCAATAATGAGGGTGATAAGGATTGTAGAGATCTGGAGTGCAGCCTGCCAAGAATCCCCATTCAGTCTTGGGTTTACCTACAGGGGTTCTCTTGTGCCACTGAGGACTAAGTGATGATGATTTTCAGCTTGTGCTTCACAGAGGAGAGGAAATATTTGCAGTCGTGCTCAGATAGCTCAGGCACAGGGAATATGAGAGGGGTTGAGTGTCAGAGTGTAGTTCTGGACAATGCTGAAGGATGAACCTCTGCTCTGGAGACTGGCTGACAGGGTTGGGTCTCTTTGGCCTGGACAAAAGGCTCCAGGGTGATCTCAGGGCCTCTTCAGTGCCTGAAGGGGCTCCAAGAGAGCTGCAGAAAAATTTTTTGATGCCGTGACTTGAGAATTTGGTGATAATGAGTGCAGCAATGAAGATTAGCAGGTTTTATTCCCAGCCTTCTCTTGTCCCTGCTCTCAGGGGAGGAATATTGCTTCTTTTCACTGAGGGATGGTTGTGCCCCTTGGAATCAGAAAGGAGCTGCTCTCGTCCTGGCACCAGGACAGCATCCAGATCTTTGTTTGCAGGATTAGAATGTTTTCTAAAATATAGGCCAGGTTGAAAGCTCTCCATTGCTGTATCTCCCAACGTTCTGGAATGATTGATGAGCATTTCTCGTTGCAATTACAGATGAGCAACAGCAAGCCACAAATCATGGCACGCTGGGTAGGAGCTGCTGAGCCGCTCTCTGTAGTCCGGCCAGCAAATCACTAAATCAAGCGAGGATGAGCAAGGGGCTGCTGGATGTTCTCGCCTCAGCACAGCAGCTGAGAGAGCTGAGTAAGCTGCTGTCTGCCTGAATCAATCCCCACGCTGGGAACTGAAACAGTGCAGACATGAAGCCTGTCCGTGGCCACATAAAAGCTGCATTATGGCTGCCATTTAGGGGACTACGCCTAAAGCAGCTCTTTGAATCCCTAATCCTGGGAGCTCCGAGGGAAGAAAGCAGGGAGGTCATGCTCAGATGTCTCAAACTTTCCTCCTGACCCTGACTTGAAGTGGGGGACTTGGCCTGCAGTGAAGCCAGTCCATGGGGAGTTCATGTACAGTGTAAGTTATAATGGGATTTTACAGTACAGATCCTGGCACATATACTTACTATCAGACAATTCAAATAACTTGGCTGGCAAACACACTGAACATTGACAGATTTCTATAAGATCCTGTGAATTCCTGACCTAGATATTCCTTGGAGGAAGGAATTCAAGAGCAGGAGACATGAACCGAGTATGGTAGACTGGGCTCCTCACTTCTGACCCATTTCTCTTAATTCTTCTGAGTAGTAAGAATCTTAAAAATCTGAAAAATTGGGTTAATGAAATGAGACAAGATGATCAGCTCACTCTTAAAGTTGTTCCAAGTTCAGGCTTTATACAATTTACCTTATGGTTGGGGTACAGAATAATGAAAAATCAAAACAAACAGAGCACTAAGCCTCAATCCTGCATGTAAATCTGTGCACATGTGCTGCAAACAAGATAGTACCCATGGACAGATTTGTTTGTGTTGCCTTGTGAGCCAAATGCTGTGGTTTTGCTTCTTTTATTTATTCAGTCCTGAAAGAATTTACTGTGAAATCCCACCAGGCAGAGATAAAGACTGGAAACCTGGTAATCTACAGCTGTACAGGAGGGTCAGTTTATGGCCTGAATGTGCTGGAGAATTTAGATGTGGAGAGACTCTTTCATAGTGAACTGACACGAAAACCTGTATTATTTCAGGGCTTTGCAGCATGTAAATGGTGTTTATGATGAAGCTAAAGCTTGGAAAAACCAAATTGGTAAATCCAGTCCAGATTTGCTATTCTGACAATTTTTTTTCCTTCTCAAATGAATTCAGGTTGTCAGATTCAGTCCCAACATGACAAGGGCAAGACAAATTAATTAGCTTAAGCTCCGTGAGTTGTGATGGTTGTGTCTCTGTGTGCTTTGTGTGCAGGGCACTGCTGGGGGGGATCGACCATGGCAGGGGAAAGGGGTGTCCTTCAGCTTAACCCCAACACCTCTCTCCCAGCCAGGTGAGAACACTGTCAGTGAAAAGTTTGAATTCTCCTGCAGTGTGGAACTGAAGACCACATTTCTAGTGCACTTCCAATATTAAACTACTCTCCTGAGACTGCTCAAGAGTCTTGCTTTAAAAGAAATTAAAATGTTTAGTTGTAGATAAAAAATGGCCAGGTCTGATCTCATAAAAATGAGCAATTTAAAAAAAAATGCTGGGTTCCACAGTACCTGGAACTCTTACATGTCATAATCTTGTTAAGATAATTACAGTAAATGGCTTTTCTGCAAGGGAATCCCCTGACATTCTTCCTTGGGAGATTAAATCTCTGCTGCTGTTCTAGACAGATTCTGTGGCTGAGTGAAAGTGTCTCCTACCTCCTTTAAAAATATCAACAACCAAAGAGAAGACAACACTTAATTCCTTTTTACAAAAAGAAAAGAGAGTCATGTCTTGGGAAGAAGGGAAATCAAATAAAAAATTTAATGCTAGAGAAGAAGGCAAGAAATGCAGTTGCCATGGAAACCGGAGCATAAGTAGAAACTTTGCAGCAAAGAGCAGAAACTAAAAATGAAAAAGCAGAGTGGCGAGGCTTGGCAGATAGCCAGGAGCTTCCTCCACCTCCTTTCCCTGCTCCTGGTGGGATGTTCTTCATCATCCTTCCACGGGCTGGAGGTGCTCTGGGCATTTGGAGAGCAAAGCTGGGCCTGTGGGTCAGAGCACTTCACAGGGACAGTGAGGGACAGCATTGCTTGGGATGAGGCAGCTGTACCAAAATCCTCTGTGTGCTTCAACCTGGGGCCTCTTCCATGGGAAAGGGAAAATTCCCTGGGAATGGCCATCACGTCACAGTGGGCTTGAGAGGGAGGGGAAGCTGCTTCATCTGATGGGCACAAATCACCAAGCAAGTCCTTGATTCTTCTTGTGTCCAAACCAAGGTCTGGGAGTGCACTGCAGCAATAACTCCTGTTCTTCAATGCTTCCCTGATCCTTTTCATAGGGAAAAGATTCCCCCAAGTGTGCTCCAAGTGCTGCTGTGCCTCAGAGTGGCTGGACACCTCAGCTCTCTGAGCCTCAGCTCCCAGCTGGGAGTCACATTCCTTGTCAGGGTTCTGCTCTGGGCACAGGCTGTGTTCCACAGTGGTTTTTGGCTGCATCCCACATGTTTCTGAAAGCAGAGCCCATTCCAGACCCGTGGTTCTGTCCAGGGCTCTGGGATCATTTGATGCTGGCACGTTTAGCTCGGTTGTATGCAGTAAAGTAATGCAGTCATTGGATTAGCAATTATTAAATCCACATATGCTTTTTAGTATGACATGGAAAAAAGCAGGTTGGGAAAGCTGGGCAGGTTCCCAGGCAGGGCTGTAAAACCTTTGTGATGGCCAGGAAGTGCTTTGGGTGAAAGCTTGGGAGCATACCCAGGCCTGTGTGCTGTTACAGATGGAAGCAATGAAACCTGGGCTGTTCAAGTTGCCTTCAGTCATATTCTTGGAATGAAGGTGTAAGAGTTTTGCTAATTTACCCTCAGGCTGGTCAGCATCTTATGTACTTGACTCCTTTTTTTTTTGTGAACAAAATAGAAAATGCAATGCGAGTCCAAAAAACCCACTTGACCTCTGTCTATGTGAAATCTGGGTGAACTTACCTGGGATACAGCACCACAAGTTAGGAACTGTTCCTCAGTGTGTCACTAGAAATAAAACCTGCCCATGTTTAACTCTGCTGCATTGCCAGACTTTACTCCTCAGGTGGCTTGTCATCGTCTCACCTATTCCTCATTTGATTATTATTTCAAAACACAAGGATTTGTGCTCTGTTGGGGTTTTTTTTAGGTTGGAAGTAAAGAAGCTTAGAGTAACAAACTTCACTAATATTCTTTTTAATGTTCTTTAGCATTTGGGCAGGGAAAAAAGCAGGGAACATGTTTCCTAAGCTCCGTAGAAAGGGATTTTTAAGAGGAAGCCCGCTCCTGGGAGGGGGATGTGGCAGCGATCCCAAGCGGAGCCGGCGCCCTCCGGCCTGAGGGCGGCAGCAGAGCCGTGCGGAGCGGAGCGGGACGGGGACAGCGCTGTGCGGGGACAGAGCTGTGCGGGGACAGCGCTGTGCGGGGACAGAGCTGTGCGGGGACAGCGCTGTGCGGGGACAGCCCTGCCCGGGGACAGAGCTGTGCGGGGACAGCGCTGTGCGGGGACAGAGCTGTGCGGGGACAGCCCTGCCGGGGACAGAGCTGTGCGGGGACAGCCCTGTCCGGGGACAGTCCTATCCGAGTACAGAGCTGTGCGGGGACAGCCCTGCCCGGGGACAGAGCTGTGCGGGGACAGAGCTGTGCGGGGACAGAGCTGTGCGGGGACAGCGCTGTGCGGGGACAGAGCTGTGTGGGGACAGAGCTGTGTGGGGACAGTCCTGCCGGGGGACAGCCCTGCCCGGGGACAGAGCTGTGCGGGGACAGCGCTGTGCGGGGACAGCGCTGTGCGGGGACAGGGCTGTGTGGGGACAGAGCTGTGCGGGGACAGAGCTGTGCGGGGACAGAGCTGTGCGGGGACAGCCCTGTCAGGGACAGCGCTGTGCGGGGACAGCCCTGCCGGGGACAGAGCTGTGCGGGGACAGAGCTGTGCGGGGACAGAGCTGTGCGGGGACAGCGCTGTGCGGGGACAGCCCTGCCCGGGGACAGAGCTGTGCGGGGACAGAGCTGTGCGGGGACAGCGCTGTGCGGGGACAGAGCTGTGCGGGGACAGCCCTGTGCGGGGACAGAGCTGTGCGGGGACAGAGCTGTGCGGGGACAGCCCTGCCAGGGGACAGAGCTGTGCGGGGACAGAGCTGGGCGGGGACAGAGCTGTGCGGGGACAGCGCTGTGCGGGGACAGAGCTGTGCGGGGACAGCCCTGTGCGGGGACAGAGCTGTGCGGGGACAGAGCTGTGCGGGGACAGAGCTGTGCGGGGACAGTCCTATCCGGGTACAGCCCTGCCAGGGGACAGCCCTGCCGGGGACAGAGCTGTGCGGGGACAGAGCTGTGCGGGACAGAGCTGTGCGGGGACAGTCCTATCCGGGTACAGCCCTGCCAGGGGACAGCCCTGCCGGGGACAGAGCTGTGCGGGGACAGAGCTGTGCGGGACAGAGCTGTGCGGGGACAGCCCTGCCAGGGGACAGAGCTGTGCGGGGACAGTCCTGCCGGTGCTGAAATGAGGGAGCGTCAGAACCAGCACTGGCCACAGCAGAGGTCGCACCTTGGGCACTTCCCGGGCTCTGCCTTGAGCAGGAATTCCCTGTGAGCAGCTGGATTTGCAGCAGGGCTGTGTCCAGAACAGGGCAGTTTTCATTAGGCTTTAACGTGCTGACACAGCACTGGCGTTTTCAGCTGGAAAAACTCCCTCCCTTCTCCCGGGTTCCTCTGTGCTCAGCGTGTTTAACAAATGTTTGTCTGAGACCACTGACATTGTCTTGGGTTTATATGGTTTAAATGGAAATGGTCTCATTTCTGTTGCAATAGTCACTGCAGTGATGGACACTGAGGGGTTGTTTGTGACCTAGGAATGCTCGGAGAAGTCAAACCAAATTGCAGAGAAGTGTACAGTGCATGTGTGCAGAGCACAGCCTGGCCACAGCTGGGGAAAGCTCCACAATACCCTGTATTATGTGGGTTCATACCCAGCTCAGTGTGTTATGGAAGGAAGTTTATGAGTGACATGACCCAAACAAAAAGAACACTCCAGTTGCTGCCAAGATGACATTCCAGGCTGCTCCTGACTGAAACAAGATGCCTTCCATGTAGGATTGCCACTTACTGTGTGAAGGTAACCATGGGCTACTTCCTGAAATTGCAAAGAATGAGCATTTTGGGAAATTCCAATTCCTGGTGTCTGTTTTCAGCATTGCTGCTAAGTGTTTTACCACCTCAGGTGTGTCCCTGCTTGCCAGGCTGTCTTGTTTGGAGGAGATCTGGAGGAAGTTTGCAGCCCTGCCTTGATGAGTTCTGTGAGGAGCAAAAGTGCCTTTGTACAAAGAGCTAAACAGGGCCCTCGAAAACCCCCTCAGTAACAGGAATCTGCAGTCTCTTGCGCTTGCCCTGACACAGTAAGTGTGGGGTTCCTGGTCTCTGGGGGGCTCTGAGGAAGTCAGAATCTCGCCTTTTCCCAGGCTGATTCCTGCAAAGACAAATACCACACCTGTAACCATTCCCTGCCCTGCTCAGGATCACAGTTCCCTTTAAGCCCTGGCCAGCACAAATCTTCTGTACTGGTGAGCTCAGCCTGGGCTCCAGGCCTGCCAGGGAACTTCGTTTTGGATCCATGCTGCCCAAACCGTGGTGATGGAGGGATAATCTGTTCCAAAGGTTGTCAAACTTCAGGGTTTCAGAAACAGCAAGAAGTATTTGTCAGCTAATGTTCAGACCTGAGAAGTCCTGCTGTCAGAATATTGATCTCAAATTCCTCCAGCATCTCTTCTGTTGGGAGTTGGACCTGAATTTCAGAGTGCAAAATGTGCCTTTCCCAGATTGTTCCCTGATCTCCCCCCTACACCTTCCATTAGCAGTTCTGTGTACATGAGTCTCCCTTGTCATCCTGTCAACCCTCATGGTCTTTAAATAGTGTGTAGGCTCTGGGTGGTGATCACCACGCTGCTCCCCCTCCCTCTGCAAGCTGCTCATGGAAAAGAGGACAAGAATTACTCGCTCATACACTGCTTGTTCATAGTTCAATTTTAAAATCATCTCCTGCTCGTCTCATTTGCCAAGTCCATCAAACCAATACCCTGCCCAGCTCCCTGCCCTGCCCAGCCCTCAGTGAGCAGCTTAGATCCCAAGTTACCCTTGGAATTCCAGGGGGATCCTACCTAGTCCCTGCTGGCAGCAAACCCAGACACAGCAGCATCACTGCTGACATGGGCTGCACATGGGGAGATCCGTGTTCTTACTAAATTGTTTGGTTGCTATTTTTTCTCCTCGAGGGGAATTCCATTCATCCCCTTTCAGAAGAGCCTGTTAAACTCAGCCAGTCCCGAACTCCCAACAAATGTCCTTTAATAGTTTCGGATTTCAGCACAGAGGCCTCTGACTGTGTGTTCCTTTAATACGTTCACAACTCCCCTGGGAGAACTAAGGCAGGAATAACCAACACTTTTTTAAGCCAGGCCTCCTGCTTTAAGGTTGTGTTTCTTTTCCTGCCATATATTCCCTTGCTCATCTCCACAGCTCCCACTTCCTCGTGCTTTGCATTGCCCATTCTCAACTCGGGTGTTCTCAGGTGTCCGAGAGGGGAGTGCTGCATCCCCTGCTTTCAATTTTGCTGGCTGAAGGAGCATAAAGGACTCTTAACATTCTCTGCAGTCGCCTCTCAGCTTGGCATACTGATCATTTCAATAATAAAGTGTTTCCTTTCATTCTCCAACAGTCAGGCCCCTGCCAGAGCCATAATTGTTCACAGATGACTCATTTTGGCTGCATGATCAAAACCAGGGAAAAGTGCTGTTTGCACAGGCTTTGAAACGTACAAGATGGGAAGAGATGTTCACGCTTGATATTTGTACCATATGTGCTTTCTAAATTTTATTATAGAACCTTTACATTTCAAAAGAGATCCTAGTCTTGTCCTGGGGATGATTTAGAAAGGAAAAGATAAGTAGAGTTTTGAGTTAGGCCAAGATTAGCAAAGACTGACTGTGTAGTTTGAGCTGTGGGGCTGCATCCTGCCGGGGCTGGTGGGGCTGCGCAGTGCGGAGGGGCCGCTGCTGCCCTGAGATAAATAGATCTAGAAATATATCTAGAGCCATGTGTGGATAGCTGTGCATTGTTTAGGGGCTGCACACTCGCTGGTATTCTGTATCAAAGTCCCACTGAACTCCTCATTCTTTATAGAATTTGTTTTGAAATCCTGCATTCGGAGGTTCAGCAGGTGTTTGCATTTTCTCCCCTGATGAAAACTCAAGGAATGTCTGCACAGTGCACATGATGCCCCATCCCCAGTGTGGGAGTGCTCTGCTCTGCCTGGTGGTGTTCTCTTTTCACAGAATTCACCTCAAATGTCCCCGTTGTGCGGGTCAGCAAAGGGGTCAGCAGCCAAGTTGTGGTTTAGGGTGGAGAAGAAGGACATGGGAGGATTTCTGCAATGCCATTCATCACCAAGCATGAGCTGCATCAATAAGAAGCTGCTCTTTGTGTCTCCTCCCAAAATCGCTTTGAGGCCACCCATCTGTCTTAGATAAAACACCAAACAGACAAACTGTGCCTTCTTTGCATCAGTGTGGCATTTTGACCAATGAATTGTACAAACCCTGCAAGCCAGCTCATCTAAGGCTGCTGCCATGTGGATGTGATGTTAGACTTTTAATCCAGGAAAAATGAGTATATGAAGAATAAAGGATATAAATTCCAGTAGCTTTTTCTATCTAAAAATGTAACGGGTATCAGTGGAATGGGAACATATAGACTCCATGCACTTTTGAGTGGAAGAGCTGTACAAAAAAGTAGGATGAGAAACAGAAAAAAAAACCAAAAAAACCCAATTTGAGCTGATGCTGTAATACAGGAGCATTATTGGGCACTGTGTCTTCTAGATATTTTCTGTTATTTTTATTTGGAGGGTCCTTTATCAGATCATCACCCAGATCTCTGCTCAGGGCTGGTGAGGACCCAGCAGGGTGAGAGTTCCCAGCCCCGGATCCAGGCTCTGGAGGTGTTGGTGCCCTGAGCTTCCACACTTCAAAACTTCCACACTTCAAAACATCCCAGCCCTTGCTTTGCTCTTGGAGTGTTTTTCACATTTCTGTTGTTTGAAGGAGGCTCTCCACATTTTACAATCAGCTGCACTTGGACAATAACATCTCTCAGGGCAGCCCTGTGTTGTTGTGCCAGAAGGAAAAACGTAAATTTAAATAAACCACCCTCACAGTGGTATTTAAAAACTGATTGCAGGATTTCCAGTCACTTTTGTAAAGCCCTCTTTAAAAACAATAGCTACATTTTCATTTTTCAACTTGTTAACAGGGAATTCTTTTAAAACAGAGGGTGTTTTCTGTGCTACTCTGTCATGTCAGCCTGATAAGGAAGATGGCTAAAGATCATTCTTGCCAAAATATTCCTTGGATGAGTCATCTGATGCCAAAAAGCAAGTGAAACGAGCAACTATATTTGCAGTGGAGTTTGCAAATTATGTGGCAAGGAAAGGAAGAAAATAATCTGTCACATGAAAAATGAAGTTGAGATTGTGTGTATATAAATCAGTGATTTGTTATATGAGCATGAGATCATTATCAGGCATTTAAACATGAATTGGAAGTGCCTAATCTATTAATTAATCAGGAAATAAGTTTTACGTAGCATGTGTAATCAAGTTAATCTTTCATTTCACTTGCCAGCAGAGATGCTGCTGTCAGTGGATGTTGTCGTGAGATTAAACACCCCAAGAGCTGATTGCTGCTGAGGGGGAGCCTCAGGTGTGCAGATGGCATCAGGAGGGGAGGGGAGCGGCTGCTTCCCTGGGCCCAGGGCATTCCTGCCCCTGGGAGCAGTTCTCTGTGTGCCCAGGAGCTCCTGGGCTCTGCAGCGCCTGGAAACCTTCTCCTCTCCCCACCTTGGCTTGGCTTCCATGCAGGCGAGGAGAGTGATGCCCTGCAGAGCTTTCTGAAAGGTTCAGGGTTCCTTCCCTGACCTTTTAGCACACCACACTGCAAAGCCACTGTAACAGAGCTCACGGTAAATAGCTGAGCCTTCTGCTAATAATAACCCATAAATCTGGCACAGAGAGACAGTGATGCCAGACTGTTACCAACTCCTTCCCTGCAGCAACACAACAGCAAGTTTACTGCTGAAATACAAAGTAAAAATATTTTTTAGGAGTTAATTAGTTTTGTTATATGAATATTTTGATCAAGGTCAATCCAGATTTTGTCGTTTATTACAGTAATTTGTTATTACATCTAATAATTAGATTCCTGACCTAGAGGTGATGTGTGTTTTGTTTATTTAACTGTGCAGATGGGAAAGTAAGATTATCTGGGCTCCCTTCCCACTGAAGGTTGAACCCAGTGAGATTTTAGGGTCCCTTTTGAGCCCCTCCAGGATCACAGCAGAGAACTGCACCACTTTTGTCTTGGAGAAGGAAATGGGGGATCCTGGGAAACCCAGAGCTGAAGTTGCTCTGTTAATCACTCAATGAATCACTGCTAACATTTTATTTTAGTAATGAGGGATATTTGGGAAGAATAGTCCTGCTTAAACAAATATTTCCTGCCAGCAGCTCAGCGTGGAAGACACACACTGCTGGGAAGTGTTGTGCAGCTCCCAGTTACGTCGGAGGGGCTTTGTTTGATTTAGGGATTTGTACAAGAATTTTCTTTTTCGTTTAGAATTTTTGCTGTACAGTGGAGACTTCACACTCCTGGGTTTTTCCTCCTGTTGAAAAGAGCAGGCTGCTCTGAGACACAGGATGTTTGATTCTGGTAGAAGTTTCTTGTTCCATTGCATTGGCCTCCATGTGCTTAATTGCTTTGTTAGGTCTGTGGAAACTTAGCACAAGTGTTTAGATGGATTTTGACTTTTTAAATTTTATTCTCATCATTAGCAGTCAGGTCACAAACCAGTGTACCTGAGTGAAGTGTTCTGTGCCAGCAGAGCAAGTGAGGTGGTTTTGTTGTGCTCTCCCCAGCTGCTGAGAGCTGCTGTGAGAAGCTGATGTTCTTTAGCCCTATTGTTCTGCGGGGAAGTGGGCAGGAAATGTGCGTGCTCGGAGTCAGCCTCGCTGTTTGTCCCCGGAGTTCACGGGGCTGCAGGAAACGTCTCGGGGCTCTCAGGCTCTGCCGGGGCCAGGGACCCTTCCCCTCTGCTCAGAGCACCTTCAGCCTCCTCCTGCTGGCCTTGGAGCCAGCCTGTTGGGAATTCCCACCGCCACGGAGCTGCAGAAATGGAAATGTGACCCAAAACTCGGCTGGTTGGGAATTGGAGGTGTTTCCCTTTCTTCCTTTTTGGATAGTGATAGCTGAGAAATTATTTTATTCACATTTTAAAAATATATTATGACTCTTTGTTAAAATCAGGTCATTATTTATTAGAAGTAAATAACTGACTTCCTCACTTAATATTGATCACATTCCTTGGATTTTTTTTTACCTGAGTGAAAAAGAGTAATTTTATGTTTAAGTACATTAAAATGAACAAATATTTGCAAGTGTCTGTGCTCTTATGGACAAAAGATGCTGTAGGAATAAAAGATAATTATGTTTAATACTTGTTCATCCTGAGGGAGTTGTCTCAGGAGTGGGGAAGCTCGATTTACTCTCTGGGCAAGGATAAGGGGTGCAGGGTTCTGCCTCACTCTGCCCCAGCCTTCTGACGTGATGCTGAGTAAATCACTCAGGGCTTCACTTCTCTAGGCATGGAATGGGCTTGGGAGCTCCATTCTTGCAGTGTGTGCAATACTCTGCACTGCCTTAGATCAGGAGGGCTCTTAATTGGTGGTGATGCAGATCCCAGAACAATGGGACATTGATCCTCCTTAGCACCTCTGGCCCTGCCCTGTGTATAATGACCATAATGACAGTACACACTGAGAGATGACAGAAACACTGTTTCTCTCGGGTTGGAAAAGACAGATTTTGTACAGATTTTCCTGTCCTCCTTTTCCCTCGGGCTTCAGGAGGATTATGACAATTCTTCAGGGACAGAGGGATTGCATGTAACAGGGAAATTGGGGTTGTAGTCTGATTTTTATTCAATTTATTGGTGGTCTCTCTGCAGTTCATTGGCCTAATGCAAACTAGAAATTAAGCTGATATCCACCACTCCTCTGTCGGCCGAGCCAAAATACTTCTTGTTTGGTTAGTTAAAGTTTTGGGGTTTTTTTGGTTTTGGTTTTTTTGGGGTTGTTTTGGTTTTGTTTTTTTGTTTGTTTTTTTTTTTTGTTGTTTAGTTTAAATTTTGAAAACTTCAGTTCCCTTCTTTACGAAAGAAGTCTGGGAAACTGAAATGAAATCCCTGAAGCTGCTGCCTCAGAAGCAGCCTGGACTCAGAGCCATGAATTCTGTGTGTGAACAAGTCGGGGCATCCTCAGACCTGTCCAGATCAGGGTTTTGGTGCTGACTGGACCCCTCTGACAGAGAACAGAAACTTTTGCCTTCACAATAAGGATTTCAAGTTCCTTGCCATAAATTCTGAGGGCTCTGGGTTTAGGGGGGGTTAAGGGCAGGGTGCCAGCAGTGGGTGACACCCAGGTCAGCCCTGGGTGCTGAGTTCTCTGCTAAAGCCCAGCAGTGCCTCAGACTGGGTATTTTACCACAGGTTTGGCATGTGTTTAATTATATTTAATTCCACAGGTTAGGTTTGTGTTCAATGCTGGGGAGGAGGAGTTAACACCCCAAAAATCACTGCTACATTTATCTTCAATTGCTCTTCTTCCTGAAAGGTCCAGCAGAGCTCCATGACTGAGCTCATCCAGCTGCCTGTTGGAGGGAGCAGCCAGACTGGGATGTGTTATTTTAGAGACAGAGATTTAATGCTGTCAGCTTTCCTCCCGAGCAGTTCATAATCCCACATTTGTGAGTGGCAGATTCTGCTGTACACAGAGCATTTGTGCCAGGGTGCGGCTTTCAAAAAGAGAAGAAAAGTAGTAAAGAAAGAAGAAAAGAGAGCAGTGTTGGATTAATTGGAAAGGTCCAGTCCAGTCATATCCCCCCTAGGTGGGTTGTTCATTTTCCTGTCTGCTGATGTGTAGCATCTGAAGTTAAATCCTTAAAAACATTTAAGTGAGAGACAGAGCCAAGCTGGTGAAACTGGAACACAGCTCCCAACCATTTATTTATGCTTTTATACAGGGCTGCTTTCTCTTGTCATACAGTTTATAGTCCCTCATTAACTTCTCCTGCTTCGTGGTCACCTGTATGAGTGTTTCTGAAGGTACCTGGCAGATTAAAAACAAAAATCCCCAAGCGTTCCCACCTCACATTCTCTCAGAGCTTGAGGAGATCCCCAGCAGCCGCCTCTGCTGCATCCCCAGAGCTCTGAGCATGAGTCACCTGGCTCCAGATAAACAAAATCAAACTTTCCCCTTTCAGATCATCTAAATTTGGGTGAGCTTTTAAAATGGTTTTCTTTAAACTTTCATTTCCATCAGTGCCTTTTTTTTTCTATTGGGAATGACAAAAGTAAATTGGATAGGCCTTTTTAAAGACATTTCTAGTGATAAAAGCATAATTGTAAAAGACTCTCTTCAGAGCTTTCATTCCAGTTATTATGACACAAAATTGCGGAGAGACACCTGAATATTTGGGTTCTTGTCTACAGCAAATCTTTAACCAAGCCTCAGTGTTTTCAGCCTTTCCCATCACTGTGCTCTGGATGTTCTCAGCTCCATTTGGGAATTGCATAGGATGAGTCTCGGCTCGTCTGGAAAGCAGTTAGAGTTGTCTGTGTACTGTTATTTTTTTATGTACCCAAAAATGAAAAGGCAGATGATTCTGGCTGAGGAGAGGCGGGCAGACGTGCAGTAGGTGAAAGCTGTTCCTTGGTGCCGGGCTGTGCTGGGGGTGCAGCAGTGCGATGCTCTGGAGCAGCACCCCAGGCCCGGCCGGAGCCCCCTCTGTCCAGCTGGGATCTGCCTCCTTGACCCGAACTTGTCCTGCCCTGCTCATTCCTGCACCGCCCCAAAGCTGTCCCGAATTCCTCCGTGTGGCCTCAAAACCAGGCATGGACTGCAGCGAAGAGCCAGCCTTGGCTTTCCTCCTTGCCTCACACCCAGCGTGGGTTTATTTCTCGATGGGAATAGGAAAGCAGGGCCTGTGTAGAATTCTGATGTTTTCCATGACTGCAGAAATGTGTGAAATCCTAAAATCGGGGAGGGTGTTTGGTGCTGGGGAAGGGACTCCTGTCCCAGTGCCCTTGCTGAATTGGAACAGTTTCTGCCTCTTGTTACTGGAGGTACAACCCAGGATAATCCAGGGAAGCTTTCCAGCTCCTGCTGGAGCTCCTGCTGACGGGGAATGGGGCTCATCCACAGCCAAGCCCATGTCTGGTCATAAGACACCACAAAGATAAATTTGCACAGAAGTCTGGGAAAAATGACAAACTGAGGATACAACACAGAAAGTTATTGTGCAGATGTTGTTTTGCAGCTCATCCCACTCGGATGAGGCTTCTCTGTTACCTGCCAGCCTGGGAGAAGCAGCAGTCGTGCATTCAGTTCTTGGCCACCATTCTGGGCCTCTGAAATGTTTTCTGTCACTTCCTTCAGAGTCATTTTTGTGCCATCAAGGGAAGGAGCTTAGGTGCAGGATTCTGGACAATTCACTTCTGACCTTTTGAAACAGTAAATATGGAGTGAAATTTTTATCTGTTTAATATATATATATTGTTTTATTTTCTTCCATGGCTTAAAGTGTTAAATCTGCCCATTGAAATGTAATTTTATGGAGCAATATGAGCCGGAGGCAGAATCTTCGCTGCCATCAGGACCCAAATGGTAAATAGACCCTTTCTCTAATTTGTGGGATGTGCTATAACTCAGTTTGAATGTTGAAAGGAAATGGGCCTCATGGGGAGTCTGGAGCTCTGTTCATTCAACTTCTAATTAAAGTTTTCCCCTCTCAAATTTCACATTATTTTCCGGGGCTTTTGCTCCATGATGATTATTAACATGTGTCCCACGGCCAGGAAATCATTATCCCCCTCCCCAGCGCAGCCCTTCCCGCCGCCTCCTCCGGGACGGGCCGGGCCGGGCCGGGCCGGGCCAGGCAGAGCGGCGGAGCAGCTTCAGGACACTCTGCTCAGCTGCTGCTGTCTGGCGGACAGGATCCAGTCCAGGATTTCCTCCAGCCTATGCCTCACGTTCCAGGAGCCCAGGCCAGCTCTGGCTTCCTATTCCTTCTCCAGCAGCCTTATCTTTTTGGGGGCAGGAGTTGTTAGCACGGTTTATCTTGCTCGCTGCCAGTCCTCCCTCGGCTGAGACATGCACTCCGGTGCCCCTTGCTTTTTTTTCCTCTCTCTCTCTTTTATGTTTTCTTCTTGTTGCTTTTCTTTTTAAATGTGTCAAGTGAAGAGTTCCTCTTCCCCCCTCTCCCTTTCCCCTCCAAAGAACCACCCTCCAGTTCATTAAAACGCTGGGACTGTTTTGCTCCTGTACCAGAGGGGAGAGCGAACCTGTGCCTGCATGCGCGTGGGTGTGTAAAATAGATCCAAAAATGTCCACGAACAGCAGGAAAAGTTCTGGGAGACCGTCCTACTACTACCGACTGCTCCGGAGGTCCCGACTGCAGAGACAGCGAAGCAGATCCCGCAGCCGGAACAGGCTGAGCCGGGGTAACTGCGAGCCCTTTCCGTGCCGCGCTCAGCCCGCTGCCGTAGGTAGGTGAGGATGAGGATGAGGAGGGGCGCTGCCCCGGCCCGGGGGGCTCTGCACAAGGGTGCGAGGGGCTCGGCTCTGACCGTGTTAGAGCTGCCGCTGCCCCGGCTGCCAGTAACCTCTGTGCATCCTGTGCCATCGAGGGAACCGCTTCTCCGAGATGTCTGGAGGCCCCCTTGGTGCTTGCAGAGCTTTGGGAGCCGTGCTCAGGAGATGGTGTCTCTCTGCAGAGGTGTGTGCCTGGAACTCCTTGGTCTTCATGAGCCGAGTGTCACCAGGGGGTTCAGATGACAAAGCTGAGAACAGTTTAGGGGTAGGATTTTCCAAAGAGCCTAAAGATTGGGCTCCCGAGGCTTTGCAGAAACCTGTGGGACTTGAAGCCCCAAATCACTTTGCACTTTTAAAAATCCTGCTCTAAAAGGGCTTATTTGTCCTCATCAGCAGGAGGGAGGTCCACTGAGGGATGTTTCTGTAGGGCACAGGCAGCCCATTCCTTCTACTGGAGGCAGCAACTGACCCAGTTGCATTTTTAAAACAAGCTGTTCTGCCTTTCTCTTTCTTCTACTGTGAAATAACTGTTTATTGGTTCTTTTCCCTGTCGTTAAAGCAGCCAAAAAGTGGGAGTATGTGAGTGTTTCCCTATTGAATTTTTTCAGAAAGAAGGGGGGGAGAGGGTTGTGTTTGCCCTGCAGTCTGTCAGTCCTGGTGTATTTATCATGCTGTGAGCCTAACCAAAGCCATTAACTGAAAAGATTTCCCTTTTTCTCGTTATTGTGTGAATAAAAAGCACAACTGCAACTTCACGTCAGGTGTCTGTGCAAATCCAGGCTTGGACTTGTCTCACTGCAGTTAATTCTGATTTACGAAGCAGATTTTAAACTTGACTTTAGCTCTGCAAGATTTAACTCAGTGCAATGTCCTCTCTCCTCTTTTCCTGGCACTCAGGATGATTTTAAGGATTTTGAATCATTGCTGAGAAAACAATAGGAAGCTAAATCAGTCCCTGAGCTTCAGCTTTTCCTTCAGACAGTGATTTTCTTTGTATGATTTTTTGTTGTTGTTGTTTTGCCTGCCAGGGAGGAGTGTTTGTAAATTCCCAAACATGTCCCAGTTCCCTTTCCCTCTTTATTTGTGTGCTGTGCAAAACCAAAATATTTTACTGTAATTTCAGTTACTATGACAAACTAAATGTGTTCAGTTTCGTTTAGGTAACCCAAAGTGAACTTAATGGCATCATTTGTCAGAAACATGAGGAACATATAGGCAGATTTGATGGAAATGGGAATCAGCCCGAAAGTTTGTAAGAAATTGGATTTGAACCAGCTGAAATCTTGTTGCTGTTGATCTCTCCTGGAGTATTTTGTGTTGTCTGTGGGATCCCTGCCTCTCAGCACTGGCTGAGCTCCTCTTATCTGGAAATCTGAAAGGGATTTGCAAAGCTGGATGAGAATTTTCTCGCTGTTTTTGATCTGTATGGTTGTGCAGTGGTGGTGTCACACAGGAGGTCAGAGGGGGCTTGGTCCAGGCTGGGCAGGGTGATGGAAGTACTGGAATAATGCAGCACGAATACTTTCCTTAACAGTTTTTATTCCCACTGGAAGATTGATGAACTGTAGGGTCTGGGGGCTGTGGAAAATGCAGAAATCAGAAGGAGGTTCTGGATTTGGGGGTGATGTACTGTTGAATTCAAGCCCTGCAAGTGTGGAGGAAGGAGGGAGCTGAGGGCCCCCTCCCCAGGGGCAGATCCGCAGGGGAGTTTGTGTCTCTGGGATTCTCAGAGGTCAGCAATACTTAGTGGGAGGTTGCCATTAATTCAGGCGGATTGGAGTTACTTCACAGGAGTTGGCAATGTCTGCTTTGCCACGTGTGTGTTTCCCAGACATCCTCTTGGCAGTTTTTGCACTCTGCAGTCTCTGGATCCTTTGCCAAGATCCCCACAGGGCTCAGGTGAGCCTGTGGCTCTGCTGGAGGAGCTGTGATACCTGCAAGTTGATCTTGTCCAAGGGATGTCACTTCAGCAGATGCTTTTGAGCAAGGAACCTGCTGGGGGTGGGGCAATCCTTACACATTTACCAGGGAGGAGGAGATCTCTGCTGGCACAGGATCCCTGTCCCCGTGTGGGATCATTTCCTGGGCTGCATCCAGCCAAATGATGGATGCCTGGGCTGGGGCTGAGGCTGGAGCACCCAGGAGTCTGAGGTGCTGCCTTTGCTGTGAGGCAGAGCCCTCTTCCAGCCCCCTCTGTATCCCCCAGGCTCTGAACACACAGGAGTTGTGTTTGAAAACATGTTTTTATCTACTGCCACAGCCCACTCTCCCCACCAGTGGCAATGCCACCCACCCACACCTGCCCTTCTGCCACTGCTGCTGCTGCCAGGGATGGAGGGACAGAGCCCATCCTGCCCCAGGAACAGCAGGAAAAGTCAGGCTGGGGTTACAGCTTGCATAGTCCGGGAGGGCTGAGACCCAGTTTGGGAAATGGGTTTTGCTTCCTGAGGTACAGAGAGAGCCACTCCCTCAGGAAAGAGCTGCTCTGGTGCTTCCAGCTGGGCAGAGTCAGCAGAGCTTGCATTTTCTGTGCAAGGATCTGAGGGAGGGGAGAGCTTTGTGCTGGGACTCCAGATGGAGCCAGCCTGCTTCAGTGTGCGGAACAATGTCCAGGGCTTGAGCTGTTGGCAGTGACAGCAGCTCGTTCAGTGGTTCATGTGGTGGCACCCTCTGTTCTGGGGCTCGCTGGTCAGCCCTGGTGCTGAACTTCAGCACAGCCATCACATGTCGGTGTGTTTGTCACTCTGCCCCTTTGGGAGGCCCAGCCTGGAATATCTGACCAGTGGCACTGCTGGGCAGGGCAGAGCTGAGCAGGAGGGGAAGGCTGCTCGAGGAGGCTGATGAGATCCTGCCTTCAGCACATTTAAACCCTCTGGGAGTGGGTAAAGCAGACAGGCTTCACTGCACTGAAATCCCTGCTGCAGTGAGGACAGAGCCTGAAACCCCTGGCTCTGCTCTCCACAGAGGGTCAGGACACGCTGCAGGTAAACATTAGTTAGATAAAAATCTACCTGCAGAACCCCTGGACCATCTGTTCAGCTCAGAGATGTGTGGGACTGCAGGAGGAATCACGGCAATAATTAGAATTACTCCCAGATGACCCATCTGATGAAGTGGAAGGTACTTGGAGGCAGAGAGGGGACAAGGAGAATTTTCAGTGACAGCAGCACCTGCTTGTGGCTGTACTTGGGTCCGTGGCTTTCTTCAGGACCTCTCCCTGCTTCTCTTTATGCATGGACACGATGAAGGAATGTGGGGGTCAGTGGGAAGTGTTCTGAACATTCCCTTTGTTGATAGAAACCACTCAGGGTGCTCCATTCACAGTCCCATCTCTGAGCCAAATGCAGCTTTGGCTTCAGGCCTTTCTCGTGCAGAACTCTGCAGGCAATCAGCTGGCATCAAAGCCCTGAGAATCTGAGAACATTGGAGTTCCTGATCTTGAAGGCTTAGTGTTCCTGATCCTTCTGCCTCTGTCAGCCTCAGACATAAATGTCTTGCTCTGTGTTCTGTTTATCACAGATGCTTTTCAAGGTGTTTTATGAAAAGGATTTTTATTAAACAGACTTTCTTCTTACTTGCCTTTGATGGCTGCTATGAAGAGAAAACTGACTGATCTTCAGCAAAACCCAGAATTTCAGTGCACCGAGCACTGAGCTGGGAGGCCAAGGTCAGGCTGGGTCAGCACAGGCTATTCAGATACACATCTGTTGAAAACAGATGGAATTTAGTCTTTGTCTCTCTGTTTGATGAAATCAAAACCTTTTAAGTGATAAAGGAGAGATCAGCTTATACCCAAATAATCAATACCTTGGAGGTTCAGGCACTCGCCTGGGACAAGGGAAGCAGCGACTGGAAAATTGTCCCAGCATGTCCCAGAGTGACATAACAACTAAGGAGGTTTTATTATATTTAAAGCCATCTGAAATTGCACTCACCTCTCACTAATCTTTCCTAGCTGAAAATCTGTTCTGCAGCACGTTAACAAAAAGTGATGTTGGACAAGGAATGCCAGGTGGAATTTCTTTCCACCTCCGCAGAACTTTGTTTTTCATTTTAAGAGCTGGGAGCAGGCAAGTGAGGAGCCCAGTAATAAATATTAGCAATAGACCTTTTTATTTCCAAGGGTGGTGTCTTTTAAATGCCAGGAAAAGGAGACCTTCCTGCTTTGCACTTTTTAACGATCATTGCTTTGTTTTTCAAGTCTCTTTTGTGGCATTTTCTGTTTCACTACAGAGGTCTTGCAGTCTTTCATTGAAATTTTAACAGCATGGCTGACAGATGCCCATAGAAAAGATATGCAAAATGTTTAAAGCTGTGCTGTTTATAGGAAATATTCACTGGCAGCTGTGCTATTTTTAGCACCAGTGCTCCAGCTGAGACTTTGCTGTGTTTGTTCAATGCTTCATTGTCTAGGAAAAATCGAGACTAAATTTAATGACTTGGGAAGTGGTGTGTGATGGAGGAATTCTGGAATTGTTTTGATATTAAACAATGCTTAAATCTCAGATTCCCTTTAATAAGCAAAAATTTAGAGTGAATTTATTACAGGCAAATTTATTGCACTGACCCTTCAGCAGGAGCGAGGTGGCAGCAGTGCCTTGACTCCCGCTGCTCCTACAGCACAGCCTGACCTGCCCCACGTCCTCCAGAAATGCAGGAACATCCACACTCAGTGAGTGTTCTCTGGGAGGAATTCCCACGAGATCAGAAATGAATCAAGTTGTAAAAGTTCCCCTGGGAAACCCCAGTGGGAATCTCTGAGGAGCACTGTCACTTTTTGCTCATCTCTTCCTTTATCTCTGTTTCCAGCCCTCTCCTCCTGGTAGTCCCATCCTTTTCCCCTGACAGTGTTCCTGAGAGGGGCTGACTGCTCTGAAAGGAATTAAGTAGCAGATTTGCTCTCGAGTAATGCAGAATGAGGTTTTATCTACATGCCGTAGGTACTAAATGAGAAAGAGGTTAAAAACCCTGGTCTGATTCCAAACTAGAATTGCTTCCAAAAACATGCTTCGAGGGGTTTCAGCAGACTTTTCATGATCACTCATGTATTAGAGTAAGTTTGTCTCCTTACAGCTGAGGCAGTCCAAACAATTTAGACACAGAGCTGCCTTTTAAAGCTTTTAAACCTGTATTTCCCTTGAAGGTCTTCTAGTGTGCCACTAATCCCCTAAGTTATTGCACTGAAGGCACTCTCTAATCCTTTAATTCACTCTGCTCTCAATAGAGATGGGAACGAGCTGGGTCAGGGAACGTTCTCATTTGGGCTTTATCAGTTCTGCTTTTTTCAGTTCAGACTCTGCTGAGGGTAGTTTGCTTTCCTCTGCAATACTACAGAGAATATTTTAGAGTCAGGCATTAATTGTGTGTTGTTTGAGAAGGAAGGTGCACAGAACTCCCGACTCCTGTCACTGGTTTGTGCAGCCTCGGGGTCAGGCTTTTACTCTGATTCCTCTGGGACTCAGAGGATGGAAAAATGGATGGCTTTTTGAAAACTGTGAATCCATTCCCCATCTAGAGCTGGTGAGGGTCAAGGAGCAGTGTCAGCCACAGGTAATTTCTGGAAGCTTTTTCCCCCAGAACTACTCAAGTGAGAGATTCTGACTAATATTTCTTTGGTACTGAAGGTAAAGCTTTGAGGTAATGAGCAATGCCAGACAAGTGTTGTGGTTTTACTAATAAGCATAAACTCTAAAAGACTTGTTAGAGCAACACATGGCCTGAATTTTGCAGGTTGTACTGCCTATTGGTTTTTTCCTTGCATGAGGGGCATGTTTTTACTGTAGGTCTGCTTTGGAGAGCCAGGCTGGGACCACAAGTGGCACCCAGAGGCTCATTAGGAATCCCAGGCGCTCACACTGCTCCAGAAGTTCATCTTAAGTTGAGCACTGAAGCACTCAGTTGGAGGAAAGACATGCCCTGCAACTGTATGGACTTGGGGAACACTGACAGGAATAAAGACAACCAAAGTTTTGCTTCATTAACGTTTGCACTGAAAGAGGAATCCTCAGATGCTGAGCACTTAATGTTTCCTTTTGAAGAAACCAATTTATGTGAAGTGCAAGTTTCTTTTGTACCTTACATGCTCATATTTTTGGTTCCTTACAGCATTTCTGCATCACTGAATTTCTTTTAGAGTCAGAGATCAAGCCAGGGCTTGTTCTGAAGTACCCAAATGTGCTAATAGGGGGACTGGTGTAAAATTTGGCGTCTGGAGTTAAATTACAGGATGCTTCTTAAGCTTCTGGGTTTCTATAGGAACAAGTAATAGTCATCCTTCATGATTAAGCAGTGTCCATGGTAACCAAACGAGCAAGTTTTAAATGAAAGATATTTTCCCTTTACATTTTTAGCAGTCAAAGGTTACCAATTATTACCTTTATACCCTTAGACAAGAACACATTTTGATGGGGCTGGTGTGTTTGAAGTGAGAACATTTGGTGTTCATTTACATAACTCTGCTTCTAGGATCAGCTAAAAGTCAGGTGAACACCAAAATGAAATTTCAGAGAGTGGGGTGGGGTGCATTAACCTCCCCAGGAAAGTGAATTTTGGTCACTAAATTGCTGAATTGTTCTGCAGGGTTGCAGTGTTGCTGTTCAAGTGCCCATTTGCTCCTCGCAGTGACTGCAGGGCAGTTTTGGAGGGAGAAATTCCAACACATATCTGGCATATTTTTTAGGATGGAAAATGCAAATGTCAGTGTTGGTGTAGGTAAGAACATTCCCCTGCTCCCTCCTGTTTCAAAAATAGGTTGGGAAGTGAAAACACGACTGGTTTTTAAGGTTTCTTGTCTCTCCTTGGCACTGGTGTTGTTTGCTTGAAAACTGCAGAGTGAGTGTGCAGCTGCCACCTGCAAGTGTTTGCAGAGCAGGTTTGTGGGAGAGGAGCAGAAATACCCACCCACCCCCAGAGGAAATAAAAGGATCAGTCACAATAAATTAGGATTTACATTCCACAATTTCTAATAGTGAAACAATTGCTAAGAGAGTATGAGCAGGCAGAGCAGAGATGGATGGGGACCAGCAGTGAGCAGGGATGGATTCTCAGCAGGGCTTTGGGCACAGGGAGGCATTGCCCAGGTGTGCAGAGCTGCTGTGCCTGACACAGCTGTGCACACACTCACATCCACACACAGCAAAGGCACGACATCTGTGGAAAGAATACCACTCGTTTTTATAAGCATTATCTTCTGTTAATGCCTGCTGAAGTGCAGGAGACTTGTTTCTGTTTGCTGTGGGAACTCTGAGGCCTCCTGCGTTAACATTTGGAAAATCAGAAAATCCCTCTCAGCCATCCCTAACCCTGTTCCCAATCCTAATCCTCCCTGACTTGAACTGGAGGAAGAACAGTGGTTCCAGACTTTGCTGGCACTGCTGCTTTGAGTTGCTTCCTCATGACAGATCCTGTATTTCAGTGGGTACAAAAAATCACTGCCATCCATTATCCATTACTTAAAATCCAGTATTCTTGTGTGTTCCCAGTGACACTGTCTCCTAAATAGGCAGAGGTAAATCCCAACCTCCTGCTTTTCTGAGCAGAGTTAAAAACTCCTTGGCCGTTGAGACAATCTGAGTTGGTCAGCAGGCTCTGGGCACTGAGGCCCTCTGAGGCTGCTCTGAGCCACATGCACCATGTGAAATTCAAATCTTAATGTTTGGTCTTTTATGCAGATGGATGTGAACAGAGATACGTGTGTGACCCCATTTATCTCTCTAATGAAGCGCCATCAATAGAACATCTGTTTCTTTGCTGTAGAAGATGAAACCTCTGATGAATCATGCTTATAAATTAAGTATTTATTTATTTAATTTGCATGTTACCAGTACAGACCTGTTCCACGGCTGGAAGAATGGCCTGGGAATTAACTGTGTGAAGGTTCCATTTCTGCTCCATGTGAAGGGAGCTGCTCTGGCCTGCTCAGCTCAGCTGTCCAGGTCAGTCTGGGGGAAAACCCCCAGCCAACCCTCCCAGCAGGGCACAGAGCCATGGCCAGTTGACACCTGCAGGGACAGGAATTGCAGAGTATGGAAGTTTCTCCTTGCCCTCAGATTGCCTCTGTGGATAAAGTGCTGCAAGAAAGCTCGTGGTGACAGAGCAGAATCTTTGCAGGAAGGTTCAGCATGATGGATGAGCCTAATTTAAATCTCCCCAGAGCTGACTCCTTGTTCTCCACACTCCGTGTTGCTTGTCTTTATCATCACAAGGGAGGATGCTGATGTTCCACTTCACTTTATCATCCTTTCCACTTCAGCCAGGGTATTGGCAGTCACCACGATCTGGCCCCCAACCAGGATAGAATTTCAGCTTTTTCTGATGTATTTTTTAAGTCTGAGCTTGATTTCAATTTCACCCTGGAGAAAAGGCTCCTAATGATATGCCGTTAGCAGAGGAGGAATTTGTTCTGTGGATATCATAGCAGAGGAAGATAAATATCATACATATTTTATTTCAGAGACTAATAATGAAAGAATAAAAATACCATATATATATATATATATATATATATATACACACACATATCTAGTTAAAAAATACCAGACAGTAAGATGGAGTTGGTACTACAGGCTGCTCAATCAGCATGATTTGCTGTTTATCTTTAGAAAGGGAGGGTCTTATGGATGCCTTATATTCTGTCCCTGGCACCAGATCTGGGGACCTGCAGCTGTGCCTTATGCACATGGATCTGGTCTCCAGGCTTGTAGCACTCAGAATCTGCTGTATTTTCAGAGCACTCACTGTGAGAAATACCTCAGCTTTCCTTTCCCATTAGTGCTCTTCTCTTCTTTCCCTTTTGCCCTTGGAGAAGGATTTTCCCTCGACAAATACATTTAATCTGCCTCCTCAGGTAAAGGATGTGTTCCACCTGGATTTCTGGGGGGCAGTACTTGCCCTGGCTCTCTGTCAGAGTGCCGGCTGTGCTGGAATGGCTCCACAGCAGGGAAAGAGCAGAGAAAGTGCAGGGAAATTGCCCTTAACTGCACTGACCATCGAGTGACCCAGCGGCCGAAGCGCAGCGGAGAATTCCCAGCGCCGCCGCGGGGCCGGGCCGGGAGCGCTCGGGCAGCCGAGAGCCTCCAGCTCCATCTAGTGCGGCACCGGCACCGCGGCTGTGCCACTGCCCGGCCGGGCACGGAACCACCCCGGCCCTCCAGGAGAGAAGGGGCTGCTGCACCAGGCAGCCACAGCCCGCAGGAAGGCAGCAGAAGGGGCTCTGCTGCTTGCACACTGCAAAAAGCACCGTGGCAGCGCTGCGAGAAGAGTTCTCTAACTGGGTAATAGAGAAAACAGAGGAATAGATACATATCAAATACTCAGAAAAATAGCAGAGCTTTTTTCAGTACTTGATTCAAGAGCCATTAATAGCACTGGCTCAGGAGCAGGATGAGGAATATTAAATCCATGATATCCAGGAACCTGACACAGAGATGAGGGGAGATCCATTAAAGTGCACAGCGTGCCGTGGCAAAGGTCAGAGTCACTCCAAATCATTATTTAACAAAGAAAAAGCTCTTCTTTCAGGAGATCTTAGTCCCACTTTGAGAGAAGATGATAACAGATTTTAGCTGAGGGAACCAGTGTGTTCTGATATTTTCTGGGATTTGTTTTCTGTATTCCAGGCACTTCTAACAAGGCGCTTCAGTTGACACAACTGTCCCAGCCACCGTTCCTGGAGCTGCAGAGAATTGTGTGGCTCTAATTGGTGCTTCAGGTGCACTTTGCTGCTTTTAGGCAGGGGCTCAGTCATCAGAGACACACTGAATGTGGTGCTTTTGTACCCCCAAAGTCACCTGTGGGGGAAACAAGGCACTGGTAAGAAGCTGGATCAGTTTGGTGTAGTCTCCATAGGGAGCATTAACTGTAGGCATAGACTCAGTTGTTTAATTCAAAGTATTTGGTGCCAGAGTGTAGCCCAGAAGGCAAGTAATGATCCCAATTTATTTTTTTGTTCTGTATGTAAACAGTTAGATAAGAGAGAGGGATTTTTACAAGCTGTAGTTCTGTAAACAGTGTTCTTAATTGTCTGGAAAGGTCATGAGAGCATGAGAAAATGTGAAACTATTTCTGCTTGGAGCATGAAATGACTGGGGAGTAAATCAGTGATTCTGATGTGGAAGAGTTGTGGGTACAGCCAGGGGGATTGCTGGGCTTCATGAAAGTTTATAAATGTTTAAGCCAGAGATTCGAAGATGCAAAAAGAAATAATTTTATTCTAAGATAAGAAGCAGGGGTGACATGGCTTCGCTTAGCCTGGAGAACACCCTCTCTGTGTTCATTAAGTTTGCTTTCAGAGGAGTCTGCTTGTTCAGAGGGCACCAGCACCTGCCCTCAACTTCTGCTTCATGACCATTTTCATTTAAAAGTCTATTTTATTGCCTAATAAAGGTTTGGTTTTTAATTAATTTGTATGGTTCTAACATTGCTGTAAGGGATCAGCTGGAATTTGCTGTGGACCAGCAGGGCTCTGGGTGATACATTCCAATAAATACTTCTGCAGGTAACTGAACCACAAAGGTGGCCCTGCAGCTGCATTCCTGGGCCAGCTGATGGGAGCACCGAGGGCTTTTATAACCTCTCACAGCCTCTTTGTCACTGCAAATCAGACATTTTGGCACCCCTGCTTCCCACTCAAAATTCTTCACACCTTGCGAAGGGGAAAGTCAGCTCAGTGTTTATTATTTTCTATTGTTGCCTATTCCGCTTTTTAAAAGTGCTTCTCTTCCCTTCTAAATCCCCATTTGGATTCAGACTGAAGATCCATCTTTTCTCCTGGGCTCCCGTGGCCACCCAAAGCTGCCTGAAATGTAGATTTTTCTGCAGCCTCTCCTGAGTATGTGGAATCACGCAGACACTACAGATACCTGTTCTCCAGGGATTGTTCTTAATTCGTAAATGCTACCGTGAGCCAGATTCAATCACTGTCACCATGCCTCCTCCTCTCCTCTCTTGGGTTTGTAATAAGGACTTATTAGATAATGCAGAAATTAGAGGAATAACACCTAAATTCATTAAGCAATAAAATTAATTCACGGCCTGTAATTGTACGAGCAGGAGACCGGTAATTCCTGTTCGCTCTGGTTTCACAGCAGCTCCGCCCTGGCAGCGCTGGGGCACCTGCGGTGTCGGGCAGTGCCCGGTGGGGCAGGCCGGGGAGGGGCTCAGCCCCAGCGCCGCTCCGAGCAGCCCGACCTCGCCTCTGGAGACCTCGCAGCCTCCTGCACCACCTCCAGAGGCTCTGGTGAAGTTTTGGTGTGCTCCAAAGCCTCCGTTCCATAGCGCATCCCGGCGCTGGGAGCAGCAGCGTGCGCTCCTGCCGCGTGTCCCGCCTGCTCTGGCATTCCGGGCGTTCTTCTCCCTCTCGCTGCCTCCGATGAAGTCAGCACCTCTCCTCCTGTCCTTCCCGGCTCCTCCCGAGTGCCATGGCATGTGCGCTGCTCGCCAGCACGGCTTCCTCCTGGTGAGTTCAGGGAGACCATCTCTCCTCGCTGACTTCTCTCCCAGCACTCAGCTTGGACCTCCCTTTCTGGCCTGGAGCTGGAGCAGGTTCTTATCAGGAGATCAACTTGCTGGAAGTGCCTGCTTGTTGTTATTCCATCCAGCGGCCTCCCTTGGCTTTTGTTCACGCTGTCTCTTCCACTGGCTGATCCCTGGAATTGTGAGAGAGGGGGGAGTGTGAAGAGAGATGAACAAACAGGAGTTAATGTATTTTATTCTCCATAATGAAAGTGTAATACTGATGATCTCTTGGACTAGTTGGGATTCACAGGAGCAGCTAATGCAAATGGAAGAACACCTCTTGCTGAGTGAAAAGTAAACAGTAGCAACAATTGTTTGCGTGTTTGTTACACATAACAACCTGCTTGGAGCAGTGTCTGAGGAGTGGAGCCAAAGGAGGCAGTGATGTTGGGTGGGTTAAGCAGGAGTTTGGGTGCCAGGAGCTGCTCACAGCCTGTTCTGCTGCTGCCCTGGAGCCTTGGGGAGATTGCTGTGCTGCTCCATAACGATTCCACAGCATGAAACACAGGCATGGAAGAGTGGAGTGAGGATTAATTATTCTGTCAGCTCCAGTGCCTTGAATTACTTAACAAACCAAATGTGTTTATTACTGTACAGAAAGAGTTTCAGAAATACTCCTAAGCCTGAGGTCCTAAATTAATGTGCAGTGTTTGCAGTGCTGTGTGTCCTCTTGGCAGTGGGATATGTTCAACTTAAAAACCTCCCAGTGCCTTCCACAGCAATAGTATGTTGGCCCAGCTGTGTGGGGATAACCTGGGAGAGCTTTCGGGGGGCTTGAAAATTTCAAGGAAGTTTCTCTTTGAAGATCTTATTCTGCACAGGGGGAAACCCAAAACATTGCAGCCTTCTGTACATATTTGGAAAAGCAGGAAGCCCTGTTGTTTATTTCTCTGTCCTGTGTTGTATAACGTGGATGAGCCCTGGGCCCCCTGTGCTATTGAGAGGTGACACAGAACTGCCACCGTGTCTGTCCAGACAGAGATGGAAGTTTGGGAGAGGTTGGGAAGAAAAGGCTGAAATCAGACACTGAATCAGACACTGAATCTTGTAGCTTGCTTATTTTATGCACAAATGGGCAAATTTGACAGAAATGACAGAAAATAAGGCTGGAAGGAATTTCAGGAGGCATGTGGTATCTGTGTGCCCCAGGAGAGGGGAGGAAGGGCAGCCCTTTGTCCCTGAACCTCTCTGGGCATGGAGAGCTCTCCCTCTCTGCACCAGCAGTTCCAGGGTGTGACTGTCCATGGCAGGATGGGACTGTTTCCAGTGCCTAACCCAAATATCTTCTGCTGCAAATTAAGACGTTTCTTTCTCAGCCTCTAGTGACTGTGGAGAGTTTTTATTGCTGGCTCACAGTGCCCTTTTCCATGGCCCTGGGCTTGCTATGGCAGCGTGGCTGTGCCAGGCCCTGGGCAGAGTGACCCAGCCTGAGATGGTGCCTCCAGCCCTGAAGAAGCAAAAAGGGCACTTAAACCTTTGTATATTCATACTGCTTTCCATGTAAAGCTGTTCTGCTGTACATTCCTGGAGTTACTAATTTACCTGTAAGCTATTTTTATTAACCTTTAAAACAAACAGCTCCCCCCACATCCCCTCCAACACCCACACCCACCTCTCCTTCTGGTTATTTCTGGTTTCTTACAGAGGGTTTTGTAACATGTCTCTCCTGCAGTGAAACCCACAGTGCTTAAAGAAGCTAAAATGGAGATTTGACTCCAAACATTTCATTAACCGTAAGTTTAATAATTATAGGTGAAACCCACAGTGCTTAAAGAGACTAAAATGGAGATTTGACTCCAAACATTTCATGAACCATAAGTTTAATAATTACAGGAGGGTTTAGGTGCTAAGCCAGCTCTGTGTTTGGCCTGGGGTCACGCTGATGTGTTTGCTGGCTCTGCTTGGGGTATATTTTAATGATGAAGTAAGAAGCTAAGTTGGGGGGCTGTTACCCCCATACAGGTACTTTCCCTCAGTGCTGAGCAGTGTTTAGGGCTGGGGAGCACGTGGGGAAAGTAATTTCTTGTAGCTGCCTTTCAGGTAATGCCATCATTCCTGTTTTCCAGCCAGGTGTGTGAGAAATGCTTTAAACAAAGTTCATTTTTCCGGTCATTAAGAAAATGCAAAGCAGCTTCTTCAGTTGTCATCTCAAGCTCACTTTCAAAATGCTGTAATCAAGTAGTTTCTTTATGACAGCCCAAAACCAAAAGAAGACTCAAAGGAATGGGGTGGGAGACTGAATCTTCTGAGAGATTACACCAAAGGATTTTACTGCTTGAGATTCAAAGTGCAGCTTTGTGCAGAGAAAGTGCCCCAGACGTTTGACGGCTTGGCTGGAGGTTGGGAAGGCACTGAGCTGCTGCTTTGGGCTGGCTGAGTTTCACACAGGTTTCGTGGCAGCCAAGGAAGAGCCAGCACCTCACCCCATCCATGGCTGCAGTCTCAGTCTGTTCTTTGGGAATGGTTTAGGACACATCTCGGGAATTGTCAGGTGGAATTGCTGGTGTTTCTTACAGTCAGGCTTTGGCAAGGGCAGAACCTTGCTGAGGAGACAACATCCATGGAAATGCTTGGCTAAGGAGGACTCTGGAAGGGTTTTGGGAAGGGAAGTTTGTTACAAGGTCTGAGCATCACTGAATGGCAGCTTGGAAATAAATCTGTTTTTCTGAGATCCATGGTGCTTTCAAAGAGGGCTTGTGAACTGAGGAAACAGCACCTTACAATGCTGTAGCTGACCTGTCCTAACATCTTTCTAAATCTCCTCAGTTGTTAATTTTACCTTTTCAGCCCCCTCCCTTCCTTGCCAATGGGGAAGGAGGTGAGTATTCCTATCCTCATTTTATACTTTATCAAAAGCAGGATTTAATGATTTTTTCCCTGGTTCCAAAGCAAATTGCTAGAGGAATTAGACAGGTAACTTCAGCATCCTGTGCCTCTAACTCCATTAGCAGTTTTCCTGAGGAGGATCAAATCCACAAGTGCACGGATCTGTAATTTGCATATAATTCTTACTCATCTCAATGCAGTTTCTGTTTACTCATCTGCAGGCTGGAAATAATGATAATGCCAACCTGTCAGGCATTATCTGAAGCTTACAGTTGTATAAAAATGCTAATTGTTGAAGGTGAAAGTCTTGCTGGTAGAATGTTGTTCCAGGCAGCTCGGGGAAATGCGAGTGGAATCTGTGGGGCGGTTGCGCTGCGGACATCTCGGAGGGAGATGGCACATTTTGCACGGGCTGCTGGCCCTGCTGGCCCTGCTGGCCCTGCTGGCCCTGTGCTGCTGGGTGTGTAACTGTCCCTTGTGTTCTGTCCCCAGAGTCCCCCCCGGAGCGCTGCGGGCAGAGGCGCAGCATGCCCAGCGGCATCGCGGAGAAGAACCCGGCCATGGAGCCCGCGGCCACCACGCCCTTCAGGGTCACGGTCAGTGTCTCCCCTCTCAGCAGGGCTGGGGGTCCTCACCAGGCCTGGGGGGCTGCCAGAGGGAAAGGAACCTGCTCACCCTGAGAGAAGGGCTGCCTGTAAAACTGGTGCTCACGTGTTTCTAGGGAAATGGGGCGCTGTTAGACTCTGTTAGCAACAAGCAGATGTGTCCTGGTGGAGCAGCAGGGTTTGAGTGGAGCCTGGAGCTTCACTTGGGAGACTTTCCTGGAGAGGTTTCCTTGGTGAGTCCTGGTGCAGTGTATTCCTGGGAGCATTTACCTGTCTGCAGCTGTACAGTGTGTGCTCACACTCCTACAGAGAGAAAATCTCCTCTGCAGGAACCTGTCATTAACTCACAGGACACCTGCCAAGCTGGGATTGCCCACAGCCTCGGATCTTGTCCCAGCAGGAGCCTGGAGGAGCCATCCACTCTTTCCATGGCTTCAGTCCCTGTGCTTTGAGATGTCACTGGTTGTTCACTAGCGTGACTACCAGAGGTCTTGGTGCTCCATGGGAAGGGCACTGCTGTGTCCATTGCCAGTCAGGATTGGGGACCGACCCCAGCAATGGGCTCTGCCAGTGCTGAGCCCTGGTTGGCACTGCCCAGTGTCAGTGCGGTGTGAGGGCTGTGAGCACACAGTCCCCTCCCCACTCCCTGCACACATCAGCTGTCTGGGCTGGCTCTCAGCACACAGAAGTGTTTTCTATTCAGAGGAGACACAAATGGTCTTGCAGCAGCTTTGCTCCATGCAGGTTTTCTCTGCAGGCCACACCTTCTTTACAGACTCAACTGCTGCTTACCAAACTCAGGGAGGCAGAACCAGAATTTCAAAGCTAAGACAATGGTGCAATCTGAAAAAAATAATCTGAGCACACCCAGTTCACCTGAGAACATTTGCACTGGTGAATGAGTCATGATTAGCAGTTTGGACAAGTAGTTTATTTTAGTTCTAGAAATTGTTCTTCCAGCCATCAGAACCTATTGATATCAGTGAATGAGTATCCTTGAACCTTAAACAACTACTACTGGTTGGTGAAAACAGCAAAACATGATGAGAAAATCTGGATTCTTCACAGGACAGAGGATTTGGGAATATTTTTCTTAGTATCCCTGTAGTCAAAGAAAATAAAAAGCTGTTTATTCATTTCCAATGGCATATATCCTGCTTTTTGGATTTTTAGAGAAGCTATTCCAGCTTTGAGCAGCTGGTGGTGGAACAGCTGATGTGGGATGCAGTTCCATGCTTTAAGCAGCTCTGTTACTCAGTGTGGATTAAATAAGGGCAGCCATCACATGGGTAATACATGACATTTGTCTTCTCTGAGTTCAAATCCACCCTCATCTCATTTCTCCCCTGCGCCCCCTCCGAGTGTCAGTGCATTAATATGAATGGCTTCATTAGGTACAGTTGGTATGGCTGCCCAGCCCTCAGCAGATGTCTGACTTTAGAAATATATTCTCCCTCACCTTCCTTCATTAACCAGAGGAACATTAGCAGTCAGTCCACTCCAGCCACTGGGAATAGTAATTAGTGCCTTAGTTTAGTGGTAATGGGATTATTACTTTTGAGCCTGCTGTTGTAGGTTTGGAAATTGTAAGCTTTTCATATTTTACAGCTGATTGTTCTTCCCTGACATCTCCATCCTTCTGCTGTTGAGTCTCCAAGGGCCTGTGAAGCTCAGGAGCCATTGGTTTCAGCTATTTTGGCTTTCCCAGTTGCTTTCTTTCACTTCAAAACTAGAGCAAACTAGGGTGGAAATTTGGGAACTTCCCTTCCCATACAGAAGTCTGCCAGACAGGTTACAGATAATTGGGCATTGTGGTTTTTGAAAACAAGAGCTCCTGGTAGTTTTTGAATTATAGAATGTAAACCTTGAAATTCAATTCCTGTTCTTACCCCTTCTCCTGAAAGAAATTTTTAATGAAGCTCCTTAAACTTAGAAAAATCTCCCCTAGTCCTGGTTATCTCATGCTGTACAAGAATTATTTTCCATGTAAATCCTCCCTTCACTTCATGCTCTCAGAGCTCTGTATGAGCTGATGCAGAATGAGAGGTTTGAGGCTGGAGCTGAGCTGAGGTCCCTTGTCCTGAGCTGCTCTCAGGGCCAAGTGCTCAGATTTTAGTCTCCTTTTCCAGTGGGCACCTGCAGCAGCTGGTGATGCTGCAGGGCTGGAGACACCAACGTGTCCCTTCTCCATGGCCGTGGTTAGAGCCTTGCTTTTAGGAGAGTGCAGAGAAGCAATTCTGCCTCTCTGCATTGAATCCCAATAGCTCGAGGTGTGAAGTGGGTTAAACCTGAAGTTTGTGGGGTATTTTGTCAAACTCAGAGGCCAGAAGCTGGGGAAGTCTGCTGAGTGCCGGTGAAATCCCTCAGAGCCCCTTGCAGGGAAGTGCTGCAGGGGAGGATTTGCTGAGGCTCACTGGGGAGGACTCACTCCCATCCCATCAAGCACTGCCATCTATTGACTCCTTCTGTTAGAGCCCAATTTACTTCGTTTTCTAGGAAAATATCCCAGGCCAGCAAAGCCCAAATTGCCAAAAGACTTGAGGAAATATCTGTATTCTGTCTTTTATTAGACAGAATTTAGGATTCTTTCTCCATCCCTTTAATCCTCAATTCTAGCATTAATCTTTTGCTTTCCAGGAGCACCAAAAACACTTCAGTTCTTCTTCTGGTTGAAGCCACATTGGCCTCAAAAATCCCCCAAAACCACACCAAAGCACAGTTTTTCTTCTCCTTGTAACATGAACTTGTTTTCCTGCAGTTTTCCTGCCTGGCTGGGCTCGGTACACAGCTGAATTTGCAGTGATCCATCATAAGCTACTCTTACAGCATTCCTCCATCTATCCTGGTTTTAATCCTTGATAAATGAAGTATTAAATACTAATGGCAGTAAATGGAAACTCCTGGAGAGATGAAAGTGAAGAGCCCTTCTGCCATTCCTCTTCAGTGAACATAATCCTAAATAATGGGATCCCAGTTCAAGCTGCTGTGGACAAGATAGGATTTTTTTCCTAAGTTTTTGCTGTGCATAATACACTCTATTTTTCCTTTTTTTTCTTTTTTCTTTTTTTTTTTTTTTTTTTTTTTTTTTTTTTTTTAAGAGCAGTCATGTAATATATATTACAATGATTTGACTTTGGAGAATTTATGTTCCTGTATTATGTGGAGAGTGGAATGGCACTTCCTTCGGTATGATCACCCCTCTTTAATTGAAATGTAATTGTTTACTAAACCATTGCAGCTCAAAGGGAAAATTACTGTCATTTTGGTCTGTGGCTGCATACATTAAAGTGCCCCTTTTGCAGGGATTGAATTTAAGAAGAATAGGAACATTATCAGAGATGATATAGAAACATAAAGCCATTATCATTAAACTGTCAGCTGCAGCTGACTTTGGCTAACCAGCGTTAGTGGCAGCAAGAAATATGGAAATTACTTGGAGAATGTATCTGTCAGTTCAGTCACCAGTTGTGCAACAGGACATGCTTGGAAGCTTTGGGGTTGTGAGCATTTTAGGGATTGGAAGCAAAATGAGGTCGTTTGGAGCCTCTGCACTTATTTGCAGCCTCCCTGGCACTGCTTGGCAGAAATCTGGAGGGCTGATCTGGCCCTCAGAGGGGTTTGTCAGGTACCCCAGCACCAGACCTTGCACCTCCAGCATCCTTTGGGCTCTCCACAGAGGTGGTTTGTTCTTACCACCCTCATTTTCCAGCTGGGAAGACTGAGGGAGGGAAAACTTAGCTAATTTAAATTTGATCGTTTTCTCCAAAGCCCAAAAATACATCCTGAGCCGAATTTCTTCATTTCTAATTCCCAATCCTGGTGTTAACACTAGCTAAGCTATTCCTAATTACCTCTCTGAAATCCTCCTCAGTTTCAAGAGAATTAAATATTCTCCAAATTGATGTTGTAATGTGAAAATGAGTAAGTGGGTTCCTGGACTCCCAAATCCTTGTTCCTAGGGCAGAAATGCCTTGACTTTCTTACTTTCTCTGCCAGCACCTCATGTTGTCAAATTTCTAATTGCTTACTATTTAAATTAGAGCCCTCTGCCTTATTTTTCTAAGTCATCTTATTAAATATAAATCTGTGAGTATTTTTGATCTTTAATTTTTGCTTGTCCTTTATGAGACATGAGATAAATTCTAGTTAAGGTATGTAGGATAAATTTTTGAAAAAGGGAATATTTTTCCCTACTCAGTGCTCCCTAGCACAGGGATTGGAAAGTGAACCTGACTGTAAAGATATTTTTAATTCTTTGAGTCTGACCTTGTGTCTTGAATTGTTTTTATGTAAACCTGGAACTTCCAACTGGGGAGGACTGGAAGGCAGCATGGTCAGAGATAGGAGGCACTGACAGATTTCAGCACAGAGCTGCAGTCCAAACCACTGAGGATTTACGATGTGCATCAAGCAGGAGACAAGAATGACAGGATAAAAGACATGGTGCTGTGACCTGCTTCACTGAAAGGGGCTCAGCAAGGCAGGATATGGATTTTTTCCCTTTTTGAACTGAGTATGTTCCAGGGAGGTCTCTTTGTCAGAGCCTGCAGCTGTCTGAAGGACAGTTTTAGAGAAAAGAAGAGCATAGGGCTCATCAACAGCTTAATTCACACACTGAGGCCACTTCTCTACAGAAATATGAGTGATCCTGTTGTAGTTTTTGTGGGGTTCTGGCTTATTTTGATTGTTGTCACACTGGGGTTGTTGGACAGCAGAGGGTCCCAGGGCAGGGCTGGCTCTGGGGTGGGGCAGTGAGGAGGGGATGGGACATGACCTGGTGCTGCTGCAGGAGGAGGCATCTGAGCATCCTCCCAGTGCCCAGGCAGAGCCCTGGGCTAACCTGCAGCTTCCACTGAGAGGGAAGTGCCACAAATCACCGAATTTCTGTGCCCCAGCACCACTGAAATGTGTTCTGGGCTAAGGCAGGAGCTCCCGTTGCTTCCTGTGTGAAGCTTGGGCAGTGGATAAACGGGGAAACGTGTGCTTCTGGGGAAGGTAAAGTCAAATACTGAGTGGGAAAGGGGAAAACAAATGTTTCAGGAAGTTGCCTGGCTCTGCAGAGGGTCCAAATTGGCACATTTCCATTGATTTTGTTCAGCTACTCCAGATATTTACACTTTCTCAGCCTCTGAGGACTCTGGGCTGTGTGAAACCCATGACTCCGGGCAGGGCTCAGGGTCCCAGGGTGAACAGCAGAAAATCCTTGGAGTGGGACAGATTCCTGGTGCCAGGAATGAGAAGGGAAGGAGTGAGAGTGAGAAAGCAGCTCCAAACCTCCTCTCCCCAGAAAGCCTGAGCAAGTTTTTGTGGAATAAACCTCTGTTGTTCTGATTTCATGACTCTCCTCAGATCCCTCCGTTCCTCCACTCCAGGGGAAGCAGTGTTGTAGCCAGATGAGAAATACCAACAGCTCCTATGTGTTTTCATGGAGAAAGCCCATGGGAGGAATATTTAACATTTAGGCAGTAAGTAGGGCTAATAGGAAATGCTAATTCACATTTCATTCTTTTGATCAGTGTATATTGAATGATAATTACAGTGATAGTACTTGGCACTTCTGTAGCACCTTTCATCTGGAGCTGTTAAAGTGTTCTGCCAATCTGAATGAATTCAGGCTTGCAGGCACTGGGGGGTTGCAATTTACCATAATGCCTCAAAATAAATGGGGAACTAAGGCCTGGGAAGATTATACCACTTTCCCCATCATTCAAAATCTGTATCAAACAGTTGGGGCTGTCTAGCAGTGCTGCTGGTCATCTATAAGAAACAAAACCCAACACAAGGCATCACTATAAATGCTGAAGGTGGTTTAAACCAGCCAGGTGACTGGCCTTTACTCTCTAGAAAATGTTTGTTTGACATTTTTTGTGGTAATTTAACAATTTAATATACGCTCGGGTGCTCTGGTGTATTTTTGTTTGAATTCTCCCCACAAAGACAGAGAAACAATCTCAGATTTTCCCCTGCATTTTTCAGCAATGTACTTGGATCCATATCCATTCTTTAGAGACTTCCATTTCCAAAGGATGATTTGAACCAAAATGTTAATTTCAAAGCTACTCCAGGAAAACATTTGATAGTGTTTCGGTCTCTTCCCAGGAAGCCCAAGTGCAAACAGCCTGGACTAATTGATAGGCTGTAGGGAGGCAAATGGACCTGACTGGTTCCATTTCTGTGGCGTGAGTGAAAGGCAGAAGGTAAACAAACAAAAGCTTCAATTTGTTTAAACCTCTGGGCACTGAAAGCTCTCACATTGCTGGTAGCACAGAGAAAAGGGGGCCATTAGAATATCCAACATGACAGTGTCCCTTTAATTTGTTTCTGGGTCACAGATAAAGAAATGTCCTGCAGATATGAAAGGTAGGATAATAAACACGTTCCATTCTCCCTCTTTCAGTAGCACTGACATTGTGCTTTCAGAGAACAAGTCAAAGAATGGAAGGTATTATCTGACTCTCCTGGAGACTGGAACATGAGTGCCCATTGCATCAGGACCTTCATCCCTGAACTTCTTCCACTGGGGATTTGCACTGCTTTAGCTCAGGGATATTCAGTATTTGTTTAAATATTGAATTCATTGCACTGGAATTCATAGAAATCTGTGTCATTGCCACAGTTCACCCTGAACAGTTTTCAATACATCTCCAAGTTTTGTTTCTGAGACAGATTTTTCTCTAGTTTAGACTAGACACTTCTCCTTACTTGCCAGAACGTATTTTGAGCCATAATTCCTTGGTCTTCCCCTGCAGCTGGTTCACATGGCACCTGTGGGCTTTGGTAACAGTGAGGGTGCTGGGACAGGAACATGGCAGAGATGCCCCATGCCAGCTGGCAGTGCTCTTGTCTGTGTTGTTCACCCCGGGGAAGTGGCTGAGCTTTACCGGACACAGAGGAGCTCATGGCCCTTGCCTGGATTGTTTGGAAGCTGTTTTGGAGGTTTCTTCTTCCCCTCCACAGGGCTGCCTCGTGTGAGGCAGTTTCTCCAGGTGGTGCCACTGTTGTTCCAAAGCCAGTGCAGCTGCTCAGCCCAGCAGCTCTGCTCCCATGCTCTCCTGGACACTGCAGCTGGGGAACTTGGATCCCTGGCTCTGGCTGCAGCACACATGGGAAGATGACATTGATTTCTAGGTACTTTTTTCAAACTTTAGTTGCCATGGAAACAAGATTCCCTTTCTCCTCCATGCTGTCACTTTTCCTCAGCACTGCACTCTGATAAGCAATAGGCTGTGTTTGTCCTCCCCACACTCTTTTTCCCAGTGATACTCATGGCTCAGGCATCAAGGATAATTTCAGAGAGAGTGGAGAAGCTCTGCTGCTTTTCCGGAGGTGTTCAGGTGTTCCCAGGCCTGGCACTCTGCCAGAAACTTTCTTGTCTTTATCTTCCTCCATAATTACAGTGGATCATATCTTCCCTGCAACATTTTTCAAAGCACCAAGGAAATTAGCTCCAGAACTAATCATGTCTTTATTTCCTGAATGGCTCTGTGCAGTTCCCTACATGGCAGAATGGGATTCACCCTGAGCAGCAGAACCTGTCCCTGTCCCTGCCCTTGTCCCTCCCTTCATTCCTGCCTCTTTCAAGGACATCTCCATGGCATTCCCAGGATGGCACAGCCTGGCCTGAGTACAGAAATTTACTTTACATTTCCCAAGGAGTCCCAGGGAAAAGCCAAGGGGTGATGGGTGCAGGTTGCTCCTGGACAGAGGCCAGTTGGACACAAGAAGAAAAGAAATTTTTCTGTTCTTGGAGGGTGGAGGAGGAGACCTTCATAGCCCCCTGGGAAACAAAGGAGTGTCCCACTGGTGTGGCACTGCCTGTGGCTGAGGGACACGTGCTGGCCCTGCCCTCGGGCCCTCCAGGAAAGAAACCTTCCTTGATAATTAGCAACCAAGTCAAAAATAGTTAAAGAATAAGTGAATGACACTTAAATCTGCCTTGTAGAATTGAAATTTCCTGCGGGGTGACAAAATTCTGCTTTAAAGATAGCAAATCCACTGCTAATAATTAGGCAACAAATAGTCACTGCTAAGACCCAAAAATAGGATCTGTCACTTGCAATGTCTGTCTTATTATTGTGAGGGATAAACCAGCAGTGAACTTAATTTTTGCCTCCAGTTCCTGAAGGATATTCTTTTTGGTTTATATCTTTCAGTGTGAGTGTTTTAAGAGAATTGTCAGTTGTGCTGCCTCACATCACCTGCCTCAGCACCACAGCCCAAAATCAGACACCAAGTACGAGCTGAGGAGGGAAAGGAAAGGAGTAAAGGTGGAGAAAAAGAGCAGGCAGTGGTCTTTCCTTGGTTTTCATTTCTCTCTGAGCTTTCTTAATCAAAAAGCTCTCTGATCTGTGTGTTCTGAAGGATGGAGAAATCATGAAAGCCAGGCTGGTACTCCTGGAAATATCATATGTGTGTTGTATTTATCCTTCCATTGTAATTTTTTCCCTTTTTCCAAAACTGTAAGAAGGAGGTGAATCAAACCAATATAGTCATTTTCATAAATTCTGAGATGAGGATAAATGAAGTTAATCTTCAGTATTTGCACAATGTCTGGGAAGTGAGTTGTCTAGGGAGGTAGATAGGGGAAATGCAGGGCTGATGTATCATCTGAATTCCAGTTGGTATTCCCCACACCTTCACAAAAGTGAGCATTTTTGTTTGATTGCAGCTGTAATTATTGCTGAATACAAATGTTCCAATTTAAGCTGCAGAAATGTGGGGAAAGTCTTTGAAGCCAAGAGCATCTGCCTGGAACATGAGTTTCATATTTGAATGAGTAACTTTTACTGCAAAATTACACAATGAATCCCTACATTCAAAAGATAATAATATTTTTTTTTACTCTAAACACATCATCTACCAACTGCTTTTTAAAATTTATTGGCTTGGCAGCTGGTTTTGTAGAAAATGTGTTACTAAAAGCACACAAGCTTTGTCAGTGGAAATGAGGCAGCTTGGTGCTGCTACCTTCCTGCAGACTCAGAGGTGGCCATCGGTTCTGTGGAAAATGGGGTTCTGTCCTCCAATATTTTCCAATATTTGCTCTCCCCAGAGGTTTCAGGTGGAAGTGAGCAGAGAGATGCCTGACACAGCAGGACATCCATGTGCTGCTCCAAGACCATACATCAAAGTAGGGAAATCAGGGATAAAACACACTCATGAACCAGTTTACCCTGCATCATAGCCAAAGGTGGACTTTAAAAGGGTATGCCATGTAAACAGCATGTGGTGATAGATTTGCAAAAATTTCCTAAGGTTTCTGCAGGTTTCTCGTAAGTTTGGGGGTGTCTTCAGCCTCAAGGTTGACACTCTCTTGCCTCCCGTGTGCCCAAGTTCAAAGCAGCCCCATGCAGGCCTCGTGTATCCTGGAAATGCACTTTTTGGGGAAGGGAATTCCACAGGGGCCGTGTGCTCGGTCACCTGAACAGAGCCCTTCATCACACCTGACAGGAGCAGAGCTGCAGGACAGCAAAGCAACTTACAACACCAAAGTTCAAATCAAAAAGAGCTGGCAGAAATAAATGATATATGAAGTGTTTGAGGGGCTGCAGACACTTCCAGCCCTGTGCCTCTAACACTGAACAAATGAAAAATATTTGATCCATAAAGGTCAGTGCTGTACAGAAATTCCCTTCCTGCCCTGCTTCAGTGCCAGGGACCACTCGGGGGGTTATTTCTATTCTTGGGCTTTCAAGAGACACAAATGGTGCCTAAAATCACCCTCAGGGTTGTTCTGGGCTCTGCATTCCTGGGGTAGCTCAGAGCAATCGTGTTCTACAGAGAGAAGGGTAAAAAAGTGCACTTAGATGTCTTTACCTCATAACAAATGGTATCAGATGTTCCCCAAAAAACATTGCTCTTTCATTTTGAAAGCTGGGACTAACATTGGTAATTGTAGAAATGGGTAAACTCACTTGTTTGGAACATTTATGGCTATAAAAGGATGCTTAGTGTTGGCACAGCTTTACTTGTTTCACAAATACAAATATTAATTATCCATTCAGTGGAGCCTCAATAAGAGGGTATTTCCATGTGCTGTGCAGGAACAGAAAAAGGCCCAAACTAATTTCAGAATTAAATTAAGTTTAATATAAAAAATAAAAATTGTAAAGCCCAGAATAAAGATGAGTCTGGTAGAAAATATTTACTTCCAGTTTTATACCTTATCCCTGACATAGCAGGACACATGGAGACCTGGAAGGAAAGGCTGCATTGCACACTTGTACTCACAGAAAACACTTATTTATAGAAGTTTCCTTATGATGAGTAGTGAAAAAATTCCTGATGTCCTCTCATGTCCCCCAGAGTTGAGATTTTCTTCAACTAAAACAAAAAGATGTGGAAGAACTGTAAAAACAACCCCATCTGTTCAGTAGTTCCTGTGATCTGCCTTTGTAGGGGTTGTTCTGTGTGGGTTTGAGGTGAGAGCAGAAGCCAGGGTTGTGTCTGTGCTCCTGTGTGACCATCCCAGAGCCCTCCCAGTGCCCTCCCAGTGCCCTTCCAGTGCCCTCCCAGAGCCCCAGGCCAGACCTTCACCCTCCCCAGCCTCTCCCTGTTTTCCTGGCTTAGAGAACATGGGGAGCTGCCAGGACTCTTCCAAAGAAAGCTGCTCGTGAGGCATCCAGCCTGATTTATTGATATATCATTTTAAAATTTTATCTCTATTGTGTTTCCATGGTGCTGAATTTTTACCTTTATAACTTTATCCTATGGGTTCTGTGCGAGTGAACATTATTGGTGTGGGAGTCAGCTCCAGACACAAGACTTGCATCATTACTTTATGTTTAATAAAACAGGAGCTCCAGATTTTGCTGTCATTAACACTCTGCTCAGTTTTGTCCCCCTCCCTTTTTCTCTTTCCTTTCTAGTTTTTTTTCGTGTTGCCCCAGGGTGTGTGGAATTCTACAGTTCCTGCATCTCAAAGGCATATGGTGCTGATGGGTTTGCACATATGCTTTAAAAGTATTATAATACCAAAAATATTCAAACATTATAATAGAATATAAGATTATTTCCAGGTTCTAGAGTAATTGGAAATGCCAAATTTGATAAGGAAGAAAAATTTAAATGAGAGTCCCACCTTCCTGCGTCTGCAGTGAGATGATGACATTGGATTTGGGGTTTGTCAAATATGTAAGAAAAGAGCCCAAATCACAGCAGATTTAATTGTGCTGTTTTGAATTGTGCCATCCTGTTTTAGCTGAAGTTGCTGTGGTTGTGATTAAGCCATTCCTCAAAAGGATTTGTTTTGTTTTCTTCTGCCTTCGTTCTTTGTGTGTTATTATGACTTCAGTCAGCTCCTGTGATTAGAGCGATTGTACTCCGGGCTTGGAGATGTCAGAGGCAAAACAGCAGAAAGGAAGCAAGAAAAGCAAGGCCCTTGCCCTTGAGAAGTGAAATCAGTGCTCAGTGGGAGCTCTGCGTGCTCCCAGAGGAGCTGGGGCTGCCCCTGCACCCATGGCAGTGTCCCAGGCCGGGCTCGGGGCACCCCCAGGACGGGGCTTGGGGCACCCTGCCACAGTGGGATGTGCCCTGCCACGGCAGGGGTGGCACTGGGTGCTGCTGAAGGCCCTCCCAAGCCAAACCACTCTGGGATTCCATGGTTCACACTTTTTCTTGCCAGGCTTGATGAGCTCTGTGCCACATTGCTCTGTGGGCTTTCAGGGATTGCATGGGGCCGTACTCATGACCACAGTGATTGTGTCTAAAGACCCCAAAATATCTCCTCTTGCTCAGAGCTTAGGCTGTGCAGGGATGCATTTATACAGCTGGTACCTTGCTTCCATTGTAATGGATATTTCAAGATTTATTCTAGCTGAAGGGATTCTTGGGCTCTGCAGATTTCTATTTTTTGTCATTTCATAGAGACTATTAACTTCTGAATGAAACCTTTCTCAGCTACTAGTTTAATCTTTGCTACGATATTTTCACTAGTGGTGAATGCTGCCCACACACAGGAAGACACAATTCTGCCCTAGACAGCTCTCGGTATAAACCTAAAAGTGTATAAAGAACATGCATGCAAAGGGCAGCTTTAATTGCTGGAACTGCCAAGAATGCAGCTCAGCTAGAGGAGCAGGCAATGCTCAGAGGGTGGGATTAGCCTTGTTTGTCTGGAGATCAGAATCAAATGTTGTTTAAAGTCATAAATGAAGAAGAAATGGATCATGTCCTTATGATCTCACTAGGAAAGCTCGGTGGTCACACCCCAGGCCAGAATCTCTCTCTTGTATTTTCACAGACAAATTTCTGTCTTTTTTTCTTACCCCACCTAAAAATTACAGAAGGTATTAATTCACACATTAGGTTTTCTGATCTCTGGTGTGCACTGTGGAGGTGCAAAGTATCACTATAGCAGCATAATTTATCAGCATTAAAATCTCTGACATCTCGTTCTCCCAAGGAAGCTGGCAATGAAAACGGAAAATGGCTCCATGTGATCTCCTTCTGGTGGCAACAAATGTAAAAACAATGGCAAACAGGAGAAAAGTCATGTCTTGCTACAGCCCTAAATTCTAATTTCCAAATCCTGCATGAATCATGGAACAGTTGTGGAGATGTGGAATATACAATTGAGGAAGAAAAATGTCGCCATTGGCTGTAGAAGGCATTTGGGCTTTTCCTTATCAATGCCCTGTCCAGAGCTCAAAGCTATTCCTGTATTGAAGGAGGGGCTTGATAAAATGAGGACATATTTGTGGGTGGCTGGCAGTGGTCAAGGAACTCCAATCTCTCATTCCTGGTCCAGAATCTTCTCACCAGAAGACTTTAGGGCAATATCAGGTGTTTGGCCAGTCGTGTGCTTTGGATTTGCCCTTCACAGCAAACATTGGCCAGTGTCCATAGCAGGCAACAAGGGCCTGGTCCGCTCTGAAGAACAAGAGCATGGGGAGATGATAGGGTGAGTGTGGGGCTGATACCACGGTGATACCATGAGTGTGGGGCTGATACCACGGTGATACCATGAGTGTGGGGCTGATACCACAGTGATACCATGAGTGTGGGGCTGATACCACGGTGATATGAAGAGTAGGAGGCTGGCTAAGGTCTGAGTACCGAGGGAAGTATCTTAACAATGCTCTAGATAATGCAAATCCTCACATTTGCTTTTCACAGCCATGTTTCTCTATGCTATAAAATTCTCTGCAGGTATTTCTCAGGGACAGAACCCTTTTGAAAAGGCCTTTGTTATCTCCCACACTGGCTTTGTGCAGTATGACAGAGTGTACAATGTGATGGCCCGTGTTTTATCCCTCCTGCTATTTGAGTCATGCAAATAGCTCCCGGAGAAATATTCAGTCCACACAGATGCATGTTACGTACCTCGTTTGTAAGTAAAGTGGCACTTGATAAATGTGAAACACCTTTGGTTATCTAGATGTTTGAAATTCTTGGGGCACTTACGAACAGGGAAGTCACGTCCATATTAAGAGCCACACAGAGTGCCCAGGGAGATTTTGCAGCTTGAGAAAGACATAATGTGAGCCGTGAATATCCGAGGTGGGAAGGAGTGTTTAAATGGCATGAACAAATGACAGGCTCCATAGAAGTCAGACTATGATTATCGCCCTGCAAGACGTATTAAAGGTATTCATTTGTAAAAGTGAGCTGCTCAGGATCCATTCCTGTATGCTGAGTGGAGAAACTCCTGAGGCTCGTGCCCGGAGCAGAGGGTGCACCGTGGGCATGGCTGGGATGCTGCTCTGTGCCCTCACGCTCCCTTCCTCACACGTGCCACAATCTGTGCCTGATCCATGGCTGTCATCCCCCTTTCCTGGGGCTGGGGAGGGAACCTCATGTTCTGCGGGGATTTGCTGAGCTGTTTATGTGGAGCTGATCTCTTTCTTTAGAGTGATGGTCTATAGAAGGAACACTCCTTCAGGCTTCACCCCAAAATCCTGATTTCTCTTTAAAATGCCCCCCCACTTTCCCTGGCCAAAGTGCTTGACCCTCTCGCACCATTCTCATACACTGTAGATGCCGGCCAGCACAGTAGTATAATGCTTTTATTGCCTTATTTAGCGGAGAGATTAAATGTAATGTTCAGATTATGTAGAACATTAACTCCTAACAATAAGCAAATAACACATTAGAAGCTTTGCCATTACAACGTTTGGTGCTGGCTGTGCTGTGCAGCTCTCCGGGAGCCGTGACTTATGTTCGTGAGGGAGGAGGCTCGGCGCAGAAGGAGCGAGCCGGGGTCTGTCTCCTCTCCAAGGTGGTGCCTGCACCCCGAGCGCACAGTGTTAGGACGGGCTCTATGGAGCTCCATGCTCAGCAAAGGGCTGAGCCGGGCTGTGCGGCCATGGGCTCCGAGCAGGTAGCGGAGCTCGGCCTGCCCGGGAGCCGCGGCCGGGCTGGGGCGGTGTCTGGGCTGGGGCGGCCGGGCCTGCTCCCGTCAGGGGCCGCGCTGTGCCAGCCTCGGCTGCAGACGGGGTTTTTATGGGAGCTGATGGTTGCCAGGGCAACGCCGGCTTCGGGGAGTCTGGCGCGCCGCAGCCGGCCGGGAGCGCCGGGAGCAGCTGCTGGCTGACGCGGGGCGCTGCCAGCGCCGCTCATGCGGGAGCTGCGGGGACGCTGTGCCCGCCTGCACGGGCGGCTCCGCTCCCGCTCCCGCTCCCGCTCCCGCTCCCGCTCCCTCTGCCTTGTAATTTAGTATTCTTGTCTCACCCCACAGGGGTTCCTCAGCCGTCGGCTCAAAGGCTCCATCAAAAGGACAAAGAGCCAACCGAAGCTCGACAGGAACAGCAGCTTCCGGCACATCTTACCTGGCTTCAGGAGTGTGGACCATGAAAGGTAAGGGGACGTTTCGCGGAGGGTGTGGGAGAGAGAAGGAGGATATTGATTTTTCCAGCTCTTGTTAAGATCTTGCTTATCTTATTCCGAGCAAGGGCTGCATCTCTGAGAGAAGTCGACTTGGTTAATTGCAAGAGGGGTAGTTTTAATTTGTTGTTGAGGGTACGGTGCAAGCCCTCCCTTTTCAGGTTAAATTCCAGGTGCAGAGAAGCCTGACTGCTCTGCTTTCTCTTCCTCAATAAATCCTAAATTGAGGCACCAGCATTTAAATAGCACAGGGATGCAGCAGCCGGAGCCGACTGATGCAGGTGAGGGAGGGAGGGGAGGGATGCTCCCGCACTGGACCGCACCGATCACAACTGGGTTACACACGATAGGAACAATACCGTGGAACAATAACAACCATAATCTCCCCAAATCCCTCACACACGTCCTCCTCCATCCCGCCTTGTCTGCCGTCATTACAGGGAGATGGAGCCTCGGCGTGTGGCCGGAGCTGCTGCTTCTGCCCGAGCCATGACAAGAGCTCAGTCCAGGAGGGATGTGTTGCAGGGAATGTGCAGATGGATCTGATAAAGCATTTCACGTGGGATGGCCAGTATTGGAGCAAATTGCGAGTAAAATAGAAGAGAAATGAGATCTTTGAGATTCTTTAGCTGGTTAGAAAGTGGAACAGCTCTTTAGTGGATTTGTGTGTATTTATGTCTATATAGATAATGTTAGTGTGAGCATGAGACAGGCGTCGTTCAAGGTAAATTCATGTGTAAATTCACATGCAGATCAAGGTCATGGTTGGGGAAGGCAGATTCCTTTACCAACCACAAACCAGTGGTTTGCTTCCAAAGATCTGTCAGCCTTACACAAATAATTTTGGGGAGTGACAGAAATATTGAAGTGCCAGGGAAAGTCTGTCTGAAAATTCTGACAGGCTGGACATACCTTGATATAAACAGTTTGGAGCAGAGCAGTTTAATACACCAGGATGTACTTGAGAACCCATTAAGTAAATGCTTCACTTTGAAAAACAATGACAATTTACTTTGTTTTAGCTGTACTTACTCATTGCAGGGGCTATGAGCTTTTGAAGCTCACAAACAATTGTCAATCTGGATTTTTCCTTTCCTGACCTATTGCAGTCTCCTAAGCTTTTTCCTTCTGGATTCTGCAAGTCAAGTGATTGTGCTGGGTAGTGCCGAGTAAGATTTCAGGGGTTACTCTCTGGGCAGACAGAGTTGGTTTGATTCCTGTGCTGCAGTTTTCCCAAACGCTCGAAGTAGGGCACTGTGTTCCAGAGGGAAGCGAGCGGAGCTGTGTGGCCCCGGGAATGCGCCTCCGGTGCCGCTGACTGCTCTGAGAACAGGCGGATTAGGAGAGGTTTCCCTTCTACCTGGGTGAGTTTTGTTTTGTTCTGTGACTTGGCAGGATAGGACATGGGAATTAACTGTTCTGGCCAGCCCTGCAGCCAGAGTCGTTTTCCCAAATTAAGCCTTGTAATTTCCCTGCCCTCCCAGCACACCAGCCCGGGAGCTGGCTGGGCTTCCTGAGACCCACATGTACTGCAAGTTCTCCTTAAAGAGGCTTGGGGAATCCTGTAGTGCATTTGCAGTGTAGAGCTTAAAGGGTGGATTAGAGGAGAGCTGGCTCTTGGCAGCCTCGAATAACCGAGGATTTGCTTATATGAGTATGAGAAGCTGAAAATGAATGATACCTTCATGATAACTGAGACTAGACCTTCTGTTAGGCAGGCATCTCTCAAAAATGCACTTCCTCTGTGACACACACACGTCCCTGAGCTGCAGGACAGTGGGACTCAGAGGCTTTTGACAGCAGGCTCTTAGTCCCTTGCTGCCATCGTGGTGTCAGATCTGGCAGGTGAGCAGGAGTCCTCTGCAGGAGAGCTTGGCCTTAGGGACTGTTGCTCTCAGAGAGGTGAAAGCAAAGCAGCAGCTGGGCCTCACAGTCATGCAGCGAGGCTTTGGTTACAGAAGATAATTTTATCTTTCTGAACATTCCCATCCCATTGTATATGCACAATGTATATGAAAGAGCTCAGGTCTCTCAGATCATTCTCATGCATTTGCTGCTGTGCTTGCCTTGCTTGTAATCCAAGAACTGCTTCAGATAAGCATTTGGTATTGGAATATTCGCCTCTTAAATATTTGATTCTTGACTCCATCTTGTATTGAAGCTGGTTGTTCAGGAACCACTCCTCTGCTTGTGGAAGTCAGCATTATAACACTGCTCTGTTCTGGAGCGTGGGCCAATTTTTCTGGGAATGCCATAGCAAAAATGAATAGAGCAGTAAATTCAGTGAAAACACTCCAGGTTGAAATATTGAGCTACAGTAGATCGTAAATGATTCTGTTACTTGGCTTCTTTATATCTAAACTGGGACTGTTCCTGCATCTTAGTTCCTTTATTTTTCCCTTCCTTGCATGTCCTGTTTATCCTGCAGAGGAATATTTGAAATACATGAACTGGGCAGGTGCATTTTCAGACAGATAATGACATGGATGTGGCTTGTGTATGGGGCAGAGAATGTGAACAAATGTATTTCACTAAATTACTGTGGGGTTCACACGGATGGATTTGTCCAGATTTTGCCAGTCTTGTGCATACTGTTTTTTTCCCGTTACAGTAACAGTAATACAATTATTGACAGTAAAAGAAGCACAATCACAGCAAGTGTAACTCACCTTCTGTATGAGAGGGGCATTAATATGGTACAATCAGAGTATGTAAATATGAGATCTAAAGGAGGATTGTGCAATGAATGTTCCTTTCAATTTGCTGGCTGGTTACATTGCTTGTTAGAGCTAAAAAGGGTTCCAAGAAGTGGCTTTTTGCTAACAATGTCTCCTGCCTCCTGATTTATTACAGCAGCTCACTAAGTTTTTATCGTGGAGCACTGAATGCTTGGCTTTGTAGTGGCCTCTGGAATCAGCCACAAATCAAGCATTTGGCAGATGGATTTTTGTTAATTGGACCCACATTTCTCCTACAAAATTGGTGATGGAGAAAATTTCTGGGTTGGACATGGAGCAAAGGGTGTAGAGCCAGAGAAGGGAGAGAAGGTTGTTCTGCTGCAGTTGCTAATTATTGGTGGTATGGTAGTTGTTAAGTATTGCTGATGATTTTCTGGTAGTGGCAAAGGTGATTTTACACCAGCACTGAGAGGGCAGGGCCAGAGTATCACTGTGTGGACAAGTGCATTCAGATTGTCTTGATTTGGTGAAAAATGGGTACTCTGGGGAGCTCTGTGTTCTGATGGAATCCCTGAAGTGATGATTGCTGGAGACACCTTTCCTCAGTGCACCTAGAATCCATGTAATGCTACAGGACTCTGGAGTTCCAACATTTGGGATTATTCTGCAAGGTTTTTGGTTTTGTTTTTTATAATTCCAGGAGATAGCATTCTATTTAAGCTTTTATTGGCACTACAAAAGCCTGAGCATATGGTTGATTGTTAAATGAGCCTCAGCCTTGGAAGGGGTACAGCCCTGCATTAATAACAGCAGCAACTTGCACTATTGAGACTTCCTCTTTAAACTCCTTCTTGTCTTTAGCCCATCTAAAATTTTGGCTTCTAACCCCCAGAGGAAAGAGGAATTGTACAAGTCATACTGCAACACATTTAATTCCTACTATAATGCCCATACTGACTGTTGTAGGAGGTTTCCACGTGCACAAAGCTTATTTTGGTGCACCAAGAATTGATGAGTGTCTGTGCTCCTGCAGCAAACTTAGTTTGGGAGTTCTTGGAGATCTAATTTGTTTATTCCCCACAAACCTGATATGCCTAATAATTTTAGGCAGGATGAAATTGGTTAAGTTTGCTGAGAATCTGGTGAGTGCTGCATGGTGAAGGATGAAGAAGTTGCTCTATTTCCTCTGGAATTGGAAAGAGGAATGCCTCATCCCGCAGAAGTAGGACACTGGCAGACCCCAGAACCATGGAGGGCTTTCAGATCTGTGTGAACAAGTGCTGGAGAGCTGCTGCCTCTTCTGGCTCCTGTTTAAATGGCATTATCCAGCAAAGCTGCTGAGTAGGAAAACCTGCACCAGAGGGAACCCCCAGAAGGGTGGCACTGGCACCTCACTACAGCCAGCCGGGCTCTGGTTCTGATTGTAATGAAGATATCGAGGAAACACTGTGCAGTTTGTGTTGGGGAACCATCCATCCATCAGCAGGGACTGAAATGCAGAATTAAACATCTTGCACTGGTTGATGTGAACACCCAGCAGTCCCTCCTGTGACACTCCATGTCATTCATGCCGGGGGTGGTGCCTGTCCCCACTCCCCCCACATCAGGGAACAGATTTCAGCAGAAAAATCAAGATTCAAGGACAGTCTCAGAATTCAGACTGGCCTCATGTAGTACCTGCATTTATATCAAGGCTTCTTTGTCCTGGAATAAGCAAATCAGCCTTTTAATGGGGTTCCTTTGCAAAATATTTCTTGAACCAGAAAGTTAATTACTGATCTCTAATTAGTGGCTGTGTTAGGAGGCTGAGTAAAATCAGAGGAAGCTGCTTTGAAGGAGAGATGCAGGAAGAAATTACCATTTATCTCCATAAACTGTGATATTCCTCATCTTCTTTTTGTGGTATCAGGAAGTTTAGACATTTTAAAAAGGAGAATGTTGTTAATGGAAAGAGGGCATTTTGAAAGGACTTTTCTGGAAGGCATTGGAAGAATCTTAGTAACTCCAAGAGTGACAGAGATGGATTGAAAGCAATGTGAGGCCTCTCAGCTTCTCCCAAGGCAGCAGCAAGGTCCCAACTGTTCCTCCTGTTAATTTGACTTTTGCAGATACCTGTGAACTTGGATCAGAAGCTGCCTGAGGCAGATGCATTGCCCATTCTCAAAGGATACAGAAACACTTTCCTTTATCCTACGCACCCAAACCAATTTCCTAATTGAACAGGGGGTCATGCCTAAAGCTTTCAGTAAAAACTGTATTAGCTCCTGGTAATTCTTCAAGTCAGAATAACGTCAGGGGAAGGGCTAAGAGGCTGGAATGATTTTCACAGAATCATGGCAGAATTTTCAGGGCCTTTTTCCCAGTCCTGCACTCGCTGGTTCCTGACAGCCCCGTGCCCCAGGGGTGCAGCCGGCGCTTTGACTCGACTCGGAGTCACGGAGCAAAATCAGAAAATCCTTCCTGCTCCGGCATATGCGGCACTGCTGGGATAATTGGCTTCATGCATCTTACAATTAGCTTGCAAAAATATGTTTTGCATCCCTGACCTTTTCTCTATACGCAAGGCCATTGTTTCCCTGTCCTGCTTAATTACAAAATAGAGCGTTGTGTGAGGAGAGAGATGACATCGTTGGATCGTCGGCTCTAATTTGACGAGACATCGTAATGGGGAGTTTTCATACCGAGGGCACTGAATTAGTGTAGCGTGAAGCCACATTTCTGCAAATCTCCTAAATAAGGAGAAGTTAATTTTCTGCTCTATCTTTTTGACGTTTGTAATCAAAGCATTGTATTCCAGCTGCAGATGGTTAGCGCGTGAGGGATGTTTGGGAAATGCCGACAATCGCGAGGCATTGTCTGCGCGGCCGAGGATCAGGTTGATTAATGGATACAAGGATGCTCGCTTTCATTTTGCTGCTCTCCCAGCCTGAGTGCACATTATTGACTCGTGTGACCACTGCCTGGCAGCTGGGATGTGGTGCTGCAGCCGTGCACACCTCAGGGGTACAAGCAGAGAGCTCTGCTGTGTCCCTCAGGTGCAGACTGAGCGGGGTGACAGCTCCACTGCGCTGTGCCCGTGGTGTCGTGATACTCTTCAGGTGGAAGACAGATACTGCTACTCCATTGCACCAACATTTTGTTTCCAAACAGACCATTTATTCTGACTTTGCCCTGGTGAGGTTTTCATGTGCATGAATTTCAGTGCAATTACATTAGCATTACTCTTCATGTCAATAACCTCAAAGGAAAAAAAGAGAAAGAAAATGCCATCACTGCAGCTTTTCTACCAGAGGATGCTTTCTGTTCCTTCTAGACTCTTCTCTGCTTTTCTAATTATCATCTGTTTACAATAGATACTGAGATACTTCTATCCCAGGCTTAAACATCCCCATGCTGTGGGCAGGGACACTTCTCACAGCCTGGTCTGTGGAATGGGGTGGAATGAGATGAGCTTGAAGGTCCCTTCCAGCCCAAAGCAGTTTGAGATTCTGTGGTTCTGGCATGCAGTGAAAACTGCTCCTGATGAGACCATCACTCGTACACTGAGAGGAGCAATCCTGTCTCCCCAGCATTGCCTCCTGCCCACGTGTTCCCCTTCCCATCACAGGATCTCGGGAAGGGCAGCAAGCGGATTCAACGGGAAATGATTATTTCAGAGGTGATTTTCTGTTTGGTTGGGGCACGGAACCAGCTCCAGTAGCTGCAGAGAAGTGGGAGGATGGCAGAGCAGGGACTTCCCCTGTTTCTGGGATGTCGCTGAATTCTCAGTTTCTGCCCCTCGTGCTGCGTGGGCCTAGGGGAGGGATGTCCAATTGACATGTGCTTCCACTTTCCATCTTCCATGGAATTTCCCATCTCCTAGGAGAGACCATTGCATGTTGGCTCACACTTTGCTGTTCTCTACTCTGTCATTTCTAGTGGCAATTAGTTTTAGCAATAAATGGTTTTCTCTCTTGGAAGGAAGAAAGGAATGTTTTTTAAAAAACTTCCAACCAACTTCTGCTCTGTTCGTTATTGAAACCTTGCAAGACCTCGACTGGAAAATCTGTGTGAGGGATAGAGGTGCAAGTGAGCATGGAAGTGAGGTGGGGAAGCCTTTGCTCCGAGCTGGGAGATGCTGATGTTTGAGGTGTGCTCCTTGTCACCCACAGTGCTCGGGCCCTGCAATCCACTGACTGCAGCTGGAGGCAGCAGCTGGAGCTGGAGCTCACTGCTGGCTCTGACAGCACAGAGCACTGCCTGAAATGATGCTCAGCACTTGTCAATACCAAATAACTCTGTCAAAACCAGATTGAGGGGAAAATATGCTTCCTCCTTACCATATTCTTTAATAAAACCTAAGGCTATAGAGCCTCTGAAGTTATTAGTGAGATTTTGAGTAGTTTGTTCACCTATGGATATCTTATGATAGTGATGTTACAAGGCTTGTCTGGTTGGCAGTGTTTGCAATTTAAATCTTCAGTACAACTACAGAATGTCTCACTTAGGTTCTCTTCCACACAATTCAGGTCTGTGATGAAAAAAAAAAAAAAGGCAAAATCTGATTTTAATTGAATTAAACCAATGCACTTGCACTGGAATTAAAATGTAATTTGTTTAAAAATACTGAACTGATTTGAACTAAAGCCAGAATTGTGAATTTAGCTTTAATCCATGTGTGTTATATAAGTAATTATATGAGAAAGGGCTGTGACATGCCTTGTGTGTGATTGATAATGTGCAGGAGGGTGGCATTCCCTCATTCCAAAGGATGGAAATGCAGTAGGAATTAGAAAACCAGAGCTATTCTATCAGGCTGTGCCCTTTGCTCACATTTACAGATGTCTCTGGGATTAATCCCCCCTAGTCCAGGGGGGATTTCCCACATGCCCATCCCAGCCCCCAGTGCTGCCTCTCCACAGGAATCCCTGTGCAGAGTGAGCCTGCAGCCAGTCCCAAATGATTTCCATAACTCAGCTCTATGTACCTTGAATTATTAATATTTTGCTGTCCTGGCTGTGTGGGGAGATTTGTTCCATTAGGGATGTGTTTGTTGCTATATAGTAACACTTTAGATGATGGGAATCCAGGGAGGAAGAGAGAGAGAAGGATTTATATGTTAAATTCTTTTGGTGAGAGCAGAGATTTTACCAGTGCCTGGCTCTGAGGATTGGAATGAGAGGCCCAGGGCTGTTGTTGCTCATCTTGGAGTCTGGTGTTGATCCTCTGCCTGGGCATGATCCCCTTGGGCACCAAGCAAGGCCAGGTGCCATCGGGATGTGAGTGGCTTCTATCGTGCCACAGCAGTGTCCGTGATGTCCCTGGGTCATGGCATCTCCTGCCTTTGCCCAGTGCTCCAGGGAAGGTGGCAGTGTGAGCTGTTTGGGCTGTGGCTGTCCCAGGAGCTGCAATCAGGGAGTGCCACACGGTGCCACGTGCAGGGGGTGCCTTGCAGGGTGCTGGGCACCCCGGGGCTCTGCCGGATGCTCCCACTGCCCTCCCCGAGCAGGATATTCATCCACAGCTCCCTCAAATTAATTATTCACTGATCATCACTCAGACCTTATGGATTTGGGAGCAGAGATGGCAGGGGGTGGATGGAAGATAGAGCAATTTAGATTGCAATTAGTATTTAATTTTTTCCTTCGCTCCCTGTTTGCTTAAATTGGAGACTGTGTGTTAGCACCAAGCAAGGATTACATCCCTGCAGTGGAAGTTCCCTGTGCACCAGAAAGCAGCAAATCCACTGCAGCCCTTAAGCTTCCCCAAGGGAAGCTTCTCAGTTTGAGAAGTTGAAATATCAGGGGAACATGTTTTGCTTAGAAAATGGTGTGGGGGAACAGCAGTGCCTGGTCTGCTGGAGCAGGGACTTCAGCAGCCATACCCTACCCTCACAATATCAGCATTTAGATGTTGTCTCTCCATCCTGAGGGAATGGCATGAAGGTCTGCCAGGGAAGGTTTAGGCTGGATTGCAGGAAAAGTTCTTCCCCCAGAGGGTGGTGGGGCACTGAACAGGCTCCCCCAGGGAATTGTCACAGCCCCAAAGCTGCCAGAGCTCCAGGAGTGTTTGGACAACACTCTCACACACAGGGTGGGATTGTTGGGATGTCTGTGCAGGGCCGGGGTTTGACTGGATGATCCTTGTGGGTCCCTTCCTGCTCAGGATATTCTGTGATTCTGTGAGCCCGTATCTCTCATCTCCCCTCACCACTCCTGCAGCGTGCTCCTTGCCAGGAATCCTCTCTGGGAGAAGGGAATCCCATCAGGGTGAGCAGCCCCCAGCCCCAAGGTCACCCTCAGCCCCCCAGGGCTGTCCCACTCACAGACAGTGTCCCTGGCACTTGAGTCATTACATCCAAGAGTTGGGAGCTCTGCTCCACCCGGGAGACCGTGTCTAATTTTGAAACCTCGAGGGGTTTTTTGATTATACCAGTAACCACAGTCTGGGTCACACTTTGCAATAATTATCCTGATGTCTGAGAGCTTGTTAGAACATCCCTGGAGGAGGGGGCCTGGTTGCATCAGAGGAAAATTTAGAGGTATATGCTGGCAAACCTTCAGCACTAGAGATTTATTTAAGTTAGTTCTTTTAATTGCTTTCCAGCATCCCAATTCTGTTATAAGCTCTCTGAGCCATCTAGGGAAGTGAGTGTAGCTCACATTAATCTTCTCAATCCTTCTTCCTTTAACTAGTTACTCCCAGTTTCATTTACACGGGCATTTGTGCCCTACAGAGCAGGTAATAATTTTGACTCTGTTTAAACATGTTGTAACAGAAGATATAGGAAAAGTCATCAGCTGACTGCAGCATTGGATTCTTTTTTAACTATCATCTCTTAAGCGTGGCTTATGATCTTTGTATAACACTGCTGCCTCCCAAGTCTGTTGGCAGCTCTGTGATGTGTATTCATAGAGCAATTCCAGTCCTTGAGTGAAGCCTGCAAGAAAAGGGCAAAGAATTATTTGTCTTTTTTTTCATTATCGTGGCCCTCTTGTACCTGCTCTGACACACACTTGAGAGAAGTTTGCCTTGATGCCTTTATTTCTGAAGATCTCTCTGTGTACAGGGTGTCTCACCCTAGTTAGATAAAGTCACTCATGTTGAAGCTCTCCCTCACTTTATTAATCACAGTCCCAACCTCTCACACAACAGCAGAGCCTCCACACACCCTCAGGTACACACTGATAGCAGGGAGGGAGGAACACAGGGACTCCAGCATGTCCAAGGGGTGGCCAATGAGCCAGGACCAGCTCCCTGTTATTCCCTGACTTGGGAGCTTTGTTCTCTCTTCTGAATGGCAGAAAAAGTTCCATTGTCTTAAAAAATAACAATAATCCTCTTTTGAGTGGTGTGAAGTTGCTGGTCTCAATTACATCTTGTATCAATGAATTCCACAAACAGACACTGTCTGATACATAATTTAGAGCACTGAGAGTTTTTAATCTTAGAAAGTCCATTATCTTTCATCTTTCTTATCTATTCATTGGCCGTTTTAGAAAAGACAGTAAATAGAAACAGGCAATTCGTTCCCAATTCTACCATGCGTTACTTGCAGATAATGTCCTGTTGTGTCTCCTTGTCTTTTCCAGCTAAAGACACTCCACTTGAATTGTTTTCCATTTTTATCACTTTGAGCCATTCCCTACTCAGTGTGTTTGCTCATGTACAGTATTATGTTCTTGGAAGAAACATCTTTTCTACACCTGCTTTCCTGGAAAGCACTGGCAATTCTGACCAGGGATCTGTGAGCTGCAGGGACAGAGGCTGCAGGGCTCCCGTGGGGACAGAGGCTCCAGAGCTCCCACAGGGACAGAGGCTCCAGAGCTCCTGTGGGGACAGAGGCTCCAGAGCTCCATGCCCTCATCCCAGGCATACCATGACCTGCTGCCTTTCCATCCCTGAGACTCCTCATCCCTGCTCGTGTCAGAGGAACACATCCTTTTGTTCAAATGAAGGGATCTGGAGTCAGCAATACACAGAGGGATGAGATATAAAATATCAGAGCCAATAATGATGGGAATCCCCCCACGGAATGGGAGTGCAGCCTCTGGAACAGCAGCTGCAACAAATACATCCAGGTTATCTCTGGCTACTTTGTGCTGAGAAGGCTTAGGTGTAATGAGAGCTGCTGCATCCCGGGAACCTCAGCAATGAACAGTGACATTTTCCAATAACCACTTAGAGAAACCGGGAAAAAACATCCCGTGTGTGAATGTGGCCCTGAAGGACAGCTCAGGGATCTCCTCTCTGCCTCACAGCTGGACTCAGGTGACCAAGCTGCTTTCAGGCAACCAGAAGTGACTCTTAATTGCTTCAGTCCTGTCTGAAAGCTCATCAATAATTTCCTGGGCTGGCTGTCCTGGTGTTGGTGTTCTGAAACTCACATTAGATTTGATTATTTTTTCAAATTAACATGCAAAGCATGACTTGACCTAAATAATTCTACCAGTCCAATCGTAAATCTGAAGGTTTTGGAAATATCAAGTTTCCTTAAACATTTAAGAGAGGGATTTTTACAAGTGATAGGACAAGGAAGAATGGCTGACAGAGCACAGGGTTAGAAGGGATACTGGGAGGGAATCCTTCCCTGTAAGGGAGAGGACACCCCAGCACAGGGTGCCCTGGATCCCTAGAAGTGTCCAAGGCCAGGTTGGACAGGGCTTGGAGCAACCTGGGCCAGTGGAAGGTGTCCCTGCCATGACATGATTTTCTGCCTGTGATGTGGTGAAGCCACCGCCCCATCTCCGAGAAGCTGCGAAAGCATCACTCAGCCCTGACTGGTTCTGTGGACACTTTTCTTCCTCTGACATGTTTTTCTTTCTATAAATGTCAGTGCATAAAGAGCACAGGATTCAATTTGATTTGTGCTCCTGGTGTTTGGGACATAAAGAACAACACTTGGGTGTCAGTACAATACGTTGGAGGAAGTGACTCCTCCTGACTGTGTTCAGCTCTAAAATTGAGTTAACATAAAGAGATCTTCAAAACCCATTGGATGCCTCTGGAGATGAAATACTTTGAACCAGTGATTACAGCTGTTCCTGGCATCTGACCATTATTTACAACTGTTGGTGAATCTTCAAAATCAGACTAATTTTGCCTGAAAAAGTCAACTAAGAAATCTTTTTTTGTTGAAAAATTACTTGGGTGACTAATGATCCAAAAAAAAGTCATCAAATGGAGCAGTTTGTAGTGATGACTGAGGATGGGCTGTTTTGTCCAGGGATTTTATGTACCATTTCCATCAGAAAGTGCACTGGGAAATGCTTTCTCTCAGTGCAGTGTCTCAGTGCTGCTCCTGAGGTCACAGATCTCCCACTCTGCTGTGTCGGGGCATCCAATTTATGGAAACCTCATCAGGAACCAGTTCAAAGGTTCCACATGTCCCTGCCATGGCTGGCTTCATTTTGCATTAACTGGAAGTCCACTGCTGGTAATTTTGGCCAGCAGTGCCCCCTTTTCCCAGAGCTCATCTCTGCACTGCCCTTTTCCGTGCTACAAGAGGTCACATTATTCCATGTCAGTACATTTGTGGGAAAAGTCTGGCTTTTGCATTTATGGCCATGAGCTGCTGCTGCCGAGCTGGAACAAGCTGGGAATGTCCTCAGTGCTAAACTGTGAGATTGCATAATTATGGCTTACACAACAGCACACCCAGGCAAACAAACCAGGGGCTGCTATGTGGGACGGACTGCGTTGGACGGCTTTCAGCGCTCGTGTTCCCTGCAGAAGGAGTTCCTGCTCCTTAATTTAGTAACCACATATCTGATTTTCACTTTTCTGGGGAAGGTGGGTGGGTTTGCTCAGAGTTTGGGGAATTTTTGCTTTCCCACTCTCCCTAGTGGCTCGGAAAGGTGGAGCCCACACAGTGCTTTCCATCGTGCCTGTCTCCATGAGGGAGTGGTTTTCCACCACAACAATTGGCAATTACGGTTCTTATTTTAAATAACATGAAAACAAAGCAGGCTGCTCCCACCCTGCGCTCTGCAGATGGGCAGGGTTCTGAATCCTGCTGGAATAATCACTGATACTAATTATAGAATTCGGGGAAGACGCTGGGCTGGGCTGAGCTGGACCAGGCTGAGCTGGACAAGGCTGTGCTGGGCCAGGCTGAGTTTACAGCACGAACTCCAAAGCAGCAAATCTCACTAATTTCTCCGTTGTGATTTCTGCTCTTTGCTTTGTCTCTCTTTCCCTCCCCTTTGCTGCCCTTGCACTTCCAGCACAGGAATGTGTAGCAGTGTCGTAGTAAGTGCTTGAATGGCTGGAAAATCCTTTCATGGCAAAGATGTGATTGTTACTTATTTATTTTATTTTTGGTTAATACGACTGGAATACAAATGGGGCTCTGGTGCCTAAGGGCCTTGCATTCTTCCAGTAATTCCTTATGACATGTGTCAGGTTCTGTTTTATTCAGGTGGGTGGTGTGATATTAAACAAGAAAGCAAGCTTGCATTTCTCTGCAGCTGTATTTATACACACACTCCTGGCACAGAGCTGCTTATTAGGAGAATGTCATCTCCACACTGCCTGTGCCTGAAACAGTCTGCAAATACCGTGTGGGCTTTAAGAGAAATCATCTTAAATCAATCAGATCTCCCAACACCAGTGTCCTTCCTGCCTTATCCTTTGTCCAGGCAAAGATGAGGCTGCCAGAGAAGTTCCTTGAGCAATGCTGCAGCCAAAACAGTCATGTCTGAATGGAATATCGATTTTCTAATTGCTGTGCTGCTGTTAAATGAGTTGTTCTGGGGGAGCAGGGGGAAAGCAAACTCAGATGCGTGGCTGGCTGGCTTTGCTTTGGCTCTGCTGAACACACCCAGAGTGTTAATGTGGGAAATTCAGCAAAGGGAGGAAGGTGGAATCTTTTTTTTGTGTGGCACAGACATGGAGAGGGCAAATGACACTCACCAGTGGGACAGGCTTATTCTCTCCCAAAGCACAAAACAGCCCTTTGGCTTCAGACACTCGGGCTGCAGCCAGGGAGAGAACAAATTGCAAAGCAGAGGCATCTTATGCAATAGTCCCCGGGAGGGGGCTGCTGCTCCCCATCAGCCCAGCTCTGCCTGAGCTCTCCTCACACACACACACACACACGGGCACCAGAGCAGGAGCTGAGCCTCCCTGGTGCCTGTTTGCTGCTGATGGACAGTGCCTGGCACAGCTATGGAGGGATGAGCTGCTGGGACACGTCAGCCCTGTGGCCATGGAATCTCCACAAAACAGAGAAGGGAGAACAGAGCATCCCTGGGAAAGGGACATTCCTGGGAGACAAACAAACCGGACCTCTCTGGCTTTTTTTTTCAAAGCCTTTGGTCAGGCATTTTGGAAAGTGAAATGCAGTCCCCGTAGTGAAATCTTTATCGCAAAGAATCTTCCTGAGACAATAGAAATAGTTATCTGCCACATCTAACCAATAAATAATATTTCTTAATATAGTTTCAGAAAATGCAGCATATGTTTATGTGTTCAAACACATCCTCTTAGGAGAAAAATAGCTTCTTTATTTTTCTGAAGATTAAAATGCCAAATCAACTAATTACTTTTCTTTGAAAACCTCTACCACATAAAACACACACTCTCTCAGTGAGCTAAATTGATTTATATTCCACCATTAATTCTTTAAAGCCCATAATTTGCAGAACAACAAAGCTGGTTGGAAAATGTGCCCTATTAAGGGACAAACAGCTTTCTGAGTAAGATGGAAATATGTTGGCATGGAAAAGAAACGTGGGTGCAGCTGAGGCTGGGGCAGCCCAGGGGCTGTGCTGGGGCACAGCCAGGGACTCGAGGCAGCCCTGGCAGAGCCTCCTGAGCTGCTGTGCAAAATCCCTGCAAGCTGAGGTGGGAATCAGCCTGGCTGAGCTCCTGGGCAGAGGAAGGTCCTTGTCCACCCGGCTGGGACAGTCACTGTTCTCCATGTAAACATCTTTTCCCAGGCTTTTGGATGCTCTCCTGGAGTTCCTGCTGTTCAAGCCCATGTATATAATTTAACCAGGTGTCATGACCTTTCCCTGTGGGTGGGGTTTCTATTGGCTTAAGAATATCTGAAATTTCTCCTAATGTCTCCATTGGTCTCGTTTGCATTACCCACAGAAGGTTTTTTTTTTTATTATTGGGACAGTCTAGGAAACTGGAAATAAAATTACGTTTGGGTTCTTCCAGTAAATGCATCAGTGACCGGAATCAAGATCTTGGTAATGAAATTGGAATTTGTCTATTGCTGTTTTGGGGTAGTAAGAAGATGACAATAGAATGATCCAGGTACAAACCGCTGTGGTTTGGCTGATGAATGAGATGTTACATGAGGGGCTTGGATTGAGTGCATTGATTGGAAGTAGAATTGGAGGCTGAGAGGTTTCCACGTTTGAATGCTTCCCCTGGATTTCAGGTGGGATCACAGGCTGCCTGCAAGGCTTGGGGCACTGCATGTTTTTTATGGAAACCTTCTGTTTGTTCCCTGAGATGGGAATCTATCAGACACTGAATAAATGCAGGCAGAGCTGGCAGGGAGGTGTTACAGCACAGGAAACTGAAACACAGTCTTAAACAAATTAAAAAGATGGTAATTAACCAAATGAATTTCATCCTGGAGATAATCAGACGAATATATTTAGAAGGAAAATAATCCCAATTCTCAGAAAACAGTAATTAAAATATACTCATTTTTGGGAATGGTTAACAAGCTAAATTGGAGGCAGCAAAGTAGGCTCGGGCCCTGGTGGCTGCTCCTCGGGACGGCTCTGAGAGGCCCTGATGTGTGATCTGAACACAGCCCCGGCACCCCGAGTCAGAGCTGGGGAGCTGCTCTGCCTCAGGAGAGTCCTGAGCTGCTGCAGGAGCCTGGAGCACAGGCACTGCTGATATCTGGGGCGCTGACAGATAACAGAGCCTGCATTTCATAACCCTGTGCTCCCCAGGTGTCAACAGGGGGGAGGTGGAGGAATTTAAGGTGGATAATTGACAGGTAAACAGGAGATGAGGTGGGGAGATGCAGCGCCCAGGCACTGGACACTCACCTGCAGCAGGTGTCAGTCAGAGCAGGCTCCTGCAGAAGCAGGGAGAGCTGCCAGCCCTCAGCCTGCCTGGAGGATGTGCTGGAGGAGCCAAGCACCCCACAGGTCTCTTCTGCTTCCCAGAGGATCCCAGTGCAGGTCTGAGAGCAGGGAGGTTCATGGGGGAGCAGGGCAAGGATGTCTGGCTGCCTGTGGTGGGGGTATCTTGGCCTGGGGACAGGGTTTGTTCTCTGGGGGTCTTGGTGCTTTCCTCTGGGGTCTCTGTTGCAGCTCAGCTGCTGTCTGTCAACACCAGAGATGGGCATTGTGCCCACAAAATATTGACTTGTTCCAGGACATTGAAAGCTATAGAGTTTGGAGGAGTTTTGGCCTTTCTGATAGTTGGATCTATTGAAGAGGAAGTGGTTGGATAGAGCACAGAACTAGAAACATAATACGTTCGTTTCCCAGAGTAAATTATTTTCAGAATTTAGTCCATGAAATACAGTGTCAAAACCTCATTGGGAAGCTCATCTCTTTTGGGTTCTGGATGGGCAGATGAACCTTTCTCCCCCACCAAATATGGATAAATACTGTTTTTCTAGGAAACACCCAGATGATCTGATCACAGTGATTGTGATTTGACATCTGTGTGCACATACAATAATTACATTGATCTAATTTATTACTGAAACTGCCAGTAGGTGAATCGATGGCTGATGAGAAGCAGAGTGTTTGGGTATTCATTTCATTTTCTTGGGAAAATGCCTGCAGACAGGACAGCTCATGCTGGGATTGCTGAGAAACAGAGCACTCCAGGATTCTGCAGTTTTTACCTGTCCAGTAAATGGACTGAGGGTGGAGAATGCCCTTGGAATGAGCTCCATCCCCTGGACAGAGCCTGGACATTCCAAAGGGTGTCTGTGGGAAGGCAATTCCTGTCCCCACTGTCTCAGATGGACTCAGCCCCATGAAATAATCTGTTAAACAAGCTGCTCCTAGGGCTATTAATGAACCTGAGATCCTTAAATTGCATATTAGGGGGTTTCTGTTGGATTAAGCCTTCTGCACATCACAATGCTCTTAACTAGAATTTATCTGCATGCAAGAAAAGGGCTAAAAGCTGAATTAGAAAGAAAATGTCAATAGTAACCACATAAATTAGCATGCAGATTTGTAATTTCTAATAATGGCTGTTCTTTCAAAGAGTTTATCTATTTTTTTGCCCTCCTCTAAACTTTAAATATTTAATTTTCAATTTATATTTTTGGTCTTGCACCATCTAAATTTACAGCTCTGCCTAACAGCTCATCTGTTTAGGTGCTTCACTGTAGCCTTGTCTTGTCTAAAACAGAATTAGTGATGCAGAGGAACTGACTGTGGGGGCTGAAGATAATACTGGTGGTGGGAAATTAGTGTGAGAGCTTGGAAAAGAGGGCTGGGAATGACCCCATGGATACCATGAGCAACAAAACCTGTGCTTCCCACTCCTGATCCTTCCCTCTGAGCCATCCGTCAGTCGGAAAACTGTGGGTACCAAACAGCTTGAAAGTAGCATTTAATGAATAGGAATTCTGTGCTCTTGAAATAAATAAATCGCCCCATTTTCCATCTGTTTCTGCAGCACGCTGCCCCTCACAACCTCTTGTTAGAGAAGGAATCTTTCAGGCTGGTGTGTTTTCCTTCCCCAGCTAATTATGCTCGTTGAAGTGGGTGCTCTGGAATCACAAGTGACTGTCACTTAGGAAGTCGGAGTTGGGAGAGATGCAGAGTTTCATGGAACCCTTTGTGACCTTAGAATGTAGCAAGCATTTTTCTTATTTTATTTTTTTTAAGTTTGACTTCTTCAAAGGAAGACCTTGAGCCCTGCTCAGATTGAGCCAACTCTGTCTTGCAGTCATTAAAGATTCAGTAGCACCTTTTAAGTCCATGTTAGGAAATTCAGATTTTTCAATTTAGTCAAGCTGTGTCTCTTTTTCAAGTACTACACTGCTCAGTTTTGAAGGTCTTCCAGGATTTCCAGTGGCTTCTTGCAGAGCAAGAGCCAGAATGTGTTGTTTTAATCTAAAGCCTCAGGACTGTGTGCGTTCCATGGCTGAGCTGCTACAAAGGTAAAAAAATGTCACTTAGGCTAAGGAGGAGTCCCCCATGTGAGCAGGGTATTTCTGCCATGCTGCTGGAGTCCTTTCTGAGCCTGGCTTGGTTATTTAGCTCTTATTTATTTATTTCCATGTTTGGGATTGGGATAGAAGCAGAAGTTTCTTCTCTCCAAGGGCTCATAGCTTTTAAATATTGAAGGTTGAACCTCCTCGTTGTGCTGAGCTAAACTGATGAGCTAAACTGAGTGTACTTTGAAATCTGCTTCAAGGTCTGAACTTCGTAAAGTGGCCCTTTCTCTGTTTAGTCTTAAGAGGAGGAAAACTCTAAGCCTCTGAGTGGATTCATAGTCACACTTTAATTAATCATATCTTTATAGCATGCTGCCAGCAATTGTGGGGAGGAAGGAGATGCCTCTAATCCAAATTCACAACAACAACAAAATAAATACGCTGGAAATATCCCTGGCCAATAAACTGCCTCATCCTCTAAGAAATAATACTTCACAGAGCCCAAACACAGGAAAACTGATGGGAAGCAGTTTTCTTCCACCCTCATCCCAGTGAAACAAGGCATGTTGAACATGTGAACAAGTGCAGCAGGAGTGCCAGCAAACCTGTCTGTGTGACACTGCAAAGCTGCTGTTCCCAGAGCTCGGCCCCTCAGACTTCTCCTTTTGGGCCTGCCACTGCTGTTGGCCTCTCAAGGTGCTCCAAAACACTGGAGATGGGTTTTTTCTCCCTCTTTCCAAGTGGTTTCATGTAGTATTTATCAATGACATCCGGAGGACACGGGACTGGTGGACTGTGTTGTGGAGGCTGCAGCAAACTCCGGCTCGGGCTGGGAGCTGGGAGGGAATGAGTGCAGGAGCTGCAGAGCCCTGATCCCTCCCAGCTGCTTCTGGGAACAGCTCCTGGTTCTCCTGGTGAGGGACAGGCCCTGGATGACACCAGGCAGCTTCGGCACAGCTTCAGGAGAGACAGGTTTGGGGCTTCATTCCCCAGGGACCCAGCAATGCTGCAGCCAGGGGCCTTTGAAACTTGGATTTTGGGACTGTATCTGAGAGATTAATCACACAAAGGTCTTTATGGGCTGCCACAAGCTGTGAGTCACCAAACTGAACATCCAGGTTGTTTGCAGCCTTCAAACACCTTGGCTCAGAGAGATTCCCTCTCAGTACTGTCCTTGGCTCCAGCCACAGCTCAGGGTCACTTGCCCTGTGCAGCTTTTCCAGAACCTCCTCTGATTCACTCCATGCTAATAACATCCCCCACTTTCATAGGATTATTAGATAACTTCGACTACTTTGAGTTTTCACTAGTTAAAAGCCAGGACTTTCTTTCTTTCTTTCCTTACTTCTATTTTTCCCCTTTCTGTGTAACGAAAATGTAGAAAAAAGTCTTGAAATGGTGTCATTGAGTAGGTAGAGACAGAAAAAGCTTCCTGTATTTACAGTTAAAATAGCAAAAACAATATTTTAAGACTCTTTTCACCCAGTTTTGGAGATGAACATGCAAATCTCTGTCATAGTGAAATATGCAGAGAGATGTTTTTAAACTTTTGGTTACTATTATTATTGTTTCTTTCATCTTTGCTGGGGTGTGGTAACAACAGTGTCACACTCGAGCCTGTTGTGTGTTTTCTCACACAGAGAATGATTTTCTTCTGTGAATGGAACATAAGTTCTGCTTAACCCAGAGAGAGCAACACGCTGACAGACAAAACTGCTGCCATTGCTGGTGGGAACGTTTGTGCCATGCAGGGAATGGTGGGGCAGTGGAGGCACATTGCAGAGCCTTTGGTGCCTGGTTGGGGCAGGGCAGAGGGGCAGCTGTTCCAAAGAATTCCTGGTATCTTTTCAGTGCTCCAGGCAGGAGAATTCTTCCCTCTTGCCACCCAGAAAATGATGTTTGATCTGATCCAGTTGCCCCTATTTGCCTTCTGCTGTGAAGTTCTAGTTTAATGAGTTCAGAAGCATCAGTAAATTTTAAATTCATTTCAAATCCAGTTCAAAAACAGAGCCCTGACTGTCAGATATATGGATACGTGAAAGATCCATGTGACCTTTACAGTATTGCCTTGCCTTTAAATTAACTTTGACTTGTATGAAAGTAAAGATGTTCTGTATGTTTTATTTCTGGGTTGAGGATGGATTTAATTTTGGGGATTTAAAATCCTTTAAGCTATTTGCCATTGTCAGTTATGTTTTTTAATCAGTCTCCTTGTCTGAGGACTTCTTCCCATCTGATTTCCGGGGCTGGCAGTGGCAGCTCCCGTTAGAAATACGGAGCCTGGCACGTCTCACATTTCCTTGAACAGCTTTAGCTGAAATTATTGGGGAATGCTGCATCCCGGTGCTGGGAGGTACTGCTGAGAGCAGACCTGATGCTTTTTAAAGTGTTCCCTCTCTAGGTTTGTCCAGAGCAGATAAACTGGCTGTGTGCAGAGGCAGAGTGTGGCCATGGATGAAGAGAATCTGCCCCTGGGCCCGAGGGGTCCCAGTGGGCTCTGAGCCCTGCGTGGCCTTGTGTGCCTCCACAGCCACAGTTCCATTCTCCTGCCTTCCCAGGGATCTGCCTGTTTGTTTCCTCAGAGCTGCTGGAGCACATTCCCATCATAGGTCAGGGTGGCCTTTATTGAGTTGTGTAAAAGAGTTGGACAGGTAATAAAAAAATGTGGCCAGGATGCATCACACTGGTGTTACTGAGGCAGTGCTGCTGGAGCTGCAGCATTTCCCCCCTTCATTTTCTCCTGTAGTTTTCTCCCAGTCAGTTGTCTCCACTCCCATCCTGATGTAATTTTCTTTATACTTTTACCTGAGGCCAGCAAATGGAAACCTCCCATTCTTCCTAGGTTAAGTGAAACTTCTAAGTCCTTCACCATGGAAACCAAATGAATTCCCAGCGTTTAACTTGCCTCAAAGTCCAGATGCTGTGCTTGCCCTTGATTTTTTGGGAAGGCTGCAGCCTAATGTCTCTCTCCATTGTGGCCAAAGCTGGCAGCATGGAGAGTGACCAAGCAGCCAGAAGCATTGTTGTGAGGGGTGACCAGGGCTGTGTGTAGCTATAGATATAGATAGATTTATCATCAAGTTATTGATCGTGCTCTGTGCACAGAGCCTCCTCACAGCACACCCAGACAAATCACACCTTGCCTACAGGAAGATCACAGCAGGGAGCAGCTCCCTGACAGTGCTTTTGGTCATCAGACCTTGGAGTGTCTCCTTTAGCCCAGGCAGTGGTGACACCACAGACAACCAGCCCAGTCCATCCTGGGCTCTGTCCCCTGCCAGCGCAGGCTGGCTGCAGCATCCTCTGTCCTGAGAGGGGCTGGTGGCAGAGGGTTCCAGCCCCTCTGCCTGCCCAGCACGGTGTGCTCGCCTCGCTGCCTCCTGCCTGCTTAGCAAATGGTGCTAATTGTCCAGCCACAGCCCCTGGGAGTCGGGATACGCCTGCGCAGGGGAAACTGCAGCCGCCATCTGGGCCTGCATCCCCCTGCTCCAAGGAGCTGTCACTGGAGTCTGCTCTGAATAATTCAGGCTCTGAGCTGCAATTTGTACGATAAAGGAAACTAGAAAGTGCCTGTGGCTGTGTGCAGTGGCACTAACTCTTCCTCCCGAGGTTCCGTGTCCTGCCAGTGCCTTTGGGAGTGAGCTGGGCCAGAGCCCCCGAGCCATCTCCTGCAGCGCTGTCCCTGTGAACACTGCACACAAATGCTGCTGTCCCTGTGAACACTGCACACAAATGCTGCTGTCCCTGTGAACACTGCACACAAATGCTGCTGTCCCTGTGAACACTGCACACAAATGCTGCTGTCCCTGTGAACACTGCACACAAATGCTGCTGTCCCTCTGAACACTGCACACAAATGCTGCTGTCCCTGTGAACACTGCACACAAATGCTGCTGTCCCTCTGAACACTGCACACAAATGCTCCTGCTGGCAGCTCTCCCCTGCTCCTGTGTTTGCCCAAGACCAGGGCTTTCCCCCATTGCTTCCCCCCATGGCCCGTGCCATTCAAGTGGTGAACTCCTGCTGGAAACAGCTGCAGGAATGTGAAAATGTGGCAGAATGGAGCTCAGCTCATTTTAGCTCCTCTCTGGGAAATTGTTTAACTTCTGTGCTTTCACAAACTTGCATTCAGTGCTGTGTAACGAGACCAGCCTGACACAATTGAGACAGAGGGAAGGAAGATCTGATGACTTCTCTTCACAGTCAGGGCTGAAGGACTGCAGAGCCCAGTCTACCCCACCACATCTTTTCCTTTACTTGAATCCATGGATACCTGTCACAATATTTCTCTGAGCAGTATTTCACTTCATTAGGTTGCATTGTTAACTGTGAAGGTCCTGTCAGTTTTATCTATTGTTGCCTGCCAAGTGTTTGAAACAATCAGAGGTAAATTATACAGCTCTTTCCTTAAGCAGCCACATGGCAGATTACTGAGGGGCCCACAGTGGCACAGGATTATCAGAGAGAAGTTACAAGGTAAGGAACAGGTTGAGGTTTTGCATCAGCCAAAGGATGGTGTCTCAGTGCTTTACACCTGCCCTCCCCAGGGACACCTCCTGCTTGGGGTTTGGATGCTTCTTGCTGCCCTTTCCCTCCCTCCACCCAACCCTGCCCAAAACACACATCCCTGCAGAATCCTGGACCACGGAATGCTTTGGAACCTTAAAGCTCACCCAGTGCCAGCCCCTGCCTGGCAGGGACACCTTCCACGGTCCCAGGTTGCTCCAAGCCCTGTCCAGCCTGGCCTGGAACACCTGTGGAGTGTTTTTTTCAGTGTTGTTACCTTGCTGTGCTTTGTAGACCCAAGCACTGTGCCAGCTTGGTCTGTTCCTAGGGTAAAGTGATGAGGCAGAAAGAGTCTTCAAGGCTGCTGAGCCATTCCCATCAGGATCAGCAATTTTCTGTGGGGAGACAGAGATTCGTTCCTCATCTCAAGGAGGGCTGTGAGGAAGCTGTTAGCCTTGATTCACTCAAGTGCTTCTCTTCAGGAAGACATTAAGCTGTGCCTAAGTGTTTTGCTAAATAGAGGAGACCTCATTGCAGGAAACTTTAAAGGCACATTTTACAGCTTAAATCTACCTCTGAATGAGCCTTGCTGACAGAAATAAAGGGAATAACAGACTGATGCATGCAGAGTTGTCTCATGATTTTTAAAACATAAGGTCATCATTTACAAATTTGGCTCCTTCAAGTTAAGGATTCAAATGCTTCTGTAGGTACATAAATAAGTGGCCTAGTTTTCTGGGATGCTGCATCCATTAAAATCAATGGAAATTTTGCATCTCTGAATAAAATGTCACTTATTTTGCTAGCTAATTTTAGGTACCCAAATACAGAAACTTTGATCTAAAAGTAAAAGATTTTTAAAAAGCTGCTGAATTTTTGCCATGCTTCTGAAACATCAAGCTCCTCTGTTGGTGTTCCAATTCCTCCTTGAGGCCTGGCCTTTGGGGGAATGCAAAGGAAATCTGGACTGAGTCCTGCAAGAATAATTCACCTGGAATCACCTCAGTGTAGGAGGAGGAAGGTCCTCACCTGTGGAGTGTGCAGTGCACCCTATCCACTCTGTTCAGAGCCTGGGCACAGGGAGAGGATCCAGCAACACAACAAGTCCGAGCCTGCTGTAACAATCTCCCCATGGGATCAGGAATTCTTGTAAAGGCATTTTTGGTGTCATCACGTTGGTCAGGCCAGATAGGATCTCGGTGCATTATCCCTGCAAAGAAGTTGCCAGGTCATGACTTGTTTTCCTGTTGGATCTGACCAGTGCTGGTAAGGTCAGTGTGGTCACAGTAAAATGAAGTGAGAGATCTGTCACATGCTTTGGGCTTGAGTTTTATAGCACTGAATATAAAAAAAGAGAGAGGAGAGTGTGCTTTTGTCCTGTGAGGGCACTGATTTTTATTGCCTGCTACTGTTGCACAGGAGCTGCAGAACATTAAGTCTGAAATTCTGCATCAAGGACTTTCCTCCTAATGAATTCCATCTCCTGAAAGTGAGAGCTTCTCTCTTTAGCATTTGTGCCTCGCACTCGATCCACAGCTTTTGTGCTGCTGCCCTGATGGTGTCACAGATATCCCTTCTGTCTCTCCAGCTTCCCAGCTCAAGCAGCATCACGTTCAGGTTGCTTTTCCCCTTCCCTTCCCAGCCTCAGCGTATTTTCCACACTCTGTATCCTATCCTGAGCTCCTCAGTAGCATTCAGTCTTCTCCCATATCTTCTTCCTTCCCTGACTCTGGGTTTCATGTCATCTTTTGTCTGACAATATCTGTATTTGGAAACCAGAGCCTGTCCCTCCTGCTCACAGCTCTCTCCATTTGCCAAGCCCCTGATCCTGGTCCAGCTCCTCCCTGAAGTTGTGGCTGCCCCGGCCTTGGAAGTGCCCAGGCTGGACAGGGCTTGGAGCAGCCTGGGAGAGTGGGAGGTGTACCTTCCACCCCAAACCATTCTGTGATTCCCAGGTCTGTGAAAAACCATTCCTCCCTCTGGACCTGATCTCCACATCCACTGACCCAGGCACTTCGGTTCCTTTCCACATCACCTGATTCCCACTTCGATCCAGTTGTGTCTTCTCCTGCTCACAAAACCCCTCTGTGAAGAGTGAAGGCCATGAGCTCCATGTCACAGTGTACCCCCTGCTCCTCTGATGTCAGCAGGAAAACTTCACAGCTAATTCATAATTTACTATGTACTTCCAGATTAACAAAGAACCTGGAATGGCTTACGTACACAAAATATTCAAAGGCCAGAGGGACCATGCAAAAAGAAAAAAAGTATTCATTTCAGTAAATTTATTTTCCAAGAGAACAAAAAAAACCTTCTTTTTTTTTTTAAACTGGGTCAACACTACATCTGCAGCACTCAGCCGTTTTCCATACGACATGATCACCCACTCTGTTTATCTTTAGGCAATATGCTCTTGCAAACTGCCAATTAATTGCATATTTGGTGCCTGCTCTCTCCCAGCATCCTGGATAAACACGGCAAGGCAATCACGGGGAGCTGCTCTTGGCTGCCAGGGGAAGGAAATCTGTCATTGTCTCATCCTTGTTATCTGCAACCAAGGCAGACTTTTAGCAGCATTCTGCTTGTAAACACCCTCTTTAGACACCTTCTGATTTCCAGAGATGGCTCATCAGCCACTTTGCCGTGCTACCTGCAGCTTCTTAAATCATTGCTTTCCAAAATGTTCAATGCAGATTGTCCTTGGTAAAAGGGCCACTGACACCAGTAAAACGTGCTGAAGAGATAAAGCTGAATCCAAATAAATGTAAGAGACAGAAAAGGGGAGAAGGGGATATCAAAATTCTGCTCTGCTCTGGACGTTCTTCCTGGCACTTTTATTGTGGTTGCTGTTTGGGAGGTCTGGGGGACAGGTCTGGTTGTGATGTGACCTTTCAGAAAGGTCCAGTCTGTTGTGTTGGCTCAGGTCCTTCTCCTCCACTCTAACTTGGAAGTATCTCCTACGTCATGCAAGACTTGTGCTAATCTATATCCAGAGAAAATGATAAACCCTAGGAAATGCTCTCCATGACATGCAGCATTTTCTGGCAGGCTGTGTTTTTCCTTTCTGGATAGTGGGAGCTGTCCCTGACCATGGCAGGAGGGGTGAACATGGGTGATCTTTACAGCCCCTTCCAACCCAAACCATTCTGACTCTTAATTTCTGTCCCTGTTGAAATCCCAAGAGCAGCCTCTGGAGAGATGATCCTTCCTTGGGTTGGGATGGTCACCAGTAGATCTTCACTCTTCCTTTATTTCTATCCCACTCTAAAACTGAGTGACATCAAAAGAGGCTGACTCTCCAGCGGCTGCAAAAGAACTGGGACAAAATCTTCTCCTGGGGCAATCCTCAAGAGGATTTAAACTGCCATCTTGACATTGAGTTGTTGGAAATTAACTGTTGCTTCCAGGCAAGGAATGATGAATGGTCTGAAATGAAGAGATAAGCCTGCATGTGGATACATTCTCCCAGGCTCTCATGAACCTTCAGTGTAACAAGCAGTTGGAATAATTCCTATAACAGGGAATATTTGATACTGGGTCAATTCTTATTTTGATATGCTCATGTACATGGAGAATAAATGAGAATAATTACTACAAACCAGTGTAATTAGAAAAAAAACAAGCTCCTTGTGTCTTAGAACAATACAGACACACGTATTTGGGAGTTGTAGGGGGTTGTGGGAAATAACACAAAATATTCCAAGTTTTTTTTTTTTTTTTTTGTGAATTTCTGTCATATACCATAACTTTCTCATTGATAGGGTGAAGTAAAATCTGTTGGATTGAGCCTGTTTACCAGGTCACTGTGGATTATTGTAATATTGGACTACAGTGGAGATGAGATCCATATGTTGCTGTCAGGGACTGGAGTTTATTATCACACTGGGGATGGCTAATAATAAAAGTTTAGATTTCAGGCAGATTTGAGGAAAATGTGCTTTAATTCCCATCTGTCTGCTTTGTGGACAAGCTCCCTTGAGCCTGGACTTCTTTACAATATAAAATGTAACTTGTAAATACCGATAGAAGGAGGCTGTGAGCTAAGCTGACAGCAGTTATAGTTTGAGCTTTTAAGATCAACTGTTTTCAGGAAGTAATAAAGATCAGAGCTGCCTGATCCTGGTGCAGTTGCCTATGGAAAGATGTTGACACTGCACTGACAGGATTCGGGAGCAGCGCCGTGTCAGGGAGGGTCGGGAATGTGCACTCTGACACAACCAGCATCCCGCCTTCATCCCTGTTCCCATCCCTCCTCCATCCCTGTTCCCATCCTTTCTCCATTCCTTCTCAAATCCCTGCTCCCATCCCTCCTCCATCCCTGCTCCCATCCCTGCTCCCATCCCTCCTCCATCCCTGCTCCATCCCTCCTCCCAGCCCTGCCCAGTCTTTGGCAGTAGCGTCAGGCCAAGTGCCCCAGCAGGGATGGTGGATACGGAATGTTTTGGGAGTGATGGGAGGGAGATAGTTACTGCATAACTAAAGAGGAAATCTTAAAATTAATCAGAGGTGCAGACACAGCAACCCGCGCCCCAGCTCTCCCTCCTTACCTCTCTGTGAGTTGTTCTGTGCTGATTATGTATGAGACAGAAAAGTGCTGGCTGAGGTTGAATTGGGAGTGAGCTGCTTTGGCTCGGCCCGGGAGCGGTGAGAGCTCCTCGGACGGGGCTGGGAGCAGATGCCTCTCCTCCAAAACACCGAGCCTCGAGGAAGGGTTTGAATTACAAAGGAAGGGAAGGGGCTGAGCTTCGCAGCCCCCTCCTCCCCTGCCAAAGGGCAGCAGTCCGTTTACTTTCACAAGGCCGCTATCAGCTGCAGAGGAAGTCTGGCGGTGCGGGGCTCTGCGGGCGGCTCCAGAGCAGCGGGATCCGAACCGGGACAGCCGGCCGGGCAGGGATGGACTTACCCTGCTCCCGGAGCTGCTGACTTCCCTGGAACCTCAGCATTGCCTTTCTGTCCTGATCTTATTCTTCTGTCCCGATCTTATTTCCCTGTCCCGTGGAGGCTTGGGTAAGTGCCTGGTAGTTTTCCACTTCCCTTTCTGTTCTGTGGTTCACCAGGATCTGCCAAAGGGCAATGGCACTGCAGTGACAAAGTGTTCCCTGCGCCTCTGGGAGCTTCCTCTGGAAGGGAATGATCCAGACTGGAAAAGCCGTTTGAATTTATATAGGGCATTTTCAAAAGGGACAGGGAGCAGATATGGAGGAAACAGCCTTTCCACACGTTGTTTCAGCTGGTGGGGACCGCCGGGGCTACGGCAGCTTGCAGTGTGCGGGACCTGCAAAGGCTGGAGTGAGTGCTGGAGCAGAGCTCTGCCGGGGTCTGTCGGGCACTGCGGTGACAGATGTTTGTGCTGTTTCCTGGGGAATCAGCCCGGGGGGTCGGGGCAGCTGCGCCTGGAGCCGAACTCTGCATTCCATCACCGCCCGGGAGCGCAGCGCTCCGGGGCCACAGGAGGAGGCAGGAGCCGGTGGTGCCACGCTTTGCTGAGAGGGGGTTTGCTCCGGCCCTGATGCTCTGCGGAAGGGATCCGGTGGGTTGGGAGCACGGATACCAGGCAAGCAATTCCCTCGCATCCACGGGAGCGGAGCAGAGCGGAGGGGGCAGGCAGAAATCACGGATTTTTCAAAGCCGTTGTGTGATTGTAAAGAAAGAAGTGGCCGTGCCTGGGGGTCGGGGTGGCCGCAGGCAGTCCCGGGGGCCGTGGGTGGCTGGTGGATACGTGGGAGGAGCAGACGGAGAACTTGAAAGGGAGATGGACTAAAACTTACGTAATGCCTGAAACCGAATGTCCCTTCCTGCTGTCCCTGCTGTCAACCTGAGAAGACTAACCCTGAAACGATTTTTAAAGCTGTCTTTGTTAGTCATCCTTTATGCAATTTGTTTCTTTATCATGTTTCATTTTGAGTACAAGGAGACAGGCTGGTTCCACTCCCCTCTCCACTCCTCCTCTATTGTTAGTCTCTCCCAGCTTCCCGTACGATTGTCCAGCTCTGCTCTTTGCAGAGTCCAGCGGAAAAGGATATGGTTGAAAAGAAAGAAAGCATTTCAAATTAAAATCTGGCAAGTGTTTGTGTCCTCATTAGGCTTCAGATACATTTCTTCCCTCCCATCTCCTTTTTCCCAAAAGTTGCAGGGTGGCCAGTATCACTTGCAGGACCATAAACAGCAGTGGAATCCCTCTTAGCCCTCCTAGCCATGCACTGGCCAATAAACGCAGCAAATAATAATCCCAACAAAGCTTAAAAACAAAGCATATTTATAATAATATGAGCAGCCTGGTCTAGTGAAAGGTTCCCTGCCCGTGCCAAGGGTTTGGAACAACATGAACTTTAAGGTCCCTTCCAACTGAGACTGTTCTGGGATTCTGTGGTACCTACACTAGGAACACCTAAATATAACGAGAGCAGGGAATGCTTGCTTTAAGCCTCATCCAGATTTGTGAGCTGGTCACACAAATCACACACCCAGCAGTGACACTGAGCATCTACCCTAGGCAGGACCAGAGATCACAGCTCAGAGCATGGGTGTAAGGAAAGGAGTGTGCAGGGAGGGAGGAAAGGTCATGGCCCCATCTCTATTGGTCCTCATTAAGCTGTAGCTTGATGAGCAAGTGGTAATTAATGGTTATTTTAATGCTCAGAGGTAAGCTGATAGGACTTTCCTTGCTTCCTCTTAATTCCCAGCCATGACTTCAGTTCTTTTGAGCGGCACTGATGAAGCAGGGTTGGGTCTGGGTGATCTTTGGAGAGGCCCAGCCAGCAGCACGTGTGACCTTGCAGGTTGTTTGCACCTCCTGGCACCATCCTCCTTCCCACTGCACAGCAGTTAGCGGGAATTGTCCCTGGGCAGGACTGGAGCTCAGGAGAAGAGAGCTGCTGTGGGGCTTGAGAAGATAACAGAGCCTCTGGTGAGGCTGAGCCGCCTCCTGTGGCCCTGTTAGTGCCAATATTGGCACAGGGAGATGCCAGCAGAGCGGGTGGAACGGCAGAGCTGGAGACAAAGGGGAGCCCCAGTTCCTCAGGAGGCCTCTGTTCCCTCCAGTGACCCCTGTGCGTGGGGCTGCACCCCCCTGAGCCACAGCCCCGAGCCTGGTGCTGTCCTGGAGTGCTCTGGGGAAGCTGGGAAGATCATGAGTGGGATGAGAAAACACTCAGTAATTCCCTGAGTTTCCTTCTGCTCAAAGTGACAGAAATAACACCTTTCCTCTGTGAAAGGCTCCCTCAGCTCCACTGGGTATTGTACAGAAACACCCCCCTGCTTTGCTTCTCCTTGACTTGCACCGTTTCAGAGACCTGCAATTTGATGACAGATTTAATAAGATACAATTGTCACTTGTGTTGAGAGGAGACATTCACAGAACTTGGAGTTGTATCACCTGGGATACCAACATGTGAAGGCACTGCTCTGTTCAGTCACAATTTTAGGTGCTGGAGACCCAGATTTTAAGACTTGTTAAGACCCAGACTTCAATACTTCTAAAGACTTGTCCAGTAGATATTGATGGCCAAAAATTTTTTTCATCAGTCTCCCTTCCCCCAGCACTGGTTCCTTCTTCCACCTCTTCGCCATGTAGGAAATTTCTGTCTTTTTTTAAACAGGCACGATTTTTCTTCATGTCACCCCCTCCACAGCAGCCAAGAATGAGGGGGGAAAATGGCCCCAGTTGCACTGGGCCTGACTGGGACCTTGCTGGTGGCACTGGAGATGCTCTGTGTTGTGCTGGGGCTGTGGCACTGAGAGGTGACAGCCTCTGCCCTGCCGCTGTGGGAGGGTCTCACACTCCATTTCCCAGAAAGAGCGGGATGCAAATTGAGCTGCTGCCATGGATTTACAGCAAAGACAATAAAAACAAGCATTAGACTGATAAAATGATTAAAAGGCTTTACAAAAGCCTCTAAGCAGTTTGTCATATCCTGCAAGGTGATTGCCCAGGACACCTGCAGCACAAGCCAGCCCTTTCCAGCATGCCCCCTCGGCCAGGACATCAATAAAAATGAGGATTTATGAGCTCTGTCATGGGCAGCAAGCAAAGCATCAGGCAACAAATTAATCGCTGATTGCAGAGCCGTGCTGACTGGGAGCTTTCTGCTCTCTCTTGGCATCACTGCAAGGTTGTTCGTTAAAAAATTAGTTTGATAAAGAGACCCTTGACTCCCAGTGTGTTCCTCTGTTACCTGCTCACCAAGCACGGGGCACTGCGAGCCCAAAAGGGGCTTTTCACTGTTCAAGTGTTCCAGCTTTTAGTCATCAGAATGTGACAGCACTAACAGCTCTGTGTGCTTGTCTGTTCCTTCCTATCCAGTAATTTTGGGATTGCAGAATTCCAGTTTGGGCTGGGAGGAGCTGCATGCTGCTGGTCTGCTGGAAGCACTTGGGGCCAGAGCTGTGTGTTCCTGCTGAGCTGCTTCCCTTTCCTACCACAGAAGTTTTGCTCATTGTTCTCTAATTTCAGCAGGCAGGAAGAAGCCCACTTTTGAGTTCTGTTGCCTGCCCTGTCCCCACAGCTGGTGCCACCATTGTCCCAGGGTTCCTACCCGGACCAGCTTCCTTTGTTCTCCGCTGGGCAGCTCTGTGAGGTGATTATTTCCACAGTAATTTTATTTCTCCCTGCCTGAGACCAGACCATCATTTCCCTGTGACTCATGTCACCTGTTGATGGCCTTTTCCTGTCCCTCACACACAGGCAGTGCAGGGTGGGATGGAGCTGGTGCTCCTCAGGTCAAGGAATGCTCCCACCTTCCAGCAGCCCGGGAGAGCTGTTGGTGACAGCCACATGCTCCGCAGGCAATGAGGGACACACGTCAGGGCTGGGGGGAGGGAGCTCTGTGGGGATGCTGTCCTGCTGGGGATGTTGTGCCCTTGTTGTGCCAGACCTGTACCAGCTGATCCCATCCAGCCTGATTTGCCCGGGGCTGGTTTAGCCCGGGGGCCTCGGGCTGCTGGAGCAGATGCTGAGCAGAGCCGGCACATTTCAAGGCACTGCCTCGGACCAGCTCCACAGGACGAGCTGCCAGCAGCTCTGCTTGAGCTGCAGGCTCAGTTTGGTTCATCAGTCTTGGCTCTTACTTTTTTCTTCCCTTTCTGTTCCCTTTTTAAGCGTGCTCTTACATCAGAGCCAGGCTCTGTTGCCCATCTTCGGTGCTGGAGGGTGACAACTCCTCTGCTCCTGCTCCTGCTAATGCAGTTGTCAGGCTCTGGGCAGGGAACAGGGCATTCTCCAGCTCAGATGGAGAAATTTCATCACCTAGGTTTCAAGAAAAATAAACTGTGGCTGGACTTAAAACCTTGCGGTGAGGACTAACGGAGGGAGGCTTTTATGAGCATTGAGAATATTTGTAGCTAAGCAACCAACATCAGCAAGAAGAATAAATCCAAAGTTTCAAGGCTCTGCCTGCCTGCCTTCAAGGGTCAGGAACTGTATTCTCCCTCTGTTAGCAAGATTGCCTTCCTGCTGGAGGCAGGATCCCGTGTTAGATGGAGCTTGTTCTGGGATACTGAGCTGGGAACAGGAGTGAAAGGACAGAGAAGAATCTTACCAAAGAATCTGCCACAAAGCCAGCCAGGCCTCCCAGCAGCTTACAGGAAACGGCTCTTGGAACAGTAACATCTAGCACATATAGATAATATTTTCTAATTTCTTGTATAAGTCATCCTAGCATCAAAGAGTGACTCTTTATCAGGAAGTGTAGTCACAGGATAAGGAGCGATTGGCTCAAAGTGAAAGCAAAAACACAGCAGAAATTTCTCCCTGGCACAGGGTGCCCAGAGCAGCTGTGGCTGCCCCTGGATCCCTGGCAGTGCCCAAGGCCAGGCTGGAGCAGCCTGGGACAGTGGAGGGTGTCCCTGCCCATGGCAGGGGGTGGAATGGCTTGAGCTTTATTGGCCCTTCCAACCCAGACCATGCTGCATTGTCTGATTCTGGGCTCTCTAGCAGGCAGCAGCTCCAGACCATGTTCCATTCCACAGGTGCAGAGCCCAGTGACTGGATGACTGCAGCAGTTTTTGTTTGAAACAGTGAATCTCTGTGGCTTTGTTCACTTTCTATATTTGCACAGTTCCTGTTGCTCAGGGCACCCATCCCATTGCTACAATTGCAGCACAGATCCAAGGCCTATTAGATAATTGAGCTTTATTTTCTACAAAGATATTATGCAGTGTTCTTCACTGGGTTGCACCAGAAAACCTAGAAGCAAGACATTTTACTTTAAAATATATTTTATTTATAAAAAGAAAATTTCCCAGAAATGCCAATGGGAATGGCAACAAATCAAATCCCAGGAATAATTTCTCAATGGAACTTTTTTTTAAAAAATACCATCTTATAACCTCAGGGTATTTTCCATCTCTGCTTCTTCCTCCTGCTTTGTCAGGACCTGATTGGAAAAGATGCTCCAGTCCCTGCCCTGTTCTGGCAGCCTCAAGGATCACCAGGAGCCCTGTGAGTGCCCTCTGTGCCATGGGAAGATCCCCTAAAAGTGCTTTGGAACCAAATCTTGGATCCCCGAGCCCTCTCTGCACAGCTACACCACACCATCAATCCAGGCCTTAAATAGAATTATTCCCTGATCAAGGACCCCAGAGATGTCTTCGCTCACATAGACACTAAAGTTGTGTTAATTATAAACCTGAGGATTAAGGCCAGATCTCCCAGTATTTCTATGGAGCTGTACTCCTAAAGCAGGTGTGTTGTTTTGATGGGAGGAGTGAGGTGTAACACGGGATAACTCCTGTGGTGTTGGAGTTCCAAGCCCTGTCCCAGCACCGCTCACAGGCCATGCTGGAACACTCTCCTCAGCAGGACTGTCCCCATCGTTTGCCACTTCATGTGGCACTTCCTCCACTTTTCTGCCTGGAAACCCTCCTGCAGCATCCAGCATTTCAGTGGAGTTTAAAAATGGGTATTCATTGGTCTGTGCTGGCAGGTGATCTCTGTTCAGGGCATCCTGTTACCACCCATGTCGGGCACGAGGTGCGTGATGTTCCGGAGGCGTTTTCCGTTTTCCCTCCCGGCGCGGCCCGGCCTGGCTGCAGGCTGAGTTACCAGCTCTGAAAGGGCTCAGCAGCTGAAAGCAGGGGCTGTGCTGTCCCTGGCACCAGTGCCCACAGCAGCCCCCTGGCTGGGGAGGCCATTCAGTGCCAGCCCCACGGCTCAGCTCCGAGGGGCACCTCGAGCCCCAGACACACAGTGAATGGCTCTTGGGGTTTTGGGGATAGCAGAAGGCCAGCACGACACTAAAGGGTTATTAATGATAGCATTCGGTCAGGAAGGGCTTTATTTTTCTTATTAGGGAAACTATCACTTTTGGAAGTGTTGCAGACACATTTTGGAAGCAGCACCAACTGTTTTAAAAGTTAAAAAATGCATTGGCAGGTGTGAGGGAGATGTTCTGGAAAGAGAAGATACAGCCTGGCTTAAGAGAAACCCGATGTATTCAGAGAGATCCAGGCTTTTCTGTTTGATCGTTTTTCTCTTCCCACCCACCCTGGATCAGCTCCCACCCCTCCACATGCAGGATCTGAACCATTCCAGTTTATCTCCTTTTAGATCCTGTAAGTGCCTCTTTTTCCCACTTACTTTTCCCCCCACAAATCACAGCCTCTTGTCTTCAGTTTAATTTTTACATTTAATGAAGTAGCCCTGAAATTAAATGTTCTTTAACAAATCCCTGATCAGGGTATCTCACAAAAGGTACTTGGATTTTATTATTACTATTATTACTAATGCAAAGTAATGACATGCTTGAATCCTTATCGAGGGTAATTCAGGAGGATTAATCATTTCAGTTAAAAGGAAAAGTTTGCTCCATCATTTACTGAACTCATCTGCTCAGTGTCCTGCTCCTGTTTATATAGATTTGTTATTATTTACTGTTTTTTTAGGTCTTGAGATCAAAGGTTTGGGTTTCTGCTTCACTGGGCAAACAGCAATCAGCTAAACACAGGAAAACAAGCTAAATATAGAGAAAACTGAATGAGAATATCACATTTTTGATGTCTGTGATGTCAAGCTTGACAGACCCACTAAGCACCTCGGTCAGAAAAGCAAAGCCTCAAAAGCCTCAGAACTTGCCGAGATTTTCTCATTGAGAAAAATTTTTGTGTCTTCAACATGAACTACAAAAAAGAGCAACTGTGAATCAGGCAGACATCCCACATTTGTGGCTGGACTGAGCTCCCCAGCAGTTCTGCAGGGCCCTTTCCAGCTCCTGGGAGCTGTTGGTGTAAGGAGCCCCAGGCCTGGCTGGAGGCTGAGGAAGCAGCTGGGGCAGATGTTGGCCACCTGGGCTCCAGGAACGGGGCTTACCAAAGCTGGGACAGCTTCAGCTCCCTGAGCCGTGCTTTAGACATGGAACCACTGTCAAAACTAGGTCAGCTGGATATCAAAAATCTGTGTGTGCTGATCTCCAGCTCCAGGGCAGTTGTGCCTGGGCAGGCAGCTGCAGCAGCACCACAGAAGGATGGGGGTCCCCTGTTGCTGTCAGTGCTGAGCTGACGGAGATGGCAACAGCAAGAGTCTTTCTGGAAACCAGAAACCAGTGTAGAGGTTAAAAGCAGCCATTGTTTGGTGTGTAGGGGCTTTGCAGACAAAATTACACATCTCTGGCAAAGGACATCTCCAGCAGATGCAGGGAGCTGGGGTGTGAGTTTAATGCTCACTCGGCAGCAGAGGTGGGAGCAGGGCTGACAGAGCTGAGCAGCCACAGATCTGTGTGTGAGGAGCACTGGGAAAGGGCAGAGAGACAGGCAGTGCTGGAACAAGGCACAGGAAAAGGTAAAGCATTCCAGAGGGACCTGGGCCCTGGCTCATGGCTCTCTCCACACTGGATGGGAAGCAGCAGCAGAGAGTGCAAGTCCAGCACCTCAGCACCCCCTGTCCTGCCTGTGTCCTGCTCCCTCAGCCCTGCCTGGGCAGTGATCCCTCCTGGCAGCAGCTCTTCCCCAGGAGAGCCCTGTCCTGCCCATGGGCTCAGCAGCCAAGGGACAGGAATGTCCCTGCTGTCCCTGCTGTCCCTGCTGTCCCTGCTGTCCCTGCTGTCCCTGCTGTGGTGGGTCCAGCGCCACAAACGGGGCTCTGGGCTCCGAGCCTGGGTCCAGCTCTTCCCCTGAGCAGAGGTGCTGCCACGGAGGGACACAGCCTCCCTCGGGACAGGAGCAGGGCAGGTGTGTCTGGGGAGCTTTGGAGGCAGCAGAGGAGTCACTTCAGCTGGAAGGAGGAGGATGGAGAGCTTGGGCTTATTTGTTTGCATGTGGCCAGCCAAACATGGCCAGCCCAGCATTCCTTTCTTCTCACCAAACGTTCCTTTCTTCTCACCATCCTTCAGCTCCTCTTTGATCTAAACTGCACTTTTTCCTGGAAGACTTCCAACATTCTCAGTGTAGCTATGCAGCTCCCTTTTTTCTCCCTATTCAGGCCACATCCCTCAAATTTAAGAAAGACGCTGCAATGGTGACGTGGGACTGGTGTGTGTAAAGTCATTTCTGGAGAAACATGTTTGACTTCTTCAGATGTTCCTGATCTCTCCTCCCAGAACAAACACAGAACAGGCAACAGCAGCACAGGCTCCCACAGTCACCTCAGAGTTTGACTGAATGCAATGTGCAAAATCAGCCCCATAAAAGGTTCAAGCTGTGGTTTGGTACAGATGTCCAATAAATGGAGAACTTTTGGCGACCCTCATTTCTAGACTGACGTGTCAGACAGATGCAGATGCCAGAAGCACACTGGGAAGCAAAGACTGTGTTGGGAAGGATGCCAGGAGCCACGATGCATTTGCAGAACTTTGGAGCAGCAGCTTGGCCATCTCTGGCCCAGGCAGCAGGAGGATGGAGAGAACCCCCGGGTAGCTGGCTGGGTAATGATGTCTGTTTTTAAAAAGACAACAAAAAAGGCGTTGCACCCTGCTCCTGCTAAGGAGGCTTTGAGACAGGAGAGAAAAGGCTTCTTTCTCTAGAGGTGAACAGTCACTTCTGCAGCAGAAGAAGCCTGACACTAGATAAGTAGCTGTGAGAAGATTCATAAAAAAACTAATTTATAATTTGCCAGAATATAATCCTATTTGATCAGTGTTATTCAGTTCCTCTTTCTTTTAAAATTCAGTGCACTTAACTGTTCTACGAGGGTTTATGAATGTTTAAAAATTGCTTTGTGGTCCCTAAAGTAATTTGACAAGTCTGACAGCTATTGATTAAAAACCTGAAATTATTCAGACTGTAGGATGACTTGAGGGATTAGATAGAAAGTTTTTTCAAATGTGAAAGGAAATAAGATGTTGGAAAGTAAATATGTTCTTGAATATTTTTGAAAAATCCATTACAACTGTGAAATTAAATTGAAATGAGATACTTCGTGTGGAGATGAAGGAACTAAATGCTGGCTTTACTGTTTAGGCATGGGGCAGAACTCCCCATCCCAGGCTCAACAAATGCTTCCCTGGAAGTTGCTGGTCTCTGGCACAGATCCCACCTCAGGGCACTGAGGGAGCCCCGGGAGCTCCTGCTCCTGCCCAGCCCTGGCCAGGCCCAGGCAGCTCCTTCCGTCCCTCTGCTCCTGCTGGGGCTGGTGGAGAAGGGCTCTCTGGCCAGTGTGAGCATGATGATCCATCACCAAACATACCCAGGTCTGCTGGCAGCTGCTTGGGAATAAGGAAAAAACCAGTTCTGAGTGTGCTGTGGGAGAATCCTCCTTCCCTGATGGGGGAATGGGCTGCTGGGCACAGCAGCCACAGGAACTGGGGCTGTTCTGCAGAGGGAATGTCTGGCTGCTCACTCCCAGCACAGGAACTGGGGCTGTTCCATGCTGAGGGAATGTCTGGCTGCTCGCTCCCAGCACTGGGGACATGGACCTGGGCTCCATGGGCTGGTGCAGAGCGTGTGGGCAGCTCTGCAGACTGGTTCTGCCAAGGGGGTGCTCCACAAACACCTGATTCTGCTTTTGATGGTGTTATCACTGCTGGTGTTTAATCAGGTAATGGAAGGCTGTCGGTGTTGGTTAAATTCTGGAGTGATTCCATGCATGGAGAAAATCAAGCGTTTGTTATGAAGATAATCAAGTGGTTTTTTGCTGATACAGCTGGACTGAGCAGCAGAGTTATGGATGTGGAGGCACTCAGCAAACAGGTAATAGAGGGCTTGCTTGGCCTGTTACCTCAGGGCACCACACTGCCCGTTTTCATCTCCAGTAATTCCCAGTTTCACTGGGACCAAAAGCCTTGGTGAGGGGAGTCTGCAGGGTACGAGTGGAGCTGGAACCAGGTGTCACCAGGCTGGGCACGACAGTTTAAACCCTTGTGCTATATATGGCCCTCAGTTATATTTCACTGAAAATATTAAACTTTAAAAAGATGAGTGGAAGGAAAGGAGACCTTCAAATTTAGTTACTGCCAGGCAATAATACTGAGTACCACATAGCTGTCATTCTGCAGCAGACAGGGATTATCCATAACCCCTGTACCTCCAAAGTGAAGGACAGTAATAAAGCTGACCCCAGGCGCACTTTGAACTTGGCTACCTCTGATTAATTAAGTTTTTTCTTCCTTGAGCTTGATTTAATACTTATGCTCAGAATGAAGGATTTAAGTTAAGAAACTGTTGAGAAATTGAAGGACAGCTCTCATCCCCTCTTTCCCATCTCATCCCCTTCCCTATCACATGCACACACATGTGGGTAGCAAAGGGCTTGATGTGGCTGCTGAAAATCAGGCTCTGAGGGCATTCCTGTCCCAGAATTCTTGTCATTCCTCCTGCAGTTGCACCACTTTCGCTGTGGATTTTTATTCCTGCCAAGCTTGAAATGTCAGCGGGGCATGGCAAACATCAGCTAATTGTGGCTGCAGGTCTCAGGGCAGTGGAAGGTGTAACAGTGATCCTGCAGTTATATGGAAAGTAGGAAGGTGTCTCCAACTCTGGAGTATCCTCCTTTCATTCACTAATGACAGAGCTTCCTGGGACACTTAAAAGCGTCTGTGGCAGGGCTGAGGCTCAGCACAGCCACACACTCCCCGTTCAGAGAGCTCCTCTGCTTCCCACAGATCCCTGTCACAGTATGGTTCATGATGAGAAGTGCAAATATGAGGCAGAACGGCCCAATTTTGTGTTTGCTGCTTTGGTACTTGGTGACCACATCAAATTCTTTTGGTTTAGAAGGAGTTTGTAGAACATAGCTGAGAATACGTTTGCTCCGACTGACTAAATGGATCTGCCCATGTCCTGGGAAGTCTCTCAGCCCCTGCCTTCCTATGGAATTCCTGTGGCTGGTGCTGTAGGCCTTAATTAGACTTCCTTAGCTTACTTTTTTTGGAGGAGAAGCAATTGTTTAGAGTAATGAGAGAGTCTGTTTTGATTGAAGGATGTACAATAATCTGCCCTGAATCTGCTCTGCTGCATTGTACCAAACTCACTTATTTTCTCTATATTTGTTCATAGTCAAAGCATAAATAATTCAGCATTTTGTCTCTCCCTGTGAATGTGAGAAGCATGCTTGCTGATTCCAGATCAGATGGAGCAGTGATGTTTATTACTCTGATGTTGGGGAATGATTGTTGCATATTTAATATCACCATAAATAAAGCTCCTGTAGCTGTGTTCCCACTCGTGGGATTGGTGTGAGGCTCTCTCCCAACCCTCTGATCTGCAGCCCTCAGAGCTGTGCTGGGATGGAGGCAGAGGCTTTGCCTGCCCACTGTGACACAGGGCATGAGTGACAACTGCGTTTCCAGCATGCCCAGCCTGGCTGGCATCCACCAGCCCACAGCTCTGCCAGCCCCACCTGCTCCAGAGTCATTTATCTCACCCAGAAATACTCAGAGACTTGCACTGTGTGACAAAGCAAATAGCAGAAGTAAAACAAACCTCATTAAAATAAAGTGGCTGGATGATAAGGGGAATGGTTAACATACCTTTAACAGCAGTATTTCTTTTCTTCATTTTATCTCACTAATGCCTTTAAAAACTGCCTGAAAGTATTTTATAGTAATTACTAAAGGAGCTGGAGTTTTTAGCAGTCTTGCAATGGGGAGCTGAACATCTCTGATTTTAGTGGCTTTTTTTCAAAATGTGGGGAAAACACCAGGCAGTGAGTGAGGATCTGGGCCATGTCTATTGTTCCTATTTATAATTAAAATTCCATTTGAAGTGTGGCACAGGTATTGCAGCATCCTGCAGTCCTGGGCTGGGTGTTCTGCCATCCATAACAGCCTTGCAGGACTTTGTTCCAGCACCTTGCTGAACTCCAGCTGGTCACCTAGCACCGTTTTCCATTTTCTCCTCTAAAATTCCCTCCATGGAGAGAAATTCTTGTACATTTTACTGAAGACACTTGCCAGAATAAAGGGAGCGAGGCACTGCTTGGTAATGGTGAAAAGCAATGGAGAGAGTGAGCTTTGTCCATGAGCCATTTGCAAGCCAGGGCTGTCCCGCTGGGTCACATTCCTGTTCTCTCAGCCTTGGCATGGATCACTGCTTTTTAATGGAGTCCAGTGTTCCCAGTGTTTCCAAACTTGTTTTAGTGTTTGCAGCAAGCTGGGATCATCTCTGTGAGGCAGTTTGTGTGGATGGGATGGAGGGAAGGAGCGTGGCTGTGCTGGAAGCAGGGACCCTGCAGGGCACTCCAGCCCTCTGAGAGCCCAGGGATGGGCTTGGCTCTTCCTTGGAATGCTGAGGGCTCCGAGGGGACCCCTGCCAGTGTCACAAGGTGGACTGGGAGGTGACTCTCCCCACTGTCCCCATGTACCATGCTTGGGTCTGCACCACGGAGCCATCCCAGCCCCTGGAGCACTCCTGGCAGGAGCTGGACCCAGTGATGTGCTCCAGGAGCAGCCTCCTCTCCTCTCGGGGTGCAGACAGTGCAGCAGCACCAAGTTTTCCAGGTGAAACTTGCCCCTGGCCACCTGCTGATGTGTCACTGCCCCAGCACGGCATCCTCAGGGTGGCAGAACCGTGCAGAGGGGGAAACTCCCCCATCCAGCCCCAGAGTGGCTCTGCTGGCCACTGTCTAACAGATGTGGATCAGAACTGCTCCAAAGCCTGCCTTTACTGGCACACAGCCATTTTACTTGTTCAGTATTCTAAAAGCAGAGTTAATAACTATTTTTGTCTCTATTCTCATTTCTCACATACATATAAAGGCTCAGTTGATGCTGAGCTTGACAAGCCAGGCTGCAGTTTGGATGCCAAAAATCTCCAAACTGTCATGGAGGGAGACAAGGATAAAGGAAAAAAACAACTTAGATAAAAGGGCTGCGGACTCAGAAATGCTGCATGTGGCACACTTCTGAGTCCTCAGAGAGACTTATTAATTCACATTGTGGAAGTGTTTATGGTGCACAGCTGAAGTGGCTTCCAGGCTCCACTTGGGATCTCACTGCATTTAGGAAAAGTTGCTATCACACTTCTACAGCAAAGAAGTTAAAAAGTTGTTTTGTTTCTTAAAGTGTATAAAGTAGTAAAGTGTTTAAGGGATGGAATAAAGGAAGCCACATGTCAAAGGCAGGCCAAGACTGTACTCAGGAATTGCACATCAACCTAATGCAGGGAGGTTTTTATTGCCTTCTCCCAAACCACAATGTTCAGACTTGGATATAACATTCAGTCCTTTGCTGCATCCTTGCAGCTCCCAGAACTGAAACTGATTTTTTGCAGAGGGACTGGGCTAACACATTCCTTCAGCTTTAATCGCTTTAAAAGAAACAAAGCTAAGGAAAAAGATCCATAAGCAAAAAATCTTAAGTTGTTATCCCATCATTTGTAACATGGATGTGAGTGTTGTAGGCACTTAACAGACAAAGGCACTTGGCAGCTTTTCCCAAATTCTCTGTATTCTGTGTGGCAGCTGCTGGTGCATCTGGATTTTGCCAGAGCTGTAGGTTGGAGAACACAGAGCATTTAACCCATCCCTCATCCCAGGGAAGATTCCTGCTTTATCCTCACATCAGCCAGCCAGTCCTCATCACTTGAACATTTTTCTCACTTGGCAGTTGTTTTAACCTCTCAGCAGTGTGCCCTGTGCCCGGCCTGTCCCTGTGCCACCTCTGAGCCCTTGTGCCCTGTGAGTGAGACAGGACTGGAGGTTTGCAGTGACTCGGTCCCTCCCCAGGAGCCAGCTCTGTCCCTGCCCTGCTGCTCTTCCCTGGGGACAGCCAGGGCTGGCAGGGCTGGCAGCTCCGGGCTCCAGGAGCCCATTCCCATTCCCCTCTGTGCCCGTGGCTCTCTGTGGCTGGGCCTGGGCTGGGGGATGAAGTCAGGCAGCTGCAAACATAGCAGGGCTGGTAACAGGAGGTGCAGCTTTGTGCCACTTTGTACCAAGTGGGCAGGGACAGCCAGACCTGCTGCTTCTGGGGAGCACAACAGGAGTGGCACTGGGTGAGGTCCCCAGGACATTGTCCCCTGGCAGCCCCAGGTGGCCTCTGGCTGGGGCACAGTGTGGGTACCCCACACTTCTGCCTGGGGCACAGCCCCACGTACCCCTTGCTGAAATGAGCTCCCCTTTCATTTAAGCTGTTTCAGAGCTTCAGCTGAATCCCTGGTGTTCAGCTGTGCCTGTGTCCTCCCAGGTGAATCCTGCTCTGCCTCCCAGCCTGTGACAGGGACATCAGGAGATGGCCGGGGGTCCTGTCCTGGAGAGGACAGTACAAGCCAGGGCCACACAGAATGTCATTTTCAAACAGCTCCAGTTGATTTATGGAGCCATTTTAGGCTCTAATGCTGTGGGATGGTGACATAGAGGCTCAGGGCTGCTGTTTGTGATGAGCAGGAAGCAGCTGGGGCTGCTGGGACCAGGATGGACTTTGCTTTTTCGCTGTGTTTAGAGCACAGTTGCTCATTTGGAAACTCACCTGGTGCTTTCAGTTTTGGTGCACTGGAATGAAAGATAAGGGCAGCCAGGCCCTTCTGGAGCCAGGCAGGGACAGGAGCAGGCCCTGTCACTGGAGGGAGGTGAGCCACGCTCATCCCTGCTCGGGGATGGGACATTCCCGGGCTGTGCCCACCCAGGCCAGCACCCCCTGCTCCCCTCTCCGGCTTCCCTGCTGGCCACAGCCCCTGGAAAATTCTGTGCAGGCTCCACCATGGAGCTGTACCTGGGCTCCAGCCACAGTGGAAATCCAGGGCAGCCTCATCAGCTCAGCAGCAGATTGCAGTTTTGTTTATGAGAACATACGCTGGCCCTGTGTATTCCCAGGGATTTGACCTAAGCTTAGCATCTGTCAGGATAAGAAAAAGTGGCTTAGTGCACTGGCATGGCAGCAGTTCAGCGGATGGGCAGCAGGGCAGAGGGGATTGTTGGCTCTTCCCACTTGGATGATAGTTTTATATTCCATCAGAGGAAGAGAAAATATTCATGGAAGTTGAATATTTTCACTTTTGAGAAATTGAAATACAAGAGAAATTAAATACAAGAACAAAATCTAAACCAGATCCAACATTTTGCATTTTCTCAGAAGATAGTAAAATAAGAATTTTTGGGCTATGCCCTGCATATTTAACCCTGCAGAGTTGGGAACTGCAAAGCAATGCAAGTGGTGGTGAGTGGAAAAGGCAGAGCCAGGACTGGGAGTAAGGAGTGAACCCCAAAAAGGAAGGTGTCTGTGCAACTCTGTTTATTTTAACTCAATCTACTTTACATCATCTCAGGCTCTTAGTGTGTCTGAGTAGTTTTAACTCTCCCTGTGATCAGTACAGGCTAATGGCCTAAAATGTAGGTTTAGACATTAAGAATGGAGAAAAATTACAGGTGAGACAAGCACAGGTTACCTCAGGGAGTTAACTGAGCCCGGGCTGGGTTGTGGGGAGCTCTGTGGTGACCCTGAACACCCGTCACAAAGGAAAATCCTTCCAGGTTCTCACTACAAAAAATCTGCACAACTGTGAGTGTAAAATAAAGTCATTTTTGCAATGATGATGAGTTGGGTTTAATTTGGTTAATAACTGAGGCAAGTTAATCCTGTTCAGGCAAGGATCAAACCAGTTTCAGTGCATCTGTGTTAGTGCTTTGCATCTGTCTAACTAGATTGATTTAAAATAGCTTGGCTAGAAAAGAAAGTTGCTTCCAGTGTACAGCTCCTGAATTGGGGCTCACACCTGCCCCTGCTCCTGCCTCCATTCCCTTCCACACGGTGAAGCTTTAGGTCAAGCTCCCCTCTGGCTCTCTTGTTTATAAGATGAGGGTGGAGATATTCATGGGGAGGACTCATTCAGGAATCTCCAGGTCCCCTCTGGAAGATGTGAAAAAGGTAAAAAGTGTTTCTGGTCAGGATGATTTACTGGGTGTGACTGCCTGGCATTTACAGGGATGCCCCTGCAGCTCCTTGTCCTTTCCTGGCAGCCAGGCTCTGGGTCCCTTTGCCAGGATTTGTGCCAAGCTGTGGGCTGGGTGCTCGGGCAGGAGCATCAGGAGCCCCTGGAAGCTCAGCAGGGCACGGCTCAGGTGGAGCCAAGCAGGGGCTGCAGCTCCCTGAATTGGCAGCAGCAAAGCTGGCACACTGCTCATTGTCTTCTTTTAATGACTGCATTTTTCAGCCAGGTGAGACTCATACTCTGCTCTTCTGAGGGCTGATTTAGATCTGCAGAGCTTGTTGCCACCGTGGCTGGCTTTGTACTGCAGGTAGCAGAGTGCACAGAGAGCAGTCCTGGCTGCGTGTGAAAGCCAAGCCACGACTCATCTCCAGGGGAATGGGCAGTGTGTCCATCTTGGGGAAGCCACCTCCCCCCCAGGTAACCCCAGCTGGCTCTTGGCACACCCTGGCACCTCTCACAGACTCCCTGAAACGCCTGCCTGTGTCTGCAGTGGGGAAACTGAGGCACACAAAGGCGGAGCAACCACACCAACTCTGTGTGAGAAAAGACAAAGGTTGGTTGTTTCAGTCTCTACCTACTCCAGGTATCACTGTGATATTCTGTCAGCTCTTGCTATACAGAGATTTATATGAAATCGTTTCTATTCCATTGAAGCAATTTTCACAGATTAATTTTTGAGGGTATTAGCATTGATTCCTGAGCACACGTGCTTCCTCCTCCTGCCAGTGGTCCATATCCAGGGAAAGCTGCATTGTCTGAGCTGGAGGAAAGCTCACTTGCCCCAATTTATTGAAAAAATTAATTTTAGATTTAAAATGGGGTTTTCATTTATGAACCCCGCTCAATCTGTTCTTCACTCCTGAGTTTTCACCCTGACCTCTCCCTTATCTGAAATCCTCTGGGCTGTACACTGTGTTCATTAGTGACACTTGCAGGAGGGAGCAGCAGGTGTGGGCTGTGGATAAGGGCTGCACGCACGCTTGGCTCTGTGCTTATCCAGGTACCCCTGGCAGCTCCTGGCTGTAATTTAATTTAGGGCAGTGCCAGGATTTGGACTTTTTAAAGAGTTTTTCACAGTTTGTAAGTTTTAATAACAATTTTTACATCAGCTCTGGAAGTAGCAGCCCTTGGCATTGCATGGAGAATGCAGTAATGATACTTGCACTTAAAAAAATGAGCTGGAGAAGTGATGCAGTGCACCCCAGTACTGCCAAGTTTAGTCCCTGCTCGTGGAGTCTGGAATGGTGAGAGTCAGGATGGTCCAGGGAGGTCTCTGGGGCTGGCCTGGGTTTGGTGCCAGCTGTGCCTCACACTGCTCTGGGGGAAACAAAGGGGTCATTCCCAGAAAAGGCCTTAGAAAAAGAACCTCTCAGCCCATCTGAAAAGAAGTCTCCCATGAGAATGATGTGCTTTATATCCATCCCTAGAAGACACTAAAAGCTATCTGGCTAAAAGGCAGATAGCAATTGGAAGAAATTAGCTTTATATCCTAATGCCAGCTATGGATAAAAACCCACAAACTTTAAAATGCTTTGAGCTTGTATTTTTTTTTTAAGGGAAGTTCAGCAGTAGCAAAAGAATATTTTCCCAATTTTATTCTGATTATAAATTTTGCATTCTTTGGATATTGCTTTTTAAGAACATCATTTTGTTGAACATCATTCAGCCTCCAAAGTCAGCTCTTCCCTATTAAACTGAAGCCATTATATAGGCCAGTATTGTTAGACAGAAGGACAAATCACAGGAAAATGTAGTTTAGATGCTAAAACATCTATTTGTGTTTGTCAGGCTCAAAGTCATTCACCACTGGTACCCCTCTGTAGCTTAGATTTGAAATTCAAAACTTGACTCCTGCAAATGCCTTGGCTGAAATTGTGGTTGAATGTTAAGTGGTGTCTCTGAAGCGAGACTAATCACACGGAATGATATTGGATGTTTGCAGGAATGGGACTTCACAAAAAGGTTTAGAAAAATCTGCTGCTAATAACAATGTTCTGTTTTAAATAAAACCTGCAGAAAAGATGAGTGGCATCTCAGTAAAGACAGGTTTCCTGTGGATTGGGATTACATTCCTAGAGGAAAGTCTAGTGCTTATCCAGGAGAGCAGAAAAGTGAAGATAATTATAAGCAGAAAGAGAAATTGGCCAGTGAGATGCACTGACTGGGTGCTGTGAAAGGGGGATGGAGGCAGAGTGAAATATTCTTTCAGTGTAAATACTATTAAACAGTGCCCCATTTTTCAGGGGTGCTTGAGTCAACTGTGGCCCATCACTGGAGCTCAGCTTTGGGGGTCAATGCAGAGATGGAAAAGCAGCAATCAGTAACAACCAGTGAGCTGTGCAAACCCACGTGTCATAATGTTAATTGTGCTGGAATATGGGATTGTTCAAACTGTATAAAACAAGTGCATTTATGACATCAACAGCTATTTAACTGTAAATTTGGAGTAGATGTGGATAATCACAAACCCTTCCACTGCCAACTCCTTGAGGTTATTAGGAAATTGTTTGTTTCCCAGTGATAGACAGCGTGGTCATAAAGCACAAAGCACTGGCTTCACAGTCAATAAAAAGTGAGAGATATCTGGGTTTAATAGCTCTGAAAGGCAAACATGGCTGGAGTGTGGAAAGGCTGGTGCCTGGAGGGCTGGAGACAAAGCTGTGACCGTCCTCCTCTGCCCAGCCAAGGAAACAGGGTCAGCCAGGCCTGGCTGGGACCAGAGGAGAAAACGTGACCCAAGAAAAGGGAACTATAAATAATACAAATAATAACTGGGAATGGAAAACTTCCTCTAATAACTTATGCAAAAATATTCTTTACCTGCCCTGACTGGGCACAGTGGCTTTCCCTTCACAAATGCCATTTGTTGAGCAGTGAGCAGGGTGGGTGGTGCTGGGATCCTGTCAGGAACAGGAGGTGTAAATGTGGAGAAGGGGTGGGGTGGAGGTCACACACAGTGCCTGGGGACAATGCCAGCACTGCAGGGGCAGTCACAGCTCTGCTGTGCCATGCACCTCTGTATCACCTGCTGCACAGAGGGAACAGCTGTCTGCAGGGAAACAACACCTTGTGCACACAAGGAGTGAGCTGCGAGCTCCTGGGAGGAGGCTGGATAAACCCTGGCTTGGACAAAATGAGCTGAGACTTCGATGTACAAGTTCTTTGTGGTGGCAGTAAATGCTCCCTGCAGCAGTATTTGAACACTGAGTCAGTGCAATGTGGCTTCTTCACTGCCTGGCACTCCCTGGGGACAGAGCAGTCCCCAAGGCCCTGGTCTGCAGAGTTTTAGCTTCTTTCTGTATCTCCTGAGCCACACAGTGTTCAGTCCAGAGACCACGGAGAGGGAGAGGGCAAGGAATGGCCTGTGCATTCTAGATATGTATCCTAACAAGTTTGTGTGTTTAAGACACCAGCCCAACCCCAGAGTGATCAATGGGACAGGGGCACAGTGACACTCCCCATGTCACTTTGGGAAAACACAGTTGTCATTTGCTGAGGTGAGTGTGGAGACTCGATGTGCAGCACGTCAGTCCCACAGGCTACAAGGTCAAACGTTACCTCATTCCCTGATGCCTGGCTCACTTCCCAGTCCTGCACAGACCAACCATCTGGAATTTCAGGTTTGGGACAGGGGGAATTCAGCTGGGCAGTTCCCAGCAGACAAAGCTCTTTTGCTGGGTCCTGCTGGTCTTTGCTGTCACATGGAAGCTGTAGCAGAGCTGTGCAGGGTCCTTATGTCAGCTGGAGCTGCCACAGTTCCCAGCAGAGCCAGTGCAGCTTGGTGGGTTCAGTACTTGCTTCCAGTGTCCCAATAAAGTGTCTGAATGTGCAACAGAGACCGCTCCAGTGCTGGGCTGCAGAGAGAACCTGAATTCTCCCTGTCCCACTGCCTTGGGTCTGCTCCACTCTCCTCCCACTGCAGGTGTGAAGGCTCGTTCCAAAGTTCAGGTTCTGCGTTTTTGTGCCTTGCCAGGAAGATAAAAGGGTTGGTAAAACTGTAACTTGACCTTAGCATTTCGCAGCAGCTGCAGAGATAAGCTGTGAAGGAAATACAGAGAGCAAAACACGGATGGCTCTGGAGAAGGGGACCCCCCAAGGCAAGAGCTCCACGTGAGATCCACGAGCAGGACTCGGGGCAGCCTGGCTGGCAGGCAGGAATGGCCCTGGATTGCTGACCAGCATCACAGGCTGGCTGGAATGGCCCTGGGTTGCTGACCATAGGTTCACTCTGCCACACAGAGGGACCCCTGTGCTGCTGCTGCTGCAGGTTTGAGAAGGAGAAGATTGACTGAAGCTGCCTGTTATTATTTTTGGCTACTCTAGCAATGTATCAAAAACCTGACTCTGGGTTGATGTTGGTGCCCTACTTTATAGAAGCCCTGAAAAGCAGATCAAGGACAGCGAGCTTGTCTCTCTGCATGGCATCTGCCAGCAAAGGGTGAGAAAACTTCAAACTGCTGGTGGGGGGAATGGGGGAGGAAAAATGAGGCAAAATGTGCTAAATCCAGAGCACTGTTTGCAGACTTCAAGGGAAAGGGGGTCTGTACGTCCTCCATTAAGGAGGGAAGGTGGGACAGGCAGAGACTGGGGTGTTCTTTTGCCAGTGTGGCTGGTGAGCTGGTGCCATTGTCCCCAGGGCATGCTGGGGACCAGTTTGCTCTGGAAGGAAGAAAGGACCCCATTGGCCTTAGGTGACCACGCTCCTTGTTAGTCAAGCTCAGTGATAATGCTGCTTCATGTTTTCTGGATCGTTTGGCAGTGAGAGGGTCATGGCCACCTCTCTGGCTGAGGAGGAGAGGCACATAGGGGAGGCTGTGCAGAGAGTTAGTGTTGGAACCGGGCAGAGAACCTGCGAATTTTGACTTGTCAGTGCCGTGCACGGTGGCGCTGGCTGGAGAAATGGTCTGTCTGGGAATCCGGCTTGTGTGTCCCTGGAGGAGGCGAGACTTGTGCCTGCTGCCTCAGGCAGGACCTGCTCCTGTGACCTCCTACTCTGAGACCTGCTTCCTTCTGTGCTCTGGGGGAGCCCCGAGTATTCCTGCCACCTGGGGATGTTTAATGCTTCTGGCGTCTGCCCCTCCAAAGCTGACCAGCGTTTGCAGCCCAGGTGCCGCCTTTCTCCGCTGATCCGGAGCTGCCTCGCATGAGCTGCGGGATTTGTGCTTTGCTGCAGACATGGACAGTAGCCTTTGAAAAGTGCAAGAGGAAGCAGCCATCAGTAAGAGGCAGGGGACAGTGCCATGTGGTGGTTTTTCATTTACTAGATAGTCCTACTTTGTTCTTGATGAGTAATGGAGGCATTTGAATACGCCAGGATGACAGCAGCAGTCTGGCTCTGGGAACGTGTCGGCGTGGGCTGGCTGAGGATGGTGGCAGTCGGGACAGTGGGACCATGCCTCGGAGCCTTTCCGTCTCCTCTCCGCTGCCTCACATCTCCTTTGCCGCTCACCTGCTGCCCCGGGCCCCGCGTTCCGTGAGGCCGCCCGGGCCTGAGCCCCGCGGCCCCGGAGCCCCCCGGTGAGGTCCGCGCCGATGCGGGCGAGCTCCGTGCGGGGTGCGGACCATGGCTCAGGCAGGGGCCGCCGGCTGCTGCTGCAGGCGCTACTCCCTGCTGTGGATCGCGCTGCTGCAAAGGTCAGTGACTCGGCTCTCCGAAACGGGAAAGGAATGCGCTGCGCGGCCGAGGGCAGGGACAGGCGGGCGGGCGGCGCCGTCCCTCCCCTCCCGCTGCCGGGCCGGGGGACGCGGCGGGGCCAGCGGTGCCCGGGGCAGCCGCCGCCCGACTCGGGTCCCGGAGAGCTGCGCCGTGCCCCGGTTTATCACAACAGAATGAGGGCGACGGGCGGGAGAGGCGGCAGGAGGCGAGGGGTGAGCGGCTCGGGGACCGGGGGCACGGAGCGCTGCCGGGAGGCGAGGGGGCACTCCGGCCGCGGTGGAGAACGCCGCGCTCCCGCTGCCCCCCGGCCGAGCCCGCGCTCCGGGGGCGGCGGGCCCGGGGCGCTCTGCCCGGCTACAGCGCAGCCAATGGGCCGCGGCGGGGCGGAGCGGCGGCGGGGCCGGCCCGGGGCGGCGGGGCCGGGGGTCCCCGCCCGCGGCGGCGGCGGCGGCGGCGGGAGCGCGGCATGGCCCAGCCCAAGCGGGGCGGCGGCGCGGCGGCGGCGGCGCGACGGGGGCCGGGCCCGGGCCCGGCGGGTGAGTGCGGGGCCGTGCCCCGGGTGCGCGGTCCTGCGCGGGCAGCGCCAACTCCGCGCCCCGACCGGCGGGTCCCGCACGGCGCCCGGTGCGGAGCGGCGGGGCCGGGGCCGGGGCCGGGGCGGGCCGAGGGCGGCGGGGCCGGGGCGCGGAGGCCGCCGCGCTGGAGGGACCGGCGCTGACAGCCGCTCCCGGCCCGCCCGGGGATGTGCGGCCGCTCCGTCCCTCGTTCCGTGCGTTCGCGGTTTGTTTCCATCCTGGGCGGCGTTTCATCCTTCGTGCCCGGGCTCGGCAGCCGCGCTGTGCAGATGGGCCTTGCGGCTCCATTTCCGTGTGGATGGTCCAGGAGGACACATCCTGCCTCGCCTTTGCCGCCTTGTCCGGATTCTGCCTCCAGACTGATGTTACGCAAAATTTAGGTGATAAAAATCAAACCCCTTATCCCCACCCTGCTCCCCCCGTGGGAGGTGGCGATTCTGGGGTGCAGCTGGAGCAGCGCGGCAGTTCTGCCGTGGGTGCCGGCAGGGAGCAGGGGGCTCTGCCTCGGTCCCGGCGTCCCGGCTTTGCTTCTGCTGCCATGGACGTGCCCCCGGTGTTTGTTGAGGCCCTACGGTCCCTGCTCGCTCCAGGGGCCGGTGTGTGGGAATGACTTGTTCACTGTGCTGTGGCTCGGGCTCCAAATTGGAGTGGTGGATCTGTCACTGCTGTTTGCATTGGATGTCCCCAGATTTGGCACTATTTAGGCTGATGTGATAAAAGGGGTTTTTTTTTAATATAAGTGTTCATTTCTGTTGGAAGTGTCATGTTGATGCCATTCTGCTTATGGAAAACTTGAAAACCATTTTGGTGATTGAAATTAATGTCTATTTTTGATTATCTTTGCATCCATGCCCTTTCCTCTTGCATGTCACAAATGCCATCAGTGTCCTTGCTGGTCATCCTGTGCTGGGCTTGCAGGCTGCCCCTGACAAACTTTACAGTGGCACCTTGTTAAACAAATACCCATGCTCAGGTGAATGTCACAGGTTAAAATCATCCTTCAGGTTTGCTCTGGCAAAAACAACGTTTGGAATCTGGTATGAGCTGACAGAGTCCTTTTGAATGTAATTAATCCTGCTGCCAGTTGAAACTGAAAACAGTCTGAAAACAAGGGCAGGCATTAATAAGTTTAATTACATGTCCTTTGTGTTGCTCAGGGAAGGTGTTGCATTAGTGAGGGCAACCTGTAATGCCAGGCTCCCATCCTGAGCATGCTGAGCGGAGTTTCCCAGGCAGAGATCAGCAGCTGGGGTTCAGGGAATGGCAGGAGAAGTTCAGGGCAGCAGAACATGGGGAAGGGTGTGCTGCTGCATGCTGAGACTTCATCCCCACGTCCTCTTCTACAGGGAGAAAAACATTCTTCATCTTCTGGAAGCCTGCGAGTTCTCTTGCGCGCTGTTGCTGCTGGTTATTCCCACAACATCGCTTTCATATTTATTGTTACATTGAAGCAGGATGAGGCACAGGGGAGGAAAGGAGGAGAATTCCCAGCAGTGGTGGGAGGTCAGCGGGAAGGTGGCCCCAGCAGGGAGGGTCACGCAGGCTCTGCTGAGCCCTGGGGAGAGCTGCTGCTGGGGGGGAGAGTGGGAAGCAGCTCAGAGCAGCCCGGGCCGTGCAGAGCCGAGACCAGAGTGAGCCGGGGCAGTGGCACAGGGCAGAGCTCGGTGGGTGATTTACTCCCATCTGCGACTGCTAAAATCCTTCTCCCATCTGATGTTGCAAATCAATTTACTGGAGTTGTGCACTTTGTTCTCAGTCATAACAAACCCCTAATCCCCGGACTGGAGACAGATTTAGATTCTGTCTGTGCTGGATCTGCCGGGCTGTTCTGCTGCGCTTGGGCACAGAGGATCCCTGCAGCGGGCGATGCAGGGGAGGGGGTCAGGGCTGCCCTAAGAACCTGCGCCCAGCTGGGCACAGAAAAGAACTGCCAGCCTCAAAAAGCTGTGCACAGGGAATCTTTCCTGGCCAGGAGAAGTGTCACAGAGTCAAATGTAATTTGGGAGATCAAATCCTTTGACACTGGGGAAGCGTGCACGCTGCCAGCTCTGCAGCTGGTGTCAGTGGGACTTCTTCAGTGTAGGGCCTGGACTTCAGAATTCCCCAATCTGCTCATGTTCTCAGAGCAGAACAGCAGGAGATTTAAGAAAGGCTCTTCATTTCCCTCCCCCCTCTTTGTTTCAATGTTAAGTTTTGTGTCTGCTCCATCCCTGTGCAGCCACCCACCAGGTTCTGTGTTTGTTTCAGTCTCTCAGAAATAATCAGGAACGTTTTCATCACAAAACCACAGGAGCAGCAGCCGGGTGGTTTCAGGCAGGTGAGGCTCTGAAATGAGGACTGACAGAGTTGCCTCTTTGCTGTGCTGTTTGCTGCCTCCATTGCTCAAAACCCAGCCCTGGAGTTGGGTGAGGAGAGGATGGATTGCCTCTCCATGCTTGTTCTTGCAAGTCTTCCCTGCAGTCCACGTGGTCCTGGTTGAATTTGGTGACACTCAAGTGGCTGTGGAGGGCACAGGCAGAGGGGATACATCCCTTCACATGGTAATGTTTTATGACTTTTATTATTTAGCACAACAATCCTCTCTGATTGCTCTCGGGCAGCAGAGCTCTTTCTTTAATAACCAGAGACTGGCTGCTGCTCCGCAGGACTCGCCAGGTCAGTGCCAGTAGCAGTAATGTTATTTCTCTTTAGAACTAATGTGGTCTTTTATGAGATTTTTTTCCTCCCCCCTTCATTTCAACTGAACTTTAGGCAAGTAAAAAGGGATTTTAAAAGGGCCCTTGGCAAAAAGAACCGAATGTGCTGTTTGCAAAGAGGGTTCCCACTGTGAGATGGCTCTGGGCAGCTGGCCGTTCCCAGCGTATTAAAGGTGTAGGATTGGAATTAGATCAGCTGACATAAACGGGACAGGACCTGGAATACACAGCGAGTTATTGGAGCAGGAGATCAGACAGCCCCACAGGCAGCAGCATCTTCCCAGTGATGCCAGGGGGATGGATGTGAACAAAGTACCTCTGTCACCCTGGAAGTGTGTGTTCACCCTCAGCAAATGCTGTTCCAGGTGCGTGTGCCTGTTCAGGGTGGCTGATGGCCAGCACAGGTCTGCAGGGACTCAGGTGTCCCTGTCGCTGTGGGTGCTGCTCTCAGGCTCAGGAGAGCAGCTTGTGGCCTTTCTCTTACTGCTGGCACGAGGGGAAGCCTGTGGGGGGACTGGCAAATGCCTTCCAGTAAATGGGTTCCTGCCACAATGCCATGTCAGGAGGGACAGGAGTGCTCTCTGCCCTGGAGCAGGGATTAAAGTGGAAGGACTGTGCCCTTGAGATGGGACCGAGCCCTGGGAGGAAGGCTCTGCTCATCCTGCCCTGCCAGGGCTGTTCTGGCAGAGATCCTCATCCCTGCTGCTGAGATTTCCAACAGCTCTAATTAATGACATCTCCCCACTTAGCCCTTGATACACAGATGCTGGGTTTTTAGGGCTGGTTTGAGACCTGCAGCGCTCCCCTGCACGGAGCAGCATCTGGTGAGAAACGTGTCTGCTGCTGACCTGGGCTGGATCCCAGCGCCGCTCGGGAGCGAGAGACATCGTGGGAGCAGGTCCTGCTGAGGCAAGGACCTGACAGATCACCTCCCTCAAAAAGTCCCCTTCATTTCAGGATTCCCAGAGGCATTCAGCAGTGTGTGGAGGGATAGAAACACACATTTGCTGAATCTGATGAGAGCGTAGTATGTCCTGGGAAACTCCTCCTTGGTAATCCTTCAAACAGCACATCTGCACTCCCACCCGGGGCCATCCAGCTGCAGTAGTTTTAAATGAAAAATAGACTTGTTTTCTTTTAATTTTTTACAAAAATTCTTAGGCCAGCATGAGGCAATGTAACTCAGGGATGTACCAAGTTGTGGTTTATTTTATCAGTATTTATATTTGTGTACACAAGAATGCAAGTCTCAGCTTGGTTATTTACCTTTTCTAATTTCATCAGTAAAATATGGAAATACGATTTAACAGAAATGCCTTGATTCTGGGCTTATCTGGGCTGGGTGAGAAGTCTGTACTGTCAGTTCCTGAGCTGCTGGATATTAGTTCTGCACTCAGCATCCAGAGGTAACCTGATCTATCTGCCTGTATTAGAGTTAATTTACAGTATCATTCAGAGGAAAAGCATAGGGACCCTTTTCTCTGCAAACAGTGTAAAATTGCCACAAAGTACTGGGAAATGACTGTGCTGGGTTCCTAAAGATCAATTTACTCACCACAGAGATGTGGGGTGAGTGGGCAGCTGAGAGAATGGCTAATGGCACGGAGAGCCTTTGCTGGGAGCTCAGGGCTCCTGATCCAGCACAGGCCTGTGCCAGCCCCAGCAGGGCTTTCAGCACCGAGGGCTGCAGGCTGTCCCCTCAGAAAGCCAGTGCTGGTGGCTCTTGTGCAGATATTTCACTGGTGTCACCACAGCTGGTCCTGGCTGGCGCCCTGGCAGGTGCAGGGACATGTCCCGGAGGCCTCGGGCAGCGGTGCCCAGGCTGGGTGTCCCTGGGCAGGACGTGCCCTGGCACTCAGAGCTGTCCCTGGAGCAGCTCAGGCAGGGAACCAGCCACAGGCAGTTCTGTTATCACCTGGGGCTTCATGCATGGCCTGAATCTTAATGGCAAATCTAGAGAAGCACCTGTTTATCTACTGCTGCTGTTCATCTGAGAATCTCCTTGGGCTGTTTTCTGGATCCAGCCTGGGGTGTGATTCACTGGAAGCGATGAATTTTGCATGCACTGTTGACATTTCTCTCTGTTTTGGTCAGTTCATTCTGGGGAACAGCAAAACCCAATGCACAATCAGAGCAAGCTGGGAGTATACTGGGAGCATTGTTGTTTGGCTCATGGAAGACCATGCTGAGAATATCACAAACTCTGTTTTATTGCTGTCCTTCTGTGCCTTTGGAGAAGGCATCACACTCCCTTTGGAGAGAGGGACACTTGGTCTCTCTGGGAGCCCCCAAAGTGCTTGCCAGAGGTTTTAAAGGTCAGAGTTACTGGGACTGGGGCTCTGGCATAGGAACATCTGACATGGTGCAGGCTATGGAGAAGGCAGCTGCTCCCTTTGCACTCACGTTATTTTTCCCCTTGCCACTTCATGGGTTTACTGTGTTTTCCCTGGGAATACTTAACTATCTTTCTTCTTCTTTTTTTTTTTCCCTTGAGCTCTCTGGTTTTGCTTTAAGAGTTACAGCACCATTGATTGTACTGGCTGTCTCAAAAATGGTGCTCTGCTCAGTGTCTGTGGGCTCCCTGCTGCTAAATGCTGCCAGTGGGACTCCAGAGCATTTAGATCAATCAATAGGGCTATCACAGCCTTATTTTCCACACTGCCCCCATCCCAGGGATGTGTGTGACAATCAAAGTGAGCTCACGAGCCCAAGGGTTGTTGGTGACAGAGTGCAAATCTAGTTGTGGGTGTTTTGGTGAGGTTCTGGCACCACCAGAGCTTAGCACCAGGGGCTGTAGACCTGGTGGTGCTGCTGAGACAGCAGCGGGTGCTGCAGCTAGCTGGGCTCCCATGCACCCCAACTGCTACAGCCCACACCTGGGAAGCCTCGTTTAGGAACACCCCACACCTGGGAAGCCTCGTTTAGGAACACCCCACACGTAGGAAGGCTCGTTTAGGAACACCCCACACCTGGGAAGGCTCGTTTAGGAACACCCCACACTTGGGAAACCTCGTTTAGGAACACCCCACACCTGGGACCTCTCCCACAGCAGCTGTGGTGGCCATTTAGAATTTGATTCAGTTGTTCAGAGACCACCACAGTGTGCAGACCTCTAAAGAATTGACTCTTGACTGCATCAGAGTTGGGGAAAAATTGTTTTACTGCTCATACTGACTGTCATGGAATCTTTTAGAGTAGAAATTACAACTGGGACAGTGTAGCAGGCCTTGTTCTTCAGAGCCCTTGGTTATTTCATGACAGAACATTCCCAGGAATGTTGTGCAGTTGTTGCTAACAGATGTTGCTAACAGATTTCTCTGGGAAGGAGAGCATCCTCTGACACCATTACGTTTCTCCTGCAGATCCCATCTAATGCCGAGGCTGAAGGAATCGCGCTCCCACGAGTCCCTGCTCAGTCCCAGTAGTGCTGTTGAGGCTCTGGATCTCAGTATGGAGGAGGAAGTGGTCATCAAGCCAGTCCACAGTAGCATCCTGGGACAAGACTACTGCTTTGAGGTAAGGAGCCGTGCTGGGGCTGCTCCTGGGGAGCCAGGTGTGGGCTGGCATCTGGGGCTGGCTGTTACCCAACATTGCTGCTCAGAATTGCTGCACAGAGACCATTCATAGGCAGAAAATTGCTCCCATCTTTCCAAGGAGGATCATATCCACACAATCAGAGCAGTGAGCTCCTTGTAAGCACTGTTGTAGCAGAGCTGCTGGCACAGGTGCTGCACTGCTTAGGGCTGTGTATCAGCAGAGCATGAATTTGTTTATGCCCCCACAGTTTATGTTCATACAGATACTGGGAAGTGCTAATCCCTACTCAGTGTTCCCAAAGACATTACATGTGGTCACAGAGCCAGCCTGCTGCTGTCAGTGGGAGTGTGGAGGACTTTGTCTAGAAAACTGAAGCTTCCCTTGTTTGGGTAAATAGAAAAATCTGTGAGTATTTCAGATTACTTTGACATCTGTTATGGCATGTGGTAAGGTCTGTGCTAGCAGGAGGGAGTAGGACACGTACAGCCCAGGCTGTAGCTGGATAATTCAGTACAGGATATCTTGGGAATCATTTGTCCTGAATTGTGGATGGCAAAGTATTACTGCTTATGGCAGTGGCAGGGTACAGAACTGGGAATTGGTTTTCTTACAGTATAAGGCAGTGGATATTTGTGTTTCTGTGAAGAGCAGGGAACACCTGTTTGTGCTTGGACACAGAGAAGCAGATAAATGCTGTAGCTGTGTTTGGATGGTGCTGTAGGGGTGATGGAGCTGCAGACTGTCCTTGGCTGGGCAGTGCTGGATGAGAACACATGTCAGTGTTCAAGAGGAGTTGGACTGGAAAGATAAAGACATTTTTCTTTACTGAAATCAGCACATTTTGAAATAAGTGAGGTAAAAGATCTATTTCTTAAAATATAAGTGGGTAACATGAAAACAGTCTTACAAAAAATAGCCTCAAACATAAACTCTCTAGTTGGCTGAGGTATAAATTTTGCATTGCTGTTCATTCTTTGTGGAATTGAGCAAGTGCAATGGGTCAGGAGGGGAACAGTTTTGTAAATTATGTGTCCTCTATTACATTCCACTCCAGAAAGATAAAATGAAGCTAGATGGAAAATAGATGTGACATCCATAATATAAGAGTTGTTTACCAATTCTGTTCAGCCCACAAGAGGAGAGGAAGGGATATGAACAGAACTTGTAGAAAGCTGAGTGAGAGGGAAGTTACACAAGCCATGCACTTGGAATGAGGAAAAAAAATTTGGGGTTAAGTGAGTTGGATAAAGAGAAGTCACACTGTAAATAAAGAATGTGTTAATTGCTGTTCTGCAAACCCTGCAGAGGAGAGGAAGAATGCCAGGAAACAACAGGGACATTGATTTGTCACTGGTGGCTGCTCACCAGCAAGCTCCAGCAGGAGGGACCGAGGTGAGAGCTAAATGGCACTTGGTGTCAGTGCCTCGGCCTCGTGTCTCCTGAGAGCCCCTTCCAAGCTGGGGGGGAGCTCAGCACTGGGATGAGTTTGCAGGTCTGGGATCCCAGCTGGGGGCCAGGCAGTGACTACAGCTCACAGCACTCGGGTACCACTGGTGGACACAAAGGAGCTCAGGGGATGTCCTGGAAAAGCAGCCCTGACCAAGAAATGCCAGGTGAGAAGGCCCTGTCAGGGTCACAGGGATGAGGGGAGCTGAGGTGTTTTCTGTGCAGTGGATGGGAAGGTGCTGCAGTTGGTGGTGGTCCCTCAGCCCTGCTCCCGTGGGAGATGTGTTGGGAGCAGGCAGGGCTGGTGTCTCTGGCTGGGCAGTGCCAGCCTTGCTCAGTCCTTCACCTTCTGCCACACGGGGGTGGCTGGGCAGGGACAGTGCCTGGGAGCTGTTCCTGCCCCAGCTGGCCAGGGGCCATGGTGCTCACCTGACACAGCTCCTCCCCAGCAGCCTCGGGGAGCGGGCCAGGGAGATCTGACACGGCTGCAGATGGAGGGGAGCGGGTTCGGAGAGGAACTGGCAGCGCACCCAGATGGAGACAAAAGCGAGAGGTGCCAAAGCCATCTGCAGTGGAAAACAACCAAGTGGCTCGTTGGGAGGCAGCTGGTGGATGAAGGTGCAGGGAATTGTTCCTCCTTCCATCCCCACCACCCTGCATTAAGACGTGCTCGGCCCTGCTCCCCTCAGCTCTGCCAGGGAGCACAGTCAGCACCAGGGCAGGGCTTTTCCACAGGCTGCATTTGGCTTTTTCTGCTTACTTAGTTTTGTGAATCTTGCTTTTTTCTCACTTGCTGAGTACTTGGCAGTCAGTATTTACTTGTTTCCTTCATTGATTTTTTTTTTTTTTTTTAAATTACTCAGCATCATCTTCTTTCTCCTTGCAAGACTCCTCAGTCAGCAAATCATCCTGTGCCACTGCACGTGCTGCGTGTGCTAAATATACAGTGGGCATCTCAGCCAGTGCCAGGGGCTCGGAGCCCAGCTCCCTGAGCCTGTTCCTGGCCCTGGTTTTTGGAGGGTCCTGGGCCAGGCAGGGCCATTAGGGCTGAGGGGCTCTCTGAGGGCTTGGTGGACCAAAGCCTTTCCCCTTGCACAGTTGTGCCTGAGCTGTCCCAGGACACAGCTGAGGGAAAGACAAACTGTGGTTGCTCCAATACAGCTGAGCCTGTTGCCTCATCCTGGCCTTGCCTCAGCAAGGGAGAATTTAGTGGAGCTAAATTTAGCAGCACTAAATTTGTCCCAGCTGTGCAAACGTTGGCCATTGCTGGGGTGGCCCTTTGGATGCCTGGAGTGGCTGTGGGGCCAGGGGTGCACTGAGCCCCGAGTGCTCCTTGGAAAACCCTCTGGACACTGAGTGGAGCACCCCCAGTGCTCAGTCAGCACCCTGTTTCCATGCATGTCCCTCCAAGTGAAGCCACCCTCTACCTTAGGACTGTCTTAAAAAGACAGGATTTTATCTGGACAGATTGCCTATCCAAGGACTGGGGATAATGAATAGGAAAAGTAACATTGCAGAAATTAATGAGTTTTATTAATTGAGTTTGTCCTGTACATTAACAGTATTCCAGCATGTCCAAAATCTTGATGAGACAGAATACTCTCTTTATAAAGATAATTAATATCTCATAAAGATCATTAATGCCATATGATATTTAAGTCAGAACTCAAAGCTGGGATCTGATTACAAATCTGAGGAAAATTACATTTTTGTTCACACATGGTAGATGTGATCCTCAGTTCCCATCAGACCAAGACACGCTTTGTATCTGACACATGATTTTCCCCTTCTCTTACTTCAGTATGACAGTTACAGACTTTTTAGGTTTTGAAAGATTGATTTATAATGGGTTTAAAATTGAATAATGAATTTGTCCATGATAATGCATGTGTTTACCTAAGTGTGGCAAGAAAACACAGTGCCAATCCTGTGTGCCAGCAGAACTCTGTGTGGGAAGGCTCAGGGATGGAGTTAACAGGAGCATGGGCAGCAGCAGGGAGATGAGATGAGGCAAGGGGGTTTGTCAGGAGAGATTTTGAAGAAGCTGGAAATAGTCTGGAGCATGAAAGGAGGCTGGAAAGATCATGCTGGTGTGCCAGCTTGTATGGAGTCTGTTCTTGAAACTTCAGGAGAGCTTGTGCTCAGCAGAATGTATTTTACAGGCAGAGTATAAAAGTGTGCAAGGACTGGGAGAATGTCTGTCTGAAGGAGAAAGCTTCTGGAATATCAAGAGTTGGAAGATTCTTTGTGTTTTTATGTAAAGACAGAACAGGCCTTTTCTCATTCTGCCCTGGTCTGTGTTCAAAGGAAGGGATGTGTTCAACTTATCATTGAGGTTTGCTAATGACAAATCTCAGTGAGTGCCAGCTCTGCTGTAAGAACAGGTTGGGCTTCTGGGAGATACATGAAATTAAAGGAGATTGTGTCTCCCAGAAGCTGATAACCCAGTGCACAGTGTGTAAACACAAACACTGGGAGATGATAAAGCACTCACAAATAACTCTGCAGGTTGAGACTGGCGGAAATGAAGCTCACAGGGGAGTTATTTAAAGTACCAGCCAGGTCCATTCAGCCTCCCAGCAGAGCTGTACATGGTAAATATTGCTGGGCAAAAGAAATGCAAAGGGCAGAGAGCTGGAGCCACATTGCTGGTGGTCAGGACCAGCATGAGTGAAGGAGATGGCAGCTTGGGGAATACCTGTGTGAGGAGCAGGTGCAGGGAGCTATGGGATTTGATGCCAAGGAAGTTCGACGTGGGGGCATGGGAAGGAAATTTGGTGCCTGTCATTCTGGGCTGCCAGACAGTGATGCTTCCACGGGCTCAGCAGGATTGAGTTTCCTTGGGATAGCAGGAATGTGATGAGGAGTAAGGGGCACTTGCACCACTGGAAATGTCACTGCTCTGAGTGTGTTTCTTAAACCCGGGGTATGAACTCCCAATGGCCAGAGAAAGTCACAAAAATACTACAGAAGATCCCTTGGGATGAACCTGGAGGCGTGAGAGGTGAGAGGAGGGCTCAGCAGCACTTCCAGCCGTGTCCAGGTTGGGAAGCTCCCCTGGTCCTCCCCAGCTGGGCATGGGTGCTGTGAGCTCTGAGTGCCCTGGCTGGGCCATGAGCTGTACCACGGCCAGGCTGTACAGACTTGTCCCCATGCAAGGGCTCCTGGAGCTGCAGGACACCAAGGGGGAAGGTGGGAAAGCAGACTTTCTGAGCCCAGTGTTCTGCTGGAAACAAGGAATGGGTTGTTACTGTCACAGGCTTTGGGCTGAGCCTGGAGGAATGCCAAGTAACCACTCAGAGTTCCAATTTATCTTTAGTAGTTCATCTGAGGTTTTGCACTCTCTCAGTTGTGGAACTTGGTGGTTTAAAGCATCACATGCATGGGGCCCATTAGCTAGTGTTTTCTGGTGTGGAAGAGGAGAAGTAATTGGAGTTTGCTTCTGTGATTATTTCTGTGACATACAGAGTTGTCCTGTTTTTCCACCAGCCTTGGGGGCTGTTGCTTCATGCTTGGGTAAAGCTGTTTACTTAAAAAAAAACCAAAAATCCAGCAGCATCTTCCCTAAGCCCCCTTCTCTTCACAACCACACTCTGCAGTGTGCTGGTCAAGACATAATCCTGTTCCTTTGGCTGTAGGTGACGACTTCATCAGGAAGTAAGTGCTTCTCGTGTCGTTCGGCAGCAGAGCGAGATAAATGGATGGAGAACCTGCGGCGTGCCGTGCACCCCAACAAGGTAGTGCCTGGGAGGAATTCCTCTGCTCTAGTTCAGTTCCTCGTTCCCACATTTTATAGCCCATGCATGGGAGCAGCAGGGGATGTATTTCATTGGAGTGAGTAAGTGGAACTCCAGGTCAGCCTTGTTCCATATTGCTTTCTTCCACAATTATATTTACAGACAAGTGCCAGTTTTTCCTTCCCCTCTCAGAACATGCTGCTTCAGCTCTTGCTAAGAATTGATCAGACCCGATGAATCTTCAGTTTTGCTGTTACTGATGGTATTTGCCACTTCCACAGGACTGTCGCCTCCCAGAAGCCCTGGGACAGATGTCAGGTAGCTGCCAGCCAAGTCACAAGGCTGAACAATCTGAAGAGTTCATGTCAGCTCCTGACACAGAGTCTGCTTTAGTGATGGAGGAGCTCAGAGGTCCATTTTCAGAGGTGACAGTGGAATGTAGATTGCCCTTCTCCAGACAGTTGAGGTGCAAAGTCATCTCCTGGGATTTACAGGAACAAATCCTTCTCTTCACTGGAACACAGGGACACCCAATATGCATTTTTATGGCCCACTAAGACTAAGTACATCCTAAAATAAAACGTACAACTGTTTCTTCCCTGCTGTGCTGGAGTTGGCTGCAAAGATTGGTCAGGATTAATGCAGATTCCACAGCTGATGAGCTCAACCAAGTCTTCATCTGCTGGTCAGAGAAGACACAAATGATGGATCCTGTGAACTCCTCCTGGCTGTGCACACTAATTCAGTCCAGGCCTGGTGGGTTCTGAAGGGACCCTCAGTCTCAGAGTCTGTTGTTCCCAGCACAGTGCCAAATGTCAGAATAAAAGATTTCCTGTAATATCAGAGTGTGAGCAGTGGAGGAGAGAAGTGGCCTTCTGCCTCTGGCAGTATGTTCCTCTAGTGAAGTTCAGTTGCTCCAGGACTTTCCCAGGGCTTTTCCTGGTGATCCTGACCTGAGAGGGCTGTGTAAGGTCTGTGTGGTCACACTTAGCATGACAGAACTCCTGGGAATACTAGCTGGGGTTGGGCACGTCCCTACAGCTTCAAGGTGCAGTGTTGAGTGGAAATCCATTTGGAAGTATTTCCATCATCTCAAAACCTGCAGTAACTGATGGCTGAGTTTCCAGCTTTGTTTGATTTCATAGACAATAAACTCTCAGTATCCAGCTTGATATTTCTGTCAGGAATTCAGTGTTCTTGTGCAGTTCCTGTGTGTACTTCCTGAACCTACAGTACCCCATTGTGGACTTCCAGCAGAAATGTTCCTGCCCAGACTCCTGGGCTGAGCAGAGTAAGCCGTGGCTGCTGTTTCAGTGAGGGGTTTCCAAACAAAACAGGGTTTGCAGAATCCCAGCAGTGGTGCAGCTGGCAGTTTTTATATTTGGAGTCAGTCCTGCAGCAAATACCCCTGGATGTTCTTCCAGGATGAGGTCAGCATCACGAGGGAGCTCTGAAAGATCCACAGTATTCTTGGCTCTGTTATTGTTTAAAAGATATCCAAGGCAGATTTCTGTCTCTGAATTGTCCCGATTCTCCCATGGGATGCCCTCTCCTGTGATTCCTCTCAGTGTTTAACTTGGATGCTCTGGACTTCTGCTCTAAAATATGACGAGGTTTTACAGTTTTTTCCCTGCCATTGGTGGTGGCATTCCCAGATGGATGAGGCGATCCCTGGGTCTGCATTCAGGTCCCTTTGTGTTGCTGTGTTACAGGAGGTATCATGAACTCAGTGCTGCTGTAAAGCAGCTCTGCTGAAAGCAGAGGAGGCTGTGAGATACCTGTAACAGCTTCTGCTTTGCACACACCATTCAGGACCAGTGAGGTTCTTACGGATTCTTCAGAGGCCTCTTGGCAGGGAATGGGAAATGGTACATTCATGATTTGGAGGGGTTTTATCTTCCTTGTTCCTTATATTAATTGGCACCAACAGACATGGAGAGCACGACGATATTTTGGAAAATTAACATAAGTAGTGTTATTATGCAAATTCTTGAGAGCCAGTATTTCCTTAAAATAAAGTGTAATTAAGCCTCTGCTCATTTAGCACATCCGAAATAATTAATTCATATCTCCAGTTTTGTTGTGCTTGGCTTTGTGGGGTTTTTTATTGACCTTTTTTTCTTTGCTTCTTTTTTTTCAGGACAACAGCAGGAGGGTAGAGAATATGTTAAAGTTATGGATTATTGAAGCAAAGGACCTGCCAGCTAAGAAAAAGTATTTGTGTGAATTATGCCTGGATGACGTTCTTTATGCACGAACTACCTGTAAATTGAAAACTGATAATGTCTTCTGGGGGGAGCACTTTGAATTTAATAACCTCCCATCTCTCAAAAACATTACTGTGCACTTATACAAAGAGACTGACAAGAAGAAGAAGAAGGACAAGACCAACTTCCTTGGGCAGGTGAACATCCCCGTGAGCTCGGTGACGGGCCGGCAGTTCGTGGAGAAGTGGTACCCAGTGGTGAGCCCCAACCCCGGCAAGGGCAAGTCCCCGGGGCCCATGATCCGCATCAAGTCGCGCTACCAGAGCATGAGCATCCTTCCCATGGAGATGTACAAGGAGTTTGCTGAGTACATCACCAACAATTACATGGTGCTGTGCTCGGTGCTGGAGCCCTCGCTCAGTGTCAAGAACAAGGAGGAGATGGCGTCGGCGCTGGTGCACATCCTGCAGAGCACGGGCAAGGCCAAGGTAGGACCCTCTGCCATCTGTGGTGCCCCCAGGCAGAGCAGGCTGGGCTGGGGTTGGGAAAGCTCCTCAGCTCCTCAGCTGGTTTCAGGCCATCGGTAACATGCTCTGTTTTCCTTTTGATTGCAAACAAGCTGGTAGCACACACAGCATGAGTTACTTAATTAGCAGAGAGGTTGGTAGGACCACGAGACACCAGCTGAGCCACTTTCCTTCACTCTTCTCCTTCTGGAGGTTCAGGGGCCGGGCTCTTTCTGTATAAACAGGCACAGTTGTGAAAGTAAGCAAGAAGGCAGTTTTCCAGGATGGAATGTAAGCAGTGCTGGCCTGAGCTGTGCAGCCTGTGTGTGCTGGGTATTCCTGGGTTCCGTGCTCTGCGCTGAGCACCCTGCACAGTGAAGCTGAACAGGAGTGAGCAGCCTCTCCAGAACTCCAGACCAAAGTGCCTGCAGGCCTGCATGTCTCTGGCTCAGCTCTTGGTCTTCAGGGTCTGTGCTACTGCCTTTGGAAAGGGGTCCAGGGGTGCTCCCATGGCAGTGCTTGTTGGAGGTTGATGCCACAAACTTGCACGTGGTGGAAGTTCAGCCTTTGTGGACCGCTTGGAGCCCCCTTCCTGGCTGGGGATGCCCTGTGGGTCTGGGGAAGAAGCGGGCCAGGAGGAGGCAGAGAGTGGGAGTTACTCTTGGCTGCGATCCGTGAAGGAGCAGGCAGAGCTGGAATGCCCTTCCTTGCTGAGGTCCCCAGCACACAGGGCAGGGAGTGACTCCTGCTGCAGAGCATCCTCCATCCCTGGCAGCCTGGCACAGCCACAGCAGGCAGTGCCCGTGTCAGGGCTGCAGGAGTTACAGCATCACTGTTCTTCTGTGACCATCTCCCTGCACTCTGCAGGGGAGAGCTGGGGAAGGGCAAGATGTCCAAAGCTTTTGCAGTGCTGAGGAGACATGAGCTCCTCACCTGAGGGGCAGTCACAAGGCTCTGCTTCCTTGGCAGCTGCTGCTGCTGCCGGGCCGTGGCCGGGCTCGTGGATTAGGTTTAGTTACCATCTGTCAGACAGAGAAGTGGCTTGGCTGCCTGATCTAGTTCAAGGCAGGCAAAGCTCGCTGAGAGGATTGGGAGCCAGGGGCCTGCTGCTGCAGCAGCAGCGAAAATAGCCCTGTTAAAGCCTCCTGATCCCAGGAGGGCAGGGAAGGACCTGTAGGGAGTAACACTGTGGCTCCACAAGAGCTGTGCTTGGAGTCTCTGCTCACTCCTTGTTCCAGGGCTCCAGAGCTGTCAGCCCGTGGTTCCTGGGCACAGCCCTGCTTTATGGTGGCACCAGGGGCTCTGCTGCCCCTTGCTGTGGCTCCTGTAGCTCTAATGCCAGGGCTCTGTGGGAATAGCATTGCCATGGAAGACCCTGTCCATGGCTTACACAGTTCTGCTGCAAAAGGCTTCAAGTGTCATCCCAGTCTTAATCACCATGGATCATGTGTGGGCATGGCAGAGAGTGGTTGTCACTGCTCCAGCCTTTTTACTCTGCCTTTCAGTACTGGAGAGGCTCCAGAGGGAGCAAGTGTGTTTCCAGACGTGTGTCTGCATCAGTGCTTGAGATCCCAGAGGCTTTACACAGGGGACACAGCAAACAGTAAACAGACTTGATGATTTTTCCCGTAAAATGGAGCTTCTGCTTTCCCTGTTTGTCATCTGCCATCAGCATTAGCGCGGGGTTTTGGGAGCTGTCAGAGCAACAGGAGTTATTGGAGCATGAGAACCAGGTGCTGCACCCTGGGCTGGACAAGCAGGGAGAGAGAAAGGTAGAAAAATAATGAACGAGAGAAGAAAGCACCCCCTCAGCTCTGCTTGGGGGATGTGGGTGCACCCCGATACCCCTCAGGAGAGCTCCCCGTGGCTGCCCCAGCACCCTGACCCCCGAGTGCTGGGCCAGCAGGGCAGGGACCCCCTTCTCCAGACCTCTGTCACCTGGTGACTCTCCAAAGCTTGCCCGGGCTAGAGGTGGGTTCCTCATCCCTGTGCGTCACCAGAGCCTTCCCAGTGAGCCCTTCAAAATCCCCCCCTGCCCCGTGGCTGATTGATTTCTGTGATAAAGGGGGTTTTGTGGCTCTTGGCTGCTGTAGCTGCGCTAAAGCAGCAATTACGGACTGTGAAACAAGTGTCCAGTAGATTATCTTTGAAGACTCGTTAGCAGCTAATTGCTGTTGGGCTGTTTCGGGGTAATCCCTTAATGAGGCAGGGGTCGGGCGGTGTGTGGTGCCACGTGCCAGCACAGCCAGGTCCCAGGCACCAGTGTCCCTGGGGAGGCAGGGCCATCCCTACCCACGGACACCCCACACCGAGGGGACCCTGCCAGCCAGGTGTGGTTACCTGGAGCTGCTACAGCCCAGAGTCCTCCTGCCACGGGAGCAGCACGCCTGGGGCTGCAGGTGGAAGGGGAACAAGGGCTGTAGCTGAATTTTTTCCCCTAAATCTCTGTTTCTTCCTGGGCTGTAGCTGTATCACAATAGATTAAAAGGTGGAGCATGAAAGCAGAGTCCCCTCTGGAGTCAAAGTCCGTGCTTCCCTTGATCTCTGTGTGGGAAAGGAAGAACTTCATCCCTGCAGCGCTGGACTGTGTGCACGGGGCATGCCTGGAAAGCTCTGAGCAGCTGCCAGGGCAGAGGGTGGAGGGGAGGGGAAGAGGGTTTTGATAAGGCTCTGAGTGCAGGCACTCAGGGAGGGAGGGAGCTGCCCCGGCCCGCTGGAAAATCTGACAGACATCCATCAGCTGTTGGCACACACAGATGTCCCCTGTCTCTTAGGGCAAGAAAGGCTGAAAGATATTTGGTGGTTGAAGCAGAGATGTGGCCTCTCAGCTCAGTTCTTCACTTGTTACCCGTTTTCACCTTCCTAGTGAGAGCACTGATGAAGTGTTTGTTCCCTTTAAGGATGTGGAGATGCCTGCCAGTTTTCCCATGTTCTGCAACCCACAGGTGAAAGACACAAAGTCATAAAGCTGTTCTCCTGCCAGGGTTGGAGTTACCAGGAGTGCTCAGTCCTGCCTTACAGGGCTTGGTGTGGCCCCTGTGATGTGGTTGTGGATAGGTGGCTTCATCCTTCCCAAAGGACTTCTGATGCTTCCGGAATATTTCCCATGCTTAGATTTGTTTTAGGGCTGTCTCAGAGCTCCCAGAGCTCAGTTCATGACCATAAATATACAAAAAACTTCTCTTGTCCAGGGCACTGGTAGATCAAACCCAGCATTAGACAAAGCTCTAACCAGCCAGCTGCTCACTGGAAATAAATATTTATGGTGCTGGGAATGGAGTGAGGGATAAACATCTGTCCCTGTTTGTTTGTGCTGAGAGGATGTGCCTCAGCTGAGCAGATGTAGCTGCTCCCCCCGTGTGGATCTGCTGGAACCCCACGTTCCAGGGCTGGGTCAGGGCTCTGGGACCTGCAGACACCACACAGGGCTGAAAAGTGACTGCTGGGCTCAGGCAGGGACATGAGAGGCCACTCTGTGTTAGTGTTGTATCCCTCAGGTTTGCTTATTGCCCCCAGCAAGGTGATGGACAAAGATTGCCGTGAGTTAACCCTCATATTGCTATTTGTGCCATGGATGAGTTGCAGGGTTTGAAGGAGGGAACTCTGTTTTCTGGCAGAGAAATATCTGGAGCAGATTCTCAGAAGATCTGTGTGATGGAAGAGTTGAGAACTTGGGACTGGGGTCCTTGGTTTCACACCATCCAGGACCCAGCTGCTGCCCCTCTGCCACTCTCCTTTCCTCCTCCTCAGCCTCCTGTGCCAGAGTTCCCTCCCCCATGGGTCTGTCCCAATGCTCCTGCACCTGAAACCTACAGCCCTACCGACCACTGGTGTTTTTCACCTTTGTGTAAGGGCCCAGCTGGACTCTGAGCTAGTCTTTGAAATAAGCAATAATCTTATTACCTTTATCAATTCAATCCTCTTAAGGTTAAGTCAATCCTATTAATCAGGCTTGTGATTTGGAGAACCTTATTATTTCAAAGTCAATCTGCCCATCAGTCAGTTACGATGCCAGGAGTGATCAGCTCCAGCCCAGAGGGTGTGTGACCCCCATGGGCAGTGCAGGGCCGTGGGTCTCCTCAGCTCCCTGGCACCCCACGTGCTCCAGCTCTGGACACATCCCGGAGAGGCTGGGCTGGCAAAGTGTAGAATCCATTCTGGATTTAGACAGGACACGTCCTGTAAGACTTGTGTTGCTTGTCAGCTCCCTTGGAAGTGCTCCTGCTCCCACCACAGCCCTGCCAGGCACCCTGTGGCTTCATCCTTCTGCCTCAGGGGCTCAGGAGGGGAGGGCCAGGCACTGCCAGTGCCACCCTGCAGGCACAGGGACCAACCAGCTCCTGCCTGCCTTGGGAGGAGCTGCATTGGAATAGCACAGGCTGGTTTATGTGCATAATATGTTTATTTATGAATTGCTCTTCTTTATCAGCATATGTGCAGCAACTGGGGTCACACAGGTTCAGATCTGTCCAGTCTGAAGCAAAAAGCCTTAAAATAAACAAGGGAACAATCCTGAAGAACACTGCCCCAGCCCTTAATTTTGACTGTAGACCTCTTCCTTCCCCTCTCAACTCTGATGTAATGAAATAAAGCATCTTATTTTCTTCCATTGCCAGGGGCCCTAACTGAAAACAACCCCCTGCTGATCTCTGCTGCTCAGAAACAGGGAGTTTTATTGGCTTTAGTTATTGCATTTTATTCAGGACCTTGTATGTGGGTGAGTGAGGCCCCCGGAGGGATTCCACAAGTATTTGCATTCCATTTGTGTCTTCTGAGTGCTGGCTGCTGGAGTAGTTAAGGCAGAGATAGCAGAAGTGTGATCCAGAGCCGATGTGGCGTTTCCATGGAGGGAAGGGAGGAGGTGAAGGTCTGGCTGATGGCAGGATGGTGTGGGAAGTGACCTGGGGCCGAGGAGCCTCTCCCGGGCTGGCCGAGCTGCCCAGAGCAGCCCCTGCAGAGGAACTCGCCCAGGGCCAGGTCCTACAGCCCGGCAGGACGGCTCTGCAGCCCCGACCTGCAGGGACAGCGAGGATCCTGACCCGTGGGATGCTCTGGGTGTCCTGGCTCCCACCTCCTTCCCTGCTCAGTTGCAAGGCCAGATTCTGCAGTGTTACTCCTCAGCCTTGGGTTCTGTGCCATAATGGAATTCTCTGGGACTTTAGCAGCTTTCCTTTCCACTTCAGAGACAAGGGGTCCTTCTCCCAACTGCTGAGCTGCAGATGTTCCATAGAGAATAGTAACAGCAGCAGAGATTTCCAGGGGATCTTTTCTGGCTTTGTGTTGAGTCCTGCCATGGAATCTTACCTAGTTTTAAATTCTAGTGGATTCTGTACATTAGCCCAAGTCACCCAAATTCACATTAACTCTGGCTCCCACTTGGCCCTGGGTTTCCAGGACTCAGCAGCCAGTGCTCAGCTGACAAGAGGGGGAAAAGCAAACACTTGGCTAAGAGATGCTGTAAAACTCAGTGTTCCTGAGATAATTAGTATGTTGGGAAAGTGACAGGAAAGAGAATCAAGCAAAGCCAAGGTCAGCGGCTGCTAATTAAGAATCAGCACCTTGTGTCAGCCTGAGTGGTGGCTTGGAATTGAAACGTACCCTGGGAGAGCCCCGGGAAGATAAAGGTGATAGAGTTACCCAGATAGCAGCTAACGGGATTTGAGCAAGGTTTAAAGTTTCATTCCAGCTTGGCTGATAAAAAGGGCAAAATGAGAGAAAATAGCAGAGGGAGGCACGTGCTTTGCTTCCAGGAGGGATTTTTGCCTCTGCAGCTGCCAGAGCATTGCAGATGTAGCAGGATTTGAGGAAGGGCATCTTCTGGCTAAAGAAATAATGGAAGTGACTTTTTTTTTTTTTAGCCCAAAGCCCCTCCTGTAGCTTTTTTGGAGGGTCTTGGGGGAAAGTCAAGGCAGTGTGCTGGTTGCAGTCAGTGTTGTGGGAAGGTGGGAGCCGTGGTGGTTGGGTACTGCAGGGATGTCACCTCCCCTCCTCCTGTGCTCGTACACAGGGATGCAGCTGCCTGCCCCAGGGTTTGCCTTTGCCTGGGACAGGAGCACAGTGGTGGAGGGTCTGTGGATTAATTTATTTGGGTCTTCTGGGTTCAGGGAAAGCTGTTTGTTGAACATTGATTACACTTTTAATTCAGAGAAATCCATGTGAAAAATGAAACAGAGCAAGTTGCATCTGGTGCAAAGCTCCTATCCAGCCACTGGCAAGGAGCAGGACCTGATGTCCCCTGTCCCCAGTGTGGGTTGGAACAGGCTGGACCATGGCAGCTCTGCTGTGCTTGGGGACATCAGGGACAGGACCTGGGGTGCTCCTGCTGCCCCTGCCAGGAACAGGCTGTAACCGTCAGGGGAAATGAGGAATTTCTTAGTGGAAGGTTATTACTAAGCAGATGCTGTTGTTTTAATGGAAGGAGTTTTAAGAAGGTGCCCTTGGCTGTGGAGCTGAATGAATGTGTGTGTGTCATCATTTCCCTGTCTCCTACATGGGAGGCAGTCAGAGGGTTAATGTGGGTGATTTACACAGTGCCAGTAGCCTCTCTCTGTTGTCACTCAGGTGAGTGGTGACACCTCAGCACCTGGTGCAGCGAGGAGGAGGAGCCAGGCAGAGCTGCTCTGTCCATTAGCAGTGCAGAGAACACAGAGAACATGTATCAGCATCAGCAGGTGCCTGGCATTCGTCCTGGATCAGGCCTAGCTGCAGCACACTCACATCAGCAGCATGCCCAGGAGCTCCTGACCCCCTGCTCTGGGGCTGAAGCAGACCCAGAGCTCACTCTAAAATGTTGTTTTTCCTCTGGAATTTGCAGTTGAGGCCAGACTGATGCAGAGGCAGCTGTCAGGGGCTGCTCCTGCTCGTGCCTTCCCTTGCTCGGTGGCACAGGGGATTATCAGATCCCATGGACTTAGTTGTGTGCACATCAGGCCAAGAATGTGCCCAAAACAGGCACTGGCAATGCTGTTTATATCCATGAATAGGGAGGAAATGGGAAATGTGAGTATCTCAGTGCATGTCTAAGGCTTGTGTCTCAGCCATTAACTGGGCACACCTCAGGACATTGGAGCCTGGCTCTGGTTTGCAGCCAGTGTGGTTGGACACCAAACACAGCCACGTTTAACAGGGGAGAAAAGGTTTTTCCCACAGAATGTGAAGCTGACACAAGAGCAGCACTGATGGAGAGGCAGATGTGGGTCTGGGATGAGTCCTGTTGGGCTGCAAGGGCTGAGGCCCTCAGAGGTTTATTTCTCCTGGTCTCTGAGGAAGCTGGGGCAGGTGTTGAGGCAGGACTGCAGCACCTGCAGTCCCTCGGGTGCCTCACGAAGGTGGCACCTCTTGGGGCTGGGGAGCTGCAGCTCTGCAGAACCAGTGTCAGTGCGCGGTCACCCACCATGGGCTTTGCTTTCCAGGATTTCTTGACTGACCTGATGATGTCTGAAGTTGATCGCTGTGGTGAGAATGAGCATCTCATTTTCAGGGAGAACACACTGGCCACCAAAGCAATCGAAGAATACCTGAAGCTGGTGGGGCAGAAATACTTACAAGATGCCTTAGGTACGTACAGAGCATTGGCAGGCGTTGTCCAGAGAAGTTCTCCAGGCTGCATGGTGGGGACATCTCCTGAGCCCTGATGGCCATCAGAGCCATCAGCATTTTCCTGCTGGAGGGTTTCCCTGGCAGGCTGGACAGGCTGTGGCAGCAGTGGGCAGCTCCCTGCTGCCAGGTGAAGGTGACTGCAGGGCTGGGACCTTCATCTGCTTTCAGAGGAGATAACCAGGGATGTTTGAAGGCATTCTGCTGCCTGCCAGGGCTCCTGTCTCAGCACTTGGCTGTCATGGGCTGCTTGAATCTCCCCCCTTGCAGCCCCACCAGAGATGCTGCCCAGCTCCTGCAGCGCTCCCGAGTCAGATGAGATCTCCCAAGTCGCAGTGATGCGCTGCCTCCCGGAGCATCCAGCACTGGGAACCCTCCTGGTGGTTTTTTTTTTAAGTGCTGGCTCTGTTTGTGGCTCCAAAAATACTTCTCTTGATGCAAATTAAAATAATTAGAAGTTTCTGCTTCTGGGCAGGTCAGGAAGGAATTGCTGCATGCAGGGAACACAGCACGAGGATGGGGAGAGGCTGCCTTGGAACCTCTGTGAGCTTCCACTGGATCTACATTCCAGGGCAGGATGAGCAGAGTTTCTATTGAGGTGTTAATTTTTCAGTGTGTTGGGTTCCTGCTAGTGGATTTGTATAATTTTAGCAAGGAGCAAAGAAGCATAAATACTTTATTAAGAGAATAATAATAATAATAATGAAAACCTTGAAGAAAGGGAAATAATTGAGCAAATTCAGGCAGAGAGCCCACAAGAATAACAAAAGGAATATTACTTATTTCTGCATTGTAATGCTTTCTGGTTGAAGGCAAATCTGTAAGTAGATTACTCATAAAAATTCTCAAAAGCCAGGAGATTAATGATATCAGAGAATTTTGAAATATTCCCTGTAGGGGCTCAATGCTGCCAGGCCAGTTCCATCTCGTGCAGGAGGAGCCTGGGGTTCCTGCTCACAGGGGGGTGCTGGTCTGAGTGACCTTTTCCCAGGGAGATGAATCACCTGTGTGTCACAAGATGCCCCAGGGCAGCATGGCACTGTCCTTGGAGCCATGGAGCAGGTGATGGGGCCAAGAAAGAACAGCAGGCATCACCTGCAGGCGAGCAGAGCAGCTCCAGAGCTCCCTGGCAGAGCTGAAAATACACTGGAGAGGCTCTCCAGTATGTAATTAAAATTTGTTTTGGCAATAGGAAAGGAATGCAGATTGGAGTGGGGGAAAAACAGGATGGGAAAATCCAAGACAGTCGGAAATTAGGGGCAAACCATCTGGAATTAGAAGAAAACCAAAGCAAACCTTTCTCCCAGAACGCTGCCCAAGCTAAACGCTGCCTCCTCATCCATGTTACCCTGTCCCAGTCTCCCCAGTCACTGCTGGGATGTAGGACTGACCCCCCAGCCCTGAGTGCAGGGGCTGTGCCCAGATACCTGCAGTGAAAGGTGGCACCAGAGCAGAGGCTGGTGGAGCAGCTCAGTGTGAGCCTCTGCAAGGGTGAGGAGGAACAGCCAGGCAGCAAAGAGGAGCACAGGAAGACTCAAGGAAATATTGTAATTTCATTTTATGTGATGTTCAGCTCAAAATAAACCAAGTAAATTGTTTCTTTCCTTTAATTACCTATTTCTTCTGTGAATCACAGTGGTTTGTCAGCACCAGGGCACAGGCTGCAGTAGCAGGCCATCCTACCAATAATTACAGGGCCTGCCAGCATCCTTCCTCCTGGATTAGCCCGAGGAAGCGTTTCTGGAGCTGGTGCAGGGGGTTAGGTGGGTGCTGGGCAGCGCTGCCCTGATGCAATATCCCAGAGCTCCAGGGACAGTGCTGCCAGCTGGGAACAGGGGTGGAACGTGCAGGGTGCTGGGTGTGCTCTGCTGGCCGTGTGCTCCCAAGGAACTGCCAGGAACTCTCCTGGGTCCTCTTGGAGACATGGAGAGCGGCCCCAGGGCCACCATGTGCTCTTGTATCCCTCTTGTCTTCCCTCAGTGTGATGGGGTGCCAGGGAGCTGCTCGGGCACTGGGGCTTAGGAATAGAGCTGCTTGAAGGCTGCACTTCTCAAGTCTCCAAACCCATCAGCAACTCTGTTTTACAGGGGAGTTCATCAAGGCACTGTATGAATCAGATGAAAACTGTGAGGTGGATCCCAGCAAATGTTCGTCTTCAGACCTCCCCGAACATCAGGGCAACCTGAAGATGTGCTGTGAGCTGGCCTTCTGCAAGATCATCAACTCCTACTGGTGGGTATCCCGGGAGTGCCGTGCTGCAGGAGCTGGGACCTGTCCATGGCTCTGGCAGAGCTGTGGAGGAGGAGCTGCCAGTTCGGAGTGTGCTCGGGGATGTGGCACCCTTGTTTTCAGTGGTGCTGAAGGGTCACTGGGGCACAGGGACAGGGCACTGGAGGCAAGGAAAACCAAGTGTGATTGATTCACAGAGGTACTTGATGCCAAATGCATGTGAAATTCTGGAATAAAGGGCAGAGATGCATGTCGTGGATCTTCCACCCACAGAACAAGTCAGTCTGGATGGGACTGACAGATCGACACCTCCAGGAGCATCCGACGAAGCTCGGAAATCCTGCAGCGGGCACGGGCTGTGGCACCTGTGAGGAGCTGCCCCAGCACAGGCAGCTTTTGTTTGGGCAGATGTTCTGTGGTTGCGGAGTGCTGGAGCTGGGAGCAGGATGCTGTTCTCCCAGCTTGGCTCAGCATCCCACATTCCTCTGGATTAACCCCCCTCTCTCCCAGCCCTGGGCGGTTGCTGGCTGATGGGAGCCTTTTGCCTCCTTGGCCCAAGGCCTGGTATGCAGCTGGAGGCATTTCCGAGTTGTTTGTTCTCAGGGTAAAGGTTCTTGCGACTGGTTGGGACAGGCCCGAATATCCCGAATGGGCTGGTGTGAGGCACCAGATCCTGCTGGGAGGTGGTTGTTGGGCACAGCTGTGCTGGGAGCCAGCAGTTCCTGGGTCTGTGACAGCTACTGCTGGCAGAGGTGGCCTCAAAGGGGAAAAGGATGGACTTGGGACTCTCTTTACTTGCATAAATAAAAATATTTTGTTTCTGCTTTTTGCTAGCATACACAGAGCCTTTGGTCCTGATCATGAGAGAAGGAGCATTTTTGTCTCACTGCTGGATTTCCAGCCTTTCTGCTTAAAATCTGGGCTTAGTTTTTATTAATGTATTTTGTAACAACACTCTTGTTGCAGAGTATCAACAAGGGATAATATTGGTGTAAGGAGGTCTTTGATAACAAGGATTTCTCATTTTCTTTCCCCTCCTAGCTGTTCTGCTGAGGTCAGAAAACTTATTATAAATAATCTCCCAAGATATTGAGTGTGCCCTCCTGGAAGCCAGGAAGAGAACAGACCCTGCTCAGGGGGAGAGCAGGGAGCTCTTAAGAGGCTTGCTCAGGCTGCCATTATTTACCACAGGTACACAAAGGGCAGGTGCTTTACAGGTATCCTGTTCCCTATCCTTGGCCAATTAATAACTCTGACTCAGGAATGGCGTTTGCCTGCTCTCCCAGGAGGGATTCACCACTTCTAGTCAGCAGTGGATCATAATGGTTTGAATTAATGTTTTCCTAAAAATACTCAAAGCAGCACTCAAAGGTCAGTCTAAAAATAGGCTTGAAAAGTGACCCAGGGAAAGTCAGGAGTGCATGGGAAGTTTGTTCCTCCCATCCTGCCTTTCTAAGGAAGGCTGGAGCAGCTGAGCTGCTGCTCTGAGTGGTTCCCCCTGAGTCCTTTGAGCTCAGTGGTTCTTGGGGATTAATTGGGCTGATGAGTGTTGGGATTGGCCAAGGTATCCCAACAGCCAACGATCCTGCTTTAAATAGAGCACTGGAGTGTGTGTGCTCATCTGTGCAGAGAGTCAGGGAGAGGAAAGAGGTTCACAATAACCGAAAATTGTTATAATTATGACATAATTTGGACATCTGGAAAGTTTCAGTGTAAGCAGAATTTCAGCATGTGGAAGCTCGTTACTGGGAAGTTGGATAATGAATTACGGGCCCGTTTGTCACATAAAGCCAACGATCCGAATTCCATCCGCTGTGACACAATTAAACTTCCACGGGCTCCAGCCTGTGACCGGAACGTGCGGCTGCTGCATTTCAGGGCTTTGCTCTCCAGTCACTGCACAACCTGTCCTGATCATTCAAGCCTCAAATTGCTTAAAGGATTCTCCTGTTTCTGGGCAAATACCATGAAGTAAAAGGGTTTTGTCCAATTGTGTGGATCAAGCCAAAGACAGGAGAATTTATCCAGCCAAAGACGTTGGCTAATGTTATTTGTAGAGCTCGGGGTAAAAAAGCTTATGGAGGTCAAAGCGTGAAGGCAGCACAGAGCAGAAGCTGAACAGGATGGCAGCATTTTCCAGGCACTTCCATGGAGTGTCACTGCTGTGTCAGAAGGTCAGATGGCCTGAAATGGAGCCTGACCTCCCTCAGTTGCTGTGGTACCCCCGCTGTCACGGAACAGCTCTGGGTGTGACACAAGGACGGGGGTTCCTGGCCAGGGCAATGGGATCTGTGTGCCAGGGACACCGGGACCAGTGGCCAGCCCAGTGCCAGCCTGCTTCCGAGTGGGAGTCTCCAGCTGAATAAATAACACATGCTGGGAACAGGATAAGGCGGGAGCAGGGAGCTGGGGAGGGCCGAGCAGGAACAGGCAGCAGTTCTCCAGCGATAAGGGCTGCTGCAGTGAGCGTCTACTGGCCCCCAGGGAATTCTGGCATCCGGGAAAGGCAGGCTGAGGTCTGTGCAGCTACAAGGCTGGAGTAACTCTGGTGGGGCTTTGTGTTTGTACTAGGCACAGTGGGATTTGATCCAGGTGCTTGAACAGGAGTATTACAGTTTGCAGAGCCCCCCCTGCAAGCTCTAGCTGTGCCAGAGATTCCAGTGATGCTGGTGATTCTTCAGGAGATGCTCTCCTTGCTGGCTTAAGCTCCCAGCTCCCTCCAGCTCAGAGCACCCCATGGTACCACCACCGAGTCCTGAAGAGCTTCTGTACAGTTTGTTTCATATCCCAGTCTTCCCAGTTTTCTGGGGTCTTGCCATCCAGCATAAGGTCCAATAAAAGCTGCTTCTCTCATAACTTTATAGAGCAGCTTTGCTTTTTCCCCTACATAGTGTGAGACTCCTGACACTCCAACCCTGACAGACACTACCTGTCCTTGTGTCATTTCAGTGTCTTCCCAAGAGAGCTCAAAGAGGTTTTTGCCTCATGGAGACAGGAGTGCAGCAACCGAGGCCGCCCCGACATCAGCGAGCGCCTGATCAGTGCCTCCCTGTTCCTGCGCTTCCTGTGCCCGGCCATCATGTCCCCGTCCCTGTTCAGCCTGCTCCAGGAGTACCCCGACGACCGCACCGCACGCACTTTGACCCTCATCGCCAAGGTCACCCAGAACCTCGCCAACTTTGCCAAGTAAGCCAGGCTGTGGCAGGGCTGGGGAGGGGACAGAAGCTCCGGGTGCGTGGGCAGAGCCGCGGCGCCGGCACAGAGTCCCACACTTGGCCACTCCTTTCCTCGCTGGAAAGGGCCTGTTTGCTTCCTGTTGGCTTTTTCCTCACATCTCTCTGGGACTCGTTCCCTCGCTGTTGGGTCAGGGAGATCATTCAAGTTTCCAAAACAGGACATGTTTTATGAGCAGGAAAACAGGCTGTTTTGACCACATGGATGGGCAGTGGGGACTTTGTCCTGTGATGTCCTGTGGGTGTAGGACCACAACCCAATCAATAGCAGGGATGTGCTTGGCTCAGGAACTGTTCCATCCCTCCTTTGAGCTCTGGGACCTTCCCTGCTATTAAAATGCAGCTGACTGAACTGGGAAGGCCTGAGAACAGAGACACCGTCAATTTCTAACTAAGCCCATTGGTTTGATGGAAACAAAGCGAGAGATTTCTGAAAATCTTTCCACTGGCTGTAGCTCTGAGCTACTTATCCTGAGCTCTGATAACAAAATGATGAGCTTTCTGAAACATGAATGGACAGTTTCTATCTAAAGCTCCTTAGATCTGGAAACTGGCTTAGCACTCACACTCACAGTCAGCCACACACAGACGTGCCTGCGGACACCGGCAGGAGATGTACAAGTGTGTTACACTAGATGACAGAAATTCTCTGTATTCCTGACCAATCCCTAACTAAAGGGTTTTCAGCATATTTCTAGCACTTTGCAGGAAAGGCTCTTTAACTAAGCTGACATGAGTCAAGCTGAAGTGATCAAGCCAAGCTGTCCTGTGCATGCCAATGGGCTGAGCCTGGCCCATGGAACCCCTGGCAGAACACCAGCTGCTGCCAGGACAGTCCAACCACGAGGCCCTCCCTGCTGTGCTCTAGATCAGACAAAATACTGAGGGTGAAAGCTTGGAGGGCAGAAGGAGGTGGCAGGAAGCCTGAGGGGACGATGGGGCTAGCCCAGCTGCAGGGAAGGCTCTCCAAGGTGATCCCAGAGCAGTTGTGCTGGCTTTGCTGGAGAGCGCAGGATTCCTGCCCCCATCCATCACCGGGCTCCAGTCAGCTGAGGGGGATTGCTGTGACAGCATCTCGATTTCCTGTGACAGGTCCTGTTTCTGGATGCTGTGCCCTGACCCAGCAGTGAGACACTGGGTTACCAAGAACTCCTTTGTTTCTCCTCCTTTCACCTTTGTTCCTGTTGGGCAGATCCACACTGATTAGGGCTTAGCTGGATCAGGCTGGGGTTAACTTTGGTTCCACAGTCAGCGAGATGTCCCAGGCGCCTGCTCACAGCCCAGGGATCCCAAAGGTTTGGAAGGGTTGAGATGGCAGAGGAAGGTTTTTAGCTGTGTTGTACCTGCCCTTTCCATGGTCTGCAGTTTTTTCCCCTGGATTTAGCTGAAATCCGTGTTTCTCTCTCAATAGGTTTGGCAGCAAAGAGGAATACATGTCCTTTATGAATCAGTTCCTGGAACATGAATGGACTAACATGCAGAGATTTCTCCTGGAGATTTCCAATCCCGAAACCATCTCAAACACAGCTGGCTTTGAGGGCTACATTGACCTGGGCCGGGAACTGTCCACATTGCACTCACTACTCTGGGAAGTCATTTCCCAACTGGAGCAGGTATCCAGGGGATGACAGGGACAGCTTTGGGGGCAGGAAATGATGGAGAAAATGTGTTTGTGTGATTCTCTGAAGAGACTGTCCAACAGTTGGCAAAGCCCACAGTTCTCTAGCAAAAAGCACAAGATGGTGGTGGTAATTCTTCTCTCTTTCCTGCCCAGGGCACTGCCACCAAACTGGGGCCTCTGCCCCGGATCCTGCGGGACGTCAACGCCGCCCTCAGTAACCCGGCCTGTGTGCAGGTGTCGGTCACGGCCGAGCACGCCGCCTCCACGCCCAGTGCTGGCAACAGCATCTCCGCAGGGCTGCAGAAAATGGTCATAGAGAATGACTTATCTGGGTAAGAGACCAGCGGGGCCTGGCCACACACCAGGGACACACGGAGTAGTCACGCAGGGACAGGCAGGACAGGTGCAGTGTGGCGTTGCCTGATCCACTGACTGGCCTGTCCCATTACAGAACTGGTGCTGGATGTAGTTCAGCTCTAACTCTGGAGAGAGCAGTGGGTGGTAGTGCCAGTCTGTGGCTCCATCCTGGGCCCCTTGAGAGCCAAAACTGGTCTGGGAAATGAGGAATCTGGTGGTTCTGGCCTCAGGTGTTGAGATGTGGCTGCAGAAGCAAAGGTTCATCCACTGAGGACTCGAGGGTCTGTTAGTGCTGACCTCGAGGTGATGGGTGGTGGTGTTAAGGGCTATGAGAGATGTACAGGATTGGCCTCACCCACCTTTGTATGAAACAGGGTGTGTGCTGAATTCACTGATATGCAAACCTGGATAGTTCTGGAACTGTCCAAGCTGTAGAGGCCTCAGAAGCGATTTCAGTCTACTCTGTCCAGGTTTTATAATACTGGGAGTTTTCACTGCAGAGCAGTGATTCACAGACACAGTCACCTACATATGATTTGGCCTGATTAGGTAAGGAGCTTCATTCATGGGGAGAATGAGGCTTTTGCAGACCTCTAGTGTTTCTGTTTGTGGAAAATGAAATGGAGCCCACACGAACAGAAAGACTCTGCTAGTAAAATAGTTTGTACGTGGAAACTGCATAATATTTAACAGTTTAATTAGGAATGAAAGGCAGCAATGGCACTGGACTTGCTCTAATCAGTTTTCATCTCTAGTGCCTCCCAGCATGAGGTACAATTATTTAAATCCAATGCTATGGAGGATCTCTGACAATATGCTTCCCCCCCAATACTTGCTTACAATGCACCATCTTTGATCAGCAGAATATTCACATGAAGCTACTGGAAAGCTTTTTCTTTCCATCCCCAAGAAATCAATATTGCATGAATGTGCATTGCAGCAGGAGTGGGGGGATAACCTTCAGCTGCCAGGCTTTAGCTCTGCTGTGCGAGTGTCTGGTGTTACCAGGCCCCCACAGTGTTCTGTGCTGTCCAAATGCTGGCCAGCGTGCCCACAGGAGCTTGCTGCCCAGGTGCAGAGCAGGGACACGGGACTGGCATGGAGACAGCCTTTGGAGCAGGAAGGGTGACACGCAGTGACCCAGAGCGGAGCAGCCCCCAGGAACGTGTCCCTGAGCCCCGTGACAGCGCAGTGCCCTGTGTGCACACACTGCCCTCATGCACCTGCCCTCACCTGCCCATTCCCAGGCCAGCCCGGGGCCCCACAGCACCCTCCCCACTCCTCACACTGCTCCCAGCTGGGCCAGGCCTGTCCCTGCTCCTGCTGGGACTGGGTCCTGTCCCTGTCCCCATCCCTGTCCCACACAGCTGCGCCACCCTGATTTCTGAGTGATTTCGTTTTCCTGCTCTGGTGCAGCATTCACAACTCTTCTTTTTTGTTTTGTTTTCCTCTCCTCTTCTTATGCACTGACTTCCCCGCAGTCTGATAGATTTCACACGGTTACCATCTCCAACCCCTGAAAACAAGGACTTGTTTTTTGTCACAAGGTCTGCTGGGGCCCAGCCCTCGCCTGCCCGAAGCTCCAGTTACTCAGAGGCCAATGAGCCCGACGTGCAGATGTCTAATGGCAGCAAGAGTTTGTCCATGGTGGACTTGCAGGACAATCGGCTCTTGGACAGTGGGGCCAACGCGCCCGGCACAGCCGACTCACTCAATGACAGTCAGTCGTCCCTGGGGCAGTTGCAGGGCGTATGGAGCACACGGACTCAGCAGAACAGCGTGACGGGCATGGCCACCGTGCGCCGGGTGGGCCAGACCCCCACCACGCCGAGCGGCGAGAGCGCGCCCGGCCGGCCGCAGCTGCTGGCGCCGCTGTCCTTCCAGAACCCCGTGTACCAGATGGCTGCCGGGCTGCCGCTGTCCCCGCGCGGCCTGGGCGACTCCGGCTCCGAGTGCCACAGCTCGCTCAGCTCCCACAGCAACAGCGAGGAGCTGACGGCCACCAAGCACGGCTTCGCCGGCCCCGCCGAGGACTTCTCTCGCCGGCCGGGGGAGCTGGCCCGGCGGCAGCTGTCGCTGACCGAGAAGGGCGGCCAGCCCACGATGCCGCGGCAGAACAGCGCGGGGCCGCAGCGGCGCATCGACCAGCCGCCCCCGCCGCCGCCGCCCGTCAGCCGCGGCCGCACGCCGCCCTCCCTGCTGAACACGGTGCAGTACCAGCGACCCTCCAGCGGCAGCATCATGTCCTCATCGCCCGACTGGCCCGGCAGCGGGGCGCGCCTCCGGCAGCAGTCCTCCTCCTCCAAGGGTGACAGCCCCGAGATGAAGCAGCGCACCATGCACAAACAGGTGAGTTTGGGCTGTCCGGGCCCTGGCAGGGAAGGGGCCAGGAGGGGTTAGCCTGTGGAGATTGCTGCCATGGAGGGGAGGTGGCTCCGAGCTGCCACATCAGTGCCAACCCCACAGTGGCATTGGGTGTGGGGATGTACCTCAGCTCTGGCACTCCTGACCCGAGACAGAGACCCTCCAGGGACCGGAACACAGAGCAGCGTCCATTCCTGGTGTCCCTCTGCCACGTGGCACACTGAAGTGTGATGGCGGTAGGTGGCAGAGGCTCGAGGGCAGTGGCAGCCATGCTGCTGTCCTGCACAACCATCTTGTCACTGCTTTGCCTCTCCATGCCCAGGCTCTCATCCCATGCCATAGCCAACGCCACGCCATCTCCCAGGCTTGGAACAGACCCTGATCTCCTAAGAGCCTGCCTGCTGCTGCTCCCATCCCAGCAGGTCTGTGATGCTCCTGGACATTCCTGTTTGCTCTGTGAGACCCTCCCGTAGGAGCAGGAAGGAGGGAGCCCAGAGCAGTGTTCCTGCTGTGCAGAGCTCTGCAGTGATCCCAGTCCCATGTGCTGGACTGCACAGAATTCCATTCCACTGTCCATGGAGGTAAAATGGAAGGCAGTAGGTCATAGGCCTAAGGCCCTCTGGGTGTCCTGGCATGGACAAATGGTTTTTATAGTGCTCATTTATTCACTCTGCATTTCAAAACCAGCCCTACAGAACTTTATCTCAGTAAGACCTCTGTGCCTAAAGGAAGAGTTGAAAAGCAAACACAGAGACTGGACACCCAGCAAGAGCCCATTGCTACCCAGGCCCTGAGTTAGCTCAGGCCTTTCTCCAGCCCTCAGTGCTGCCGTGTCTGCCTCGCCCACATGGCAGCTGTGGAGCCTGGTCAGTGCTGCCCACAGAAGGCTGTTCATGCTCCCGTCCAGGGCTGCTCCGTGATTCCAGTATCAATTCGTAAGCGCTGGCATTAGCAGCGCCGTGCAGCAGCCTTTGTGTAACACAATCAATGCTCATTAGGGACAGAGGGCACAGGGCTGTGCAAGGAGCAGAGGCCTGGTTGTAGCAGGGTTTCTGCCAGAAAGGAAGGATTCTCCAGGTGGCCATCGGAACGCCCTGGCCAGGTTCTCTTCACAGAAGATTCCTCTACCCGCCCCTGTGATCCTCTCGAAGTTCCTCTTCAGACCTGAAGTCTCAGAATGTCTCGCCAACCCTCACTCTGCACGTTTTATTTGCATGTCAGCAGCATGAGGATTTGTAGCAAGCAATGCTCATGAGCCAAGTCTGATGTCTCCGATTCATAATTCTAGAGGTAGAAGACCAGACTGGAAGATGGCATGGGAAAGCCCCTGACCCCAGTGAGGCACTCCTTCTGACACAGAACCTCCTGTTCTGCTGCCTGACAGCGATTTGGTTTCTCTATCCAGAGGTTGGAATGAAGGAGAAGGTTTCTGACATTTCCGATTTGTTAACTTGAATTCCCAAGTCATTAACGTGAATGACCAAGTCATGCACATCTCATGTGTTCATCTCACTGTTTACTGCAGCTTATAACAAGGCAGGATGGGGGGGAAATAGCTGAAGAGTGACTTCCTTGTAATATAGTTGGAAAATATTTAGGCAGTGCCACTGGCAGTCCCTGCCCAGGCCAGGACTGAAAGGCAGCAGAAGTGACTGTAGCTCACTGACCATGGAAAATCACTGCTAGTAAGTGACAGTGAGCATTTAGACCTCTTCAACATCTTTAGTGTAGCCTCAGCTGAAAAGAAACTTTTCTTCTCCAAGAAGGCACCTCCACAGTCATAAGGAGCATTTCAGTTTTCAGATCTTGTTTTATGGAATCCATTGAATCAAAGATGGCTTATAAGAAGATGAAGACTTGAGAGAACTCTGCTCGTGGAGTGAAAAAACCACATCCAGCCACTCTGCTCACCTGCAGCTCAGCATCTTCGCAGGTTGTGTCCTTGAGAGGTGACAGGATCTGCTCAGACACCAGGGCCATGACTTTGAGCAGGTTCACTGCTTGACCCAAAATAACATCCAACTGCAGAACAGGAGTGGCTCCTGCTCCAGTCCCAGCTGCTCTGGTAGCTCAGCCTGGCTCGTTGCTGCCTGAGCAGCATGGGAGAGGATCTGCTTGGAAGGAAACTCTCTCTGTCCAGCTTCATGACCATTTCTGTTACAGGTTTTTCTTTTGTCATGGTTGTATCATTGTTTCATTGTAGGCCCCTTCTCCTGTGAACCCCAATGCCCTGGACCGCACTGCTGCTTGGCTTTTGAATATGAACATGCAGTTTTTAGAAGATGAAAGCATTGACCCAGATTCCAAGCACAGGGATAAGCTCAGGAATAAGGACGAGCTCAGCCAAGCAGAAAAGGTAAAACCTGATTGGATTGAAACAAGTTTCTGAATAGAGAGAGGATTTCCTTGAATGTCATTCCCTGAGCACCCTGGGGAGAAGGTGGGCTATGTGCAGGAGAGAGGGGCTAGGTTTCTCTGTGTCCTGCTCGGCCTCACAGGGAACTTGTGGGAATGTTTGGGAGGTTTTCACAGAGTCAGTGACTGGAATCACCTAATGAAAGCAAGTAAAGAAAGACAGGAGCCAGGAATCAAGTGCTGATGCTGCCCTGAAACAAACTCTGCAGCCAGCCAGTGCCTCTTACTCTCCCCATTCCAACTCACCCAGCTGCTGGAAAGAAAGCTTAAAAAGGGGATTAAGCACACCCGTAACGGAGGTGGAGTAAGGCACAAGCAGCCTCATGCCTCACAACAGGGACATGGAGCAGGAAGCAGCTTCCATGTCAAAAAGCTGTTCACAGACCTAAAAATTAAGTCCAAATTTTGGTCTCGGAGACAGCACTGGTGCATGGGGTGACTTTGTGGCACTTTCACAAGCTTATGGCAGTGTCACACACATCAGCCTGGCCAGTCAGGCTGTGCCTGTGAAGCAGAGGGGTGCTACTCCTTTCCCCTCCTTCCTGGGAGTGGGAGAAGCTGGGAAGAGACAAAGTAGGTGTGGCTAGGATGAAAAAGAAGGATAAAAATGAGGATCCAACAGTCAAAAGCTGAGAAAATCCTATCTTTGCTGATTGCTGCTTCTGCAAGGTTCTTTCTCAGCAGCCTGGTTCTGCCAGGATTGTGGCACTTGAGCATCGATAGCATTTTGGATGTTTCCTCAATGTGCTTCTCTTCTAACACACCAGCACTGCAGACATCATCCTTCCTGTGCTCATTCTGCTGTGCTATTTGGGGACTGTCACCTCTTAAACCCAAGGAAAATGCTGAGGGCAGGTGTCGTAGGAGCCAGGAGGTGCAAGGCAGCAGCTCCCAGCTGCCCCAGGAAGATCAGGGCAGTTTTGTGGGTTCAGCCCATCCTGACTGGCCGCAGGGCAGGCAGTGGTGGGGTTACAAACCCCGATGGCACTGCAACATGCCAGTGCCTGCCCCAAGCCCAGCAGGAGCTCCAGCCCAGGCTGCCTCATTGCCATGCAGCATCTCTCCTTACTCTGCTGTCCCATCAGTCACTGACATTCAAGATCTCCATTAGCATAACCTCTCTCCCCATTACTGTAAGACTGGAATGGTAACTGAGAATGAGACAAGTGTTCTAGAGACAGGAGCGACTCCTTCGGGCTCTGAGGCCTCTCCTGCTCTCCTCTGAGCTCACTTATGCTGCTCCTATTTTAAGGCTAGGGTAGGTATTTAATCTTTCCTGTTCAAGCAACTCCCTGCTGTCTGACTTTAGTGCTACTGTGCAGCTGTACAGGCGCTTTGTTCCCTCATTGCTTCAGGTTCCATGTGCAAACCGTGTCGTTCCTGTGCTACAGTAAGAGCTTTGCTAAAGGAAAACTGCCTTGCTCCAGTACTTTGGCAGTACAGGAAACCATCAGCTTCCTAAGTTTTCAATCCTTGGGAGCTGAAGTTATTTTTGCAGTGGAGTGCTGCAAAAATATTTGCAGTTATTTTTGAGTGGAGTGCTGGCCAGTCCCCAGCAGCAGCCTGGCTGCCCTCCCTTCTCCCTAGAGCGGGTCCAGAAGGACTCTCAGACCTGGGACATGACCCAGCCCGTCATTGCTGTGCCTACCCAGGTGTGATGGCCAAAGGGGAAAGGCCAAGTCAAGACACAACGGAGTGTACTTCTCTCAGTTCGTTAATAACACTTGTAGCTTTAACAGCCTTCATGACTCAGATGGAAGCCTTTTTCCTGTATCTGACTTTAAAAGCAGCTTGCCACATTATCAGCTGCATAATTACTCTAAAGTTATTTCAGTTGAGATGCTTTTTTAAAAAATAAATTTTTTTGAAATTAAAGCAGTTTTCTTTGGCGCATACTCACTGGATTTTCCTTTAGCAAAGCAAGTTTACTGGATGCTGTGCTGCTGCAATAGCTGAACCCAGTTTTACTGAGTTCAAAAGCTCTTAATTTTTAAAATTGCTTTATGTGATTCTGCTGCTGATTTATAGCTTCACCCAAATGAACAGTACAACTGTGGGGTCTTGGCTTCATGCAGCAGCTCTTCTTGGCCTGAACCCTGGTTTGAGATGTGAGTTAAATGCTGGGCCCAAAAGGCAGGAGTGCTCCGTGCCCCGCTCAGCCAGCACGGTGCCCTCGGCTGAGACAGCAGTGTCCTGCGTTTGTCACTGCCCCTCGTGCTCGGCGCCCAGCCTGCCCAAAGCCCCCCCATTTATTGCTGCAGACTGAAGAGCTCCTGCGTGAACCCCAAATCCCAGGGCTGTAGCCTCCCTGCCTGTGCGAGCCCCGCGCTGTCAGTGTGAGAAGCTGCCCGCCGCCTGTGCCACGGGCCTGCTCTAACCTGCATTTCCCCTGTGAAATGCCAGACTCTGCTAACAGCCACTCTCTGCACCTGCCAGCGACCTGCCCGCCCCGCGGACCCGGCTTCGCCCCTGGCGCCGCGGAGGAGACGGAAGAGGAGGTGTCGGCGAGCGGGGTTGTCTGATACGGGTTTGCAGCTATAGTCTGATACGAGGAGAGGGGCGTGAGCGGGTTTGGGGGAAACCCTGGCAAGGGCAAACCCTACGAGGTAACGTGCCACATGTGTTTTCTCCTGTGTCTGTCCCTGCGCCCTCAGTACCAGCAGGACCTGGTGGTGCTGCAGGACAAGCTCCGCATCTCCAACAAGAAGCTGGAGGAATATGAGACTCGCTTCAAATGCCAGGAGGAGACCACCCAGAAGCTGGTGCTGGAGTACCAGGCCAGGCTGGAGGAGAGCGAGGAGCGGCTCCGGAGGCAGCAGGAGGATAAGGAGATCCAGATGAAGGGCATCATCAGCAGGTACAGGGAGATGGGAGGGCTGGGGATGGCAGTAAGGCAGAGCAGCCTGGCTGGCATTAGAGCTCCCCGCTTCTCAGGACAGTCAGGATTCTTTGGAGGTCTAGGCAGGTTTCACATATGGGTTTTCCCCTCCGTGTTACCTGGGACAAGGAAAACCCCAATGTTTTCTTGATGAACAAGGGCAGAACTTGAGGAGGGGAGAGCTTGGTGGCTCTGGCAGGCTTGTTCTCTTCATATAGCTATGGCTCTCATCACCATCCCTTACCTGTAACTCTCAATCTCTTTCTCCCACCTAGTGGGAAGTGGTTTTACATTTGTCCAGGACTGTTTCAGTGCAGCTGGTTTCACATTTACCTGAGCCTAGCCCACCTAGTACTTTCAGTCAGCCCTCACCACTGGGTCAGCCTTTACTGTGCTGTCACTTCAACTTCGGGCCACTCTGCTAGAAGGAGCTCCAGGGAAGAGTAAGAGCCAAGAAAAAAAGCTGGGTTGGTGGATAAGAGGAGGCAGAGTGTGAGGGTAATACCTGGATTTAGAAGAGCCCAGCCAGTGTAATTTTTTCTTGTGTGCTTGGCTCCCAGACTGATGTCAGTTGAGGAGGAGCTAAAGAAGGACCACGCCGAAATGCAGGCTGCTGTGGATTCCAAGCAGAAGATTATTGATGCACAGGTGAGTGCCCCATGCCAAAGGCTGCTTCAGTTTTCAGGGTGGGTTTGCCAACACACAGTCAGTCCTTCCTGCAGTAGTGCCAGCCCACTGTGGTCCTGAGCTGGATCTGTTCCTCTGCTCATGGCACTCACAGAAAGGTGACATTTGTTCAGTGTCATAAAGAACAGGAGTGGTAGAATCGGGCTGCAACATGGAAGTGCTTGCTCCCATCCTTACAATGCTGTAATCTGTGAGAGCTGCCATCAAAGACAGCCTGGGAGGCTACAAGTCATTTAAACTATTAATTTATACTAATTAAATACTGACAGGAATAACTACCTTGGGAGAGTTTGGGTTTAGAAAAGGAATCCTACCATCTTGTGTAACAGCTGAGTTAGAACAAACAGTACAGTGTATAACTGAATAATTAGAGCAACTCCATTTTCATCAGGATCCTAAAATAAATGTAGCTCACATTGCACAGGTAGGGGGTATTTGTAGCCCTGCGGATTTCAAAAAGTGCTGTGTAGCACTTAAAAACCCCCACCTAAGAACGCCAAAGAGAAAAGTCCTGGTCCAAAAGGCCTCTGGGTCACTGTCTTGGGCTGACCTCCCAGAGGGACAGGGCCCGTGCCTTTCCACTGACTGTGCCCTCTGCCCGTTTGCTTGCAGGAGAAACGCATTGCCTCCCTGGATGCTGCCAACGCACGGCTAATGAGTGCCCTTACTCAGCTGAAAGAGAGGTACAGCATGCAGACACGTAATGGGATCTCCCCCACAAACCCAACTAAATTGCAGATTACAGAGAATGGAGAATTCAGAAACAGCAGTAATTGTTAACGCGCGGAGGGCGCTGCCGCAGGAGAGGCCTGGCCGGAGGGACCGTGCACAGCGGGCGTGAGCCGCGGCTTCAGAGAACGGCTGCTCCCCGAGCACCAGCTCCTTACTGCGGACGGCGCCGACTGACCCTGCTGGGAGATGTCCTGCCAGCACTTTGAGGGACGGGAATGTCGAGTGTGAGATGAGTGGCATAAGGAAATAACATATATCTGAGAATCGCTGTCACTGTTGGATTTGAGTCAGTGTTTAATGTTTAAACAAAAGTAACCTTTTCCTTCTAAACTGCCCAAAGGATATGCCTCACCCCTCCCAGCAAGGAGTAACGTCCTTGTCATTGCAGTAAGCGAAATAAAGGGAGCTGGGCAGAGCCTGCAGCAGGCAGGGGCCCAGAAAGTCCAGATCAAGTGTGCGGCTGGATGTAGCGTCCGAGGGACGGCAGGAAAGCCTGGCCCGCTCCTCCTGTGACTCCCCCCGGAGGACAGCCTTCCCAAAGTGAACCCCAGCCGAGCCCAGCATCCTTCCTGGGGGCTTTTGTGAGGCTGCTGACTTTCACAGCATCCACAGGGCATTTATGCAGCTAATTAGTGTTTAATTAACTCTGCCCATACAGGGAGCACAGTGCAGATGGAAGGTCAGGGCGGTGTGGTGGCCAAAGGGGTGCTGTGTGGGGAGCCCTGCTGGCAGTGGGGCAGGACTGGTGCTGCTGGGGGTCCCTGGGCAGCCTAGGGGCACAGAGAAAGGCCAAGCCTCTGGCACAGGAGTGGAGGGAGGAGCTGGCACCTGGTGAATGGCAACTCGATTCCTCTGGACAGCTTCTGCTCTCTCACAAATAAAGGGGAAGAGTTTTGTAAGCAATAGCCCCAGGCACTGTCCCACGCACACTTCCTGCCACAGAATAAAGTGAATGTTGCCTGAGCTTGGTCCCTGAGCTGTGATTGAGGGATAGGGGCTGGATTTGCTGGTGCCTGTTGTGGTAGAGGGGGAGCGAGGGGGCTACGTGGAGTGGCAGCTTCCTGCTTGATCAAGGGTTCTTTGTGGGGATGGAATGCTCTGAGAGTTTTACTATTTCTGGGGAGAAAAACAGACAAAGAAACAAGAAAAAGCCCTGAAGAACCATGAAGATCGGTAATTGTATTTCTTTTCTTTCACAGTATGCATTAGAAAAAAAAAGATCCCATTTTCTGGAATACTGTCCTCTTTAAATTGGGAATGAGCACTGCATGGAAATTAACCGGCTTGAAGAATGTAAAACATGGTCATAAGGGAGTAACCACCAAGAACAGCAGCCACCACCGAAAGGCCCCTTGTCAGGAGCACTGTGAGGCATAAGCCAGGATTAGACTTTCCCAGCGCCGAAACGCGCAGCTTCGGCACAGACACGTTGTGCTCAGCGGAGGGGGCGCCCCTTCACGGGGGTCGTGCCGCTGACCTGCCGCCACGGTGTGTTTGTGGTTCTTGCAGTTAGTCCTTCACAAGTCCCACTCTCAGAGCAGGTCCCTCGTACCGAGAGCCAGAGGTTTCTCTGAGATACGGACAGTGTACAGTGTACAGGACATCTGCCTATGCTCCCTCTAAAGGTTAACACTGCTCAACGCCTGTCCTAGCTCCTCCTGCCATGTGTAAACGTACAGCCCAAGGGACTAGGACGCTCCCTGAGCTCTGCTCTGCTTAGGTACCGTCTCCAGCCTCACACTTCCCAGGCTGCCTGAGCAGGACACTTTGCCAGTAGGCTCTGCATTGCCGTGCTGCCCCGCAGCCATAAGGCTCCTTAACAGCACTCTTCCTCATGCAATCGTTTGCAAAATTAAAGATGCTCTTTTTCCTACACGTTTTTCTGGTCCCCGGAAGCCCTGGGCCAAGCCCAGGAGGAGCGAACGTGTTGCACTGAGGTCTCCACACCCCGCCAACACCTGCCGAGGGGTGCAGCACACAGCAGACCCCAGATGGAGCTCCTCAGAGCAATGTCATAACTCAGTACTTATGGCAAATACCTTTGAATTTTGGAGACTAGCACAGATGGCTTTGAAGAACCTCACAAATCTGACAAGGTTACAACTGGAGAAAGACCCAGACAGGTTAGGAATATACAGGGTACTGTGAACCGTTGGGTACTTAGATTTACACCTGCCACTGTCTCAGAGTCAAATACGTAAGAACCCTGCAAAAAAGACTATTTTAAACGCTTTTGCCCTAAGATGCCTGTTTAGAGCTGATTGTTTTGAATTCTAAGTATTTGTGTTGCGAGAGACTGGAGTTTTTCCAAGACAGAAGTGACATAGAGGAATGGAAACGCTAACAGGGCATGGGGCGGGTGCCCCACCAGCAACGTTTCCATTCATACACGGAAGTAATTTTGGGATGCAGTCAGTCCTCTCCGTAAGAGCTGGAAAAAGAAACACCCACAAACCAATTGTTTAGTGCTGAAGCTAAGCACAGTACATCTTAATCTTCTCCTCAACCACAAGCCAAGGCACTGCTCCCCCCCAACCCCAATCTGTCACAAACTCCTGGTTACCCTCAAACTTGCAAATTATTGAACACATTGTTTTGCTGAAATAGCAGGAATGCTTAAATCCTTCCACAGCCAGTTATTCAAATCAAAAGTTCCAGTGCCAACACCTTCCGAGTTGATGCTTAGTTTCTCGAGCCAGTACAAAAAGAAATTTAAATCAGGATGAAGTCTCATTACACAGAGATTCCCCCCTTGTTTTTCCCTGTTTCCTTTTCCTGCAATTGTCAACAACTGGACCTAGCCGTGACCCTCCCCTAAAAATGTCTGGGGGCAGGTGTTCAGGCCCAGGCTCTGTTCTGTTCCTTCAGTTTGTGTTTCTGTTATTTATAAGCTGTACATTTATTTCTCTGTGTGTGTGTGCGTGTGTGTGTGTGAGTGCAGGAGCCCCGTGTGTTCCCTGCCATGGCCTCGGAGCTGGTACCTGGCATAGCAATACCTGGATCCCGAGAGGTGCTGCAGCACCAGAGCAAACCACCACTGTCCCCAAGGTTTGGTGATCAGCTCCATTTCCTTCCTGGTTCTTGCGCTTTCTACAGTAAGAGGCTGTTCTAGTGCAAACTCGTCAAAGTGTAAACAAAGCAAAAACACTCCAATTTTTATCTTAATACAAGTCTTAATATTTTTTTGTAAATGTTCTCAGTGTTTACTGTACCGTATCTATCTCACTAACAGTTGTATATAGTAACTTACTTCTGGTGCTGCTTATTCAGTCGGGATTTGGCTGTATCTCACTGCTGTGTTGGAGAGGTGGGCTCGGGCTGCCAAATCTGGATCTGGACCCATCTTCTGATTCCAGTCTCCTCCCTTGGGGATCTGAGGGAAGGGAGCAAAGCCATGGATCCAGATTTGTGGTGGGCCCACCTCAAAGATTCTGTTTTTAGAGTTTTGATTTGGGGTTTTGTTAAACTGTAGTGAATGCTCCTGAAAAAATGAGCGGTTTTGTGTGAAGGGGGATGAAACAGACTGACCGGTACCCCAAGGTCTCTGCAGACTGTAAGTATCATCATTTTGGACAGGGATTATGGCTTCAGTGCCAAAAGATGGGAGGGACCCCAGTCCTTCCCCATGCCAACTAATACTACAGTCACCAGCCCCTTTTGCACCAGTTTAAGCAAATCCTGCCGCCATCCAAAGAGTCTGGTGTCACTCTGCATTGTCATTTGAGTCTGGTTGGTTTTGTTTTCTGCTTTTGCAGCTGTAAAGCACTGATTGCACTGTGAGAACACGTGGAACCCTCTGGTCTGGGAGCCAGTCCCAGAGGTTGCTGCAAGATTGCAGGACACAGGTTCTGCTACTATGAATACTCCTAAAGGGCAAAGGGACTTGCTGGACCTCAGTGAGGTGTCACAGGCTCTCCTAGGAAAGCAATCAGCAAGGAATCAATCATTCCCAAAGTTTGGATAGCTCATAAGCTTTTTCCTGTTCCAAAGGTCCACACCCAGATGCACTAGAAAATGTTAATGGGCTGTGGCCCAGGGGTCTGATCTGAAAGGGGCTTTTTCCTCCAGCGATCCCAGGGCAGGGGGAGCAGCCCTGGGCTGAGGCCTTTCTGAGGCCTGTGACCCATGGGTCCAGCAGCTCCACCACAGTCCCTGCACTGTCCTTCACACGGCTTTGCCTGGACAGTGCACAGCAAAAGTCCAAAGGGAACACCTGTGACACCGTTCCTAGGTGGACAGTCCGTCCTTCCCACCTGCAGTGACTGCTGGGGTCACCTCCTCCCAAAGGTTTGCGTTCAAAGCAATCCAGGCCTCCAGGCTGACCAGGACTGGGACCTGGTGTGGGGCAGAGCCACAGCCTGACAGCCACCAGGAGCTCCCTTCAGTGGTCCCAGGAAGGGACACTCCCTGCCCATGCAGGTCTCTGAGCCTCAGGGCCACTCCAGAGGAGATTGCTCAGCCAGGAGGCTCGGACAGTGGCACCCGCCCTGCTCTGACCCCGCACAGACTTTGCTGCCTTTTCCTTCTCCCCTGGGGAAACTCACCCATGGGGGAGCGGGAGGACAAGAGCAGCATGAGAATGTGCAGCTCATGGGCTTCCCAAACCAAATCCAGTCCTGAGGGCGTTGCGCAACACCCAGAACTGAAAGGGGTGTCACATTCAAGCATTGACTTTCACAGATCACCTGAGCTGTGACATTGCTGTAAATGCCATGTGGCTCTGCATCAGCTACCAGTACCCCAGAGTGCAGCCTCCATGTTCACATATTCCTTTATCATACATCACTGTGTCTTAAGATATACCTCTCTCTGTATATCTGCTTAGGCTGATACTTGTTCCTGATAAGCAGTCGCTATGTTTTATAGCCTCTTATAAAGAAAAACAAATCTTTTTTTTGTACGTATGTTTAAAAAAAAAATGCAAAGTGGAAGTGTTTGCTGAATCTCCTTCAGCTCCTTTTAAACTATGTAATAATGTACAGAGAAAGTTGTTGGTGTTCAAAGAAATGATGTGGCTGTGCAATTTATGTACATTTGCAATTAGAAATATTAAAGATTTATTTAGATATTTTACATAAGTGCTCCAGCACCTCTACTCAGTCATTTCCAGCTTTTAGAGCATCCTGGCGCATGCCACATGCACACACAAACCTATCTTATCTGCCTCCACAGAGATACCACTGAAATTTGCTCCCAGTAGAATTTTAACCCTGACCTGGCTCCACCACTTTCCCTTCATACACTCAGGGGGTCTGACAGCCAGGCCTGCTCCTGTCCCCACCAGTCCTTACAAACCACCCTTCTACCTCCAGTAAAAGTAGCAGAAAACTTGAAGGAAAGTCATTAAAACCCTGGGCAGCATTAGCACCTCTGCCTCATTAACATAATCATAATTAGCTCCTCCGGGAGAGGTGGAAGACAGGCTGGCTGCATCGAAATGAGTCGGGATGTGGAGAGCACCTGTGGCTATTCCTGCGCTCAGCAGCACTGGAGCCAGGCTGGGCACTGGGCTCTGCCCGGCTGGGACAACGCTCCTCCTTTTCCTGTAAGAAACCGGCCCCTGCCCAGGGAGGGGAGCCAAAACCCACCCAGGGCAAAATCCTCTCTCAGGGCTCTGCCATCCCTCTCAGCACTGTTGATTTTGAAGGCTAATAGAAAGAAAAATTCAACCCTGGAAAGACAGGCCACCTCTGAAAATGCTGCAAGGAGGGATTAGTCAAAACCACCTTGACTTGAATAAAACCTCCTTAGCGGCTGTTCGGCTTCATTAGAGCAGAGCTGAATTCTCAGCCGAAAACACCCAGAACATCTCTGTGCTCTTGACAGCTCTCAGCATCTGCGGCTCTGCAGCCGCTCCCAGTGGGCCCTGGCAGACGGGCAGGGCTGGGAGAAGTGAGACTCGGAATTGCAGATCAGCAGCCAGAACAGCCACGGGAATACAGGGCTGGGAGGCTGGGGAGCGCAGATGTGTTTGCTTGAGGTTTTTAATCTGGAGAGTCATTTTAGCACAAGACTCATCAGCAATAATGATGTTCCAGTAATTGCACCCTTACAAGTACAGGGTTTGTTCTGAGTTCAGTAAGTGAGAATCACTGGCCCGTGAGCTGCTCCTGGTGCCAGGCAGCACTCTCCAGCACTGCCCAGTAAGCATCTCAGGCAAGGCTGAGGTGGTGTCGGCTGTGGTCCCACTCCATTGTCCCAGCAAAGCCTGGCAGCAGCTGGCAGCTGGGAGATGTCAGAACTGGGCATCTTCAAATGCAAGAATCTTACCCACCACAGCTGGGGACAAAGCAGCAGGCAGAACAGTGGCCACTGACAACTGAGGAAGTGACAGCATTAAGCCAATACTTGCCAAGCTGTGGCTGTAAGAGCACAGAAGAGCCTGTTTGTTTTTTTCAGTGGGAGGAAGGCAGGGAGATGCAGAGATGAGGCTCATACCTAGAGAGGGAAGGACGAGAACAGCTTGTGTTGGCTCCTCCAATAACAGCCTCTAATCTGCTCCTCATAAGCATCTTTCCCTCACAGCTTCCCAAGCCCTTCACAAGCAGTCAGCTCCCACTCCACTGCTAATAGTGGGTGAACATCAGCATCCTTATTTTTACAACAGGGACGTGCAGTAGGAGCACAACTTTCCCAAGGCCTCCAAAAGCCAAACAGCTGATTTTCATTCCGCCCCCACCACCTTCTGCATGCAGCCATCCCATCCCACGCACAGCAGCCCAGGCTTCTGAGCAAACATCCTCTGGAGAAGTAATTCAAAGCCGGGCAGTAAACAAAGCTCCAAAGCCTTGGCCCCAGAGATGGGAGTGCAGCCGCTCCCTGCCAGAGAGTCAATAACGACAGGCGAGCAGAAAGGAAGGAGCTGGAAGAACAAGAGTCATTAGTGGAAACTTGTTGTTTGTGCTAATTAGATCATTATCTGGAAACTGCTATTGATGTTGCTATTTTAGCTCCTGCTGCTGTTCACAACTTTATTTTATCCATGTCTATTGACTGCCCACACTCGTCTGTATCCTGCAGAAAAGGCCGGTGGTGCCGCCCACACCAGGCCAGGATGGAGAGGGTTTGTGTCCCGTGCCAGGCAGCACCTCCTTCCCCACCGTCACCTCAGCACCTGCAGTGTCCTGAGATACTCAGGAAAAATGTTTCCCTGCTTGTCACAGTGTGCCCTGTGCTGTTATTGATCTAAGACAGACAGTGGATCATGTTACTTGGTTGTTAAGTAAGGTGAGAGGAAGAGAGAGAAGGACTTGGACACATGTAGGATTTCTGCCATTTCCCATCTGACAGCCAGCACAGCCCCTCAACAGATAAGTAATATTGATGTGGGCCCTGTACATGATCACATTTCCCCATTGGTGGTATAAGCCATAATTTAATAACCTCAACCATTTGCTTTTTGTGCTACATCATCAAGGAGTGAAGCCTGAATAACAGAGCTCTCAAGTTGATTGACTTTGATTTATTAGAGTCACTATTCTTCCTCCTGAAAGCCACGGTGCCTCCTCACCCCTTGAGTGAGGAGAGCTGTGTGCTGAGGGACCTGAGCTGATGGGAGGACAAACATGAGGCTCAAGACTCAGCAAACCACACATCAGGGAGCTGGGTTTGCCTCCAAAACTCGCATTCTCCTTTTCTCCTGCTTGTTCGCCAATGTATCTGAACCTGACCTGCAGAAGGGCTTTTGTATTTCCACTGATGAGGCAAAGGAAGAGGGGAAATTGCATCACATCACCGTAAAAGGCTTTCAATTTTGTCTTTTACTGCAATTTCATACCACTTTCACACTACACCTGCAATAAATTCAGCAATGACACAAGTTAACTTAATTCTGCAATCAGAACTGCAAAAAATATTCGTCTCCCACAGCGGCAGTTGAGGCAGAGGGCAGGAGGCATGGTGTGGGGACACTGCCCCCTTCCCGGGCCATTCCTGAGCGCACAGATGTGCCACATGGCCCCTGGCACTCAGGTTGGTGGCAAGAGGCAGGCAGAGCACTGTGCCCTCCTGCCTACCTTGCTGCACACAGCCAGGATCGCTCACTCCCGCTCCCTAACACTTGCCGCATCTGGGATAGCCGTGGGGAACGGGAACACCGGGAAACGTGAGCACCTGGCGGAGGTGTGAAGCCAGGCTGCCTTCAGCCATCCTGCCTGCGCTCCCTCGCTGAGCTCTCCTTAACACACTGCCACACCCGCCAGCACTGCACTGCCAACAGAAACGCGCTCAAATAAATCACCTCCAAGTTAAAAGCAGCCATTAGCTATTAGCAAACACCGCAGGCCTGTGGGCCAGGGTAATTCAATGTGATATGCTTGGGCATGCAAGGTAATAGGTTGCAGCTGAATACCATGTGATATAATCTCTTCAATGGGAGGTTAAATGAGGCTGAGACAGAGACCAGATGGATTTATCTGGGTAGCGCTGATGATTTTTTGTGTGTGTGCTTAAGGTGAAGTGAAGGTAAGCAAGGCAGAAATAATCGGAGAAAAGCACGAGCTGGGCTGCGTGCAGTTGGGGAAGGGATAGCAGGAGCTCAGGACCGCATCCTGCTGGAACAAACCAAGCGAGCTGGAGGATGCTCTCAGGGCAGTACAGATGGAAACAGCCAGAGAAAAATAAATACTTTATCAATTTCCCCTTACGGAGGAACAACCAGAGGGCAGAGCGAGACAAGTCAAGCGTAGCTGGGCAGATGTAGGCACCTCAGTGCTATTTCAGCAGGAATTTGGAGCCCAAACACCACCTCTCATTCACTCAGGCCATCTGCAGCAGGCAAAGGGACAGACCCAGTGTGCCCTCTCAGGCTGAGGCGTGACAGCAATGCCCGTCAGCATAGCCAAAAGAGGGGCAGTTCCATGAGCAGAGTCAGTACCTACGAAAATCAAGTGCTCAGCTTCTGCTTGGAGCACTTTGTTCTTGCTCAGGAGGGTTAACAATGAGCTGTGGGACCACTGTGAGGCACAGCCAGACATCTGCAGAGGGAGCAGGATCTCTGAGAAAGCAGAGGAAATCCCTCCCTGTGAGGGTGGGCAGGCCCTGGCACAGGGTGCCCAGAGCAGCTGTGGCTGCCCCTGGATCCCTGGAAGTGTCCATACCAGGCTGGACAGCGCTCAGAGAAACCAGGGATAGAGGAAAGTGTCCTTGCCCATGGCACGGAGTACGATGAGATTCCCCCACATTGAGCTATGCCATGAAGTGCTCCCTGCTCCAGAAGGTTCCAATCAACCTCCGCAATGACAGAGACGGGAGGACGAACCAGCTCCTCCACACTCATCACCACGGGCCACTGACAGGGCTCAGTCCGGCGCAATGAGGGGAAACCCTGGACATTGCTATGCAAACCCCCACTTCACCCCGGGGGCGCACTGACAGCCCGCGGAGCCCGCGGCCCGGGCCGCCCCTTCCCTCACGGCTCTTCCCTCACGGCCCTTCCCGCCCTCACGGCCCCTTCCCGCCCTCACGGCCCCTCCCGCCCTCACGGCCTTTCCCTCACGGCCCCTCCCGCCCTCACGGCCTTTCCCTCACGGCCCCGCCGCCGGGAAGGCTCTAGAAGCGCCGGGCTCTGCCCGCCCCCGCCATCCTCCCGGGGACATACCCACGGTTCTGCTCCGTGAAAGCCAAGGGCATCGCAGGCACCGGACCCCATCCCGTCCCCGCGGAAGGGCTGAGCAGAGCGGGGCTGCCCGGCCCTCATCTTCGGGCAGCCCCAGCACAGCCTCTGGGGACTCCCACATAACGCAGTGCAGGAGCCGCGCCCCCGTCACCCCAAAATCCCGCCTGACCGAGCACCCAGCACAAGGACGAGTGCACCTACCCCGCCAGGCTCGGGCTGCAGCGGGACGAGATCTCCCCTCACGGCCAGGGCTCCGAACCCCCTCGCCTCCCCGGGGCGGCCGCCGCACCCTCCTGAGGGCACTGCCCTGCCTGAGGGCACCAGCCGGGTACAGCCGGGCTGGGAGCTCCCGGCTGGTCATTAACTGCAATTAGCGAGCACCTGCCCGCCCTTCCCCTTAGCAAGAGGCCGCAGGTGTGCGGCAACCGACGGGATCGCTGTGGGGTCTGTGCAGTGCTCCAGAACGTTCGGCAGGGAGGTGTGGGACGGGACAAGGAGTGTCCGGAACCCAGGGCAGATTTTAGGGGATTTACCTGGAACAACCTGATGCAGAGACAGAACACAAAGGCGACACGGATTCACGGAGCGAGTCTGGGCACATTCAGGCTGCACACAAGCCTGCAGGGAAGAGGGTTAAAATTCTGGACTCACTTGCTTCAAATTTCTGTTAGATGTTGTTTTATTCTGATTTCTACTCAGAAATTAATACCAGACCCAGTGTGTCTGATAACAAGGAAGATTTCACTGGTATACAATATTCATATCATATATGTCATAAATAGAATCATGAGTGCAGTGCTGTGGTATTCTCTGAAGAGAATATATCCAAAAGTGCTGTTAAAAATCCAACGCCTTTCCTGTATAGTTTCTTTAGCTAGAGAGGTACCTCAGGATTAACAGATTATCAGTGCATTAGCATTCATATCCTGGATAAAGTGTCTCTGGTCATTTGCATGGGCACGGACTGGTAACTTAAAGGCTCTATGCAACTGGATGCTAAATAATATTCAGAGGAAATTGAATTAGACAGGAGGAAAGAGAAATGTGACTGCCATTAAATCTCTAAAGTACATTCCTGGTTTATTCCCTCCCACCCCCCGAGAATAATATAGCATTCAATTTTCCAATTATATAAATACATGAACAGTGGATTACTAGAGGCAGATAATTGAATATTTTGACTATACTACAAGGGACCTTTCATATTTGAAGTGGAAGATGAATAGAGCATGCAGCATCAGCCTGTGGATGCACGAGCTATAAAAACCTCTATTAGATCCAGAGAGTATAAAGGTCTCCCATAGAGAGAGAGATCTTATCAGTGTTCAATATACAATAGTTAATTTATTCCACTGATACCAGGGTAAGTTATACAACTGCAAAACTGGGATATTTCAGGCCACACATCGTAGTACTTCAAAGGTGCAGGGAAAGGCATTCGCAGTCATAGCATTTCAAATCCAACTCCTCTGTAACTCTGTCTTTACAGGACATCAATCATGAGATGAGAGGAACTGTAAGCTATTTTCCAGTAACACACTGCCAATCGCAAGACAAATGTCAGATGTCACAAAAGGAGAAGTAACCATTTTTCAACCTGTGAATGTCTTCAAATATATTACAATGAAAGTGTGAAAAAAATGACCCTTTCAGCTTCATTTGTTCTGACAGGTGCCAGACTTTGGAGTTCTGCATTTTATCTTCATACTGCAATAATCTTTATGACATTTGAACAAGGCTGAGGGCAGTGGCATTAGTGAGTCTACAACTGTCCTCTTATGTACAATACATAAAATTTCAAAGTCCGGCTGTTGAACTAAAAAATATCATTGACTACTATTTTATTTGTGTTACAGAAAAAGATAAGGAGAAGGGATGCCCACATCTGAGATTAACACATGCTGGGGACTAGTTTTGTGTGGGCTCAGCCTGACTCCTGCATTGCATTGCACTGCCATGCTGCTATTGCCACTTGGGAAAAACACATGCTGCTTAAAACTGAAATCAGGAAAAAAACTCTACAAATATTCCCTGAAGTGAAAACTCACTTGATGCACCATGTGTGCATTTAGTCCCTGACTTGAAACAGGTGGACTCCCCCCAAGTGACACAGCACGTCTCGGGGCACCCGCCACCGAAACATTTTGACATGGAGCTCAGGGAATGATATCCGACCCAAAGCTCAGTGCCCATCTCAAAGCTTTGCCATTTCTAATAGCATGGAGGACACAAAAACATAAGCCAAGTCAGTAACATTAAAGAGTAGAACAAAGGAGGAAAATCAAGCTTAGATGCAGCCATTCATTATTGCAATAAATGGGAGACCATAAAGAATTTCACTCAACACCCCTGAAGTTCCAAGTCATTCCTGTCCTTCCAGCCAGTCTCATGTTCTGCTTAGCCCCCACAAGAAGTGTGATCATGGAAGTCATGGTTCATTTCCTGGATAATAAAACCCCTCTGTACAACTCCAGCTCTACAGCCCAGCAGTTTTGACACATCCTTAGATCTAATTTGTACAGAGTTACACTGTTATTTAAAGGAAAAATTAAGGATATGAGCAAAGACACAAAGAAGATCTGCTCCAGATGTTACTGTAGGTTCCAAAAGGGTAACAAACATGCAAAAGACAAAAAAATGAGCAAACCTAGAATACAGTTAGTTTAGGCTAAAGTCAGTGACAGGGTTGGTTCCACTGGAATTTAGATGACCTCTTAGGCCTTTACACTGTATACAGCTTTCTGCAGAAGCAGTGCTGAATCCCTGAAGACAAAACCACCACTTGATTCACCAATTTGACTTAAGAAAGTAAATCTTTTTCTGTGAATAAGTGTGAGCTTATTGGTTCTGTGGAAGCAAAAGGATAAACAGTTTTAGTTCTTTAAAAAACTAACAGTACTTGTCATGGCAAAGACATGTACAAAGAAGTAGAAGCCAAAATATTATTTCAGTGCTTTAAGACTGACTTTAAAAAATAAGTACACAGACACTGACCAAATCTGTATTGATTTCAACACCTACAGTCCAAGCCATAGAAAGAAGATAATCAAGACCTGAAGCCTGACCACAAGTGTAATTTGAGATTTCAGTTCTCCAGTCTGGTATTTGTGATTGCAGTTCCTTCCGTGGTTGCTGTGACATGTCCTGTGCACACAAAGCAATGTAATTCCTTTGACACGAGTGTGCCTCAGCCAGTGCAGCCAATCCCATGACACTGGTTATCATCCCCTGTGGTCTGGTCCTTCTTTTCCACACACTCAGGATGAATGCACAGTTTGTCACGGGATTTGCACGGTAAAACCCACAGAGAGGTGAAGAAATAGCCATTGCCAGAGTCATTATTTGAAAAAGGGAGGTTGCAGTAGACTTTTTGAAAAACATAAATAAAAAATAGAGCTGGAAGAAGTAGTTGTCACTGAAATGAAGGGATTTCAGTCCAGTCTCTCCTGCAGCAGTACACGTACCTGGCTGGTATTAACGCCCTCAGCTGCGGTGGTTTCTGTACCCCGAGCAGCCGGTGGCCGTGGGGCTGGCGGGGGCCCCGCGGGGCTCGGCGAGGCCGCAGCCCCACACCAGGCGCTTCCCATGGGCAGCCAGGCGACACTCGCACAGCTCGAGCAGCGACAGCACCTGCCTGTGCAGCGGCAGCGCCTTGTACTTCTTCTGGGCCAGGCAGAAGAACGCTTCCACAAAGGCTTGCAGACACATTCCTGCAAGGAAAAGGTGCTCACAGAGACTGGAGTGCGGCATTTCTAGTAGCCTGATTCCTTAGGGATAATGCAACGTCTTTGTTGTGGCAGAAAGAGCAGATGAGTGTGATGAGTGTGAACACAAACAATCGTGCTAGATTTCGTGCATCTTTTCATTTAAATAGCAGCAATCTGGAATGCTCAGAAAGCAAAGAAATTGTCTGTCCCTCAAAGACCAAAAGCCAAGGCTTTATGTCACACTCATTGGGTGCTTCAAGGCAGGGTAAGCCCAGGCTGGGTTACAGATGGGTGACATTCTCTGTCACTGAGGCAGCTTCTGGTTTTGCAGACCTCAGCCTGCAATCCAAAGTGGTACAGCAAGGACCCATTTTAGGATATCAGACTATTAAACTGATGTAGTATTAGCCTTGATTTTTGCTGCCAAAATTATTAAGTTGAAACCAAATGAGACACACAGTAACATACTGAGCATCACGGAAAACAATCCAGCGGAGTGAAAAACAAGTTTATGTCGGCAGCCGAATGGAGTCTTTTAGAGATGGATCTGACCCAGAAGTTCACACCAGTGTGTTATTTCAGTCTGTAGCACTATGAAGGTAACCCCATTACTAAGTATCACCTTAGCAAGATATGAGTTTATTTGAAGCACTACTTCCCTCCTACACAGCCTCTACCAGGTACAAACCCTTTTGAAGGTGAAGAGGCCATTTTTTCAGTCATACCAAAAACTCCACAATAGTTGTTTCAACTGAATGAAAAACAAACAGCTGAAGAGTGAGTGCAGTGCCAAAAAATGTCTCTGCTATAATACAACTGCTCTACCCCTTCCCACACAAGAGTCCCCTGCAGAAGCCCCATGCTGCAGGGGAGACTCTTCAGCTGCTGTTCGATCACATCTCACTAATAGCACATTACCGGAGCCAAGGGGAAGAGGAGCTGAGTATTAACACTAATTATTGTATTTAAAACCTTGATGTAATACCTACTCAAATTCTTAATTAACAAGCCAGACCCCAATTGGTTGTGCAGAATGCCACAAGCTCTCCCAGTTTGAACATACACTTAAGAAGATTATTTTAGGATGAGATATTGAAAGGTTTGGGGTTTTTAACTGTGTTGGCTTATTGATGCTGTAGGAAAGGCACCTTTTCAAAATATGACAATTACATTCTGAAGTATAATTTCTCTCAACCAAGGCTGCAGCTGGGGTCGTTTACGATCTTGGCTGTAAAACAGCTTGCAAAGGAATTGTTGAGTTATCTGAAAGCAGCAGCTGCCAGCTCAGTAAATTATTTTATCAGTCACGGTGAGCTGCAGGCAGGGAAAGCACCTCTGGTAACACACACACTTTCTCCCCAGAAGTGACACTCATGTGAAGCATATTATGAAAAAAGTTAGAAGCTGTTTTGGAACAACAGAATCATGCTTGTCTTGGTTACAGCTGGGGGTGGGCTAAACATAAAGCCAACAGAAACAGGTGGATAGTTTGCCTTTCAACACCTAAAAAGCATCTGGTTCATTGACACCATACACAAATCTCTTAGGTTTTGAAAGCCTGAAGATTCAGTTGCAAATCTGTTATTTTTCCTGGTGAAGTTCTACCAGCCAACCATCTAAGCGATTTATAGCCTGAAATGCTAAATGCAAATACTCAAATTTATATAGCTGTGAAATTGAGGTGACCCTCACGTACCTAAAGTAATACTACCCTGAAGGGTAACTGCCACAGCACTAACCAGGAGAATTGGTTGTGTATGTGCATGCCTCAGGTGTACATGGCTTCTTCCCATTTCTATCAAATGTTTGAGGTGTACTTGAGCAAATAAATTGAAAAAAAAAAAATCCCAAAAGTCAGATTTCATAGCTTTTGAATACAAACCTGGGTTACTTGATTCCTTGTGGTCAATGCTCATGCTGTTCCACCTCCTTGTGATATCAATATATAGGATATCTACAGCGGCCATTGAAAAATTGCTATTACTCAGTTTGCAGTTTCTGTTAAAAAAGCAACAAAATAAAGATGAGATTTTCATTACATCCAAACTCCCAAGTTAGGAAAAATTCTGCAAGGGAAACTTGCAGGAGAAAAGTTTACCCATGTCATGTGTACAGACCCACTGTAACATGCTCAGTCTAACAAAACACACACAGCAGAGAGCAAACAAACCAGCATTCATTAAGTGCTCCTATCTGAATGGAACAGGCCCAAACCCAGAATATTTCAATTAAAAATATGACTCAGCTGTTACACAGAGCTTTCTCCCAGGGTATTGCCAGTATTCTGAGGCTGTAAGAGATGGAATTAATTGGTACACTGCAAAACCCACCACAGATCTGCACAGACTATCTGCATGAGGCAGGATTTGCACAGAGAAATACCCTTTTATTTGTCTGACTGATCCCATTTGGAAAAAGCACAGCCTTGCTTCTCCATGCCTGAACATCGAGAGGATTTGCCCTGGTGGAATGGAACCTGCATGGAAAGCAGCCCTGGATGCAGCTCGGGCTGCAGGGCTGCGGAGCTGGGACTTTGTGTGGCCTGAGTCCACAGTGCAGTGTTGATCAGCCCTGGGAACAGCCCCGTGTCCAGGATTTCCAGATGTCTGGCAGCCTGGCTGCCACCACTGCATGTGCCAAAGAGCTGGCCAAAATTTCTTGCCAGAAAAGAAAAAAAAACCAAAAAAAAAACCCCAAAAAAACCATCCCAAACTCAGATAATTGAAGCAAATCTCACTCTTTAGTAATCTCAACAGAGCTCCTTTAAAACAGAGTAAGGCCTTGTCTAGATAGCCCAAAACCTCCCAGGCAGCATCCAAGCAAGACTACAGTCAGTATTTCCCTTTTAGCCACTTTTTAGAATGAAGAAAATACTAAAGGAGGAACAGATTTTGATGAGCCAGAATTTGGGTGGACAGTCTTTGCAAGCACTTGCCCACACACAAAATCCCACTCGTGTACCATTTTTCTCCTGAAAAGTGATAAAACACACGGAAACCTGACCTTCCTTCTGAAATGAACAGCAGTGACAGCTCTTCAGAAAAGGGCCTTATAGCTGCCATAAATGCTCTGGGAGAAAATAAACAAAAATATCTGCCAGTATTAAAAAGTTTAATTTAACATGCATTAAGAAACTGCAAATGCTATTTCATTGCGCTATGGCAATTTATCTGAATATTCTTGAAAGAAAATGTTGGCATTTATTCTGTGTTCCTCTGACAAGTGCCAAAATAAGGCTGGATAAAACTACAAAAAATACAGAACTGGATGCAATCCTGTGCTGGTCTGTGGATAGAGCAGATGCCTTCAGACATTTTCTATATATCATAATTTGTACAAACCAAGTTGTTTTATATTCTTTCCTGAATGCTAAATGCATCTGCATAGAAACAGGATCTGTGTTTTAAGAGTACATCTGCTGCTGCTGCTCATTTCTTTTGTCATAGTCAATGAAAGACAGAAAATGAGGTATTTGTACCATGACTAGAACAGATATAGCCATAAAAAACAATGAAAAAAACCCTCCTAAATAAAAAGTATGTGAAAAAATAAATTGAGTTCCTTGACATTGCAAAGTGCAATTTCACAATGCAAATCCTCCCTGCACGGTGCATCAGGGACTGGCATTTGGGAATCCTTCCTGCGGCCTGGGGCGGCCGGCGGTGCCCCCACAGCCGACAGAATCACATCAAGTGACCCAATTTCAGTTGTCACTTCCTCACAATGATATTTCTACCGTTTACTGGGAATCTGACATGTTGACGAAGACGGCAAATTGTATCTGCCAAAGCATCTCTGATCTGCTGTCAAATAAAGACCCAACTTCTTCCCAGACACACACTCGTAGGCCAGTATTTCTGGAGCTTGAATGGATGAAAGTGTATTTTAGAACAGAGCAGGCACTGGCTCCATGCTGGAAGGCATCACAAAGGCCACAAGCTGAGGGTGTGCCACCAACAGGGCCAGCTTCTACCTCACTGACCTTATAAAGGTGCGGAACCCCGTTGGCCCCAGCTTGGTTGTCCCTTTGACGCCGAGGAAGCGGATGAAGAGGGCGGCCACCCTGTCCACGAGGCGCAGGTAGCTGAAGTGCCTGGCGTACTTGGGGAACACCTGCTTGAGGAACAGCGAGGGCAGCGCAGCCTCGGGGCTCGCGGCGGGCGGCTCCTCGGGGCTCGGGCACCTGCGGAGCAGAACCACAGAGGGCTCAGCTTGGGAGGGATCCGAGCTCGTCCCAGCCAGCCCCTGCCACGGGGACACCTCCCACACACCGGGGTGCTCGGGGACACCGAGGCACCGCTGCTGGGGTGGCACTGTCACGCTGCGCTTTACAGAGCACACGGCCCTCTACGACTGCTGCTGCAAAAAAATTATTATATTCTTTTGTATCCACACTTATATTCACTGAGGTTTAATGTCTACAAATGTGATCACTGTTTTTATAAAAGTCTTTAAATAACAAGCTTAGGTTGTTATTTATTGATAATGTTCCTCTTTGCTGCAGATAGCAAAGTAGAAAAATTATATATTTTTGTCATTAGTTAAGTAAAGCTTCGTTATTAGTTTTGTTCTTTCTCATGTAAGATCGGATGGTGGTGTCACTGCTGTTGATCACCTGCCAAAAGAGCAAGAGTATGTACAGCCAAGAAAACAAGCACACAGGCTTTTATTTTTAATCTTTAAAGGTCTGTTCATGAATTTAAAAATTCAAATCTTCAGCCAGTTGAACCAGACCTTGACCAAATGTGAAACCTTGTACTCAGCAGAGAGGAGGTTGTGCTTTGTGTAACACAACTCTCATTTTAATGATGCCTGGAAGCCCCAAACCCTTTCTCATTCTAAATTCAACAGCATTTTGAATTGTACATTATTAATTCATCATTAATGTTTTTAGTTAAAAAAATATAAATCTTTACTTTAAAAGGCAGAAGCAGAGTTGAACATTTCATTTTTTATAGCAAACACTAGAGACTATTAAAGGGATCAGCTTCAGAGCCCTGAATTGTGCCCAGCACTCTCGGAGTGTGGCTGGAGATTTGTCCATCCACCCAACTCCCTGAAACAGGGCTTGGGAACAACAAACATCTCCTCCTCTGCAGACCTGCAGCTCCTTCCCAATCCACTCCTCTTCCCTGCTGAACAGCAGTCCCTGGAATTTCTGATGAAGTACTTTAAAGGAGGTTTTTTTCAGCCCTTCATTTTTCAACCTCCATGCTCCACAGCAATGAGAAATGTCACAAAGAAAACTCAAACCAGAACCAGTGCTCTGGACACAATCATCCCTGCTGGGAGCCACAGAAGGCTCTGTCTCCCTGGCTGAGGGGGAATGGACACAGTCAAATTACTAAAATATCTTTGGTTTGGTTTAGGGCATAAAAAGAAAATTGTATTTTGGTCAAAGAAAAAATATTCTTGAATGCAATAAAGCAGAGGCTCTAAATTACCACCTAGAATTTCCTGCTTCCCCTCCTTTCTAGGAGAAAAGCCCACAACTGTCTTTGAGGTCATGCATAAAACTCAGAACCAGCATCCCATTTCAACTTTTACTGAAGTTTGGAGAGAGCTCTTAAATCTATATTTCTTATTGGAAAAGTATTTTAAAATTAAAACCAGCGTTTTTTTGTATGCTACTGCATGTCTCATTCCTTTCCACTTATACATTGGGAAAGTCTGTAAAATATTTAATCAGAACAAGAAAACTTAATCTAGCCTTTATTGCCAAATGTTGTACTGACATTTGGGAAAAAAAAAATAAAAAAGGGAATATACTTCTTGGTTTGCTTTTGCCGGTTAGGACTTTTATAAAGTTTAATGATTTGTTTTCATTCTTTAGCTTCCCTCACAAGATTTCCTTACTTTTCCTTTTTTAAAACACTAGAGCCCAATTAATATGATCAAACAATTTGAATTACAGTGAAAGATATATTTGGCAGTTCTAATAAAACTCAGACTTTCCAAAGCAAACCTGCACAAGGGCTTGCCTGTGTCTGCACTATGAATTGATCCACAAACCTGCTTATTCTGCACACTTACCTTCCCTGATTTACACTGACTATATTCAGAGTACAATTCTCCACTGCTACCACAGACACTATCTCAATAAAAGTTTATTTTCTGTATTATTCACACACCTGTGTGCCCTCACCTCGGTGTGGTCTCAACATGACTAATTAAGACAAACAGCCCGGGTAGGTGCCTACAGCCAAGTGCAGTGCCTATAAATACAGAATTTTACTGTGATTGCATATTTTCCAAGGAAGGGGTGCACAGCCCGTTTTTTGCCTGAGCACTCAGACAAGTTCACCCCCTGCAATGCCCCGTTTTGTGTTCTCCAGTGTTTGGCTGCCACCTGCCAGCGCCACAGGGGTCACCCAGCCAAAAACAAGCAGAGCTTCCTCAGAGCAGAGCAGAAGGAAGAAAAAGCAGGGAAAAAACAAGCAGACAGGAGTAGAGATGATGTCAAGAGTGCAGGAGGAAGGAGCTACAAAGAGCAGAAATACAGCTCCGAGTCCAGCAACAGTGAAAATGTGAGGGGGATTTTCATGTCCGTGTCTGCCTTTAGCTCAGCTGTCACCTGGAAAACACAGACATAATCATTTTTGTAATCTCACAGAATGATGGAACAGTTTGAGCTGGAAGGACCTTACAGCCCCTGCAGGTCCATCCATGGGCAGGGACACCTTTCCCTGTGCCCGGCTGCTGCCAGCCCTGCCCAGCCTGGCCTGGAACACTGCAGGGAGGGAAGGGGCAGCCACAGCTGCCCTGTGCCAGGGCCTGGGAACCTCAGGGACTCACTGAGTGCTGCCGTGGGGCCCTGGGGAAGGGACCAGGAGCTCCCATCTCCACAGAGCCCTGCCCAGCTTCCCTCCATTTGCTCCTCTCCTGTGGGGCTTCCAACAGGCATGGGGAGGAGAAAGCTGAGCCCACTCTTTAAAGCTGCGCGTTAGAATTAATTGCTTTGACTGACACAGCTGAGTCAGGCAAATGAATGAAAGGTCAAATATAAGGTAATGCTTCTGTTGCCACACAGAAAAAAAGCAAAGCTTCATTTACATACTAATGTCTGACCTCAATACATTAGTTTCTCTAATTCTGCAGCTTATGAAAGATCACTCTTTAGAAATGATCAACTGTGGTGCAGCTTTAAAAAAAAAATAAAATTTTAATAAAGCTTATGGAAATTATATCTAAGACTACTTATCTTTTATACATGATTACTAATTTATTAATGTTTCCTCCATCTATGTTTTATTCCTTTCTTTCTGACCAGCCTTAATCTTTATGCAAATACAACTTGCTAAGGGACAAACAAATTTGCAACTACTAATTAAAGGCTTCAAAATTTGCAGCATTTTGTATGCTTGTATATAAAATTTAGCTGTCAAATTCAGAGTAAAATGGGGTAAGAATCACAATATTAATATTTCTAAGAATGCTTAGTTGATGTATTTTACATTTAGGGCAATTGCTAGAAGTATAAATTAAGCAATTTCAGTATCAGCTTACAAGTGCTTACCTAATAAAAGAAAATACTATGTTCTGGATTCTGAAGCTATAATTATTCCCTCAGCTGAGCCTCTATTCTCCAAGCAAGGACTATGTTAACATAGTTAAAAGCAGAGAATATTTTGCATGACAAATCTATCTACTCACCCATTTATCACCACAGAATATGGACCTCCCAAAGAACAGGTAAGTGTTTGTACCTGGAGTGTGCAAGAAGGAAATATATTCCTGTGCTCATTCACAGAAATAAATCATTTAGGAAACTAAGGCCAAGCTAGAGCACTGTCTCTGGATTATCAACCATTCATGAATTTTCTTTTATGAACTAATCCCATTATTTTATTAACACAGAGACTTCCAGCACTCCCAGGATGTCATAGCAAGCAGTTTCATGGTTTGCCTGCATGTTGTGTGAGTAATCAGCTTTTGTTTTGTTCTGGCCACTATGAGTGTCATTTGAAGAAAATGAATATTCATCCCCTCTTCACCCTCTGGCAAAGTAAAAAAACATCAATAGCACAAGAATTTCCACTTTGCAAAATAATAATATAGTTGCACAAAGATAGAAGCATTAAAAGAATGTTAAACCCACAGAGTAAGAGATTTTTGACATTATGTTGGAAAAATTATGGCTCTTCTATAGACTTTATTCAACACTTTGGAGAATCCTCAGTAAGGAGTCCATATTTCAAAGAGCAGAATCAATCAAACATAAGGATTGATAATCACCACGGTGTTGACAGACAACGAAAGTCTGATCACACCAAATACATTTTGAAAACACAGCAGCTGTCCTGTCTCTGGGAAGCAGAAAATGCTGCAAGCAGAATTTCCATCTCTCTCTGAGAGAAAAAAAAAAACAACCTGTATCTCAGTTAAAGAAACAAATTGGGTAAATCACCTCAGCTTCCAGGCCTGACGATGGTGTCTCTGTAGAAGGGTGAAAGGCACGGAGCACGCTGCTTGTTTTGGAGAGTTGGCAAACACATTTTGGTGAATCCATGGGTAAAATGTACTCCAAAGCTTTGCCATTGGCTTAAGAAAACCAAAATAATTGATGAACTGCTGGAGAAGTGCAGGCCAAGCCCCTGCAGCCTGTCAGCAGCCACCAGAGCAGCTCTCAGCGCAGCACCCGCCCGTTCCGGGCTCTCCGCTCTGTCCCTGGAGTGCTGCTTGTTTGCCACAGCCAGCAGCCCCTTCCGAGAAGGATGGTTCACTGCCTCTTCAGACTGATGGATTTATTATAAAAATAAACACTTCTCATTAAAGATTAAATAGCTTTTGGCAGAAAACAGAAGACTGGAAAGTTTGCTGCTTTCACATAGTGTTAATGAGTGTTTCCAAGATGTAGAAACTTGGCAGGGATCCTGCTCTGCTCCACACCAGGGACACAAAGCCAGGGAAGAGAACATTACTGACATTTTCATTTCATATGCAGAGAAGTCTAGAGCTGTGGTTTGATCTCTATAGCCCTCCCTAATTCATCGTTTAAATAATTAAAGGAGAAATGCATCTGAGGAGTCTCAGGTGCTGAAAAAACCCAGCTCCAGCTATTTCCTAATTATTAATTGAGATTCTTTACTTCCAACTTTCTCATTTTAAGAATAATGGTGGTATCATTCTGTATTCACTACAGATTTATTACTCTTAATGTAACACAAGCAGTGAATGCTTATGTTATTACCTGTCAGCTATGAGTGCAGCAGAAAATATGGCATTACTGTAATGAAATAATGGATAAACAATGCAAATCCTGCATCCAAAGACTTTGTTCCACTGTAGCAAAAATTATTACAGAACAAAGATCATTAAATATAGTCCCCCTACTTTATTTTCGGTGGAGGTAGCTGTTATTATTCCGAGTAGATTTATTTGTGTTCACTATTTGCTTTCAAGGTACTTATGTGCCTCATTATTTCTCCAGAGTTTCTTTTGTTTCTTCAGAAAAGTGTGCCTGAAAAATAATAATGCAGGATAGTGCAAAGGCAAACCAACAGTAAAGCCTGCGAATACACTGAAATTAGACCACCAAGTGTCTTACACTAGAGCAGAAAAAAAAAAAAAAAACCAAACAACCCAGGATATTTCTTCCCATGTGGAAATTATTCTTAGAAAGCACTTGTGCTTATGCTCGGACAGAAAACGAGCTTTACCCTGTCAGCCAAGGGAGCAGAAAGCAGCACTGCAATTGCATTTTATCAACCTTAATCCTCCTATTAAAGCAGGTGAATTCTCATACACAAAATAACACTCCTGATTATTACACTGCTATTAAATCATGTGACTTCATGCTTTCATTTTGTGGCTACTGGGTGCTAGGCAGTTTTATTGCTTTCTCAGTGTTTCAGAGACTAGAGACCAATTATTACTTAAAAATAAGCCAATCATCTCTCTTGCTAAAAGATGACTTGCAGCAGAAGTTAAATTATAGAGAACATCACTGCCCCCAATACATTAATTTCTGTCACTCTGTCACTGTAAAAATTTACAGCAGATATAATCTCTTTGAAGGGGGATCAAGTCATAGAAAGTACAAGCCTAGTTTTAAATAGAATTTTAATTTTAATGAAAGCTTCAGGGAATGATGTTTATGCTGCTTATCTTTCATACCTGGTGATTAAGTTAATTTATACTTAATGGAAGAGGATATTTCTAATCCCTAGACAGGCTCAACATCTGTCTGTGACTATGTTTTTGGAAGCCTTAAGCTGCTTGTGATTGATGTAATAAAACCAGGATCCTGCCAAACTGACACCTGAAGGATATCTGTAAGAGGGAAATGTTATTTTTCTCTTCAATGCTTCTGCTTAAGTCAAACCAAAATCCAAGCACTTAATATTGATGTCCCTTAAAATCCTGCTTTGCACTCCCTCACCATTATTTGAGTATGAACAGGGCAATAAGCAAACAGTTCTCAAATATGTTTATGATCCAATAATCACTCATTATGTGCAGTGCCTGAGACGTGTAACCTTCTGACAGCCTGAAGCTAATGAGAATAATAAACCTCCTGCAAAAAAAATCTGTGAAATAGTCTCCATTTTTCCTTCACTTCTCTTTCCATGTCTATTTAAAACCAAATGTTAGCAAAAATAAATGCTTGCATTTATCACATAATTATAACAGGGAAAAAAAGCCTTGAAATGTAAACATCTTTCCAGAAAAAGATAAAATTTTCAACTTTGTCCCAAGAAATCACAGTGCCGTCAAAGAAAAAAAAGATAGGTATTTCAGCAGTCATTTATATCCATGTTATGTTAAATTCTAATTCTCACAAGGCACCTGCATCTAAGAACTTTGCCCTGGTGTTCAGGCTATAATCCGTGTGTGCACATTCATTTATTCCATTTCACTGTTATCTGCTCCCAGTGTGTGATGGGCCCAGGAGCCCCACTCCAAGGAGTGATTTGTTTCTTTCTCAGCGAGGTGATGCACCTCAGCCTGCCCTTGGCTGATTGATTGGTTCTAACATCTTCTAGGCTGCATGAAATCTGATTTTTTGAAATCAATTTGTTCATGGGTTGTGCCATTCCTGAGAGAACACAAAGTACATGCCACGACTCGGGAGTCACATGAGGAACTGGAGACCAGGACAAAGCATTCAAGGCTCTCCCAGATATTTTATGCAAAACTCTCACATTTGGTTGTAGTTTTAGTTACACATAACGCAGAGATTGTAAAGATGTCAAGGAGACAGCTAAGAAATAAGACATTTTTATACCATATACACATAGCCCTGCTGTACATACAGACATAAATACACACTGTGTAACTACAAATTCTGTTTGTAGTATATACCTGTACACTTATGCTCTGAAAACTATCTGGTGGGAAGCAATTCAGTATAAGAGAGATTACAGAAAATTAGAAGTTACTGGAGTTTACATTACAGAACAACTGGGAAAATTGATTTAAAGGCAGGGTTGCTTCTGTGCATCACAAACACTCAAGAAGGTGAAAGGGAAAAAAAAGTCAAATTAAATACACATATATCTTTCATTTTAGACAAGGCAATTAAGCTAATATTCTGAAAATCAAATTTCATTCAAGAAGCATTTAACTGAAGATTAGTAATGGAAATTGTGCAATATACAAACGCCAGGGAAAACTCTACAGTCGAGAGTGCAGCTGAATCACTGCTCCTGCAGTAAGATACCACCCAAAAACTAGAGTATTTTAGCAAGCTACAGGCTACCTAGAGGTGAAGATGATTTTGCTGATAGCAGAAACTCAGCTCAAATGATTTACATATTGAAGTGTCAGGAAAAAAACACTTTGCACACAAGCCTAACTATTAATGCCCTTCCCTGTATGAAGACAAAAATTCAGTGAACCCCCCTGGACAGGGAAGGCACACACAGATGTTGCCTTTAGCTTTAAGAGAGGGGAAAAAAAGTGGTTTTAGCTTCAAACTACAACAGCTTTCTTGTATTGAAAAATAAAGAGGAAATTACAGGGGATGGAACGAGATGATCTCAAAGGTCCCTTCCAGCAGAAGGCTGACTCCACCAAACACTTAAGTAAACACTTCAGTACTTGATGAATAAGGTCAGAATTGCTATTGTTTTACATCCTATCCAATGTAACTCGAGCACATTTCTGACCATATTTAAGCTGAATTTTCACTGGTTCCAGCTGAAGCTTCCCATCAGCAACGCCCGGATACAGCAAACATCTGCATGCAACACAGCTCCCAGGGATGCTTTGAAGTCCTGCTGACTTCATGGTTTAAAAAACAAAGCAAAGCAACACAAAGCAGCTTACTTCGTTAGAATTCAGCCAGGGCAGGAGCAGACAGCAGAGGAGATCCAAGATCCACGTGGCAGTTTGGGAAGGAGGCTCGGACAGAGCTGAGCCATGAGCTGCTGCTCCTCTGCCCCAGCCAGAGCTGCTGGGACACTGCTGAGGACACAAACTGCACCTGAACCTGCCTGGAACCAGGCTCTCCTACCATCAGCACTCACTGACAACCTCTAATCAAATTACTGAATCCAAAGATGCATTTAGACATGCTGCTTCCACGTTCATTTTGATGCCATGTGGATAGAGATGAAGCAGCCACCTCTTTATTCCTGACCTCCCTTCTTTTTGGGAAAACCTTGGAGATTACAGCAACTCCTGTGGCTGCCTTACAAAAACTTGAGGAAAGTGACATAGTTTTCCTTTTCTATGTATTCTATCACAAAGGCTTTCTTTTTATGTAAGAATAATTGTAAGACAGGAAAAAGCAAAAAACCCCTTCTTAATGATCAACTTAAAATGTAATATGGTGTGAATATCTAAGAGATGTAATTGCTAGAGCATGTTTTGATACGTTCAAATGTTGGGAAAGTTCAGGTTTTATGGAGATACTTGTGACAGGTCACATTCCTTAGCTTATCTCCATTCCTTCCTCTACTGCTCATGAGAGAGAAAAGAAGAAAGAAAAGAGATGTCAATAAAAAAACTAATTAGATTAGCTGCATCTCAAAACATTGTGATTCAAGTCTAATTGGCCAAGGTAGTCCCCATTCCCAATTTGATAGCACAGCCCCAGAGCTGGGCTCACCCCAGTGCCAGGGGCACTGCACACACCAATTACTGCTAAAGCACACCACGGGCTTGGGCCAATTAATTCCACAGTGCTGAAAATGAAACCTTTTCAAATCCTGCAACCATATCAGTTCTTGTCCATTAAAATTTCCAAATGAGCTGGGCCTGTCATCCACTCACTGGCTGAGTACATTGTAAGCACTTCCAGCTGTCCCTCAATACGGGGTCATTGCAAGAGACTCAGGATAAGACTGAATTCACTCTTTATGTGCAAGTTAAAGTACAGCCTGTCCAGGTAAGATGTGAGTGCTTGGAATACAGTGTGTAAGCAAACACAGACCTGCTTGCAAAACTGGACTGTGAATAACAGCACTTTTTGCAGTGGTGAAGGCTAAAATAGGAATAATCATAAATTAATCTGTATCTATGCAAGGGATGTAGTTTTAGCTATTTTTATAGAAATATTATAACCCATTTTTAGTCAATAAAACATTTCAGATTATAGCCACTTAGAAATTAAAATATCTATCACCAAACTTAATGATCTTTTCTGTGCTGGGACTTCTGCCACTGCACATTCAAATTATTTGCCAAAGTTCTGCACTCAGTAGTGTATTTTTTGTTGTTGTACTACAACATAAGTGACTCTTAAAACCAGTGTGGAACTATTCTGTCAGTCAAGCACTACCAGATCCTTCCCTTTATGGAGGGACAATCTAACACTGTAGTTCATAGAATTTCCAATAGGGCCTGTCCTAATCAATAGGAGGAAGGTTAAATGCTCTTAAGGATGTGGCAGATAAATAATTGGAAAAGCAAGAGCAGAGACCAAGGATCAAGATACCACAACATCTGCTTCAGAAAACTGAAGAGAGTCATTGAGGCAAGTTCCTCTTGAGCTGGATGAGAAATAGCAGTAGAAATAAATACTCTCTACTACAGAAAAACCAAGTTAACATTTCAGTAATCTGAACTGAAGGAACATTGACAAACATCACATTTAAAAGTCTCCCTCACATGTCTAACTCATCAAAAGCTGCCCGGGCTAATGTAACAGACAGGAATTGATAGTGGAGCTGGCAGATTGCCTGATGAAGGACTGAACCAGAAAGCCCTGTAGGAAAGAGAAAGGGGCTAATTCAATGTGCTTCCAAAGGGCTTTGGCAGAATGAGCCTGAATATGAACGCTGGGTCATTTTGACTGATGGAGAAAAGAATTGTGTCAGCCTCCAAAATGAACCAGAGGAGAAAGATCAATCTCAAGAAAGCCACACATATGAGTTTATACAGTCTCAGGCAGAAATAAGACTTGGAGTGAAGAGGTGGTGCTTGAGAGGCATTTGAATAGCTGCAAACCTGAGCAGACTTGCAGGCAAAGGGATGCAGGAATCAACCAAAAGCTCTGGCAGTCAGCCCATAAAGTCAATTAGCAAATGGAAACCCAAACACTGATATTTCCATAGCTGGGTTTATTACATGCTTATTTTGATAGGCACTAAACTCACTCCATAGAATGCAAAAGGCACTGCCAACCCTGAGTAATGAATCCCTGAGGAACATAATACAGTTGCTCACAGCAGCGGAAACCAAGATACATTACAGGCAGCCTGAAGAACAGTCATTATTTTCTGATCAGTGATAGCTGCAGCACCAGCAGCCCCCATCCAGCCTCTCCACATGTCTGTGCACTGAGTTTCTGACCCTCTTCAACCACCCTGTCACACAATCATAACCTTACAATGCGGACAAAGAGATAAACACAGTAATAAATGGCAAGAATGACTTTATCACCAACAAAATCTAGGCTAATCATACTCTCGAGGCACCTCTGCACAGTGTATTTTCATTTTTCCATCAAACATGACTCTAACATCAGAGGAGGTTATGAAACTGAAGAAAAATATCTGGAAAATAAATGGAATATATCTGAACAGGTGATTTCCTGACTTTCCTTAAGAAAGTACAAAATTTCTCCTAAACATCAAGAAATTAAAGACAGCATTAGGATTTGGAAAACATCTTTGGAACATACAAAAGAATGACCAGAAATTAATTCATGTTTTCATTAAATACAGATCCCATTTTCCTCCTAGAAACTATTCACTTTTTCCTCTGTCATGGAAAGGAATCATTTCAAGAGCAAAAGTTGTGTAATCAACACAGTGGAAAAAATGAACCACTGTTTGTGCAAGAAAAGAGGAATATCTTTTGTGCAGCAAGTTCTACAATACCTTGTTTTGACTGAATTTCTTCCTAACACCAAAAGAATAAAATAAAAAAGTCAGTCTGACAGACATTAATATTTACAGGGTGCTCACAGAACAGAGTGACATTAGCCAATGTTTGCATGCTGATCTTGCAAAAATTTGAGAGCAACCACATTGGGGTTCTTCCTGCTCAGGAAATTTGTTAATCATATTTGACATTTGCTAGAGCCACAGGACCCTGAGAAGAGAATTGTACCTGACGTCTTTTAAAAAGAACAGAAAAAAAGAAGGAAAAAAAAAAAGAAGGGAAATAAAAAGAAGGGAAAAAATCAGAACATCACAAATAAATTTCAAGGCTGGTTTCAAATGGAAAAAAAGCACTGCAGTGGCATGTACAGAGAATAGCACCCAGGAAAAGATAAACTAGCAATGAAACAGCAAGGGCGTGATAGGTAATAAAGCAAAAGCATTCCGTTTGGAGGGCACAAGGAATTGATTGTTTTTGTAACAGCCATAGATTAAATTACATTTCATTTCCAAAGTGTTTCAATTCTTTCTTCTGTCAATGGCTATTTCAGAGCTGAATGAAAGTCATTATATTACTTAGGGGGCTGCACCTTCATCATCTCTAGCAGGGAAAAAGCAGATTTTATTCCCATGAGCAACTCATATTTCTAATGACATGCATGCCATAATACCATGATTTCTTTATCAAAAGAATAAAATGGTTCTTTTCTGTCTTGAAATATGTAAGAAACGAGGCATGGAAATGCAAGAGATCACACTAGGACACAGAGTAAACAACAGCAAACAAAATACAAAAGAGTCCTTATTGCTGGATTAATTAGCATTAATAAACCAGGGCATAAATATTTTTGACAGGACAGGAAAGCAGGTAATTAGCATTTTTGGGATGATATAAATGTTCCTCCTACAACATGCTGAGCACTCCTGCTCCAAATGATCTTGCCAGCTTGCGTTTATACCTCCAAACATCTGACATCCAGTGGAGAATACTCAGCATTTACATGAGACTGAGACTCCTTTTTGCTCCTCCAATCGAAGGCTATTTGAGGAAGAATAAATTGCTAATAATTAAACAAATAGTGAAACTAAAACCTTTCTACTACTATCAAGATTTCAAATTAGGCACAGAAAAATAGGAGTTTGCAAAGCCTTTTGAAATGGATTTTCTGTTGGAGGCACAACATACACAATGATTTGCATCAGTGATTATCTTAATTAAACTGCTGTTTACATAAGTAACGTTGATTTACTTTACATGTTGTTCAGTGTCATTAGACCATTCATTTAATTGTGCAAATTTCCTTTAGCTGAAGCCTTCTCCCACCTTCAGCAGGCTGTGAACAGCACCTCTGTTGTAAGGAGTGAATCCAGAGCAAGTTTAATAATTACTACACAAGCTTCAGACAAGTTTCAGTCACACAAATCACTGGGTTAGCTCCAGCATGTCAAAGGCCTGGATGTTTGCCATCATCTACTCAAGCCTTAAAACCCATGAGAACAGCAGTGCCACACAGACAGCAAAGATCAGTACCTGGCATGGTATTTTATAAAATGTTTTCACTTCCTTATGACGAGTGAAACTTCAGTTCCACATTAAGTGACTTAAAACTAGGAAAAGATCACTTCTGCTGTGGAAGAAAAGCCACCATGTATATTGAATTACATTGATTTGAACATGTATCAGTGCAGATTTTCAAACATTAATTGCTGGCAGTGCCAAGATGGTTACTAGCAGTCCCTGCATGTAAAGGCTGGAGTTGTGTTGGAAAAATTAAGAGAGATGTATGGAATGATAAACTGATCTTATTCAGATTAACTTTTTTTTCAATATTATACATCACATGATAGGAAGGAGGAAACCAGTATCAGAACACCATGAAGATGAGGGAAAATTAAGCTAAAAAAAATCTGAGCTATTAATCCTTCCTGATAATGAAGTACTTCGGGATGACTTCTAAAACTCACTTTCATTTAGATGCCTCATTTATTTTAATCTGGGAGATAATTAGAAGGAAATCAAAATTTCCACAGCAGAATATTTACCTGAGATGCAGCTCAGACTTCTCAGTATTTCCCCTGTGTGTTCAAACTCTATGTTATATATATTGCTAAAACCTTACTGAGATTAATGCCCATTACTTAATTAGCATCCAAATCTGAGTCTATGAGGCTTGCTGCTGGTTAGCTGTCAGAACAGCAATTCTATCAGATTTTTTTTGCTATCAATAGGCCAAGTTTTGGTCAAGAAGTTCCACAGATTCTGCACATCCCCACCAGCAGGTCCCAGGGCACTGCCCTGGGCAGGCTGACTTATGGGGCAGACACAAATATTCATCTCCAAGATGCTCTGCTAACCAGATTACCCCGGAAGAAAAGCTGCACCACTGATGAATTCCTGCTGTGAAGAGCCAGTGGTTTATCTCATCACCAACTAATCCTGTTATAAATTATTTAGCACTCTAAATGTATCAGAGAAGAATCCTTAGCTGAATGAGCCTTCCCCTCACACTGGCGTCCTCTAGCAATTTATTTGTAATTATCATTTGCCTTTTTTCCATATCTAATATGAAGTTAATGAATGCCTGACATAACTTCAGCAGAAGAAACCACCACGACTAGTTACATAATTACAGGTTTAAAAAACGATCTTTCTCAGCTCCATGCACTGAAGTAATCTTTAAGGGTAGAGGTTAAGTACAGGCAACACAGAGTATAAATTGCTTTGCAAAACGTTCTGTACACTGACCACAGCAACTTCTGTGTGGTACTGCCTTTGAAGGAAGAGCTTGATCTCATAATAATATTGCAGTAATACAGAACTTGTTAGTATTATCAGTCATGTCTTGTTCATGGGCCTCTGTCTACAAAAGGACAGCAAATTTGCACTTGAAATCATTATAGAATGTGAATAACATTTCAGGTCACCACTAAGTGCCAAGAGAAGAGCAAAATGGATACTTTAGCATGGAGGCAGACCTATGAGCAAGAATTTCTAGGGAAAAAATAAGAGGAAAAAAAATCACCCTTTCATGTCTTCAAGAACTGCTTAAAATGAAGTGTTTCATCAAAGAAAAAGATATGAGCCTGATCCCACCACAGGCATTCCTGTTCAAGCTGCTGCAGGCAGTTCTTCTCACTTCTAGATAGATTTAATTCTGTTTATTATTACAGATTAAGGAAGCAATTTTTAAATACAATATTCATACTTTTCAGCTCCAATGGGGCAATACATTCAGAGTAATTTGTGACTTTCAAGCAAATTAATACACAAATTTATGTCTCATTACTGTTTTGAATTAAAAAAAGGCCTCAAGTAGAAGCATAAAGAAACAAATCTGAGTTGCTAAACTGTTTGCACCAGTTAAGAGTAAGAGATTCCAAGGTAAGTAGTATATTCTGATTTACTACCAGCTTGTGGACCTTCTCAGTGAAAAATTATCTCATTTTTCTATTTATTGCAAGGCATGATGCAAAACCAGGGAAAATCAACAGACTTACTGAGTATCTTTCTTCTTCTTTTTCTGAGGGTCCATCAGCCGCAGAGTGTCTCTGATGACAGCAACTTTCACTTTTTCATCAACAGGGCTTGGGACATTTTCAAACACTCCAGGAGAAAGCTTTACATCACAGAGGGATAAAGTTATTCACTACAGAACTAAGGGTGATTTATTCCACATTTGCTCAAACTTCATGTGGTTCATCTATATTTTAAATACACAATGATGGATTACAAAACATTTCTTCAAGGATGCACAAATATCTTCACATTTTCAGTATGATGCTACAACAAATTCCTCTAGTAAACTGAAATATTAAAAAAAAGATTGTTGCCGATGTTGTCATTTATATTATGTATACAAAGATGAAAAAGATTATTAACAATCCCCTAAACACAATTAACGACTGCAGGAGATGATGAATAAATGCATTTATGACAGAGATGATGGAGAGCTTTCACAATTCCAATAAGTCATATTTCCTATGTATAAGATTAGCAATGATTTCAAAGCAGAAAATTACAGAGAACCTTAGAGGTTTCATATTAGCAGACAGCTTTCATCTTTCAAACAAGGAAAAAAGCCCAGAAAAACCAACCTAAGCGATTTCATTCCAATATCACATTAAGAACTCTTACCTCTTGCTCATGTTCTATTCTCATGCTGGGGTTTGCATTTACTTCCAGTAACATGGGCTTCAAGTCTTTCATCAGGAGAATGTCAAACCCTAAAATCTGTGCATAACAAGCAATATGTTACTTCAGTTCCACTCAGGGTGTTCCACAGAATGCAGTGTTTGTCCATATGGCAACACTGAGCAGGAATAAACATTCGAGGGGCAGAGAAGAAGTAGCTGAGAAACTCTCCACAGTGCTGAATAACTCCAGAAGCCACTTGTCTCCCATCCCAATGGCTCCTTTCACACCACCCCCATCCCTAAACACTGCATCTGCCAACATGGAATCTCGGCACCCGTGACGAGGGGGTCTTCAAATTGCCAGGATCAAAACTGTGTTAGGAACCTGCAAAGCTTCACTTCTAACACGTAGAAGATGGAATCTGGAGTGAAAACTATTACTAACAAACTACACACATTGAAAATTCTCTGTATCTGCTTAGGGCTGGCAGTAACACAGGTCAGGAGACTGAGGTTTGACTTGGGTGAGGAGCTCTGAGCTCTCTGAGCAGCACCATAACTAGAGAAAACTTTCAGAAAAGGCATTAAACACCCAGAAAATTAATCTATGCATAGAAGTAACTGCATTCCTGGCAGAAATTCCAGCTTACCTGGAAGCAAGTTGGCCCAGGCTTTCCTGCTGGTATGTCAGACTGATAGTAAACTTTCAGTTCTGGTGTCAGTGCAATAATTGTTTTAATCACCAATGAAATTATATCTGACCAGAGCTTTTTGACATCAGCTCCTCTGGAAGACAGTCTGCACAGAATGCTTGAAAAAGTCCTCTTGCTGCCAGTGTTTGCACTGTCAGAATGGATGAAATTCCCACTATGGATATTTAGTGAATAGTTGGTTAAATGCATAAAAACCTGGTGCAAATTTTTGAGAGTAGGTTCTTGATAGGGCTCTGTACAAAATCTAGAAAGTCCATCTTTGGCAATATAAATCTCTAAGGGTTCTAAGGATTTCAGCAGGACATAGAGACGAATATCAAACTTCAGTTTGTCCACGAGCAGTGGCTTGCAGATGTACTCCTGCACCACAGCTGGCCGGCTCTGGATGCTCCCTGTCAGCCTGATGTCACTTGGGTCTTTGATGAGGTAGATTCCATCCCCCTGGCAGCCTCCATCAGGCTTTACAATAAAAGTGGGCTTCCAGGATGGATTGCTGTCTTTCATCATACGAACCTAGAAGGAAAAGCATTACAGTGAGAGGCACTAACTGGGGAAGGGAAGAAGGGCTGGTACTGTGAAGGCCAGTCAACAAAAATAAATAAAAATAGCATGAATACATCACCAGAGTAGAAAACACCATTCAAAAAAGGCAGAAGATGAACAGTGCTGACAAGCACAAAGAGAAACAAAAAAGCACAAGTAAGGAATTACTAGTAGGGATAAAAGATCATGTCATTCAACAAGCCACTGTATAAATAATTTCAGGAATTTCTTTTTAATGTTCGTTTCCAATTTACAGAAAGAAATGGGGTATATCTTATAAAATCTATTTTAGTAGTCACTAATGTATATGAAACTGCAGAGCTAAATTTTCATGCTACACTTTGAACAACTACTGACAAAGTCAATCATTAACTTAAGGAAAGGTGCCTTATTTATTGAGGTACGAATGCAAATACTACCAGAAGAAGGAAAACTGAAATAAAAATTTGTCACTAACAATACCTTTTTCCACCACTGAAAATATTTCACCATCAGATACCCAGTGTTAATAAAACTGGGGAATGCTGAACCATGTACAGGTATAACTATGTCTGCTGAACATCAGAACTTTCGTGTTACATGTGTATTTCCCACTACCTAAATAAATTCTAGCTTATTTATTACTTGCACAGCAAAAGTTAGAACTGCACACATGGGGATGCCTCAATCAGAAATGAAATTGAGAAAGAAAGGGAAGCCCTAATAAAGAAAGCAGCTGAAGCAATGCAGGATACAGGCTAGCAGGTTTATCAGCTACTCATGGGATCCAGGACAATAAAGCATTAAAAACCTCTTCCCTCCAGAACAGAAGGATGTCCCAGCACTGACCACTCCTTTCCTGCACTCCCATATTTTAGGGCCCCAGCCCTGCAGCTGCTCTCCCTCTCCCTGCAGCCAGGCACTGTGCTGAGCCCAGTCAGAGATCTGGTTTTACCCTGTGGCTCACCAGCAACAACTGGAGATTGACTTTTAGAAGCCTGAGGACAAAAGCTAACAAAGAAAGAACAAATCAGTTGCCACAATCAGCCCTGGAGGAAAAAATCAGCCCACAGGAAAAGGCTGAGCATGGTCAGATCATTGTGAGAGCAGCAACCTGTGCTGTAATCAGGCTGCTGACCCCCAGGAGAGGCCCAGCTCTGTCAGCAGTGACATTCCCAAGGCCTCAAGGACTTCTGGCTCTACCTCACCCAGTTATTTATTTCACTGAGACTCACACTGCTAAAAGCCTTCCTACCAGCTGCAGCAGAAATTCAAGATCCATTACCCAGACTAGGATGTTTCTCACAGACAGGTGTCACACTGACTCAGTGAAAGATCCTTCTTCAAAATAGGTCACTGTGAGGGATAAAATGCCTCAGTGGAGGTCAGGCTTACATAAATGGCATGTGGATAAATAGGTCCAGGTAGATCAGCAGGCCTAGATGAGCAAAGAAGGAAAGCAGGATTTATGTCCTAGTCTTTTTACCACTATAGAATAATCTCCCCCTGATGTGACATTACCCTGCAGAGCAGAGGAGTTCTCTGGTTCACTGTTGTAAAACCCAGCACCACAGAGAGACACCTGGTTAATCAGAACCCTCCATGGCCAAACACCCTGTTGTGACTCCTGTTGAACACACAAAGTGCCAATCATGCCCTCCTAGGGCAGAAAATACTGAAGAACCTCTGTGACACTGGGAGGAAGAATCTGCCCCCCAGTTCCACATCTGCTGTTCACCCCTCAGGCTACATCTGCTCTGCTCCAGCAGCACCTTTCCAAAAGAGATGATGCTTTCCAAAAGAGATGATGCTTTCCAAAACAGATGATGCTTTCCAGGGACTATTGCTGAAGATGAAAAAGAACCTGCCTTTCAAAATATTGCATTCTAACAATCACTGGTCTCTGAGATCTCTCTTCTCTTAAAACAGGAAGCAAATAATTTTCTCCCTCATTTTCTATTCCACTTTTTAAATGGACTAAAAGGCCTGGATATTATTCAGGCTTTCTAGTCCATCAAAACCTACACATGGCAGACAAAGATAGGCTGGTAGGGAAAGGGGGAATAGTAATCCAGAGTGAGTCTCAGTCTGTTTTTCAGCAGATTTACTGTCTTGAAGAAAACAGATGGTTTCTGGATCTTAAAGGAAATTCCCAACAGTTGTCTTCAAATTCTCCACAATCCCCTCAACTATATTCTTTCAAATTCTCATTATGAGGGGGCTTGTCCAGACGTAGAGAATTCAGTCATGTAGGAAAATGAGTTTATATGAAATGAGATATTTCTGTGTCCTCTGCTTGACAGAAGCAAATTATCTTTAAAAAACATGTTAACAATTTACAGTTAACAGCAAGAGAAGAGTTTGGTGAAAATCTGCAGGTTTGGCTTTCACGAGGAAACACAGGCTGAATGAATATAGTATTCTGGAAAAAATGCATATAATGGGCTATAAGATCTGACAGCACAAAGACTGGAATATTCATGACTATGCCTAAGAGGTATCCAAAAGCTGAAAACCTGATCAAACCACCAAAAATATGCTGTGCTGGAAATTAGACCATCCAAATTAGATTCTTATTAAAAATTAATCATACTGGCCTATTCATCATCCTCACAGACAACACAAAGAAGGAAGTATGAGAACAATCACGGTCCTGGTTTGAATCCCAAGCTAGTTTCTCTTCAGAAATTGGGATTTCATGTTGGAACTAAGTCCTTAGCACACACATTCCAACAGATTCTTCCCTGCTAGTGAAGGTGCAATGACTGCAGCACCTGAGAGATTTGCTTATCTGTAATTCATCTTTTGTTACAATGACATGTTAGTACAAAACATTTTAGAAAATAAGAAACTGGTGAATATTGAGAATAGCTAAATAGATATTTACTTAGTAAAATGAACTTTTCAGCCCTTGATGAAAACACCTATCACCATCTCATTTCAATACAAATGATACTAAGGGAACCAACTTTTTGTTGGTATTTCCAGTATGAAGCTCATCCACCACAACTCCAGTGCAGTTTTCTCAATTACAGGCTTTCAAAACACTGAAGATTAATAACAGATTACCAGTAGATTAATAATAGATTACCTGAATCTAGGTATAGGGGAGAGCTGACAGCATTTGATTTCATTATTGATAGATTTGTATTAAAAAGTTCGCTATCATGACTACAGAAGTGAGGCACAATAAGGATATTTGAGAGATAAATTGTTTTGAAATGTTGTAGTGCATCAGGAGAGTCAACAAGATTTAAATTCACAGGGAGTTTCTTCTTTCAATAATCATTTCTGTTACAGGCAAATTCTCAGAGGTGTTCATTTCTCATCCAGCCCTTTGTAACAAAATCCCACACTACAAACAGCACCAAACCATCTTCTCATGTCTAACCTACAGCTGCACTGACAAAATTTGACTTTTGATAATGAACATATTCCAGAGTGTTCCAGCTCCTCCAGGGACATGTCTGACATGCAGGCACTACCAAAGCTCTCCCCACTTGTCTGTTGTCAACAAGCTGAAATGCAGACTCAGAGATCTGATGGTTTTGGCAGCATTAGGGTTGCAAAGCAAACAAAACCACATATGAACAAATAAACAACAGAAAAGACTGGAGAACTCCTGCTGAGAACTCACCAAACTGCAAGTGAAAAGTGCTCTGAACCTTTTATGGTTCACAGGGGGTTTGGAATGTTTTGGGTTGCCTTTTCTCTTGTTCTGGAGGGGTTACACTCCAAACTTGTGTTAAGTAGAATATAAACTCTTACAACATAAAATATAATGTTTGATAACAAGAACTATGCTTTTCTCCAACACAGATGGAAGAACATATGCAAAGGAAACTCCTAGGAGTGTGTTAGTGGACATCTGTTCCTCTTGGAACACAAGCGGCAGCGTTCGCAGTGCAGGGAGTGGGAGCAGAGCAGCGTTAACTCGCAGTGCCACCTGGTGCCAGCTCAGCTGAGCGTGTCACCTGCAGCTCAGCCCGGCCCAGCACTGCCCGTGCTCCCAAAAGGCTCACCCACCACCCACTGCCCCATCCTACTACCCACTGCACCCTCCTCACACTGCCCCATCCCACCACCCACTGCCCCATCCTACTACCCACTGCACCCTCCTCACACTGCCCCATCCCACCACCCACTGCCCCATCCTACTACCCACTGCACCCTCCTCACACTGCCCCATCCACCACCCACTGCCCCATCCCACCACTCACTGCACCCTCCTCACACTGCCCCATCCACCACTCACTGCCCCATCCCACCACCCACTGCACCCTCCTCACACTCCCCATCCCACCACCCACTGCCCCATCCCACCACCCACTGCCCCATCCCACCACCCACTGCCCCATCCCACCACCCACTGCCCCATCCACCACTCACTGCCCCAGCCCACCACTCACTGCCCCATCCCACCACCCACTGCCCCATCCCACCACTCACTGCCCCAGCCCACCACTCACTGCCCCAGCCCACCACTCACTGCCCCATCCCACCACCCACTGCCCCATCCCACCACCCACTGCCTCCTCCTCACACGCTGCCTCCAAGTCATGTGCACTCATCTGCCTGGCCTTGCTAAACTCCTTGGGTTGTTCACACTCTTTTTACACACTGCTCTTACAGCAGTGCCATGGTAGTGACCCAGCCCACTTGAAGAATAGCTATTAAAATATGTTAACGAATTTGACTGGATTATGGATATGGTAATTAGTTAAAAAGTTGCACTCAGTGCAAGAGTCTATTAAAGCTCAAGCCTCTCTTCTCTCATATTTCCAAGCACAGTATACTCTAGGATGCAAGAACACCCTGGGCAAGTCAGAGTTAAACAAACATATATATAATATTTAAAAATATTTGTAATAACAGAACCAAACAGCAACACACAGCATTATTCTTTTTCAAAAAAAAAAAAAGCTGAAAAATTATGGCATTTTATTACATTCTGAATATTTAAACAAAACAGCAGTTTAACATGAGATGGTGTGAGTGTATTTAACAATGAACAAAGCAAAATGCTCTTCAGAAGGGTTTGGGTACAACAGGCCAAGTGGACTGATAAGATTTCAGTGACAATGAGCCTGGTGAAGCACCACAGAGCCCACACTGGACTGGAACCTCCTCGGGCCATCAGAACATGCAGGGAAGGGGCTGATGCTTCTACCAGATTCAATTTTCAGACACCTCTACTGGCACAGCAGAGCAAGAGATTTGAAGTTTATTCCAGAGTATAACAAACAAAGCTAACATCCAGACCATGACTGAACCCAGGCAAACTAGAAAAGCTGTCATCCCCAGGTGTAATTTTAAATAATCTGGTAGATAGAAGACTAAAGAATGACATGGGTACAATATGCAGCAAGTTACAGTATTCTGAGAGTCAAAGTTGTGTACCTCAGCCATAAAGAGAGGCAGTTCTTCTGGCAGAATCCAGGACCGAGGGTAGAAGTTGTATTCCAGAGGAAACAGATCTTGCATTGTTCTCATGGCCCGACTCAGGGTGATTTTCCGAACCGTCTCCATCATGCCTGGGAAGAGAACAAAGTTACAAACCCCACACTGAAGCCTCATCCTAACAGTAAATGTATAATTTCAGAGCATCATTACTTACCTGCTGGGAAGGCACTTTGCTGTCAATAAAGCTGAACATCTTCTGACATTTTAAATCTGTTACAATAATTGTGGCATTCCTCTGCCATAGTTACTATTGTATGTGTTTCTGCATAATATTAGAAAAACTTAATTCTCAAAAATATAGCTCAGAATAAAAAAACAGCTTTAGAGAACTCCTTACTAGTGCCTTTGCCATAATCCAAAATTATTTGTGCAATCTATCATTCCAGGAATAGGTACAAATGTAACTTAAATGTAATCAAGCACCTTAGTTTACTTTGCAGTTATTTAGGTATCTGAATCACAAAGAACAGGTTATTTTATGAACAGCCAAACAAACATTTGCTGAAGTTTTATGTCCTTGGGAACATGGCTAAAAGTTTTTGGGGCTTTTTTGGGTTTTTTTTAAAGTTTATGGTAAAACCTTGCATCAAATTAGCACAACATTCCTGGAAATCAGATCTAGTTCTGAAGGGCTCTGGTTTGATTCCTGTACAGCCACTTGTTCGCCAGGCAGAAGCCAAAATATAGACAGGTAACATTCATCTAACACCAATTTCAACCATCAGAAAACAAAACCATCCTACACCTGAGTGGGAACTTCCCCCAGGCAGGAGAAAGTCAGGGTAAATAAAGCCTGGAGTTCGATAGCTGAGGTTCTTATGCTCACAGCACACTAACAGCAGCCATAAATCTGAAGTAAAGGGCTTAGATAAGTCAATACCTAAGCTCTTAGCTCTTATTTAGAGAGATCTCAACAGGGATTAAATAAGAAAAAAAGGAGCTTAAAAAAATAGAAGAGTCATCATAAGATGAGGATTGACATGAACTCTTCAATATTAAAAAATCCATTTAAGGAATTCTGCTTCAAGCTTCTGCCTGAGATAAGCCAGAGTATGAAACAAAACAGATTCTTTCCACTTTGAATCAAAACCAAATCCAAAGATACAGCACTGTTATCAGTGCCAGATAACAGTCAGTAATTGCATACTTCACTTAAATTACAGCCTAACACTCTTCTTTTGCCTAACTTCACGTGTATGAAGTATTCTTCTCCACAAAACCACTTTCTCTCCAAAACAAATTTCAATTCAGAAATTGTTCAAGACATCCACTCTGATATCCTCACACCCTCACCAAACCCAGTAACATGCCAAATATACTATCAGCTGATTAGACAGATAATTCATATTAAAAACCAGTAAAACACAGAACTAGGTCCAATAACCCGGTTTTTAAAGCATTTGTTCAAACTAGAAAGAGAAGTGAAGTACCTGGAAACTTGTTGACTTGCCCTGAGAAGATGTTGCTATCATGGAATGACACCCCGTGCCAATAGATGTCACACGGCAAGCGGCGGCCAAACGGAAACTGCAAAGGAGAGCAGAGAAGTTTTGAGCAATCTGGGAATGCCTCCTCATTCCTGTCTGATCTAAACACTCATCTTAAGCATAAACCACTCAAGAACAGTCTTCTCACTGTCAAAAGAATCCAAGCTCTGTATATTGGTCGCAAACCTGAGAATATTCAGATCTGCTCAAAGACTTTAAAGCGAACAAGCCAAGAGAGGTTTTTAAAAACCAAACCCAAATGACAGAGGCACGGGCTGTACTGAGAAACCCTGAGTTTCTCATAAACCACAATCAAGTTATAAAGTGGACACTCAAAGCAGGATATTTAAGTGCAGTAAGTGCATTATTGATTCATATAGATCGTTATATGTATTAATTTCTACAGTATTCATTCCTTTCTCGTACTAATAGCCTGTAATTAAAATAAAAGCTTGCAATTCAATTAATCATTAGTTGAGCATATATATTCCACTATCAAGAACTAAGGCGATTATTTCAACAATATTAAGTATTCCAGGTTCTCTTCCCATTCAGGCAAGATTTCACCGTAAATTGGAAAACTGCAGTTTATTTTCTATTATCAAAAAGATCACCTTTTTTCAAGCAGTCTGAAGTGCTCAGAAGCAGCACTGCCAATTATTGAGAGCAAGTTTCTAATAGTAGTAAAGTGGTTTATAAAAAGCCCAATTAGTTTTGTGCAAAGAAGGTACTCTTCTTTTTCATGCTTATTCTCTTTGACACGGCCCCATTTATCAATCAAAAAAACCCTATTTTATCTGCAGCTCCATGAAGATGCCATTTAACTACCATATGGAATACAGTCATAGGAATAGCTTCTATTACTAGGCTACATATTTTTCAAGTAAATCTGCTATATTTAGCATTTTAGGACACATTTGCATTAAATATCTACCACCCTCATCACCCAGTGCCATTTACTTATTGAAAGAACCACAGTATTTTGCAGAAACTTCTTGTTCTTTACTTGATATATAATTTTTCTTATTTTAAAACATTTCTTTATGCACTGGATCATTTTTCTTTGAGCATGACAGAAAAAAGCACTGCATAAACCTTTTGAGTGCATTACTTTATTTGCTACTTTAATTTAAATTTCAGTTTCCTCAGTAAATAGCCTTGAAAAAATAATTTAAAATGCTAATTGAGCAATGCATCCTTTCTGTTTCCTTACTTGTAGGGATGAGAAACCCAATTTAACAAGAGCCAGTGGATTCTGCACTTATTTCATTATTATTCAGCCTGCAAAATCTGTTTTTGTACAAGTGAAAATTAATTCTGTTGGGCTCTGAAAGACAATCAATGGCCTTAACCTCTCTCCACAGGTATATCCAGAATACAGATGCAGCATTCAGTCTCAGAGTGCCCTTCCCACTAAAACCTGAACTATTTATTTATTTATTAAAAGAAATTGAAATGAAAGGAACAAAATTTGCATTTATATAACACCTTTCATCTACAGAGGATATCAAAGCTCTCTACAAACACTGCACAGAAATCATTTCACAACAGATGAGGAGTGAGGCTCTGGGCAGGAAGATGGAAGCACTGCATCCCCTTGTTGGAAATTTGGGACAGCATAGCAAGGGCCCTGCTCCTGAGAAATCAAGATTATCTGGACTTACCCAACAATGGAATCAAACTCACCTCCTGAATGAGGTGGGCTGGATTCTGTAACCTCTGCACAATACTTTACATAAGAGTGGTGTTTGGAGAGGAGCCAAAACGTTTGATTATTTGGTGCCTCTGGCAGTGCCAGACAGGTATTAATTAATCTTATAGTGGTGGGAGAGGCCTTTGCACCACACTCCCAGCTCCCGGTCTGGGACAGTGGCTTAAAAATAAAGGTGGCTGGAGCCATCCTTTTTAAAAATCTTTTCAATCTTTTTTAGTCAGATTTGGGCAACATTTTTCAGAAAAGAATAAACAAGGCGCCATAAAGAGAATAGAGTTGTTTCCACAGCTTTGACACGATTAATAATCCATCGCAGTCAAATCTGTCTGACAGGTCATTTCTACCTTTGGATTAGAAGCCAATAATTTAAATTGTCTCAGAGGTCACATCAGTGTGTTCCATCATGTTTAATGACAAGTTAAATGACTCGTTTTCCACTCAGATTTTCCCAGCATAAAACCTGAAACTCTCCCCACACCTCCGTGAAGCTCCGGAACAGCGAGACAAATGAAACGCTCGATGCTGGGATATTTGATGCCTGGGACATCTGCTTCTTCCATTTTCCTGGTAATTGAAAGCTTGCTGAAGAAATAATTTATTAGGAGATGAATAAACTCGGGATGCAAGCTCAATTTGTGCCCATTATTTCATTTGGCATATCATGTTCATTTAAAGAATCTGACACGCTGGATCAGATGGTCCAGCCTAGCGCAGGAACTGGCACACACATGGGAACTCTGCAGTGCTCCTTAAAAGGTCCTCCCACACAGCCCTACAGCCCTATCACTATCAAACCTGAGTGGTTCATTTACTCTAAAATTCCCCCAGCCAAAAAAAAAAAAAAAAGTTGGGTTTTTTCCTGTCTTTAACTTCTGAGAACAGAATCTCAATGATCAGTTTGCTGTCTTGCACTCTTCCACCTCTTCCCCACATATCAGTGCCACAGAATATTTCAGCAATATTGCCAATGCTTAGAGTACTCTTCCCTTTTTTGTGTGTCTTATAATGACATTTACCATATGTCAGTTCACTAATGAATAATAAAAAAAAGCAAAAAATGGATATGTGACACTGTAAGAATACTATATGTTAGATAGAAAAAGTTACAGATCAAAAGGTGCCTACTTGAAAAAGCACATTATACTGTCTCTTCCCAACAAATATTCCAGCCAACACATCCAGCAGCAAACAGCAGAAATGAAACAAAAGCAAGAATAGGAAAATGTAAAAGAAGCAGAGAGGGAAAAGAATCAAAAGTATTATACAGGGGATAACAGTAGAATAGCAATCCCTGATACATCAGTATTTAAAATACATGCATTTCATTACTTCTTCCAGGACTTTTTTTGCATTATTTTCATGGATCCTGGAAGCAACACCCGTGTTCCCTCTGCTGGTCCTGCTGTAATAGTGCAACCAGCTCCAAGGCTCTGGCCATCCCTGACTGTGGTCTGAGAAAGTATTTTACTGCTATTTCTCCTAACGTCTCAAAGGGAGAGCTTTCATAATCACATGTGCCTTGAATAAAGACTTTTACTTGGATTTATCTTCTCAATTTTGTTAATTTTATCTTCAAATCTTGACCAGATTTTATTAACCTATTTATAAGCTGAAGATACAGAGCAATACTTGACAGTGACTTGTGTACAGGGAATGAGTTATCAGCCACCCAGATGGTGCAGTCAAGCATCACAACATTCTGTATAAGGCCTCCTCTTTATTAAGAGACAAAGTGGCCAGAGGAGGAAGTAACAAACTAAATGAAAAATATTGACCCAAGAAAGAGATGGAGGAGAGAGGATATTGAGGGAGACAGGGAACAAAGAGAGATGAAGTAAAGGCAGCAGCAATTGCTGTTGGGAGATGCAAAGCAGGAAGGAAAAAGCTGATTAATGCAGCACAGAGATTCATGAGAGGAACAAGAGCTTGTGAAACAAGTCAATTAGTAGGAAAGACTATCAAGTGCAAGACAAATGCAAAACAGTGAAGTCTCAGGAAACTATAAAGACAAAATTACCACTAAGTGTGGCTCATTCCCAGCACAATCTGCAAGGCTAACTGATATTAGTGAACCAGAAACCCTCTCTGGAATGGCTCCCCGCCCTCAGAACATAAAACTTAACCCCAAAACCAAAGAAATTAAATGTGAAGTAACCCTGCTCTGCATGTCACTGCATAAAACATGGAGCAAGGCTGCTGACAGACACCCCACAGGTGCACTGAGGGCTAAGAGAGGTACATGTAGCAGGTTTGAATTTCAAGGCTCTGGTATGTTGTTACTATTTTGCTGTACAAGCAGGAGTTGAGAACTGGGGCGCTGGTGCAAAGAGGTTTTGAAATCCTGCCAAGAGATTTAAATAACAAAACTACTGAAATAGAATTTTATGAAGTCAGAGAAGGAGAAAGCACTACTCTTCGTGGCACGGAGCATACATATCCTTGTGGGATAAGGTATGCAGGACATTATGAATAAACACGGACAACATTTACTGCCACTCAGTCCTCCAGAAAATAAATTTGCAGTATTTAACTCTGAGGTTAGGAACAGCACAGAATATACTGGCTACCCCGAGTCTGTACAGATTTTGTTTAATAGGTGTCAGGTGCACAAAAATACAATCTTGTAAGTGGGAATCCCAAAGGCAGTTTAGTAAAGTGGAGTAGCTGCAGGTCAGAGATCAGACATCTCCGCACGTGAGAAACAGTTCATCCTCAGGTTTTATTCCTCCTTTTCCCTCTAACTTCCCTCTTACAAATGGAGTACAAGTACCCTTTTTCTTACACAAGTACATCACAAAGCTCCTAGAAGCCATACCAACTTCTATAAAGCCATTTATAAACCTGTTAGGTAAAGAAAATCTTTACAGTTGGAGAACAATTTACCATCCATAGTAAGATATATCTAAGAAATCTCTCCAGGATTTAAATAAGGAGTTGCAAAGCATCAGTTCTGTGCCAGCTCCCCTGCTGTCCTGATTCCAGTTCAGCACATACTGGCAGTCACTGAAATCCTCACAAAGCAATGAGAAAACACATGACTTGAGCAGCAGAAGAAAAAAAAACAGCTATAGCTGCTCTACATAAAGTAAATTAGCAGACTAAAGCCCGTTATGTGTGCATTATCAGCTGGCTTAGAACTACAGCATTCATACACGCCTCGCACACAAGGGCAGCGGCTCTGCCGGGCCAGACCTTCCTGCGCTGTCCCGAGCCAGGCCCACGTCCCCAGGCCCGGAGGGACGGGTGGGAGGGAAGAAATGCAAATCTCCACAACACGTCAGACGCTTCCCCGTGGGAGCAGGTTTCTTTCTTGCCCTTTCCCCGATCAGTTTAACCTGGGAAGTGCAATACCCGATTACCCCTGTTCTGGCTTGCATAACTGGCCGTGGCAGTTGTCATGATTTGATCATGAATCAAATCGGCTCCGGAGCCGGCACCTGGTTAGAAATAGCCGGAGGGTCGGGGGGCACAGCCGGGAGACCCCCGGCTGCAGCGGCCTTCAGCAGGCATGGCAGGAGGAGCAGGAGGAGGAGGAGGATGGAGGATGGAGGATGAAGGATGGAGGATGGAGGATGGAGGAAGGCTTTGCCGGGGGCAGACCCGAGGCTAGGCAGGGCAGGGCTGGCGCTAGGCCGGAGCAGGGGCAGGGATGGGGACGCGGCCCCGCGGGGTCCCGCTGCCGAGCGCTCACCTCCTTCCAGCGGAGCTGCCGCAGGCTGATTTTCAGGGCCTCCAGAGAGGTCTTGGCCTTGGAGCTGTCCACCGTGACCCCGGCCCGCCGGACGCTCTCGGCCCCGCTGCGGCGGCCCGGGGCCCGCCGGGCCCTGCCCCGCGCCGCTCGCCCGGCCGAGCCCTGCGCCGCGGCCCCGCGCCGGCCCCGCTCCCGCTCCCGCTCCCGCTCCCGCTCCCGCTCCCGCTCCCGCTCCCGCTCCCGGCCGGGCAGCGCCCCTTCCCCCGGGAGCGCCGCGGCAGGCGGGCCGCGCTGCGGGGCCTCAGCGGGCAGGGCCGGGGACCCCGGGGGCTCCTCCGCCTCGCGGGCCGGCTCCGTCTCCGCCGGTTCCAGCCCAGCCGGCTCCATTTCCGCTATCCCCAACCCGGCCGGTTCCAGCCCGGCCGGCTCTATTCCCTTCGTCCCCATCCCGGTCTGTTCTATCCCCTCTGTCCCTATCCCCGCCGGTTCTATCCCCTCTGTCCCCATCTCTGCCTGTTCTCTTCCTTCTGTCCCTATCTGTTCTATCCCCTCTGTCCCTGACCCCGCCGGTTCTATCCCCTCTGTCCCTGACCCCACCTGTTCTATCCCCTCAGTCCCTGTCCCCAGCCCTGCCGGTTCCAGCCCGGCCGGCTCCACTGCCTCTGTCCCCATCCCCGCCGGTTCTATCCCCTCTGTCCCCATCCCTGTCCCCGCCGGTTCTATCCCCTCTGTCCCCTCTGTCCCTGTCCCCAGCCCGGCCGGCTCCATCCCCGCCGGTTCCATCCCGCCCCCGCTCCCCACCCGTTCCCATGGCAGCGGCGCGGCCGGTGACCCGCTGGCCCCGCCCCGCCGCCGTGAGGCGCTGACGCCGCCCCCGCCATTTTGGGATCGGGCACAGGCTCCGCCTCGCGCAGTCCGAAATGGCCCCCGGAGGCGGCGGGGCCGCCATGTTGGAAGCGGGCAAGGCGCCGCCCCGCCATGGCGGCCCCGCCTCAGGCCGGGCTGTGCCCGCCTGCCCTTCGCACTGAACTGCCCGGGTGGCGTCGCGTTTTCCTGCTGTGCCCTCCTGCCCATCGCACCGAACCGCCCGGGTGGCGTCGCGTTTTCCTGCTGTGCCCGCCTGCCCATCGCACCGAACCGCCCGGGTGGCTCCGGCACTCGGTCCGCTCCTTGTCGTGCGGCCGAAAGGTTCTCGTGTGACACGGGGCTCTCGCCGCCCTCACAGAGCGCTGCCCCTCACCAAGGGCGTTCCCATGGACCCTTCACGTTCCGCTGCATCGATGCTGGGAGAGCCCATCTGCGGATTTTGAACTCTCTTGGGCACAGCAGGAAAAGACGAAAACTTTTACACTGTCAGAAATGGAATGCATAACCTTAACAGCAGCTCCGTGATCAACCTGAGCGAGCTGGAATGTTCCCTGCCTACAGCAGGGGGTTGGAACTATATAATCTTTACCGTCCCTTCGCACCCAAGCACTGCAGAACTCTCTGGTCCATGGGTCCTTCTGGCTGTAGGTGTGAGGCAGTGAAATGGAGAAGGTGCCAGCCAGGAGCACAGCGGGTTTTTGGCACTGGGGAGCGCAGGGCTGCGGGCGGGCGGTGGCGCTGCGCCCTGGGAAATCCGGCCGGCTGCGAGGAGCTCGGGCTGAGCTCCTTTTTCGGGGAAAACCAGGAGCAATCGGGGCTGTGGCTGAAGGAGCGACCGCCAGAGCCGTGATCTGGAACAGGACTGAAGCAGGGTATCAGCAGAAATTATTTAAACTACAGCACAATTTAAATAAATGCAGGAAAAGTTGGCACTGCCAGTTAGCTGCGAGATAAAATAACAAGGTCGTGTCAAGATGCTTATTTTTTCAGTGCCTCACCAGTCTTCCATCTTTTACCCTTGCAGGCAACGAAGAAACGAATTAATTAATTAAATAGAGCTGTATCTTGCAACGTGAAGTGACCAGGAAGGCTAAGGTCAGGTAGCTCGCTCTTGGCTGCTCTCATGTTGCTATTAAAAGATGTACATTCTTTTTTTATATCTGTGACAGTGTTTAATTAAAAACCCGGGAGCGTTTCCATGTTTCAGCAGGAGCTCGGAGGGGCTGGTAATGTTGGCAGGATGAGCTGACTGGGTGGTGTCTTTTCCATGTCCATCACTGAAGGCACAGCTTTGGTTTCACCACCACCACCAGATCACAGAATTGTTTGGGTTGGGAGGAACCTTAAAGATTATCTTGTTCCAAACCTCTTCCATGGGCAGGTACAAATCGGAAGGAAAAAATAATATTTTACTTATGTTCAACATTGGCAGAAAAATTCAGTTGTAGGAAAAGCAATTTAGAGATGTTGGATTATGTGATTTAAAGTGGTGACCTGACTCTGACTGTCTCTTATTTTACTGCCAGGATCCCAGATGAGTATTTTTAACACAGAGATTTATCCTCACCAATGTCATCAGTGCTGAAAGAAGGCCAGGGAAAGAGTTAAGATGGGCCAAAGCATTAAGAGGCATTAGAGCATGGGAAATACCAAACAAAATGATTGCAAAGGGGAAATATTTTATCTCTAATTATCATATATCCACATTTCTTACATACTAATAACAGACTAGTTGTTCCTCTACCAGAGAAGCTGTAATAGATCCGATGCCTGGTTTGCCTGTGTTGTGTGGATAAAACCTTAATTTCCTGTTGGGATAAATAGAGATGGGCTGCAGTGTGCAGCGTGGGCTCAGGCTGCACATGGCATTCAGGTACAGCAAGATGGGGAGTAAAGTATAGGTTGGGCAGTAATGAGGCACAGGTAATGCAGAAGGAGAGCATATCCTGCTGAATACAGCAAGCTGGGTCTAGCAGCAGGAGAGAAATGGGAAACTTGAGATCGTCTCTCCCCTGTGAGGAGAGGAGAAATTTAGTTACAGGGTACTCTTAAACACAAGGCTGTTTCCTGAGACCCTTGCTCAGAGGGAGCTGTTGATAAGAACAGATTGTTACTATCTTGTGATAATAAGTGAACAAGAACATTCCATCCAGGAGAACTGTAATGTTCCTATGCTCTCATTAATTAAATTCAGGATATCAAAGACAGAAGAGGTACTGGCCTAATTTAATGGGAGTGGGGAAGGATCCTATTTGATTGTACAGCATTTTACTCATCTCTCAGACTAACAACTTCACTCTCATTTACCCAAAATCATCACCTACCTGAGTCTGTGTGTGCACAGGCAAGTGCCAGGTCCAAGGAGGAATCCAGGAATAAAGCAGTTTTACAGATGCAGCAAATTGAACAGTTTTCCACCAGGACACCATGCTGATCCCAGCAGCTCACACTGAGGAACTGTACTGCCAACCTGTGGTACACGGAATTCGTGAGTTGGGCATGTGAACCTGCCTCGCTTATGAGGTTAACAAGTAGCATTTTTCTTTACTAATATATTTCCCTTCTTCTAGTAAGCATTTTTGTTTCCAAATTGGGATCAAGATTTTTAGCTTTTATGTGGCATCATAAGGGCAACAACTGTATTCTTTTCTATACTTTTTTAAAGACAGCCAAGACAAGAGAAACAAAGTAGCATGTAATTTGCAAAAATAACATACCATCTTTTTAAAATATATAAAACTGGCCTCCTGCCAAATGCAAAATACTTCAGTGTACCCTTCTGAAAAAGAACACATTCCTCAAGCTATTGTTAAAAAAAAAAAGTTACTCATGAAGAACTATCCATCTGTCTGAAGTTAATAGTTCCTTTTGCAACGATGGTGAGTATCTCCTGTCAGTTGTGCTTTCACAAATCCATGAGAAAGCAATGCTCTATAAAATGAAAAGTCAGAAGAAAACAAATCTAGCCAACAGACTCCACTTGGAAAACGTCTGTGGTGGGCTTATGCTTCAGCCTGGATTTAAATCCATATACATCACTCCGTGCTGCCCATGTTTATGTTCGACCACAGAAGATTTGTGGTTGACCTACATATGCAAACAAAACATTTGCTGCATATTTGGGGTGGGGGGATTTGCATGATAGAAGATGATGAAAATATGCATAATTGTAGATGACATTTTTCGTTGCCAAGTCCTGCTGCACAGCCCTTTGGAGCTGGCCATGCATGAAAGAGGCTTGCAGTCCTGCCGGGCAGACTGCCTGGCCGTGCTGCGGAGCTGAACCGCCGAGACATCCAGCTTCTGTTTCTTCTCAGCAACACAAATCTGCTGCAATCATCTCACCATGCAGCCCCGGTGCTCACAGAGGACATGTATGACACTCGCTGAGGGGGCTGAAGCCATGAGTTCCACATGTCACCTCTGAGTTCCCCTCACGGGGCAGCTCAAGAGACTCAAAGATTTTGTTTAGGAGTTTTCTCGGTGTTCTTGAAATCCCCAATGCATCGAGGGTAACATCACACAACTTAGTCAACAGCAGCTGGTTTATCTGTTCTTGCTCCCACATTTCATCCCACAGCAACATTTCTAGGAAGTCTGCTGGTGTGTTGGTACACTTGGAGGCTTTGCTCTAAAAATTGCACCAGCACAAGTACATATTAAAAATGTTGATAAAGTGGCATGACAATCGCAGATCTCCTAGGACAGTAAGCATGCACAGACCTCTCTGCTCTTATGTGTGATATGGAAGGGCTCTCCTGTAACAGAGGTTTTGTCTGCCATTACTGGATGTCTGTCTGGTTGCTCTTCCCAGGTCACATCTTATTATTCAAAGTCTCTGCAACTCTGCTGTGCAGAAATAAGTACTTAAAAGGGTTAGCAGAAAGGAGGAAAATTCCATGGCATTGAGACCAGGTCTCCTCCTTTATCTGTGAAGGTGGGTTTGGAAAAAGCTCCCTTCCCTACAAACCAACCAAGGAGCTGATTAAAGAGCACCCTGCATGTAACACCCACCACCCCATTTACACCATGTTCAAGGTCTCTTCAAAAGATGAAGCTATGGAAGAAGAGGGGTTTTTTTTTATTCCCTGCAGAGTCCTGGGTTGGGCAGAAACGTGCATCTATGTGAGAGAAAGAGAAGGAAAGAAATCTTGGGAGCCTGTGCCCGAGACAGAAAGCTGATAGAAACCTGGTCCCTGCAAAAACACTTGCAGCTCTGAGCCAAGAAGCTGTCTTGGGGCTTCACTCCTACTGTGTTCAGAGAATCGGGACTTTCTGTGAGCGCTTTGCACATCAAAGGAATAACTCTCTCAGCACCTCCATGTGATGCAAACACCCACCATGAGGTTTGGCCAACTGTTCAATGCTACTCAGGGCTTGTTTATACTAAATCCGTGACGATGTCCTGTGTAAATACTTCATTCCACGTATTTGCCCAGTTTCATTGTCCAGAAGAAAAGGCATACAGCTTTCTTACTTCCAGTGGAGTCAAAGAATTTTCTTTGCCCAAAAAACAAACTAGAAAATTAATGGCTTTTTAAGTTTAGCAGCCTTCAAACTCAATTCTCAAACACAGATCCAAACCATTAAGGTCAGGAGATTTAAGCCCTATGAAAAGTTCACAGAAGTTCATGAACAGGGAGTATTAAACACCTCCATTCAATTGTGAGCTAACAGAAACTGGCACTGCAAGCTTTATTAAATAACAGTTGCTTTCTTTTTCTCAGAATTCCCATGAGATATTTCTTTCTTCCTACCAAAAGGATTTTATAATCTGCGGGATACTGGAGAGCACCAGAATGGAATTTAAAAGACCATTCTTGTTATTTCACCCTGTTCTTGCTATCAGATTTAAAAATTTAACCATCCCAAGCAAAGTCCATATGCTCCCACGTATATAGGAATGCTCTTGTGGCAATGGGAGGGTAATGAGGAGAAGCTTTGAGCAGCTCAGCACGATGGCAGGTTCCTGCACGCCTCAGCTGAAATGCAGTATTGCAGAATCAATGTAGAGACTCACCAGTAGTGGCTGTGTTAGGTTTTTCCCCATATGAGTTGAGATTTGCTGGCGCTGGCATCAAAGGAGGCGTGAGCATAACCTGACAGGGTGGCATCTCCTCCTCCTTGGGCTTAGGAGAACCAAAGACCTGAATGTTGCTCAATCAGTCCAAGAACATTTGCACACAAAATCTAGGTTGTTCATTCAGGTCAACAGATATTTTTTTGATCAAGATATGTGCCATGAAATGTCCTAAGTACACACTAAACATCAGCACAGACCACACAGAAAATCTCCAACAAAGAATTAAACTGATGCATCTGCAGGCAAGATGTGTATCTAGAGGAGCATCTTGGACAGAAACCAAAACTGAAAAAACCCATACTGAGTTATGCTGTATAAAAGTGGGATTAGCATAAACTTGTGAATATTTAAATGAGAAGGTAATGAAGTGATATAGATTGGAAGAAAAGAAGTCTGTCTGGAAACAGAAAAACTTCACAAAGACAGAAGGCTGACCACAGAACCCTCCCCAGAAAGAGCTGCTAATACCTCAAAATATTTGAACATGTAGGGTCATAGTCTGTGAACCAATATTAATTCCTTGGGGTTTTTCTCCCTCTCTTAATTATAAGTTTCTGGATTCTTGGCTCTTGCCCATCTCCCACTGACTTACAAGTACTCAGAAATGCCAAGAAGCTCAGCGTGATCACACTCCTGAGATGGATACTGGGAACTCTGCACTGTCTGCCTGTGGTCAAACTTTTCTTTCTTGCTAATGCAAAAGCCACATAAAAGATACTGTCCAAAAACATTCAAACACGTAGCTGGGAGTTACTTTTAAGACTCAAAAATTAATTTGGGGGAAGCCAGATGAGATCCATTGGCACACATGTAACCCGCCACCCTTTGGATTCTACACAATTCATATTTCTGATCATCCCTGTAAATGGAGTGTGGCTGTACTAAGAGTCAGAAGACAAGCCTTGGGCCTTGCCATCACAGCTGTGCCTGTCTCATCCCTTCCCTGTGCTGGCGCCCGCTGAGGAATGTCACGCTCAGGTGCGCCAGGTGTCCCCGAGTGGCATCCGTGAGGGCTCACCTGGGCTTGGCAGTGCCTTGTCCCCGAGAAAACCTGGGAGGAAAAGAACACCATGAGCACACGGGGTGCCACAAATCCTGAGGGTATACTGAGTGGCACAGTGGGCACAGCGCGTCAGGACTCTGAGTGTGCTAATTTCTAACAGAGCTGTAAGTCCCATTGACACGAGACATACATAATGTAGGTGAGCGCTCATTCAGGACACCCCTTGGAGGTATTTCTATGGACTGATGAGATCTCCCCTCACTACTAACGAGGCCCAGCTCCCGCAGCGTCCCCACAAACGAGATGCTCCAGACCTGCAGCGCCCCCGGTCCGTGCGGGGCCCGGCCGCTCCCGGCGGCGGCTCCGCGGCGGGGCAGGGCCGGGCCGGGCAGGGCCGGGCGGCTCCACCGCCCCCCGCATCACATGAGGCAACTTCGGGCCAATGGCGCCGCGCCGGGGCCGGGGCCCCGCTCGCTGCCGCGGACGCTCATTCAAAACGCGGCCGGGCTCGGGCGGCCGCAGCCCCGCACGGCGCCCGGGGCTCCGCGGGGCGGGCGCTGCCGGCCGCGATGCCCGGCGGCACGGCGGGCTGAGGCGGGCTGAGGCGGCCGCCCGCCCGCCCGCCGCCATGCCGGTGAAGAACCGGTACAACCTGGTGGACGATGGCTGCGACTCCCGCGTCCCGCTGCACAACGAGGAGGCCTTTCAGCACGGCATCCACTTCCAGGCCAAGGTGAGCCCCGGGCGCGCTCCCCTCCGCAGCCCCCGGGCTCGGGGCCCTGGCGGCGAAGCCCCGGCAGGTTCCGCCGCCGTGGCTGCTGCAGAGAGGGGCTGCGGGTCTCTGCGGGTCTCTGCGGGTCTCTGCGGGTCCCTGCGGGTCTCTGCGGGTCTCTGCGGGTCTCTGCGGGCTCGGGTGCCGCGGGCTGGGCTCCGGTGCTGTCCAGCAGCCGCCGGTGTGGCCCCCGCTGGCCGCGGGCCCCGTGGCTCCGGGCCGGGCTCGCCGTGCCCCCCCGGCCCTGCCACGGTTATTCCTCAGCTCTGGAGCTGCCCCTGGGCCACGCTGAGGGAGCCTAAAGAAAACAGCAATCAATTATGATATGAAAGCACAATCAAACAGGTTCTTGCTCTTTCCCTAGTGTTTTTGCAGCTGTGTAATCCTTAGACGCTGCTCTGGAATGACCCCTCTTGGCAGCACCGTGGATGCTGTCCCAGGTGCTCATCCCGGCCTGATCCAGAGCCTGTCCCGTCCTGCCACGGCAGGGTGGCAGCTCCCTACTCCCCTGGAAACCAGCAGACTGCTATGTGCCGCTCAAATAATAGTGCCTTACTCCAGCTGACCCCTTCCCTGCATGAAAAGCTGGACAGACAAGGTCTGCAGCCTTCAGGCATCAGAAAGAAATACTGATATTGTCAGAAATTCCGTATTGATCGCGGAGAACAGCCTGGCAGCACAGCAGCACTCTCAGAAAGTGACTCCATTGGAATTGGCATTCTGTAGACAGCATGGGGAATGGGTTTATAATTCAGCTGACAAGAAGAATTGCATTTTGCTGGAGCAACTCACAGGCTCCCTTCCCCTCTTTGCAGGTGGCCTAACACAGATTAGAAATGGAATTCGCGCCTGCTGTCTCCTGAGCTGGAAAGAAGGGGAATATACATTCCAATAAAGCTTTGAAATACGGATTTTGTGCCTCTTGGTTTTCCTGCTGAAAGAGCTGTAAGATTTAAGCAGGATACAGGATGAATCTGAATAGACAGCTAATCATGTATTTTAAAAAATTTATCTTCCTTAGGGAAAAAAACATTTAATCTGTGATTTCTCTATTTAAATTAGCATTTGCTGTGCTGCAGACTGTGCTGAGGAGAAGAAAAATTCTTAATTTGATTTTTAAAAAAGATGGGAAGCAACTGTACCTTTAAGTGAGTGAAACTGGCTTTTCAGATTGACAGCTCCAGGCATCCAGAGCTGGCGAGTGGATAACACCCTGTTAGAATGTGTGGGTCTGGGATCGGGTTTGCATTACCTTAGTAACATGCTTGCTCAGTTCTGCTTTACAGTCTGTCTCTTCCAATTATGCTGCTCATTGTGGGCACATCAGTCAGCTGCAACGCTGACAATGACAAGGCTGCAGCTGGCTGCAGGTGTCTCGCACCAGGCAATCCTACTGACCACACTCGCTCTCTAATTTCCACATTCCAAACTGCCTTCCTCCCACTATAATCTTCAGGAGGTCACTACTGGGAGCTGCTTGTTTGGGCAGAGCTTTGTGTGCTGTTCCATGAGTTTCAGGGCTCTGTGTGGCAGCACAGGGACCCAAACTCTGCAGCCACACCAGAGGAGGGAGTTTGAAAGAATCTCCTCTAGCTCAGCAGTCCCAGCTGTCCTCTTGCCCCAATTAATTTGTCATTAGAAGCATAGCCTGTTCCCCACTGCAGCTCTGCTGCTGGCAGACAAAAGGCCAGCAAGGAGCTCATCTGGATTACCAGTGGCTGTCCTGACAGCCAGTGGAGCAGGGAAGGAGATCTGCACACCAGAGGCCACAGATGACAGCAATACAGCTCTGCCCTCCCCACCAGCCCAGAGGGAAGCCCTGGCTCTGCTGCTCCCCTCCCTGCTGCCCTCAAGCTCTTGTGCTCTGAGCTTGGTTCTCCTGTGGTTTACCAAAGGCTATAGATGAACTTAACTGCTCTTAAAAATGCCATTTTGCACAGGCATTTACAGAAGCAGCAGCAAAGCCAGATGACCTTTCAGATTGCTTGTGGTGTTTGTTTCAAAGCAGGAGAAAGAGCACTAAAGACTGAGCCAGGAGAGCTCATCTCTGAAAGCCCTTTTAAGCAGACATTTTACAAGATAAAACCCATTACAATCTGCAAGTAGTACAGTGGAGAAATAAATCCAGAACTGTGTCAGTAACAGCAATACCTATGGGGCTCTTCTACGGAATTATTTTGTCTCTGCTCATGTATATAATATCACCCTGAATGTTTGCAGGGGCCTCCTGATTAGCTGCTCCTTTTCCTGTCCACAAGGGAACAACTTTCAAAAAACCAACAGTTTGTAACCACACGCTAAAAACCAGACACAGTTCATGAACCAAATGCTCCTGGGAGGGTCACTAAACTCTCTGAACTGCCCTCAGTCCCCACCACCAACAGCAGAGATGGGCTGTGTGGAGATGGGCTCCTGAGGGAGCTGACGGGCCCCACTGGGCCCCAGCAGCACCAAACCCAGCAGCTGCCCTCGGCTGCCAGGGCCACTCCCAGCACATGCTGTCACCAGCCTCTCACTCAGTGACACTCTCCCAGTCCTCACCAACGTGCCCTGGGCGTGCAGCTCTTCCCTCAGAGCTGAGCCGCGGCACTTTACAGCATCAGCAGCCTTTGCTGCCCACGCGGTGTGACTGTCCAGGACACCAGAGGTTTTCCTCGTTCCCAAGGCTGAGCTGGCAGCTCTGTGCCTCCTCCCCTCAGCAGTGGCACTCCTGTGCTGCCGTGCCACGTGTGCTGTCACCAGTGCCACCAGGCAGCAGCTGCTGCCTCCTGCCAACAGGTGCACCAGCAGGTTCCAATCTGGCACACAAGGGGAGAGTGCGGGCACAGGAGGGAGAAATGCAGCAGCAGGAAGCTGCCTGTGGGTGTTCCATGCTAACCTGTGCAGCATGAGCAGTGTGCTGCCATTCCTTTCAGGAGAGCAGGCAACCAGCTCCAGGAGCTGCAGCTGTGGTGCAGGGGTAGAGGTGGAGGTGATGGGAACCTGCCCTCTGCCGTGTCTCAGGCTCCAGTAAGAGACTTTGCTAGGACTGGCACAGACCTGGAATGCAGACACTCAACCCCAAGCAGTGTGGTTAGGGCTGCAGCTCCCCTAAGCAGGGCTGTAGAACACAGATTTGGGTGGGTTTGCCAGGATTCTGCAGGCAGCTGAGCTGGTCCAGCTAAGCAGGGACAGCAGCATCAAGAAGCAGCATGGTCCAGACTGAAAACTTAAGCTGGAAACACAAGGCTTTTCCAAGAAAGGTGTTTGTTGTAAATCCTGGAAGCTTTACAGCTCTTTCAATTTTGAGCAGGTACAGTAAGGAGGAGCAATGGATAGACAGTCTCATCTTCAGACACACGGGATCATGACTCAATTAGCAGCAGACATTGCCCTGCAGAGCACTGGTAAAGGCATCCAGAACCTGAATGAGGTCAGAGCCTCACACCCAACCTCAGAAATCCCCAACTTGATAACTTTGTCTACAGCAGATATTCCTATCCTGTCTTGGGTCAAAGGAGTCCAAGCAAGGAGGGACTAAATAAATGAGAAATGTCTGTTTTGAAGAAGAACCACGAACTTGTGCATTACTGCACAGCCATCTCACGTTGTGTCTTTCAGTACATCGGGAGCTTGGATGTCCCCAGGCCCAACAGCCGCGTGGAGATTGTGGCAGCCATGAGGAGGATCCGGGTAAGTTCAGAAGAGCTGAGCCCCACACAGAGTTAAAGCTTTCACTGTGGAGTGACTTGGTTGCAATCTACTGTTCCACATTCCCTCCAGCCCTTCCTATCTGGAGCTCAAATCTCAGCCCAATCAGGCTTGCAACAAGCTTCTCCAGGAATTCCCAAGGCATCTTAGCTTAGCCCCATCCTGTGCTCTCTGCAAAGGGATCTGTTATCAAGACTCAAATGTCTTGATAACAGCCCTCTCCTGTGCTGAGCAGCCATGGGGCTTCTACTCAAACCTAGGAGATTTATTTAGCCTGTTTGGAATTCTGTGTGCCTCAAAAATAAGCTGGACACAATGTGCTTCACAAAAGCACTTGAGTTCATTGACAGTTCCAAATATATTGTGTTCTATATTGAAATATCAGTGCCCTGACAGGTGTGATTGATGTAAATCCCATCTGACTAGACTTTGTGGATTCTGCTACTCCTAGAACAATTTGCTGCTTTCCCCATGCTCCATTACAGTTTTACAGTTCCTGTTTCTCATCACCAAGCCTGCTCTCTTCCTGTTCTGCCCCTTTATTCTGCAGAGCAGCCTGTGAATGGTCCCCAGATTTAGCTGTGATTAGCAGGGTTGGGTGGCTTACATCTGCTTCGTGTATAACCAGTTCAAGTGCATCTCCCCCAAAAGGCAGTGCAGCTGTTGTGTCTGGCTGAAGTTTTCAGGGGTCTTAATTCTGAGGCTCTTCATATGTCTCACATCAGCTGAAGCAAGTTTGAGAATCTTCCATTTAAAGCTTTGAAGGGATTATCCTATTTCGCCCCCCCCCCCTTCCCCCACAGTGTTTAACCATCTAATTTTCCTTTAGAATAGTGTTTTTTAAACTTAGCCTGTAACTGGCTGGGGAGCTGATGTATTCATCTCCAGCCAAGCTTAGAAATGACATTCCCCTCCCTTTGCCTGCTCAGACTATTAGCACAGCTCTTGCTCAGAACACAGTTCAGTAGCAGTCTAAATTGCCTGGTTATTTATGGAACAGGTGAATATCTGTAGGAAGTAAAAGCAATAGGTGAGGACTACCAGGGCAGTTTAGGTGCTGGCATAATTATTGGCAATTTTTCATCTCAATCAATATTTATCATCAGATTTGACACTGCACTTTTGCTGATGTATGACAGCCTTTTAAGAAAAAAAAATAGTATTTTAATATCACTTAAAATATAGTCTCACATTCTGTTTTCACACCTGGTATTGCCACAGTGGTACCCTGCTCAGAGCCTTGGCAGTGCAATAGCATGCTTGAGGACCACAAGAAACACGTAAAAAACCCATTCTGCAGTCCTGGGTGCCATCACTTAATCTTGTCACACAGGATTTTTAAAGTAGGCATCCAGTAATCTATACTGAGTTTTTAATCTTGGAAGCCCATTCCAAAAAGGGAGGGCTTCCCTTTTCATGTGCACATTGTACAGCAGGATCTTATTCAGACACTTCCTGGCTGCTGAGCGGAAGATGCTCCTCTATTGAAGATAGTTAATTGGCACTGATCCTTAATTAGAGCATAAAGAATGAACTGGGAGGTCTTTGAAGAGAATTCTGGTGCACAGAGTACCCAACCTAGGAACTGAGGGAAGATGGGGGTTATTTATGTAGCATTCATTTGCATGCAGAGGCCTTATCTGTACTAGAGTTTTTTCCCATGGACTCTCAGCAGCTCCAGTTACAACTGGGAGGAAACAGTGGAAGAAGCTCTTGGGGGAAATGAGTATTTTGTTCCTATGTTATTGTGAGTGGCTGTGCCTGTTTGCAGTTGCAAGAGTGAGTAAGGTCCCACAGCCCTGCCAAGTGTTGGCAGGGGCATGTTGTGGTGAAGCTTTCATCCCCTGTGCACTCCAGTGTTCCACTGGAATTCTCCACTGGAGCAGAAGAGAAAAGTCGTGCAGCACAAGCCCCAGCAGAGCATTCCGTGTGCTGCTCCTGTGCCACGGGAGGAGTGGGAGCCATCCCGGCGCTGCTGGAGCCAGCCCAGGGCTCAGGAGGGCTCTTATTCACTGCTTGTGCTGCTCCAGAGCGAGCAGGGAGGAGGATGAGGAGTCACAGCTCTCTCTTCCAGGCTGTGTCAGAGCTGCTTACTCTGGTTACTCATCAGCAAACTGATACAAGTGCCAAAACTGCCTTGGGGGAAAAGCCTCCAGCTGCTGAGGACTCCAAATGTCCTGAGAGGGTCCTGAGGAGAGCAGCAGCAGCAGGTGATGAGTCTGCTCCTTGGCATGTTCTGTGTTTTGTACTGGGCTCTTTTACCAGTCACATACATGTGAGTTATACCAGGGATTCTGGATCAGTGGGATTCTCCGTGCACAAGCAGAGCAGTGTGCCTGCAGACTTCAGGATGTTACTCCCAGAGAGCCTCAAATAACAAGTTTTAGCATCAGCCTGCTGAAATCGTGACCTGCTCTCTGGCAGTAGGTATTTGAGGGGCACTTTGTTAGTAAAGCTTAAATCCATATTCTGGGCTGAATGGATGCTTGTAGAATTGCTAGCAATACTCCATTAGTCACACTGTAGATCCCATTTCATAACAGACTGGAAAGCCTTGTCTCATCATGTTCTATGCTTCCACTGGAGAGAATGCAAATGCAGTAGGTAGAACAGGGAAGCTGCTGTTCTTAGCTTTCCATTATGCAGAGCGAGACAACTTTAAGTTTGCTAATCCTCCCAGTGGATTATTAGCTGCCTACAGCTGCCATGTTGTTATTATATGATCAGAGTTCAAGCTAATCCCTCTACCTCTTGCCCTGGCAGGGGAGGTGATGAAATGAGTTTGCAGCTTGGATAAATACAGTGTACCCTGGCAGGGACAGCGAGGGCCTGCTTAGGAGAGTCCAATTCATCTCCCAGCTCCCAGCACCCCAGGCAGGTGTCCCCCACCTCCCAGGGAGCAGCATCTGCTGCCTGCAGCTGCCTGAGGCCATCCAGGCCTGGGTGTCTGGCAGCTCCCGTGCTCCCTCAGCGTTCTGGTGGAGCTGGCTTCTGCTGGAGTGGATCCCTCTGCAGGTATTGGAGCCTTCTCAGCACTCCAGGGAGTTTGTGTACAAATCAAGATCTTTCCTCCTCACAATTCAAGTGGTAGCTAATGTGAAGATGGGTTTTGTAAAACACAAAACACTTCCTTGAAGCTGCTGAAGTTGCTAGGAAAATCTTAGCCAAGGAATGGATGGCTTCAAGTTCAGGGTTAACATCACCACACATCCTGCATGCATTCCCCAGAGCCAGCACTGACCAGAGGAGAAAGTCAACTGCTCCCTTACCAGAGCACCTCTACCCTCAGTCCAGCCCTTCACAGCCAGCTGAGCAAGCCTAGTGCTGCTATTTTGAGTGGGGAGCTGTACAAGGACACAGTGGGAGTAAGTGACAAAGCCTGTCATCCCCACAGACAGCCTGCTGCCAGCAATTCCCCAACACACTCCATTTATCTACCTTCAAGGCACAGAATCAGTTTTCCCTGGAATCTGCACTTAAGAATCTCTGAAGCCTACAAATTTCAGTTTTGTTTGGAAGGTTTAGCTTGGACCTATGCAGGTATTGACGCTCAAAAAGGAGCCAGATGTTGGATTATTTAATCATTCTATAAGGGAACAGCCAGCTGGTGCTGTGCCCATCCAAACACCAGGATGAGCAAACAGGAGGCAGGCATCCAGACTAATGTGTCTTCTGTTACCTTCACATTTCTTGGGCTTAATTTAATTGAGAAGCCTTTTTCCCCAGAGGCCAGTGTGCCAGAGAAACTGAAGCATTTATAAATCTCAATGCAGGATACATGAGAAATGCCTGAGCTCTCCTTGGAATGAGAACTGGGTTCTCACTTCAGCCTCCCTTTTATCCTGATCATTCCTGCTGTATCCGTCTTTGAGCAGAGCCTCAGCACTTTGCAGTTTCTCCACACAGGATTTGAGTGAGGAGGTGCAATCCAGCCACACTGTAAGTCAGACTGACTGCCAAGAATCAACTGGTGGTGTTGAAGTGTGACATGACAGCAATTTAAATCAGGATGAGTAAGTTACAGTCCTACTGCACAAACTTGTGAAGCAGAGGCAGCAGGGACAGCTGCAGGAAACCTGCCTCTGCACTCCAGAGCTCCCAGCCCCAGAGCTGGGCTGGCTCACACAGCACATTGCACTTAAAGCCCTGCCAGGCTGTAAATTCCAACGGTTCAGGAGCAAACATGGGTGTGATTTATCTGCTCTTCCCACAGAAGGAGAGGAACCAGGTGGACAGATGGCAGAGGGCAGGAAGACTGCCTTCAACCCTCTCAGTTAATTTATTACTGTGTGACAGGTTTCAGAGGTAGAGATTCTCATGGCCTTGTCCAGGAGATTGTTCCAGAATACAGTTCCCTCAGTTTCCCCAGGCAGGCAGAAGTTCACTTGGAAAACTGCTGCATTAATTCTTCTGACATATTCTGCCTATAAGCCCTTCCTGGGTTATTAGGCTCAGAGCTATATTTTCCTGCCAGCTTCATCTTAATCTGAGCTGGAGTTGTGATCAGACCTAAAACAAGAGAGAAGCTGAATTCCCAGCTGGGTTTCTTGGTTAGTCTCTGCAGCCTCTCCCTCTATAATGAAGATATTTGGTCAGCTGTAGCTGAGGCACAGAGTCAAACATGGAAGTGCAAACTGCTGGAGCACTTGCCCTGGGGTACAGGCCTCTGTAGCTGCACGCCAGGAGCTGTTGTTGTTGGATGGGAGTTTGCTCTGCTGCAGTTCCTGGAGGGTTTTCCCTTTCAGCCTCTTTAGAAGAGCAACCAAATGCTCAGCTAATGATAGCCCTGGGCTGTGACAGACAAGTCTAGTATCTTAAAATACTTCATCAGCCTCAGACTGCTGGGGTGGACCTTTCTTTAGTTCTCAGAGCACCATGCACCTTCCTTTCATTGACAGGAGGGTGCAGGAGAAACAGATGACAGTTGTGACAAGGTTAGGGTGTGAAACACAGGCATCTCTTCCTCCTTCTCCCCCACACTAAGAAGACATTGTATTCACCCCAGAGTATGCTACAAGAGAGCATAATTTTCTAGGATACCTTCCCTGCATCTCTGGAGAACCATGCAAGGGTTGTTTACCCTGCTAAGTGTTAGACACAGCCTATGGCCTCCAGGAGAGAGCCAATATACACAAACATGTACAGACTTGCTATGGCACCTTCTGCAGAAGGTCTGGTGTCAGTTCTGACTCTTCTCCAAAGCAGAGGTCTAAGAAAGGCTCTGCAGCTTTACAAAGTCAGTGCATGATCAGCCCACAGCACTGCTCAGCTCTAGGTCCCAGAAACACCAGTTACTCCCAGGGTCCCATCCATGAGATCAGGCATCTGAACCAGTTTAAAGTTCCTACCACACAAGATTAAGCTAATTGGGTTTACCTTCCAGGCCCTGGCAAAATACAGCAAGTGTTTTCAGGATAGTAATTAAATGTTAATTGCAGCTAAGTTTAGCCCTAATGCCTCATTAGTTTGTTTTCCTGTTTGTTGCATCTATAGCAGAGTCTCCTGCGCAGGGATGGGGATCAGGCTGGGCTTCCCAGGAGGCAGGAGTCCCACCACATGCTCTGAGGGTCTCTGAGCCTTGCCAGAAAGTTCTTACCTGCTCCTGCCCAGGGCAGGCAGCACTGAAACCACCACACTCAATGCACAGCTCTACTGCAAAGCATTCTACTGCTCCACTCTGCAAATGGCCCCAAGGTTTGTTCCCAGTCTGTTTCCTGGTCTTTAGGAAGATAAAGCAGGACAGGGATGCCACCTTACCTTAAGGGATGGCAGACACGTTATGGGTCTTACCTGCTCGCAGCACAGGACGCTGAAGGAGCTGAGCCCTCTGGCAGAATATCTGGCAAGAATCCATTTCTCCAGGCAAAACAAGTGGCTTCGTTCGGTGTGAGACTGCAGGAGCTGCAACCTCCCAGGCACTGCTCCTCACCGTGCTCCCATCCTGCCCCTGAGCTCTGCAGCCTCTCCCCCTCCCCAGTCTGCCCTGCAGCACCCATTAGCCAAAACACCCCGTGGGACAAGATCTCCCTGAGCTCCCCTGCATGCAGGGCCCAGGAGGGGTGGGTCATCAGGTGCAGCCCCTTCAGCCTCTCTCCATGTGTTCTCTGCTCACCTAGACAGGCTCTGGTGTGCTCCATGCACATGCTGCTTTCCTAGCCTTACAAAAGACTAATTAAAATGTGGAAGCTGGTTTTCTAGAAAAATTGAGTCTGCCTTGTCTCAGACAAACCCAAGCTTGTTTTACTCATTTTGTATTATCTTAAAACAAAGGGATGAAGCTCTTAATGAGCTGCTTTCTGCAGTGGCATCATGCACAGTGTTTCTAGGCAGCATTGTGTGACTGTGGTGAAGAACTGACTATGCTCAGTGCATCTTGAGTGGGAGGAGAGGAAAAAACACCTCTGAGATGACACAGGAATCCAACCTTCTGCTCACTGCTTGGGGGGGTCTCACCGTACAATAGAGCTGCCCCACTGACTTAGAAACTCCTGCAGATTTCCACCCTGCTCATCTCCAACCCTAAATCACCTCCGGACTTCCTGCCACAGAATAATTAGTTAACCTTCTGTCACTTAACCTGTGAGCTGAAATGAGTGGGGACTGGTCAAGCTGTGAATACAGGCCACTGTGCCAGAAGGCAGCTGAGGGATTTTCGGTAGCCACGTTTCACGACCCAGTTTTTGAGGAGTGGCCGGTGACTAGAGATGCTTCAGCTCCTCCACCCTGTTCAGAGTGCTCAGTGCAGGGTTGGTAACAGATGGGTGGAGGGATCAGTCACTGGAATGTGTCATCTCCAGGTAACAGTGACCTGTGCCTTCCTCACAGCCCTCAGAACTCCATGGCTTCTCCAGCGAGGGGATGGAACCAGTCAGGCACATTCATTCTGTTTTGCATAAGAGTCATGGTGAATTGGAGTTCAGTTGAAGGCTAATAAAAGCAGCATTTAAATGGATAAAAGCTAAATTAAAATGTTAGTGCTAAATAGAACAAGACAGAGCTTTTTGTCTGATGCTGAATCTTGGCAATGAAGCAGGTACCTTTTAATTGTAAAATAAAGTGGCTTAACAGTATTGTCATTATATTACTGAAGCATTTAATTTCACTAGCTAAAATATCACCATATGAGATCTCTGCAAAGCTCTTATCTAGTTTGAAATAAAGAGACTTTTTCACCAATTATGTTACTGGTTGTAAAGTATTACAGAGATGAAATATAATGGCTTTCAAATTACATTCTGGTGAAGAACACTCAGCCACGACTCAAAGCTGCTTCTTTGTTGGTGCCTGAAAAACTGTAATTGAGAAGGTAACCAGAGTGTAGAGAGCACATTGGATTGGCTTGGTAACAAGGAGCTGCCTAAATCTGAGTGGCAGCTGCAGGGACACAGAGCTGGGGTGGGGCAGAGACCCTCCCTGTACAGCCAGTACCAGTGCAGGGGTGGATTTCCACCAGGGAGGGTGATAACGTTTTAGGAACAAAACAGAATAGCCTATGAAGATACAAACACTTAAATCTGCCCCATGATTCTCTCTCTGTGCAGAGAAAAATCTGAGGAAAAAGTCATCCTGTGGCTACAGTGTAATCCTCATGCTTTGAGCCTCTCTGGTTCTCAGGTTGAGTCTGTGCTGGACACAGGAGGAGGCAGCCAGGGCACAGCAGTGGGTGCCCCTGTAGATGTTGTCTTGATTTTGTCCCATGCAAGGGCCCTTTGTACTTCACTGATCAGTGTTCTAAGGAGAGGGACCCTGAGGGACTGTGACCACAAAGCCAAATCCAGCCCAGGAAAATAAGATTTGTTAACAATAGCTTGGTTCTACACTTGCTTTCTTCAATCTGCTTTTGCTCTGTAGCAAATGAGGCCTGAAGGCAGACAGAATCCATGCTACTTTACATCGTACTTTGACAAGCTATTTCATGTTTTGACCAAATAGTGTGATAAATCTAAAGCATAGAAGTCTTGAATGGCTCCCTGGAAGGAAGGATGCTTTGATGAGGGAGCAGGGAATTTTAAAGGCATTATGGAATGGTTTTCTTTCTTTCCTGCAGCAGTGATTAGACATTATTTAAATGTCTTTTCCCTGGACCAGATGGGTTATTTGGACTAATTGGCAGCTGTCTGACAGCTTTCAGGACACCTGAGTCACTTCCCACTTCCTCCATCCTTCTGTCACTGCCGCTGCAGAGATCCTGCCTGGCTGGATCTGCTGGGGGAAGGATGTGGCCCTGTGCATTGAAGGAGCATCCCAGGCCAGGGCCCCAGATCACCCTGTTCCCTGCACAGCCAGGTCTGATGTACTCCCTGGAATCCCACCAAACCTGAGCTCCAGGCTTTTCTTCCTAAAAATCAAATTATTTTTGTCAGATGAAGAAGAGCAGAGGGACGTGTTCAGGCCAGGTGCAGTGTGGTGGAGGATGAGGCAGTCACAGCTGCTTCAGGAGGGTGTAAGGCACACGGGTACCCTTCAGGCTCAAATGCCACCCTCTGAGTGTCCTTGACCTGCTGCAGAGCCACACATGGCTCACGGAGCACTCAAGGGTCAGTGATCCCACAGCAGCAGGGACCTGCTCAGTCCTGCTGCAGCCTGTGCTCCTGCTGTTAATGATTGCAGGGCACAAACTTCCATCCCAGGCACATTTCCTATTTTCATGTTGTTGCCCCCCAGGGCAGTGCTGCTCTCCTGCTCGTTTCGCTTCCTTGAATCCCAGCTGGTGGCAGGAGCTGTGAGCTGGGGCAGGGGACTCTGCCTGGGGTTAATCACTGCCCTGTGTGTGAGCAGTGCAGAATGCATGGATGTCCACAGCTTCACACCTCCTGCTGACACCACTGCAAGCCCAGGGGCACGGGGAACAGCACTGGGGGCAGAGAGGAGCCTGTGATGTTCTGGTACAGTTTTGGTGACAAGACCTCAGTGACGATGAATACTGAGAGCATAAAACCCTCTTTTCCCATAATTTCCATATTTAAATCCAGGCTTTTCTCTCATCATGATTCACTAATCTCAGTAGCTCCCCTGAGGCTAATAGAGTCCTTGAACTGCTTAATATTCTGGAGTTTTGGAAATGACACAATTAGACTTGAATTTTCTTTCTCTTACAGTAGCAATCTTGTTTCCAAATTTGTGTGAAGTTTCATGGACAATTTGAGGAGAACCCAGAGACTTCCCTTTAAATTTAGGAACTGCAGTTTTATTAGCAGTCAGTAATTTCTAACCAAGGCCCACTTGGAGAGAAGCAGCGTGGGAGCTGTGCTGTGCCTGGCTCTGCTCGGAGCTGCACATCTGGGTAATACTCATCCTTTCGTGCAGCACCTGGAGGTCGACTATAAGTCACTGGGTTTTCTGTAAGAAATGTTTGCTCAAGTGGAACTGCTGGAGATCGATAGTATTAACAGCTACAGAGAAAAAGTCTCCTTGCCTGGCAATAAAGCAGATTATTTCTGTCACTGAGTGTCTCAAACCAGTCCATGGAAAGGCTGTTCATGATACTGAGGTGTAGAAAGGTTCAGCTGCACCCAGTGCTTGAGCTAACAAAGAGCTCTTTGCCCTGCAGGAGAACAAAGATGGATTGCACCTAGCAAAGGAGTCCTGAAGGCTGGTCTGCACCCAGCAGCACACTCAGCATCCCTCCATTGTCCTTCTGGTCTAGTTTGTAATCAAGTGCTGGTTCTGAATGCAAATGGAGATCAAGTCCTCCTTCTAGCTTGGATTCTGCTTGCTCAAAGATAAAGGTGCCAAGTCCAGCTCCCTGACTCTGCTGTGGGTATGCAAAGGAAATGCTAATTTCCCTAGAAGGTGGCTAGGAGAAATGGCAAGACACAGAGCTGGAGGACAGCACCCAAGATGCATATGGGGTGTGATAGCAAGTCTGGAAGCCAGGAGATGTTCCCTCCCTGCAGCATTTACACAGAGCAGGTGTTAGTCATGCAGATGTAGCTTCTCCAGATTCTCAACAGCAAACTGGATTTCTCCTTCTCCTTTGGAAAGGTATCCCCGCTGGGAGGACATGCTGAGCACCCTGAAGTCACCAAGGCTTTCAGGAGGAGGCTGCAGAGCAGCACAGTGCTGGAAATGGAGAACCCCAGCAGGTCACACTGGCCCTGTTGGGAGCCAGGGCTGGGTTCACCTGGTTATCAGGCTGAGCACATGGGCACTTCTCTGCCCCTTCCTCTGAGCCTCCCCTGCCTGCCCCAGGCTCAGGAGCACTGACATTCCCTCTCCATCAGAGTGTGGCTCCCAGCCTGCCCTGGCTGCCTTCCCTCTGCACTGCCATCCCCGTTCCCTTGGACTACCTACACTAAAATAGCATCCTTACATAAACACAAACTCTTGCATTATTTAAAGGCCTAATATCCCAGTAGCTGCCTTTGTCAGAGTCTGTACATGGCAGTGGGATTAGGTTTTCTCCCCATCTCTGTGCTGTGCCAGTGAGCCCCTGCCAGGAGCTCATTAAGGCCCTGCCCCACACTGCGGTGGCCAGCTCTGCCTGGCTTCCATGGCCACAAACTGCTCTGAACAATGCTCTGCTCTCCTGAAGAGCACCATCACAAACACACCTCTGAAAAGCCACAGAAGAACAAAATTGGCCTTTTATTCTCTCTCCAAACAAGCAATAAACACCACCTCACAGAGACAGAGCAAAGCATCCCTGTTAATCACCCCTGCCCTATCTCCCCCTCCTGCTTTTGAGGACACCAGCTCCTCTTTTCCCTCTCTGCACAGCCTAGCCAAAATACCAAGAAGTGAGCCAGGAGCACCTCCCCTGCCATGGCCTGCCAGGCTCATGCAGAGGGTGGGTCGAGACTGAAAGTACAACAGGAATTTTGGAACAGGCAGCAGAAATCCTCAGTTGCCTCCTGCTCCTGTCTGTACAAGCAGTGTCTGGTGGCCTGGCCCTGCCAGCGAGGTGCTGGGTAGCTGTCACTTGGCAGGGGCTGGCTGTAACCAGAACAACTGAATGAGTGAAGTAGAAAATGAATATCCTTGCTTTGTGAGTGAGAAACAGACATAGAAAATACTCTTGTTACCTTCCCACAGCCATGCAGGGGGTCAGGGGCTTTTTCATGGGGCTCTGAGCGTGCTGCAGAGTCCTGGCTCCTGCTCTTCAGAGCTTTGTTGTGGGAACCTTGATGGACGAGGTTTAAAGCAATCCAATCTCCTAACTTGCCACTTGTCCTACATACCAGACTGGAGGGCAGCTGGGATATGAAACATGCATTAAACCAGGCTCTTCTCTGCAGGGCCTTGTGACACAGATGTTTGTAAGGAAATATGGAATTACTTGAAGATATTGCAGTGTTTAATTGCAGTTTCACTTCTCAGGGTTATTTCAGGTGAATCTGACCTGCTTCTAATGGAATTAGCACTTTTTATCTGCAGTAACCTAGCAGCTTTTTCAGGTAGGGACATTTTCATGCTCCTGTTGGGGTGGGGTCCCGAGACACTACTTCATTACTGATGCTAATTAATCAGCCAAGGCACTGCAGATGGAAAAGGTAATTTGTTTCCTCCTGCAAAGTGAATAGAGGTGGGGAGGAAAATAAAACCCAGCTTCCCCATGAGCTGGGCTTGGCCTGCCCTGGCAAGACAAGTACTGAAGGGCCATGTGTGGGAAAGCTCCCTATTAAACCTGGGGACAGCAGGGAGCTCCTGGAAGTGACAGACACACAATGGGGCTTTTGTCAGAGAGGCACCAAAGGCCAGATGATGTCACCTTGTGCTGGGCTGGGAGGCTGCTTGTGCCTCTCAGGATGGAGCTCAGCAGTATTGCACTATCTCTTCCACTGGGAGGAGGCAATGAAAAGGCTGCTTTTGTCTCACCCTTTCTTAAAAGCAGGCGAAGAAGCTTTGTTCTAGGACAAGAGATTAGGTTTGTCAGAGGTGGAAAAGACTAATTAAAGAGCCACTGCTAGCCCTGGGCTCCCACCAGCTCCCATCACCTGCAGAAGCCCTGCTCACCCCCGTGGCTGTAACTCTGCTTTTTCCTCCACATCCTTTTGACTGGCACAGAGAAATATCTGAACTGCAGCCACATCCTTTGCCATGTCACCTAAAGGTGAAAGGAATGAGTTATCCTTAAGGGCTGAGACTTCAGCAGTCTGGGACCTCCCAAGGATAAGATCTGTTGAAAATGAGGAGAAGAGGATGAAGAGGAAGGCTTCTCCATTACCATGTCCATCAGAATGCTCTGAAGCTGGATTCCTCAGGTGTCAAAGGAGACCTGGACAAAACCCAGCTCTTTCTCCTTGTCCCTCTTGGGTGATCATCCTCCAGCTGCTGCAGCCAGGGCAGCATCCTCACTGCCCAAGGTCAGCCAGGGATCCTTTGGGATGGACTGGGGCCACATTTCCCTGCTGCCCTTCCAGGGACTCCCAGAAACCCAGCAGGCCCTCGATAGCTTGGGGAGAGTCTGCAGCATCTACAGAGAGCTTGCTGGATGGTGGAAGGAACTCATTTAAATGAGAAAAAAAGACTTTGAGTACGCTGCCAGCATTCTCCTTGCCTATTGTGCTCCCTTTTTAGTTTCTACTTTCCAGTGAGCAGTTTTATGTTTCCAAGGATCATAAATTCTCATTTTTCCACTGGGCAGGAGGTGCACTCCTGGTCTCCGCTGCTTCCTGCGTGGCTTTTGTGTCCGTGTTGCCCAGCTACTGCAGCACAGCCCAGGCTATGCCCGGCCCTCACAGCTCCACAGGCACACACTTCCCAAGGGCACAAAGGGAAGATTTCCAGCAGAGCCACGGCCAGGGCAGTGAGCTCGGCAAGGTGGGAGTGATGCTGAAGGGGGGTCAGAGGCTGGGCAGCGAGCAGCCTCTGCTCCGAGGGTGTGGGAGAGGACACTGCTGCTTTGTCAGCTCCAGGGCAGCACTGCAAGCATGGGTAGTTCAGACAGCAGCCGAGATAACACCCTGTCCTCACCCCCTGTAGGTCAGCTGGTTTGAAATGAATTCCATTCCTGAGCTGGAAATACTTGGATTCATCATGGCTTTAAATCCTAAAATGGGACTCATATAGTACCAGGGGAAGGGAAGGGAAGGGAAGGGAAGGGAAGGGAAGGGAAGGGAAGGGAAGGGAAGGGAAGGGAAGGGAAGGGAAGGGAAGGGAAGGGAAGGGAAGGGAAGGGAAGGGAAGGGAAGGGAAGGGAAGGGAAGGGAAGGGAAGGGAAGGGAAGGGAAGGGAAGGGAAGGGAAGGGAAGGGAAGGGAAGGGAAGGGAAGGGAAGGGAAGGGAAGGGAAGGGAAGGGAAGGGAAGGGAAGGGAAGGGAAGGGAAGGGAAGGGAAGGGAAGGGAAGGGAAGGGAAGGGAAGGGAAGGGAAGGGAAGGGAAGGGAAGGGAAGGGAAGGGAAGGGAAGGGAAGGGAGCCTCCCCCCACGGTGGGGTGCAGCCGTGTGGCAGTGGGAGCAGGGACTGGGGTCCCGCTGGGCTGGCGCTGCCCAGAGCCGGTCAGTCCCGGGGCAGAGCTGAGCTCATTGCCATGCTCCCTGTGTCCGGCGGGAAGGCAAGGCTGGGAAGGGGCTGGGACAGGCTATTGTTGGGGGTTGTTTATGGACACATAGATCCTGCAGCCTGCCAGGCCGGGATGGGCCGGGGGGAGGCCAAGGGGAGGCCAGGGCAGGACAGCAGGCTGAGGGCTGGATGGAGAATTTACAGCCACAGGAAGAGTCGCTGGTTTCCAAGCCTGTGGCATCTTCCTATGAGCATGCAAATAAGTCCATACCCAGCTGTGACTGGGGGCTTTGACATACTCTGGCTTCAAAAACCTGCAGAGCCTCCACTTTGATTTCCCTCAATACAACTTAAAACACCATTTGAACCATGGCCAGGAGCATGTTCCGGCCTTGCTATGCCTTGTTAATGAAGAAGATGCATTTTTTGGAAGCAGAGACTGCCTCCAAGACCTGCAAACTCTCTATTTTATGACAGTTTTCATTTGCATAATGAAGGCCCTGATACCTTCAGTAATTAATCACATTAAGAATTGCTTCCTTGAATAACTGTATTCATGCAGGTTGTTCCTAGTGCTGGAAACCGCATATGATTTCCAATGTGCATTAGCCCAAGTTTCATCAGCAGATGGAAGCTGGTAACTGCATGTGTAATTTATATCTGCTTGGGTGGAATTATCCAATGAAATATGCATCACACGGCACCATTAACATTTCTAGTCATACAGTCTTTAGCTCATGGGTAAGTTAATATTTCATGCCAGCAGTGTGTGGGACCATATGAAAGGCAAAGCCTTGAACACAGGGATTTAAGAGCAGACATGGAAAGTATTCCAGGTCAAACACAGCAGAATTAATGACGCTGCTAAAATAAATGAAATTAATTACCCTTGTTTGACCTGCATTTTTTAATAAAATGTCCCATCTTGTCTCCATAGTTAAGAAAGCTGCCAGGCTGCTGTATTGCCACTTGTAGGGGCAACTCCAGATCCTTTAGCATCCAAAAACCTTTTCCCCATAGGACTGTACAAACAACAGGAGAATGATGATTGAATCGTGGAAGGCAGCAGAGAGAAATGTTGCAGCGTGGGTTTGGATTTGTTGGTAACCTTGACAAATCTGGGGGGAAAAAATCCCATCAATTCAATAGTAAGAAGAAAATCAGTGACGGCAGTGACAGGTCAGCCTGGAGCCTTGTGCCAGGATAAAGGTTGGGTTATACACGAACATTCCGCAGGAGAAAGTCAGCTGTCTCAGAGTGCCTTTTCCCATGTGCTTTCCTGTCCTTATATAAATCATAGTTCATTAAAATATTGATTCCTGCTTGATAGGAAGCAATTAAATGACTGGAGCTGTGTTCCACCTAGCTCTTCTGTGGAGAGATGGAGAGAGAGCCCAAGCTGAGCTGGTGCAATGTGAGCAATGTGGGGCTCTGCCCTCCTCGTGGGGCACGGTGCTCTCACCCAGCTGATGCTCCTGCCTGCTGTGCTGGGACACGGGACATCCTACAGCTTCTGCTGCTTGAGGGGTTTCACCCTTTAGAAAAGATTGGAGGGACCAATGAGTTTTAACTGTTTTCAGGCCATGGCTGGGCTGTGCCTTGGCCGTGAGCTCCAGCAAGGATGCAGCAGTGGCCACAGGCTCCATGGAGAGGGAAGGGCCAACAAACTTCTTCCTCACTGAGGCTGCTGTGGCCACATCCAGCTTGTGGTGCTGCACAGCTCTGCCAGGAGCTGAAGCCCTGTACAGAGCCAGGCTGGGGTGGTGCTGTGTGGGAGCTGGCTGGAGTTCCCTGGGTTTAGAGTCTTGCCATCACTCCTGGCAGCACCCACAGATTCGCTGCTGCTGCTCCCGATTGTTCCTTTCTGTCCAAGAGGGAAAGAAAAAGCATCTCTGCAAAATCCAGGCTTGGACTTTGCTTAAAGCCTTTGAGTAAAGAGCCTTGTTTGAATGTAATTGCACCCCTGTTGCTACAATGGGAAAATACACTGTATTGCTCTTTCTTGGAAAGCACAGCTAGTATTTTCCCAGCCATTTGTGTATAAAGAAAGATAAACAGCTCTTTAGCGGGCAGAACAGTCTATCCCGGGTTTATTGACATTCATGGAGCAGACAAGGACAAACAGTTTGGTGAGCACAGGGGAGGGGGAGCAGCTGGGCTGGGGGACTGAGCATGAGGGGTAGAGGGTGGGGAAGCCCTCTCAGGTGCTGAGCCCCTCGAGTCCATCTGCCTGACCCCAGACCCACAGGCGCTGCTGCAGCCCCTGGGCCCCTCAGCAGCCTGCAGGATGCACTCACCACCTCACCCTTCCTCTCACTCCTCCCCATAAATAAAAAACGGGGAGAGCTAATTTAGTTCCAGCTTCACACGCAATAGCACCATAGATAGATTTTAAAAGAGCTTGTCTGAAAGTAATAATTCATGGGGAGATCAAAAGGCTGTGGTTTAATCCGGGGTCTGTCTGATACCATAAACCTTGCAGAGTGCTAAGAATTCAATGAGCAGCATCAAAAGCCTGATAAAACTGAAAGTCACCCAATTTTCTGTCTGTAAAGCTGGTGTGGCTCACAATGGGTGCTGAGGAGTGGGAAAGATGTGTACCTTCTCTGCAGAGCTTGGGTGACAGAGCCACACACGGTCCTCCAACTTCAGCATCCCAGAAGAGGTGCCTGGACTCCATTAACATCTCACTTGCACCCTGCATTCCCCAACTGCAGAAAGAAATCAGAGTTCTAATTAGATGTCTAATTACATGGCCTAGGTAGATTTCAGGCTGCTAGGCATTGCCTTTTCCTCCACATCCACGAATCAGAGTCTGCATTGATTCACCAAAGCAACGTGACAAAGTGGTGGATTTCAAACAGGGACTGCAAGAAATGTGGAGTATCAAAATGCTGTGTTTGGAAGCCAAAACTGCTGCTTCAAATGGGGGCAGGAAGGATGAGTGCTGTAAACAAAGGTCTCCAGAGTAGAGGGCTCTGCCATGCTTCTGTCAGCTAAAGCAACATTTAAAAGTCAGTGTTTAATTTTTAACACAAATGGAGGTAAGCTCAGGCTGCAGACACCTGCAGGGTTTTTCTCCAGAGATCCTGATCCCACAGAGGTTAATGTGATTATGCAAATGACGGAGGTATAATTGCGTTACTGCAGCCCATCTGGCCCTCCCTGCAGCTCTGAGTGATTTTGTATTCCCCGTGCAGTGCAGTGCTGACACACAAGGGCACCAGAGATGTCACTGCTTGGTGTTTGCTGCAGGTGCCACCTCCCCACCAGACCTCTGGAGCAGAGTCCTGCTGGACCAGGCATGACCAATGCACGGGGAAAGCTCTTCCCAAATCCAAATTAACAGTCTGGATGTAGTCCAGAGATTTAAATTCCACTTGTCCTCTCCCAAGAGATGCTCCTGACAGAGCCACAATTCTGCCTGGCATCCCAGATACTTCACCAAGTCCTTCCCAAAACGGTTTTTCTCAGCAGAATAAAACAAATTCCCACCTCCCTCAGCAGCCGGGATTAAACCAAAACCTGACATTTTCCTGTCAGACACTGACTACCACAGACTATCCCAGGTACCCCCTGTACTCTCTGAAACTTGTTTTTTTTCTTCCCCCCAGTACGAATTCAAAGCCAAGAACATTAAGAAGAAGAAGGTGAGCATCATTGTGTCCGTGGACGGGGTGAAGGTGATCCTGCGCAAGAAGCAGAAGGTGAGGCTGCTCCAGCCCAGGGATAGTCACACTGCTAACCAAAACTGGCCTTTTCTTAAAAAACACCCAGGATTTGCACAAGAAAACACTCCAGTTTCCATTCAACTAATAACAAAACCTTGCTGGAAAGAGAGTGGGAATATTACACTGTGGGAAGAGGATTTTTTTCTATCAAAAAAATTTATCTCTCAGGGCATACATTTTTTCTTGCTAATACAAGAAAGCTTTTTCCAGGTTTCCTGGTCTGAGCACCCCTCACCTCTTTGCCCAACTGTCCTTTCCACCAAGTCACTGAATCCAGATCTCCTAAGCCCCAGCTCCAAGCTTTCTTCCCCAAAGCGTGTAACTCTTCTGCATATTTGATGTGATAAATTAATCTTCGGGACCATTTTCAGCTCAGAAGGCTGTGATCAGATATGATAAATGATCAAAAAAGAAATCTATTTTTAATCTGAGATACTGTTGAAACAGCTGTGGCTCATCTAGTCACACTGCAGCCTGGATTGTGGCTTGGGACAAAAGCATTGTTCCCCAGGTTTCCTGCCCTTCAGTTTGGTGGAGTTGCACTTTCCCCTGATTTACTGTAATTTTGTCTCTGCTTACAGAGAAAGGAGTGGACCTGGGACGAGAGTAAGATGGTGGTGATGCACGATCCCGTGTACAGGTACGTGCCAGGGGATTCAGCCAGGGAGGGCCAGTCAGCCCTGGGGGATCAGTGCCCTTCCTCCCTCCTGCTGAGGCCCCTCCAGCAAGGCTTTCCAAAGGAGCATCTAAAACTAACAAGGGTACAAAGCTGCTGCTGCTGGAGAATCCTTTTCATACATTTGGGAGAGCGAGATGGACTGATCTCGCTTTGAAGCTGGCTCTGCTTTGAACAGGGTTAGACTGGGTGACCCTGGAGATAATTCAGCCTGGATTACTCTCTGATCTGCCTCTGAAGACAGGCTTCCCATGGTTTTCCTTCAGAGCATACCTCTCCCTGTGCTCCTGAAGCAGGGCCTTACTCTAAGGTGTAAGTGCTCACTGGGAATTAACCCTTACAGACGTGGCAAGAAAGCACTGACTTTCCACAGCACCTTCCATGGGACATGGAGGTATTCCAGAGACCACAAGCCCCACCCAGAGGTTTACCCTGAGCATAAACCCGGTGCCTCAGGAGCTCCTGGGGATGGGAAGCAACCCCAGGGATGGTGCATGGCCTGAGGACAGGTTAAGAGCACAGGGTGCTCCAGGCTGTTGGATCTGCAAAGTGAATTATTGTACCACGAGCCCACAGCCCCAAGAACTGAGATCCCCAACACTGGTTTTTGGGATCAGAGCCTTAGTGAGGACATAAGGAACATTGTCCTTATGTCCTCACTATGGACAATGTTCCTTATTGATGCATTATCTCTGCCTGCTTCTCACCTCTGGCTTTCTTTAAAGATTGCTACAACGTGTGGTACGTTGGTAGTAACTGCTCTAACTGCAAGTTCAACACCCAAAAAATTCCAGTGACAGAAAGAGAAGAAGGAAAAAAACATTTCAAGAATCCTTTTGGTTTCTTCTCTATTCAGAGCTGAGCTCATTTGTCACATTTTCACCTAATTAAATCAAACATACATAAAAATCTTCAAAATGGTATTGCAGTACAAGGAGGAGAGTCAGCCTGAGCAGCAGAGGCAGGAATCCTCAGAGTGCACTTGGCATCCCTGGGAGAGGCTTTTGTGCTGTGCCACTTGCCCACTGCCGAGGAGGGACCCTCTGGGACCCCAGGGCAGGGCAGTCACCACCATGGAGGCAGTTCTGCCTCGCTGCAGCCTGGGCAGGGGTTAATTGCTGAGGCTAAAAATAGCCACTCGCTTTCCAAGACTGTAGATTTTTTTCCTTTCCCACAGGATCTTTAAAAAGCTTTTGCCTACTTCAGAAACCAGAAGGTTTTCCATCAAGCCTGAAACGCTCTCTAAATGCATCACCTCCTGCCTTGAAAATTGCAGGAGGGGCCATGCACCAGCACTGCCTCGTTCCTCCAGCCCTGGGGGCTGCAAACCAGCCCATCCTGGGGACACACGGGAGCAGAGGTGGTCTGGAGGGCAGAGACTCCCCATGGTGTTTAATTAATTCCCTTTTTCTCTCTCTCACCTAGAATTTTCTACGTCTCTCATGACTCGCAAGACCTGAAAATATTCAGTTATATCGCAAGGGACGGCGCAAACAACTCCTTCAGGTGCAACGTCTTCAAATCCAAGAAGAAGGTAGGGTGCTCCTGGGGATGCACCCCCTCACTGCGGGATCAGAGGGTGCAGATCCTGGGGAGCGACCGAGGCAGCGCCGGTACTGGGTGTCCCCAAAACAGCGTGCCTGCTGCGTGTCCCCAAAACAGCGTGCCTGCTGTGTGTCCCCAAAACAGCGTGCCTGCTGCGTGTCCCCAAAACAGCGTGCCTGCTGCGTGTCCCCAAAACAGCGTGCCTGCTGCGTGTCCCCAAAACAGCGTGCCTGCTGCGCGTCCCCCACTGCCCAGCAGCGCATTCCACACGGGGACAGGAGCACCCAGACGCAGAGTGGGGAACGGGGGGCACTGCTGGAGCAGGCAGCACGGGGGGGAGCAGGGAACACTGGCGGTGGGGCGGTGGCAGCGCGGCTGAGCTGCGGGATTGCCCCGCAGAGCCAGGCCATGCGCGTGGTGCGCACCGTGGGACAGGCCTTCGAGGTGTGCCACAAGCTGAGCCTGCAGCACGCCCTGCAGAACGCCGATGGGCAAGCTGATGGTGCCAGTGACAAATCGGCCGAGGAGCAGCCGCTGGAAGGTGACTCCGGCTCCCGAGGGTGGGGACACGTGAGGTGGCACCTCCTTGATGGGCGAGAGCTTTGGGCCCCTTCGGATGGGGGCACGGGGAATCTGCCCTGCCTGCCCGCTCCTACTGAGCGCTGGGGAGGGGCAGGCAGAGCCCCTCATTCGGCAGGCTGGGTCTGCAGCCCCTCGGCCAGGCCATTCCATTCCCTCCCTCCTGCCCCTTCACAGACTGCTGAGACTTGGAGCAGGTCCTGGCCCTCATCCCTGAGCTTCCCCCAGCTCCCAGCCCCGCACAGGGCCCCCGCTCTGCCTGCAGCCCTGGCAGGGAAGGGAGGCTCAGATTCACGTGTCCATCTTGTTTGAAGTTCACCAGATAAAGGGCTCCAAGATCACGGATGTGGACGAGGTTGGCATCGATCCTGGTGGCATCTGCGTGTCCGAGAGGGGACCCAGAGAGCTGCCAGGTGCTAGGGGGGACCTCAGCATGCTGAAATCTGGGCAAGCCTCGAAGGAAAAGAATGGCCAGGTAATGGGGGGTGGGCTGGAGAACGGTTCATGTGCTCTCCTGCTGCTCAGGGCCCTCTGCTTGGGGTCACTGTATCATGGCTTGATTTGGAGGTGCTTTCATGGAGACCCCATTGCAGCCCTCCCTCCTGGCTCCCTGCTCAGCTCCCATTTCACCCACAGCAAGTGACCAGTGCTGGGGTGGGGGTTGAGGCGAGAGGCAGGGCTGGGGGCTGTGGCGCATGGCTGAACAGGCTTCTCACCCCACCCAGGCTGGATTTCCGTGCCCTCAGCGCTGCCCTGCAGCAGTTGCTTGCCCTGGCAGTGATCCCTGGCTCCCCTCGTGCTCCAGGCCCAGGGAGCAATGTCCAGGGAGCAATGTCCCCAGGAGGCCCAGCCCTGGCAGCGCAGGCACCCATGGCACGTTCACCTTAATGAATGGGTGCTCCACAGAGCTCTGGGAGCGCTTCCCAGAGGCCTGAATGGCATCGCTTCAGCTCACACACCAGCAACGCTCACAGGGCCTGCCTGGAAACAGCTGCACTGACAGGCACTCCCCGAATCCATGGGATTCGTTTTTGTGCCTGGAAAGGCCGGGCTTTCCTGCATTCCTTCTGGCACTGCCCAAGCACAGGAGGGCAGCAGCAGGAAGGGCAGTGGCCGCAGGCGCTGGCAAATGCTCCAGGCACGGAAAGGTGTGGAGTGTTTGGGTCACTCCCTGCTGTGTCCTTCCTCGGAGCCCGGGGGACTCTCCCTCCCCAGACACAGCCAAGGCAGCTCTGCCAGCTCTCTGGGAGAAGCCTCTCTGAAACACTGTCCTGGGGATCCCACAGATGTGCAGAGCTGACAGCCCCAGGCTGCCCCTCAACACGCCCTGGGTGCCCCGAGCTGGGGTCAGCACTGTGGGGAACCAAAACCCACATCCCAGCCTGAGCCAGTCAATGCACTCACCCGCCCATTTCTTTGTGCCCAGGATGCCGAAAACTTCTCCCTCCACCTGGCCAGCTCCCAGCAGCTGCTCAGCCCGAGCAGCCCCTGCTCCTCGGCCTCCATCACCCCGCTGGCCTCCCAGCACTGCCTCCAGCTGCTCCAGCAGCAGCTCCTCCAGCAGCAGCAGCAGACGCAGGTGGCTGTGGCCCAGGTACACGTCCTGCCCTCCCTTCAGGCGGCACCAGCCCTTCTCCTCCCCCCGGGCCAGCATCCAGCCGGGCAGGTGGGAGCGGGCCGGGCCCTCGCAGCAGCGCTGGCAGCATTCCCGGTCGCACAGCTCTCAGCAGAGCTCGCAGCATCGCTTGCAGCCCAGCTCGCAGCATTGCTTTCAGCGCCACGTGCAGCATCGCTTGCAGCACAGCTGAGCTCCCCCAGACACGGAGCTGGCTGCTCACACAGCCCCGGGCTGCTCTGGGAGTGTTGCAGGGCCGGGTAAAGCCCCCGATTCCCCTTTCACCCCATCTCATCCCGTTTTTGGAAACCATCCCACCCCCAGTCCAGCATCAGAGCGGGGAGCGCGGTGCCTCAAGGCTGGGCACATCCCCTACGCGTTTCTCGTTACCGGGGAACAGCAGGACACTCCAGACCCCCCCGGGACGCCGCCGCATCCCCGCCCGCGGCGGGACCGGCTCGGGGACCGCTCGGGGGGACGCGGCGGGGCCGGCAGGGGGCGCTGTGGCGCCGCCGGTACCGAGCGCTCCCGGGGATGCGCCTCCGGTCCCGCATCGCCCGGGCCCGCATCATCCCGGCCCGAACCATCCCGGCCCGCATCATCCCGGCCCGAACCATCCCGGCCCGCACCATCCCGGCCCGCATCATCCCGGTCCCGCATCGCCCGGTCCGCACCATCCCGGCCCGCATCATCCCGGCCCGAACCATCCCGTCCCGAACCATCCCGGTCCGCACCATCCCGGCCCGAACCATCCCGGCCCGCATCATCCCGGCCCGCACCATCCCGTCCCGAACCATCCCGTCCCGCATCATCCCGGCCCGAACCATCCCGGCCCGAACCATCCCGGCCCGTCTCGCAGGTGCAGCTGCTGAAGGACCAACTGGCGGCCGAGACAGCGGCGCGGATCGAGGCGCAGGCCCGGGTGCGACAGCTCCTGCTGACCAACCGCGACCTGCTGCAGCACGTGTCGCTGCTGGTGCGGCAGCTCACGGTGCTGGAGGCCCGGGAGGAACACCGGGATGAGCATTGGCAGCCGGGTGAGGACAGTGACACACTCACTGGGGTTGTTTGGGTGCTGGCATGCCCCCAGCTCCATCCCTCTGGATAATCACTGCATTTCTTGCAGTCACAGGAAACAACTGGACTGCTCCCAGTACCATCCCAGCAGGCTCTGGGGGTCTGGGGCATTTCTGCATCCCTCACAGTGCAGGGAAGCAGCTGGTTTGGAGATCCTCAGTTTTTCACGTGCCCCTTGTCCATCTCTACAGTTGACCACTCCTTGCAAAACCTGTCCCTGGCCCAGTCCCTCTCCCTGAACCTGAAGAACCACTACAGCCTGGACGTCCACCTGCCGTCCACCTCCACCCCCGCCAGCATCCTGGGCAGCCCAGTGGCCCCCGGCTCGCTGCCTTCCCTGGGCCCCAGGGACTCCTACCTCAACCTCGTCAGCCTGGACAGGGGCAGCCACCGCCGCGGCAGCAAGGAGGGGGACGAGTGTCTGGAGGGGCAGGATGGGCTCGGCCGGCGCGTGGAGGGCTCCGAGGTCAGCGACTTCGCTCTGCCCAACGGCAGCGGCCGGCACAAGGCGGACGACATGGCCAGAGGGGACGAGGACAGGTAGAGTGTGCCACCCCTGCTCCTGCCAGCTGCAGGGGGACACCCCGGGTGCTGCAGGGAAGTACTTGCCCATCGCCTCCTCTCTGCTTTCCCTCCGCAGGCGGCAGCCGCCCATTCCCAAGCTCAACCCACCACCACCCATCCTACGCAAAAGGTCAAGCAAGACCTCCCCAAGCCTGGAAGTGGAGGTGAAGCCCGAGAGCATTGCCCACCTGAGCCTACCCAGTGCCAGCATCTCCAGCCTCACCAGCATCACTGCCAGCTCCCTCACCCTCTTGGACCCTGAGGCAAGGACTCCTGCAAGGAGCGCTGCCTCCAGCATGGAGCCTGGCCCTGCTGGGGCCTGCCAGCACACTCTGGGCAAGGACAGGACTGGAGAGAGTGGGCCAATGTCCCCCTTGGCCAGCATCCATGACCCAACAGCCAGCGAGACTCTGGCCAAGGAGTTAGTGGCCCTGGGCAGCCCCACGGACAGCTCCCTGCCCTTCTCCCCTGCAGACGACACCTGCTTGCACATCAGCTTCTCTGAAGATGAGCTGGACACTGCTCTGGGGCCCAGCAGAGTCCCCTCTTAGTGGGGCCATAGTTGGTGGTAGCTGGTGGCTGGCAGCCCCAGCAGCTCCGTCCACAACCCTGCGCTGGGACTGGGGGTGCCTGTGCCCAGGCTATGAGACAGGTCCCTTTACTGTCCCTGTCCCACATAATAGCTTCCCCCACCACCTACAGGGCCACCCCACAGGATGGGACTGGCCAGCCCTGCCTCAGTCTGCACCAGCTCACACTGCTGTCACACTGCCATCCTGTCCCTGCTCACACAGCCAGGGATGCTCGCAGCAGAGAATTCCCAGGGAGCTGAAGGGTGGAAGTCCTGGGCAGGGCCCGGCGCAGCGCTGGGGGACAAGAGGCTGTTCTGGTTCATCAGCTGCCACCCATGGCAGCCTGAGCAGGGCCACGCAGCACAGCCATGGTGACACTCACTGCCCGGCTCCCCAGGGTGTGTCCCAGACTGCCACCACGCTGGGTCTGTGCAGAGCTGCCAGTGCCCAGCAGCCCCATGCTGTGCCCAGCCCTGCTTTGGGGACAGCAGCCCCACCACTGTGTCCCCATACAGTGAAGCCACCACTGCCTCCATAGGTGCCTTTTCCCACTCCCAGCACCCACTGCCCACACAGGCTGGGCCACCGCTCTGAGGCCCCTGATGGGTGCAGGGCTGGCCCTGGGAGCCTGCAGCAGTGGGGGTGACCCCCTAAAGAAGGGCGCACCCCATGTCTTGGGGTCAGGGCAGAGAGCCCTCTCGTGCCCCCCGAGCTGCTGGTGACTGCAGGCAGGAGGCTGCTCCTTGTGCTGATTTTAGGGTGTTACGGTGTGGTTTGGGTTTGGTCTCAGAAATGTGAGTGTCCTGGGAGGAGCTAAGGTTTAAGGAAGAAGCGGGGTGATGCTCACCCACCTTGGTTGTTTGTCAGAGGGTGTTGGGAAAGTGTCGGAGAGTCGAACTGGGAAGTGTCAAGCAGAAAAGGAGACTTGGAGCAGCCGTGCTGCCTGTCCCTGGCATGGTGCTGCTCCTGCAGGGAGGTGGGGGACAGGACACGCACCCAGAGCCGGGAGGGGGCTGGGGACCGGGCCGGGGGTGTAAAGCTCGGCTGGGCTGTCCCGTAGTGTGGTAGCAGCAGCCCAGCCCCTCCATAGGACACTGCAGTTTGGTAATGGACTTTTAAAGAAAAAATAAACAGATTTGCAGAGCCAGTGCCGTGTCTCTGCCCCACGGGGCCCATGCACACGGGGTCCCGAGCCTGTGGGGTGGACTGGGAACTCCCGGGTATTCCCAAAGAGGAGAGATTCCTGCTGGGAATGATGGCTGAGCCCCTGAGCTGCTCCCTGAGCAGCCCCTGCCAGGATGGGCACCACTAGGCAGGGCCTACTTCCCACACACTCCTTTTGCTCTTTCCTGGTCCCGTTTCTCCTGCTGAAATAAATCCTGGCCACAGCACAAAGGATGGAGGGCGGGAGAATGCAGATGGCGAAGCCGGATGGGATGTGACCGCTGGCATGCCAGAGCACTGGGACCCCAAGGGCTGCCTGCAGCCAGGACAGGCAAGAGACCCCTGCCCTCTGCAGACTCCTGACCCTTGCAAGGTGAGGAAGGAAATCCAGGGGCAATTCAGCCCAGAGACTCCAGGAGGGACAAGGACCCTGTGAGATTGTTCCCCCGTGCAGGATGGGAGGGCCAAATGGAGGGGCCCAGCACCCAGAACCTCTGTGGGGTCTCAGGGCCACTCTCCATCCCTCCATGGAAGGGGTGCAGCCTACAGCATGGCAGAGTGGGGAGCAGGGAGCCCCTTCCCCAGGCCCACTGTAGACATCTGCCGGGGGGCTGCCTGCGTGGGGAGGGGGCACTTCCAGCCCAGAGCTTTATTATGCTTCCTTCATGGGAAGAAACTTTTTCCTTTGCTGTCTGCTAAGCTGCTAGCAATCATCAGGCAGGCAGGTGGTAAAGATTCATATCCATCAAACAATGCCATTTAGTTTGTAACCTGTGACTAAATCTGGTGTTAGCTTTAATTTCAGAGTCTGCTTTAGGGCTCGCTTGTTAATCTCTATGCAAAGCAGATGAAATGAATATGCAGCATTTTGGATGTAATTGTACGGCTTCAATTCAGCACTATAATTTTCCAAACAGGATCTTGCAATCAAGCTTCTATTCATTAGTGTATAAACAATTTAGTTTCTCAGCTCTCCAGTATGCCAATCATCTCAATGGAGTGAGCATCTCCGACAGAAAGAGGAGGAAAGTTTCCTTTGTGTAACAGAGGTAAAAGTTGCTCCATACTTCAGACAATTCCCACCCGGCAGATCCAGACCATTCCAACAGAAGTGGACGCTTCCTCGTGCCCCCACAACACTGACCAGCTGCAAACACTATTCGGAGGGGTGATGTTCCAGTGATCTCCCAGCTCATGTAGCCCCAGGCCCATACGGAATTCTGCATGTGAGACTTGCACAGAAGGGCCCAGATCCCACAGGATCAGGCTGCCTGGAAAGGTGCAAACATGCAGCTCCTCGGCACACCCCAGTGATGCTCAGGGCTCCCTGAGTGCCCACGACTCTGGGGAGGGGGTGGCCACCCCAGCCCAAGCCCCCTCCACGTCCCCGTCCCCCTGACACTGCACCCCATGCCAGCTCAGCCCTCCAGGACAGAGCCCTGGGGACATCCCACACCTGGGGCCAGTGGCAGCTCCCTCGCGGAGGACAAGGCCGGGGTGACACAGGAGTGGGTGAGGGGCTGTGTTGCTCTCCGGGGCTCAGCACCCTGTGGTGCTGAAGTGCTCTGCTCAGCGGGGACCCGAGGGTGCTGCTCACACACGAGCGCCTCCGTTCCCCATCCCCATCCCCATCCCCGCACACCCATCGCCCTCCCGGGCGGGCGGCGAGGGGGGACCAGCCCCGAGCCCAGCGACAAAGGGAAGCGCCGTCGGCGGAGCTGCTCAGCGCGGTCTCCGCTTCCAAATGAATATCGACAGCGCTAATTACAGGCCGCCATGCAGACAGCTTATTAGCTTGTCACAAAAAGACGGTATTGAACTCGGAGCCCGCGGTATTCACGGAGCGCAGCAAGACGCTCCCCAGACAGCACAGCGAACCAGGCAGGCGAACAACCTCCAGCAAAACTAATTACTTCCTGATTGTCTACGGCCACCCACTGGGTATAATAGTATAGACTAAATTTGGCATATACATAACTAAGCACTCGGCACCAATTTGGTGTACAATAATCATCCTCTGTGTTGCATAATTAAAATCTGATCACTTGGAATAATTATTTCATATTCCCAGTATCGGGTGAAGATTGCATAATGTGGCAGAAGTGTGAGCCTGGTGGTGGAACCATCCACTTCCACAGGCGTGAGCCCCCAGGGAAGGACATCCCGAGAGACCCGCCACGGCCGTGACCCTGCGGCCAAGGGGCTGTGCGGCCTCCGGCTGCAATCCGCTTACCCCGGCTGCCCGCAGCAGGAGCCAGTGCCCAGCACGGCCCCGGTGGGGCAGGACTGTACCCGCCAGGACAGGCTGTCCTGCTGTCCCCACGCAAGCACTCTCCCCATTGACCTTTCCAGCCTGGCTGCTGCCCCGCTGCCCGCCCGGCCGGGATGCTCATCGCCCGACTCCATTGTGCTCCTACATCTGCTAAAGGCATTTGGAAAGACATGGCAATAAAAAATAAAAATCAAGTGGAACGTGTGTGTCTAATCCATTAACTTCCTCCGGCGGCTCCCCGGGGACCCGGCGAGGAGCAGAAAGAATACGTGGATATTGCACGCGCCCTGGCACCTTGTCCCCGAGCCAGCCCCGCCGCTGGCCGCTGCCACGGGCTCATAAATCACTGCGGGCGACAGCGTTTCACAGCTCGCTTCCCAGCCAGGATATGGCCATTCCTGCTGATTACACGGCCGGCGCGCGGGGGAAGCTGCATCTCCCACTTCCAGGAAGGGAGGATCCGCAAGGAAAAAGCATTGATAAAAAGAAGAACGAAATCAGCTTTGTTCACGTTGCGAATCTCCCATTGTTCCTGCTGCGGCCGTCAGCCCTCGCTGGAGAAAGTATTTCCTCAGCGATAAATCTCCTGGGCTCCTTGCAGCCCTCACCTTGGCACCAGACTCTCCTCAGCTTGTTTTGAAAGAAAAAGCACTTTTGGCTACAGGCCCCCTGTGGGGAGCACTGGGCAATTCATGGTGTGAGTGTGGGGGCTGAGGGACAGCCTTCGGGCAGGGGACAGTGGTCTGGTGCCCATCCCAGGGGTCTCTGGCCTGTGACCCCAGTCAGGGCCACACCAGGGGACACGCACTGCCACTCCCAAAAGCTCCACTCCCGTCCTGCAGCGCCCGGCACGAGCCGGGGAAAGTGAGTCCGACCGGGGCCACGCTAATCCCAGCGCTGAAACGTGGAGCTGGCAGTGGCCAAGCACTTGGAATACGGGAGTCAGGCTGACAGTTGTACAAGAAAAATAGATCAAGTTTCCAAGAAAATAGAGCTGAGTTGATCTGATTTTCATCAGCATCTTCAGCCGCCTTTCGGGAAGCCCCAGCCTGCTCCTCATTCCTCCTCTCCGCTTTACAAACCACTTAATTCCTTGTTGCTTTGGAAACCCTCACAAAGACCCTCTGCATCCCCCAAAATAACGAGCAACAGATGCTGCTTTGACCTCAGCAACTTCCTGGAAACATACATTTGTCAAAATAAAAATAAAAAGATTAATGTGAGGAAGGCTTTTAAATTATAAGGAAACAGCAGACAGAGCCTGGCCTCGCACGCCGAGCCTGCGGCCTGTGGAGAGACCCGGGAACGGGCAGGGAGAGGCTGCGGGACATGGGGTCCCTGTGCCCCAGGGGCTTGGGCACCCAGCAGGGCAGGGTCTGGCAGTGCTGCCCACAGCCAGGAACACTGGGAGCAGGCTCAGTCCTCCTCCTTCCCTCATTTCTTGGTTTATAGGAGCAACTTGTCTCTTCTACAGAGCTTTAGACCCTCTTTGCCCGTGCCACAGGGGAGGAAATGGGCACACAATGGGTCACCAGGAACTTTTGGGTTATGAGCACTTGGATGCCAGTGGGTTTCACCCTTCCACTGCAGCTGCAGCCACCTGGCACATCCCAGGCACAGAGCTCATGCACAGGCACTGTCCCTGTGTCCCTGAGCACCTGAGATGCCCAGCAAGGGCTCCTGCCAGGACTTGTGACAGCCACACTGGTGTGTGACACAGCCTGACCCACAGCACAGCCTATCCCACCAAAACCAAGGACCCACAGCACTCACCAGAGCTGCAGGCAGGGAGACTCCACATGCTCCGCACAGGGGAAGACCCTTTTCCCTCCCAGCTTTATGGAATCAGCCAAAAATGAGCTGCTGGGAAGGGCCTCCTTCTCCTTAGCCTGGTGGGAGGTGGGCTGGGAGCTGTGCACATGGGGTGGGAGGGTCATGGGCACACTGGGCATTCCCATACCCATTTTCATCCAGCTGCTGCTTTCTGCTGCTGCATGACAAGACCTGGCCAGGGCACCTGAGGGACATCCCTCCTGTGAGGGTCTTTTCTGCCATCACCAGGCTGGGGGTGCAGCTGTGTTGGCGAGAGGCTGCAGTGCTCAGGCCGTGCTGCCATGGGGCAGCCCGTGCCATAAAGGGATCACTGTCCCTGGCTTGTGCTGGGGATGTGACAGTGGCACAAGGGCCAGCACAATCTGGCTGCTCCTGTGCCAGCACCACGGGCTGTGCAGGATGCTGCTGCACGGGAAATGCAGCCCCTGACCTGGGCTGGCCAGGGGCTCTGCCCCCCCAGGATTCTCACAGTAGCCACAGCAATGGCCATACACATTTACATACCCTTCCCTTCATCACAGGGACCTGCAGAGCAACTGGGCTCGTGGGGTTGTTTCCATCCCACCAAAGGACATTTCAGTGTTCCCCAAAGCTGCTCCAGCACAAGGAGCAAATCCTCTGTGTCACTCCTTCCCTGAAGCCCCTGGTTGGGACAGCTCCCTGGTCCCTACCCACCTGAGGTGCCACAGGAAGCTGCTGGCACCCAGAGTCCTCCAGCACTGCAGCCGCTGTCCTACGAGCCCTGTGGCCAACTGTGGTGCTGTCCCCATGGCCAGAAGATTCTTTATTTTGCATGGCCTCTTCCCTGCCCCTGTTTTGCAGGGGGGACAGGCTGCCTTCCCTGCAGGGAGAAGCCACCCAGAGTGTGCCCCCCAGCCAGGACAGGAGGCTGGAGGGCTGGCAGTGGGAAAAGGACCCAAAAAATGATTTTCCATCATGTTAATGAGGGACAAGAAAATGCTGGTGAGCTTGTTGGTGCTGGCAGGTGTGTGTGGGCACTACCAGCTCCCAACAGAGGTGCCAGGGTCCTCCTGTGCCAAGGGATAATGGGAGCCACGCCAGAACGGGCACAGTCGGCCCCGCTGGCAGCTCGAGCCGAGGACAGAGGCTGAGCCCCGGCTGCCTCCAGCTCCCACACTGCCCACGCCGAGGCTCTGCCCTGCAGGTTCCAGCTGGCAGCACCTCTGCACTGCCAGGAGCCTGGAGTTAGTTCTAAACTGGGAAAGGGAGCCCATGTGCTGAGTCCCAGGGACGAGAAGAGCCATTAGAGGAACTGGACAAATGCCACAGCTCCTTGTGCAGGCACAGCAGGTCCCACCTTCACACTCTGTCCATGGGGCCACCACGCCTGCACCACAGTCACCCTGTGCTCTGCTCGGGCCTGTGGGGCTCCGCAGGGGTGCTGAGCCAGGGCTCCTGCCCACAGCATCACACCCAAGGGTGTCACCTCTGGGAGCCCCTGGGGACACTTGGTGGCTCGCCTCAGCCCACAGCCCCAGCCTGAGAGCTGTGCACACAGGGGCTGCTGGGGGGCTTGGAGCAGCCCTGCCCTGGCCCTGCACCACCGGGATTTCAGACCCACCAGTTTCCTCTGCCCTTTCCACTGAACCAACCCGTGGAAAGTTTTATAAACTTGAGGAAACACAAGTCAAAGCAGAAGGAGCCCAAAGCTGAGCTGAAGTGTGACCTCAGCAACCTCCCCTTTGTCCAGCCCGGGACCTCACTGTCATCTGTCAGCATTTGCTGAATCTCCTCCTTTGGGGACACTCCAGCCCTTCCGCAGAGCGGGGCCTCCCCGCAGCCCTGCTCCTCTAATGACTCTGTTATCTCTTGTTATCTCTGTCACTTCCACCTCTGCTTCTCTCCACCGGCAGAGAGGTGATGCCCCCCCAGCCTGGCAGTCCCAAAGGAGCAGCATCCCAGCCCGCACTGCCCAAACCCCTCATGGACGGGTTCATCCCGCTGGTCTGGGCTGTGGGATGGGGCTGTCCCCACGCTTGGTGGGACAGTGGCTGGGATGAAGGTTTGATGGGGCAGCTCAAGCAGCACTACAGGTCACAGCTGAGCAGCACTCTATGGATGCTACTGCCATCCCATCCCATTGCTGCTCCAGACGTGATGGAAGGGAGGTAGAACCTGGCAGAACAGGGCCCAGGGGAAGATGGAGCAGAGTTTGCTGTCTAAAGTATGAACCTGCCTGGCTGATGAGAGGGCACTGACAGGCAGGGAGGGTTTGGTGCAAAGGAAGGAAATGGAAGAATTAAATCCACAGAACTTCCCTGCTTTTGTTCTCTCTCCCGCCCCCGCTCTTCTCCTTGGCCGCTCACTCTTCTTGCTGGATGTGTATGGCTTGATACTACCCAAGCAAGCTGGAAACAGGGTATATCAGCTGAAAGCAATTTACTTTGAAATCCAGCTGCCAGATTTTCCTTCATTTGTTTACTTTTAAATGCTTTTTTAAAAGCCAAAGTACACAAGGCAGCCAAATTGCTGACATGTGTGCCGGGCCGGTACCCCGCAAATGCTGCATTCTTTCATGTCCTCCTGGGCTCAAATCCACTCATGTTTATTTAAAATATGTAGAACACTTCAGCACTATTAAGGACCATGTTTTATAGTAAATGGAAAAAGATTTCCTCGCAGGCCAAGGGGAGAGGAAAAGAATCACTTCAATTCAGTTTTGTTCTGACAGCGCTTTGCCTGCCCACCAGAGCCCAGCCACCCACATCCCAGCACGGGGCTCGGCCCAGCGCCAGGACCCGCGAGCTTGGGCTGCCCCAGGTGCTCTGGAAACTCTGCAGACAGGTGGACACAGAGCTCCAGCTCTGCTTGAGGGCCTCAGCCTCTCTTCCCCCAGATCCATGGGGCAGGTGGCCTCCGGTGGCAGAAAGAAACACCAAGATGGGGCTTGAAGTCCCCGAGGTGCTCCACAGCTCCAGAGTCTTGGTTTAACACAGGATTTCACCTGTGGACATGGATGTGAAAGCTACAGGTGAGATACCAACCCCAGGGCGAAAAAGGAGAGGAAATAGCAGTGACCAGGCAGGAACAGCCTGGCAGGGACACTGAGAGGGAGCAGACTCAGTCCCAGCAGAGAATGAGGCTGGGACTGAGTCTGCACCACAGGCTTACTCCAGATGATAAGGAATTACACATCCTCTCAAAAGTAGGATACAGACAATGTAAAATACGTAAAATACAGATGAAAATAGCAAACATATATTTTAATGTCAACAACAGCTAAAAGGGAAATAGATATTCAAATGCAGAGTTTATAAGTGCATTGCTAATGTGGGTATTTTGTGATGCAATGAGGCTGGAGGGGCATTTCCAGCTACTGCTGCCTTTCCTCAAATCACCCATCTGTGGTTGACACAAGCTGAACTCTGTGGGGTAACGTAAGGATGCGCTTCAGAAAGGGAAAATGTCAATAAACAGCAGATAAATCCTGCAGGCCTCTGCTGCTGCTCAAGCTGAAACAAACACAGAAAGGCATTGCAGAGAAAGGAGCAAGGAAATGACATATTTTTAATCAAATTATCTGCTACCAAAACCAAAGATGGACAACGGCTCTGTGAGCAAGTTAACATGCCTCTGACAGACCTTCCTGAAAGAAAACACTGCTGATGTAGCCAGAATTGCTCTGGTTTGTGTCCTAGCAAAAAGCACAAGAAAGCAGAAACCTCCACTTATTAATTTTTGATGATTTAGAGCACAGCACCTTCATAGTTTTATTGTAATTAGCCAGACTAGTAAATCTTCAAAAGGATTCCTCCAGTGGAGTCCCAGACTCAGATTATGTCATGGCTGAGCACAACCTCCCACAACTGGTTTCACTCATGGGTAGAAGAAACAAAGGCTCTGAGCAAGCGGTGATGGAGAGCAGAGAGGGGTGTGCAAGCGCTGGATGCTACACGTGTTCTGGGAACTGTCTCTGCTGAAACCTCCTCCCTTGCTCCCTGCACACAGCCATTCCCAGCACCAGCCAAGGACGGCTCCCAGCAGAAGGCAGGGTGCTGCCATTGTGATCTCTGCCAGGCAGGAGCAGTTCAGAATTGGGAAATACCCCTCCAGGAATGATGAGAGGGACATTCCTCATTTTCTGCCCTGCAGTGAGGTCTCCAGTTACCTCTCTGATCACAGAACTGGGTGCCCACAGTGCGCAGAGGCTCTGGGGCTGGTGACAGCCACTTCTCTGCCCACCCACACCCTATGACCGTGTGGCTCCTGCTGCCCTGGGCAAGGAGAACAGCACTGGGCCTCAGCTGTGCCTGCCCTGCCCAGGCAGAGCTTCCCCCAGGCCTCCTCTAAGGCACTTCACAAGGACAAAGACTGTAAACAAGCAGAGAGCTGTGTTGGGTGGAACCACCCCATCGCAGAGAGGGAAGTGACAGTGCCCCAAGGCCACACAATGAGATAGTGACAGCAGGAAAGGGAAGCTGGGTTGCCTGTCCCCCTGTGCAGGGCTGTACCCTCCAGTCCCCACTGCTTCTGTTCTGCTCTGCTCCGTCCCCTCTGAAACACTGCTCTAAGAGACAGAAAACAAACACATGAAAGCCTGTAAAAATAAAGAGCCCAGTAACTGGTAGTAAAGTCTCCAGCAGCTGTAGGGAGCCAAAAGCTGCTTGGAGGGGGTTGGATGGAAGTCGAGTTTCCCTCCCTGCTTGCATTGTATTTCTTTCCTCTGCCAAAATGTGCTTCTTGAGCCTTGGGCAGAGCTCTCGGCGGCGGCTGACCCTCCCCTTCCTCTGTTTAGCCTGGAGCGCAGGCTGGCCATGAGCGGCCCGGGCCGGGCAGAGCTGCGCGAACACGGCCGGGCCGGGCCGGGCCGGGCCCGCGGCTGCCCGGGAGCCTCACCTGAGCGCCCCGGCCCCGGGACAGCCCGGGGAGAGCCCGGGGAGAGCCCGGGAGAGCCCGGGGACAGCCCGGGGAGAGCCCGGGGAGAGCCCGGGAGAGCCCGGGGACAGCCCGGGGACAGCCCGGGGACAGCCCGGGGACAGCCCGGGAGAGCCCGGGGAGAGCCCGGGAGAGCCCGGGGACAGCCCGGGGACAGCCCGAGCTGGGCGCGGCAGGGAGGGAGGGCTCCATCCATCCCACATTTAGGGGCTCCATCCAGCCCTTTTCTCCCAAAGCTGGGTCAGGTTCCTGTCTCGGCACAGCTGCACACGGGAGGCAGCGAGAACAAAGCAGAGGTCAGACAGTGCTCTAACCAAAGGGGTAATTCTGGCTCCATTAAAATCCTCGCTCCTGTTTGCATGGAAGCAGAAGGCTGTGCTACTACTCATAAAGAGCTGAACCACCCTCAGGCTGACTCACAGCCCTTAACAGAGCTGCCATGCTGATTTTACAAATATTAGAGCAATGCCTCAGATTCAGGGTTTTGTGTGGTTTAACCTATCAACTTGGGAGGAAACCCATAGCTCTTTTATAGAGCTCCCCTTCCCTGTATTTTAATTCCTTTCTTGGTGCCAGAATTGGAGCCAAAGCCAAGCTTATCAAAGCAATAGGCATGGCCATTCTTCCCAGGTCTCATTTACCCTGGTGAGAAGGGAAAAATTAATTTAAACCCTATCAAAAGTGCAAAAGCCGTTTGCCATTTTGTGCTGCAGAACAGTGTGAACCAAACACTCCCTTGAACCACCTGCACTTGCCAAGCCCAGCCAAGAGCACAGGAACTTGCAGATTGGAATCCTTTTGTTCAGGCACCAGCAACAGACAAATGTGATCTAAGATATTTCTCAGGCAGCAGCACTGGGGATACGCTTGGGATGCAAAAAAGAGCTTTTACCCCATTCAACACTCCCTTCTTTGAGCCCCTGTTCCTGGATATATGATGTATAATAAAACTCTTCATGTCCCAGCAGCTTCTGCTTGTGTCTCAGCCTGGCACAGGCTGGAGGAGCTCTCCCCAGGCAGGCACAGCCTGGGGCACAGGGGACTGGGACTCTCCTCCCTCACTGCCTGCCCTTGCCAAGCACAGAGGAACCTGCACCGTGTCTGCGTGGGGCTTGCCAAGGCTCTGGCAGCACGTGGGAGTGGAGAAATTTGTTGAAGCAGAAACCAAGCCCAGGAAGCCCACCAAGCCCACTCAGCAGTGAGTGGGCTGTTGCTGACCTGCCTTGGGGGTCTGGGAGCCACCCAGCATCTGCTTCTGCTTCCAGTGCTGATTTACTGCTTTAAAGCCAAATTCACACCACGGACTATTTGCTTCTAGTTTGCTGTGCTGTGTTTTCTCAGACCTCCTCCCTTTGCCAAAGTACTATTTGCATCACACTCAGCCACGCAGAAGGCGCCTTAGATTCAGATCAAGTCCCCAGGTAGAATGGCTCAAATGAAAAACAGAAAATTATGAACAGAGTTATTAACATTAGTAATTTGGTGAGGCCATGTCTGTTCCTAACAAAGAGAGATAATGTGCTTTCATACAAACGTAAATATTGCAATTAACCTGCTCCCCCATCCTTGCCCATCCCACTCATTTCACACCAGTCCCATAAGTGCAGAACCACCCTGCTCTCTGCAGCACCAGGGTCATCTCCCTTCTGGATTCAGAGAAGGAATTATAAGGAACACTGTGACTTCCCAGCCGCCTCCATCTACTTCAATTCTACCTTAGCTTCCTTAAACCACACCAAATGTGACTGAGGCAATAGTTTTCAAATAATTTTTCTTCCTTTTCTTCTGTAATACTTAGTTTTGACATGTAGGAAAAATCAAGTTGAGACAATGTGAATTTTATAGCAAAGACAAAAGATCTAATCGAGTTTCTGTATTTAAGTAGCCTTTGGATTTTGCACGATGGCAAAGTCTTCAGAGATGCCCAAAATCAGCTTAATGCAGCCACAAGAGGGAGTCTGAAATCTGTTCCTGCCCAGATGGATTCTCACTTCTAAACTCTTCCAGTACAAGAGCACACAGAGAGCTTCAAACGGATTGTACAGTTCTGAACTGAGCAGAACCATTTGAAACCGGGGCATCTCCAAGTGCCAGATGTTCTGAAGAGAGACATTCTCAGAAATATGCTGTTGTGCTACTGCCACACAAGTCTGCTGCTCCAGAAATGCACAGTCCCACCTTACTGAGATTTGAAATTACTCTGATTTTACTCTTCCCACCCACAGTCTGAAAGAATGGAGCGGGTTCCGCCGAATCTGACCCGCAGTGGAATAAGCTACAACACTGGCTTAACATTTTGTTAATTTAACATGTGATTAGAAACTCTGGCAAAGCTGAGATCCCACAGCACAACAAATAACACTTCTCATGGGGCCAGGGAAATATCTGTGTTGAATCTGTGTCTGCTCTCCATCTGCCAAAAAATTGTCAAGACACATTCCTCAAAAATACTTTTATGGTCTTTACTGAATCTCGACATCCACTTGTTCTAGTTTCCATTACAGCTCCAAAGGGGCATCCAGGTTTGAGTAAAGCCACACAATTTTGAGCAGAAATAGCTGCCTTCAGGCACTGTCCAAAGCACCATGAAAAGTCTCTGGCAACACTTTTCCAGAGATTTAGGCATGAGATAAAGACAAGAAACAATTATCATAGAGAGGTTAATGAAGGAAATGCTCAGGCTACAGCTGAATGCTACTTGATTTTGTAATTTCATTGTCCTCCTCTGCTGATCTCTTTTGTACTTTCACCTGCCCACTCCTGCTTGAAACTGAAGAGGGAATGTAGGCCAGGAGACAGTTAATTCTGACATTTAAACTTTGATCAGTGTATCATTACTAGATCCCACAGCTCTGACTCAAGAGGCTGTAGATTAAGCTGTCAAAAAACAGAAAGTAAACCTTTGAGGCTCAGCATAAATCTTTTTTTTTTTTTTTTTGCTTACAGTATTAGCCAACTTAAGGGTGGGGTTCTTATCAGGCTGTTGGAAAAAACTGTCCCCCTACTTACAAATGTCTTTCTTTTCAGAAGCAATCTAATAGGAAAAAATACTCTTTAATTGTGATTAGGGGCTGACTACTGGAATGCCCATGCCTGTTAATTCCAGAGCAGATGTTCAGCAGTGCAATGGTTCACGCAATATGCTGACAATAGTAAGTTATTACCAGAACATGGTAAGATCTAAAAACTCCTGATCAACTGTTGGAGTGGGTCAGCAAAGATCTGATGTGATACGTGTTAACATCCCAGAACAATTCATCCTCTGCTCGGCCAAACTTCATCTCGCTCACTCAGCTGAATGCAATTAGAGCCCAAGCTTGTCCAAATTTCAGCCTCTGCAGAGAAGGGTTATCTTCCTCCAGCCAAAAGATGGTGGCAGTGATGGGCAAGGAGAAACTGCAAAGGTGCAGCACCAGCTCACAGATTTAGGAAAGGAGCTGCTAAAACAGGCTGGTATGCACATGAAAGTGCAAACATAGCACCTGCCCTGAGTTTCAGTCAATGCACTCCAGCAGAAAGCAGCAAGAACACAGAAGCCACACACTGCACAAGCTGTTTTCAGATAAATGGTATACAATTTTCCCTCAAGCTCCATGGATCAGAAACATATGCTGCAGCTATAGAACTATTACAGTTTAATCCCACCTCAAACAAGATGGTAAATCTTCAGATCCTACTACCAGCAGGCTACTCAAGGAGCAGAGCACAGTTCCACTCTTTGCCATGGTTCAGGTGAGACAATGTCATCCAGAGCAAATTAAACTGCATATTGTTTTGGAAAAACAAGTTCATTGGAATTTTTCTGACCTTGATAAAAAGGTTTTTGCTATTGGATGGAGGCAAATAAAAGACAAGATCCAACTCCTGTGAAAAACATGACTTTCAGATATTGTAGAAAAGATAATTTTTAAAAAGCTCACTAACTCCTCCATCAAAAAGATCATCACAGTGAAAAAAATGGGAAGGATTTGCCCTAAACCCTTTAAGTAATGGCCTTGAGACAGAATAAAAGCTCCTTTCCTACAATGCTTAATGGGGTACAAGATCCTTTAGGAGAAATTTCTTCCTGAAAGGTGTTGAAATTTTAATATTATATTTTTCTGATAAAGTAGCTTGTGCTCCCCCAATAGAACAGTCCAAAAAGTGGAAGTCATTGTTGTATGAGCAGATGGGAAGCACAACAGGGATCTTTATGGCAGAAACTGCATTGCCCCCACACCTAGCAAATGCCAGATTCCACTAACTCCTTGCTCCAAGACAGATTTTAGGTTAAACCTCTACACAGTCCCTTGGAAAGAATGCCCAATTATCAGTTGCAAGACTAAGGGAAGACATTAATGACTTGTTTGTTCCCAGAGTTTCCTTGATCCATGAGGCAATGTTCTCAGTAAGTGAGTAAATCAAGTCTCTCGCCAGTTTGTGATTGATGGGCCAGCAGTCAAAGACTGGAACTACGTTTGCACACATCACAGACAATCCTGGTAATCATGATCAACCAGCTGACGTTACTGGTGCCCAGAGGGTCCCAAGGGCTGTGTGACTGCAGAGAGCTCTGAGCAAAACAGGGAAATGCATTGTTCTCGTTGCTATGAGTTTAAAGAAGTCTGCTCAGCCATGTAATGGTTTTGGGCTCTTTAATTATTAGTAATACCCAGCACACACCACACAATTTACATGTGCAAGTGCCACATCTCTGCACTTGAGTCACGGCACAGCCTGCCCACTTCACCAGGACCAGAAAAAGAGCCTGCTGCCAAGGGGAGAGGGCTTCAGCTCCCCTTCCGTGGGTGGGTTTGGCTCTGGTCTGGGTCTAGAGTGATAGGCATTCTCAGGCAGAGGACGGTCTGTCTTCACCTTCGTAACCTGGAAAGAAATGCAAAGAAGTGATACGACTTCTCACAGCATTTAATGGCCAGGTTAGGTCAGAATTTCAATGAAGGACTACCAAGAAGAACCAAACAATAGTTAAGGACACGTTGTTCAGCTGATGAGAGCTCCTCAATAGTTCTAAGAAAAGGGAAGGGAGGGATGTTTCATCACAACTACAGAATAGCTCCACATGAGCATGAGCTTCATCCCTAAAGGAAAAGCCTCTAGCAGGAAAAGCAAAAAGTAAGAATTTTGTTGTCTAAGAAAAGCACAAGTCTACTGGAAAAGCAATCCTGGAAAATGCTGCCAGTCTTGACTTCTACCATCCCACAAACTTCCAGCGCTGAGTTCACAAAACACCATCAAGCCAAGAGATGCTGGAGACCTGGTCTGGACAAAAAGTGCATACAGACAGGCAAGCAGGATGTGCCTGAAAGGGTAAGAAGTTACCTTGGAGAGGTCTCCCAGGTCGGGCCTCACCCAGCCCAGCTTGTCCAGCACGCAGGAGTCGAAGGCTGCCTGCTGCTTGCGGCAGCGGCGCAGCTCCTGCTGGCTGGAGTTGTCGATGCACGTCCAGTAGGCGGTGAAGGGCTCGGCGCAGTGCGTCCGGATGCTCCTGGGGACACCACAGCACAAACCCCTCAGCAACCACCACCCAGCCTCTCTCACTCCAACCTCAGCTCGGGGCTCAAGGGCGTTTTGCAGCTTGAAGTTCTCAGGAGCATCTAAACCTTCAGTCAAGTCAGTGTTTGATACAGGTACCTGTGGAATTTCCATCGCTGCAGCTACAATTAATGACAGCAATAGCTTAACTATGCTCCTGTGTGGAGATTTTTGCTGGGTGGACAGTCACAGCTCCTCCATGGGACATCTTTGTTTTGCAAAATGTTACATTATATGGTGCTCTAATGCTTCCAAATAATTTTGGTGTCTAAAGCTCAAAAAGCCATGCTTAGAGCAGAGGTTTCAGCTGCTGCACTGGAGGTGGACATGCCTTGAGGTAATTAAATTAGGGCCTTTAAAAACAGTACTGCACATGCCTTGGAGCTACATGTTTGGTCAGGAGAGGCAGGTGGTGCACCTGCTCAAGCTTTCTCAGTGCTTCACCTATGAGACAGGGAGGACAGACAATGAAACGCTCAGGTTGGTTTCCTGGAGTTCACCACTCAGCTGCAAGGTGCAGCAGCCTCACACCACTGCCCTGAGCTCCCAATAAAAACCCAGGCCGCTTGCTCTGGAACAAAGGCAAAAGAGCTTCAAGTGACAGGATAAATCCATGTATAAATAAGGAAGACAAAACACATGGGCTCTATTCCCAAGAGCTAAAGAAGAAAGTATAAAAGTTTTAAGGCGGTGATGGCGGCAGCATTTTTAATTAGAATAATGGAGTTACAGAATAGTTTGGGTTGGCAGGAACCTTAAAATTCATTTCATTCCATCCCCTGCCATGGGCAGGGAACATTTTCCACGATGCCAGGTTGCTCCAAGCGCCATCCAACCTGGCCTTGGACACTTCCAAGGGATGAGGAAGCCACAGCTTCTCTGGGCAACATGTACCAGGGCCTCACCACCTTCACAGGGCAAGATTTCTTCCAAACACCTAACCTAAACCTGCACTCTGTCAGTGTGAAGCCATCCTCCCTTGTTCTGTCACATCATATATGCTTGTCACAAGTCCCCCGCCATGTCTCTTGTAGCCCGTTAGTACTGAAAGCTGCACTAAGGTCACCCCGGGGGCTGAGGAGCCGCAGCTCTCGCAGCCCGTCCCACAGCAGAGGCGCTCGAATGACACCGCCGGGCACGGCCCGGGCGCCGCCACCTCCGGGCCCGGGGCTGCGGCGGCCTCCCGCCGGGCCCCTCACCTGAAGAAGTCGATGGCGCACTGGTTCACCTGCCGGCCCTCCCTCAGGCACCTGCGCGGGTCCTTCTCCTCCCAGCGGCACAGCATGAACTCCTTGTTGGGCCGGTCGCACTGCGAGCCGTAGTGGTGCGCCGCGGCCTTCAGCACGGCCGAGCTGACCGCCACCTGCGGCGGGGCACAGCGGCCGTGAGGGCGGTTGGGGCCGGCGGGGCAGGGCGGGGGAGGCCCCGGCGGCCCTCACGCACTCACCTCCTGCACATCGAGCTCCTCGAGCGGGGGCACCCGCAGCACCCCGGGCATGGCGGCTCTCCTTGAGCGCCCTCAGCGCGCACCCCGCTCTGCGCACGCGCGGCCGCGGGGCGGGGCGGGGCGGGGCCGTTGCCGCGGTGACCGGGACGCGCCGTGAGGGCCGCCATGGAGCTGGTGGGGCCCCGGTACCTGGGGGGCGTCGTGCGCGGCAGGTGGGGGACACAGGGGACCGGGAAGGGACACGGGGGGTGCTGGGGGCAGTGGAAGGGTGCGGGGAGATGGGGGCACAGCGGGGTTCGCAGGGGACGCGTGGGAGCGGGGGGCCCGAAGGGAGGGCACGGCAGGGGATCCGCGGGCATTGCAGATGGGCCGTAGGGACAAGGGGGGTCGCAGCGGGTTGGTGGGACCGGGGGACTCCGGGGGTACGGGGTTGCCACCGTTCACCCCCGGCATGCCTTCCAGGATGGAAGGATTCGGCTACTACACGCTGCCGACGGGCACCGAGTACCGGGGCTCGCTGTGGGACGGGATGTTCCACGGGAAGGGCCAGCTGCTGCGCCCCAAAGGCGGCGGATACCGGGCGCTCTGGGACCGCGGGGTGCCCACGCAGGTACGGCCGGGGGGTTCACCCTCAGGGGCCTCCGCTGGCAGAGGTTGGAGGTGAAACACGCGGATTTCCGAGCCCAGGCAGCGTTCGGCCCCGCGGGGTACGGGGAGGCTGCTGCCGGCCGGGCACGGCGGACAGCATTCCCGGCAAAGGGCGAGCGGAGCCGCGCTGGCCCTGCCGGTGCTTCTGTCCATCCATCACGGTTATTAACTCTGCTCTCAGACGTGTTTTGCAGGGGAAATACACTTTTATAGATGGTCTTGAATACGAAGAGGAAAAATGGCTTTACTGCGACGGCTACGACAGAAGATTCTATACAGAAATCCGTTCTGGTTTTAAACCACCAGGTACTAAATTGCATTTGCGATCCTGAGAGTCTGGAAGGAATTAAACTAACAACTTTGCTTAAGAAAGATTAATTCAGCTACATGAGTAACATGGAGCAGAAATGCTCTGGCTAATTTCATACAAGCCTGAGATGCTGCCAGGAGAATGTGGACACCACCTTCCACCAGCACAGCCTGGGGTGCAGCTCTGCAGCCACAGCGGCTCTCTGGGAGCAGGACAGGCCTCTATGATCTGCAGCTTTTGTCATCCTGATTAACCCTTTTGTACCGTTCACCCTCACAGCATCAGCAAGGTGCTTTTCATACAGAGAAGTCAGGCAAAAACAATTAGTTTGCATCCAGGACACCAAATGCAGTTTCAAGCATCTCCCCCACGTAGCTTTTAGTAGATACCAAAAAGGACATTTGTGTTCAGTCTATGTTTTTGCTAAAGTCTTCTATAATGTTTTTATTTATTGTAGTCAAAAGGTGGGTTTATAGGGAAAAAAAGTGAGTAAAATCTGTAACTTAATACATACAACACATAGAATATTTTAGTGATGACATGGAGTTCTGTGAAGCCAGCAATTCTTTCCTGGCCCCATTTTAGATTTTAGGGTTGGACTTGTAATGTTAACTTGGTGGGCTGAATCACAGGACTGTGAATGAGGAAATCAAAGTGATCATTTTTTATCACACAGCCTTTGTGTATGCATTTTTCCATTTTCATTTTCCCCATCTGCAAAATTGATGAAATGTTTTACGAAGTTTATTATGAGGTAACTCTGTTATTTTTATAGCAAACACCATGGAGATGTATGTTAGTTATCTTGATCAAAGGCATAAATAAAAAAAAAAAAATCAAACCTTGTTTTTCCCCTTCAGGCATTGCTCAGCTTACAAATCTGGATCCTCCCAAAATAATCCCAAAAGGTTGTTATGACTTTGCTGATGGATTCTATAACCCCAAAACCAGAGTAATTGTTGACTACAAACGCAGGTTTCTGAAAAATGCAGGTATGGTTTAACTTCTGCTGCAAGGTAAACTAAGAAGGGTTTATTATATCTTCTAGGATGCCTGATTAAAGCCAAAATATAAACAACTCCATTACTTGGTTCTATTATCAGTGAGCTAAAATATTTTTAACTTATTTATTTTATCAGTGATTTATGTATCCCCAGAGCTGTACAAATCATATTTTGCAAAATCACAATGAAGTATTCCCAAGCATATATGAATAAATATGTTTTATTACCATTTGGTATGTTAATCTCAGAAAAATCTTCAGTCTCTCCTGTTATGATCTCAAGCAAGGGAGTGGTTGTGAGGGGCACATCACTGATCCTGAAAGCTGAAAAGCTCCATGTTGTCAACCAGCAAAGTGCTTAAGCATGTGCTGATCTCTACATTTTGGAATTTATTCAAATGAGTTTTTTAAAACTCAGTTTATTAAAATGAGTCTGGGTCTTACCTTCCTGAACAGGAAACCTTCACCTTGGAGAGCCATGTTTGGAATAGAGTCTGGCAAATATATGGATAGGTCCATAAATTAATAAACCTTAGTTTCCTTAGGGGAAAATTAGTTCTTACCAAGCCAAAAGAGAAACTTTTCAAGTTAAAAGCCACAGAAAATCGCCAAACAGTTGACACTGGGATAACTAAAAAAAATGGAGTCTGACCTGAAAAAAAACCTACTTAGTGTTCTGGCTATTTAATATTTGTGTTTATTGCCTTTTTAGCACAGAGGGTTTTAAAATGAAACTGATTCCCGAAAGCAGCCACCCACCCTGCTATTTTTTTTTTTTTTCCCCTCAAATGTTCAAATTGGAAAACCTTTTTTTTATTTTTCCTAGAAAACAGAACCTTTAATTTTCAGTGTGCTACAGTTTAACAGTTTTGTTGCTTAGAAACTCCATTTTTCAGCAAATTTACTATTTGTTGTAAAAAAATTCTGCTCTGCTCTACTTTCAAGAGCTTTTGTGAGTGTGCACTGTGATATTGGAGGAGGGAAGTGGGGAGGGGTTAAATGAATTGGAGATACCATCTGCTATAAAATATACCCTGTGATACATGGCCTGTTTTATAAACGTTGAATAAAAACTGATCTAGATTATTACAAATGGCATTGATCCAAAATACTGGAATGCAGTGGGCCTACTGATGAGGAAGATAAGAAACATGCTTTCCAAAAACACAGGAACCTACACAGATTAGTACAGGAGGGAACGCCTTGGAATTCAATTTATTGTTTTTTAATCTGTTCTTTGAACTCATTGTCCTTTATGACATTTATCTCAAGCCCTACAAATTATCCCAATCAATAGTGGCCCAGCAGCCCGGCGCAGCGTGCGGCCTGACAGAGCGCTGGAGATGGGCTTTGTGTGGCCCTTCCAGCCAGGGCCTGGACACAAAGTTCAGGTTGTTGATGTCAGTGTGAAGAAGGAATGTGGCATGTAGGCCAGACCCTTCCTCTCAAGAACATGAACACAATTGAAAAACCCAGCACTTGTTCAACATCAGAGGAACTCCTGCCGCCCCAGGAGAGATGATTCAGGACACAAGGCCACTGAAGTAAAGAGAAAAAAAAAAAAAATTTAAAAAAAAAACCCAGCTGTAAGCAGAAGAAACTGAGGAAGAGGCTGAGATGACAGGGAACAGATCCAGAATTACTCCATTATAGGTTGGGCAGGAAAGAGCAGGAAAACCTCCAGGCTTCCAGCCAAGTCTTGAAAGCATCAAAAGCAGATGGTAGGAAGCATTCAGGAAGTTCTTACAACAGCTTGACAGGTTTACCAAAATGACACTATCTTCCTCAGCCCTGGCAGCAGGCTTCAGAATGCTCCAGTCCTCACCTTTCACCCCGGCCCTATTATGAAGCAATTGTTAATTGTTCCTCGGCTGTTTGTGGGAGAGAAGGAGGGATCCCTGAGCCTTGGCACGGCCTTGGCAGTGCCCAGGTAGGGCTGCAGAGCAGGGCAGGGCAGGCGTGCTGGGAACGGGGAGTTTGCTTCCAGCACTTGTCCGTGCAGAGGAGAGGATGTCGAGCCCCACGGAGGCTCCTGAGGAGCCTGGCAAGCGCTGCACTCCTCGAGCTCGGAGGTCTGATCCTCATTTACTCGCAGAGCTCTCGCTGCTAGAGCAGCGCAAAGGCCCGTCGTGAAAACATAATCAGGCCCAGGGAATGAAATGACAGCAACAGCTTTGTTATATGTTTTTATCTAGCGAAGTCTTCCAAATTCTCATTACAGCCTCTCAGTTATTACTTCGTCCCTAAACCTCTGTTTCCTTGGGGATGCTCAAATTTCTCTTGATTCTCCATGTGTTCTTCAAGCTTTTCTTTTTTCCAGAATTGCGAAGTACGCAAAATTGAGCACATAAATAAGAATGGGAAGGCTCATTTGTAAGAAGATACGTTGTTTATTTTTAATAGATACCGGGACCAGGCTCCTGTTTCACCAGGAGTATTCCTCTTTTTTTTTTTTTTTTTCCCCAGAAACAGGACTCCTGGCACCTTTGTAACAGAGTTTGGTCAATAGAAAGATCGGAAGATTTCCCAGTTTTTCAGTGAAAAGTAGAAACTACAAGACGTTATTTTTAATGCAAAGCAGAGAGGTACAAGAAGAGCTGTGACAGTCAGATTTTAGACCCTCTTGAATATCAGAAAAGCCCATAAATTTCAAAGAGAAAATACAATCAAAGCCAGGAAATTTTTTATACTGAGATGGAAAAGATCTCAGCAGATTGCCTGGGTCACCTGTCTTGATGAAAAGCAAAGATATTTTTGATGAAAATTGCCTTGTTTCTCCTGTGGTTTTCACATGAATGGGTTAAATAATATAAAACATGCTTTTCCTAATTCTAGTATGAGAATATTTATTCTACTATTTTCATATTTCTTCTTAGATTTAATTAGTATGGTGCATAGGGGAGCTTCCTGTGCAGTCAATATTACCTGAAATATATTGGTACCTCTTCCTATAAATCAAGAGCAGAAAGACACAAAATCTGCCTTTTTGCTCAGAAATCAGTAAGGGAACTGAATTAAGAGCAGGAATAGGCCTAGAAGACCAAGACAAGTGTCTTATGAAGAGGGGCTTTGGTGTTGCTGCAGTCCCAAGCCAGCCAGAAATCAGCATTTCTACAAGCCTGAAAGTCTTGTGAAAAGCAGCAGGAAAAATCCTGCTGCTTCAGGAATCATTATGAACTGAAAAGGTCAAGATTCAAGAACATTATTTTCAATTCATTTAGAGAAGTCAGGGGTTAGAACGTCTGAGGTTGTGAGGCTGACCCAACTCCCCAGGCATGGGGGTAAAGCCATTTTAATTCTAAGCCTTATTAATCACAGACTTACAGTTTCCTCATTTTGTTACCTTGGGATGGAGGTTCCCATGCTTGGTCTGGAAGAACTGAGCAGCACAAGTATTTTGGACAGTCAGCAACAATGTGTTCAACCATTTCAGGTTTATCCAAGAGCACAAATCCATGAGAGAAATCTCCTACATTTGGACATTTTTTTCCTCACAACTCAGATCTGACTTGCACCAAGTGTTTTTTGGGAAATGTAGACTTTGAGTTGTCTGAAAAATGCTGTTGAGAAACAGCCATAACCACTCAATAATCGCTCAGGGTAATATTTCTATACCTACCCTCATGTACCCCAAATACATGCAGATGTTTGCGTGCTCTTTCTCAGAAACTACTGGAGAATTGGGTGTGGGATGAGGACCTGGCAATTTTTCAGGCCTGGAGTATTTCTGGAAAAAAGACAGCAAATTTAACTTTGAGTCAACTGCAGCGCAGGAAAAAAGATTGACTGCGCTGAGGGATCATGCACGGAGCTTTATTCCCTGTTCTTCTCTGAAATTGCCCGTTCTGATGATGGAGGGAGTGGATGAACAGCCTGATTCCAGGCTAGTCCCCATGTGATTGCCTAAGAATGTATGAGTTGTTTTGGCAGATGCCCTGAGCAAGGAGAGGAAAGCCCCAGCAATACACATACAGAGGGAATATAGTATTTTTGTTCGAATGAATTTAGCTTCCCATAGATTTAAATGTCTACTTATAAGGCAGGACCATTTAATCTTTTGTACATTCGTTTCTTTTTTATTTGACTTAAGATACTGAATTTAGATGAGGTTTAGTTCCTACATATTGAAACTCTTAAAAGCTCTTCAAATAATTGTTCTTTGGATACTTGTTAGGCTAAAGAAATCAGTTTTGATCGGCAGTAAAAGTTCATGCTATTTTAAGTGCAATGCTATAGCTATTTTCTGTTGTATATTTAATCATTTTGAATTATATGTCATGTAAAAGATTTTAGCTCTGGGGCATTTGCCAGATGGCTGATTCTGCATTTCACACAACAAAAGAAATAATGTTTGTGTAAAGCTCTTAAAAATAGTTGGTAATCAGTATATTCTACAACGAATAGGATCCAGACCTGTTTGGAAAAAAACCCCAGCTTTTGCAGAAATTAATTTAGAGGATTTGGTCTCTACCTCTGGGCTCTGAACAAAACAAATTGTGTCTATTGTTTGCTGATTTTGTAACATTTAACAAGTTAACTGGATTGTAAATTTTACTCATTTTTATGTTAAATGCCGTTTATTGCAATCCATTGATCTTTTTCTCTTTACTTTGGCTGACAAACTTATTTCTGAAAGCAGGGTTGTAAAGCAGAGAGCCAATGCTGCTCTCTGCTTACACAAGTAGAGCATACGAATGCGAGTAGCCCTTTGCTTTTCTTGCAACAGCTGCAGTGCTTGTCCTTTTTACTGCTAGTTCCTCCTTCTGGCCTCTTTGATTCACATTCCTTCAAAATACCACTGCAAAAAATATTTTCTCTCTCTGCCATGGCATTCTGCTTCTTCTCTTTGCCCACAAGGCTCTGCAGAGCTACCTACAAATTCACCTTCTGGTCTTGTCTCCTCCATCTCCCACATACTTTTTCCCTTGGATCTAGTTCCAGGACATAAGTTTTAGTCACATTCATACAATTCCACTTTTCTGGTACTTGCTTTCCAGACTCTGTGGTAGTCAAAAGCTTTGAAAAATATTACATCCAGAAGCAGGTCAGAAATTGTATTATAACTCTTGGATCTGGATCTTCAAAGTGTCACTTATCTACCTCTTCCTATTTTTTTAGTTAGATAGCTTTTGTTCTGATGTCAGAGCTCTGGATCTAAATAATCCCCAGTGCTTAATAGATTAATTGAGGAGCCAGATCTCAGCAGGAGGAGAGGCAGAACCCTGGCAAGCATCACAGTGGGGCTGCTGAGTGGGCAAGGCCAATGGCTGAGCAGTGATGATGGCAGAGAGAAATTGAGTCCATTTAAAATTATACTCCCAGATTCCTGTGAGAAGTTGAGGGGGTTTTCTTGTCCTTTTTTTTCCCCTTATTCTACCCTAAACACTTTAAAAAATGTTGGACCAATTTTCCTACCCATCATATGCTCTTTTTGTATCTTTTTATACAGAAATGTGTGAAGATCAAGCACATTTTGGATGCCATTGCAAAATTCATACATATGTCTTTCACAGTGTCAAAATCTGCTCAGGTGACAGACAGAGATACTTGGAGACATCTGAGCAACCAAGAACATTGCTAGATTAAATTTGGTTTGCATGTTTTAATCTGAAACATCCTCCATTCAGCAAAATAGATTATGAACCAACATAATTTATATTCCAGACTATAGCCAGCAGTGATAATAACATTTGCATCATGATGTAAGTTACTACGGTAATTTCAGTAGCTATAGCTTTTGCAGATATATTGTTCCTTCTGGTTTCCTGGCCTTATCTTTTTGAAAATTGTGGAAGTTTCAGTTCCAAAGAGTGGCATGCCAAGAATAACACCTTTGTTTGGGTGCTAACCATCCTATTGTGAATCCATTAAATAGGTTCCACACAAGTCTTACAGGCACTTACATTCAATATACAGCTCATGTGGAAATAACTTTTACAAGAGATGGAAAGTTCATTTGGGGGCCATTTTGGAATGACAGTAATTAAAAGAGAATGGAAGGGTGAGAATTTGTGGGTGGAAGCAAAGGTTAATTGAAAACATATTTTCCATTTTCTTGCCAGCCTTGATGTTGGTGGGGTCAGGTGCAGTAAGGAAAGGGGTGCTAGGGACCCGGAGGGGGCAGTGGAAATGGAGGGGTGTGCCAGGCAGAACCCATGGCTGAGATGCTATCACTTGTCATTGTGATTGTGCAGTGGAAGAACATGATAAACTGCGCTGCGGGTGCTGGGAGGAGCCAGGGATGTGAAAGAATTCAGTGATATTGTTGTTTACAATGGGCTGCATGTGCTTGGCCCTCTGCAAATGGGGAGGAAGCTCAGCTGCTGCTGGAGGATGGTTGTTGTAAACACAGACCATACAAACACACCCTGCAAACTGTGGGCATGGACAGTGCCCACTCCCAGTGCTCCCTGTCCCGCTGATGCCACATCCCAGGGGCATTGCCTCCCCTCCTGGCCCTAACAGAGCACACAGAGGGGTGGCACCTGCTCACATCAGGGCTCAGCCTGCCCTTGGGCAGGGCAGGGAGGCGTGGACCTGAATTTCAGAGTGCGCCAGGCCTCCAGTGCAGACACAGCCTCCAAGACATCAGGAACACATACCAAGACCTACAAGCTACCAAGACCTAACACAGTCAGACAAGGTTTTTAAGGTGAATAATGTCATTTTTCCCCTGTTCAAACCACTAGGTATTCTAATTTTAGCAAACTTCTAGGTGTTTCCCCGGGAAAGCAATAGTTAAGAGAAGCCTCCATGACAATTTTGCCAGTCAGTCTCAGCTCTGTGCCATGGCAGGCACCTAAGCATGCAGAATCCTCAGAAGTCTCTCACAGCTGAGGTTTCCATAAGCAACACAGAAACATGATAGTTAGAAGCAAATAATTCTAAACTTTGCAATATGCATTTAATATAGCAAGATTAAACGCACCTAAATTACAGTGTGTTCTCATGTCATCCCTTGGAAGCACCCTGAAGCAAGGCCACCCTGAATTTTCAGCTGTTTCTAATCCCAGTTGAGAGATAAATCTGGAGTGTGGTATTTGGGGAAATCTCTTCTGCCACTACTTTTAGCCTGAACATTGGAAAGGAGGCGAGTGTTTTCATTTTGAGAGAGCAGAAATCCCCTGATTTAAGTGGGCTGCAGTTTGAGCTCCCTGTGGAATACACCTAGCAGTGGTTGTGACACCTGTTTGGACTTTGCCAACGTTTGGAACTTCCCTTCCCCTAAAGCCCCCCAAAACAAGGCAGAAACTAGCCAGGCAATATTTGGTGAGAAGAATCAATTCTGAAATGGGCCACTTCTGGGAACACATTACAGCCAACAGCTTTAGCTGGGTCTCATTTACCTAAAGAGGCTCCCCAGACTGACCTGCTGGCTGTGTGGACAGTGTCCAGCAGGAGATCAGGACACTTGCACCCCTCCTTAATCATCTTTTGTGGGCTGATGCTGTTTCTGGGGACCAGTCCTGCAGGTGGCTGCCAGGATTGGCTCCGTGTGCCTCTGCCTGCTTAATGAAAAACAGCCTGAATTAATCACAAAAATAACAGAGAGCTGTCCCAGTGTGGGCTGGCTGAGGAGCTCAAAATTCAAGATATATTTAGTGGGTGCTAGAAACTGATCTAATTTTTGATTGAGACACAAGGAAATAATTCAAGAGCTCATCCATTACAATCTTTTGCTGTTTCGGTTTCAAGAGTCCAATAATATGTCATGATAATAATGATAATATATCACTGACTTTGGAAGAAATAACTGGGTAACATTTACTAACTGCACAGGGATACACCAGATTGCAGTGAAATGCTCAGACAAAGCTTTTTTCCTTTACCTTCAAACACCAGCATGGTTAGTCCTCTTTCAGCAAAGTCTGTTCCATCACTGTTTATTCTACTGAGGAAAATCTAAAAAAATGGATAAACTTTTAAAGATAAATATGCTGACACAAAATTCAGCACACCACACGAAGAACCCCATTCTACCTAATTGTGCACAGGGTGATAATTTAGCACTGATTAAAGAGTTTGTATTTTTTTCAAATCTTTTTTAAAAAGAAAATTACTTCTGAAGGTGAAGATGTGCTTAGACAATCATATTAACATATTCAAACAATTGTAATTTGCAAAATAGTAATTACAACTCACTATCTGGTAGCATTAATCAAACTTCAAGGTTTAATTCCATTTTAAATATTGATGAAATGTGATTCTCCAATCTAACCCTGGTGTTGCAGGGTTATGGAAGCAGCCAGTGGCAGAAAAAGAGGAACGTGTAGTTAACAAGCAGCTGCCACAAAGAAGGATCGGCATCTGTGATTTAAATTGTTAGCTGCACAGTCAGGTAGAGTGTAAAAAGGGTAGTCAAGAGGCTGTTAAGTCCATTGCTGCCAATTACTAACAATCAGGGAGGAGCTTTAAGACTTGTTCAGTACAATAAACCCAGTTTGTCTTGTTTCAGGGGTTACTACTGAAGAGGTTGCAGCTGCACTGATTCAAATAGCCCTAAAACTACAGTAATTATCAACCAGTCTTCTTTAGTGTAGCAAAAGTATGTTTTACCATAGCTTAACTCTTTACATTCTAATATTTCCCTGCCTCCTCTCCCATAGCCAGCCCTGGAGCCATTCTCATCCCTGGGCTGTGGTTCTTCTTCCTATCCTGGACCAATTCTTGCACTCCCCCTTACCTAGACCAGCTGTACATCCCCCTGGGCTGGATGGCAGCTCTAGGCATTTACTTCATGTTGAGTCATTGCATCTGCTTTTTTGAAATTCACATCTCTCATTCAGTTTTTACATCTGGTTAAACTACATGCAGCTTAAGCAGGGCTTATGAACATGTATTTCATTTGCATGGGCTCAGATCACTGCACAAACCAAGATGTTTTGGAATCAGCCTGGCAGGGCTGGGATACTTGGAGTGACTTGTCCTGGGTGCTTTCCTAGGAGACCAACAGAGTGCAGAACGAGACAGTCTGGGCAAACCAAGGGTATGTTGGAAACCTGTGAAGCCAAGTTAGCATCTGCCTTTCTTTGTGCTTCTGGCCTTGATGCTCAGCTGAGTGACGCTGCCAAGGGCTCAGACAGACTCAGGCTGGTTATTTCTAACACTCAGGTGAAACAGCTGTGCCCAGCTACCAGCCAGACATGGGGATCTCTAAGTTTTCTTATTCATTCACCATGACAGAAACAGAGAAAAGTTTCCTTTTCATGCAATTATTACAAGCTCAGTTAAACTATATATATATATTTTTTTTTAGTTAAGGCAATTCCAGCTAAAACCACAGAGCCACAGACTGGACAATATCTGTCACAGGCAAGGCTCACATGATCACGTCTGCAACACCTAGTGCATAGAACAAAAGCCAGCACATTGATTATGGCTTGGATGTTGTTTTTAAGAAAGCTTAAGGACCACATTTGCATTCCTGTTGCAGCCCTCAGTGGAATCTGCCTGTGAGGATTGCATGGTCTTTAAGCAAGATTCTGTGCTCATGTTTTTAATTTCCCTTTTAGCATATTTTTTTCAGCATCTATTTTCTCCTACTTTACACCCAAATTAGAAATGTGCCATTAACAGGATATTTTGTTATGGATCTGTGGATCTCTAAGGAACAAAAAAAAAAAAAAAATCAGTGAAACACAGAAAGAGCTGAGCTTAGCTATTTTATCCAAATTATAACTATTTTGCAGTTATTAAAGCCAGCACCTTGGCACCTTTCCTCCTGTACCAGAGCTGGGTGTCAGCAGCACCTCAGGGTGTGCACCCCTCTCTCTGGGCCAGCAATGGGAGAAAAGGGAGGGCAGCATGGAAAAAAAAGGGAAAAAAAAGAAAACACAAAGCTTGATTCACAAACCACCACGGTCAATAGGATCAGCCCCCAAACCTGTGCATCAGAATTTGTCACACACCCCTCTGGAGACTTCTTTGCTTAACACCTCATTCCCAGCATCTTCCTCCCTTTGCATTTCAAATGCTGCTCTGTCACTTCAGCATAAAGGCACAACTCTACAATCAGAAGACCTCCAGGAAAATGTGACACCTAGAGCAGCAATATGCTTCTTTCTCCATTTTGTTTGCCCTGCCTAGGCAGGGGGCTCAGCAGGGTGAAAAAATGGGACCGGGGTGGTCACAGCCCCTGTTCTTGCATGTAACAAGGGCTGCCACAAACCCTCCACATTTCGATTTTTACACACATCACAAGCAGCTAATATGAATTTGTTAAGACATTGGTAAACACAAGAAGCAGCTCAAATATATTTCATTTGTATAAAAATAAATACAGGTATTATTGTAAGTAATACTTCGATTTTTTTTTCCCTCCCCCAAGGTTTTTTGAAGTTTGTTTTTCCTGGTTTACTACACAGATCTCTTTTCTCCTACACAAACACAAAGGAAAAGGCTGCAGAACAGTTTTTGGAGACAAGACTATTTAAATCCCTGGAATTAAGAAGCCACAACTTAACATTCACCAAGCTATTTTTTTGTAAATCATGCAGAAAATTACTATTCAAACTTTGCTGGCCAGTTGTTTTTTTCCCACATTGTCTTTGCTTTTATTTTCTTTCCACACTGTCATTATGCTCTCAGAATAAATACGACAGACATGAATACTAACAAGGGACACAGGAGTTGGTCTAAAATATCTCTTAGCCACTACATCAGCTTATCAATACCTGCCACAACATAACATCTCAGAAACAGCATGGAAAGAAAAGCTCCAAGACAAGAACCTGGGATTTTACTGGAAATTTTTCTTTACCTTCACTTTCTATAAACCAACAAGCAGCACAGCCAGAGTATTTTTTAAATGCCTATCTTAATTTCTGATAGTTTCAACGTTTCTCCTGTATATTTTGCCCCAAAAGGCAAGATGTAAAATCTATACATGTAAATCTCGTGGTTCACCCAAGCTGAGCTTATCAAACAGATGAATAATCAGCCACAGAGCCAGTACCTCCTGCCTTGACAAATTCCCACACAACAGCACACGATCTTTTAAACAAACAAACAAAAAAAGTGTTCTAAGATATACCAGTGGCTAAAAAATGGATTTATTTTTCAAGGGAAAAATGGCTTGTTTGAACTGGAGCCCAGGGATGCGAGAGCAGATCTGACACGGGGATATTTAACGTTCCTTTCTCTCCCTTTCAGACGACGATGAGCATGAGTGGATCCTTCGGAACTGCCGGAAAGCCTGGGACTTAACAACTGAGCACAAACCAAAACCATAAACCCGTTCTTCCTAGACAATATTCCAGCAAAGCAGGTAATCTGATTCACAATAAATGCAATTTGTCCTCACAGATTTGTCTCACCCTTTCCCTCGACAGGAATATAATCTTTCTGTCATCTTTGTCAGCTCAAAGAAAAATGGAAATAATCATTTAATCAGTCATGCTGAGCAAAAGCCACAGCAAAAAAGCCGACTGTACTCACAATAATATTCCTGAGAGGTGTGCAGTGTAGTATGTATAAACATTATTAAGCCTGAAAACAATTTGTTAAAAAGAGTGCCTCAGATTCGGTGTTGAAGTCATTCAAATCCATCTTAATCAACATTATTTTCCCAGATTTTAGTTAGCTGTCCTGGTGAATTCCTTTCCTCTCTTTTTGCTCAGTACTTTGATATTGATTGATCATTGTAATAATGTACACCAGAGGTATTCTTTAATGACGGGTTTGCTAACTAGGAAATTATATCCATTTACTACGAACGTTTGTTGAACTCTCCTGAAGCCAGAGTTTAACAAAATAATAAAAGAGGAAAACTGGGTGGGTTGCTGCTTGATTAGTAAGCCAGAAAGTATTTAAAAATAAAATAAAATGGAATTACATCATTTTCTGGATGTAAGTGCCAGCACTTCTACTTGCATTAACTTTATTTATTACACAAATAAGACATTTACAAAGCACAACATTAAAAGTATGTAACAAAACAGACATTGGTTTTACAAAAAGTGCTTACAATTTTGTTTTACTTTTTTAAAATAAATATTAGTCTTGACTGTCCACTCATTCAGAGAAAAAAATTTTTAACCATTGTAGCCAAGACATGCAGAATTGCAACATGCTACAACAAAATGATTGGCAGATGAAATAAAACTGGTGTTTAGCTGGCATCCTACAGATAAATCACCAATAGTAGTGCAGGATTGGTTCCCACTCCCTGTCCCAACGAGTGAGTTCTGTAAGCACCTTTAGCTCGGGCATTGGGTTAACCAGCATGAGCCAGAAAATATCACTGCTGATAAAACCTGAAACCATCCCACTTCCAGAGCCGAGCTCTGTTAGTCACCTTATTAAACTGGAGTGAAGAGCCTTTCACTGGCTGTCTTCAGTGGGTTCTGTCTGCAAAAGGGTTTGTAAATAGCAACTGGAAAAGTTTAGTGCGTGGAGTCTGCATTGCTGCACCAGAACCCATCTGGCAATTACTGAATAAACTAAGAAAATGAGAATGACTTTAATTTTATTTTTTTTAATCCACAGACAGGAGATGAATGCAAATGACCTGAGATAAGGTTTGGTTCAGTGGCAACAGTCAGTGTGAAATATGTTGTGAAACAATGTATTGAATAAATTAGAAGATTTCTTACATTCTTGGTACAGTTGAGTATTTTCCATACACATAATTAGCTCTAAAACTGCACAAGCTGAATTGCTTCCAGTTTTTGCAAACAATTTGGGCTTAATATAAACAGAGCCTGATTTCTGAATTAGCAAAGCTGCTCCTGGCTACTTATGGGGGGAAGTGCCCCGAGCACAGTCAGTGGTGAGCCCACATCCCTGGAGAGAAACACCGACATTCCCTCGGCCCTGCCTCACACTCCGGCCCTGCCGTGGCATCGCTTACAAACCCCTGGATATCCAGGACATTTCCCAAGTGGGGTTTTTCTGATCGAGTTGGTATTTAGCAGATACATATTTTGTAGTTTCCCTTTCACTGCATTGCCAAGACAGAAGGGAAAAACACATCAAACCCTTTTCTCCATCAACAGAACAGTTGTGGTAATCTCTGAGACTATGGAATATCAGGGCAAGTTACAGCCTGAATCTCTCCTTCAGTGTCAAATGGAACAACTACCCATTCCTTTATGGCACTAATTCCACAACTAAATGGTCATTAGGATGTGCAAGCACAAATGGAGAACAAAGTCAGGCCTCAGTGACCCCCCTGGCCCACACGAGCATCTCAAGGCTGGCACATGGACACAGCACCCACCTCAACCCATGATGACAAACACTCACCAACAGCCAGACAAGGGAATACTCATCCTTCCCTCATTGCTATGAAAAGGACAAAAAGGATGCACCTGGTGCAACTGGAGCAACTGGTGACTGTCCCCTCCCCAAGGGGACGCCTCTGCAGAGGTGGTTCCAGTCAGGCCAGGCGTGTGACAGCGCCTTGTCACTGGTCACACTCTGGAAATGGTCACTCACACATCTGGAGGTGACAATAACATTTTGTGGACTTAATTCCCCTGTCTCCTTTCAAATGTTATTTGGAACTGGGACTAGAGCTGCTGGCTGCAATTTGACAGATACTGGCCCAGCTGTCCGAGGTAGTACCATCGCTCTCTCAGTACACCAACACACACAGGAGAGGGGGTGTGTGTGGATTTGTTCCAACCAATATCAAAGTGTGCTGTACTCAGTTGCTTCTCAAGCCAAGAGATCTCGGTGGCCACCTCAGCAGACGTCCCCATGTCCCCACGCCACTCCCGGAGCGTTCCTCGTGGTTCAGCTGGAGCCACGTGTCTGGCTGCTGGTGTCACAGGAGTTCAGGGACACGGGCAGGAGAAGGCTCCCCACGTGAGCAATATGGGCTGGCCAGAGCAGTGGCATGGTTGCCCACCCGGCCAATGCCACAGATTGATCCAGGATCTCCCAGAGAGGAAAACACAAGTAGCTACAGTTCCAATTAAAAACAAGTTATGTAACAGATGGATTCCCATCTCCTGCTCTTCGGGCACGCCTCAGTCACATCCCTCACTAGCTGTGGCTCAGGGTAGGCTTTCACATTCTTGGAAGAGCAGCCTCACAGACACTTCACAGCAGGACAGACCCACGTCCTTGCATGGAGAGAGGTTTTCTTACAGACCTGCTCTTGGCTCGGTGCAAACGGAGAGGGCTGGCAGAGGTCTCTTGTTTACTTTTCGTTATTACCATCAATGAAGGATAGGATCGTTTTGGAGTCCTTTTCCTGACTTGGGGCCAGACTGCTGAGCACCTCCTGGGCTGCTGCCATGAGCCCAGCCATTCTCCCGGGATGCAGCCTCATCCCAGGGCCTGGCAGGACCAGCAAGGGAGACCAGGAGAGCAGAGGGCATCAGAGCCATGATGCCATCCCCTTGCTGTCCACTTGGCTAGCGACAGTTCCTGCTGGCCTTACTGTGGCTTTCACCTTTTTAACTGGTCTCCAGTTTCTACCCAACTCTTTCCACTGACTGAACTTGAGTCCACAGCAGGGCAGAACATTTCTACACCTTTATGGCCACCTTCCATCGAGCGTTCCCCAGTCCCAGAGTATGGATTGTCTGAGAGTTTTCTGTAGGTACATTCTGAAATCACGCATTTGTGATCCAATATGACTCCAAGGAAATAAAGTAGCTTGTTAATAAAGAACGAGAGTAAAAAACTTTAAAAAAAAAAAAAAAAAGATTTGGCAGATGGCTGTGAGAGGAGAGAGATATTCAGTGTTCTAAGAACAAGTCAGCAATCAAAAACTTCAGGGTGCTAAACCTGGCTCTGCCACCAACCCTCATGGTTCCTCTCAGTTTAGGACATCTCTGCTTCCCCTCCTATAAAACGGGGGGAAAAACACTAAGATTTACTTACCTTTGAGTGATCAAAGGACATGTGATTCTAAAGCACTTTGAGGAGGAAGAAAAACTGCCTATTTCCAGCTGGCATCATGTTTTCCACTCAGTGGAGTCTCAGCTACCTGCGAGTTTGGCTCAGGAAGGTCTGTCTGTATATCGAGTTGCTGAGCCAAAAAGCCAATTTCAGATTCCACACACGCGAGTGGAAAGAAGGAGGGATGTCCAGGAACTGCTTCACTGGTGCAAAAAGAGAATCAGGCCAAACCACGTAAATTCCTCCTTCCTTTGTGTTCAGAGGCGATCATCGATCCCCCTGAGACTCGGCATGTTCTGGCTGTTCATATTCCCATGGGTTTGGGAGCAAGACTTGCGAGCACAGTAGAGTCACCAGTTTTGACTGTGTCTGGCACTGCCTTGGAGAGACTCACGGTCATTCTACAAGTCCACAAGAAACAAGTGTAAAATGTAACTGTGCACTCAACACACACATACACAGAGTGTCGCTGGAGAAATCGGAGCGGGCGCGAGGTGCTGGTCAGTGGGAGGAACTGAGAGCGCTGGGTCTGAGCTTCTCCCGCGGGGCAGCTGCCGAGGGCCGGGCGCTGTCAGCGGCTGAGGGGCAGCGGGGCCGGCAGGGCCACGGGCAGGTGAGGAAGGGTCCGCGCAGTCAGTACTGAAAGAGGATGACCTGGGGGGAAAACGGGAGCGTCAGCGGCTGCAGAGACACAGCCCTCGCCACGGCGATGTGCTTGCAGGGAGCAGCAGAACGGACACAGGCTCTGCTGGAAAACCCTCTCTGGAAAACCCTCTCTGGAAAACCCTCTCTGCCCAGGAGCCGCCAGCCCTGCCCAGGGAAGGAGCAGCCACTGAGGAGCCCAGGTGGGAGAGGTGCACCACACCTTCAGCTGTGAAACCAAACAAAACCGGGCAGCACCCCAAAAACAGCACTTCATCCATCTGCTCCATGATACGGCAGCTACCAAGAAGGACAAAGACCATGACCAGCAGTCCTGGCTGTCCACCTCACTCACTGAGCAGCACAGGCTCTCCTCAAACACTGCACCCCACTGCTCTGCAGGTCCAGCCCCGTCCCGGCCTTCGGGCAGGGGAAGCAGCTGCTGAGCCGGTCACAGCTCACTCCTCACCAGCCACTGCACTGGGCACCCCGACAGGAGGGTAGGGCTACCCCACACTCAGCTTTGAAATGTGTTTTCCCAGGATCTCAGCTATCTCTGCTTCTAAAAATTTTTGGATGTGAGGGAAAAAAAGCTACTTCAGTTTTCAGGAATTCAACACGCAAGTGATTGTTTAGGAAAGGAGCTGGTTGGGGGGCAGCTCCGTGTCCTGAGAACCCTGTTCTGCTACAGCTGCGAGCCAGTAATTGCATTTAAATCAGGAGCTGCCTGCTGCAGTGAAGCTTCTCTAACAACAGCACCAGGACTGTATAATATTTTCTGAAAACTCCACAGTTTGCTGGGCACATATGACAAAATGGTAGAATTTAGACTGAAAAAGTGTCTTTGCTGTACCCCTGCTTCTGCCCACTGAAACAGAGCTCAATAAGCTGTTGCACTGAGAGAGATCTGAAAAGAGAGGTGCTGAGAACTTCTAACAGTAAAGACAAAAGTTAAAACCACTCAGAATTGCCAAAGGCTCAGTGTTCCCTCAAAAGGAGGTCACTGAAACTAGGGTCATATTTGAGAAGTCTTGCCCACAATAAGCTGTGTGTTAGAACAGATACTGTAAGAGCTGAACAGAAAAATATCAACATGCAATATTGTCTCCTGGCCAGACATTGTGAAATAACCTTCCTACTTCAGATATTGTAACAGCCAGTTGTTATTATTTTTAAGCAATACTGCAATCCACAAGAAATTAATCTTTTTTGTTAACTCATGGAAAACTGTGAAGTTAGCATGTGCCAGAGGTCCCCCTGCTCCGTTGTTAAACAGGCAGGTGCTGAGCACACTGACCACACCTGCACACCTGGGGAACGGAGCAGGACAGAGCTCAGGGCACCGGGAAGGGGCAGCCAGGGAGGATCCAGGCAGGAGGGTGTGAGATCCTTCAGTGGATGCAGGCACAGAGTCCCAGCATGTCACAACAGCAAGGGGTGTCCAGGGGAAAACACAGCGATGCCATTTTGACCAACAGTGGGTACATCAACCTTAGGGCCCCCAAAACAACGGGAAGACACACGGGTGGGTGGCAGCTGCGGAGGTCATGGAGAAGCAGTGATGCTGACAGGAGACAGCGGTGGCAATGACATTACACACAAATCTTTGCTACAGCAAGGGTTGGCCCCAGAGCCTGGAGCAGGGACTACATTTACCTTCTCACCCCTATTAGATAGTGGTCCTTCCATGTCTGCCTTGAGGTGCACTGGTGGAGCGGTGTAGGGAAGTCTACAGTGCACTTGTCCACACTGTACCTGACCTGTGGATGAGAAGAGGCTTCAGCCTGTGTTACTGCAAACAACACAGGGCCAGCTTTCCCCGGGACACGCGGGGAGCAGGAGGAGCCCGGCGGGTCAGGCAGGGACACAGCCAGAGCCCTCGTGGGAGAGGGAAGGGAGAAGCCTCACAAGAGCCACAGAGCCAAAACCTCTCTCCAGGCATGACCAAAGCTGCCCATCACTCACAAATCATTCACTGGTACTGGGGACAGAGAAAGCAACTCTGCTGTCCTGAGCAGGAAGGAGACCACTGACCACACTCACACCTCTTCTCCATGGCACAGAGAGCACATGGGGGCTAGGACCGGTCAGCAAAAGCCAGGCACTGACTTTCCCGGGGACGAGTTAATCCCAAGGGCGAAGTTTATCAGACACGAGGAGGAGCAGCAGCAGCACGGGCACCATCCCCGCACCCGCAGCACCGGGAGGGTTTTGCCAGGGCCTCTCCCGGGCACTGCCCCGGCCCTGCCCCGGCCCTGCTCCTGCCCGGCCCTGCCCCGGCCCTGCCCCGGGCCCTGCCCCGCCCTGCCCTGCTCCTGCCCCGGCCCTGCCCCGGCCCTGCCCCGGCCCTGCCCTGCCCTGCCCTGCTCCTGCCCCGGCCCTGCCCCGGCCCTGCCCCGGCCCTGCCCCGGCCCGGCCCCGGCCCTGCCCCGGGCCCTGCCCAGCGCCTGTCCCGGCCCTGTCCCGGCCCTGCCCCGGCCCTGCCCCGGCCCTGCCCCGGCCCTGCCCCGGCCCTGCCCCGGCCCTGCCCCTCTTACTTTCGATGTATCCGTGCAGTGTCACCATCCGGGCCCGCTCGGGGCTGCTGAAGGGCGAGTAGTGGATGTCATCGGGCAGCGAGGAGGGGATGCGGGACGGGGGCGCTCCCGAGGGCGGCACCGTGTGCTGCGGGGTGTGTTTTTTATGGCGGGCTCTGCAGTTTTGAAACCAAACCTGAAAAGAAAGCAGCGAACGCTGTGACAGCTGAGAGACAATTGGGTTCAAGTGTGGTCCTTCACCAGGGTCCTTGGATGGGTGTTTCTTGGAAGTTTTTATGATAGGAATGAAATAGAGAAAATCTGCACCTCACCAGCTTCCACAGGTTTGTTTTACACTCACCAGAGCAAGAGTGAAGCTGCATACACAAAGCTTTTTCCCTGCAAATGGTGGGAGCTCCTTTCAAGGTCTTATGTAAATTTTAATCTGCAATCCTAGCTCACCCAGCTGAGATCAGAGGGGAGCATAGCTGAGATCAGTTGGGACACTTGAGCATTGGCAAAGAGAGAAACAAGAGGAGACAAAAATGAGTAGAATCTTAAACTAGGATAAGTTGTGACTTTAGGAATGATGAAAACAATATTGTTTTAATCACTTGCGGTTTATCATATTCAAAAACCCCATCAGCAGAACATTAAAGCTGAGCAAGGAGGGTACTGTGGTGGGATACAGCCATGTATGTGAGCAGCAGGTATGAGATCTTTGATGATATCTCACTGCCTCTAATTAAAGGAGTAGTTTGGGAATTCCATCTTAGAGTTAAAACATGTATGGAAGGGATTTCTTATGTAAAGAGCTGATCTGTTTCTTATGCTTCAGTTTCTGAAAGATGGCTGTGAGTAAAAAGCTTCTCCAAGACTGAGTGAAGATCAGCTCTCCAAGGTAGAGTACACTGGACCATAGAGAAGGAAACAGTCTAAGCATTTGACAAATTGTTTCCTGTTCAAAGCACTTTTAAAAAATATCCACATAAAAAAATCACCTGGTGTGCAGCCTTCTTGATCTCTAGCTAAATGGAGAATCTCAATAACGGAGGCTCAAGCTGGATTTTCACACATAAAATTTAAACGTGTCATTGGCAAAACAATCTCGGATGAAAGCTCCAAATTTATTTTAATCACTCGTGTTTTTATTGTATGCAGAAAGTATGTGAGCAGAAGGTTAAAGCGATGAGTACAAACGTCACCAAGAGGCAGAGCTGGGCTGTCTGTGAGCTGGGAGTTGCAGAGGGGACATTTCTCAGTCCCTGCGGCACCACCCACCCTCCCCTCCCTGATCAGGGTGGGCACTTCCCTGCCGCAGGGTACCCTGGAGCTGCAAAACTCAGTTTTCTTTAAACTCCTCCATGCCAATGCTCCCCGAGTCTGCCTGCTCGGGGCAGGGACGGCTGCCGGGGGAGCTGCCACACTCCTGCCAGCGCTGGGACAGAGCACAGCTCCAGGACCTGGTGCTAGGGGCAGCTTCCCACCCAGTGATTTACTGCGGGTGGCTGGGGCTGTTGGGGTTTCGATTCATTGCGTCATACGAGGGAAAAACAAATAGAAAACCCACGAGCGAGACAGAGAAGGAGCGGCGCTGGCATCCCGCAGGAGCAGAGGAGGCGGCAGGCGGGGAGGCAGCACGAAACTGCAGCTCCGGGGCTGAGGAGCAGCGGGGCTCCGAGTGTGAGCCCTGCCTGGTGCCAGCCTTCAGCTGCCACCCCTGCCCTGCTGGTGCCAGCCTTCAGGTGCCACCTCCTGCCCTGCCTGGTGCCAGCCTCCAGGTGCCACCCCTGCCCTGCCTGGTGCCACCCTCCAGGTGCCACCCCTGCCCTGCCCATCCCCACCCTCACCTGAATGACTCTCCGGCTCAGCCCCGTCATGTCCGCCAGCTTCTGAAGCGTTTGTGCGTCGGGGTTGTTGTCCTGAGCAAACTGTGCCTGCATGACCTGTGCAGAGGGCAGAGGGGGGCTCAGCATGGGCTGGGCAGTCCCGGCCCCCGCAGCCCCCCGGCCCCGCAGCCCCCCGGCCCCGCTGCCCTACCTGCAGCTGCTCGGCGGTGAAGGAGGTGCGGGCTCTCTTGGCTGGCTTCGGCTGGCTGTCCTGCTCCGAGGGCACAGCCCCCTCCAGCGTGATCCCATTGCCTGCAGGAGACAAATCCTCTGAGCCCCTGGTGGCATCACAGCGTGGGACACCCAGGGCATCCCCTCAAGGGAGGGACACCAGCCCTGGCATCACAGCCTGGGACCTGCTGCAGTGGGAGCAGAAGGAGTGGAGCCAGCACTGCCCGCCAGGAGCTGCCCTGGGCTGCTGAGCTCCTCCACACGCAGGGAAGGAGAAGCAGCCGTTCTCCAAGAGATTGCTGCGGAATTAAGAAAAATGCAGCAAGTGCTGGAAGCCGCAGGGAATTAGGGGAGACAGCAGCAGGAAGAGGGTCAAGGTGGTGTGTGAGGGCAAGCACTGATGTCCCTCTGGCCCTGACTCCTGGTCACCACTTGGCCACATTCCCCAGGGAGTGGCTTGGAAGGGACCCTGTGGCTGCCAAGCTCACCAACATCCATCACTCCTGCCCCTCGCTGCCCTCTGTGACCCCGTTTTCCCTCGTGGGCGTTGCCTCCATCAGTCCTTTCATTTACTCAGAGCATTTCAATGGGCTCTTTGCTCCCTTCCCCAGCCCCAAATTGTCCCAGCACCCTGACCTCCTCTTCCTCCCAGGTCCCAGAGCAGCAGCAGGAGCAGCACCATCCCCGCGGCCTTGGGGTGGCCATGCATGAGCAGCAGCCCCGCTGAGGGGGACGCTCCAGGGGACACTGAGCTCCCCCTGCCCAGGACAGTGCCAGGGGGAGCCCAGCCGTGCTCTGCTCCGGGCACCGCTGAGGGAAGGGCAGCGAGGGTGGGTGGGGGAGGGCAGCGAGGGGGGCTGGCGCTCGCCCCGCTCCCAGGATGCGCCTGCACAGCCCGGCCATCGCTCCACAAGCTGGACCAGGCTGTGATTGTCTTGGCTTGAGTTGAAGGACTTTCTCATATAGTTTGACTTGTTCTTTTCAGATGATGAATGGGACTCTGACTTCAGCAACATCTGTTTATTTTTCTTGTATGTAAAACCTCATGTGCAGAAGAAATTGCTGGGTAATTACTGGAGGAGGGAGTGTGGCCCTGCAACTCCACAGCAACTACAGCTCTCCAAAGTGATCCCACTCCCTTCTCAAAACCCCTTGGACACAGGTAGTGACACCTGACACTCACCAGGTGCCCCAGCACTGCCCAGCACTGGTGCTCAGCCCACAGCAGCAGGTTGTTCTCAGCAGCAGCAGCAGCAAACCCACCATCCCAGCCCTCAGCTGGGGCAACAGCTCTGCAGGACTGCCCGGTGCCAGACCCTGTTGTCCTCACACCATTCTGCTCCCCCAGGACATGTGGCTTCTCCCCCTCCATCCTTGCTCCCCATCACCTCCCTCACGCCCCCGCAGCAGCTGACCATATGGACCAACACGTCACAAGCCACATCCCGAGCCGGGACCCTCCCAGCCCAACTGGGCACTCTGTTTTCATCCTCTTTCTCAAACACAGTAAACTGAACCATATTATTTTCCTGTCAGGTTGTTAATGGTTTCCACATGCTGCATGGGCCTGGACATGGCGTGTCACTCCCCGTGCCCACCATGTGCTGAAGTACTTTCCACCACAGGACAGGCCCTGGCACTGCCCAGCCTCCCTGAGCACCCCTCTGGACTAACCCCACAGATTTGTTCCTCTGAGCATCTCTCTGGGCACTGCCATGCAGGAGGATGGGGAAGGGACAGGAGCTGCAGTGGCCCCGGTGTCACCGGAGGCTGGCGGCCGTGGCGCAGCGCTGTCCAGCTGGGAGGGGCACGACCCCAGATGGGCAGGGCGGGTGGAAAATGATGGGAAAGCTTTGTCCAATCGCCAATCCCACCTTCTACATTTATGACTCACAGCCTCAAATCCCAGTGGCTCCCTCACGCTCCGCACTCCAGGCTGCGCACGAGCAGGCACGTGTCCCTGGCAGTGCCACGGCACACAGGCCTGCCAGGAACCACAGGTGCTGCCAGCACATCGGCCACCCCGTGAGCCCTCTGCCAGCCCAGCACCTTGTGCTCAAGCCCCCCAGGGCCACCCATCACCCCTTTTTGGTGATGATAGAACCAACCCCAACACGCTGTGCTAAGGGTCAGCGGGGCACAGCGATGCCCTGCCCGGTTCCCGGGGTGAGGCCGTGCCCGCTGCGCTCCGTACCGTTCTCTGCCGCTCGCTTGAGGTTCTCTATCATGGTGTCGTAGTGGATCCGGCACAGCACCTTCTCCTCCACCAGGCCGAACTCCTCGCCGGTGGAGAGCTGCCGCTTGCAGGAGAAGCAGGCGAAGCAGGCCAGGTGGTAGGCATTGCCCCGCGCCCGCCGCACCCAGTCGCTGGCGTAGATCTGCCTGCCACAGCGGGCACACTTGGTACCGAACCGGCTGCGGAGGAGAAGAGGCAGGTGAGGGCAGGCAGGGGAGGACAGGGAGGGGAGGGCAGGGAGGGGAGGGCAGGGAGGGAAGGGAGGGGAGGGCAGGCAGGGGAGGACAGGCAGGGGAGGGCAGGGAGGGGAGGGCAGGGAGGGGAGGGTAGGCAGGGGAGGGTAGGCAGGGGAGGGCAGGGAGGGGAGGGCAAGACAGGCAGGGGAGGGCAGGGGAGGACAGGGAGGGGAAGGCAGGCAGGGGAGGGCAGGCAGCACCATACCATGTGCAGGTGCTGCTGCCGACCCCGTTGCTCACCCCAACCACCCCAACTCCCACAACACCCCTGCATGCAGAGATGCAGCGGGGCCGCCCCAGCGGTGCCTGTGCCGTGGCAGTGGCAGCAGTGTGGGCAGCAGTGGGGTGGAACTCACTGCAGCCCTACGGCGCCAGACGCGGCCGAGGGGCCGAGGTGACGCAGCGCCGTGAATCAGCTTCCAAGCCCGTGGGTTTTTTATTTTGATAACAGCCAGTGTGACACTCGGATGGAAACTGTGTCAGAGCTGGTTCTCTCCCGCTGCCATAAATCAAACCATGTGTGTTCTCCTCACACGTACAGGCACACACATCTGCTTTTTCCCCCGTGGAGGAGGTCTCCTCACTGCGAGAGGATGATGACTGTGCTGGAGTAAGTGCTCAGCACAGTCACGAGGCAACAAGACAGCCAGGAGCCCCTCACCAGGTGACTCTGTGAAAACCCCCATTCCTGTCAGGATGCTGATGGTCAAGGGCAAGTGATTCACAGGGAGCAGCAGATGCGGCCCCCATGGCCCTGAACCCCCAGATCAGTGTCTGACACGAGGTGCCAATCATGGCCTTGGTTTGATATCTGCATTTCAGTATTACTGCTGCTTAAAATAATAAATGCAATGAACAGCAGCAAGAGCATCAGTAGAGAAGGGAGCATCTCCTCTGCCACCCCAGAGGTGGTACTGGCTCCAGCAGAGTCAATGCACTTCCCCACACAGCCCCAGCACTGCCACTGTCACCTCAAGCTCCCGAGGGCTCCTGCCAGCCCCTCAGCACGGTGGGAAGCAGAGCCACTGGCAGCCCTGCCCCAGCAGCTCCAGCACCTCTCAGGGCAGGCACAAAACTCCAAAAGAAACGACCACGGCAAGAGACAGGAGAGACCCCACAGCACAAACCCTTCGGTTCAGTGGCCAGAGCAGCCCCAAGCTCTGCGGACAGGCAGAGACAGGGCCCAAGCCAGGCCATCAAGGCCAGTGTGCTGCCCATGCCCAACCCCACACTGAGGAACTGCTGCCCACCGTGAGCCCAGCAAGATGTGGAAATACTGTCCTGTGCTGGGATTACTAATAGAAAAACTATTTGGGACGAAAAGAAGGGTCTAAATTTTTCAGCCTGACCATAGCTGACCAAAAAAGAAGAAAAAAAAAAGGACATTTCTGTGCTGAAATTATACAGAGACTTAGCTAAGAGACTTCACTAATTTACTTCAGATGGGAACATTGTAAACTGACTTTGTGCCAGCTCGTTTATATAAACGCACAAACAAAAGAACTGTATTAATTTTTTATTTAGAAATAAAGATCATTCCTGTAAATTGAATTACTTTGAACAATGTGCTATGTAAACAGTCGTACTTGCTGAAGGGTATCAAGCGAGGGGCAGGCGTACGGAGCTAATGGCACGTGGTGATCGCCGCGCTCCCGCTCCAATCCCAGCCCAGGCGGGGAGCACAGCACGGGGAAACTGAGGCACCACACAGAAAAGGTCACACATCCCCATCACACATGGCTGGGGTCTGAGGAGACACCCAGGCATCTCCTGAGGAGCAGGCTGGCAGCAGTGCCCAGGGATTTGGACAGGGTTTGCTGAAAGGCGCGGGGGCTCGCGTGGCCGTGGCAGAGGCACAGGCAGAGGCTGATGATGCCACTGTCCCTGCAGGGCCACGCCACGAGCAGAAGCTGCAGAGAGGCTGGGGCTCGGCAGCAATGCAGGCACGGGGCTGCACAGCCTGTGACAGCACCGCTGACGCTGTGCCTGCGGCTCTCGGCCAGCTCCCGTCTGCGGCACCGCTGCAGAGCAGAGACAGCGCTGGGGCCAGGCACCAGCACCCACTGCCACCCCACAGAGACTGTCACTGCAGGGGCCACCGCTGCCAGGGACAGCGGAACGGGGACAGAAACGCCTGCGAGAAATCTGCCCCGACCATCAGCACTGCAAATAACAGCTCAAACGCAGCACAGGACTGAGCTGACCGAGCTCGCAGGGCAGTGAGAGCCCTAAGAGCCCCGTCTGCTCGGGGCAGTGGAGCCCCAGGAGAGGAGATCCACAGGACTCCTGCCACCGGCCTGGCAGGGACAGAATGGCAATGGGGACAGGGCATGTAGCAAGAGACACAGAGCCAGAGGATTTGTCCAAGCCCAGAACTGTGGCACCAGCTACAGCATCACCAAACACTACCCGAGCCATGGGCTCACGCCCCGCATGCATGGTTTGTGGTCAGGTGAGCAGATGCTCTCCCCAAAGTTAACTCCAGGAGACAGAAACCGACAACAACGTTACCAGGAAAGACTCATCCCAGAGAGTCATCCCAGGAAGACTCATCCCACCTCCCCCAGGGGCGGCCACATCATCTGGGGTGCAGGAAGAGCAGAGGCGGGAGGACGCCCTGGTGCATCCTGTCTCTTCCACGCCGCTTGTATCCAGGTGCCACAGCTCCCTCAGCCCTCCTGTCCATCCCTGCCAGTGGGGAAAGGGCAAGGGGCACCCAAGCCCGGGCCATGCACAGCTCCAAACATTCCTGTCCCCTCCTGGGTGCACTCTGTAGGAAGCCTCTAGCACAGCCCTCATAGTCAGTGCAGCTCTCAGCTGCCAGGCTCAGAGCAGAGGATCTGCACGCTGCGCCGCTGCGATGCCCGAGCCGGAGCATCATCCCGGAGGGATGTAACCCCTGGGATGAAGGAAGGCCACCTCAGCCACGGCCAGGCCAGTGACCCCAGGGTCGCATACCTGCAGGCTGCCCACCGAGGGCACAGCAGGAATCACACCAGGATCGTGCTGGGCCTCAGGGTGACCGGAGCCACGGGAGCTTGGCTGTGAGCAGCCTTGCATGGCTGGGAACACGGTGTTCTGCTCCATGAGCTCCAATTTTAATTTGGTTCTCCTTGGAGCGCTGGAGCCTTAGATGCCAAATGTAATTATTTGACAAGACACAGGAAACAGCAGCATTTGCTCAAAAATGCACGAGGCCATGGAGTCACAGCAGAGCCAGCACCTACACAGCCCCTCATGGGGACAGAGAAGGGACACCTGGACAGAGCAGGCCTAACCACACTCCCTGTGGGCAGTGAGGCTGTGACATGACAGCCCCGTGCCTGACAGCCTTCATCCTCAGCATCCCCCGACAGCCCTGGTGTCAGGGGAATCAGCTTTGCAGCAGCAGAGCATCCGTGTGACCCATGCACAGCATCTCACTGCCCCTTCGTCTGCCTTGGCTCCAAGGACCATACAGGTTAAGATGGGCTTTCTTCTTTGCTTTAAAAGAAACCCCACACATTTAATCTGCCTCAAATAATAAATACAATTTTCAAAATCCATCCCGAGCATCAGGTATAGCCCGTGCCACGCACCAGGTTCCACTGGCTGGAGCCAACAAGATTCCAGCGGGATGCTCCCAGGGCTGGTGGGTGCAGGAGGTGGCCGAGAGAGCGGCAACGAGGCGACTTTGTCAGGGGTAGCGGGAGGGATCGCAGCCCCGCTGAGCGGCTCCCGGTCACACACCGGCACCGACGGCGGTGGCTCAGCCCCACGGGCTCTGCCGCGGGCGGCGGCGGCGGGAGCGACCCCCGAGCACCGCACCGGGACAGGCCCGGGGCTCGGCCGGGACCGCAGCGATCCCCGCGGGGTCGGGGGCAGCGAGGCAGCCCCGCACCCGCCGGGCTCCGAGCGCCGCCGCTGCTGTCGCTCAGAGATTCATTAAAAAAAAAAAAAAGAAAGAAAGAAAAAAACCAACCAAAAAAATCTCTCCAAACCCCCACCTTTCTTTGCAAAAGACAAGTGCGGAGCGCGGGCTGGAAGCCCCCGCGCCCCCCGAACGAGTGCCGCAGGAACCGGGAGCGTCCTGCGGCGGCTTCCGCGATTTTCGTTTTATTTCCCTTGGCCCCGCCGGTGCCGGCGGGCAGAGCCTGGCTGCTCTCACCGGGGAGGGGAGTCGGAGCTTCTTGGACGGGGGGTCGCGAAACAGAATTATTTTACCATTGTTATTTGCCATATTTGCTGAAAGGTCATTTCGAGATCCTGGCGCTACTTTAAAACCGCCTATGGAAAGGTACGCTCTTAAAAACAAATCAAAAGGAAACTAAATATCAACGACACCAGAACGGTGATAAATGAATGAAAACGCTCCAAGTGCTCCAAAACAGCACCGCGGCCCCGGGACCCCCTTGTGCCTTTCTGTGTTGAGTGGGAAAAATTTCGCTGAAATCACCGAAAATTACGGTTTGAAAATAATAACAAGAAAAACAATAATAATAGTAACAACAGCAACAAAAATCCATCACGGGTCAGGACGCAGAGCACCGCAGCCTCGGGACTGACCCGATTCTCCGAGCCCCGCACCCGGCTCCGCGAACCCCGCACTCCCGGCGGCACCGCACCGAGCCCGGCGCGGCAGGGGCTGGGCTGCAGAAAATCGGGCAATCGCAGACCCTTTGATAAAAAACACCGGAGGAATCTCTGAGGTGCCCCCCGAACTCCCCTGCGCGCTGTCGTCGGGGCAACCCCGAGCTCTGCGGCGGCCGGAGGATGCTCCGAGCCCCCCGCGCCCCGCCGGGGTCATTCCCATTTCCTGCCCGCCATTCCCCTTCCTCCCGGGTCAAACAGCATTCCCTCATCCTGGTAGGATGGGGAAAGTCAGAGTGGGGGTTCCAATGTTTAGTTAAACCCCGGCGACGAGCTCAAAATCCTCGGTCCCCTCGTTCGAGTCAAATTAGGGGAAAATTAGTGGTTTAAGGTTTAGAACAGAAAGCCTTTCGAAGCCAGAACATTCTCTCTGCGGGACAGGCTGTCCCGCGTGTGCGGGTCCGGACCGAGCCCCGGGACCGCCGCCGAGCCCCGGCCGGCCGCAGCTGCCGCCCGTCGTTCGTTCCCGTTCCGTAACGCGCTCCCGCCGCGGACGCTCCGGCCACAGCGGCCCACAGCGCTGACAGGGGCTCCCCGAAAGCCGCCGGGCACCGCAGGCTGGCAGCACCTATTTACTCTCCGGCAGGAGCCGCGACGAGGCCGTTCGAGCCCCGTTTCCCCGCCGCGGGGCCATCCCCCCACGCCGCACCCCGGAGCCGGGCAGGGGAGCAGGGCTCGGGGCGGCCCGCACAGCCCGGTCAGAGGGCAGGAATCCCTCCGGGCGGTTGTGCAGTTGCACCCCAAAATCCCTTCCTTCCTTTCTCCTCGTTTTCCGAGGGTCGTCTCCCACCCGGCTGCTGCAGAGAGCCCGGCGGGTTTTCCAAACCTTCCCCACGGCAGCGCCCGAGCGGCCCCGACCCCGCGGCAGCCGGCGAGGGCCGAGCCCCCCGAGCGGCCCCGGCCCGGTCCCTACCTGAAGTAGTCCATCTTGCAGAAGATCTCCTTGTTCTTGATGTAGCAGCTGTGCTGCTGGCGCAGCGAGGTGCGGCACACGGAGCACTCCAGGCACCGGACGTGCCAGATGAGGTTGTTCACCTGCGGCAGAGAAGGGGCTGAGACCCGGGGCCACCCGCCGCCCCCCGCCGCCCCCACCGCCCTCCGCCCCGCTCACCTTCAGCAGGTACCGGTCGAGGATTTCCAACCCGCAGCTGGAGCAGACGTTTTTGCCGGCCGACGGCGTGGAGGAGGAGGAGGATGGCGGGGAGCAGACGGACGGCGTGGAAGGGGTGCTGGGCGCTGAGCGGGCGTCCTCCTTCTCCAGGGCTCCAGGCAGAGGCTCCCCGTCGGGCTGCGACTGCGGGCAGAGCCGCCGCGGGGCCGTCAGCCGGGGCCCCGCCGTTCCCCGCAGCACCGGAGCGCAGCGTCCCGCCGGGTCCCCGCGGTTCTCGGCATCCCCGGCCCGGCGGGTACGCACAAACCCCTGACATCCCTGGCGGGACCCCGTTATCCCGGTCCCGCGCGTCCGCACAGCCCCCGGCCCAGCGGATCCCGGAGGTCCCCACAGCTCCCGGCACCCCCGGCCCAGCGCGGCCCCGCATTCCCGGCCCGGCGGGTCCCGGCTGGAACCCGCAGCCCCCGGCCCCGCTTACCATGGCGCGGGAGTGCGGGTCCAGGCAGCGGGCGCTCCCCTTGGGCAGCGGCTCCGGCGGCATCACCTTGATGGAGAGAGCGGGAGAGGGAGGCTGCGGCTCCATGCGCCGGGCGAGCGCGGGGCACTCTATATAAACCGCCTCAAAACAATAAATAAGAACTTTCTAGTGGCCATTTAAATCCTTTGCAACAAAAGCTGCGTCTCTTTAATGAAGCAATTTGAATGTGGATTGAATTCTCCCCCTGCCTGCACTTAACCCGGGCCTCTTGAAGTAATCGCTCGGTTCCCATGCGAGCCAAGGCGCTGAAAAACCCCCCAAACTACCTGCAATTAGAAATTGCCGTAAATGCCCGAGATAAGAGGTACCAGAGTGTCAATTCCGGCTGTCAATCAGGGAATCCATCAGGCCACCCAAAGAATTGCAAATTTGATTTTTTTAATGGTAGTAATTAAAAATCGAAATTCTTCCCCCTCTCCCTCCGCCGAGCACAAAACGCCCCAGAAAACGCCGGGATGGAAAAATCCACCCCTCCGGCGCGGAAGGCAGCGAGCGGCCCCGGCCCCGGCCCGGCCCCAGCCCCGGTACCGGCCGCCGCGGGGAGCCCGGCCCCGCTCCAGCCCCGCTCCCGGCCCCGACGGCACCGGCGGCGGCAGCGCTCACCTTGCCCGCCTGGGCGCCGGCCGGGGCGCGGCGGCCAGGGCCCCGGGGCTGCCCGCCCCCATGGCTCCGGTGCATGGGGCGGGCGCGCCCCGCTCCGCCCGCCGCCGCCGCGCTCCGTGCCCGCGGGCGGCGCGTCCCGCGGCCGCGGCAGGAAGGGCGGGGAGCCGGGCGGGGAACCGCGCCGGCCCCGCTCCCCCGCCGGGGGCGGCCGCGGGCCGGGCAGGAAACGGCGCCCCCCCGCCGCGCCCCGGGGGCCGCCCGCCCCGCCGGGCCCCGCTACCTGCGGCGGCGGCAGCGGCGGCGGCGGCGGCACCGCCCGCGGGCGCGGCGGGGAGGGGAGGGGGCAGCCCGGTCCGGCTCGTCCCGGTCCGGCTCGTCCCGGTCCTCCCCCGCCGCTGCCCGCCCCGACGGGGCGCACGGCCCGGCCCGGCCCCGCAGCCCCCCTCCGGTCGCGGCAGCGGGGATCGCGCCCACCGCCGCGGCGTCTGGCCGCCCGCCGCTGCCCGGGCTTCATTAGTAACCTGATAATTCCCCAGCAAAGCCCCGGCAGCGGTGCCACCGCCGGGTAATTGCAGGACGGTAACGTGAGCTGATGGCGGCCGGGGATGGATCCTCGCCGTTATTGATTGTGACAGCTAAATTGTTAACCGAGAGGGAAATCAGATGAAAGCCATTTTAGAATAAATACAAGGCATTAGGTTTAAACATCGAGGTTGCAGGAAAGCCCAAGAAAACCCCCAGGAAACGGAACCCAAGGCCTGCCAGCTTGTCCTCCCCTGTCCCCAGCTCCACAGAGGCCGAGTGCGGGGGTACACGGGCAAGTGCAGAGGCGAGATGCCGAGAAAGGACAATTTAAACCCTCCGCTCTCAGCGGTGGGGTCTGAATTAGCTCTGGCTGCTCCAGAAGAAACACGTAGGAGTTTTCACGGGCGCAGCCACGAAAGCTGTCTGTCCCCCTACGCAGCACTGGCCGAGGCAGGGCAGTGTGGGGTTTATTTGCATCCCCAGAGCGCTGCTGGGCTTGGCAGACATGGCTCAGCACTACGCAGCCAAGCAGATGCTTGCACTGCTCTCATGATCACAGACCCAGCTCTCCAGACTCTGCAAAGCCAGAGCAGGCTCAGGAATGGGGTGACTCCATCCCAGCTTCTGCCCTTCTCCATCCCTGGGAGCAAGTCTTGGCTCTGCAGGGTCGGTGTCCTGCTCTCACTGCCTGCTGAGAGCAGACAGATCTCACACATGCATCTTGCACCAGGAACAGGGCCTGGGCAGTGACTGGGGAGTACAAAGCACTGGAGCTAACAGGTATCAGCCCCGAGTCCATCCCTGTTCTTACCCGGTGTGCTCCCTCCACCAGCCCTGGAGTTTGTACAAGGCAGCAACAAGGTGGCAGCGTGTCAAGCAGCAGCTCGGCCAGAATCCCAGAGTTTGGGGTTGGGAATGTTCTGTGCTCCCAGAGTGAAGATTCCACGCCTGTCCCAAGTGAGGGACTGTCACCACAGGCAGGATGGTTCCAATACCAAGGGAAAAGCCACAGTGTGGCCATGGTGAACACTGCCCTCAGTAACCCACCTTGCTCCCATGGATTTGCTGGAAATACAGGGGAAGCAAGGAACCCCCTCAGACAGGAGAGTAGCCTGGAGGTGAGAAACAGCCCAATTCCTCCCCAGGGGAGCCAGGCACCAAGCCCAGCTCTGCTTCCCACCACCAGCTGCCACCCTCCCTACTCACGGCTCTGGCACCGGCCGCAGCGATGCCGCGCTCCCCGGCGCTCTTCAAATCTCTTTTACCACGGTCTTATGCAAAGTCCCAGGGTTGATGCTCATGAAAAAACAAACGTTTCTGAGCATTTCCCTCCTCCCAGCTCCAGGGTGAGGAACTCTGGGCTCACTGTGCTGTCGGGAAGCGCGGGCAGCACCCGCGCCTGCCAGGCCGGCGGCAGCAGGAACCACCACCACAAGCAGCGACCTGCAATAAAGCTCCCCCAGGTCTGAGCCTGGCCGAGCGACACACAAGGCACTTCTGTTAGCCACCACGGCAGTGCAAAGAAATAATTAAAAAAAAAAGACTGATGCTATTGTACCCGGGTTCTGTCAGTGGACTTCGGCTGGTGCCAAGCATTTACCACCCTCACTCACTTCCTGCTTGCCACCCTCGGCTTTCCTGGAGGAAAACATGCATTTTAAATGTTTATTTAGAGCTGTAAGAATTTCAACAAATTGTATTTAAATACAAATAAATATCAAAGGATGTTTCTGATGGGAGCACAGCCACACACCCATTTGAAGCCAGGTATTCTTCAGGTATCTTCCTAATGGGAACAGAATTCAGAGCTGCTCTAAACAACGCAGATACAGACCCGGAAAGCTACAAATGTTAGAGCACGCAGGAACAAACACAGGCTGTTCACAGAGGAATGCAAACGCGTGTCACTGACATTTAGAGGGGTACAAACTCCCAAGAATACTACTTTTCCCTCTACTCAGGTACCCAAAACTAGGAAACAAACATTAACAGCACAAGATCTACTTTAGAACAATTGAGGCTTTGAACAATCCTCTGCCACAGACAGGCACGGCTCCGTTCCAGGTGCTGGGTTTGGCAGCAGGAAGCCAGCTCTGCCTGGAGGGAGGTGAGCTGCTGCTGCAGGAATACAAACCTCCCTGGGCTGTGCCACTGAGCCACTCCTGCCTGCACAAACTGGGGCTCTTCCCAAACTGTTTTCCTCCTCCTGCTTGAGACCCCCATTAACCAGCTTGGGGGGAGCAGTTCAAGAGTGACCAATGAGGTCTGACAGGACTGGGGAGGGAAGATCAGACCAGTGTCACCAGGACATGAGATCTCTGACATCCTCCTGGCACATGCAGTCACAGCACTGTGTGCACAAAGGAGCAAAATGCTGCCAGAAAATGTTTTTTTCCTTACATTTCTATTTTGCAGACATTTAGGGGGAAAATGTGCTGATGGTTCAGAGCAATGCCTTCCATCGGATCTGTGGATTTGGCCCCTGGGGCAGTCCCAGTTCAGCACAAACACTGGTGCCACTTCACACCAGAGGCAGCTGACCACCTTTACCAGTCCATGGAAACCAAAGCTGGGCAGGACAGGGGGCAAACACCAAATTCATGGCTTGCAGATGTCTCAGAGGCTGCAGTTACTCCCACACTGCCACACCTGGCTCATGAGGAGCTGCCACCATCAGGGATCACTGAACATAAATGCCAAAGCTCAGGGCACAGCACAGACCTCAGTGGTGTGTAAGTACACCAATTCCTACATGCAGGCACACACCTCCAGCCTAAATGACACTGAAAATACCTGTGCTGTGTCATTACCATGTCATAAAGTAACATTGTGGAGTGTGCAAATCAAAATGCAAAATCAATTTGCCTTGGTGCATATAAAATATTGCATGCACAGTTACTAAAGGTGGTGCAAGATCTATTTCAAATGAGTTTTATTGAGATGAAAAAGTTTTTCCATTATAACTACAGCATGTTAATCAAAACCAAGTGCTTCCCCTTCCATTAAAACATGAATTGGAATACATTTTGTTCAAAAATACTTTAAAAAGTAATCAGTTAAATGGAGTATTTTTGGATGTGCTTTACTCCGAACGCTGGTTACTGTTTCTAATCTGGCTAATGAATGCACACTAACGAGAGGTTGCCTGTGTGTTCATCAGAGGCTTTGAAGGGAACCTATTTCTCTGAACAGCCCTCAGCTGTGAGCTGCACAGGCAGGAGCTGCAGACCCTCAGGTGTGACAGAAGGCTGTGCTGGCCGTGCCCTGCTCAGGTGGCATCGTCCTTCCCACTCTACAAAAGTACAAAAGCATTGGAGGACTCCAGGTATACAAAGCAGTGTTTCTTGCTACCATCATCCATTCATAAGCATCATCTTCTGGATTTCCAAGCAGCTCTGGAGTAAGGAGTAGTCCTTTTCTTATCTGCTGGTTTGAAGTAAGAATAAACAGGTGCTGCAGGATATTCTGCGTCTGGATTTTCTGCCATCATTTTCAGCTTGGCTTCAATGGCCTTGATTTTTGCACTGACACTGGAAAGAGAAAAAGCAGAAGGGAAATTGAGCTTGATCTTAGCATGAAGCCCAACTACAGAAATCCAGAGATTCTGCTGACATGAGAATCCTCCCTGCACAAGGAGGGGCCAGGCAGCCCCCACTGCTGCATCCACAGCGAGGCAGGAATGCGCTGCCCAGAGCCCACACTGATGCATTTCAACCTCTGCACTGGTTTGCTTCTCCAAGAGACACCTCAGCGCCCCAAAACAATGGCCCCTGCACCTATTCAGTGCTTTCTTGAGCACCCTGAGCGAGACAAGAACACGGCAAGGCTTCCTACTTCATGTGAAATGATGTCATTTCAGGAGGTCTGAGCATGTGCAGCAGAGCAGAGCTCGGAGCAGGCTGCTGGGAACAGCAGAGAAATGAAAGCCAGACTTCCTCCCAGCTACAGCCTGCTCGGGATGGGAAAACCCCAGACTCTAATTAGGTCAGGAAGAAACATTATTTCAGCATTAGCAGGGTTTATCCCAAAGGGAGAAGCTATCCTAGGTTACACCCCAAATTCCTAGGACTTTGTTATTCACTATCCTCCGTTGGGTATGGACGGGGAGGAATGTTCCCTTCCCCACTGTGGGGATTCTTGCACCATCCATCCTCACTAGAACAACCCCTTCGTGCCACTGATGCAGTTAACAATCTGCATGACTCAAACCCCTCTGCTCTTCCCCTCCTAGCCTGTTACTTCTGAATTGCAAGCTCGTTTTATCTCTGGGCAAGTGCATTAATCTGGTGCTGGTTCCTCACAGGGTTCCACTGACAGGAGACAGAGGAAAACCACACAAACAAACTGAGAATTAGCAAAGCAGCTATGTGCTTTAGGTAAATGCAGTGGTTGGAGAATTTAACCACATCCCACAGACGAGACCTACAGGCAAAAAAACACTGGCAAAAAAATAAAAAAAAAGTTTTATGTGAAGTTCTACCTGTGACTTTGTTTTAATCTTCTGCCACTATTGTGGAACTTCTTGCTCATAAACATTTTGCTAAACCAAATTAGTCCAGTAAAAACCCAATTCACATGAAGTGCAGAGATTCTGGCCAAAGGAGCTGGAGTGCTACACATTCCCAACCCCCCACCTCACCTCATACCCTTCCTACAACCCACTGGCTTTGCACGTTGGAAAATAAACTTCCAGTCTGAAGTGTCCCACATCAAGTGAGTGACTTCACAAGCACTGCCCTTCCAAAAACAGCTTTTTTGCCGTGCTAGATTTTTAACACAAACAATGCCAACAATTCTAACTCTTACTGAAATGGAAGAAGTTGATCCTCTGCCAGTCCCACAGCAGGGTCACCTCTCACCCAACCCACCTCCTACCTTAGGTTGGACTGGGGTGGCTCCATGCTGGAAGATGGCTCCAGACTGATTGGAAGGATCTTCTCATTTTTATTGTGATCATATCTCTGCAAGCAAGAGACCAAGGATTGAGTCAGCTGCAATCAGGAACAAAGAAACATTTCCCACAGATGGACTTTAAAGCTGGATTAACATCGCCTCAGGTTTCGTGGAGCTTTTGCTAGGAAAGATTTTGGTGGTCAAACACTGAAACAAATCCCAACCACAATATTTGGTTAGTACCAACATGGAAGGCAGGCTGGATACTGAACAGTTACGTGCATTGTACTGTGGATCCTTAAACCTTATCCTGTCACTTCTTGTTCCCCTCTACATAAGGCAGGAAGCACAGATGGTAAATTTGAAGGTAACTACAGCACTGTTTGCTGTGCTCTTTATGTGCAGAGCCAGAAGGTAAATCAAGCACACAACTGCACAGTATTGGGCAGTCCTGGCAGAAAAGATGGGGAAAAAAAGGAAAAAAAAAATCAGTTGGGAACCCCCTCCTTTCTGTAGAAGGCAGCTTATGAGTCTGTCATCCCTGTGGGCAATGGGCCTCCTGAACTATTTGCAGTGTTCTGCTTCCTTATTTCGCTTGGCACAGAGTCAGGTTTGTTTTTCAGCAGAGCTGCTCAAACCGACAGCGTCTGGTGAGCCCTGGCCACTCATCTCAGAGCTGCTCAGCACCGTGCTGCTCTTGTCTACAACAAACTCCTGTTACAATAAGCCAAAGTTTTGTGCTGTTAAGTCTTTCCATTCAGGGATTGGAAAATGCCATGTGAAGCGAGGTGATTATTTATGCATGTTCCTCCCCAGGCAGACACTCACTCCTCCAGCTCAGACTCCTTTCGTGGCCTGATCACTCCTCAGGCATCCGGAAGCACGTGGCACTCCAGCAGCTCCACAGACACAGAAAATGGAGACTGGATTTCCACAAGCTTGGCTGTGCTGCAAGAGCCCTTGAAGTCAGTAACTAAAACAATGTGGTCTCCTTTAACAAAGATACCTGCTTGGGGTTTTTAAGCACCTGAAACACTTGATAAGACAAAGCAGAGAGCTGCTGGAAGGATAATCAACTGAAAGAAAAATACCCGAAGGAAAATAGCCACAGGCCTCTCTGCTTCCCCCAAAATCTGTTTATCTGCACAAAAAGTTATTGAAAATAAATTGCTTCATCAAATACAAGATAGTAAATAACTGTAGGAGAAACAAGACAAGAATTTGAAAAAATGAAAATAAGGATGTTCCAGAAGGAACTGCCTAAGTCAATCTTAAAAACTTGATTGTTTATGTGACGGAGCAAGGAATAAAAGGATATTTAGCTTAGATGCAGAGTATGTTACTTTAAAGTCAAAACTAATTAGAGCTGCTGCCACATAAGTGCTTTCAGAAGTGGAACCAAGTAACACAGTAACCGGTAATTGGGAATTTCCATACCTCTCCTGTGCAAAAAAACCACAAAGGGAAGGATTCAAACTTCCAGCCAATTACTCACTAAGTTTGGGTAAAGTTAAAACATGGGCATTTATAGAAGTAATCTGTTCACACTGCTCTGAGCAGAAACCCCCTCCCAAAGAACCCCAGGTTAAAGGGCCTGTCCTCACTCACAGCTAATCCAGCACAGCTTGGGCAGACAGCAGAAGCTGCAGATTGTAAACATCAACTCTCCAAGTTATTTCCTACAACAGACTGAAATTATTTCGCCAGGCCAAGGCTGCCTTGATAAAAAGGCTTTATTATTAAAGCTTTTCAGTTGTGCAAACTAAAAGCAATTCTTCCTTCCAGAGCCAGCTTACCTTGACTTGTGCGTGTGCCCACCGCACCACCAGCTTCTTGGACAGGGCCAGCTTCCCATTGAGACACTGGATCGCCTTCTCTGCTTCCTGCACAGGAAGACAGCTCCATAAACAAACCAAGCCTAGAGTCAAAACCCACTGACATGGAAAGAACCCTTTTTTCTTTGTTATTTGTCAGCTCACTGACAGCACAGAAAGTCTGCCCCACTGTATCCCAATCCAGGGACACCTTGGAAAGACTCCCAGTAACCAGACTTTATCTGCCTTGCTGCTTCACCTTGCTGTGAATAATTTTCTAGATGCACAGTGTTAGGGCTCTTCTGATATCTTTATCACCAGCTGCAAAATGGACCAGAGAACTGGCCCTTTTTAGCATTAAAAAGCAGGACTCAGGAGAAGACAGCAGAGGAAAAAGAAAATCACTATTGCTACTTCCAGGAGCAGTCACAAAGTGGCTGTAACAGAGAAGAGCTGTTAGAACCTGTGAGTTTGTGTAGACAGAGTACTGAATTTATGTTTTCCTGTAAAATGGGACAGAAATCGGTCATTTTTATCAGAACTTTAGATAAAAAGCAACTTACCTGTTTGGTTTCAAAGTTGACAAAACAGTAACCCCTGGGCTGCCCTTCCAGAGCACCAGACTTGTGGAAGAGGAAGTCAAATTGCTTTACTTTGCCAAACTTCTGAAGGAGCTTCAGGAGGTGGTATCTGAAGGGAAGAGAAAACATTTATGACATGTCTCATCCCACTGACAGTGAGGAGATAGAGAGGAACCCGTGACACACACAGAGCTCACACTCAGCTGTGTCACACACACATTCCCAAATCCCTGAAGAGGTGGGTGCCCTGGGCACTACCCCTTCAGCATCCACAGCTCTGAGCAGCATTACCAGTGACTTTCCAAAAGCCCAAGACACAAAGTTCCCTCCCTGCAGTGCCAGCTGAAGGGCACAGAGATCTATTAATAGCTGCCTTTTGGACAATTATGCAATGGCTCCCAAGGGGTTTGGGAGGGCTTTGCCTCCTGCCTCGCTAAATAACTCCTACTTTTAAGTATAACCCTCCTGTCTTCCCCTCTCTAGCCCTGATGTGACCACCTGAAGCTCCATCCCCTGTACTCCTGTCCCAGCACAAGCACTCTGGGCCCACAGCACCTGCATCCCTCAGGATCCTGCTCCTGCTGCCCTCCCTCTCCCAGAACAAACCCACCCCTGCCCTGTGCCAACCCTGTCAGTGCTCTGGCAAGGGCACCCCAGGGCACACAGGCATGTGCCTGGAAAAGATGGGGATGCAGAAAGACAGAAGAATAAACACAACAACCTGCAACAAGGAATTGCCAGGAGGTCTCAACAAAAAAAAAGGCACCAGCCAGCCCTCAGTATCATCCAGCCTAAATCTGCCAGTGCTTCTGGCTCAGACAGCTTTTCAGTGACATGCTCATGGAAGTCAGACACTTTTGTAGCCAATTATCTTCCTGCCATCCAGTGGGGAGTGTGCTGTTTCCAATAAAACTGGGGAAAGCCAGAGTAAATCTGTCTGCTTAGTATCTGGTGCACTGAGCAGCTTAAAACAAGGAGCACACATGCTGTACAGGCCACATCTAATCCTGAAAGTTCTCTGCAGCTTTTTTCGGTTCCCTGGGATTGAAGTGTTTAACAACACAGGCTGACCCAGGAGAAAAGTGACACTTACTGCTCCTTCACTGCCTGACCCCATCCCTGACACTGACGAATTATTTAAGTGTTTGATAAGGGTGTCTTAGTCAGGACTCATCTCCTGAGCAGCTGTATAGTGTTTGTTAGCAAACCACGCAGTCTAACCCCAATTTTGAGTGTTTAAGGTAACACTCAGTGCTCAGAGAACCTACCAGGATAACACCAGGCACCAGAGGAAACCTCCCATGTCCAGACATGAACGGCCAAGTGCACGAGGCAACTACAGGCACTGTCCAGATGGGAAGGGCAGAAAACATTTTTCCTAATAAAGCCTGATAGGATGTCTGAAAAGAGCTTTAGCCCTTTGTTAAGCTCCAGAAGCCAGGCAAGAAAGTTCCAGGAATGTGAGTCATCCCACAGGATGGGTCACAGTGGACATTCAGGATGTGCACTTTTAAAGAGGTGAAGGTGCAGCGTGTGTACAGACGAGCAGTGCAGAAGGGCCAAGTTATCCCCCAGGGGAACACACACATTGTCATTGATTATGGAAGGCTTCCTACATCCTTTGGAACACCTACGAGCTCTCAAAGTGCTCTGAAAGCAAGGGGAACTGGAAGGAGCAGGGCGAAGAAAAGGAGCTGATTACAGTAGCCAAATTTCACCACCTTCACACTTCCAAAAAGCAGACACAGATGTACAAGTAAAAACACTGACTTTGGAGATGTGATGTATAAAAAACTCCACATGTTGGACTTCCAGAGCCTCCAAAATATGTAAACGCACCTCAGGTTTGTTTCTGTAAACAAACCGCTCCAAAAAGCCCTCGGAATTCCAGCAGTATGGAAATGAAGTCCTTACCACCAGGATGCTGTTCCCCTTCTGGCCATTACAGAGGCAGGGGAAGGGCAAGGAGGATTCTCCCTGAATTCTGCACTAAAAAACCCTGCAGCTGCCTTGCCAAAAGGAACTCCTTGGGGGTGTTTTTCTATTTTTTTTTCCTGAGAGCATCTGTGTTCAAATAATACCTTCTTAGCAGTGAGGTGATAGTTCCTCCTTTAAAACAATTTTCATCAACAGTATAGAAGTAACTTATGTCATCTATTTTGTTTAGAACCCTTTTTCCAACTGCGCCTGCAATTTCACAACTGCAGGTCACCTCCTCTCCGTGGAGCAGCTCAGAAATCCTGTATAATTAATGTTTTAGCTGTGATTACGGTTTGTTATTGTTAAAATACTGAGGGCATTAACAGTAACTTGACAAGTAATTCTTCAGGCCAAGAGGTGCGGAAGAAGAAGACTGTCATGGAAAACTTGAAGCCTTATTTAAAAAAAAAAAGAGGTGAGAAGATGTAAAAAGCTTTACTATGGCAACAACGTGGGTCATCCAGAGCTTGGAAGTGGTTGGCAGCGCTGCGGCCCCACCGCGCTGTGGCCACCCTCCATCTCCACTTCCCGTCATCTGATGTGGATGCGAGACAAACCTGCAGCTCCCCCATTTCCTTTTCCTCCTCTCTTCCTCCTGGCACCCCGAGCGCTATTCAGACGCAGGCAAGGCTTCCTCTGAACAATGCTGTCCCAAGGACCCCGCGCAGGGACCGGGCCACATGCTAAACCTATTATTGCGAGGAATTCTGCCCCACTGGGATCTGCCGGCGGGGGGCTGCGACAGCAGCTTGTGCTCACATTGTTTTCTAGGTGAGACTCATCGAGATGGGATCCTCGACAAGCAGCACGGCAGCTGAGGAAGTTCAACACCCGCCACTTCATACCCGTGGAGAATGAATGGGCATTGAATGGCTACGGGAAACCAGATCATGTGAGCCAGAGAGCTGAAAATGAAATCTCTGCCTGGCCAAAGCGCTGGGAAGTCTCAGGCAGCTTTAGGAACAGGAATGGGCAGAGGAGGCAATTCTAGTGCAGCTGGGGCACAAATGGTGGTGGTGACACCAAACCACGAGGAACCACCTGCTGCCATCCTCACGCAGACCCCATGGCAGGGATCTCACAGTGCCTGGAGACACCATCCTGTGTCTCCAGCAGCTGTGAGGACCCCTGGTGCCAGCTGTCCTCCTTCCAGCTGCTGAGAACACACCAGGAGACTCCCAACACCACCTGCTCCCACAGGCAAAGTTTTAAGGGTGCTGGATAAAAGAAGTCACCCACAACCACCACCAGCAGGGAGGAATGGCCAGCTGAAGAGCCACCACAGCCCAGAGCCCAGGGCATGTCAGCACCCCCAGCTGAGCCACAGTCACTCGGTGTGTGCAATAACCTCCCAAAAGCATCAGCTCCCAGGCTGTAATTTGTGGGCAGCCCTACATTTATAAATGCTGTTCCTGCAGCTTGTGCTCCAATGTGTACATTACCTATTAACTCCCCAGCACTTGACTGCAGCTCTAGTTTGCTCTTTAAATGGAAGTCTTGGATTGATTCAAGACTTTCTGATCTCATTTCTGCTCGAGAGTGTCACAACCACTTATTAACTCTGCCAACGACTCAATCAACCTTACTCTGTCTTAAACAAATCCAACATAGAAATAACAAAGGCAGCTCTTTAAAAAACAGATAAAAGCATCAAATGCAGAAACATTTCATTTTCAGCAGTTTGACTTAGCATATGAGTAGCAACCTCAACAGGAATAATTCAGAGGAACAACTAGAGCTAGAGATGTAAGCATGAGAGAATAAGGGTCAAGATGATTTATAGAAATTTACTAACCACATATTTTCTTTACACTGACATTGTGCTAAAAGGAGCTTCCTCTTCTTTTATTCACAAGGAAATGGTGATACAACATCATTTGCAGGAGACGAGAGCCATTTTAAAGCAAAACAAAAAGCAATACACAGAATTATAAAGCCTGAAATAAGCAGCAAGCACTGTCACTCATCACTGGGCAAACTTTAAACATTTAGGAGCATAGAAGCACTCTAGACTTGAGAGCCCTGGAGAAACCACCAAAATCACCTCATCCAAGTGATGAAAACAGTAAATTTTGCCACATAAACTTATTATGTATTTGCCCAGGACTAAAAGGAACAACCTACACTGAAAGGGTCTTTAACAGCACTGAGGATCACCCTGGGCAGTGAAGGATCCAATGCACTGGCACCCTCCACTCCTGCCCTCAGCCTAACCCTGAGGACCCAGCAAACAACACGCAAGAATTCCTGTATCTAATTTCACGTGGTCAGTGAATGTGGACAAACCACAGCGGCAGAGCTGTGGGACAGAAGTGGTAATTAATGCAGAAACCTCCCGAAGCTGAATGGCTGAAATCACAATGCATTAATGATTCCATTTAGAGGCTATTAGGGAGCCGCTCTGCTCAGATGAACCACACTCAGAATAAACCCCAGCACCTGCACACACACAAAAAGAACCAGGAAGAAAAAGTATTCCACAACAGGCACACACAATAGTTAATCAAGAATGCTTGTTTGTTGTGAGTGTGTAAAGCCCAAATTGTTTTGGTTTGCTTTCCTTTTTATACAACCTAGAGATTTCACAGCACCCTATCCAAATATTGGACAGCACATCATATTCCCTTGACAATTTAGCTGTTCCACTGTTATGCTTGCACAGGAGATGATTATCCATAGCCTGGAGAAAACATGAAATGCTCACACACACGTTTGATTCATGCATTTACCCCCCTCAGCAGCCACTCCCACCTCCTCACCATCCACGGCTGCTGCAGTCGCTCTCCGCTGCTGAACTCACACCCAGCAAAACCCCGAAGCAGAGCTGCTGTTTGACACGGACGCCTGCTGCCAGGTCTGCCCTGCCCACCTCCATCTCCCCACAGACCCCAGCCGCTCTGGGCACAATTCCCAGGGCTGTGCCTTGCTTTAGCATTGTTTGCAGCACTGTCACCCTGCAACTCTCCAGATATTCTAGACTTCTGAGATATTCCCAGAAAGTCTCCAGAAATTCTACACTTCCCAGATATTCCCAGAAAGTCTCCAGACATTCTACACTTCCCAGATATTCCCAGAAAGTCTCCAGACATTCTACATCTCCCTAGTTTGGAGAGCAGGGCTGTTTTCAGCCCCTGGGCTCCCAGCTCGAGGGGTGCTTCAGGGAGTGCTGTTTGCAGGAGTTCAGGACGTGCCTCTGAGCCCCTCGGTGCGGGGAGGACACCGCACACACAGCCACAGCCAGGCCCCAGCAGCAAGGCAGGCGCTGTGCTCCTCACAGTGCAGATCTGGAGTGGCAGCGCTGGCTGCGGGCAGGGGCAGGAACCGGGAGCAGCAGCAGGCTGTGCCGCCCGCCGGGCACCCAACGCCGGGAGAGCCGCCGGCCCCAGGCCGGGCAGCGCTCGGGCCGGCTCCGGGCGCTGCGGGCCCGGGGAGGGCGGTGCGGCACCGCCCGGAGCGCTCGGCGCCGCTGCGGGAACATGGCCCCGTCCGGGGCGGCGCCGCTGCGGGGCGGTGCCGCGGGTTCCGCGCTCACTCACTCGGTGATCTTGGGGTCCAGGTTGCCGATCCAGAGGCGGTGCCCGTCCTGCAGCGCGCCCTCGGACAGGATGGAGGCGTTCTCCAGCGGCAGCGCCTGGCGGCCCGGCTCCATGGCCGCGGGGCTGCCGGCCCGGCCGCTCCGTGCCGGGGCCGCTCGGTGCCCGCGCAGGCCTCGCCCCGCCCCGGCGCCGCTCTGTGACGCCGCTGGCCCGGCCGATGACGCTCTCCGGGACCGCGCTGCGGTGAGCGAGGCGGCGGTGCCGCCCTCCCCCGCCTTCCCTCCCCTCCCCTTCGCCGCCGGGCTCCGATCCCGGCCCCCGGTGCCCGATCGCCGGCCCCGATGCGCGGCCCTCGGCGCGGCTTTCCGCGGGCAGCGGGGCCGGCGGGGCCGGGGCGGCCGGGGCGGCGGCGGGGCCTGTGCGCACCCGCGCGGGACCGGGACCGGGATCGGGACCCGAGATCGGGATCGGGACCGACATCGGGATCGGGATCGGGACGGGGATAGAGACCGGGATCAGGACCGTGATCGAGACCGGGACCGGGGAGCAGGGCACGGGCAGTGTCCCGGCGCAGGGAGGCCGCTTGCCCCGGTGGCCGCCGGCGGCAGCTCCCCGCTCCCCGAGTCCCCCTGAGCGCAGCAGATCCGCAGCTGCCGAAAGTCCCCGGAGCCGCGAGCGGGCCGGGCTGGCATAAACCCCGTCAATGTTGGGGTGTCAGAGCTCCCGAGGCAGAACGTTTCGGCCCCGCTGATGTGCGGTACCGGGGCGAGCTGCTCCTGCTCAGCAGCCCTGGGTTGGTGTCACGGGCACATCTGGACAGATGTGCAGAAGCTGTGCTGACGCCGCGGGCACCGGCGTCACCTTCCCATGGCATTTTCCCGGTGGTCAGGGCTGCTGCCCACACCGCGGAGCTGCCCCTTTGTCCCCAGAGCTGCCACTAAGCCCTGAACCCGTTTGGTTGAGCCCAGCTGCCTTTCTCTCCTGCAGGTGGGTCAGAGAGGAGCTGTGAGCGATGGCTCTGGCGCTGCGGTGCCTCCGTCCTCTCCCGGCCCTGCTGCTCCGTTCCTCCTTTGCCATGGCCAGGGGGCTGCCCCGGGCTCCCGCAGCCTGCCCGGCCCCGCTCCTGGAGGGCTGCAGGCAGTGTGTCCAGCAGATGCTGCTGAGCAGACAGCTGGCTACCAAAAAAGGTAAAAATGGCAGCTTTTCTCACGGTTTTGCAACCTCTCTTTTAATATTTATATGCATTTTTTTATTTTTATTTATTTTGGTTGATGTGCTCTAGTGGTGAGCTCTTTACTCATTAAAAATACAATTTTTACAGTTTGGTTTTACTTCAGTTTATCTTAGACTTGATTCTAAATTTGACCAGGACCTTAATATCTCCTTTCTACTTTCTAACTAACTTGTCAGAAATAGAAACTAATTTTTTGTGTAATCTGCAGCTAAAGGTAAAGGGCAGAGTCAAGCCAAAGTGAATATCAGTGCTGCCCTAGTTGAGGATATTATCAATTTGGAGGAAACCAATGAAGACATGCAGGCAGTCATAGAAGCTCTGAAAGAAGATTTCAGCAGAAATCTCAGTGTTAGAACCTCACCAGGTTGGTAACTTCCTTGTGTAATGCTCTGTAGCCAGTAAATAAAGATACAAATCCTAGTCATGGACAACTCAGATTTGTTCAAAATCAATTTTCTTTTTCTGGAGCTATCCACTGGGCATCCAAATCCGACAACCCCGACATCCCAGCTAGAGGCTTTCTTCACCCTGAGCTTGACCAGGAAGGATCCATTTTTGTTAATAGCTTCCTGGAAATAGCTTTTTTAAGTGGGAGATGTCAAAAGTGTCTAACTGAACTGTTTGCAGATGTGATGAAGAAGCAGGTTGTCAGCTAATGGTGCAGTAGGGCAGGAAAAATCCAATTGCCATTAAATTATCCTTTTGGAAATTGCCATTGGCCTGGTGTCTGGCATATGCAAACTTTTTTCTGCTGTGCATCTTTGTGGGTAGGAAGCTGTACAAGCCTCATTGATGGATTCTGTGTTTTAGGAAGAAATGTGAATGTGTTTGCCTAATCTGCAGTTACTATAACACTCTGAACATAGGCCTTGGTAAGCGTATCAAGTTTCAGGGATAAAATTTAACATTAAACAATGACCAAATTTGGATCATTCACCACCCCAGCTCTGGCAGGGGCACTTCTGTCTTTAATGGAGCTCAGTCTCTTAACTATTTATTTTAACCATAGGTATTTTTTTTAATTGCACTGATAAAGTACCTCCTGTCCCATGTGCCTTTTGGCCTGTTAACATTGCAGCAGAAAATAGAGAGCAGCTCAGGGAGATTAAGAGTAGCTCAGGGAGAAACTGAATACTTTAAATTAGGCAGTGTACAACACCCCTCTGGGGATCTGGAAAAAATATAGGGGTTTAAGACAACGCTGCTAAGTTAAAGACAATATTTGTCTTGATATTTATAGCAACATTCTGATTTTCTTTAAGTTGTAAGAATTAAAAAATAACCATTTCCATTTAATTCTTAACAATCCTGCTTAGTTTTCCTATTCTAGTAGCAAAAACAAACAGGAGTTTTGTTTTCATGTTTTCTGTTTTAGAGCAGCTTTGAAATATTTTACTTGTGAATACACAGGGGATGCCTGAACACAAACAGCACCTGAAGTCTGAATAAACACTGTATTTTCCTTTGTAACCTCTGCATTTTGCATGGCAGAAGGGAAGTGGGACAGTGTGGACATGTTTTTCTTCAGCATCACTGCACAGTGTTTTGTCACACTGAAGCTCCCTGTGTTTGGTTCTTTTGAGGGGCCCTGGATCACATAACTGTGATGACAAAAGATGGGAAGTTTCCGCTGAACCAGCTGGGGCAGATCTCGCAGAAGTCACCGCAGCTCATGATAGTGAACATGACCAGTTTTCCTGAGGTGAGGACACTTTGGGAGGGGAGATAATTGCCACGGGAACAAACAGGTTGATGCTGAAGAAACGAGCATTTAGACAAAATCAGTCAAACGTGGCAGGGCTGCAGCCTGGGGCTGGGCTGTGTCACTTTGAGCTGACACAGAACAGAAGGGGCATTTTGCTGCTGACAGCAGCTCCCCAGCCCCACGTGGCTCCCAGAGCAGCTCACCTGCAGCAGCACAGGGTCAGAGGAGAGTTACTGAGTGCTGTGGTTTCTCTCAGGGTTGTATCCAAGGAGTGCCACAGTTAACAGGGGTTTGCTTTGCAGGCGCTTTCCCTCAGTTGGATCTGTAAAACCACACAAAGCACCATGGACCAGATGCCTGGATTCACTGTGCCCTTCCAGCCCTCCCCGTTTCCCATGCATTTAGGTGAAGTCTGAGCACACACACACTCACCTGGACTGCACACATGGCTGCAATGCTGGATCAGCCCTGCAGTATTCATTTCAGCTCCTTGTCAAGACATGATCACTCACAGAACCAGACATGTAGTTGGAATTTGTGTTGGGGACTTCATCAGATGACTCTGAAACTTGCTTATGTATTACCAGGGCTGGTGATATCTCTGAGAGTTCATGAGAGAAGCTGTGATGGAGCCTGTGTCCTTCTGAACAGCTTCCCTGGTGGGACTGAGCTGGCTCGTGCTGAGCACTGTCACAGAGCTTGACTCGGGCACTGCTGTGCTTGGCCAGCTCCTCCCTTGACCTTCTCCAGGTCAGAACCTGAATTAAGGGCTCTGGTTTATCTTCTGTGAGAGACAAGTTCTTTTAATTTCCTGCAGGAGCCTTAGACCTGCCCCTGAATGGAGCAGCAAATCCAAATCCCAGCTCAGATCAAGCCCTGGTGGTGCCCTGCAGCAGGTCCCAGCGACAGGGCAGCAGGAGTGAGTGCAAGGTTAACAATTCTTCCTGCTCCAGGGCTGGAGCTGTGCCAGAGCTTATCTCTATTTATTTTGCAAAGGCTTTCCCCAATTAATTAAGTCAGCAAAGTCTCAGAGGAGGTCAGTGCAAGGCACTTGATGCCTAAGTGTTTCTTAGAGTGTATCCCATGTGTGTAAAGGCTCTGAAGAATGGAGGCCCCTCATCAGCGAGGTCCCGCGGAGTGTCGGCGCTGAGAGGGCCAGGGAAGTCCCTCCATGGCTTATCCCGTGTCCAGGCAGGAGCTCAGGCTGAGAAATGGGCATGTGAGAAATTAAATATCCTCTAGATAGCATTGTCTATACTTGCTTTCTGTGCTAAAGGACCACTTGAACCATTTCTCTCCCTACAGTTGCTTTTTATACCCATACCTGTTTTGTGATAGATTGAAATAAAACCGTTAGAGACAGATCACTTGATGTCATTATTTACGTCATACAGTCAGTAGTTTATGACACTGAGAAGCAAATAAAATTGCCTGAAGAGTCTGAGAAATAAAATAATCATAAAAAAGGACTTGCAGAGCCGAAGTCTGTCTTCCCAAGAGTTATAAAACCAAACAACACTAGGTTTTTAAATACAGTGATTTTTTTCACAGGCTACAAGAGGATGGAGGCAATATTGCAATATTTTCCCTTCTCTCATTCTCCCTTTCCTCTTCTTCTATCTCCTCCAGTATCTATGTTAAACAACACAGTTTTTACTGAGTATTTCTTTCTTGCAGAACAGGGGCTGTCCATGGAATAACACATTGACATTCCTGAAGTGCTGAGATCATTTTGGTTGCATTTTCTCTGCCCTTGTAGTTTCAGGGGACAACGGTTGTCTCTTTCAGAACACCGGCAGAGCATTCATTTCATTCAGTGATGTCACACATGAGGGACCTGAAGAAATCTGCAGAGCTTTAGTTTGTGCCTCAGTTGGCAAAAGCTGAGTTTTAAAAATACAGTCTGAGCTACATAAGTACTGCAGCAGCCTGGAGCTAAAGTTAATGATGGCAAAGAGTATCAGAAATAGCATTGTGCCTGGTAGGAAGTGTGAGAGTCTAGAATGAAATGACCTAGCAGAGCCCTGTGGGTGTTCTTGGCCAAGCTCTGCTTTAACCCCAAAGCCTGGCACTCTGTAGAGGTGCACTCACACCTTGTGCAGGGGTGAAGCCTTGTAATCACCTTGCAGTCACCAAGCAAACCTGCCACCCCGCCTTCCAAGCGGAGCAGAGTGCCAGCCAGTGGCAAGGGAGTTTTGAGAAGTTAATCCTCAGTAATAAGCTGTAAAATACAGAGCTGGGCACAAGCACTGGTTCCCAACCGTCTGCTACTGCCCTTCTGTCCTGTGGTCAGGTTGTAGTAAGTGGTTAAGCTCATTAGGGTTTCAGAATTGGCACTGGGTGATTTCTAGGGGAATACATTCAACTGGAATTTTTAAATGCTCAGAATCTTTCGTCTCCTTTGCCACAGTCAGGCCCTGCCTGGGGAATTTATTGCGGTTTCACTCTGCGTTGCCTCAAACCATTCAAATAGTTTCAAAGAAGCAAAACAGTTTTCTTTTGTTGTTGCTTCCCTTCCCCTCTCCTCCCTCCGTGCCCCCTACCCCAATACGAGCGGCCGTAGTTTCCCATTCGGGTTGATCAAAGCTCTCTGCACCAATGTAACTTCCTGATCTCACTGGTAACAGAAGTAAATGTTTCCATGTTCCATGGAGATGGATTGCCAACTATTGACAGAGTTCTGGCATATGGGAATGATTATTTCCTAATTCCCTTTACCTTTTGATCTGTTTTACAGAGCACAGCTGCAGCTGCAAAGGCTATAAGGGAGAGTGGCATGAACCTGAACCCCGAGGTGGACGGCACGGTGATTCGGGTGCCAGTTCCCAAGTGAGTATCGATGCCTGAGCTTGTCATCATGCAGGATAACACAGAACGCTGCAGTGAGTCCCTTCAGAGGGTAAACATGTATGATTGCTGTATATCCCCATGCAGCTGCTCTCCAAAGAGCTGTAGTTCAGCTTTGGGAAAAAATCTGCGCCTTTAGAAGTGTCTTGTGAAACCTCTTGGGAGTGTCTGAGCTCTGTCACCACATCTTGGCATCTGATGATTGGTCTTACTTTTCATCTTCTCTCTGCAGAGGAAACTTGGTCCTAGCTGGCTGCACCACTTTGAAAGAGAGAGCCAAAAGCTTTTGAAACTGTATTGCTTCAATTTGGGGGCTGATTATTTGCCGCCCTGCTCTAAATTCCTGCAATTCCACCAGAGCAGCAGTGTTGAACCAGTGGGAGTAGGGGAGAGCAGCACCTTGCTGCAGAGAGCACTAAAAGGAACTGGTGAAAGTGAGAAGAAGGAAATTCATAGCTTTGACAAAAAAATCTGCTCACTCTTTTGTGTGATACACAGTGTGTAACTGGTGGCTGTATGGAAAATTTGGTATGGGGCTAGAAAAGCAGGTTGGCCCCAGGAAAGGGCTGAGCATCACTTCCCTTACCCAACACAAGTATCTCCCAGACCTTGGACAAGGCAGGAGGTGCTACTGCCGTGTCCATGCTTCAGTTTGGATCAGGAGAAGTGATCCTGGCTCTGCCTGGGAATGAGGGTCCAGCAGATGGAATGAGAAACCTCCCAGCAGCTCCAGCCGCTGACACACACAGAGCCTGTCACAGGGCTGGGTGGCACAAGGGAGATTCACGAGTTCCTGTGGGTGCTCAGACCTTATGGAGCATCTGAATGCCATGGGCAGGTGTGGCTGGGCATGGTTTCACACCTTGGTGAAGGCAAACAGCTCCCACACAGGCCTTGCACAAACCCTTTGCACAGGCACTGCCTTGCACAAGCAGGTGACTTCTTGGTAGAGATGAACCAGGTATTTCTTGTGCTGTAAATCTCCTTTAAACATTCTGTGGAATTTTACCCAGCATTTTGATCAGAGAAGTCTAATTGCAGCTTTCCGTTGCTGTCGGTGAGAGGGAATGACATTATCATTCTATTTGCTGATTTTCCTTCCCTGTGCTCCCTGCCCTTCCCCCATTCCTCAGGAGAGGAGGCAGAGGAGGAGGAGGGCACCATTATCTTCGTAATTGCTGAGGCTCCCGGGTTGCTGCACAGTGGTTTGATTGTTAATGGGCACTTGGGTCATCCTTGAATACGAATTGCAGGGGAGGAAACTCCAAAACTGCAAATCCTGAGCTTTAACAAAATACTGTGTTTTTAAACAAATGTGTATGGTCCGTCACTATCTTCTGTGGTGCTGAGAGCTCAAACAAGGCTTCTCTTCACAGGGAAGCTCTGCCTCGTGTGCTCCTGTGTCAGGGTGGCAGCTCTTGGTCCTTCCCTGGCTGCTGGGGAGCCTGGAAGTCCCAGGTTAAAGATTTTGGCTTGGGAGCTGTGCCCATTGCCCTGCCCTCACTGGCACTCCAGTCTCTTGTGCTCTCCAGCTCCATGTCTGGGGCTGTGCGAGTTTCAGTGTGAGACAAACAGTTCCAGCCTTTTAAAACCCCCTAATGAAAAAGACAGAGCAAAGATGATTATATCCCTCATTTACTTTTAAAAAAATTTAGAAGTTTTGCATTATTTCCAGCAGTTAATGAAAGAATATATGACAGACAGATGCAGTGAAATTGCAGAATTACGTCAGGTTTGCAAAATAAACAACAAATCAGAAATGAAGAGACAATACTAATATTGGTTCTGCAGATTGGTTTTTTATGAAGGGAGGCACAGTAAAAATAAAACCAAATCCAAATTGTTCTTACCTGTTATTATAATCACTCTTCAGTCTGACCTATCAGCTGGACACACATGTGCCATATTTTGCCTTGTGCAGGTCCAGCTGTGCTCCAGAATGTTTCAACGGAGCACTCAAAAACGGTGTTTGCTTTTCAGTATTTATTCTATCAATTTAGTTTTTGCAATGCAGTTTTAACAGAAAAAATACACTCGTGTCGTTGGTGTTTACTTCTGCTGCCTGCCTGCTCCCCAAGGCATTCTCCTGTTTGTGTGGCTAGCACTCCATAGGCAATATTTATTTGTATAAAAATTAGCCTCTGAGGGTTTAAAAATAAAAATTACCAAGAAAAAAATAAGAAAGAAAACTATCCATGGGAACATTTGTATTGGTTGATCTCTTGGCCGAATTTGACCTGACCTTGTGTCTTTTATGGTATTGCCTCATTTTTAGATTCATCTTTTTTGGACCTATTGTGTTACACTGGATATTGTTTGTAAATCAGTAATATTTTTACACATGCTTTACTGAAAGCCAGATGACTCATTTGAAAGTTTAATGACTCATTGTGAGCCTTTTTTTTCCCTTTGCCCTTTAAGAAATAAGCAAAGATACCTACTGTGAGGAGAAAGGACCAAAAAATTTCACTTGAAAACACCCCAAAGCTGTTCTGAGCTGCTCCTGCTCATCCTCAGGAGCCTCTTGCCTGAGTTTTATTGAGCAATAAATGTTGCACCCTGTGTTTATCTGCAATTATGAATGCAGAGTGTTTAGTTTAGCCTGCTTTCCTTTAACTGATCCCTGTCCTTCACAGGAAATTCCTGCTGCTGGAGGTACCGGAATCACTCTTACCAGAGAAATTTCTTGTGTTGAGCTGAGCTGGGTCATCCTCTCTGAGGGTCTGCTCTGCCACACCAGGGGTGGGACATCGAGGGCTGCAGGGCTGGGGGAGGCAGGAAAAAAGATATTCCTCAGAAAAAACGATGTGACCCCCCCCAACACGTCAGTCAGCAGGCTTTGCCCTGGGCCAGGCAGGACAAGGCTGTCCCTGGGGGAATGGCAGGGATTGACCCTGCTGCTCCATGGGCTGCAGGGGAGGGCAGCTGGGTGGGACCTTGTCCTCATTCCCCATCTGACCCCCTTTCCCCAAGTTCACACTTTGTTTTGGATTTAAGAGGGGGTAGGGACAATGGTTACTAGACAGAAAAGAAAACATAGCTAAGAACAGCTTAAAAGTCCCAGATCTCGGGGCAGGATTAAAACAACTGTCCTCAGAAACCTGGGGCCTGGCTCATGTTGATGGATTCCTTAACCAGAAACAGCATCTGCTTGGAAAAGTGTCTGTTTCTGGCATTATTGGTAGCATTGCTGAGAATTTACACACAGTCTGGCTGGAACATAAAACCCGCTGAGAAACTCCCCAGCGCTGCGCGGTGATAAAAAGAAATTGGTGTTAATAAAGACAGACAAGGAGGCATGAAAGCTGTGACCCCGTGCCAAGAAGCAGAGGAAATCTGGCAGTGCTGCATAAACAAAAACATTTCCTTCAAGGCTCAGCAGCCCTGGGCAGGCGAGCGATACCCTCGGCGCAGCCCGGAGCCGAGCAGCCCCGCTGCTGAGCTGCTCCCTCCCAGCCAGCAGGGATGGGAGAGAGTCCCAGCTCCCTCCTGCAGGCTGAGCAGCCAGGATTGATGCCCTGCTTCCCCCCAAAATGCTGCCTGGGAACGTGACCTGTGCCTGTGAGCTGGCACTGGGGGTTCTGGGTGCACCAGGGCATCAATGTTGGGGTGCAGGGGAGCCACAGGGATCCCTGCTCCCTCCTGAGGGTGGTGGGGCCTGCCCAGGTTCCCCAGGGAATGGGCACAGCCCCAGGGCTGCCAGAGCTCCAGGAGCACTTGGACAACACTCTGAGGCACTGGGTGGGATTTTGAGGCTGTCCTGTGCAGGGCCAGGAGCTGCACTCTTCCAGCTCAGGCTATTCTGAGATTCCATGTGACATTCCCTGGCCCACTCCCTCCACAGGGAGGGACAGGCTGAGGTGCCCTGGGTGCCAGGCCTGGGGCGCTGCTCTCTGGGTCTGCCAGCTTTCCTGGCCATCCCAAATTCCTGTAAATACTAACTGCTTCTGGGAAACCTCTTCCCTCTGGCACTGTGAGATGGGGATGGCTGCCAGAGGCCTGGCTGTGGGGATGGACTGAGGGTCCAGCTGTGCCCCCAGAGCCCCCCGAAACCCACACCCACTGAGGGGCAGAGCCCAGGCACTTTCACCCCACATTTCCTGAGCTCTCTGTGGAAAGAGTCCTGGCCCCAGTGTTTTGGTGACCCAGGCTGCTGCAGCCAATTTCTAAATACTCCTGTGAAATGTTTATTTTGCAGTATCACCCACACGCATTCTCCTGCTAGTGAGACTCAAAACGTGCACTGGGGTTTTTCCTTCTCTAAGAGCTATGAAAATAATTAAAATATTAATGTTAAGCACTAGCAATTGACAGTGGTCAGCTCTAGGTGCTGGAGCATGACCCAAGCTCAGGGGACACATCAGCCATTCCTGAGCCTTTTATCCCAGACCCCCTCATCACCAGTTTTTAGTTTGGGATGGAAAGTTGAACATTTTTTTGTGACACCACAGCAGTAACTGGCCCCACATCAGGGGGAGTTTCACCAAAACTTCTCCTGGTCTGAGTTACCTGTGGCTTACCGTGCCCAGCAGCATCCTCTTGTCAACCCAGGTGTTCATATCACCTTGGTGGGAAATCCTGGGCATGGTGAGCTGGAATAAGATTGAGTGAGAGATAAGCTCATTAGCTTCCAGGTACATAATTCAGGATCTTCAGCTGCATGGAGGCAAATCCGAGTTCCAGGAGCAGACATTTCCTCCTGGCTTTGCAGTTTTGTGCTTTTGGGGATGACACTTTTCACTTGATCTTTCAAGTCTGGAGCTGGATTTTTCCTCTTTCCCACACATGCTTTGGCAGCAGGAAGTAAGGAAAGTCTGAATATTTCAAGATGACTTTCAGGCACTGCAGCAAGAGCTATAAAGCAAGATTCAGTCCAAGATCCCCAGCTTCGGGCTGAGCTGGAAATTTTCCATTCTAGGTTCAAAACTGCTTCCTTGGAATGCTGTGCAGAGCTGGCAGATTTTCTCAGGTGGACCAAAGCAGAGTAAAAACGTGTCCTGAGCTGTTCAGTCCCTCTGCCCTGAGACAGTGTCTCCACACAGAGCCAGCTCCATCTAAAGCCAGCAGCTTTTGTGTGTCCCTGGGCAGGACAGCACCACTTGGAGAGGATCACTCATTTACCCAGAGTCCATCACAGAAAATAAGTCTGGCTGTGCTACACATGACACTGCTTTTCCTTTTGGTGTTTTCCCTCTCCTCTCTCTGCCAGGGTCACGAGGGAGCACAGGGAGAGCCTGGCCAAGCTGGCTAAGCAGTTCACCAACAAGTCCAAAGAGGCCCTGAGAAAGGTGAGAAGCAAAAGCATCACCCAAGTAAAGAAGTCCAAGAACAAAGTGTCAGAAGATACCATCTGGCTGCTAGAAAAGCAGGTAATTTTTCTTTCCTTCTGCCACGTTTTGGTGTCCCACAGCTCAGTGGTTTGTCCCAGCCCTTGCTGACAAATCCTCAGCACTGAGAACCCAGCAGGGCAGTGGACAGTTCTGGGCTGAATTTCTGGAACTGGCAATGACATTCTTACCTGCCTTTTCTTTGTGAGATTTGGGGCTTCAATCTCAAAGCCAGATTTAGAATCTGAGCCGTTGTAAGCTGACACAGGGAAAAAGAATTCCCCAAAAGCTTTTGTACTACGAGGGATTGTTGCACAAACCAGCAGAATTTAGGGAGCGAAACAATCCATGACTATGGCTGTACCACCACTCATGCCATGCCTGGCCACTGCAAATGTGTTAATGAGCATTGCTCCAATTGTTATTAATGAAAAGGCTTGCAAGATTGTCTCTGTTCTGAGTTTTTGGCTCCAGTTCAGGAAAATACTTAAGCACATGCCTAATTCCTAAGAGCAGATGTCACTAAAGTCAATTACTTGGGCATAAACTCAGGCACAAGCCTAAGTGTTCTGCTGAATTGATGCCTCTGAAGGCAGGCCATTACTTCTTAGCTGTTTGTTTATTAACAGCTAAAGTTAGATACATTGCAAATGCTCTGGGACAGTTCTGTGTGTGCTCACAAAAATAAACATCGATATACAGAGTGTTTGTGCAAGCAGGAAAAATGGCCATGCCATTGTAACCAAATCCTGCAGGAAGCCTCTCTCCCAGAGCACACAGATGGTGTTCTGCACTGGTAGAGGTAACAGCTCCAGTGGAATTCCCTTCTTCTACCCAGATTTTTCATTATCAGCAAAGGTCATTGCCAGACCATGAAACCAGTGCAAAACACACGGTGTGTTCCAGCCTGTACCTGCCTGTTTTCATCCCTTTTGCATACTGGCCATGTCCATCTCTTGTTACCAAGAGAGCTGATCCCTAGGCAGGGCTTGTGCAACCACCATTTTATTTCTTTTTACAAGAAATAAACAGATTGTTATGTGATGTGTGAATTCCTGGTATGTGCACAGGACATCACCTGTGAGTCCCTGAAGTGCTGCCAGAGCTTACAGCCCCTCTTCCTGCTGCCAGCACCAGCAGCTCTGGCTCTGCCCTGAGGCTCTCTGTTAAACCTGACCAAGGCACTTGAGCAGCTCAGCCAGGAGTTGGTGTGGGCAGCTCTTTTCAGAGCCTCGGACCAGTCCCTGCTCACAGCCCAGGTGCCAGGCGGGCACAGATTCCCTGAGGGCTGGTGGGAACCCCCAGGGAGAGCCACTTTCTGCCCCAGCACTACTGGGGTTCTGCTGGCACTTCAAGCTTTGTTCCAAAGGGAGGTTTGGTCATTCCTTTCCCTTTAAACTCTGATTTGTACTGTCTTGCCACAGATCCAGCAAATGGCAGATGAGGCTGCCACAGAGATGGACAAGCTGCTGGCAGCAAAGACCAAGGAGCTGCTTGGATAAACACCATCCCAAAGGCCACACTGCCCCTGGAGCTGCCACTGCCAGCACCCATCCCTGCCTGGGCCCAGCAGCCTTGGGGTGTGCTGCAGGGAGGGGAGAGCTCTCCTTGCTGTCCTTTATCCAGCTGGGAACAGAATTGGACAAAGTGAGATCAGAAATAAAATACCAGGAAGGAGAACTGGAAACTGCTGGAGGCACAGAGGAAGGACTGCCCTGCTCACTTTGTGCCCCATCTTTGCCCCACACCTTCAGCCCCCTGGAGCCAGGGCCACCCACGAGAGGAACCTGCCTGTCCTGCTGCAAACCTCAGCATTTATTTCTGCTTGAAATAAAGTCAAAATGAGGTGTGGAGCAGCAGCCTCACAACAGCCAGGTGCTGGTTGCTGTGTTCCCTTGGCTCACGTGTTCCAAAGCAAGCATTTGCCCCGGCAGCAGGGTGGGAAGGGATGAGGGAGCTCAGCACAGCGTGGGCAGGGGCTCTGTGGGGAGAGAACTGAAACCAGTGCTGTCAGCACAGCTGCTTTAGCCAGGACTGAGACAACCTAAAGCCAACACGGGAACTTCCCAAAAGCAGCATCTGCCTCCCCAGCCATTACAAAATGCCTGTGAGTCTCTGGCACCTCAGCTGAGGGGCTGGAGGAGGTGCAAGCAGAGCAGGTCCTGAGCTCATGGCACAGCTCAGCCCCTCGCTGTGAGCAGGTACTTCCCGAGGGCAGGGGCAGGAAGGTGGTGCAGCCCCCAGCCCCGCTCCCAAGGCATTTGAGTTCAAAGAGCACCAAGTGCTCTGCACTCCTTAAATAAACAACTCCCCAAAAGTTAGTTTGTGTGCCGTGGGGAGGGGGAGGAGGATGAAGGATTTGCTCTGCTAGGGCCCCACATGTCAACAATTTCTCTGCTTTGTGTATTTTGGCCAAAGCCCTTACCATGATAAATGAATAAAGGAAGATGGCGAGCCCAGGGCGGTTCCACAGCTCGGGAAATTGCTTTCAGCCGATTACTGGATTTCTTTTGACATTTATCAACTGTTTTTTTTTTTTTTTTTGCCATTGTTGCAGCCTCAGCATCCCCACAGCAGCCTGAGCTGGAAGGGTTTCCCTGATACCTGCCCAGGAGCAGCAGCTGCTGGGCTGGGAGCTCCACAGAGCCAGGGCAGGTGGAGAACTGCTGCTCATGGAGGCTTCTCCAGCCTCTCCCCACTCTCCAAGCCCTTGGGGTGGTGGCAGTGGGCTGGTGGAGGCAGCCAGTGGAGCTACAGGGGCTCATGTACCTGAGAATTTTCCAAATATTTACCACTACACAAGGAATAAAACCTGTGGTAAAACTATCCTGGTGCTGGGCTGGGCACAGAGCTGCCAGGATGGTTGGGGATCCCATTTACCTGCATCCTCCTCTCACCCCTGTGCCCTGCATCAGCCAGGAGCAGCCACAGGGCCCACAGAAACTGCTCTCAGCCCTGGTACCGCCAAAGCAGGGCAGACAGGACATGAACCCGGGGAGCTGTGCCCCCACTGTCCATCCTGCTCCCTGTGGGATAAGCAGAAACAAAAGCACAGCCCCAGCACCTCCCAGTCACACAGAACCACAGCAGAACCACCCAGGAAAAGAGAGGATGGGCACTCACCACTGGTTGGCTCACAGGGTGGCCCTGGCGAGGTCCCACTTTCCCTTTGCAGCACAAATCACCTGCTGCTCCACATCAGGAGCTGCAGCACAAGGTCTGCCTGCTCCAAACACTCCTCCACTGGCACCAGCAGGAACCTCTCACTTGGTTCCAGCCTGGATTGCACCCAGAGCTGATAAGAAGCTGCAGCTGATGCTGTTGGCGGGTGGGAAAGGAGCTCCAGCTGTGCCAAAGAACCCAGGAGGGGAAGGGACGTGGGCCAGGAAGCGGCTGGGCTGCTTTAATGTGGGTCGGTGTCGGCGAGGCCACATCAGCCACCAAATGGTTCGGCCTTGGCAGGACAGAGGGTGAGGGAGGGCCACGGCCGGACCCTCTGCTGTGTCCTGGGCTGTCCACACCCCGCTGCCCTCGCAGGGACCCCTCTGCCAACAGCACCTGCCAGCCTGGGGCACCGGCAGGTTCCCACCTGGTGGGCACTGCATGGCCTGGAGGGGTTGGGGTCCCATTGCCAACATCCCAGTGCCCATCCCTGTGCCCATCCCTGCTCAGGACAGACCTGTGCCCGTCCCAGGCTGCCCAAAGGCACTCTTAGCTCCAGCAGGATGTCCCAGTGCTCCGAGCAGCTGGACAGCACCGGGGCAGGCAGCGGCTCCTGCCAGCTGTGGCACCCAGCCCGCGGCCCAGGGACACGCGAGACGGAGGCAAAGGGAAGGAAAAACTCCGAGGAAGCTGGAAGCTCTCGACATAGTTAAAAAACAACATTGCTCTTCAAAATAGATGTGATTGCGCTCCTTGTGAGTCATCGAGCAGAGACACCAAGATTGCTTTGTGCCAGGGACGAGCCGGGCGCTGATTGTGCCGCCCGGATTTGTATCCAACAGACCCTGGATGGCATGTCAGAGTTTACAGCGCGCATACATTTTCAACAGTGAGCTTTGCAAAATGTATCAATGTAATCTCTGCCTCCTATATTCCGTGTTGATTAGACACGATTTCTGGCTGGATTTTCAGAAAGCTCAAGTGCTTTTTTAATCACTACAGAAGCTCATTATTGCTTTCCAGTGACTCTTATGTCCTTCACTTCTCCTTTCAGATTAGAGTCTATAGTCAGATGAATATTGGATGATTTCATTACATACAAATGCAATCAACAGTTTTGCATAAATTTCTCCTCTTTTCTTGAGTTTCAATTGACCTCAGCACCCGTGGAGGCAGGCGCAATACACATGTAAATGAGCTGGCGTTGCTGCAAAGACACGGATTCGAGAAACAAGATAAACTGTCAGATAATATTCAGGATTTTTAACAGATCAAAAAATACTTCCTCGTTCAGCCCAGCCATAAAAATGGCACCTTCAGCTGCTGGGGAATTTGCTTTTGTTTTGCTCGTGTCTGGCCGTGGACAAAGACCAGGAGCGGCACAAGGGGCTGAGCAGAGCCAGGCTGGCAGCGCTGCTGTGGGGATGGGAGTGGGGTGGCCGTGGGGTGACGTGTGGTGGCACAGGTCCCCTGCCACAGAGAAGCCACTGGTGGAGTGGTGTGCCCCAGCAGGGCTGGGTTTGGTGGCTCTGCCTGTGGTGGTACCAATGGTGGTGCTGCCATCCCATTTCCTGCCCTGGTGGGACCATCTCGGTGGGATGCTGAGTTCGGACCCCTCGGACCCCTGACCCCTCCTGGGCAGTCCCGAGCACCAGCCCAGCAGTGGGGACACATGCTGGGATGCAGGGCTGGGCCAGGGGCTGCCCTCCTCACCCTGCGCTGCCACACACAGGAGAACTACACGTTCCAAATATATTTAAGCTAACACTCCACACGAACAATCAGGGCTAATTTTAAAAAACTGTAATTAAAAATAAAGGGCCTCTTGGTAGAGAAGTCGGGGTAAACTGTCAGCAGTCACTTTGGATGTGAAGCCCTTACCTTTAAAAGAATAATTTTTGTGCTAATATGAGCAATCCAGCACTCCCACACTCGCCTTCGGGGGCCTGTGGGGAAAGAAACTCGTGGGTTTCTTTTGATACCTTTACGTGCTAATCTTCTTAACAGATTTTTAATTAATGGGAACAGAGCACTTTGCAGCCGTGAAATCTATTGGTGTAATTGCCTGGTGGATTAGTCCCATTAACCACACAAATTACCTGTCTCCAGGCCGCCAGCCCCGCCGGGGAGCTCCCTGTGCTGGACACACTGAGCAGCCCCATTCTGAAGCAATTTTGATAAAATAAACTCTCTAATCAGGTAAATAATTCCATAAGGGAAATTGCTGCCTTCCCGCAGCCCCCCTCCAGCGGGACCTGGCTACTTTCAGGGGAATGCAACACGCCTCCAATTACAGGCAAATCTCCAGCTCCGAGACCATTTGGGAGAAGCCCACGGCACGCGGGACCCCTGGAACCACAGCGGCTGAGGAATTAAGGCATTTAAGCTGTCAGCTGGAATCTGGCCCAGCCCCTGATTACCTGGGGGGACACGCAGCATATTTAGGTTCGTGTCCGTTGTAATTTCCTGACCCCCAGCGTTGATCCCGAATGACTCGTGTCCGTGTCAGGTTCCTGCCCGCAGTCCCTCCGACACGTGGCCCTGGGCTCGGGGACACCGACCTTTGGGCAGCTAAGGACATCCAGGCCAGCCTGAGCCCGGAGAAGTGGGAATGTGCAGCTGTCCCCAAGAGCCACGGGGTGTGCAGAGCCACCTGTGCCCGTTTCACCACCGTGCCTGGCGAGGCTGCGTGGCTGTGCTGGCTACCATCACCATGGGATCACCAGCACTCAGGATGGACACCTGGACCCTTCCCAGCCCTGTCCATGGGTTTCCACGTCCCATTGTGATTTTGAACCTGAATCTGACAAGACTCCCACAGCTGTCCTTTGCTCAGGGCCTGAGGCGGGGATGAGCTGCCCCAGGGATACCGTGGGACCCACACACAGCAGGCACAGGAAGGTGTGGGGCACCCTCGTGCTGTCACACAGCCATACACAGCCCCACTCACCTCCCCCTGCTTGGTGAAGGGCAGCCCAGTGCTCAGGGCTCTGCCAGCCCCTGGGCCAGGATGGCTCCAAACCTGCTGTACCAGCTGGGGCATCCCTCCACCCTCTGCCCCGTGCCAGGGAGCAGCGAGGAGGGTCCCTGTGTGGGGACAGCCCGAGAGGGAGGCACCAGTGACACGCCGGTGGGGACGGTGGCCTTCAACCATGCCCTGAAGCGCTGGGGTGACCAGCCCCAGTGCCCGGCCCTGTCCGGGATGGAGGAGCCCAAAGCACGGGGGCACAGGGCTGTTCTTCCCCTGCGGCACAAAGCCGGGACTCGCCCCTCGGTCGCCCCATCGCTCCTGGCACCGGGAGCGGAGCGGGATCCGTGGGGCCGCCCGAACGGGAGGGGCCGGGGGCGGCTGCGGCCGGGGCAGAGCCGGGCGGAGGGTCGGGCCGCGGGAGCCGCCGCGCTGCGCGGGGCTGCCCGGGAACCCTACACCGCGGGTAATTGGCATCAGATGCTCCCTGACCTGCCGCATCCACCGGGAAGCTGGAAGCATTTATTTGTCTGCGCCCGCGGCTCTATCTGCGTGCGGGAGGCGTTGGCGGTGGCGGGGCTGGGCTCCGCAGCCTAATGAGCCCGAGCTGAAGATGATGAATATGATTGCTGAAAGCGCTTTCCTGAGTCCTCCTTTCCTGGGGCTCAGGTTACGAGTTCCCAGACAGCCTGTCCAGCTCCGGCTTTTCAATTCTGATTTGTAGCCCCCCAAACCGTCTGTCAGCTCCCCACGCCGGAGGAAATGCTGGGTCCTTCTCTGCTGTGCCCGGCGGAGCTGGGGAAGGGGCCGCCAGCCCTGCTCAGCCATCGGGGAGGGTTTGGCCCCCCGGGCTGCCCCACTTGGCCTTGTGCCCACAGAGCCTCCCTGAGCCAGAGGGAACTAGCCCTGAGCACTGTCCCTTGAGGGGACTCCAGCCACCAGCATCTGTTATGCCCTTGTTTCTGCGGCTACTGGGGACCTTCCCCATGGGGACTTGCCACCAGTGACCTCTTAACCTCACAGCAGAAAAATGTGAGTTTCAGCATCCGTGTTCTCTGCCCATCCCCTGCAGCCCATGGTCAATGTTCCCCCACTGAATCACATCCCACGGAGAAGCTGCTCAGGGATGGACAATGATGGGTCAGCCCAGGGATGCTCCATGGCCATGCAGATGCCCTGGGATCAGAGGGACACAGTCCTGGCAGGCCTGGGGTGGGGTTGTGGGGTGCCATTGCCTGGCTGCCCCACAGCTCTGCTCCCTGCGTGGGGCTCAGAGTGGATGTTCTCCCTGAGCTGCTCCTTTGCCCCTTGTCTCACAGCTGTCGGGCCACAGCACCAGGTGTTCCCCTGGCACGGGTGTTCCCATGGCTCCAGCATCCTTGGGCAGACGGGGGGAAGGATTTTTGGTGCTGACCCACCACAGGTTCTTGTGTCCTGCTCTCCTGTTCCAGTCACATTTCTGATTCCGGGGGCAGCACCGCCCCAAACACGGGGAATGAGAGGCTCGGGGGACCGAGGGGAGATGCAGGGCAGCCCAAGGCAGAGCAGCGCAGGACCAGCGATGCTCCGGGGCTCCCAGCGCCTCCCAGCGCCTCCCGCCGCCGCCGCCGCGCTGCCATCGGCGGTGTTCTGCTGCCTCCCTACGGAGGACGCGCCGGCAGCACCGGGGCCCCGCCGCCCCCGCCGGGACCGACGCGCGGGGCCGTGACCGGGGCCGTGACCTCTCCCCGGTGCCTCAGGCGGGGCTCTGGTGCATCCCAGCACGGCTCCGAAACCGCTTCTCCGTCCTGTCCATGCCCGCAGCATCCTGCGGGTCTGGTGCCCGCACATCCCCGGGGGGCAGCAGCAGCCCCGGAGCAGCCACGGCCCGAGGGGGCTCTGTGTGTCCCCCGCTGTCCCCAGGACACGGCAGGAGGCACGCGTGGCATTTGGCAGCACCGCACTGGAGATCCCTTTTCTACTCCAGAGCGGCCTCAGGGCATTTGCTGGCCAGACCCAGGGCCCAGGTTGCCAAGCCTGTGGCAAATCCCCAGATGTGCCCTCTGTGCCTCAGGCGGTCCTGGCCTCGCACCAATGCTGTGAGACCACAGCCCCGCACAGCGCCCGAGCAGCACCACCCTCCTTTGCCCTGGCTGGGACAGGAGCTCGTCCGGACACCCAGGGCTGGCTGCCACCCTGGCACTTGAGGTCACACACCGTGGGCTGCAGCTCAGAGTCACGGGAGGTCTGTTGGCAGCCGGGGCTGGCACCGGGGAGTTCAGCGGCTGCTGGTTCAGAGCTGAGCCCGGAGTGAGGAGTCTGGGTACCCGAGGGACACCAGGAGCGATGGGAGCCTGCAGGACACGCTGCAGCCGGCAGCAGAGCCCCCTCCCCACCCAGCAGTGCCGGGACAGCCCCTCCATGGCAGCCCTGGCGAGACAGATGGCCCCGGGCTGTTGCAACCGTTTCCGGTGTTGTGCAAGAGAGTGGTTATTGAAACCTGGTGAGAGGGAAAGGAGGGGGCAGCGAGAAGGAGCGCTGCTGGAGCGGGACATCCCCGAGGGCAGCCGGGCTGGCCCGCAGCGGGACGGGCTCAGGCCGTGCCGGGTCACACGTGTGCGGTCAGCAGAGTCAAGCACCGGCTGCAGGACAGGAGGGGGACAGGCCAGAGCTGGGGCTGGTGGTGCTGCAAGAGGGAACGGAGGGGAAAAACACACTGCCTTCCTTGGGGCTGTGACACCCCGAGGAGGCTGGCAGGGGCAGGGGGCAGGAGCAGCCGTGGCCCCGGCACACGCTGAGTGCACCAGCTGCACACACAGAGTAAAACGTGGCCCCATTCGCTGTGTGAGCTCGTCAGTGGGAGCAGAGGCAGCGTCCCCACCCTGCGTGAGCGCATCGAGAGCCCACTGAGCTCATGTTTATGTCATGGCTGCTGCATTTGCCTGCTGAAGCTGGATCTGAGGCCCCTGTTCATTTTTGGACACCTGTGAAAGCCACTTCCCCTGTGAGGACGCTCCCTCCCAGCTGCTGAAACCCCGCAGAGGAATCAGGCGGGATCCAGGCAGGAACTGCGCTCCCCCAGCCCGCCAGGGCTTCCTGCAGCTCGGCAAAACCCGAGATAATCCTCTCACACAGCCAGGCCTGCACTGGGGTCTCCGCTGCTTCCACAGCACAGCACAGGGTCAGCAGGCTCTGAGCTCTGGGTTCCACCAGTCTGGGGACATCCCAGCCAGGTCTGCAGCTCTCCATGCTCTCACTACCCCAGAGCCACGCCGAGCCTCTCCCAGCCCCACACGATTCCTGTGGGGTGGCTGGTGCCTGCTGGGCAGAGCTGGCTGAATCCTGTCCTGCTGCCAGCGGCTGGTGCTGGGAACAAAGCATCCGCAGGGAACACCCAGCGATGGTTTCACCGATAACCTCAGCTTTTCTGGCCGCTGGCGGCTGCCCAGGGCTCCTGGCACAACCGGGCACTGCCAGTCAGAGGAGCTGAGCCACGGAGCCACGGGCACGGAGTCCTGGGGGACCTGGAATTGGGGTGTGAATTGGGATGTAGGGGGACGTGGGAACAAGGGCGTGGGTGTGGGGATGCGGCAGGATGTGGAGACCACAAGCTGGGTACGGAGATGTTCGGGTAGGTGGGAACTGGGAGGGAAACGAGGCATTTGGGGTTCCCGGGCCAGCCACGGGTCGGGGCACGGCTGGGGATGCAGGGGTGGCCAAGCGGACCAGGGGAGGGGAGCGCAGCTGGGGCAGTCCCCGGCGGGCCGGGCTGGCGGAGGCGGCCCCGTCCCGTCCCGTCCCGTCCCGTCGGGGGCGGGCGGCAGCGCGGCGGGGGCGGGGGCGGCGGGGCCACGGCGGGTGCGACGGCGGACGCGGCGGAGCTGCCTCTCGCCATGGGCGGTGGGTGCCGGGCCCGGGCCCCGCCGGCCGCGGGGCTTCGGCTGCTGCTCGCTCACGCCGTGCTGTTCTGCGCCGCCGGGAGCGCCGCCGGCACCGGCTCCGGTACGCGGGGCGGGACCGCACCGGGAGGGAGGGAGGGAGGGAGGGAGGGAGGGAGAGGCGGGGGAGTCGGTACCGCTGGAGCGGTGACATCCCGAACAAGGGACATTCGCCACCGGGGGCCGCGAGGGGACCTGGTCCCGCAGGGTTCCCCGGGAGTCCCGGGGAACCGGAGGGCGCTGCGGGGCGGGCGCTGCGGGACCGCGCCGCGCTCCGGCGGGTCCCGGGCGGGATCGCGCTCGTCACCCCCGGCTCGTCCTCTCCCGCCGGTGCCCCCCGCGTGCGGGGCGGAGGGTGGGCAGGGTGGGCAGGGGCGGCTGGCAGGAGCCCCGTGGCCACCGCCCGGGTCAGGGTGCCCGCAGGTTTCGGCCCGTCACGCCCGGCCGGGAGCGAAAGCGCCCGGGTAGAACAAACTTCCCGTCCGCCTCCCGCGGAGGGACCACACGCAGGGCCCGGGCAGAGCCATCGCCGGCCCGAGGCGGCCGGGAACACACGGCAGGGCTGGAGCCCGGCCAGGACCGCGGCCACCCCGGGCCGGGCTGAGGGGCAGCGCCGGGGCTGCTCCAAGGAGAGGGGGACAATGCCCCTCCGTGCCGGCAGCCAGGGCCCTGCCGCTGTCCCCAGACCCGCACCTGGTGACACTGCGGCTGGGAGTGAGGGGGAGGGCTGGGAGCAGCAGGGATGGCTCTGGTGGCCTCAGCCATCCTTGCGTTCCCATGCCCATGTGCTGCAGGAGTTCACCACGTGCTGCCCAACCGCAGGCACACCAGAAGATGTCAGGAATAATGCTGATTATAGCAGGCACCCATGGATCGTGGTTAAGTAAAACCCCTTCCCAAAGCCCATCAGCTCTGTCCCCACCCCTACAGTGCAGGCTGGACATGTGGAGTGCAGCAGGAACCCCCATCGCAGGGGGAGCGGGACCATGGCAGGAGTGACCCAAAGCGAGTGGGTTTGGGCTGAGCAGAGCTGGTGCAGAGCAGGGGGTGTTACCCTTCCCACTGCCTGCCCCGCTTCCCACCCCATCCTGCCAGGAGAGCAGGGACTTCCCTGTGCTGGAGCAGCTGGTCCTCTGCAAAAGCAGTGACCTCAAGGTGCAGATTTTCCCGTTTCAGAAAGGGGACATGACCCATGGCTGCACGGATCCCGTGGCCGTGCAGAGGGCAGCCCTGTCAGTTCTGCAGGGGACTCCAGGAGCGGCGGTGTGACCTGGCAGGATGTGACAGGTCCAGCCACCAGAAACAGTGGGGCTGGGTGACCCCAATGCTGAGTGACCCCGGTGTGGCTGGGGAGGTGGCAGGCACCCCACTGCAGGGCATATCAGCCACATCTGCTGAAAGGAGAGCCCCCAGGGGATGGACCTGGCTGTCACTGGCTGGGCTGGACCACAGGTGGTGGGGACAGACAAGGGACAGCCTCTGTGCTGCTCCTTCTCTGGCTTGGCCATCTCTTTACATGTGTGTTATCTTCCTGAAAAGTTCCTCTGGGAGCTGAGGACAGCTGGGGCCAGCATCTGTGCATCCTGCTGATCTCAGAACAGGCCCTGGGGACATGCTGAGGACCCACATGCCTGAAGCAGCTGGGTCAGATGCAATGCTAGAATGGTGCAGCCCTGGAGCTGATTGCTGCACAGCACGATCAAAGCAAATTTCATTGTGTGTGGGAAAAAAAAATACCTGGGATACATGTTATACATGAAAAGACAGCTTTTTTTTCCAAGCCTTAATTAGGGAAGGAGATATCTGATTGAGAAATTAGGGGAACTGTGCTGTGCCCCGAGGTGCTGTCAGCAGAGTGTCTGAGCTCTGCTCCTCCCCAGGTTTGCACCAGGAGGACCACAGCCCTAATCTAGTCCTCGGATCTGCTCTCGAAGACCAAATAACAGGATGTTGGGCTGAGGCTGGGATCTCCTGCTCTCTGGATGTTTGCTGCTCAGAGCACTCTACTTGACTCCTCACTGGCTGCACCTTGGCCCTGAGCCATGGTATTTGTTCTCTGTAGACTTTTCCTCTGGCTGTGAGCAGAGCCAGGCTGGTCCCAAGGTGTTTCTCAGTTTTCCCTGCAGATATTGCCCTTGGCTGCTAACTTGCCTTCAGGGGTGTAGTTTTGTTCAAACATTCTTGCAAAGTAAACCTAACTGTCCTCTCAGCAGCCACTGCACAACTCACACTGCCAGACAGGAGCAGTGGCAGCACCCCAAAATCACCATGTGCCCAAGCCCCAGCCATGGGGCGGGTTGGGCACAGGGTTTGTTGTGTGGAGGCAGGTGACACCTCTGGCATGGCTGCTTTGCATTCATGTGCTCCTCCAGCACATCCCCGCCTCAGTGGGGCTCACAGAGAGCCAGCCCGGGCTGCGGAGTGAAGCCAGCAGCCACAGGAGAGCCCTGGGGCTGTCACCCTGCAGCCCATCCCGGGCAGGCAGCCTGGCTCAGGTGCAGGGGGAGCATCCCTGAGCCCGCGTGGATCACAGCTGTGGCCCTGGCACCATGCTCCTGCTCGTGGTGCTGCCAGAAGTGGTTGCAGATGACAATCTGGCTGTGGTGTGTGTGCTGTGAATAGTTTGTGGGCCCGAGAAACCATCCTGGATCAGAAAAACAAGTGCGTAAGCGTTCCATCGTCTTCAAAGGCTGCAGCAGTGGGACCACGGCCGAGCGAGTGAGCCTGGCTCCATCCCGGCCGTGATTCACCCCAGGTTGCTTTGGCTGCGGTTTGTGGAGCGGATGTTGTCCCCGAAATGTGGCATTTTTCAGCGGTGATGGAGCGTGTGCGGCAGCTCTGCCGGCACGGAGGGGCCGCGCTCGCCGTTCCCGTACCTGGAGCCGTCCTGGCAAGGCCGGTGCAGGATTCCTGGCAGGGGTGTGGAGCGGCACGGAGCTGCTGCACAGGGAGGCTCCCTCAGGATGCGATGGGGCTGGTGTCGCGGGCCAGGACACGCTCCAGCCCCTTCCCACCCTTTTGGCTGGAACACGCTGCTCCCACCCTACCTCCGGGCCCCGGCGGCACTGACACCGCGGTGACCCGCGGGAGAGGCGCCCGGCCCGGCCCGGCCCGGCCCGGCCCGGCCCGGCCCGCTGCCAAACCCGCCCCGGAGGAGGGCTCGGCACGACGTGCGGAGCGAGCTGCTCCTGACTCCCCGTATCAGCCGGAGAGACGGGACAGGACAGGACCGGCTGTGCCCGAGCATCCTCCCAGCCCCGCGGCTGCGGCCCCCGCAAGAGCCCGGCTGCCCCCGAGCTGCACCGGGCACGGCACGGGGCTGCTCTTCGGGGCTTTTACCGGGTCTGCAGCAGAGCCACATGTGGAGCTACCGGCGTGGGAATAGCCCAGAGGATGCTCCAGCTGTGCTGCAACGCCTCCCCCTTTCCAAAAATTCCCATCTTGCAAAAATCTGAACGGGTGGTCTGACCTTAATTTGTCTGAGATAAATAAGATCCTGCCTGCTGCCTCCCGTCTGGAGACATGAAAAGACCTGAGATGAAAGGGAGCCTGATGGAAGTGCTGGGAGCTGAACATGTCTTTGCAAGTTGGGCCCTGTGCCGTGAGGGATTTAGGACCACAGGGCTGAGCACAGCTCGGCAGAGCTGCCCGCTGAGCCCCGAGCTCCCTGCCCTGCCCCAAGTAGGTGATTGGTGGGAGACTGAGCAACTTCACAAAATTACCTTTATTTTCCAAAGATGTTAATTTTTAGCTGCAATTTCCTATGCAAAAAATGTGGTTTCTGTTTTGCATTCCCATCCCACCACCCCAGCAATGGAACCTGTTCCCAAATTCCAGAAGAACCTGAAGCAGGTCTGGCAGGGATCTGGTGAGCTCATGAGCAGCTGATGGGCTCAGGACACCTTCCTCCATCAGCTGTGGCACTGGGCACGCTGGCAGAGGCCGTCGGTGTCTTCAGCACTCAGGGTGCGCTGCCCGTCCCCGTTCCTGCAGCAGCTCCAGAGCTGGGCACTGTGCTGGGTTGGTGGCACCTTGTCCATGAGTGCTGTGTGTCCTGCTGGGGCTGGTGGCCTCCAGTGTGCTCTGACAAAGCCAGGTGTGCTCCAGGAGGCCTGGGCTTTAGGGGCCTGGGCTTTAGGGGCTTCCCTCCTGGCACAAAGGCTCAGTCCAGACCTGGCTTGGCAAGTTGAGAATGCCCCTGGTGAGGACTTCAGGAGGCAGCTGTGACAGAGAACATCCCAATTTCCAGAGCACTCCTTTGGCTGATGGAAGGGAGAGGAGTCTCTGGCCACCCTGGATTGTGTTTCTGTGTCCCCTGAGGTTTGCTGCTCTTGGAGGGGCTGCAGATGGTGGAGGGAGTTACAAGGATCTTCCTGCTCCAGGACAGCCTGGAGAGGCTTGGTGTGGATGGAGCCAGGGTGTCTCCCTGCCCCACGGGGTGCCTCTGCCCTGGGCAGGGCTGGAAGGGGCCCTTATCTCGTCCCTGCAGGCTGGGCACGAAGGTGGCGGAGGAAGGGGCCGGGTGAGCCCAGGGAGGCCCTTTCCATCCGCTCGGGCCCTGCCAAAGCAAACGGCGCTGACAATGGCTCTTGTTATTAAGGCAGCGGCTGCTTTATCCCGTGCTGGGCTCCGGGGGCACAGCAGCCCCCCGGCTGGGGGACACCACCGCAGCAGGGCCGGGCTGGGCTGCTGCAGCTCTGCTGCTCCTCCCGGAGCTGGAGCCGGCCGCAGGGCGCTGACCCCTCTGGAGGGGCCGGGAGCCAGCGGGGACAGCGATGTGCTGGCTCGGTGGTGATGTTTTTCTCTCTCTCTCTCTTTCCCTGCAGTGAATCCCTGCTGCTATTTCCCCTGCCAGAACCAAGGGGTGTGTGTGAGGGTCGGCCTGAGAGGATACGAGTGCGACTGCACGCGGACCGGCTACTACGGGGTGAACTGCACCTCCCGTGAGTGCCTGGCCCGGGATCGGGCCCCGTGGGTGCAGCACTGTGCCCACAGCACTCTCTGACAGCGGCTGTGGGTGGGCTGGCTCCTCAGCAGGGAGGGTGACTGGTCTGTTTCCCCCAGCTGAGCTCTGGACACGTCTCCACAACCTGCTGAAGCCCAGTCCTGCCTTCTACCACTTCATCTTGACCCACTTCAAGTGGTTTTGGGACATTATCAACAGCACCTTCATCAGGGACACACTCATGAGGCTCGTGCTGACAGGTGAGGGGTTGGAGAGGGTCTTGGGGTTCAGCAGGACTTGAGGACCCCCTGGCATGGGCAGATGTGTGGGGATAGCGGGGCTGCAGCAATGCTGAGCAGCTCCTCCGAGCAGGGTCAGCATCGGGCTTGAGTCACCTCAGCAGAAGACCCAGAAGGTTGTCACCCTGTCCTTCCATCACCCGTTACTGTGCCTGGGGGAGCTGCCTAGCCAGGTTGCAGTGGGGTGTAGGGGGTCCTCAACACTGTGCCAAGCTGACTGCTGGCTGGAAAATACCAGCAGTTCTTGGCATGCTGCACTCCCCAGGCCAAGGAGCTGTTTCACAGCTGCACAGAAAGCAGCCCGTGGAAATATGGCCCTTGTTACTCATGTCCCCATATTCATCACTTTGCATAAATATTTAGGTTCCAGCTCTTGGAGCCGTAGCGACACGCTTACAAGGCTCCGGCTGTTGGTTTCACCATTTCTAAGGGTTTGTCATCTCATTCATCATCCAAGAATCCTCTTAGCACATTAGCATGAGCCCTCCTTTTCTGCAGGGAATTGCGGCCTTTAAAAGGCTCGGAGCAAAGCCCAGGACACCCACATGCCTCCACTGGTACCTTTCTGGTTTTTGGGGTGTCAGGGTGTGTCTGGCAGCACAGAGCAGGTGGGCAGGGACCAGGGGCAGAGCCTGAGGGGCAGAGCCAGTGGTGATCCTCCTCTCTCCTTTCAGTTCGTGCCAATCTCATCCCCAGCCCCCCCACTTTCAACTCTGACTACGGCTACATCAGCTGGGAGGCCTATGCCAACGTCAGCTATTACACCCGCGTCCTCCCGCCCGTGCCAGCCAACTGCCCCACGCCCATGGGCACCAAAGGTACGTGGCTGGTCCGGGGGACCCATACCCTGAGTGTTTCCCACCCAGTCATGGACAAGCTTTTGCTGCCATGGGCACATCTGCAAAGCACCACTGGCAGTGCCACGTGCTACCACTGTCCTGCCCAGACTGGCTCTGCAAGCACGAGGAGCTTGATGGCATCTGGATTGCTGCTGGGACAGCTCAGGCTGAGCTGCTGGGGCATGCCATGGCCTGTGTGAGAGGGCTGCAAGGTGTCTGCAGGGATGAATCTGTGCCTGATGCTGCAGCAGACACCACCAGCAGCCCTGCAGACAGCACCAGTACCTGGCTGGGTTGGCACTGGGCATCTTCCTTCAAGCTCCATCCTTTGCAGGGAAGCTGCAGCTCCCTGACCCCCAGCTCCTGGCGGAGAGGTTCCTGCTGCGGCAGAAGTTTGAGGCTGATCCCCGAGGCACCAACATGATGTTTGCCTTCTTCGCCCAGCATTTCACCCACCAGTTCTTCAAGACATCTGGGAAGATGGGACGTGGCTTCACCAAGGCGCTGGGGCACGGGGTGAGGGACTGGGGGCACTGGGAGTGAGGGGGTGCTGGGATGCCTCTTGTAGCAGCCTTGATGCCCTGCTCTCTCCACAGGTGGACCTGGGACATTTGTACGGGGACAACCTGCAGCGGCAGCACCAGCTGCGACTCTTCCGAGATGGGAAGCTGAAATTCCAGGTACCGCCCAGCACAACTCAAACACATCCCAGCCCTGCGAGCCAGGGTTGTTTGAAGCCCATGTTCCTCTGGCAGCTCTTGGCAGAGCCCAGCCCTGATGGCCTGTGTGGCTGCTGGCTGGGGGACAATCTTAGGGGTGCAGCTGCTCTGATGGCAGCAGGGGCGTTTGGGGCTGTACGAGGGAGGTGTCTCCATTCCACTCACCTCCTGCAGGAGAGCAGATGTGGTGCCCTTAGGGAGACAGCTCATGGCTGGGCAGGTTTTACTGGGATGTTTCTGTCCCCCCTCTCTGGCGTGTCCCCAGGTGGTGGATGGAGAGGTGTACCCGCCCATGGTCACCGAGGCTCCGGTTCACATGGTGTACCCGTCGCGCGTGCCGCAGGAGCAGCAGCTGGCGATGGGGCAGGAGGTGTTCGGGCTGCTGCCGGGGCTCTGCGTGTACGCCACGCTCTGGCTGCGCGAGCACAACCGCGTCTGCGACCTGCTCAAGCGGGACCACCCCACCTGGAGCGACGAGCAGCTCTTCCAGACCGCGCGGCTCATCCTCATCGGTGAGGAACGACCATCGCCCCATCCCACCCCCCGGGCAGCCCCCAGGGACTCACACGCTGTCCAGCCTCTTCCTGAGGGTAATGGCCAAACTGCCTTTGAGGCAGCTCCTCTGGTGTCCTCCTGGGAATTGATTGTTTTGGTCCGTATAGCAAAAAAATTGGCTTTGATCCATCCAAAATGGTCAGGAGGAGGTGGATGGCTGCTGTGATAGATGTGGATAACATCTCAGGTACGGAGCTGGTGGCTCCTGCTGCTGCCAGCTGCTTCTTTTCTCCTGCCCAGGGGAGACCATCAAGATCGTTATTGAGGACTACGTCCAGCACCTCAGTGGGTACTACCTGAGCCTCAAGTTCGACCCCGAGCTGTTGTTTGGGTCACAGTTCCAGTACCGGAATCGCATCGCGGTGGAGTTCAACCAGCTCTATCACTGGCACGGGCTGATGCCCGACTCCTTCATCATCCAGGGACAAGAGTACAGCTACAAGCAGTTCCTCTACAACACCTCCATGCTCATGGACTATGGTGTGGAGGCACTGGTGGAGTCCTTTTCCAAGCAGGTGGCAGGAAGGGTAAGGTCCTGCTCTGCCCTCCCCAGGAGGGACGCTCATGCCGTGGTGCCCATGTCACACCGAGTCTGCCCAGGGCAGCATCGGGAGTCCTCCCTGGGGCCCAGGCAGCCCCAGCTGCCTGCCCTCGGTGCTTTGCAGGGCACATTCCGGTGGTGCCAGCAGCCTGGGGAAGCCGGCAGCTCTCTGCCCGGCCTGGAGCAGCGTCTGGCACTGTTCTTTGCTGCCATCGCATGGATGTTTTCTTCCAAGCAATTGCGGCTCCATTCCTGACCCTCTTTGCTTGTGCAAAGGAGGAGACTGAGCCTGAGGCCCTTTGGGCATTTGGGTTCTCCCAGTGAGCCTGAAATCTCTCTTGTCCAGCAAAGGCACTGGGTCACTGTCCATCGGGGACTTCTCCTGCCTTATGCCCTGCCCTGGGAGCAGGGCTGACCTGACCAAGCTGCTCCAAGCTGGTTTTTGCACTGCCCAGCGGCTCCCCCTCCTCTTGCTGCTGCAGTGATGTGCTGGTGTCACAGCAGGGGCCCAGGACACGGATGCTTTGGTGGCCCTCTGGAGCCGATGCAGGCGCTGCCTTGTGCCTGATGGGTGCTCCTCCTTGTGCTCTCCCCTCCAGATCGGTGGGGGACAGACCATCAATGCCAATGTCCTGCACGTGGCTGTTGGGGTCATCCAGGAGTCCCGGCAGCTGAGGCTACAGCCCTTCAACGAGTACCGGAAAAGGTTTGGCATGAAGCCCTACAAGTCCTTCCAGGAGCTGACAGGTAGGGCTGCAGTGCTGCTCCTGGGGCTTTGCTGGGGCAGCACAGGGGCTCTGTGCCCGTGGGTGAGTACGAGGCCATGAGCTGCCCCTCTGTCACTGGGCTTGGAGCAGCCGCTCCTGCCCGTCCCAGCCCTGCCTGCTCTTGGCCCACAGTGGGGCAGACTGGGCTGATGCAGGGGATGCAGGGCGTCCTTCCTCCTGGGGGCTGGAGAACTGGTGCAGAGGACAGCCCCTGGCCTGGAAGTCAGGCTTGGCACTGCCTGTGAGGGAGCCACTCTTCCTTTGCCAGGTGTGAGTCTCTTGCTAAAGCACTCTGATGTTCACTTGGTGCAGGAGAGGAAGAGAAAGCAGCGGAGCTGGAGGAGCTGTATGGAGACATTGACGCTCTGGAGTTTTACCCAGGCTTGCTGCTCGAGAAACCCCAACCCAACGGCATTTTTGGGGAAAGCATGGTGGAGATCGGAGCTCCATTTTCCCTGAAGGGGCTTTTTGGAAATCCCATCTGCTCCCCAGAGTACTGGAAACCCAGTACATTTGGTGGAGCTACTGGCTTTGAGATCGTGAAGACAGCATCCCTCGAGAAGCTCGTGTGCCTCAACGTGAAGAAGTGCCCATATGTGGCGTTCCAGGTGCCGGCCGCTGCGGAACACGGCAGCCCTCGGGCTGCTGGATCATCTACAGAGCTCTAGCAGGGCTGAGCTGCCCAGGCAGGGACTGTCCCTGCCCTGGTGCAGGCTGAGCTGAGCTCCCAGCCTGCTGCTGAGGATCCTGTTCCTTCCTACAGCAATGGTGGGGATGCAGGAACCTGCCAGCCCCGTGCCAAACAGAAACAGGACAGGAGATGGTCCCACCTGGGTGTGCTCCATGCCAGCCCTCCAGGAAAGGCTGCTCCCAGCTCTCTGAAACACTCGAGTGCCTCGGGAGTGTGGCTGCCAGCTCTGCTCTCAGCAGACCCAGTTCTCTTGATAGTGAATAACTTGCACAAAACATGCAAGTTTTGGAGCTCCCCAGTGGACACTCTGGACTCCCCAGTGTTTTGTCACCTTCCATCCCCACTGCCTCCCAGCACCAGGCCACCAGCAGCCCCTATTCCAGAGGGGTCACATCCACGTTATGCCTGAAAACCATTTTTGGAATTAGTGAAAAGCATAAGACTGAAAAATTTCATTTTAGTTAACTGGCTAGCACTGACTCAATTCCTACTCACCAGGAGTCCAGTTTTTCTTCACACAACATCTATTTCCAGTGGAGACTCTCTTTCCTGCTCAGAACAGAAGCCCAGGGAGCACTCCCTCCTCCCCTGCTGCCCGAGGGATGCAGAGGAGGTGGCAGCATGCAAAGGGATGGGGAGGACACAGTGTTTGTGCTGCCCAGTAGTGGCTGAGCTTGCAGCAGAAGCCTGTTCTGATCCAATTCTCCTGTAAAAGCCTACTCAGCACACGTGCACAGCTGGGAGAAGGAACCAAAACAGCGTCTCTCCTGGAGGAGACCAGAGAGAAGCATAAGTCAGATCCCCAGACCTCCTGTGTTATGCTGGCTTTCACCCTGGCCACTGGCTGCTGACCTGAGGCTACCTCTGTGCACACAAAATCAGCACCATTATCTGCTAACAGCTCAGCAAACACATCCTCACAGCACACAGAGCCTGCTTCTGCCCTCCTCCCAAAACAGAGCTCAGCCCAGCCATGTAGTAGCTGGCAGCCACTGTCACTGGCCTTGATCCCCATCAGATCCTGGTTAAGCTCCAGGAAAAAGGACATTTAAAATAGCAAATGATTTTAAAAAACTACTCTATTTCTGGCTGTGCCCACCAGCACTGTGCTTGGCCACTGCTGACTGCACCTGAAGCAATAAATGGAGCAATTTCCCCCTTAGAAGCTTCCATGGGGGTCTCTGAGTGTCCTGAGGCAGTTTGAACTTTCCTCCCCTCCAGCCACCCCCCAGCACTGTGCTGCTCAAATGCCACAGTTCAGAGTGTTTGGACAATGCTCTCAGGCACAGGGTGGGATTGTTGGGGTTGTCCTGGACAGGGCCAGGAGTTGGGCTGTGATGATGTTTGTGGGTCCCTTCCAATTCAGGATATTCTATAATTCCATGGTGACTCTGCTTAGACCAACATTGTGTACTTTTCTCACATAAAAACTATCCACACATAAATCTGGCTGCCCTGGGTGTTTTGTAGACATGAAATAGCCCCTGTCTGTAAGAGAGCATACAGCTGCAGCTCCTTCCTGTGCTGTCCTGGAGGAGGGGAGCACTCCTGAGCCTCTACTCCATCCTTCAGGATTCCCAGGGAGGTGTTACAGGAATTTTAAACTAGGGAGGTTTAAAGGGCCTTGGCAGAGATGTGGTAGGAGAACGTCATAGCAAGGGAACACGTCCAAGCAGAGACTCCCAAGGCACGAGGCTTCTCACTCACTCTCTTTAACCCTTCAGAAATGGGACAGCATTAGCAGGATATCATCTGGATTTTAGTTTCCTACGGGATGTGGGGAGGCAGAGAGGCCAACAGGACCCCCGAAGGCACAGCAGGCAGCTTCACCTGCTCTGTGCTGCCCTGGGCTGGCCCTGACCAGTCCTGGCACATGGACAGCCCAGTGCTCCCAGTCCCACCGTGCTGTGCAGAGCAGCAAAGCAAGAGGAGGACATGGTCCTGCCCCTCACACCTCCGTGTGTGACCTGACCGCCCTTCCCGCGGGGAGCTGCTCCAGCCCCAGCATCCTTCCCACCCCTCTGGCCTCGGCTCCTTTCAGTTAAACCACAAACATCCTGTGCTTGCCCGCGGCTATCGACGGCTGCCAGCGCTGCTTTGGGACCAGCTGATAACTGCAGGGGACCCCCCTGGACACCCCTGGGTGCTCTCTGCCACCAAGGAGGAGCGTTCCACTGGGATAGCTCAGCTGAGCCACCGCTGGCAAACCTGGCACCTCTTCCAAGCAGTCCAGGACAGCAAAGCATCTCCCTCCTGTGAGCAGGAAAAGCTTTGAAATAGTTTCTTTGAAGGACCAACCCCAGGCACAGCATCCAACACACTACTGAAATGTCCCCCAGGAGCCCAGGCACCCACAGCCCTGCACACAGAGCTTCCCTCAGCCCAGCACTGCTGAGCTCTTCTGTTTGTTGTGCTGGTTTTCCAGCCATGGCAGCTCGCAGAAATCACTCCCACCACCAGTTTGTCCAGCAGAAGGTACAGCCACATCCAAGGCAGTGCTTGCACCCACATGCTGGTGTTTGGTGTGGCCACCAGCATCATCAACCACAGCAAGGGCTCCCTGCTGTGCTCTGGGGCCAGCGCAGAGGGGAGTGCTGCCAGATGTACCCTCTATTGGAGCTCTTGGTGAACACAGCTCGTAGGACATCCTCTGTGTTTTTAAACAGGCCTCTGAGGAGCTCAGCTGCGGCTTGCCTGGGGTGAGGATGGACAGGGACAGGAGGCTGGGGCTGCCTGGGTTCCTGCAGCAACAATGAAAACATGCATCTGGGGTTGTGTGGCCTCAGAGGCGATGATTCGCTGAGCAGAAGGACAAACACAATCCCGCCTCGGAAGGAGTCTCCAGACTCCCCCAGCCTGCCCTCTGCCACAGGAGTCAGCCCAGTGACTGCACAGGAAACCTTGTTTGGATTTTCAACAAAGGCACATTTTGACCATTGTACAAAGAACAGGCAGATGGGAGGCCAGAAAAACTTGGTGTACTCTTTCCTCAGCTAAATCTTGTCCTGCGCTGCCTGGCACCCATGCTGGCACCAGTTCCATCCTGGGATTTCATTCCTGCCCTTGCCAAGCAACCATCCATGCTTCCTTGTGCACTCCCATTCCGTGCCCAAGCTCTGCTGTTTGTTTTGGAACATCATTAACTGTGAGCAAACCCAGGTGATGCCACCACGAGGGTCTGTAACACCCACCATTCCTGGCTGCCTCCCTGCACTGCCCTGCTCCTTCCAAAAGAGAACATTTCCCAGAGGCAACACACCTACATGACAAGTGATTTTTCAACTCCTATTTTTAGAACTCCTTGAAAATTCGGCTTCAAGAAAGGGCAAAAGCAGCAGCAGCAGCTTTTCCCCAGCTCAGCCTCCTCTCCCTGCTCACAGCCGTGTGGCCTGTGCATGAACAAGCAGCAGGGTTAGGGCACAGCTCCTCTCCCCTCACCCCCTTGTGCTTGTTATATTCTTCCAGATCAACGATTAATTGGATTCAGACCTTTTTTCTTCTCCTTTTTGCTACTGGCACTGCAAACCACCTCTCCCCTACCTGAGCACAGGAGGTTCCTCACCAGGAGTCACCTTGCTCGAGGCCATTGGACACACAGCAGCAGGAGAGGGTTTGATCCTGTTACAGTTTTGCTGCCATAGGGGGCAAAAAAAAAAGCACTTTATAAAAATAAAACTTCAAAGCAACTCAAGCAGACAGTTCTGCCTTGATCCCCTCTCCAAGACAGGATTTATGATGATAAAATGCACCCTGTCTGCACAACAGACTTCACTGAATCTCACCCTGGATATGAGTTACAGTTACTTTGATATTTTCCTTACATGTGCTGATATCCATACTCAATGATTTAATTCCATATAACTTACATAGGGTTTTTTTTCCCTGCAATTCTCAGATGAAAATAAATAATCTCTCACCACATTTGAAAACCTGGATTTCTGCCAGTTTCCTTAAAACAGCTACAATCTGTGCCAACTCAGTAATTTTAAATTACAGATTATTTATTTTTCTGCTCATACTACTTTTTAAAACACAGTTCAAATAGATACAGTTAGAAATTCTTCTTTTTCTAGCCCAAGATCCATTCTTATTGAGATCCTGTTAGGATCCACAGACACATTTGCAATTCTTCCTGGTGTTCCAAAGTGCTTTACATAAAAATTGCAATTCCATTTAATCATTAAACATGGCATTACATTGGGTCATGTATTTAGGTAATGACAGTATACTTAGTACTACTGAAGGCAGACAGAAAAGAATTTTACCACTGATTTAGTAATTTTAGCATGGGATGAAATTCTGAGGTTATTCAAGTCCTAATTCTGCATTTTGCCAACAAAATTCTTGCTGCTGCTCAGCACACACGTTGGAGCTCTTTGTAGCAGCAGTCTCTCTGAAGAGGCAGAGCTCATTTTCTGATCAAGTGACTACTATGAACTCCAAGGATGGGTATTTTAGAACCCAAGAATATATTAAGAGCTGTAATTGCATTAATGTCTCAGGGAAGGTTAAGGGAAGAAGAACTCTCTCCAGCTGAAAAGCAATTTTCAGGATGAAGCCTGGGGTTGTAGTTATTTGGAAACGAGAAAGGAACAAAAATTTAAGGCCAAGTGTTAGAACAAGATACTCCCAGGAAGGAGACTGCAAACTGTGGGATGGAACATGGGACCTCACACTTTTAACTGGTGCAGTTCAGCACCAAATTAGTAAGTCTTGAATGTTAAAAACTCTTTTATTTGCAGTCTCAGTTCTTGTCTTGGGGAGTTGGTGGCCACATCTCAATTGAAACGTGCAAGGACGCTGAGACATTGCAACAATTTCCTAAACTGACTGAATCATGTTAGAACTTTGTGTTAAGTAAAACATAATTGAATTGCACGGAAATGAGACTGTTTTAGTTGTAGATATGGAATTAATTTAAGAAAATGTTAGGAATTTGTTGTTACAAAAGTCAAAGTGCATGAAGGGGAGGAATACATACCCACAGCATGGAGGAGAGAGAACAATCCCTAGCACAAGAACATCCCACAGCACAACTACACCTACGGGCCCTTGGCATAAATGGCTCAGTCTATTTCCAGATCACTGTCTTCACTGTAGCATGCAGATGGATTATGTATAGAAGTCAGGAGCAGTAGGTCTTTTTCTGGCAGCAAACCACACTCCTGCAGAAAAGCCTCCAGGTCTACAGCAAAAAAATCTTCTCCAAGCTGGTCAGTGATGCGCACGAAATTGCCAATGAGCTCTCCTGCCTTGTAGACCAGCAGGGCTGGCAGGGCATTGTTAGTGAAGCGTGTGCTGGCACCAATGAGTGAACTCTTCACTCTGCAGAATTTCACTGTTGGGTACTCAGCAGCCAGGCAGATCATGCAGCCATTCAGGGATTCAGTTCCAGGGATATCATCTTCATAAATATGGATCATGATCAGTGTGCTCTTATGCTCCTTGTCCACGGTGTCCAGAAATGCTTCTCCACTGGTGATCTCAAACACCTGCTTGAATTGCTGCCCACTGTACAACTGCTGCCTCATCTCCTCCATCCGCTGCTTCCTGTAGCGCTGCAAGAATTCCTCGTCGTCCTCATCGTTGTGGATCATGTTGTATTCCTGTAAAGTCATCTAAAAAACACACAGAGATTCCTGAAAAACATCTGCACCACTATATGGGTCACTTACATAATGAGAACATAAATCAAGAGGATTAATGTGGGTCACTCATCTTTAATAACAGCAAAGTGCAACCCATGAAGGCTCAAGCACCCTGTGTATTACACTCCATTCTGATCCAATTAGAAACCATGTCCAGTGGGAACAGCGATTTCAGCCCTGGGTATTCCAGTTTCCACAAGCTGCACTAATAACACAAGTGGCTGCTCCATGCTCCCACTTTAATCCAGGTTAATGGTGGCCACGTGCTTTCACTGAGCTGGGAGTGCTGATTTGGAGCCTAAGATGAGCTTCTTTCTCATCAGCTTTTCATTTAGTTTTTCAGTTAACATTTGTGACATTTGTGCCCGTAGAATTGAAATGAACAGGATTTTATGTATTTTACACCTTTTCACTTGCTTCAATAAGCTTATCTGCATCACTCAAGACACAGGACAGTACAGCCAACTTCCATCATCTGAAGGCACAGATACATCTGCAAATTAGTAATTTCTCTGACTACAACCCAGGGCTAGTTAACAGCCCAGCTGATTAAAACCATTCACTTCATCCAATGTCTTCAACTTCTGGAGCTCAGAGTTGAATTCTCAACACCCACTTACTAAATACTAAATTAATAAGGGCTCCTAGATTCAGGCAGGGGAGGCAGCATTCATAGTTTTGCTGTACAACTCTTCATATTAATCCCCTGAAGTTGACTTACTTGATCAACAGATGAGAAATCTGGAAAAAGCTTTTGGACTTCTTTGGTATTGCAGCTAAATCACTTATTTGTTATCACAGGCCAACAAAACTGTTAAATACTTAAGTGGCATTTTAATTTCTTTGTGACACTCTACCTTTCCATTGATTTTTTCCTGAAGCTCTTTCTGCTTCTGCTGATCAGCCTCGTCATCCAAGTGAGACCTGCAGGTCATGGACAGTTTCTTAATGAGCCTCTCCATCTCCCTGCGCTGCTCCTGCCGCTGCTCCGTCTCCAGCTGCTTAAATCTGCGCCAGTCATTGATCACTCCCTTGGGACCTGCCATTAAGTGTGGAGCCATGGCGTGTAAAACAGACAATACAATTTTACCTACCATTTACAATCAAGGAATAACTTATAAATCAGTAAAACAGTGATCCGGTCATAAATGTTTTTGTACCTATGCAAAACACTGAAATAAGTCATTTGCCATTTGCATGTCCTTGAGTTTATACTTTTTAAAATTTTTAATAAGAAGGCTACAATTTATTTAACTAGGCTACTCTTGTAATTGTCCCAAAGATTAATATCTATGCTCTTGAAATAGAACCACCAGCCCACAAGAGTTCCCCTATTATTAGCATGGCTTTCATCAGAACAGAAATAATGATATATTATCACTCAAATTGTAAAAAATCAGCCGTGTTTCAGCTTTCTATTCAAAGCCTGACTGCTTCAGATATGATGCTGAATTTGAATTCTCTCAGAGGAGAAGTCAAACATTAAAAAAAGAACAGCTATTAAAGATAAGGTCGGACAACAGGCAGGAAGTGATCACCCTCTGACTTAAATATGCATAAACACATGAATTTAATTTAAAAAAATGAGTTTTAGAAGAACATACGAAATTTCCAATAAACAAAGGATTTACAAAAGAAGTACACTGATATGATGATACCTGTGTTGACAGCGCTGCCATCGCTGCTGAGCTCCACCTCACCCACACTTTCAGGAATGCTGCTCTCCCCTTCTTTATCCTCCTTCTCACTGTCTTCATCCTCACCCTCACTGCTGCTGTAATAATACTGCAGCTTCTCACCAAGCAATTTATCATCCGCAGTAGTCATTATGCTCTAAAAATAAAGTAACAAAAGAGAGGATGCATTTCTGATCAATCCTGCATCACTAAGTTCCTTTATTTCCTCAGGGCAGTTTTAAACCCCAGGAGAACACAGCCCACTCTCAAACAGCCCTCGATGCAGTCAAGGTTCTTAAAACCTGGGTTAATTCTTAAGCCACAATTTAAAACTCAGTTTAAAACCTCAGAGCCTCATTCGACAGCTCCATCAGACCAATTCCAGCTACTATTATTTGCATTATTTAGCAACAATTTATTTGAGCTGAAAAACTACCAATGTAATTAAGCAAATTAAAGTGTCCTGACCTGTATTCCTTCCCAGTCCTTCAGAGACAAGCTTCTACCAAGACCTGGAAGAAGAAATTGTAATAAAATCAGTTGATGTGGGCTCAGGCTTGACAGTGCAGGGGTCTCCCAGCCAGCCCAGGCCGTGTGTGTGACAGCCCGGCTCCCGGTGCTCCTGCCCAGGGACACAGCCCGGCTCCCGGTGCTCCTGCCCAGGGACACAGCCCGGCTCACGGTGCTCCTGCCCACGGACACAGCCCGGCTCCCGGTGTTCCAGCCCAGGGACACAGCCCGGCTCCCGGTGCTCCTGCCCACGGACACAGCCCGGCTCCCGGTGCTCCTGCCCAGGGACACAGCCCGGCTCCCGGTGCTCCCGCCCACGGACACAGCCCGGCTCCCGGACGCTGCAGGTCCCGCGGGAGCTAACCCCGGTTCAGCCGATTACAGCGCCAGATGGCCCGGGATTACCGGGGCCGGGCCTGGGGCCGGTGATCCCCGCGGGCCCCGGGCGAACCGGCTCCGCTCCCCGCGCCCGTCCCGCCCGTGGAGCCGCGCCCCGACCCGGGATCCTGCGGGGACCGGGACCCCCGGACCGAGCGGCGCTTCCCGAGCGGAGCGGAGCGGCCCCGCCGGCCCGGCCCGGCCCCGCCGCCTCACCGCTCCTGCCGCCTTCCGGGGCCGCTGCGCGGGGCACGGCGGGAAGGAGGCGGCCGGGGGAGGAGCCGGGCCCGGCCCTGCGGCCCCCGCCCCGGGAACGGCACCGGCACCGGGGGACCGCCCCTCCAGGGAATGGGAACGGCACCGGCACCGCGGGACCGCCCGCCCAGGGAACGGCACCGGCCCCGGCCGCGCCCCCGGCCCCGCTCCCCCCAGCCCGTTGTGGCTCCGCTCCCCCCGCACCTCCCCAATCCCCGCGGACGACAAACAGCCCGTTAAGGTGGACAAATAATTTTTATTCGTGCATGCAAATACATGTCAATACTGCAAACTTCTTCCATCGAGTCTCTCAAACACCGAACCGGGATGCTCTATCCGTGCCCAGCCAAAGCTACAACCTCTGCACGTCAGTGCTACAGCGACACACGGGCCCTGCCGGGGCCCCCCTACTCTAACACGAAGGGAAACATTACCATTGGGAATCAAAACCGAAATAAACGGAATAGAATTTACTCCCCCATATATCCCCATTTCATTTTACAGATTTTTTTTTTCTTTAAATTATAGTTTTAAATAGAAGCTGAGAATGCGCCATAAAAATGAGCATTAAATCCATCGTAGCGATGGTGCCTGCTTTATACATGATGGGTGTACACCATCTTTTATTTCATTTACATTTCAATCGAACAATAGATTTGCAAAGAAAATGTCTAATACAGACGTAAAAATATTCACACTAGAGCTTCACAATCGGTTGTACAATTGACAAACAGGCCTCTTTTCCCAAACTTTCCAGCTAAGCAAATTTATAAAATGTAATCAATGCAACAAGAAAAAAAAATTTTCTTTAAAACTTCCAGGGAAAAGAATACGCAGTAAACAGTATCAATGCGACAGCAGATGCTGCAAGCTAACCACAATACTTCGGAGTGGCTGTACAGTGGGTATGTGCAGTACAAATCAAAGCCACGTGTGTTGTATCACAACTACTGTATAATGTACTTGTTTGCCCAGCTAAGAAAACGCATGCATTCCCATGCCTTGGGTAACGGAGATCTACTCTGGAGAAATCCATGGGCTATGTGCAAATGACCTTGGCTTTTGGCAGTAAGAAACGCAGCCAGGCTCTGCTTTAGTTCAGCTTTTACAGCAGAATCTTGAGTGATTAAAAGCTTCCACAAGCATCCTTAAATAATGGGGTGTAGAATTATGTTTGGGCATTTTGCACTTTGATTATTCAGATTTGGTTCATTTCATCAGTGACCGTTTTGGGGTTTTATCCCCACCCTTGTCCTGCTCCCTTGCCAGCAAAGAGATGCAGGGGGATGACTACTGCCAAAGTCAGCTGTTCATTTATACTGGGAAATTGGGTCATTTAAAAAAGCACATTTATTGTGTTCTGCTTGCAGAAGAGGTCCCTCAATGAGAGGGAACTTCCTAACAAAGGGATCAAACTACAACATAAAAATGGACTTTTACATCCTATAGATCATCTGATCATTTCTCATTTTGTTACACTCTCAAATTCAACACCTTCCTTTAATACCAGTCCAATAATGAAAAGTCTGTTCACAAATATGATCAAGGAACTGCTGGCATACAGTGTTTATGTACAGCAACAGGTACAACTTGACAACTTGTGCTTTAAAAAAGCAAACAAAACCAATGTTTGGAACTATTCTGAGTTTAGATTGAGTTATTTTAAGCGTTCTTTCCTCAGCTGTTTCTGACCACTGTGCATTATTTTGTACCTCATCCAGCCTAGTACACTATTATACAAGAACAGCATTCAGCTCTTGAGTACAGGAGAAATTAAAATTTCAATTGAGTTATCAAAGCACTAAAACCTTCCAAATTAGACTTCTACAAAGACCTTAATTAAGAGCTTATTTAACATAATCAGCTGTATGCAACTGTTTTCTTTTTCCTAAATCAAATGCCAAACTTTAGTGTCCCTGTACTAGACTACCAAGAACCAACGCCAGTTTGCTTTGCAAAGAGTCTAACCTTGCCTTTGAAGGGTCTAGTATACATTCTACAATGCAAAACTTGCATAAACACTAAGATTCATTTCTTGTCACCTGTTTACAGGAACAAAATATCAGTAGCAGGGCAATCACTCTGCTCTAAGTATATGTTAAGAATGTACAGATAGTTACTTTCTCACACAAGCATTCTCCCAGCACAAGCATTAGTCTCTTTTAAAACCTATGTGGGAAATGAGGCAAACCAAGGAATGAATCCAGGTAGTGAGGCAACACAATTAACTTAGATACTAATAATTCCTGTCTCTCTTGCATGTGAAATCCCTGCTGTACCCCTAATGGGGAAAAAAAATTAACCAAACCAAACCAACCCAAAATGCTTGTCCAAGCAAAGCAAAAGAGCCAATCTCTTTCCTCGATCTGCTCTGGGCCTTCTTTTCTGACAGCACAGTAAATTAGGCCAAAACCTAAATGGGCATCACTGCTATTGACACACAAAGTAAGTCACTCTCTCAGTGTCAGAAAATAAGCCCTTCCATAGCCCAAAGGCACCTGATTTACAACTAACAAATGAATACATACTTGTTTGTAAAGGGTCAAGGGCTGAAATTTCAACAAAGAAGGAAGCCAGAGCCAGGTGTTGTCACCTGCAGCTTCTTCTCCCTGTCAGGGCACTGGAGGGCATTAATCTGGTGGCAAAAGCCACACAGTCAGCGTTAAAACCGTAAGACAAAGCCGGCATGCTGTTAAACACTCAAATAATTCTTTTGCCTGTCATTATAGGTTAACAATTCAACTAGAAAACTCTAGCCTCAGCTGAGAGCCAACTTTCCATATGAAGTGTATGGTCATCCTAGAGGACTGCTCTATCACGGGACCTCCTGCTGCAGACAAGAGTCTAGAGATACACTTGTTCTTAAATATGCCAAGACCTTGGCAGGAGTATGCCAGGCTTATTTCACTGGACAAACAGGCAAATGTGTGTAAGCAGCTTATCCCAACCCCCTCCAGCAGAGCACAACCAAGTTTTTAAAATTGCCATTTTAAAATTAAAAAGTTAAGGTAAATACACAATCAATTTATGTAGTATATATTCACCCTCAGATCATGCTGAAGATGTTCTGTGGAGTTCTGGTGCACAGAGGGCTCTTTCCCTGAGGGCAAATAAGGACTTCTCAAACCTTTATATTTTCTCTATTTTTGTAACAAAATAGCAATTTAAAATTTAAAAATCTTTTAAAAAAATTACATCACCTTCAACATGGAAGATCTCACTGTTTAAATATCCACGAAAGAGACATACTTGTTTGCATATCTGTTTTGGAATTACATTGTACAGCAAATAATAGTATCTCAGAAGCATTTCAAAAGTAATATAAATTCATATTTACAGAATGGTCTTGGTATAAAATATACAACAATCATATTTATGTCTAACATTCTAAGTTAAAGTTAACATCAATAGGAAATAAGTTAAGGTGACAAAGGTGGTCTGGTTCTTGTATCCATTCACTTCACGTAGCGAGTGAAAGAAGCGTCAGTCTAACCCTAGAGTGAGGTGGCACTGGCTGGAGAAGGTACAGCAACAGCCAAAGGACACTAAGAAAAGACTACTTGACTGTTTTTCTACATACATTCCTTGACATTGGAGTATTAAATAGATGTGTAAGATCTTCCATACTGACACCAGAATATCAAAACTAACCCTTGGATTTGCAGGTATATTTACAACATAATTATTTCATGGACAGGTTCGTTAGGAGAGATATCAAACACCAATATTTACTTAGTCTAATCAGTAACCCTCAGGGAAATGCCAACCCCCACCCCCCAGAAGCGTGCACAAAACAGTTATCAAAATCTTACCCGACCACATAGCTGTGATTTTGTAAAATAACAACTCAGACGACCAGTAACATGATCCTCTTTAAGCATTTTGCTAGCAGGAAAAGCCCTTACATGCAGTACACCTGGTGAAAGATCAGCTTGGCTTAAAATATTCCAGTACAATTTTCAGAGTAAACAACTTCACAGAAGTTAATAAAAACATAAAAAAATGTAAAACTTGTCACAAAGAAAAGTAAAAGGACAAACAAGAAGATAGTAATCATCAGGAGGGAGAGTCCTGCTTTCTTAACAGAAAAAAAAAGTGGATTTTTAAGCTTCTCAAAACATATGCCCAGGGCTCTAGTTCATGTGTATTTTTGAAAACCAATTTTCAGTCGACATGTCTAAAATGATTCTCAGTCACCTCTTAACAGGGCATAAATTCATACAGTTTTCAGCACTCTGAAGGTCAGATAATGCTATCTCATTGTATTTTCAAGGTATTTGAAAATAAGTTGCCACTGAATAAACAAAAATTAAACCTGAATACAAGATTACGATTAACAACATTTAACAAAGGTAATTACAACCACCTTAAATTCCCAATATTTAGTTTAAATTAAAACAAAACAGTACAAAAAACAGCAATACCATCTTGTTAGTCAGTGCAAACACTAGATACAGGGTTTTCAAAGGAAAGCCAAGAGCACCTGATACTTTTTGCCAAGTCATCTGGATCCTATAATCTCCAAGTTGAGAACTATTAACGAAAAAAAGAAAAATAAGACAAAAACCCAAAATTGCTGTTACATTAGTGCATAACCTTTCAATATCATTGAAAATTGTTTCATGTGTATCTTGGGGAAATCAACACCTAGCACATTAGCTGGAGGACTTAGGCACTTGATTTACTTCTGGTAACATCACTTGGACAAGTAGCCTGTGTGTATGTGTGTATCTACAGTACTAAAGCATAAACTGGGGGGAATGGAAACCAAAAGCTGCAGCAAAGCACTGCCCCACAGACCTGCAAACAACATAGCAGTGCAAAGCTAACGGTGTGTTAACCCTGTAAAAGCCTCAAGTCCAAATCTCCACCTCTCAGTCTTCCAACAGGAAACAAGACTCCATGCAAAGTTCCACAACTAAAGAAAAAGCAGCTGCAACAAGACAAAAGTTCTTCTCTCGTGAAACAAAATAGAGACAAATAAGTTAGTCTTCCTTTCACTAGATGTATCATCGTAGGATCCTGCTAGTTTAAATAACTGAGTTGTTAGTTTTCTACAGAAGCCATTTTCAACAAGAATGGCTCAGATACCGCACCGGATTGCTACAAACTCATAAAAAGCTGCTTTAAGCTTAAGTAAAACAATGTCCAAATTCCATTCATTTGTGGAAAGTGAACGCCTTACCCTACTAAAGTAAGTTTTTTTTTTTCTTCAGAATGCTAATGCGAGAGGGGCTTGAAGTATCAAAGAGTCCACAGGAAATGCATGACCCCAATATTATTTTTCTTAAAAAAAATATACATTATATAATATATATTATATATATAAAAAGCTAGTGTAAATGCTTCCATGGTGTGGTCACAAGCTGGAAAGATGAATGCCTTTCAGCTGTTAACCATCCTGCCATTTGCAACAGGCTTTAAAAAGTCATTTTTATCCTCAGACATAATGTGAGCAGTTTTCAAAATGAGGCTGCCAACACTGACTGATGTGCTGATGGGCAGGCAGCTTGCATTGCTAACAGATGTTGTGATCGGCTGACTGAAGCAAGAAGTTACGGGCAGGATTGTTTTCTGCTCCTCCCTGAGGAGAAAAATAAGTTACACAAATATTAAACAAGGACATGCACAAGTATCCGGAACTGAATTGTGTGCATTAAATAAATACTGACAAACTCATTTTAGCAACAGGCTAAACATCTTCCTCTGGAATGGTATGCTCGAGATATTAAAGTAGTCTGCCTCATTTTCAAAGGCTGCTTTACTCATTAAAGACTACAGAACATATAAACCTAAAATAGTGTATTTCAAAATCTACCTCTCCACGGAGATTTGTGCAAACAGTCCGCCATTTAACCCTTTGAAGTTTTTCTTAATTTCTGTTAACTATAAAAATATTCTGCATTTTTTGCTTACTGACTGTGAAAGGTATTTTGAACAGCTGTGATGACACGTTTCAGTGTGTACGATTACAACGATGCATACAAACAATGGTACCAGCCTGGGACTTTCAGCTTTGTGGCCTAATTCTATTTCTTAACAGGTTCTTCTCATTCCACCATGTACAAACAATGCAGATGTCTAATCCAAGTCTGAGCAGGTACGTAGTTCATCCTTACACAACCATGCTTCCACTATTCTGATGCTTCTGTTTGTCTAACTCTGGCAGACACTGCTGTTTTGTCTAACACTCACAGAATCACAAGGTCTTCACCTAAACTTTGTCTCTTCTGTTCCATGGATTCTTTCTGGTGCTGCTTTAGCAGATGCCCATTCTCTACGGTTGTTCCATTGAGCAGCTGATCCTCTTGGGAGCTAATCCCTAGCTGTATGTCCAGAATCTCCTACAAGAGAGAAGGAGGAATGTCCATCAACCCTGTCTCTATCAGCTTTACATTTTCCTAATTAAGTTCCACTACATTATGCTAATGGAAACGGTAGTCTGGTCATAAAACTCCTTCATTTTATGTCATATTATTAGAATGTCTACCACATTTCACTACAGGAAAAGCCAGTTGTTCAAAGATGGCTGTGAATGACAAGAGCAGTATAAACTGTGAGTTGTTTTTAACCTCACTAGTATTAACTGCCAGGTATATGAGTGAGAAGTACAAGACCCCAAGCGCTAAATAAGGGAACTGCTGGATGTCATTACTAGGAGTAAAATCAAAAGGCTTTGCTATCAACATACTAATCTATAAAGCCCAATGAAAAGACCCAGTGACCTCTTTAGGCACACAGAGTTTTGTACTCACTTCTATCTGCTCCCCTTGCCCATCAGGTTCGTCTGTATCGAGGGCTGACAGCTCCAATTCAATGTCTCGGTCTGGCTTCGTGTCTGCACAGTCTTCAGGATAATCAGTCTAAAAAAGAATTAATATATTCTCTAAATATCAAGTTGGCTTTTCACTGGCTTCACACAACACTGGAGTACTAAAGTGAAACAGAAGATGCATTTCTAGCACACGACATTTCTACAATACAAGAGAGCTAGTCAGACAAAAATGAACTTCAGGCTTAGACATAGGATACAAGGCTAAATCAAATCACAATAAAGTATTGAAACAGAGATAAAATGAACACTAAAGAAATTTAGTTGACAAATTTCCTGTTGACAAAATGTTTATATTTGTAACACATACAAATAGACAAAAACTAATGATTGCATTAAAATGATCGTCACATTCTTCCCACTTTGTAAATGTATGTTTGGAGCAGCAGCATAGCAGGTGCACCTGCCTAGTCTCAGGGAAATAACTGAGTGCAACAGCAAGTTAGCTTGCACACAATGTGCTATAAATATTTGGGAGTGTTAAAACCAAGTTTCAACTCTTAGTTAAAACTCATGCACTTATATGCACACATACACACACAAATATATATATATATATAAACACCCTCCAAGATTTGTTTCATCCCAATTGCCCCTTTCTTTACCTCACCATTCCGCAAATCAATTTCCTTGCTTAAGAGGTTTAAGGTAAGACGACTGCCTTCATCTAGAGAATTCCACTTCTGCTGCATGGCAAGTGCGTTTGCCTCTCTCTGAAGGAGTAAGGAGTTGCTTTTGGCCTGAAAGAAACAGCTCAGTTACCAAACACTACACCTAAACCATGTGCAGACAGACAGCTACACCAAGAAAATTTCTTTTAAAGCACTTTACTAAACAATTTCTTTTAAATTAAAAAACCCTCGTGGTATAATAACTGGTCTTACCTGCTGTAATTCAATACTCAGTAGATCTCCAGTGCTGGAATGCTTTCTGTGACCAGACAAATCTGTAACTATGAACCTGTCCCTTTAAAAGAAAGAAGGCAAAACTAGGAATTAAAAGCAAGTTCTCTAAATGAAACATCCCATAACTTCATTAGTCTATCAATGTTAAATTTTTGGACAGAAGCTAGATGTGATTTAGACAATGTGTTCTTCATCTTCACTGCGGCTCACAGTACTTCAAGGCATTGTAGGAAGTAAACATCCTTACCTATGGGTAAGAAGTTGCAAGAAAACCTGAAACTACTCAAGATTTTGACATGACAACTTGGCAGTACCTGACTCAAGTTCTTTGATAGGTCTCTCAAGGGATACACTGCTAGTAATTGTGCACTATTAACTGCATTAAGTATTAAAGATTACACAAGTTTTAACCTAGTTTTTTTCCCAAGCTTTATGCTGGATAGGTAAAAAAGCCTTTTACTTTGAAATTAAGAATGTCTATTAATAGACATTGCAGATTCCCCACACACAGAGGACTTTGAAGAGCTGCAAGCTACAGGAAAAGCTGTGAACAGAGCTTGGGAAGGAGTTCGTACCGTTCCGCATAACGTGCTGAGGAGGCAGAATCTGAGCCATAGGCACTCCATCTCGAGTCTACAGCATTGACATAAGGGACATAATCTGCAAAAGAATTAAGATAGCATTCACTATCTTCTCTGCTCTTCAGTAGGACATACACGTTCTTTAGCTCTTCGCATTTCACTGCTGCAGTAAGCACAAAGAGGATGAAATGCTCAAGGGATGCATAAATGACGAATTCTCGTCACACAAAGCCTGAACTTTTAAGTGTACCTGATACACTGATGGGCTTAGTAGCACTTCCTTGGGAAGCAGTGGCCTGGATTGGATCTGTTGTGTGATAACCTGTGCGGGATGACCTGGAGATTGCACCCCACTTGGAGATGATGGGTCCATCGCTGAATGGGATTATAGGATCTTCCTCCTTTGCCCTTCTCTGCGTTTCAAATAAATGCACTCTCCTTTTAACGTCCCCACTGTCCAAATCCTACATATTCAGGAGACAGGAGATACATGGACTCATTTGAGATTATACACATTTCTCAGCTGACCAGTAACTTTCTCATTATTGTTGCCTATTTACAAAACTGGGAAAGGATATTCCAAACTTCAAATGAGTAGAACTACTTTAAAACAGTAATAATGGAAGCTATGACCTTTTTTTTTAGAAAGGTTGGTTTAACCGAACAGAAGACACTTCAGCATCATCACACTAATGAGAGAACATGCAGAAAACCCCTACCATTAACACGGCATTGGAATTGGCAATCACATCCTTGGGCTCTGAGTCGATAGCATTTATACAAGAGCCAATAGTGCCACAAGACCACGGTGAATAGTGAGAGAGATGGTCTTCCTCAAATTTAGTTCCACTCAAATCACTGACACTCTCTGAGAACTACAGAAAAGGGAATAAATAAGCAGTGAATAATAAAAACAGGGAATTCAGTTTTAAAATGAGAAGATAATTTAATTAAATAGCAGTAAGTGTATCTCAAAAGTCAATCAAGGAGTTCCAGCCATACTCAAGACTTGACCTGGGGACAACATAAGCTGTTTTGTCAAATTTTAAACCAGTGCCCCTGGCAGCTGTCAGAGGGCAAACTTTGCCATACAAGTAACTGCCTGGCCCACCAGGGAGTGGAATCTATGTCAAGTGTCAGGTTTCTTTAGGCAAATATCTACAATAACTTAACTGAGAGGAAGCCATCCATTTTCCTTTAATGCATTAGCCAGTGGTAAATAAAAGTACAACTTACCACCCTCCAACCTGTCTGAAAATGACTAAAGCCTGATCCACCTTGAATGCATGCATAAGGCACTTCAGGTACACCTACAAGATCTGATCTGAATAATAATTCTTAACATCTCAAATATCACCAACAAAACTCAAACCACAGCTAAGACTGCTTGGCATAGTGGTTTTCAAACTAGTTTTTTGGATGCATCTCATTTAGAGAGATAGAAGAAAGTATTTTAAGGGGTTTTTTTCCTTCAAAAGTGCACTACTGCCATTTCTTGAGTTCCCCTTCTTCTTTATAGGACTTATTACAGAAGTACACAATGTCCTACCAATGCTTTTTGCCACTTTTAAGGGAATGCATTCTCTGGGACTTGATAAGCACCTGAAGTTTGATTCAGGCTACTCATCAAGTCAAAGCCATTTGGAGTATCAAAGGCAGTGTACTTCTTAATGGAAAACACAAGTGCTGTTCCCTACACAAAAACCAGGAGGTTCACAAAGTTCAATAAAATTACATTTCATTAAGTGAGGCTGAATTGAATCACTTCACTTCTTGACCTTTTTCCCACAGTCATGTTTAGCATCACCTTAATACCAAACTGAATTGCATCATTATTAGACGTCACTTTCCTTTTGCTAGAAGATTAACCTAATTTTATGAACAATAAATGGCAGGTAGAAAATCTTTCCTAGAAATATTGAACGGCATCTTACAGAAACAGGAAGGGAAAATAAAGAGGTACTTTGGCTTCCTACCTCTGTGCTGAAGTCTACACTGAAGAGAGGAGAAGGTGGTGTTGGAGATGGTGTTGCCATAGGAAGGGTTGATGATACCAGAGGAGTTTTCTGTGTGTGGTACTGTGCCCACTGCTCTGGCTTCCGTCTCAGCTGCTCATCATAACCAGTCTTCAAATGACCACAAGGCTCCTAGAAAGAGTAAATACAGGACTGAATATCCCATCACGCTCTAATCAGAAAGCAAATACATGCATGGAACACACTTGGGTCCCTACATTTCCTAAATTTCTGTAACCTGAAGAATTTCACAAGAATTTGTGGGCCCATGTATGGCAACTCGAATCTTTAGGTATGCAATTAATTCAAGCAACATACATGGGCATTAAACAGGCAAAGGGGCTCTGGTCCTAATGCAGATTACAGTGGTCTGTTTTGCAAGCCCATTTTAAGGTTAAAAACAAAACAAGAACTTTGTCCAAGTCACATGTCTCGATCACTGTAATGAACAGGTCTATGCTAATTATTTACCAACTTTCCAGTAATGACCTTCAGAACCAAGTCTGCATAGAGCCTTCCCTTCCTGGCTCTCACTTACCCTTGGTAAAGGCACAGTCCTCTGCTCGTTTGGAGGTTGACAAGCCACAGAGTAATACCCATCCAGAGAGTTGTACCTCTCCCGCAATGATGTCTGATAGACAGATGAGTGCATCACATCCATGGGAGGTAAAGAATTGCTCCTAATAATATCATCTCGTGGGTACATCTGTGGGCGCCAGATGCGCCTGCTGTCGTAGACTGGAGCGTACATTCCAGAGGGGACAGGAGGGACTGGGCCGTAGGGCTGAGGAGGAGGAGGCTGGTAGGGAGAATTCAGACGATCCCGAGGGGGAAATGTGCTGTAATGATCGGCATATGGCACGGAGGCAGGTGGGAGGGAGGATTCTGGAACATTATTGGACCTCACAAAACGAGGAACACAGGGAGCCACACCAGCTGGTACCGTTGGAGGTGCTGGATAATACCCTTAAAAATTGGAAAAAGGCATATTTAATGCAGCCACAAATGACCCAAAATTTTACACATTCTAAAACTGTAAATAGCATTGATAAGTACCTTTAGAGAATGAGGAGTCACTTTACAAACCTCTTATTGACCCTACCATGTTTCTGCTAAATATTTTTCATGTATGACAACCACATTTGCAGATGCAGTGCTGGCCCTTCACCAACTGGACCCAGTTTGGAAAATCTTGCTCCTATGTACTGTGGTGTAACTATGTAACTGAAAACACAGAATCTTCAGCAATTCTTTATACAGGAATTTAAAATAGTTCTCTCTAAAATAAAAATCTATATTGCTAAAAAATAAAAAGTCTAGAAATAACCATTTCACACTTGATTTATTGCTATTTCTTTGGAGAGGTTTGCCTGAACATCTCTACCTTTTCAGAGCTTGTGAATGACTCAGTGCTGTAAACCACAATTGTCTCCCTGAATATAACATGCACAGTGCAACCTAAAAAGATAACTGGAACATTTTGAAAACATTAGAGCAAGCACAAAGACATGTAAGCCTCCCAGGAGAAGCGTGCTATACCTCTGAATTCTGCCCATGGATACCCTCATGGATAGGCCATGGCAAGAGCAAGCCTAAATAAAAACAATTAAATGCTACCAAAGGAAGAAGTACATGAAACACCTTGAGGTTCAAGTTCTTCTGGAGGCTGAAGTATCATCTGTATAACACAGCACACAAAGGCAAGAACTACCAACATTGGGAGCAAACTGCAAGTCCCTCACATACCCAGCAATTAACAAGATTAGTATTCCATTGAGAGAACATTCAGCTGATATTTAATAAAAAGAAAATAAAATAGACATCGCTAAAACAGACATAAAAGTTATTTTTCCAGAGAAAAGTTCAGAGCTATTTTTAAATCAGTGCTGATATCACTCACCTGTCTGTGGGTACTGTGGAACTTCATATGACAGCTGAGTCCTGGGATCTTGGAAATATTGAACATTATCAGAATGTGGAGGATAGACCGGTACTCTGGGAACAAACGGGCTGGATTTCGGAGGCACAGAATTAACTTCTGTTCCAATATTAGGAGGACCAGCTGAGGTAGCTGCTGCCTGGCTTACAGGAGTCTTGGGTGGAGAACCGATTTTACTGAAAAGGATTAGCAAGAAATCATTAAGCAGATCTTCACTTATTTCAGTCAGTCACCTCTTCATGTACACTCCCACGTAATGTGGAAATTTGGGTAATTCTGCAGAATTACCTAAAAAGTTTTAAGTGATAATCCCAAAGCTAGAAGGTTTCAAGGAAGTGCACACTCTGTGCATTCTTCTTGGTTTTAGGAAATGTCAAATTCTGAATACAATTTATTGCATGTAATAACATACTTGTATGTAATAACCCAATAGTATGTAATATGTATATAATGTATTTGTATGCCATAATTTTTATTTTTATGTAAAAACCCAAGAGTAATTAAGATCCCAGGCTGAGAATAACTGAGTAAGAGATAAAGGGAGAGATTTACCATTTTGTCTACATTGCACATGAGTACTGAACAGCTAAAACAATGCACTGCAGTGCAAGACCTTACACAGCTCTGCAGCCATTGAGCATCAGCAATTACTGCAAGCCAAGACCACACTTCAGTATCTGCTGGCTACAAACTCCATTGATTATTTTAGATAACCTAAAAGCAAAATGTTTTGTTACATTGTCTTGATGTAAAAAAGTCACCTACTTTTCAGGAAGTGATTCTGTGGGGGACCCAGAAGCGTTCTGGCCATTGGCTCCAGTCTTCCCTCCCTTCTTGGTGTTGTCCAGAGCTCTCAGGGAGGTGTCTGCACAGCGAGGGATCAGCTGGGGAACCCCAGTTTCAAGATTAGCTATTCCATTAGTACTTGGCACCATCTTGCCTGTTGCCTCAGGGCTTCCTATGACAGAGATCACGTTTCCCGTGGTGGTTGAGACGGTGCTGTTTACGCCAACTTTGTTTAGAAGGGGGAATGTTCTCACTGTTGCACTGATTTTTTTGTTCCTCAAGCGGTATCTACAAACAAACACACAAAAGACAAGATGGTATAAAAAGTGCTTTTTATGGATTTGCAAAGCTAGCAAAAAGAAGGGATTGACATGGAACATGACACCAAAAAATTACAAACTTATTTGCAACAATTGGAACCCAAAGTCACGTCTCCTCTTTGAAAATCCATTTGGGTGAAAACAACTTCAAGAATGCAGAGCTGCATATTGTTCAATAACTCAGTTCACTCTTTCATCAAATAAAATGTAATTAACATTCTCTCTTGTAGGTAATATAACCAATCCTTGAAAGACACCGAGCTTAGACTCAGTTGCAGGAAAGGAAATTTTACCTCATATGGGGTAAAATGAAAAATAAAACTGGAATTAGTCTGCAAACATTGTTCTGCTGACTCTTCAACTTCATATAAAGAATTGTCATGTCAAGAGTCCCTCCAAATGAATGAACGTACAGAAGAGGATGTTTTCAAAAATCTCGGTAGATTGCTTAGATTTAAATTAAAAGGAGTAAAAAAAAAAAGAACAAGGAAAAAGTCTCCCACACTCACTTTTCAAGCTCTTCCTGAGAATGAGCAAATGTACAGTTTGTTCCTCTTGGACACCCCCCTTGCTGTCGAAGGTCTCGGCACATACTTGTTTTGTATTTGCTATTTGGTTGTGGCTTAAAAAAGAACAACAAACAAAAAGCACAAGACATTCCTCTTACCATCTATCACACACTCATATAAAAGTAGGCTTAAAATACAGAAAATACATCCATGGAATGTTTTTATATTTTGCATTTTTAATCAGAAAAACAAGGACATTCCTTGTTGAGGGGCTAAGTTGTCCTTGTATGGATTTCTCTACGGCCAGCTCTGCTGCATTCCATATTCACAAACGTTAGGTTCTCAAAATCTGAATGCAGTAAATAACAGTATCATCAATTATCCCACAGGAAAGGCCATAAATATTCCAAATCAACAGCAATTCTTCTAAGTTGCATCTCCCAGTAAATGTCCATTAAGAAATAATGTAATGATCAAGTCTGGTTACCTGTGGAGTTTCATGCCCTTTTCTACTGTAATTCTGAATGAAATCCACCAGCCCATGGACCACAGTCTTTACAGCCACCATCGCATTTTCAAGCTGCTCCCATGTTGGAGATGCTGCATCTAAAATGATGAAAAGCAGGGTTGTCACTCTGGCAGTTATTCCACTATCAAAAATAAGAGGCCCATCTTGTATTACTTTACAACACCAAATACTAGGACTGAACTCAGAGAGCCCTGAAGAGTTTATTATGTTTATTAATGGGAATTTCAAAACCAGGAATGGAAGTTATGATCTTAATAATTTATTTTGCTAGATATGAAGAATACCAAGAAAAGCTCAAAAAGCTTAATTTGCATACCTGGATTTGGATCTATGTTTGCCAGGAGCTCTAAATGAGGCCTCAGCCTGTTTAAGTTTGCAGGATCCCCCGTGCGCTGCAAGACAATTGTCAATTCTTGTACACTCTTAGCAAAAGATTCTGGAGATTGAAGCTGAAAATAAAGGGAGCATTAGTGTGCTGCATCTTACAACTGTCAATTACTAATCTTAAAAAAGCTATTCATGACATTGGTTTCTACATGCAATATATAGTGTCTTCAGATGGCATATAGAGAGGATCAGTGGAGAGAAATTTTATTTCTCAACTCAGAATCTGCCCTATGAAGCTTCATCATAAGACACCAAAAAGTTAATTAATATGATGAATATGCTACATCAGGGAAAAAAATTCAATCTAGTTTTAATTAATATTTGATAGGACTATGAACAAAAAGTTAATTCATGGAGTTCTTTGATTTTTCTTGTAACATTTAGTAGTTAAAACTAATCCTACAAAGATTCTAAAATCATTCCTTTAACAAACCTTGTCAATAATGGATTGCATGTGTGATTTATGTGCCAGGTCTCCATAAAGAAGGGAAGACCACTGCTCTGGTGAAATTCTAAGTCCTGCTTCCATGGCAATGTGAACAATTTGGGCATCGTGCTCTCTCCGCAAAGCCTCATAACTCCGGAACTCTTCTTTAAGCTGCATCAGAGAAGAATCTTCATCCCTTTTTGTGACCTAATAAATAGCAATAGTTCAACATTCCTTCTTTAACCAAAAATCTCCATGTTCATCACAAAAAACAGCTGCACAGCACAAACCACAATAGTGGTGTTTTACCTTAAAGCATGATGCTCTATACAGTAGCTGCACAACATGACCAATGCTTGTTTTAGAGGCCTGAGGAAATCTTGGTTCCAATCTTTGCACAACAAAAAGTACCAGAACTTTTCTTGAGAGTGCAGATCCATCTTCCAGTGCAAGTAATACAAGTTTCAGTGCCTCCTCTTGCATAGCTTTAACACACAAAAATGAAAGTTAAATATACTCCAGAAAACAGCAAGGCTACTATATTTGAACAGGTAAGCAAGAACATCTAAATCATCTTGAATGTAATTCCCTATTGCTTTTTATTTTACAAAAAAAAAAAAAAAAGCTTTTAAAGAAAGTTGCTAGTTTAGAAGAAATATTTAGAACCACTCTAAGCACAGCAAACTTAGAGCTAAGACCAACTTCCAGTAATAAACACATCAGTAGTGCAGTTTTTATACTTTTCTCCACTGTGCAATCTTGTAGCCATTGTTCTTTTGGACACCTCTTCAATGCCACACCATAAAACTATAAAAAAAATATGGGAACAATACTGGAATGCTAACAACAGGTACAGGAATCAAGACAGGACAACTTCTATTTTAAAGAGAATTTCCTTGTTCCTGTGCTTGCTTTAGCTGCCTTCTTAACTATGGATTTGTTTTCTATCAGAGATATAAATCATTATAAATTTCAAAAGTATGCTGCAACTCAGGTTAGGCTGATTTATTGACAGCTATTCAATTCCAGTAACAGGCAGCAGTACAGTTGCCTTGCTACACTCCATTACAAACTGTGCACAGCGTGTGCTTATTGACTCCTCTTTCCCAGGATTTTTTAAATACTCCCCCCCAATTTCAAAGAAGATTTAATGGACCAGCAGGGGAAACAACTAAAAACTTTATGCCCAAAGATTTTACTATTTTTTTTTCCCTGCTCCTTTCTTTCTGGCAGAACATCTTCAACTGAACAGAAAAAATTTCAAAACATTTTTGTAAAGAAAAGGTACAGGTAAATATTCTGTTGCAGACGTACAGGTCCCTTACCTGGTCCTAGAAACTGGCACCCTCGTGCCCTAACAGCAGCCCAAAGATTGGCAGAAAGCTGCTGAGGATTTTGGTGCTGCAGGATGAGTTCTGTGACAGTTCTCTCTCCCAGCGACCGAGCTGCCCTCATGGCTCTGACCCGACCCTCCTCCTCCACCAGCTGACAATTCACCAGTGTCACAAGCTTCCTCTGCATGGGACGGCTCAGTGCACTCTGATTCAAGCTTGCAACACCTTCAGGGAAAGGGAAAAAAGGCAAAGCAGTGCTTCTCATCAAATTCATCTGAGTGAGACAAAAAAAAAGTCTAACAGTATATGCCTTTCTCTAGGACTTGGATACCAGTCACAGGTACCTTCCCTTCTCTTAAGCAACTCTGTGTAATTCTTTATCAAAAAGAACTTTAATTAAAATCTTAAACTGACATCAAAGCCATCCTTTGGGGAAAGTTCAGTTTCAGTACAAAGTTAACCCCAAGGCAGTATTATTAAATAGAGTATTTTGTAAACTTAAAATAAAAAACCACAAACAAGTGTCACAAGTGTGAATAAGCTTTTAAAGACACAAGGCAATTTTATTAGAAAAATGAGAGTATTATCTCACTGACATTTACAATCAGTGCTGAAAACACAATGCTCTGAAAAGCAAGCTACATCAAAATTCCACTGCTCAGCAGAGACTCACCTTTTCCTCCACTTAATGGCTTTAAGTAGAGTGCCAAATCCTCAACACATTTCTTTGCTACTTCATAATGTTTGTTCTCTCCTACATTACTCAACTTTACTGTCTGATGATCAGGTACCTAAAAAAATGCAAGGGGGAGGAAGGGGGAGCAGAATTACATACACCTGGCTGGCCTCTCCGATGGTACCCACATCACCATGAATTACATAACACTGCAGATGTGCACTGCTCTGAGAGCAGGGCAACACAGGACCCACCCAGGGCATGTACATGGCTCAAGGAACAACAAAAAGAGCCCAAGATGAGGATTAGCATGATGAAAGATGGATTTTGTTATTACTCAACACCTTAAAAACAGAAGTAGGGTAGAAAACAATAACCAGCTGTCTAAAAGATGAAGAACACTAGATCTGAGAAGGTGATCAGTATACCAGATCAGTATGATTTACTACAAAAAAGCTATAGGACAAAATGAACTAGCAAGACTATAATAAAGCAAAGTTTAAAAATTATTTAAGCATCATTTGGGCATACTAAAATCTTCCAAGAGAAGAAACTCAGTGGAAAAAAACTTGAATCAGAGTAACAAGGTCAGATAAGGAAAACAGAGGGAGTGTTAGTCATAACAAATTGTTAAAATACATTGCAAGAAGTTAGGAGACCATGAAAATAAATGCTGTAAGATAACACCAATGATCTGACACATAAAAAAATGAAAGGATCACGTGAACTTGAGAAACAAAACCACTCTGACATAATGTCATTACCAATAGCTGTGTCAAGGCACGTGATAGGACATTAAAAAGCAAAGTCAATAACACCTTCTTACTGCCTCACCAAGGTGTTAGAGAGAGAGTAACATGAAAAAGCACATGAATCAGCGTAAGACTTATTTAGTCTCCATAAAGTGCAGTACTGATTATATAATCACTGTTTTGCCACTGCTACGAGACAGCGCAGGGAACATTCCTGGCCTGATTAGCCAGTGTCTGCAAACGCAACTGAAAAGCCATCATCAAGCACATTTTAAAAAAAAATTATACACACACACTTCTGGAACTTGGTTAAACAGCCACTTCCAAACATGTGACATTTAGGAATGAGATTTCTCACAAGCCTAAGATGAACGAGTGCAGTCTTCAGGTTCACACATTCTACTGACAATTGGGAAAGATAATTGTCTGCTTCCCAATGGGAATTCTTCTCCAGTCACAGTTCAAGAGCCTTTTAAAATCCGAATTCAGGTTACAAGTAGAACATTTTATTTTACGAGAAGATGGCCCTGAAATGGTGAGGTTGCTTTTAGAGTATGTATAGACTCCTAGAGAGTCCAAAGTTAAGCCTTACAATTTATTTGGGCTAAAATGAGGAAGAAAGAGCAGCACACATATTGCAACTGGCACGGAGAAGGCAACAACACCAAGTGGCAAACAAAGAGCTGCTTCAATCCTACCTGGGCTCCAACCAGCTGGAGGAGTGCAAAGTTCACAGGAAGCACATCGATGTCTGTGTTGATGGCAGTCTGGTCAAAAGGACATGCCTTGCGATGGAGCTTGTTCAGGCAGGTCTTGCACACGGTGTGAGAGCAACCTAAGCTGATGGGTTTATGCACATTCTCATCAAACTCATTGTAGCAGATTGGGCAGGACAGAAATTCTGTCCACTGAGCTGCCTGCACGGGCATTGTGGAAGCTGGACACTTGTTTAGCAGGCTAGCAGACCATTATTTCACTGTACTATGTTTTGGCAGCTGTAAGTGAATAACAGAGTATTTAAAACATGCTTTCTGGCAATTTAGAATAACTTTTAATTAAAAAAACAGACCAATTTCAATATTACCAAGAACAAAAACAAATCCTTATGCTGAAGTACTCAAAAACCCCAACTCTGGGTTAGTTTAACATCTGTACCAAAAAAGGCTCATGAACTAAATTGATGCAGACTACCCTAAGTTTAAGTCATTCACAATAAATGGCATTAATTTTTCTTGGTGGGGAGGGGTTTGGTTTAGAATGTTATTTTCATTTCAAATTAAGTAAAACAACGCCTTCCTTCTGCAGATCTTATTCAGATTTAAGCAGACACCAAACCAAACCGAGCTTTGCTTTTTAAAAAACACATTTTCTCCTTCTGTAAAACACAAATCAACTAACAAATATCAAGAGCCATAAGAAAACACTAGAAGTGTGAGACCAGTTTTTAGTTTTATGATTTTCGTGTTACTTCTGCCTTTTCTTGTAAGAACTGGAGCACTCAAGGGCAGAGATTGCTGTGTGCATGTTACATATAACTACATCCATGAACTCTCAGCAAGAAAATCTTTGATGCATGTAAAACCCAGGTATTTAGGACAAAACCTATGATGAGGCAAGCAATAACTTCAGATGGCTTCCTCATCTCTTGATATGTCTCACTCTGTGCAGTAGTACCAAATAAATTGTTTACATAAGCGTATTTCAAAGAAAATATGGCTTTATGGAGATTGTTGATGTATCTTATATAAGTCACATTCCTGAAAAAGGTACCAGGCCTAAGAAGTTCATCAAAACCGTTCTCATCCAAGCTTCCATCAGCACCATTTACATTCAGAGCTCCACCCCGGAGGGAGCAGCCCCACCCTGGGCTGTGCTGTGCCACCGTGTTTGCTCTCTAGGCAACCTACAGACCAGTTGGGTCACTTCAAGGCTATGAACAAGATTGTTACAAATGCAAATACACAAATGTTTTAATTACATGTTTAGCATTCTATTTTTTTTACTCTGATGATAGAAAAAAGCCAATTGCTCCGAGGAACATGAGATCTCCCCTCTGTGTTCAAATTCAGAAACTCCTTACTGCAGTTCCATTGTTGGCTGTGCTATGGCTTAATTAATGCTAAATTACCAGACCATTGAAAGAATTACTAGAAGACCAAATAGACTCTTATCTGTGGATGTGTTTTATGTTAATTATGACCATCTGTTTAGAAATCCTATTTAGTACTATGAACATTCAGTGCCCTTTAAGTAACAGGATACTTGTACAAGATGTCCTTATCTCAGCGAGCTTTTCAATATTATGCAGCAATTTTTGCCTCAAATGAATTCCCATAGTAAAACACACCAAACTGGAAGCTGAACCTCTCAAAACCAAACTGCTGAGGTTACACTTCCAACATAAGCCAGAAAATTCCCATGTATTGGACAAATCAGATTTTCCTCCGGCTTCTATGAAAGCACAGGCAAAGCTCTAGCAGGGATGAACACACCCAGTCATCTTTAACATGCTATTGCTGCATGTGTCTTTTAACCAAGAAAATTAAAAGCAAAATAAATAAGAATAAAGCCAAACACTGAGCCAACAGGCCTAGAAAGATTTCTGATTCCTCTGTTAAAAATCCCACCATTTCCTTTAGCACATCTGCTTCCCTTCTGAAGCAGCCAGGCAAGAGATGCACAGAACTGCACAGCCTGTCTGTAAACACTTCCCTTACAGCTTTCTGCAGCACTACCAGAAATATTAAAACACCAACACCAACGTTACTGCTGACCTAAGGCTGATAGTGGTGCTTTTTCACTTGACTGCAAGACACAGGTAACAGCACCAAACACTCTGGGAAGTGTGTGACTGCCATGACTCACACCGGGAAAAGTTTAAGAGGCTGGTACACAGAGAGCTCAACTGCTGGTATGTCACTAACGAGCTCCTAATAAACAGTCCCTGTGTCCACACTGCTCATTAATTATCTCAGACGCAGGGATCTCTGCTCTGAGACAATACCCACGTTTGGTTTCCACGGATGCTTCAGAGACTTGCAAGAACCTACCTCTCTGTTTCAGCTTTTAAAAAATACAGTTGTTTTCCTGACCAGCATAGAAATGAATACAACAGATTCTTCAAGTGTGCAGCACCGGTTTTAAAAAATCTGTCTCTGGGTGTTTAATCATCCCAAATGACAGATTCTACTAAGCATGTGTTGACCTTCAGATTTCTTGACAGGAAAAAAAATCTAATTAAGCCAGCAAACAGCTGGGAAAAGCTCTCGACTCCCAAAACTTCAAGCAGCCATAGAGGGAGGATTCTCCATACTTTATTGAGCCTGCCAGCTCTCCTGCCACTCTAACACCCCAGTGTGTAGGAAAACAATCTCACATCTCCTAATTACCATGTCAACTCCTACAAAAACCATAAGCCAAATGTTTAATAGATTCTTGCTCCTTGTCAGAAACAATGTATTTCAGGGATGTCCCCTTGAACAACAAATTGCTCCAGCACTCTAAACTGAGCAAACACAAGGAGATTTAAAAAAAAAAAAAAAAAAAAAAAAAAAAAAAAAAGCAAACTAGAAATCCTTTGGATTCTGTTTTTAACAGGCAGCACACGCCATTAGAACAACTACCCTTGGTCTATCTGTTCATTCTGGCAGATGTGTTATTTTCTCTACACACTACACAGGGTTCCTCTTCCCTGTCAAAGTAGAAGCACCCTGAAAAGAAACAAAAAAACAAAAAAAAACCCAAAAAGCCCCCAAGAAACAACAACAACAAAAAAACACCAAAAAACCACCCAAGAAATGGCTGATACAGAAACCGGCCAGACATACAAGGAAGCAGTCTGCAAATTCATGGCAGTTGCTACTTAACAAATCATTACATAGTGAAGTTACAATTAGTTCTGTGGCATTACTACCAGAAGCAATACTTCAGATGACAAACTGAAAATCGTACAAGCCTAAGTTCAGAAATTATGTAATAATAAAAACCAGTACAGCTGAGTAATGTGTTTTTAAAACAGTAGTATTTTCCTATTGCAGTCATGGCTGCAATGGATCAGAGTAACAATGATAAAGGACTGATTTTCTCATTTTAGACCAGAATATCTGATGAAATTGGAATGTGGGGTGGAAGGGGAAATAAGTGAAACCTCAAGACCTTCCTCAAACAGCTGTATCACTTACAAATTATCTAAGTTGTAAGATTTAGATGTCCTTTACAATTTCATATTAACTTTTAGCTACCTAATCCCAAGACATTCTCTACAACTAATCTAAATCATTATGCTTACTCAATAACCTCTGGGCATGATAAACAGAATTCAATTCTGATTTCCTGAAGAAACCAAGCTTAGGTGATCAGGCTGTTCTGTCAGTCTGTTCCTCTCCCACACTGCTCAGTCAGGGCATTTGCCAAAATGCAGACAGGCAAGTTTCACCCCTTATCACAGAAAGGGTTGATGGCTTAACTCGTTCCCCCCAGCGTCAGCTCTGCCCGGCTCAGGCTGCCTCCACCAGGTCCCTTGTGGGCCGTGAGCAAAGACAAATAAGCAGAGCTTGGGTGAGAATGAGACATGGAATAATTCTGTCAGTGCTGAACAAAGGGAAGTCTTCTCAACAGATGAAGGAAACGCTTGGAAAACTTGTGAAATTATACGGCATTTTCACAACTGAGGTTCAATTACAATCCTACTGTGGATTTAAGCCTAAATCTTAAGAGTTCTTTTGATTTTGAATCACTAAATTAAAGAGTCCTTGATATTGACTTGCTCTTAATGCTGACTCCAGAGATCATGAAATTTTCTTTTCTTTTTTTAAAGTAATCTCCATTAAAATAGTTCGTTTATACAGATGAGTGGTTGGTTTGCACTACAAGGAGGCAGCTTTTTCCAGCTTTCCTTCCTAAGTTATGTAGTTCCTGAAAGCACTCTGACTGGGTCAAAAACTTACATATCATATAATACAATTATCAGTATTAATATATTCTCTGGAAGGGCTCTCTTCAACAGCCATCATCCACACATCTAAAAAACTGGCTCCATTAAAGCTTGGGGAAGGACCTTCCCCACAACAGCTTTGCATCATTCAGCTATGATGGCTTGAAATTGAAATAAATCCTCTTTACTGAGGTGCCTTTTCTATGCCTACACTCTGTAATATCTGTCGCATGCAAATCTCTTTACATCATGTGAAAATTCCATATGTAAAGTCTCTAATGACCATTAAATATAGTATTTCAATGCAATTCTTTCACTGAACATTAATGCTCTTGTGAGTATCTGCAGCCCAATTCAAGCTCCAGAAAAGTCACCAATTGAAACCCTGGTGGGAAGGGACACACGTCCAGCTCTGCTTCTTGCAGGAGGACCTGACACTACACCTCATGTCCAGGAGCATCATCCACACGTTCCTGGAGCTCTGGCAGACTTGGTGCCACGACCACTTCCCTGGGGAGCCTGTTCCAGTGCCTGGTCACCCCCAGGGGGAAGAAAGAGGCTTGTACCAATGTCCAACCTGAACTTCCCTGATAGCTTCACTCCATTTCCTTGTGACCTAAATATAGATCTGGACATTTACACGTACCCAGACTACGTTTTGCTGAAATGCCTCCAGGATTCTCTTGTTAACTGGTTAAAAAAATCAAAGCTTGAATCCCCTCTGCCTCCTTAAAACATGTGGCTGAAGAGTAACTCCTATCAACAGGGGTACAATATAAATTTATGCTCGTGGTTGCTCAGTGACTGCCAAAGTTCATTCAATTCAGGATTAACTGCCCCCAAACCAACACCAGAGTCAGTGTACCCTCAGCAGTTCTCACCTGCTCAATCCTTGCTACCGTAAATCATGTTAGTAGATATTAAAAGTTTCCTAAATACTTACGTAATGCCACTGTGGGTTTTTCCTTGTGTTTACTAAGTGTCCCTGAAAGGAGAGCCTGTCCCTGCCACCAGCCTGATACCAACTCAGCTTCTGTAACAGTATTGACTTTTCAGGACTAACTGAAGGGCAAACAAATGAAAATTTTTTTTTGCCACCCAAATCAGTTGGACTCTCTCTAAGCACATCTACTTGGACACAGTTACTCCAAGAAGAGATACAGTGTAGAACTCCTAACTTCTCAGTAATATTTTCTGTGAATAAGGACTCTCATGTACGGCTTAGTTCTCCAAGCTTTTTTTTTTTACACATGACCTCCATGTTTAAACTATATTTTTTTAGATGAGAAGTTCTGTATTTTAAACCATTTTATTGAAATACCAAGTCTATTCTGAGATGTAGGCAAGAAAACATAGGGCTCCACACAAGCTGGAACGCTTTTTTAAAGGTTGTACAGAATGACTTGAGATGCCCGTGGACAAATAATTTTTTTCCTTTCCTTAGGGTTGTCCAGTCAGCAAGGAGAGATTCCCTGAACATTCATCCCATCAAAGATATATAAAATATCACCAAATGAAATGCAACATACTCCTAACAAATGCTATCCGCTATTACCATCTGCTTATTGTAAATATTTTATCTATTTTAAAGCAACAAAGCCTTAAATAAATGAGATCACCACTCAAGATCAGGACTTCTTTGGGATACCTAAAGCACCGACACTAAAATTCGATAGAATTTAGTATTTTAGAGAGAAATGGCCACAACCTCAAACAAGACAGAAATACAAGTTAATAAAAACACCTTTTCTTGGGGAAAGCTTTGCTTACAATGCAGAAACAAAACTTCACAAAAAAGGCGAAATTCTTGGGAAAATAATTCACTACAGAAATTAAGACGTCAACGTTTCATGGAATAATACTTATACCAGCAACAGAAGTTTAAATTTCTAGTATTTCCACAGATATTTAGGAAAGACCAAAGGTCAAAGAATAGTATTTTGATTCTGAAGATTTACAGCTGTATTGGTTACTTCTCATTTAAAATTAGATCTCTTCTGCCACAACTGCAAATTTACACCCTTGTAATCCACAGGACTGTTTTTAATTTTAGTTTCATTATTATGATGTAGCTATAATGGCCATGAGAGAGCAACCACAAGAGAAGCTAAAGGAACTGCAATTAAACCCAAACAAAATTCTAAGTTGGCATGGAAATGAAACAGGCCTAGATCAGAAAATCTCCTGGTAGCCCGTCTAAACTTTGTCATTATTTTCTCTCGTTACAGATCCAGGCTATTCTCCTCTGAACCCTGGATGAACTGAACACTCATCACTCTCCCACCACTCTGCTGCCCTTCTGTGCTTTGTGCTGACTCTTACACTTAACTGGAAACCCTCCGTGCACCTCGAGCATCAGCAGAACCGGGACACGCTTTTCCTGCTCCGTTGTTTTGTGGTTTTGTGTTTAAGACACTTCAAACATGACACGGTGGGTGCAGTGCTGGGGCACATCTCCCACCACGACTCTCCTCCACCATTACCCTAACGCACAGCTCCATGAGTATTCCACCCTGGCAATATCCATGGCTCCGGTGCGATTCTCCCCGGTGCCCGGGGCACCTCAGCGCGGACTGCCCGGTGCTGCAGCTCCCCGGGGGGCTGCCAGGGAGGGAACCGGGAGCTCCTGCCTGCGTTTGCCGGTGCCCGGAACGCCGGGCGGCCCCGCGAGTGCCCCCGCAGCTTCGCCCCGTCCGCAGGCCGCTGTCAGCCGCACCCGAGCCCGGCCCCGCTCCCGCACCAGGCCCGGGCCCTGCTCCCGTTCTGGGCCCGGCTCCCGCTCCGGGGCCCGGGCCTGGCTTCCCGTTCCCGCTCCCGCTGCCCGGCCCTGCTCCCGCCGTCATTTCGGAGCCGCCACCAAATGGCTGCCCGGGTCCCCGGGCCGGCCCCGCGGCCTGGCGGGGCCCGCCGGGCGCCGACACCCCTGCGGTCCCCGACGGGCCGCACCAGACGGGCTCAGCCCGCCGCCGCCCCCGCCCGGCTCCCGCAGCGCCGGGAGACAGCGGAAGGACCGGGCTGTGTGATGGGGGGGCGGAGGGGGGGGGGGGGGCCCGGCGGGTCAGCGCGTCCCCCGCGGCGGCCGCCCCCGCCCATCCCGGCGCGGGCCGTGCGGGGCGGGGCGGTGCGGTGCGGTCCGTACCTGCCGGGCGGGGGCGGCGGCCGGAGCGCGGTCGGGCGGTGCCGGCCTCACGCGCCATGGGGCGGGCGCGCGGCCCGGCGGAGGCAGCGGCGGGAGCCCCGGCGGCGCCGCCTCATCGCGCTGACAGCGGCCCCGCCGCCACGCCCCGCCACGCCGCTCTCGCGAGAGCCGCGCGCCGCCCGCCGCGCGTGACGGCGCGGAGGGAGGCAGTTACCATAGAGACGGCGGGGCAGATGCGCCCGCCGCCAGGGCCGAGCCGAGCGGCGGTCATAGAGACGGCGGGACGGAGCGCCGCCCGGCGCCGCCAGCGCCCCCTGGCGGCGCGCCTCGGGCAGAGCCGCCTCAGCGGTTCCGCGGTGCGCAACGTCCGCCTCTGGCCTCGATTATTTATTGTCCTTTTAAAATTTAATCGGTAACTTTCACCGCTAGTGTCGGTTATTAATTGTCGTTCTAAATTGCAATTGATTGCTTAATTATTGCTGGCGCTGAGGAGGAAGAGGGGATTGGAGGCACTCTCTGGCCCACGTCGGTGGTCCCCGAGCCGCCTCAGGCCGGCGGGGCCCCATGAGGTGAGGGGAGCGCTGCTGCCCCAGCACGGCAGCCCCGGAGCGACACCCGGCAGCTGCAGCTGCTTCTCCGCTCACGCAGAGATAACACAGCCTGTAACACAGCCAAGGTCACGGCGGTGCAGAGCTGTGACTCCTGAGGGGGAAGAATTCATGGCGCAAGTGGGTCAGACAGACTCCTCTGAAGGACAGAAGAACGCGTTACTAAATGACCGCCACTGGAACACCGTGTTTTGTTTACTACATCTTGTTTACTCAACACAGCAAGCCAAAATAATAACTGTTAAGGTATGCACAGCATTATTAACTGCGATCAGAAAAAACGAGGTGTATTTCTGACACAACGCCTAGTTTGCATTTCATTTATTGTGTTATGACAGGGCATGGTTACATGTATAGAAAGGAGAGGAAACTCCTCTAAGGTGAACGTGCACAAGACCAGGGTTTGTCCACAAAGCTTACTGAGACACTGCAGCCACTGAACACAACATGCTGGTGGCCCATCACACAACACAACTCCCTCTCATGTTTACATGCACGACCGAAATAACTTGGAACCTGTTCCCACAGAAGACACACTTCAAAAGATCAGCGTGCTTCCCCTTTGGCACACAGGGAAGTAAATGCTCATGAGGGAAATACACACGCATACACCTGACCATGCCTGTAACAAGTAGTAACAGGAACGTGGTAGACATTGTACACACCCCAACCCCTCACGTAGCTGATCAATAAAACCCCAAACAGGCTGGTGCACTCAGACATGGGGAAGGAAAGTGAACTGACATTAAAAACTATTGTCTCAGATTTTAGAGCCAGCCAGATTCTGAAGCATTTGTGCCAGACTCCTGGACTCAGAGCAAGAACTTGGAACAGCACTTCTGAAACTTGAAGGAAAGCGCGATACAGAAAGGAGTAAGAACTACTGCTTTTTGCTAGTTGTAAGTACCATTATCTCATATTAACAACTGAAATAACTCTTTATTCATATTACATTAAGTGGAAGAAACAGGTACCAGCCAAAGACACAGACTGCATCACAGGGTGTGCGATGCTCATGATGAAACTAAAATAACCTTTGTCAAAGCACAAACACAATTCTGCAAACACACATCATTACTGTGTTACCGTGTCACAGAATCAGGGTATGAGACCTCTATGTCTAAGCCATTGCTAGTCAGACAGAAATGCCTGGTTTTCAAAATTAGCATTGAAACTGTGATTACCCAACAGCACACAGCTGAATTTCACACAAGTGCACATAGCTAAGATCTGTTAAAAAATGAAGGCAGATGTTATGATGCAACAAACAGGACTAAACTTATGAAATACAGGTGCAAAACATTGGTATGACAGAAAAAAATCCCACTATTAGAAGAAAAAATTTTATAAAAATTCAGAACTTGATAAAAGTAAAAGCAAGTCCTTTTCACGGGACTGTCCAGTTACAAATAAACTGCAAGGCAATACTGCTTGTTTCTTTCTCTTTTACAAGTTTTCTGTTTGCAAGAGACAAACTGAAAGGTTCCTTGATTAGTTTTTGTTTGTTGTGTGTCCTTAAACGTCACAGACTTGAATATGAAAACACACCTTCTATCTGGAAGATCTAGCAAAGTCTGGGCAAGGAAGGAGATGATTTCACCATGAATGATCCAGGAACTGGATGGGAACAACTGACTTGCTGAATAAATACAAACACCCCCTTCCCTCAGCTGCTGTCACCAACACCATAGCTCAGGCTTCAGCTTATTGCAGTATCAGTAATAGTCTGAAACTCAGCAGTGCCTGCCCTTGAAACAAGAAATATAAAACATCATTGGGGGACCAGGATATGTTTAGTATAATAGAAGAGAAGCATGAAATAATTTCCCATATTTTGCAGTTTACTCTCAACTAGGAAACACCTTTTTTCACTAACAGCAATAGCAGCCTTAACAGAGCAGGCAGGTTTCCTACTCCAAGGCCTGTCTTGGATCACCAGTCACCTGTTTGTGCTTCTCTCCCTTAGATGAGGATCTGGAACTGGAATTGCATGTAGAATTTCACTAGCCAGGAGATTTTTGTGGAGTCTGACTCCACAATTGTCCAGCTATCAATCATAGTCTATTTTAACTTTTGTAATAGTGTTCAGGTTTGGCTTTTCGCTGCTGCTCCTTCCATGAACAGAAGTCAAGTGCTTTTTAAGAGCAGACTTGTGTTTAAAGTCCATGTCGCAGCAGTGGCACTTGTAGGGTCTGTCCCCGCTGTGGATGTTGAGATGATCCTGGAGCGTGCTCTTGGCCGTGAAGGTCTTCAAGCACACCATGCACTGGAAGGGCCGGATCCCCATGTGCCCCCGGATGTGCCTGTTGAGATTCTTTTTTTGCGTAAACGTTTTGCCACATTGCAAGCACAGGAAGAGTTTGTGCATTTTCAGATGTCTGAGATAGTTCTCAAGGTGCAGAAAGCCCCTCGGACACTTTGGACACTGGTGCCGCCATGAGCTGCCAGAATCCTCCAGGCTCTGGAACCCATTCCCCCCGCTAGAAGTTCCTTCTGGATTATCACCAACAAAAGCCTGAAATTGATTTCCTGACATTTCTGTATTCCTGCTTTCAACTGTAGAGTTTATCAAGGAGTGCTGAGTTTCTGGGAAATATAAATTTGTTTTAGAGGAAGTGCAAGGCTGAGGAAAATGATCATTTTCTACGTTCGCCACACTCATGGAATCCATTCTAAAGATACAGATTTCATCATCCTTATACCCAATTTCCACTGTTGATATTTCTGGGGATTTTGTGTCCTTCCTTTCTGACACCAAGCTCTGCGGTGCAGGGTGTGGGCCATCCCCATCGCCATCCCCATCCTCCTGTTTCACGGGGTATTCTTCGTTCTCTGGGCTGTCTTCAGAGATCTCGATTATTTCACAATCTTTATCTAAAACCTCATCCCCGCTCCTTAGTTCAGCATCCGAGGAGTGGCACCCCTCAGCAGCCTGGGTACTGCTCTCCATGGAAGCGTCAATCTCCAAGTACTTGGACAAAGCCTCGGTGCACTTCTCCACGATGTGAACCATCTGCAGGTAACTCGCGGCCGTCAGGTACTTGAGCAGCTCCTTCTTCTTGACCTCCAGCGCGCCGGTGTAGCAGGACAGCAGCAGCTTCCTGCCCACCTCGGCGCTCTGCAGGATGGTGATCCGCACCTGCCGGGACTGGTTGAGCAGGAACTGATCCCGCATGAAGGTGGAGCAGGCGGCGAAGATCACCTTGTGCCCCTGGAACTCGGTGTCGTTGATGTAGATGGACACGTCGCAGAAAAGGTTCTGCTGCCGCAGGAGGTTCATCTTTTGCAGCACGGCATCGCCCTGCTGCTCGAACTGGAAGTGCAGCACCTCCGAGTCCGCCGCCATGGCGGGACCCGCGGGCACCTCCGGAGCGTCTCGCCGGGCGCAGCCCACCCCGCCTCCGGCAGGACCCGCTGTCCCGGGGCTCCCGGGCCGCCTACCGCCGGCCGCGATCCGCTCCGCCCGCTCCGCTCCCGGCCGCTCCCGCTGCCCGCGCCGCTCCGCCGCCGCTGCCGCAGCGCCCCGGAACAGCTTCCCCGCCCGCCCCTTCCGCCCGCCCGCCCCCGGTGCGCCGTGCCCGCGCTGGAAATGAGAGGCGGCGGCAGACAGAGTTAGCAGCACGTTTATTAGAAGACTTGGCACTGCTACAGCGGCTGCCGCTGGGGGAAACCGCACCGGCACCGGGGCGCGCCTCGCCCATCGTTCGGTAGAGGTAGCGACGTGTCCGACCCCGTAAGGCATCCCGGGGAGCGGCTACCGGGGCTCCTCCTCGCCATCAGCCGGGACGAGCCGGGGGAACGGCGAACCGCCGCCCCGAACGCCGCCGGGACGAGCTGCTGGCTTCTTCACGGCCACGGGACATCGCCCGGCAGCCGCCGACCCGCCTGCTTTGGTTATCACACGTAGTGTAAGACTTTTGCCCAGTCAGTGAAGAGGTAGCTAATGCTCAGTCCATGGATTATACAATCTCAAAGGAAAGGCGTTCCGTCCTGCCTTCTCACCCCTTACCAAGTCGGGAGGCACCACTATGTCCCCCTCTTTGTTTATAAAAATTAACATTTAACGTGACTTTAGAGTTCTCTCAACAGTTTCAGTTTGTATCACATTTTGATTCTCCCTCCTCACTTGTACTCCTCCTCCCAGTGACTCCAAAACCATAATCAGCCCCACACAATTTCTATGTTATTTCAACAAAAGTTCAGCGGCAGCTAAGTTTTGCCAAAAAGCTAGGGGAGAGAAAGACTGACACTTCAAATTAATCAGTTACTAACTTGCAAAACACGTCTTCTAAAAGAAAAATAAATTAAGGAAAGACTCATCCCTGATCTATGCAGAAGGCTGTGCAGTTGCAGCATGTGCTGCAGGAACACATGCTACACAAGCTACCATCACTCAGAGAAGTGGTGAGCCCAAACCTCTGGCAAACCTAAATTCTAAAAATTCCTTCTTCTATATAATATAAATAAATAAAATGCCAACTTAAAAAAAAATTCCTAATATACTGAGGAGTTATTAAAATACTTTTGTAATAGACTTCAGTTATTTTTAGGATATGCAGGAAGTTGTACAGCACATTAAGTTGTGAGACTATCCACTTACCAGCAAATGGTATTCTACACAGTAACACACAGATTATGATAACTGCCATAGTCCTCATCTGAATATGCAGCATCAGTAGCAACAACCAACGGATCTAATCTTTCACTACTCGGGACATTGCAATGAAGACAACATTTTACATACATGGACAATTAAATTCACCTTATTCTATAATTGAGCTGCCTCTGCATATTCCATTTATCATAATTCTCATTCCATTTTAATCTGTAATTCAGAGAAGCAGCATTAGCCAGATTTTGCTTTTCTATTACCTCTTCTATACTCTTCACTTGTTTTTCTACATAGGGGCAAATTCTAGATGAACTCTACCACCAGTGCACTTTGCATCAGTGTGTTGCCCTCAGAGCTCCAGTGTTTCTGGAGTCACGCAGCCATCTCCTGCATAAATCTTTTGGTCTGCACCCTTTTGCCAGGCTAAAAGCAGACATTAGTAAAAGTCACTTTTCATCCAACAGATGTGTCCATTTTCAGTGAAGAAAGTCTTCTGCATTTCTGCTTTTTCCTATTTATTTATGCTGTGCTCTTGCTAAACGACCACAGCAGCCTTTAACTGAGCAGCCCAGCAGTCTTGGCCTTCTCAGACGTCCAGATCACCACAGCACAGGGTGGACTGAACACCTATGCATCTTGACCAAATTATTTCTTTTGTTTCTTAGGAAACCCCTTGTCTCTTCATATCAGCTTCAAGTCACCCACAGCTACTTCAACAAGCTGTATTCTCCTTACAGTAACATGACAGCTTCATAATTTCACAAAAACCAAAACTTTCCAGATAGACAAAACTTTCAATACTGTCCATTTTGGTGCCATGTTTTCTAGCATTTGTGCAGTTTTATTCCTTTCTGTGGCAGAAGACCATTTTCTTTTTTGTGTCCATACTCATATTGCCTTGGATTGTTCACTAGTACCTTACAGCACGTTGATCTGGCTCTGCAAGCTCTTGTTCTCCACGTCTATCTTCATTTTGACATAGCACTATAACTTATTTCCATTTAGTGAATAATACATTATCAAAATGTTTGAACAATACAGAAGATTTTGCCTGAAGACAGAATACAGGTGTCAGATGCAACTGTCACAGTGAAATTTAGTTCAAAACAACTCTGAAAGTGGGTGGCTTCAAGAGGAAAAACAGTTCTTCCCATGCAAACCTATCTTCTACCCCAGCAACCTGAACAATAATTTTAAAAGTTTCAAATAGTTAGACTTTAGGCCTAAATATATTTGCTACAACTTGAAAGATGAATGCCCTGATGTAATTTCCTTTGCTTACTTCATAGCCGTCCATATAAGAGTTCGTGTAACAGTCAAGTGCAGTAGTTCAAGAACTCAATTGCAAAAACGGATTCATAGAATCACCTTTTTTTTCTACTTCAAAGTATGTGGATATCTGAAAACGTTCTGCAACATTAACGTGTTTTAACGTCCATCAGTGTAATGTCTGCGTAAGGAAATCCTGACTTCTACACACACAAAACCAAAGAGCAAGACCAATTTTTGATAATGACATACACAACACTTTTTGCTCTAACACACCTTTGGTCATACCTGTTTAACATTTTTAACCATACAATAGCAGCCTTTCACCCCCACCCCTCATTCAAACACACCAACAGTACTACGTTTAGGTAGGAAGCATAATCTCAGCCTCACGGCAAACCTTGTGGAAAAGAGCTGCACTGGAAGAAATCCTTATTCCAAACACAAACAGCAGTTCTCTGCCGAGGATCAGCCATTTGATTATTAGTCTGTGCTACACTTCAGTACTAACAGTGCTGTTCTACTGGGAATGGTGTGCCTCAGATAAATCAAGCTTCTTTCAGCCTGACTGGGATGCGGATAATTCCACAGCACTTTTGAGAAGCAGTATGGTACAATCCCAGAATCCAAATTAACATGCCATTCCCGCTACATTTGATGTTTAAGGCGGTATACAAGAGGTATTGCTGAGTACAGTCAACAGCTGATATATTAACTTATAGAAATTGTGCTACCTATATCTCATCCTAGGATCTGTAAAACACTAACGGTCACTTCAAAAAGTTCAAGAAATCAAAAAACTTTATGTTAAGCTCTTATAGCAGGTATTTTTGTTTAAAGTTAAGTGACATGTGGCCCTTATTAGACATCAAGGAGAGACATACAAGAACTAAGGGGGGAAAAAAGCAAAAAAAAAAAAATCATGGAGTTGTTACACGTTGCAGCTTTAAAAATATTCTTTTCACAGTGTCAAAAAGCAGTATTTCTCCACTCCAGCTCTGCTCTAAACCCAACAGCTGTTGTGGTTTGTGATGCAAAACTTACGGAAGATGGAGGATAACTTTTAGCTTTGAAGTGTTTAGCTTGTCTCAGTACATGCACTGGTAAGTGCCCTTTAAAAATCCCAGGTATGTCAGCGTAAGAACAGGTCACATTTGCACTCCAGGACCAGCCTCTCACATTCCAGAGCTGCAATTTATCCTCAGTTTGAACAGCTCTATGCAATGATCAGCTAACCCTGCCAAATCATTTAGGGTTTCATCTTTTCATAATGCATGTTGAGGTTAAAAACCCTGAGAGTTTTTAAGAGAGCATTGATTGGCAGCAGAAGTTTCTTGAAATAGGTTTAGAAAGGGCAAAAAAGTGACACAAAAATACTTCATTTCAACTGCAGGAGTCTAGGGGTAAGATCAGAGAAAGGTAATTTTAAGAGGTAAGTTTAAATTTGAGTAGATGGAGTGTTTTCAGTTATCCAGTGCTTTTTGAAAAAAAATATTGGGTTATCTCACACACACTTGTCCTCTTTGCTCTCCTCCATCTGCCCAGACACAGAGAGGCCTCTAACTGCACAGCAGATGGTTTACTTGCAGCCCACAGCAACAGTCTTTCAAAAGGTGTTAGTCTTGAGTCTCCTAATCAGAGAGAAATGAAACAATTAACCCCTTAATCCACAGTAGAGACAGACAGAAACCTGAAGGAGGATTGCTATTCACAGAAAATATCAAGTAAGACTAAGAGCGATGGCTGAAGACCTGCCAGGTTTTGCAATCCAACCATCTGTAGCCTTTCAGGGCACACCACTAGTTTAGGGAAGAAGCCAAACCAACGGTTTGCTCCTCTCAGTCACGATCCCTACACAGGAAGAGTTTTAATTGCTTAATTGACGCAGGTACTATCGTTTCTTAAACCAAGCACAGCCTGAGGCAGCTTCCCTGCATCCAGTACCTGGCTGGCATCAGCCTGCTGACAGACCTTACTGTCTGTAGCAGCGCTACATGTGAATGAATCGAAGTCCACTGTTATGTCTTGCACGTTTCTTTCATTGGCATTGTCAAAGCTATTTTTACCGTGCAGCTGTTTAAGGTGTTTCCTCAGAACGGGCTTATGAGCAAAGACCATGTCACAGTAGTTACACTTGTGGGGCTTGTCCCCACTGTGCAGGTTGAGGTGGTCCTGTAAGGAACATTTCTGAGAGAACGTTTTCCCACAGATCTTACATTGGAATGGTTTGATGCCTGCGTGCACTCTCATGTGCCGGTGGAGATTGCCCTTCTGAGTGAATGTCTTGCCACAGAGCAGACACATAAATAGTTTATGCATCTTTAAGTGGTTAGCATAGTTTTCCAGATGCCGAAATACTCTTGTGCACTTTGGGCACTGATGGTGCCACTGGAGGCCTTTGTCTATCCCTCGGTTGTTAGGCCCAAACATATCTTTAGAGGCCAGAATGATGTTATCGCTGCCGGCATATGAAAGGGCATAGTTGTGGAGGTGGTTTTGCTCTATTTCACTTGCTCTGTTCTCAACAGTGGAGTTGATAAGAAAGTGTTGAGGCTCTGAGGAATGCAGTGTAGTTTGTTCAGAAGAAATAAACTGATTCTGATCCTTCTTATTCCTAACTTCTGTTACCTCCCCGATGGACTCCACCTTGATGATCTGAATATCACTATCCTCCATGTCCATGCTGTCTTCTGAAGGCTGAATACAAGGCGAGTCTTGCTGCAGAGAGTCATCATCTCCCTGATGTTCCTTCAGCTCTGAAGAGTCGCTTTGCTGTTCGCACTCTTTGCTCTCCAGCGGTTGCTTGGGTTTGATGAACTTCCACAGGGCCTGAGTGCACCGTTCCACGATGTGGCTCATCTGCAGAAAGCTCGCAGCAGTCAGGTAGTTCACCAGTTCCATTTCAGGGAACTCCAGAGTGCCACTGTAGCAGGAGAGAAGCAGCTGTCTCCCCACTTCTGAACTCTGCAGGATGGAGATTTTTACATCTCTGGAGTCGTTCAGCAAGAACTGATCTCTTAAAAAAGGAGAGCCAGCAGCAAACACAATTTTATGCCCGTGAACTTCAACATTATCTATATGGACCACGACATCACAAAACTTGTTTTCTTCCCTCAGTTTGTTCATCTTCTGTAACATTGAATCTCCATAGTTGTCAAACTTGAAATGAAGAATATCTGATCTTTCTGACATTTTTGCACACCTAAGGAAAAGCAGCAGAGACAAAACCAAGCAATGAGTACTTTTGGTTTTCTAAAAAGTAAGTTAGAAAGATTTCAAGTAATAATATATAATGTGGGAGTTTATCAGCCGTTATATTTCTTATCCTAGGAATACACTGAAGTCCATTACAAGTAAGACAAATTCAAGTTTACATCTCACATTACAATTACTTTAACCTTTTTTTAATGTAATGAAGCCTGAATATTAAGTAGAGGTGCTATGACAAAAATTCTCCTGAAGCAATAGCCTAAAGAGGTAGGGTGTAAAGGGAAACTGTGTTTTAAGCAAGCTTTGGGTTTTGCAGCACTGGGTTTATCACATTAGATTGTCTTTCAAGTTCTTCTGAAGGAGTTGGTTTGTTTTGTGTTGTTTTGGCTTTTCCTGAGATTACAGAAAAAAGTCTTCACAATGGCCTCTGCTAGGCTCCCTGTTTTGAATACCTGGGAAAAAAAGTAAGCCTTGTGCCTAGTCTTGCCCTTTGGAAGATCACTTCTCTAGGAAGTTTGTTCTTGTTTTGATAGGACTTGGAATGAAGAACAGTGGATCTTCCATAAACCAAGTACCGTTACTTTGTCTTTCAACAGCTGCTTTAAGAATTTATAAGACTACACTGATTCTGGATGAAACATTGCTCATACAATCCTGCCAAAGCACTAGGATTGCAGGAAGTGAAGAAATAACAGGAGACTAAATGATGCAAGATTTGGTTAGATAAAATTACAAAACAAAGAAAAACTTACACCTCCCAATTATTACAAACACCACATAAAGCTCGAAAGGAAGCTTTGAAGTTTATAGATAAAAGCAGATACTGCTCTCTTGGGGCATGAAGTGTCAGCTGGGTGTACACATAGGAATGGCATTGTGCCCACACAAGACAACTATTCAAAGAATATTTTTGGAAGCATCTGTCAATAATCAGGGCTTTTTTCAGTTTGCAGCTTACACAGCATTTGGACACACGACCTCCTCATTAATCACACCCATCAAGCATATCTTCCAGTGTATGGCATGCAAAAATTAGGGAAGGATTTCAGAAGACTTCAAAAACCAGGGACAGTTTGGAAGCAAGGGGGTGGCATCGTTCTGCAGTACAACTGGTTCTAATGAATCTGCAGAACCCAGCTTCTCAGCCACATTCAGCACTGCCTGACTGACCCTGTTTATAGGGCTGAAAGTTTAATTGTAAGAGGCAACAGCCCTTGGCAAATATAAACGATAGTAACAGATCATCCTGATATATCTTCAGTGAACTTTAGGCATTATCAAACTGGTTATTTTTGTGTTTTCTCTGGACAAGGATGAGGGAAGTCCAGTTGTGAGTCTGTTTTTTCCACCCTGGAAATTTATACAATATGAATGCAGTTAAAGCACCCATGCTAAAGTTACATTGTGCTGTTAACCACAGCTATTCCAGCCACTCCAGCCTGTCTCTGGCAGACCACAAGAGCCACTTCGTGAGAAACTGTGTATCGAAAAGTTGCGATTTGCCTTGGCAGGCATTCAGTTTCTACTACTACTGATGTCCAAGAGAAAAGAGCATTAAATGAGCCCCAAACACGCTATCCCGGGAGCGGGGCAGACCAAGGCAAGCTCCCGTCGGACGTGCAGGGCTCCCCGCTGGAAGCACGTGCTTCCTTGGCCTTTACCGACCGCGGATCGCCCCGGCCCCTCACATCTATTTCCCGGGAAAAGAACGTTCCAGCAGAGCTCAGCCGGGAGCCCGCGCAGCATCCCACAACAATGTAAACGCAATGCCCTTTGCGAGAGCGGGGGAAGCCGCTGTCCGCGCCAGGCCCGGCCCCGCGGGAGGGAGGGAGGGAAGGAGCAGGTACCTGTAGCGTCGGGCCGCGTCCCCGCGCTGGCACCCGCGGCCGCTCCTGCCTCCGGCTACGGACCTAGAGAGGGGAGGAGACCCGCCGTGAGCCGCCGCCCCAGCGCCGGGCCGGGCCCGGCCGCCCGCCGCGCCCCCCGGGCGGCCCCGCGCCCCGCCGCGCCCCCGGCCGGGCCGGGCCGCCCTCCGAGCGCGGCCCGCGGGGGCAGCGGGGGCCGCGGGCCGCTCCGCGCCGCGCTCCGGGGCCGCCGCCCGCGCCCCGCCGGCGCGCCGGGACCTACAGGCGCCACCGCAGCCCAGCACCGCGACTCGGAACCGCATTGTCCGCCCGCCGGAAGAGCCGCGCCCGGAAGGACCGGCGGGGCCGCCCCTCCGCCCGGTCACGTGGGGCGGCGGCGGCCCAGGCCCGGCACCGGGAGCGGCGGCGGCGGCGGCGGCGGCGGCCGGGGTAGGTGCGGTTCGCGCTGCCGCGGGGGCGCGTCCGCCCCGTCCCCGCTGCGCTCCGGCGGCGCTGCCCCGCCGCCGCTCCCTCCCGGTGTGCGGGAGCTGGGGACCGTCCTGCGTTCCGCTACCGCCGGGTCCCTCCCTCGTCCCCGGGGCCGTGTCTCCCACCCGCTGCGGTGCCTCCCGTCCCATCTGCCCGCAAGGGCCGCGGCCTCGGCGGCAGCGGGGCTGTGACACCGCCCCAGGTCTCGCAGGGCCGGGCCGAGTCCTGGGACAGGCGAGGGGCGCCAGGCCGGGCCCGTCCTCCCCAGCTGCGGCTGCAGGGGACAGGGACGACCCGCCTCGAGCCGCGCCCGTGTCCGTGTCCGTGTCCCCGGGACCCCGCCGAGCGCGTCCCGGAGCCACCGGCTTTCTCCCCGCGTCCCATCCCGGGCGGCGCGGGACTGACGCGGGGGGACCGGCCGGCCACCCCCTTTCCCTCTCCGTGTCGCGGGGAGTCGGTTGTTGCCTGTCGCTTCCAGGTGGCTCCTAAAGTGTGGCATTTCTTTGCGTGCAGGCATCTTTATTTGGTTCATGTACCGTAACTTCGATGGTTTTTGCGGGTTTTATTCTTCTTGCTGTCAAGGAAGTGTTTCTTTCAGTTAAAATGTCCCCAGTAGATAATTTTTAAGGATTGGTTGTGTCAATTAGGAGTGAAAATTAAGTACAAACAGATTGTGCAAAGTTGGTTTAAAAACACTTATCACCAAAAAATTAAGTGAAAATCGAACTGCTGGAAGTAAAGTTGGTGATTTATTTCTGTGTAGATTTGCCTGATCATTTTGGGGGAGAGGAGGAGAAGTAGAAAAAGTATTCAGGAGACGTTTGGAGAGAAGGAAAAACTCATGTGAGAGGTTTGCAGAGGAAAAAGATTGTGTTTATTTCTTGAATACAAGCTGGAGAACAGGTAGGGAATACAGGTATGGCTTGATCTGTGTTCCAGATTTTGTTTTACTTACAGTTTCTGTTAAAGCCCAACTCGACAGGATTTCTGAGACTTTTGGATACCTAGAAAACATGTTATTACAGAAGCTGCCCACTGCTGTTTGACTTGCAGAACTACTGTATTCTTTTTAAAGGCCTCTACTTAAAAGGTCAAGGACCTGAGCAAACTTATTTTTGTGTACACAGTAAACAAATTAACCAATGGAGCTTGGCAGAGGGGTTTCCTTCCAATTTCCAGCCCTAAGTGCAGACAGTGTTTATAGTAGCACACACCAGATGTAACTTTTTTCTTGGTTCTTCCACAGCATATTTTTAAAGTGCTCTGGTTGTCTGGTGAGCGTAGCTCCCTGTTAGTGTTTGAATCCTAATGAGAGCAGCTCCAGCAATACGTAGAGCATCATCCCTGGAGTTTGTTTAGCTGCTGGCTGCACTGGCTTCCAGCCTCCAGCCCATGCTGTGTCCTGGCTGCACAGCTCTGAGATGGGGCTGGTGCTGGGGCATCGTCAGCTGCGGCACGTGCACGAACCAACTGTTCACAGTTAATTCATTCCAGCAGCATTCCTGTGCTGGGCTGGCTAAGGCAGTGTCAGCATTTCTTTTATGAACTGCAGTTTCCCAGGACGGGCTGCTTGTTTCTGGGATGGGGAATTTACTGATTACAAGAGCCTAAAATTGGGGTTTTGTTCTCTGGCAGATAGTTCAAATTCGGATTGAAAGCAAAATTATGTTGGCAATAGCTATCAACCTGTTAAAAATTGTTAACAGAGATTGCATTAGCTTAACTCTTGTGTTTTCTCTGATGCCTGGTTTTGCATACAGTGTGTCATGATTCACCCTTCTTCCCGAGATCTGTGAGGAGAGTGGTGGAATAAGAGACACCATTATCTCCAAATAACAGTATCTTTTTTCTTTCTGGCTCTTGAAATTAGTGGGAACATCTGTGGCTGTCAGTGTGTTGTAAAATGAAAGGAAAAGGTAGACTTGTAGTTACTATTTTTTATTAATTACTCTTTAGTCATCCTAAATCTGTATTTTCACATGCAGTATTCCTCTGGCTTTCCTGCTTCATTTTGAGTGCCAAGGACTTCTTGTTGCATTTGAGAGTATGTGTTGTACAGGGAAGGTGGGTAAAGATCAGACATGATTTAGCAGACTAATCATGCGATACGTGAGAAGAAAAAAGATTGCTACTGATTGCTTATATACTGTTTGTTTTGGGGGTTTTTTTTCTCCACAGAGCTGTGATAAAACACAGGCATTGACTTGGAGCGTTTTCCAGGCTTTTTTTCAGGACTTGCAATGTATTTTAAAACAACAAGTGTGCACTAAATGAATTGTACAGGTAGAAAAACCCACAGCTGTCCAAGGCTGTAGGAGCTCAGAGTCTTACAGAATGCTGGGTTCTTTGTCATAACACAGCTCTGCAAAGTGCACTGTAAAGCCTCTGAGCTCTGCCCCAAATTCCACTGTTCACCCACACTAAGATGCTAATGATGAACACTTGGAAAGCAGAACTTTGTATATTTAAATTGAACCATACAGGATTTGATGTTAAGCTGTGCATAGAGCCAGAGGAATAGAAATAGAAAATACATGGTATTTCAGTCACCTCAGTGTCTTTTCTGCATGTCACCTTCTTGTTTTCCATGGTTTTTAACACTATCCTTAGTAGTTTCATGTTTTGGAGGATAGAAGATCTAAGTTTGTTTTGCATGCCATGCTTTCTGACTTTGCTTTTTAAGACAAATGAATTACTGTTCTTCAGTGATTTACTGAATATTGCTGTATTGTTCATTATCTGGTGCATTCTGCATCAGATATGTTGGAATGTTGTGGAATCACTTTAGGAGCTGTAGCTGAGGTACAAAAGCTGAGAAAGGGGGAAAAACCCTTTTCCTGTCTAGTTTGCATACCTGTTCTCATGCTTATTCTCTTTTCTGCCCTGGAAACCCAGAACTTATTTTTATGTTGTATTTCCCTGTAAATTCTGTGCTTAGGATGCTACATCTGCTGTTGATTCTAGATTGAAGAAGTTTATGCCCAAAATATTTATTTTTTTCCATTAACTTTCTGTCTTTTTGTGTGGTCATGGATGTTCTAAGCACCAGAAAATGGGTATTCCTTGGAAATGGAGTGAGACCAGCCATAGTTAGGAGTGACATGCTTCACTTGTTGCACATGTCTCAAGGTGGCATTTAAGCCTCAGCCTCTTCCAGTAATGTAAAATTGAGGGTTTTCTGGTTCTCTTTTTTTCTATATACTGTTTGCTTTAAGCTCTTTTAAATTCATTCTGGCAGAACTTTGAAGGAAAGCTTTGCTCACAAGTTGCAGGTCAGGTGTCAAATGTTTGGGAAAGGGAAGGAAAGTAAAAGATAAATGTTTTATAAGTGTGTGTAACTAATCTGAACTTTTGTAGGTTTGTTTTCCAGTTAAGATTTTCATCATAGTGAGTGGGGTCCCTGCTGTTCCTCTGCACATTCTCTTGAGTAGAGAGTAAGGTGTAACAGCAATGAAAGGGAATTTCACAGAGAACCAGAATTTTAAGTAAAATTGAAAGCAGTGACCCAAGAGCCAGCTGTGTTGACTTTCTCATCTTGCAACTTTCTCCAATAGTTTGTTGTGTGAGGAGAGGCCAGAACACTCATTTAATTACACAGATGAGCAAGGAAAGAGGTTGGTAGAAGTTTGCCTCCCTATACGTGTTTTACCCAGACACTCTGTCTCCTGTGGAGGTGTAAAGACACCTTCAGGCAAACACTACCTTATTGTAGCATAGTTTTGTGTCAGGAGCGTAACTGTGCTGAATTCAAAAGCTCCTATTTTATTTATGCTTAAACAAACCAAGGCCTCTTTCCATGATGGGGATGAGACACTGGCTTTCTGAGGGACATCAAAACTTGAGCTCTGTGCTTGGCTGTGGGCTTTGGTCCTAAGCTGTGAGAGCAGAAAGCTTTGGGTCTGAGTCCAATTGCAGGTATTGCTAAAGAGCACTCTCACTGCTGCTGTTTGTTCTTAGAGTTTGATTCCTAAGCCACACGAAATTGCTCTGCTGGTCTTTGATGTGTGCCCTTCTAGGCTGGCCCTTATTTTAATAGGCTTGGAGGCTTTCTGGTGGTGATTCTGCCACCGTGAGTTTTCAGATTCAGGTAAAACGATCCATGTGGTAACCTGTATGGAACAAAGTGATAGCCAGGAACGGAGGAAATTAAATCCATGCAAAGCAATGTGTGAGGATATAAAAATTTTGGTTAACTTCAGGCAATATTTTAATATTTCAAGGCTATTTTGCACCTCCATTGTTTGAACATTAATCCAGTGAACCCCTGTGGCTGATTCCAGCACAGTTGGGTATCTGAGCTTTACTTGCTGCTACATCAAAAGCTTCTCTCAGTTACTCGCTCCACTGTGCGCTTTCCTGTGCTCTCCTGTCTTGTGTAATTTCATGAGACTTCTGCTCACTGTTAGACTGGCAAAGTTGGGCTGATTGGGATGTCCTGGTGTTGCAATTCTGTGTTGTGACACTGCTGTGGGGTTAGGCTGGGCCAGCTGTGCCCCAGGATCCGCGTGGGGTTTGTTTACACCACGCTACGCCAGACACAGAGCGTGGAAAAGCATGGAAAGCTTCTTATTGAATTGAAGGTAATGCTGGGCAAAGGTGTTGGATTGAAACACTTGGGAAATAGGAGAAATTAACACTTCAAGACAGACAGGCTATACCAAAATAAAGTGCTAAAGTGATCCTTGCCTGGATGGTCTTTACAGCTGCTTGTGATCAAAGCCTGCTCCTCTACTCCTGCTGTCAGTGTGGAAGATGAGTTTGCTCTGTTTGAATGAAAATAGTAAAGTATTTAGTGTTTGATGCTTATTTTTAGTCTGTGTTTCAAGATCTTTGATTTAGGTATTTTCAGAGATCTGTGTCTTACAAAGATGGTGCAATACAGAACTTCTGTAGAAATGTCTTAATATACGAATTCTTAAAACAAAAGCATCTTTTACAATAAGAACTCTGCCCTGCCTTTGAGATGTGAATAATTCCAGATAGACACATACAGTGTGTAGAACTTCTCAAAATGCCTACGTATCCTAGCCAGTAATTCCCACTGAAAGTGGATCTTAAAATGGTTTTGAAAAGGATATCTGAGTACCACACATGATTTTGAAAATAAATCAAATAGTCACAGGTGTGTTATCATTCATGAACAAACCACATCCATTCTTCCTCTTACACTCTGCTTCAGTTGTTTTCTGAAACATGTTCCAGGATCTTGAGGTAGTTAGATTGGTAATTGGTTGGAAGTTGTCCTCCTGGCAGACTTCATGTTGTATTGGTGGTTGTGGGGAGGACATTGATAGGAATAAAAGCAGGCTTTGCTATTTCTGGTGCATCGTTCCTGGTTCAGGCAGGAATGCTGTGAGCTGTGCCAGGTCTCCGTTGTTTGGCTGCACTGTTGGTAGCCAGGTTGGGATGGTGCTTCCAGGTTGGAAGGCAAAACTGGAGGCTAAAAAAGCATTTGAGTTTGGTTATGCTTGGGAGTTTGTAAAGACCCAAGCCATTGAGATAAGGGTATATTTGGGTTTCTGGGAAATTTAATCACCCATTTTTATCACAGCAGTCTGTTTTGAGCCATGAATTCTGGGAATCTGTGCTGTAGAGTTCAAGGTGTGCAGCTGAACTTCACCTTTTGTTCCTTTCTTCAAATGCCTCTCAGTGCCAGTTCCAGCTTTTTAAAATCCTCTGTTGGCTCTGCTTCTCAGTACTGAGACAGCCTACGCTGTTCTTCCTGCTTCTTGGAAGTCTTTGCTTTTATTGCTCCTTATAGTGCAGAAGATTCAGCATAGATTCATAAAATGCTCTATGTCCCAAGGTTTCAGAACAAAATATCAAGAGTTAGGCCAAACTCTTGTTTGGGTGAAAAGAATGTGACTACAGCATCAGTGAGCTCTGATAGATAAAAGTAATTTTTGCATGAACATAGGCGAAGGTATTGAAGGAAGTAAATGGACTTTATTGTGCTGGCCTTAATTGTCAGTAAGTGGAGTGTATGTTCTAGGGCCCTGTTTTGTGTGATGTGTAGAGAGTGGTGACTGATATAACCATGAAATACTGCAGAGAGTTTTATTAACTTCCCTTTTGTGAGCTGTGGAAACCAGTGCTGTAATAGCATGTGCTGCTTAGCAAGATGAAGGCAGGACTTTGAGTGTGCACTGAGAGAGGAGTTGGAGCTTGGTTGTGCTGTCAGATGAGTTAGCTTTTATAATTAGTCAGCAGGTTTCTGAAGAGAAACATTTGAGCATTTTAGCATGAAGTTTTATATAAGTATTTTTATGATTTTTGTTTTTCAGGAGTTTATAACATATTTAATCTCATTCATGAATCGAACTTCCTTTTTAAGTCATGGATGACAAGGCTTCTGTTGGAAAAATCAGTGTCTCTTCAGACTCGGTATCCACTCTTAACAGTGAAGATTTTGTCTTGGTTTCCAGGCAAGGGGATGAAACACCATCTACAAATAATGGTAGTGATGATGAAAAAACAGGACTGAAGGTAAGAACCAATAACCTGAGTTTGTTCCCTGTTCTTCTAAATCAAACTAACCATAGAGAGCTTAAAGAGGGACTTCTTTGTTGTGGAAAACTTGACAAAAGGGAAACCTTATTCAAGAACCAGTTTCGTCAGTAATTTCTTCACTGCTGATGTCAGAGGTGGTAATTAGGTTTTGAGTAAGAGCTCTCTCCATCACTAGCTGTGGGTTTTTTCCCACTTTGCAGAATCCTTCCTGAAGTGCGTAGGATGAAACAGACTGATTGTCAAGAACGTGGAACTGTGATTTTATCACAGCTTTCGGGTGGAAAGCAATATTAACATACATGGACTTGACCGTATCTGTTAATTCAAAGACACGCTGAAGTTTTCCCCAATGTGAAATGTTCTCTTTAAGAAATGTAGAAGAGTAGTTATAACTAACAAATGGCATGAATCAGAGAACAGGAGCTCTGTGTGAAAGGCTTGTGAGAGCTGGAAGGGCACTGACATCTTCTTGCTTGTAAAAGTGCTGTTCTGAAAAGAGACCCTTGTCGCCCTCTCCTTTTTTTTTTTTTTTCTACTTAGAGCAATATTCATCCCAATTTGTATTTCAGCAGTTTTCAAGAAAAGTGGCACAAGTAAGGTAATCACTCCAAATTCCATCACTTCAATGTGTTGAAAACTGGATCTTCCCTAGAGTGAGTAGAGTTAGTGTGTTCTTTGTGGGAGATGGAAAGAAATATTCCACTACTGGAAGAAACTCATGTCTGTCTACAGCTGCATCTATGTCTTTAAAGATGATAAGAAATCCTGTGTTCTGCCTGTTGGACTGGGTGCTTCTCTTTTCCTTTGCAGTAGTTGTAACAGAGACTTTATTGAACATTTCTTGATGCTTTTGCTCTTCTTGCTTTTACCTCCCAACTGCTTCGTTTGTTTTTCTTGTGTTTCTTTGAGTTCTGGACAAGACATGCTGTTATAGTGGCTCTTCTCTTTTACACAAGACTTAAATTCTGTCAGTTAAGAGTCTCAAGACTGATCTTTTGCTTAATCTGGCAAAAAAGTTCACGTATGTTTTATGGTTGTTGTAGAAGATGTCACTTCACATCATAGAATAGTCTAAAAAACATGAACATTTCTTAAGCATGGAGCCTGGTGATCTGTGAAATCTGCTGAAAGGCTGTATCCTCATGCTTGTCTTTCTTAATGCTGCAAATACCAGCAGCATCGAGATCAGTATCAGCATCACTAATTAGGAATTCAGAGTAGTCTCACAGAGATACTTACCTTGAGAATGCTTCTGTGGCAGTGTCTGTAATCAGCTCTTGAGGCATCGTTTGAGGGCCCAGGAGACAGACAGGCTCATGTCAACCAGCTTCTCTGTTCCATCCTGTTACCCCCAACGAAAATTTGGAAGCATGAAATGTCATAGTCTGCAACATTTCTTGTTCCATGTGGGAGCTATTTGTATCACTGTTTGCCTCCAAAGTGGTTTATGAAATGCTGACTACAGGTGTGCTGTTTCTCTTGATGAGGAAGGAAGAACATGAGCTCTGCTGCCTCCTGATCATCAGTTGTAAAATAAAGTTATGCTGTTCTCTGGTTTGGCACTGAATGCCACAGAGGTTTGCAGGTCTTAAGCTTCTTTATGAATTTGGAGCCAGGACTGAGCACAAGCCTTGAACAAAGAGATTCACCTTGAGCTTTTCAGTATTCCAGTGTGGTGAGCGTGTGCTGTTGGTTATTGGCTGCAATCTGAGTGATTAATGGCAATTTTCTATCTTAAACAAGCACTCAATATGCAGTCTAAATTCTCCCATAGAGGGACCTTCCTGTTAACCTCCTTCCTTCTGCTTAAGGAGGAGAAAACTTCTAGCAGAGGAAATGGGAAGACTTTTTAGCTGTTCTTAGGGACAAAAATTTGGGTACTTTGGTATTGTTCTACAAGAAAAGAGACATTCTGCCGTAGCCTGTGGCTTTGTTCATGGTGTTTTTTTCCCTGAATTTGAAAATAGCCATTCAGTTTCCAGTGGAGTGGAGTAGTGGAGCTTGTCAGAGGTGTGTTAAGAGTGCTGTCACCAGGATATCTCTTTCAGTAGTGCATGAAAAATGAATGTTAACAGTAAAGCATGAGAACTGCGGTTATGTATTTCGTAGGAACAAATGAGATTTTTATTTTCAGGTAGAAACAATTGTTTTGGTACTTATAACTAAGTTAATTTGTATGTGTCAAACCCCATTTTCTTTCATGTGCCCTCTAAGAAAAGCATAAACTTAGTTCAGGTTTTTGTTTGAGCAGGTGTCTCTTCCTGGTGTTCCGTTTCTTTAGAAAAGCAGTTTGAGGATGTTTCATTTGCTGATGAGCACAGTCTGAGGATGGTGCTGGAAGTTCAGGTTTGTGTTTGCTGAATGTGACAGGCTCTGAAATTTGTACATTGGGCCTAAGGCTCTCATTTTAAATTTGCTGATAATGCTACAGTTCTAAGTAATAGTGCTATGGACTGAGTTAATGTGAGTTTCTGTTTGGCACTTCTTTTCTTCCTCAAGTCCAGACCGAGGAATATTTCTTTTGAATATAATTAGGAACCATGTTTTTCTTCAGTTGGTCGTAATTCATAAATATGTTTTTGCTTTTTGTCAGTGCTGAAATACTTGGTTCATATAAAAAGGGCTTGTCAGTGAATGTTTTCCAGAAATACAGTTTGCCTGCTGTCTCTGCTTTCCAGTGTAGTTCCTGTGTCTGCTCGTGTCCACTGGCAATGGGACTGGGCTGGATTTAGGAAAGCTTTGCTGGTGGAGCATAGTGTGGAGCAGGAGTTCTGAATTCCTCAGCACAGGGAGACCTCTCCCAGCAGAGGCTGGCAGCACATGCGTCAGGAGAAGGGAATAAATCACAGTTCTGATAAATCCCCTGGTGTGCTAAAGGAACTTTGCTACCTCCTAGTTAAAGGTTAAGTAAAATCAGTTTTGTTTTGTGACAAATGGAGAAAGCCATGATTAGGGTAATGGTTTCTTTGCTCAGCCTCAGGCATTGATCAGGTGCACCTGTTATTGTTCCCTTCTGCCCTTTGTTCTGCCAGGCTGGCTCTGGTTTTGGGGCTGCTGTAGTTTCTGTAAGTTAGAAGTTACTCTAGGTTTTTTAATATATAGCCTTTGAAGGGGCTGACAGGACACTATAATTAATTAATTCTCTTTTGTTGCAAAACATATAAACTCCATACAGTAAAGGAACATGGTGCATCTTCCATATCATCATCATCATCATCTTCATCTTTCTGAGGATTGCTTGTAAAGACCTGAACAATAAACCTGATGCTCGAAAACCTTCTGCCTTTGATAACCCCGTGCAAGATTTTCCCACAATGAATCCCACAAATTAATACTAAAATTGTTGAGAGGGGAAATGGAAATCTGTGGATTTCTGTAACTAGTTGCAGGTTGCAGATGCCTCACTCTGTGGGTGTACAGCTGAGTAAGGCAGTTTCCCTGTCCTGCTCCTGGCAGGTGATCACAGCACAGGAGTGTATTTCAATGTGTACATAAAGTGACATTCTGCTTACCTCAATTTCAAGAGCATAAATGTCTCTTGTTAGTGTTTAGATTCTGTAGCAAAACAGTCACTAGATTATTACTTTTTGGGCTAGTTGAATAATTTGGATTTTAGTAGCTGGTGTGTAGCCTGTTAAATCAGTGAGTTTACAGAGAGGTAAGAATATGGAAGTGCTCCTAGGGTTGAGTTTTGGTGTCAGCAGGAATAACCAGCAGCTGCAGAATTGTTAGAAGCAAGTATGTTTTGCTGATGCATCTGGTAAATACTCTGTAAACTTGGTCACTTCCCTATTAATTGCAGAGGAATGGACAAAGAGTTTCCTTAGAAGCAGTATCTGAGAGCTTCCTGAAATGAATGCCTTCATTCCCTTTCCACTTCAGGACTTTATTTCACACTGTTGAGGTGGCCTCATGCTTTCATGTTGACTTCAATGAGCTCAAAGTCAGACTGCAACTGAGCATTAAGAAACAAAGCAATGCTGTTACTTCTCCTCAGCATGATGGCATAATCTTGTTCCAGATGCTTCTCTTCCTGTGAAACCTTGCTGTCTTGCCCATAAACCACATAACAGATTTAATTAGATTTGTCCTAATCTGAGAATTGTTATAGCCAATACTGTGGGCATCTGTAAGTTTCTCTATCAAAGGTAGTCTTTGTAGTTGGTGATTAAAGACTAGTTTGAAAGTAATCTCCTCACTTTTGCTAGTGTTAGAAAATTCCCACTTTGAGATTGTAGATTTGTTAGAGCAGGGAGGATATAATCCATGCTGGTGAGCATTTGCACCCTGCAGTTTGTGTTTATGGATGTAACTGAGTTAAATGTGTTGACTGCTGCTTTGACTGGTAAATAAAAAGCAATATGAATGACCTTATGCCTGAGGGGTGTTTTTTGTTGTTTGAACAGTGTTTTCTTTTTTGTGTCCCAACTCTGTGGCTCTCAGATTGTGGGGAATGGAAGTGAACAGCAGCTGCAGCGGGAGCTCGAGGACGTGCTGATGGATCCACCCATGGAGGATCAGTCCAGTGACCAGGACCATGGAGAAGTCAGAACTGATGGAGATGGGGAAGAACCTGTTGTCCTTGAAGCGTCAGCATCCTCTACCATTAACCCAGTGTCGGTGGCAGGACTCCAGAAACCAGAAATGAGCTTACCAGTGAAACCATCCCAAGGAGGTTAGCAAAAAAAAAAAAGGAGGGGAATGCCTGGTAGTATCTTAAGATTTTTTGTGAGGAAAGTGAAGAGAATTTAGGTACAGGTGTGGCCACTAGCTTTTCCCCATGTTTCACCTTGTAATCACTTAGTGTAGTAAATTCCAGGTTATGTATGTGATGCAAGAGTTTATATCTGCTGAACTGTCCTGTGTTCTGAAAACACTGCTATACCAGCCCTGAGATTTGTGCACAAATATTAAGCTTACTTGCCTGGCTGTATACAATATAAGTACAGGGCTTTCCTATAGTGTTTTGACCCGGGCTTAAGCTGTTCTTAGCCTCTTTTGTCTTCTGTTCAGTGAGCAGTCAGTGTCTGACACTTCCCTTGCGGGTGCCTTGCCGTGTTTCTGATGTTCCCCCTCGTGTGCTGCCCTAGACTGTGAGGATTTGAGCCCGTTCACGCCCGTGACCGACGAGGACAGCGTGGTGTTCAGCAAGCTGACCTACCTGGGCTGCGCCTCGGTGAACGCCCCGCGCAGCGAGGTGGAGGCCCTGCGCATGATGTCCATCCTGCGTGGCCAGTGCCAGATCTCCCTGGACGTCACCTTGTCGGTGCCCAACGTCTCTGAAGGGACCGTGAGGTACGGGGCTCGCTGCTCTGGGGCTGTGCCTTCCTCTTAGCTCCTTTGGAAAGCAAACAAGCTGATGGTTTACCTGGCAGGAGACTTGAGTAACTTGGATTTTCTTTCAAGAGAGAAGTGGGTTTTATAGACATCTCCGAAAAGGGATCCTTTGAATTTGTTTACCAAACGCTACCAAAAAGCACTGTGATGATCCAAGCTATCCCCATAGCCATAGTGGGATTGGTTATTGATGAGCACTTTGGAAATAGCCTGGAAAGCAGTTTGGAAAATGTCTAATACACAAGGCCTAACAGACGTGGGTCTGTCCACTGTCAAATATTAGTGTAACTTTTGGAAGACTGATCTCTGAAAACCATGGGGAAATTATTGGTGGAAACATTTGTGGCATTGTATTTTTTTGTGCTGTTCAATTTAAACATCATTATTGTGGTCATGCTTTGCAGTAAATCAGGATGTAGTTTTTGTGGTGTACTTTCTCTAGGAGGTATGAAATTGCTAAAGCTTGCAAGTTATGTCTCGCTGAAATAATTCTTCTAAAGATGCAAGCTTGCTTTTTTTTCCCCTCTCTCTATTTTAACAGACTTTTAGATCCTCAGACAAACACAGAAATAGCAAATTACCCAATCTATAAAATCCTTTTCTGTGTACGAGGGCACGATGGGACCCCTGAAAGTGATTGCTTTGCTTTCACTGAAAGCCACTACAATGCAGAACTCTTCAGGATTCATGTCTTCCGATGTGAAATCCAAGAGGCTGTAAGTGCAAGCTTTTTGTCAAATGATAATTATGTACATGTAAATGTTATTACTGAAATTGAAGCGAAGCTTTTCAGGCACTTCAGAAGTAATGTAATTCATTCATCAACAAACCTTAGTTATGGGGTAAGAATGCATAATTAACAGTTTATCATAAGAAGCGCAGAAAACCAGTTAATTAGATGCTAAAATGGAATTATTTTTGTACAATTTGTTGTGAATTAGTGAAAATCCAGGTAGGTTTCAGCTGATGCTTGTGCACTCTGGCTGCAGGTGAGCCGAATCCTGTACAGCTTTGCCACTGCCTTCCGGCGCTCTGCCAAACAGACCCCGCTCTCAGCCACTGCCACCCCCCAGACTCCAGACAGTGACATCTTCACCTTCTCCGTGTCTCTGGAAATCAAAGAGGATGATGGGAAAGGTTATTTCAGGTAGAGATTCTTCTCTCGTGCATCATATGGTTCTGTGGGAAAGTGAGTGAATACAGAGTGGTGGTCTTTAAATTCCTTTTTTGAGAGTTTCCTATTCTAGTTCCTATTGCCTTCAGTGCCTTTTAAGTTGTGCTTAAAAGTACAACCACAATTTTGCTGTTTGTTCAGCAGCAAAATTGCTGCTGATGCTGAAAGTGCATCATTGTCGCTGTGCTGCTGGGAATATTGGTGCTGAGATTTCAGTGTGTGATTGGCACTGAAGTGTAGTTTTATGTTTTCCCCCTCTTTTTGCAGCATTTAGAAGGGCTTCTCCAATGGATAAAAAAGGGAAATAGTCAGAGGGTTGGTCACTCCTTGGCTCGTTGGTGTCATGTACCCCAGCAGCCCCATCCCTTGTGAGACCAAGCAATATACAGTTTCTTATAGGTAGTACTGTATGTTACATGGGGAATCATTATTGAGAAACTGTTGGAATTAGCTGGAAGCCTCACAATACTGACCTCCACAGTATAAGTTCCCAGTTTTTATTTTGTAAACTGTGTCCTTGGTTTTCACCTAAATCTGTTGCCATTTCTTTCGTGTTACTGATCACAGCATGCAAGAAAGAAAGATTTTGAGTGCTTTGGTGTAAGGAGCTGCACCAGTGTCTGATGCTGAGTTTGGTATATGCAAGGAATGCAGATAAATTGAGATTTTTTTTTTTTTCTTTCCTAATGAATAACAGTGCAGTTCCCAAAGACAAGGACAGGCAATGCTTCAAACTCCGCCAAGGGATTGATAAGAAGATTGTGATTTATGTGCAACAGACAACGAATAAAGAACTTGCTATTGAAAGGTAATGTCATCAACTTTCAAAAGATTCTTTATCTGTTTAATGTTAGTATTTTGCCTCTGAGGGAGCAGATTAGTAATTAATCTGTGGATGCTCCATTTGTGTAATTTAGTGCCACACTTCTCTTGAGTGTGGTAAATTAGAGGATGAAGTGGGACTTACCTGTCTGGGTCAAAAGTCCTTGTGAAAAGGCCAAAATTAAATCATAGAAGAGGTCCTTGTGTTTCATCTGATCTTTGTCTCTACTGAAGGGTAAATTCTATGCAAATATGTCTAAAAAAACCCAAAAAAGCCACCAAAGGAAGGGTAGAAGACTGCAGGCCAAATGTTGTTGTGGTATAAGGAACCCCTGTTAGCAGTGACTTTATTACACTCTTTTTTAAAATGAAGGTAATGGAACAATTTCCAGGCTGCTGTAAACAGGGTAGAACCATATTGTAAATATGCTTCTGAAATCTTGCTCGACATTTTGGCTTGACATTGTTTTGCTGGACATGCTTGATGCTGCTTTCAATGTCAAGGTTTGTTGATGTTTGTCAGTGGATTCATGGGCTGTTTGTGATGTATGACAGCAAATACTTAGATAAGAAATGTTAATAGTTTGTTTATGAGCATGTCTAATTTTTGCAGTTACATTTTTTTGCCTGGCATTGCAGATGTTTTGGCCTTCTCCTTAGCCGTGGGAAAGATGTTCGGAGTGGTGACATGCACCTTTTGGATTTGGTAAGGATCTTTCTTAACAAAATTCAGTAAGAATTTTGGTTATGATTGTGCATGATGTCAGGATGGACAGAGAGCACTTCTGCAGTTGTTGATGGGAATTGATGCTGTAGGTTCCACTATTGAGGGTGAGACTCTGGGCAGCGGAGTTGAGTCCCTGCCTCTGCTGCTCAGTAAGAACATGACCTGCATGACCTGGTGCTTGCCCAGTTTTACAGTCAGTCATGACAGTTCTCATTCAGGGGCCTGAAATAAGAAACATAGAACCTTATTTTTAGACATGCTGAATATTAAAGTGCTGTGCTTTGAACATGGGAAGTTTTACAGCATAGTTACTAGTGTGAGAATTGAGGCCTGAGGGGCTTTGAATATAACACTGAGAACCAGTGGGTGCTTTGTTCTTATGACTCACTTTTCTCTATAAAGTTATGCTAGAGATCATTTGACTTCACAGGTGTGAAGTGACAACAAATTTGCTAGTCTTTATGCAGTACATAGTGGCTGCTCAAAAAGGTTTAATACTACATGAATAATTTTCTTTTCTACCAGGCTTTGGATTGCCCACAAAATAAGGTTGTTGGGAAGACAGACAAGCTGAACATTAGATAAAATACTGGTTTGGTTTTTAGTGACTGAATGACACATGTTTTTGTCTACACATCTGTGAGCTGAAAGGTGCTGTTAAATGGCCACCTCCAAAACTACTGGTCATGCCATGTACTGATAGAATAATTAGTATTAAATTGGCCTTTCTATGTTATCAGCATGAACACCAAGGATTGCAGGGGAGCTCTGTTATTCCCTTCAGACATGATCTCTGCTGCAGATTCTGTCACATGGACTTGCCCTTTGCTTGCCAGTGCAGTAGCTCTGTCACAGGGCTGGCACTACATAATGTAGAAACTTCTTCAATTAAAAAAAAAATTACATAAACTTACTTTGTTTCCAGGAGTCCATGGGTAAAAGTTCTGATGGGAAATCATACGTGATCACTGGGAGCTGGAATCAAAAGTCTCCACACTTCCAGTTTGTAAATGAAGAAACACCAAAAGGTATGAATGTTACCAGGTGCTATCCCTAGACAGGAAAGCTACTTCCATAGTGGGCATTGGATCAATTCTATTTTCTCTTCAGAAGAATCTCACAAAAGCTTTCACAGGATGGGATATATTCTCAGAAAGTAGGGTGCTAAATGCCACATGAAATTAAAAAAAAAAAAAAAAAAAAAAGACAAATAAAAGCAAACTGTGTTGAGTAATAGGTTCTAGGAACTGTGTCCTCGCAGGAGGCTCTGCAGGTGTGGGGCAGGATGCAGGTGCTCTGTGCACCACTGGAGCTTTTCAAGAATCCCATTGAGAATTGCACTAAATTACTTTTGCAGGCGCTTGCTTTGCTCAGTGTCTTGTGGTCAGTTCAAATTTTTCCAAACCCAAGATTTTAATTAAACAGAAGGATTCCTATACTTGTGAAAATGAAAGCAAACTACTCCAAGTGTCATCCAAAAATAGCTGATATTGCATTGCTATCTCAAGTCCTGAAAGAGACTGTCATTACTTCTTTTAAGATATCAGCTGAATTATCATCTTTTCAATCTCTTGTCACTGTTGCGTGCCAAAGGTTGGGAAGTTAATAGGAACTGACTGGGCAAAGTCATGAAAGTCAGCTGCTGGGCACAATCTGGTGCTGGGGTGGATGCCATCCTGCCTGAAGGACACAATTTATCATTCCCTGCCAGAGAGATCTTGTGGGTCACTGAGCCCTCTTGCCTCCTGTTGGAGCATCAGAGTGTGTAGTCAATTTTGAGAATGTCACAGCAGAGATGGTCTTAAACGCCTTTAATATCATGGTATTAAAAACTTAAGTAACTTCTAAAACCAAAAAAGAATTGAAGTGTAATTAGGCTGGATGGCAAGAGATCTGCACTGTGCTGTTAAGTGCACAGACCCTCTATAATGTTTAATGAAGGCTTTGGATACATTTCAGTGGGATTTGAAAAAGCAGAATTTTTATTCTCTTTAACAAGATAATTTTCTTGCCTTGAAGGCTGCAGCTTCCTTACTCTCTGGTGGATGGTGCATAGTGATCCAATTTCTCTATTTTGAAGCTTGTAGAGTTTTGAGATATTAGAGGGAAAATCGATTCTGAAAAAGAAAGTCTCCTTTGTTCTTCCATGTTACTGGAAAGGAGTTAGGGAATGTTTTATTTGAAATATTTTGCTTCATACTGTGGCTTCATTTTCTCTCTCTAGATAAAGTGTTGTTCATGACCACTGCTGTGGATTTGGTCATAACTGAGGTGCAGGAGCCTGTTCGATTCATTCTGGAGACTAAAGTCAGAGTTTGCTCACCTAATGAGAGGCTGTTCTGGCCCTTCAGCAAACGGAGCTCAACTGAAAATTTTTTCTTAAAATTGAAACAGGTAATGTTAAAAAATACAGAAATAAAATTGAGAATTAATATGCTGTTTCTCCCTATATTGCTAAAACCTTTACTAATATAATGTTCATAATGCAACATTTTCCTCCTGATTCAAAGAGGTAAAATAAAGGCGCTTCACTTTTAGAAAAGCTACCCTTTATTCTGATTTGTGCTGATTGTTGTTGGCTATCTGCAGTTCTCATAAAGAGCCTGAAATAGCTTTTTTGATAGCTTTGATGAGTCTGCAAAGTTATAGAGAGGCTTATGGATTTTCCAGCCAAACCACAGCAAGAAAAGGAAGGGAGGATTTGATTTATCTGCAAACTGGAGCTATGCTGAGACTTGCTGCCATAAGGGTATAGAGGGATAATTGTGTAAAATTAAGGGTTAAGAGAAAAAAAAGAAGTCCTTACTGTAATCTTGGTGACATGGTATCTGATAGATCACTAAACTCATTTTATCATGCAAATTGAACATTTCTTTTTAAGTTTTTTTTTGATGAGCAAACATCCACATGAAATTCCAAAGAAATTATTTTTTGTCAAAGTCTATTTTCCCCATCTGCATGGTTGGAAACAGAGATTTCACGCGTACCCCACATTTGCCACAGGGGAAAAAAAATTCAAGCAACCACAAAAAATCCCTAGAACTTGTTAAAAAAAAATTGCTGTTTTTTCCAACTGACTTTTTTTACCCATCTCCTAAAAATGGAAGCATTATTTCTGTCCAGGATATTCCTAATAACAGTACAAGGCAATAACTTAGTCTCAAAATAAGGCTAGTAAGTTGAAGGTCCAAGTCACTAAAGAGATCATGTACTTGAAATAGCTGCTGTTCTTCTGCTCTAGAAACTATTGTTCTGAAATGAAAGTCCTGTTTAAAGAACTGGAAATGTATGAAAGCAAATAACAATGTGGATGTACGTGCTCTCTCAAGGCTTAGCAATTCTGGGTGCAGCCCAAAAAGAAAGCAGTGTTGGAGTCCTAATTTCTTGATAAGTGTTCTTATTTCAAGAGGTTTTGAGTTAAGCAAGAGGCTTTTCTTCATTCTTTTTACACTTGCCTTTAAGTGCTAACAAAGAATGGCATCTGGGTAGTAACAAAGATGAAGTTCACCAAGGATTCCTTTTCTATGTAAAGAAAAACGCCTTTCCTTCAAAATTTAAGGTGGAAAAATTATTCGTGGATGAGCTCAGCCTTTTTATTTAGAATACTTTTGAGGTGGAGCATGTAGAGGCTGTTGGACTATAAATATTCTACAGCACCAAAAGGTGCCTTTTCTGTTTGGCAGTTTAAAGGAAGCTTATCTTACTGAGCTAATTCTGGATCTTTTGTCTTACCAAATTCACAGACATTGTGACTTATCTTGGCCAATTCTCTTTTTCCACAGACACTGTCAGATTATCCAACTTCCAGTGTTTACTAATGGAAGATTATCAAAACTCGTAGTGGAAGCAACAAATATAGAATGTAGTGCCTGATAAGCCTGGAAGGGAAACCTGTTTCTGTGGAGTCATGATTAGCCTATTAAAAGTACAGCTGTGTAGAATTAGCTTATCTTACTTTGGCAGGGTTTCTTTATTCGGAAATGGTGAAAGCAGAGGGATTTTATTTGCTCCGATTACATTAGTGATTTAGTCATTTTTAGTTTTGATGCATTTCTCTTCATTTTTAATGCTCCAGAGAATAAAACTGAGCACTGGGAGCTTGGTGTGGAGTATAATTATAAATCTTACTTCCCTCTTTTCTGCTCTCTATTTTTATACATTTAGGAAAATAAATTCTAAGTCCTTTAAATGTATCAAAATTTTAGAACTGCTTCACAAAGAAAAATCCTTCTTTCAAGGAGAGGAAGGTACCAAAGCATTGAAAATTATGGAGAAGCAGGGTCACAGAGCAGACTTTGGGACTCAGCAATTTGTGTTCCTGCAGCAATGTATACACCGAGTTGGAAGCTTTGCTAAAGACCATTGCTGTGGGAAAATAATGGAATCCCAGACTGGTTTGATTTGGAAGGGACCTTAAAGCTCATCTCGTCTTGTTCAAATAAATATGAACAAATTTTTAAGACTATTTTTGCCACCATGAGTAGTATCCCTAGAAACCTTTTCTAATTTAGCTGATCTTATAAATTCTCTTTGAAGAAGAATTTGATGTAATTTTAAAGTTTTTGCTTTCAATTTTCCACTACTGTTTAAATAAAGGCAAAGTTGCTGCATATTGAGAAACCTTCATCTCTTAGACCACAGATGCATTTGTAGCTTTAAAAATCAGTGCATTTGTGTCCAGTTCATTTATGGTTGGAAAGATGAGCTCCCTGTGGATGGCAGATCCAAGTGACACTTCTGCCTGTGGCAGACACTTTGTGCCTTTGGGTGCAGCACACTCCCAGCACGTTTCAGGGAGCACTGTTAGCCTGTGCCCTGCATTAAGTGTGTTGCAGGTATGAACATTCCTCACTGTAGAATGGGATGAAGTTGTTCCTCAGCTCTCCTGTTCTGGAAAGAGAAGGCAGAGCCTTAAGAAGTGATCTGACATTTGTGTAGCTTCCTCAGTGAAATGAACCTTGTTTCCTAGATAAAGCAAAAGGACAGGAAGAACAACTCAGACACTCTGTATGAGGTTGTGTGCCTGGAAAGTGAGTCAGAGAGGGAGAGAAGGAAAACCACAGCCAGCCCCTCTCTCCGCCTGCCCCAGTCGGGGTCACAGGGCTCCATGATCCCATCTCCTCCCGAGGATGATGAAGAGGAAGGTAAGAAGCTCCTCTGCTTTGTGGACTTTGAGAAAGGGCAGTTACTGAATAATGTGGTTATAAAAGATGTAGGATCCTTTCCAGTCAGAATCTGCCTGGTTGAGGGGTTCTTTCTTCCTGGAATACTGCAAGATTCCATACCCAGTGTCCTGGCATTCCTGGTCAGCCTCTCCCTCATCTGGCACTTCAGTGTCCCTGCTTTTCTCAGCCCAGGCCTCCTGTGTGGTGTATTTCGGACAATGTGAAAAAGAGCTTCTAAAAACTGGGGGTTATCTTGTAGCTTCTGCCCCTCCCTGGGCAGCTGTGACCAGGTTTGAGAGCAGAAAGGAAAAGCTGATGTTCTTTGGAAGTGTCACCAGGCAGTGTTTTAGTGGAGTCAGACATCTGGGAGAGATGGAATTGTACCAGAACTTACCCAGCTTGGAACTTAATACATTTTCAAGAACTTCTTCTACTTTTAAAGAATTACTTTAAAGCAAACCATGACCGCTTCTGAGTACAGAAACATCTGGCCTTACAGCTGTGAGATGAAATGGAGATAACTTGGGTTTCTATTTTTCCACTTTTCCTGCTGGCCTTCCATGTGCCTTGGCTGAAGTGTCCCTTCTGTTCTCTTGGCAGACAATGATGAACCACTCTTAAGTGGTTCTGGAGATGTTTCCAAAGAGTGTGCAGAAAAAATTCTTGAAACGTGGGGAGAGCTGCTGTCCAAGTGGTAAGTAGCAAAATCACAGTCTGAAAATTACAATTCTGAATATTCTCATTCTGTTTGCTCCTTCTGCTTGAAGTTTTTATTTCCAGAGGCCATTTGATATAAGATCAGTTTGGGTTTAGTTCTCTGTTCATCCCCACAACACCCCTTATTCTCTGGCTTGATGTTTTCTGATTTCTTTAGAGGGTGTTATAAATATTTTCATTTTTGAGTGCATACTTAATGTATAGAAATTCACTTATGCTATGTCTTTAGTTGGTTCTATCTTAAAATTCTACTTACCTTCCTTGGGAGTCTTTTAAAGGAAAACCTAAACTAAGTAGTATAAAGAAAATGCAGCTCTTGCTTTGTCTATTCTGCACAGATCACTTCCATTCCTCTTTGTAATTCTGACTGGGTTCACAGCCAATTATTCCTGCAGCTGTCATATCTTAGTGACTGTAGCTTAAGAAAAGGGAGATTTGGACTTGGATAGAGAAGATGTTTTTTCTCCCTTATCTGAAGGAAGGCTCCAGAGCCTGCCAAGAAGGAAGTACATGAGCTCTGCTGTTTTTCCCTGGAAAATGTCAGTGTACAAGAAGAGTGTTTCTTGACAGTCCAATTGCTAATGCAACACAATCCTCCTTTGATAAGGGATTTTTTAAAATTCATCTTGAAGTAGCCTGAGCAGTTCCAAAGTGACGCTGATTGTTGTAAAATTCAGGGGGTTTGTTAGGTTTTATTTTTCCCCACAAAGTAGGGGTGGTGGGCAGCATGAGACTGAGCTCAAACAAGCTTCATTTTGACGCTGGCTTTAATTGTGGCCTCTTGCTTCCTGAAGTCAGTGAGAGCAGGGCAGGGGCTGTGCAGCAAGTCAAAGGTTGAGTGGGGTATTGGATCTAAGGAGCAGGACAGCAGAGACTGGAGTCAGTCATGCAGCTTAGATGAGAAAAAGTACTGATGTGACCACTTAGACAGGAATGTCTTTAGATTAAGATTGTAACTGTTTAGTATTTTCTGCAGTTATTACTTATTTGAGTAAGTTGTTTTCCTTCCACTTTGGTTTTGCACTGAGTGGACACATTTGTAAGAGGGGAAGGCTGTGGTAAAATGATACGTGATGCCTTTTCCCTCTCCCAGATTTGGAGAAACATCTTTCCCAGATGAGCTCTCTGCATCTGCTACTGTGAGAAAGTTTCTTTCAACTTGAATTTTTCTGTAATTCTTCCAAGGGCTCAGAGATAATTAAGCCACCTGACTCCCATTGGAAATGTTTTGGCAGCTCGAAGAGGATATGAAATGCTTCTGTGCTAATGCTGGCAACAGCTTTAATATGTGTTAAAGGGCTTTCCTTCTTAACTACAAACGTGTATTTGGAAGCAATAATCCTCCAGCTTTTAACATAAGAGGATTGAAAATCATGAAAATCAGACTTCAGGTAGTTTCATGCTAGTTTTAGTTTTTAATTGTGTAATTAGATTTGTATAGTAATTAAATATTTGGTATTTTGTGTTACCGAAGAATATTTGGCTGATGTTTCATAACTGCTGAGTCACACTATTTTCTCATTTCCAAAATAGTTGGGAAGAATCCAGTAGTGTGTAGCCTTTAGTCTACAGCCTTCATGACTGTATTTATTGGAACTACTGTTGTACTTCCTCTGATCTGAGATTAAGACAAAGCAGTTCTATAGGCCTTTACAGAAACATTGAGTATTTTGTGTATAGGAAGTATAAAAGCATAATAAATGCTCTATAAATATATGTCTATAGGTGTGTCTGTATACTGATATAAATGTAACTACTATATAAATATTATTTTTATTTTAGTTGATTTCTTTTAGAGAAAGCACAGTGAAGGAGGACATGATGGTCCTGGGTTCTGTGCAGTAAATACTGATTTAAATGCCTGCCTTGTTAGTCTCTAGATTATTGTGTCAGAACACTATAGATTGAAGAAAGGCCATAGGGAGTCCGAGTCTGTGTAAAATTATCATCCACATATCTCTTAGACTGTTACAAACGTTAATAAATGCCAGTTTATTAAGAACATAATGCAGTTGATGTGACACAAGTTCATTTTTCTGCCTGGCTTTGTCTGTCAGTTCTCTTGATCATTTTATCCAGAAGTTTGTTTTTTAGTAGCTACTGAAAAATAGTAATTTCTGTGATTTAAGGCATGTATCTTTTGGGGATTTTTATATATAAGCCACAAATGAGCTGTTCAGTTTAACATGATGTAAGTGTGTAAATTATATGTAGGTTTAGTTTTTACAGCTTGCAGTGCTGTGATTTATGAGCTGTCAGTGGTCTCGCTGGAAGGAGCTGTTCAGCTGGGGCTGGCTGCTGCAGCAGAGGCTGCTCTAATGCAGGGGTGCAGTTAGGTAACCGTGAGAGGTGATTCTCAGAGCTCTGGCTGTCCCTCCCTCCCTGAGAAAGTCACCTCCTGCTGGGGGGCTTCTGCAAACTGCTCATTTTGGGGTAGTTTGAACTTGGAATTTACTCGCTGTGACCTCTGTCCTCTGCTATTTAATGGAGTGTTTTGGTTTGTTGAGTGCTATATATATATATATATGAATTTAATGGCAGTCAAGAAAACAGTTTGGGAAGTAGTTCTCCAAATTGTATTTATTTTTCATGACCTGAATTTCACGTAGAGATCTGGAGTGCGTGGCAGCTGTGCCGTGGGTGTGTCCCACACAGGTTTCTGGGTTTCTGTGGCTGTGGGGCAGTGACTGAGCTCTCCCTCCGCAGGCACCTGAACCTGAGCGTGCGGCCCAAGACGCTGTCGGCGCTGGTGCGCAGCGGCGTCCCCGAGGCGCTGCGGGGCGAGGTGTGGCAGCTGCTGGCAGGGTGTCACAACAACGACCACCTCGTGGAGAAGTACAGGATCCTCATCACAAAGGTACCCTGCCTTTTTTCCGCTTTCAGGCTCTTGCCTGAGGGTCCCTGAGTGTACCTGAATGTATCAAGGAGTGGCTGTGATTCAATCCTCCAACAAAAACCGTGACAGAGAGCTGCTGGTGGCACTACACTGCTTTCCTTTTATAGCCCTGTTTCACTCAGCCAAGCTCTGAGTTTGTAAAAAATAAGTATCCTATTAATTGCTTTCATAATGGACAAATTAATTTTCTTTGCTTGTTTGGCTTTTCTGAATGGAAGCTGAATTTTGTTGTGTTGTCTCAGTGTTTGTGCTAAAAATCCAGCACTAGTAGAAACTGCAGCCTTTTTTGGTAGAAAGAAAACAGAGCAATGTGGATGTTTTTTGCATTGAACAGCAGTTTTGTGACTTCTCATCTTGATGCTGAGCCCAGTAAGATAGGAAAGGATATAAGAATTGTATGTACAGACATCACTCAGTGGTTCTCAAAGTTCAAGTAACAAATGGGTCAGGAAATGAAATGTCACCTTCTTATCCAGGAAACAGATGTGTTAATTAGGGTTTGACCATTACCTGTATAGCTACATTGGATTTTATTGCTTTCATCAAACATGCGAGTCTAGAAGGAGTGCATGAGAAATTATTAATGACACAGCTTTAGAACAAATATAACAGAAATTAATTATTCACCAGTTAAAAAGCAAAACAAGTGAATCAGCCTTTGTATCTCTATATTTTGATGGCACAGATTCACAAGGAGCAATTAAAGACCTTAGTCTAAGGGCAGGAGGGCTTCTGAAATGAAACTCAGTTTCTTCTGGAGTCATGCAGGAAGGATCCTACATAATGTGAATGAATCATGTTAAATCAGCTAAAAATGTTCTGTCATAAGTATTTTCATATACTTGGTGAATATGGAAAAACCTTGATCCAAATTCCTTAATACTGGTTTGTGCATTGTAGAGCTGTAACTTGGATTTTATGGTGAATAAATCATATAAGTAACGTGGAGGTTGAGTGCTCTGGCAAGGAGTGATCACAGCTATCCTGTTGTGTTATTTTAATTGCCTGGTGAGTAGTTGTCAGCCTCACTTGTTTCTCTGTTTCAGTGTTTTGGTATCAGATTGCAAAAGATGATGTCTTTGTGGCACAGTTGGTGACACCTTCTGCTACTATCTTTGTCAGCTGGAAGAGGATAGTGTAACATTTCATTTTTAAACCTGTGAAACCTTTTCACTCGTTTTCATTTGGCTGAGACAAAGAAAGTAACCTGCATCTCGTGTTGGAAGCATCTCTGGAGTCCAAGTGTAAGGGAGAGTAGGCTGCTCCTGCACTGTGTTCTGCTCAAAAGCACTGGCTATGCCTGCAGTGGTCGTTCAGCATGGAAACTAATTAAGGAATTAGAGAGAATGGGTCCTGAGTGGCTGTTTTCAAGCCCTGCTGTGGTCTCATGAGGTCTCTGGTACATCAGCAGCATGCTGCCATAGCCAGCTCAAGCAAATAAAAATGACATTTCCCTAATCTGGAGGTGCCATATTAGCCCAGTGCCATGGCTGTTTGTTTTGTTGTGTCTTAAATACGGAAACAGGCTGGGACTATTCCTGTAGAAGGGACAGAGGTTGGTGTTTGAGAACAGAAATGTGTGCTTGGTGCACAGGGGAATTGGGATTTCTTCAGTCTGCAGGCAGTGGAAGAAGTGCAAGGTTTTAAATAGGGTTAGCTCTCAGTGGCTGTGTGGAGCTACTGAAGAGGAGAATAGACGAAAAATGCAAGGACTGTTTGGGAGGCTGAGGAGAACATGAATTGAAGGCCCAGCAATTTGCAGACCCTTTGCACGTAGTCTATGCCAAGAGATAATAAAGCTGGACTGCACTTTGGCCTTAATTTTTTTTTTTTCCATGCTTTTCTTAGGCATGAAATGTGATAATTTTGGAGTTCTAATGTGACTAATTCTTACTGCTCTTAAAATAGCAGCTCAGTTACAGTCAGTATGCAGCAATGTATAGGAGTAAATGTTCCTGGGAAAAAAATTGCTAATTATATGAAGACAAGGGTCTATTATATTGCATTGCTTTCCCATCTTTGTAATGCTTTGCCATGTTTTGCATGTCACTAATGCCAATTCTTCTCTGGCAAGCCTGCAGTTATTTGCATTACTATGCCTTGAAGGGGGTTTATGTGAGAATAACTGCTGTGGTGTAGTGCAGGAGCACAAGGAGTCCATGTAAAACCTATGCCCTGGAATGAGAGCAAGAGATGCAGGAAACCTGTGCTCATAATGCAGTGCCCCTTCTGTCTTCATGTTGCACTCTCTTCCTGTAGCTGCATTTGATTTCTGCCAGGCTTTTCCTGACCCCATGCAGCAGCACAGTCCCAAATTAATAAGGATCTGTGTTGACAGATCATAACCTTCTGGCCTGTTTCAGGGATTTTTTCCCCTTCTGCACAGATTGTTGGATGCAGCACCCCAGTATTTCTTCTGCTGGTTGCTTTTCTGGGCAGGCTCAGGTAATCTCTGGTTTCTTCTTTCCTTTGCAGATTAATTGTTGAAAGAATAGTTCACTGTTCACTGTTGAGTTGTGGCTGCTGAAGGATTAAAAAGGAAATGTCTGGTGTCATGTCCTACCATTCAGGAGAGCTGTGTCTAGCTCTCTTCTTGAGTATGACTTAAAAATGGCATTGAAATTGTGTTTCAAGGTGTGCTCATTGTGTTGTAGTCATCATGACAGCATATATTAATTATTTGCTCTGGTTTTCTTTGCCACACACTGGCTGGGGTTTTGTTCTCTGCGCTTTTGTTGTTGCAGGAAGGTTGAAGTTTCACCATCATGGTGCTTCCACAAATTACTTTTGAGAATTTGCACACCATCTGTGTGCAATAATAAAGCTTTTAGCAGCTCCAGATTGCCATGCTGGTGGTGGGGAGTGTGGATGAAAGCCAGCCCAGTGAATTAAGGTCATGTCCCTACTGGGGACAGAAAGCAAGCTCTAGGTAAAACGATCTAGACAATCCCTGGGAGAGGCATCTGGTCCTGGTAGCACTTTGGCAATCACAGTTAGGGCTGTTAATCTGCAGGCTTCTAGCCACTGAAAGGTAGCAGAAGACACATGGGGACTCACTCCAGGTGTTAACGGACACCTGCAGGAACAATACTGCATGTTCTTGACAGGCATAGGTGGATGGAAAGTGTTGTTGAGTAGAAAACGTGTAAAGCGAGCCAGACATGCTAAAAAAGATAAATAATCATGATACAAAACAAAGGAGACCACAGCCACAACAGACAAATTTTAGAAAGGATTAATGCAACTACTGAATCTGTCAGTGGAGAAGTTCTTCATAATATCAACATTAAAAACCTGACATTTACAATATTGAGGAGAAAATAAAAAGCTTTTCAATATAGGTCTGTGTGGGAGGAAGTAATGTTGAAAGGAAAAAGCCATGAACTGTTGTACCAGATAAATACACTATATTAAGAAAATTACAACGTGAGAGGGACATCTTGTGGCACAATTAAAATAAAAAATAATAGTCCAGTGTCAGGAGGAGTATACTGGAATGTTATCCTGGGGTCACCATTTCTGGGAGAAATCCCAGGCCTGGTAAGAGATTAATTTGTTCCAGTCTTTCTTATAGCAGGACTCCTACTACCCACTTTCTCATCTTCCCACCTTTTTGTCTCCATGAGACGAGAATTATAGAACACAGATGTTCTACCAAATATACTTGTCTGTCTTGGTGCAAATGATGCTAGTTTTTAATGAAGAAATAGATTAAAATGTCACTACCGTTGTTTGACTGAATGTGTTGTCATCAGTAGCATAAGATGTGACAGAACCTTAGGTGTGGGTGGTTAACACTTATTTTCCACTTGTATCACAATCATATTTCCATATGTTCCTATAAATTGAAAGGAATACATTGAATTTTCTGGAGGACAGAGGGCCATGGCTGTGTACAATCAACTGAAATGGAGCCTACCATGTATCTGCGCATCACAGCGTATGGTGACGTAGCCTTGTCAGTGTGCCTGAACCTTGAGATTCCTTGTTTGATTAGTTTTGATCACATGGTGATAAAAGTTTAATTATCTTTTACAAGCAGCAGTTTTCCCAGGAGTTGTCATTGTGACTGTGAATAATTTCTGGAGTACTTTTCATTGCCTTAGATGAGGTGGTGCAGTATGGTGTAGAATGGGAGAAGTCTGTACACCACAGCAGTGTTTTCAGTCTCATGGACCTCAGCCACACGTTTTGGTGTCTTTAGGAGAGGTTCTTGTGCTGGTGCACCCAACCAGAGAGCTGGGGAGCAGGCACTGTACCCACTGACCTTTCAGGTGCAGTTTACTTCACCCTGGGCTGGCTGCAGGGGCAGGAGGAGCTGGAGCTATTGCTGCTTTGGGTGTTTCAAGCAAGCAGGAGTGAGCTGGCAAGAGCACTGAGTGGAGTCATTGCTCTCAGCTTCAGAGAAACAATAGAATGTCAGTTAAAGGAAAAAACAGACATGGTTCTTCTACAGAATACCTCAGCTCTAAGGGTGTTAAGCTTTTCATAGAAACTTGAACACTGGGGAGTTTTGATTTCATGGTGCATTTTCTGTTTAAAAAATTCAGCAACCAGATGTCTTTTTGGTTGGGCTCATTATTTCCATTGCTACCTTGTTTTTATGTATCTGACATAGAAAGTTCAATGTGTCAACATACATTTTCTTGGGGCTGTTTATAATGTGTCTGTTCATGCCCAAGGATCCAGAAATACTATTTGAATCAATCGGTATGTAAATCATTCTCTGCTTTGAAAAGATAGGACATCATTTCTCCAGCAGTAATTCAATCATAGCTTGTTTTTTGTAAATCCACAATACCCTGGCCTAAATTTAATTCAAAGTTTATGTTTCCTAGCTACAGTTCTAGTACTTCAGTTGCCATGAGTAGAAACACCATAAATTTAAAAAAAAAAAAAAAAAAAAAAAAAAAAAGTAGACAATAATCAAGAGATCTCTTTTGGGTTAAAGATAGGGCAGAACCCCCAAGATTTTGTTTTCAGGCATTTGTACAAGACTAAAAATCTGCCAAGTCATGCTGTTGTCCAGCACAGATTTTTGGCCAACACAAGTGTATCATGAAATGTTTTTTGTACTTACTGGTCAGCTGAAAACCTGAGAGTTGCGGCTCAATTGCTTTGACATCTATTCCTTTGGCCACAATTAATTTCTCGTTAGGTATTCCGCAGAATGACCAATGTTTAGCTTAGATTAACCAAAACCTTGGGTTTGTTGGTACTGGTTGAATTCAGAGTGTGGCCTTAAGCTTGTAAGGATGCCGGTTACACACTTTGATGTCTGACTAAATAATTTTGATGGGCAAAGAACTTCAGTCTTTTACTGGTTTTATCCATTCAAATACAAATTCCTGCAGCAAAGGCCTGTCCTAAGCGGTGGCAGTGGAGCAGTCTGGTGTCAGGGTCAGAGAATGAGCTGCCTCATGCCTGGGAACATGTTTTCCAGCCTGTCAGTTGAAGCTCTTGACAAACAATAAACAAGAGCTGTACCTTGCTATGCCTCTCTGCCTTCAAAGAGGTTTTTCTGGTTAAATGGTGAGATGGTATTAACTTAGGGTGTGAATACAAGTTTAAGTGCTGTGCTGTGAATCTCTCATGTCTTTGCTGGCTGGAATGTCGCTGGGTTTTCTGCTTTGGTGTCCGATGTCAGGGACAGCTATGCCTTTGCATTCTGTGTGCGTGTCTCTGTGTGTGGAGGGAGGTGCCTGCATACCTGGAGCATTGATGGTGGGACATCGTTCTCAGCTTTGCCCATGGTTTCAGGTGTTCAGGTGTCTCCTGTGAGCAACACACAGTACACCTAGGAAAGGCACGTTTATTCTAGAACAGGTATTTCCCCAAAAGGGCTGCGATGGAAAAGCCTTTAAGTGACGACGAACCGCGTGAATTCGGGGCGGTGATGGACGGCTGGCGCTCGCCGTGCCGGTGCGGGAGGAGGAGCGGGCTGCGCGCTGGGTGTGTGTCCCTGCGGCACCGGCGGCGCGGGGCCGCCAGCGCCGGGACCCGCTGCGCTGCCGGGGCGGCGGGGTCGCGCCGGGTGAGGCTCCCACCGCACCGGCCGCCCGTGGATCCGCCTCGCCGAGCGCTCCCGGAGCGCCAGCCCGCCTTGCCCAGGCTGCGGCCGGCGCTGCCCCGCTCCCTGCGCGCCGGGGCGGGCGGATGGGGGCCGGGGCTGCGGCCCCGCTCCCCGCCGGGTCCCCGCCGCGCCGCGCCCTCCCCCGCGCTCCCGCCGCCTCCCTCCCCTTCCTCCCGCCTCCCCGCCCCCGGCTCCGCATCGCCGCGGCCGGAGCGCACGCCGCCCGCCCGAGGATGCTCCTCGCTTTTGTTCCCCCGCCGCAGGTAGGGCCGGGGCGGCGGGGCCGGGCTGGCCCCGGGCCGGGCGGAGGGCGGCGGGGCGGCGGCGGGGCCGGGGCGGCGGCGGCGGGGCCGGGAGAGGCAGCGAACAAAAGCGCCGTGCAAAATGGAGCCAGCGGAGAAGGGCTGGACCCCCGCCCTCCCCGCCGCGCATCCCCCCGCCCGGCTGCCGGGGCTCCGGGGAGGCGGCATCGCCTCCCGCTGCCGCCGGCGGGGCGCGGGGAGGGAGCGGGGCTGCAGCCGGGGCCGACGGGGAGCGCTGAGCAGGGCGTGGGGATGGAGGGGAGCGGCGGAGGTGGCAGCGCGGGGGAGAGGCGGTTCTGTAAAACACTTTCCCCTTCTCTCTGTCAGCCTTTGGGAGGACTCTCGTCCTGACTCGGTGGAGGTTCCTCTCCCTCTTCCCCCAGCCCCTCATCCCTCCTCGGCGCGGCAGCCCACCCAGGAGGGCATCAGTATCAGCCCTCTCCGGTGCGCCGGGGAAGTTGCTGACATGCCTGCTGCTGGGTCCCGGTGCAGCGGCAGCGGCGGGGAGCCGGATTTAAAGGGGAATTGTGCTGCAGACAATGCACAGCAGCAGCATCTGGAGCAGCCCTGGGGACTGGAGCTCCGGTTTTGACATTGCTGCACACACAGCACCAGCCGCAATGACAGCAGCTGCCTGGAGTGGCTGCAGGCAGCAGGCAGGAGCATGAAGTAGAGAGATCACTGCAGTGCTCAAGATGAACTCCTCTTTGGTTGGCAACCAGAGTGGCCGGCCCTTCTGTCTCCTGGCCATTAGCTATTTGGAGACCATCAATTTTTGCCTCCTGGAAGTGGTTATTATTGTGTTCCTCATGGTGCTGATTATTTCGGGCAACATTATTGTGATATTTGTCTTTCACTGTGCACCTCTGCTGAACCACCACACCACCAGCTACTTCATCCAGACTATGGCATATGCTGACCTCCTGGTGGGCGTGAGCTGTCTGGTGCCTTCTTTGTCTCTGCTGCACTATCCTATTGTTTTAAGTGAGTCCTTGGTTTGCCAAATCTTTGGTTATGTGGTATCAGTGCTGAAGAGCGTCTCCATGGCCTCCCTGGCATGCATCAGCATTGACAGATACATTGCCATCACGAAGCCCCTGACCTACAACACGCTGGTTACCCCATGGAGGCTGCGGATCTGCATATTGACCATTTGGCTCTACTCCTGCCTGGTCTTCTTACCCTCCTTTCACTGGGGAAAGCCTGGATACCACGGGGATGTGTTCCAGTGGTGCGCCAATTCCTGGAACACCGATCCCTATTTCACCCTCTTCATTGTGGTGATGCTCTACGCCCCGGCCGCTTTCATTGTCTGCTTCACCTACTTCAACATCTTCCGCATCTGCCAGCAGCACACCAAGGAGATCAACGAGCGGCGCGTGCGCTTCAGCTCGCAGGACGGGGAGGCTGGGGAGGCCCAGCCCTGCCCGGACAAGCGCTATGCCATGGTCCTCTTCCGCATCACCAGTGTCTTCTACATCCTGTGGCTGCCCTACATCATCTATTTCCTGCTGGAGAGCTCCAACGTCTACAGTAACCGTGTTGCATCCTTCTTGACCACCTGGCTTGCCATTAGCAACAGTTTCTGCAACTGTGTCATTTACAGTCTCTCCAACAGTGTCTTTCAGAAGGGGCTGAAGCGTCTCTCGGGGGCCATCTGTGCCTCGTGTGCTAGACAGAGGGTAGCTAAGGACTCCTCTACCTCTAGGAGCAAAAGATCTTCCAATGGATGCCATGTCTAGTACACCTGTCAGCTGGACTGGGAAGTGCAGGGACAATTGCGTAGATTGCAAAATAACTTAGATATGATTTTAAGATAACCAGATTTGCAAAAAGGTTTCTGAGAAATGCTGCTGACATAGAAGGATCAGGAGCACATATCGTTGTGGTTTCAGTTTAAAAAATGATTGCTGTGGAGGAGGCTGCGGAGTTTCACCTCCACATTCATTTTAAAGAATAAAGCTGTATCTTGACACTTACCTCTCCAGCTGGTGTGACTGAATGGAGTGGGTGTCTGAGAGCTTCGGCAAAATGTAGTCTTTCTTACAGCTTTACTGGGTTCTTTGGAGATTCGTGCTTCACATGTAAATGATAGATCTAAAGTGGAAATGTCACAGTCTATGGTATATTACAGGGATTTTTTTTAATATATGCCAAAGTATATTGACACAATGCTCCAGCGTCAGAACAGAAGGGGCCAAACAATTTGTTTTTCAGTGCTACCTAGACAGGACTTGTAGAACGGGAGTGAACAATGTGAACATTTCAGTGTGAGCTCTGTTAATGAGCCGTGAGTGCAGCGATGTGGTCTGGGCAGTCGTACTCCTAGGGCTGATCTGGCTTCCGTGCCCCGTTTCCCTGGTAGGATGCATGTTTGGAGCTGAGTGCAGCATCTGCGTTTTCCTGTTTGTTGTGAAGTAAGAAGAAAAACTTGGATCAGACCAAATTTAGCAGTTAAATAAAATGTGTTTTGATAAGCTAAGAGAAAATACGTGTTGCTTTATGATACCAGAGTTGTGGCAGCCACTCAAGGATGATGCCAACATGAGAAAATTGTTCTCAAACCAGTGGAGAAATGCCGTGGGTTTGTATGTGGAAATTTTCTCAAGAACAACTTTAAAAATAACATGTCCCCTTTTTTTTTTTTTTTTTAATCTAAATTCTTCTGATATTTTACATACTGGAACTTAAGGGGAAAGGAAAGAAAACAATTGTCTTCTAAACAGCTAAAGGAACTATGTTGTAAATTTAACTGTAGTATTTGAGTTATTCATAAGTGCACAGAGCTAAATCAGAGACATTTTTCTTTAGCCTTCATGGGATTAAAGATGGTTCAAATATAGCAGGAGCTAAATCCTGTTGGCAAAAGCATATCTAACTGGTCAGACAGAGGCAATATCTGAGGAACCAAATCTCATTGACTACAGTTTGTTCAAGCTAGCCTAGATTAAATGTTTTGAGTACTGTCATGCTGTTAAGAAGGCAGAATGGCCCTCAAATTGTTGACTTTTTCCTAAAGAATATCCTTGTCTTTTTACTATGCCATTTTGGAAATGAAGATGAACCGAGTATTCCTGTCGTGGTGGATTGCAGTGTCGCCCTGTCCCTGGTGCAGGGCTGTCCCTCTGTCTATCCTGCTCTGAGAGCAGGTTGTGCCCCCGACCATCTGCCCTCTGTGCCCCTCCTTGTGCTTCCCGTCACTGCCTTGGGCTGCCGAGTGGGGAATTCCCTGAGCTCCTCTGGTACAGCTGGTGTGCTCTTAGTCACAGTGGGAATGAAAAAATGATAGGGAAAATAATGTGATATTTTTAGAATTGGGGTAATTCTCTTGGCCAAAGGGAAGGCTTTGTTTTTGTTAACTCGTTTCAAGTCTGTGTTGTTCTAGGTCAAGATCATATTTTTAATACTCTGCCCTGTCCCTCCTGCAAACTCCCCCCTCCTCTCTGCTGTGCTGTGAGCCCTGGCCTCTCCTCTCCATGCCTTGCCCTGGAGGATACCAGCTTGTCTCTGCCCCATCACATGCCATGATTGCTACAGCCCGACCCCGCTGCCCATCCACATTCGCTTCAGTACAGTCTCGTGGGGCTGCCAGTGAGGAAATGGGGAAGGAGAGAGAGCTGCAGGATGAAGCATTCCTGGCATGGCATGTATTTGTCAGCACTCAGTGCTGGTACACTTGAGTTCCTCTCCTGGATGTGTGTGTACCTGTTCAGGAGAGGATGGATAGAGCCCCCTGCTACTGCTGCCTCCTTCCGTTGGAGGGCCCTGGGACAGAGCATTTAAGTGGCATCTTGATCAGCTTCCAGCTAGAATGGATTTCATCCATTGTCAGTCCAAAGCTCTCAAGATAAACATCCTCTTCATCTGAGATTTTAAGAGCACAGGTTGTCTAAACCCTGCTGCCTTCACGCCACCATTTCTTGCTCTCTGTAGTAAAGAGCAGAGAGGGGTTTGTGCTGGTTCTCGCAGACACGCCCGGCGTGATGTGCTCGGCAGAGCCGTGGCAGTCGGAATTTTGGTTAGACACAGACAGCCGTGGGGGAGCACAGGGGTGGAGTGACTCACTTGGAAAAGAAGTGGGATAATAATCTCCTGCACATCCTGGCTGATTGTCTCGGGCACTCTGTGGGTGTGATGGCAAAGGTGGGCTTCAGGGAACAATTCAAGGGCTTTAGTCACTCATATCAAAGTGTGTGTGTGTGGTATTTTTGGAATGGCCTCTCAGGTAAACTCCCTGTAGCCTTTTTCTGACTCTTCACCTTATCTAACATTTCCAAGTCTTTGAAATGATGCAGTGTATCACTGAAATAGCATTTGATTGAACTTAATAGAAGAGAAGAATCTGCTGGGGCCTAAAATCCTAGAAATGGCAGTTTCAGGTTTAAGTGGAAGCTGCAAAGCAAAGATTGTTGCTTTTAGGTTTTTTATGGCTAGAGGGTTTAAATAGGAGCATTGTGTGCTAGTTTTTGAAAATTGTGGAAGTTTTTGAAGCTGCTAAGGGGTCTAAATCATGGCATAGAGATTTAACTGGAGCTGAAGCAGTTGCTCCTTCAGCCCTGAGCCTGGAATTGCACTTGGAGCGTGGTGGCTGATCCAGATGCATTCTTGCAGCTGTTGCTGCTTTGCAGCAAAGGTTCAGTTCTAACATTCCTGACAGCCAGGCTGTTTTCAGTTGCCTTACTCATTTCCAAGTCTTCCTCAGCTCAGACATTTCCTGTATGAGGTGAAAATCAGAATCTGGAAGTCTCCAAGAGATAAGGATGGAGAGGGGTTGCAGCAAATTGATGCATTCAAGTTTCATTCACTGTACAGACACTTTTAGTGTTGCCTCATTTGCTTGGTTTTAGTGTCAAATATTTCTCTTTTTGTCTGTGTTAATTTATTGATATTTTAAATAGTTAAAAGACATTTTTTCCCTCTTAATTTAATGTTGATGTAGTGTGTATAGTATGTGTTTAGATGTTTTAAATATTTATAGCATTTGAGTCTGTTGTCTTCAGTGAAATTGCAGGGGGTGAATTCTGTTCACTGTGCCAGTGGTGGGAAAAATAATTTTGACAGACATGACTTTGTTTCTCAGCAGTGCATTGAACACTCTTTGTCATGCACCCAACACAGGCACAGGGGTCCTTCCCATCACAGTCTGTGCTAGGAATGGTCAGGCAGGAAACTTTCCAGCTGGATCATTTTCATCCTCCACATATGAAATGAATCCACTTCTGGCTCTGTTTTTGTCTGGGTGCTTTGGAAATCAATGGTCAGAGCATGGCACAGATAAATGCCATGCTGAGGAGAGGACAGAAACCAAATTGCATCTTCATAAAAATGGGGTTGTGATATGATTAAATGAACTAATTTTCAAATTCCATCTCAGACTATAAATTTATTTTTTATTAGAGTTATCTGCTTCACTTTCAAATTAAGCTGCTGGAAGGTTCAATTTGCAAGATGCAATTCAGTGGCTTTTTTTAGTGCCCTGGGAAGGATTTCTATACTCACAGCTTCTCAGAAGATGGTAATTTGCTTCATGTAGAAATTCTTTAAAAAAAAAAAATTACTGGAAGTTAGGTTTTGATTATGTTGTCATTTTCCAAATATACTGGGAAAATAGCTGTGAAATATTATTTTTTTATTGTCTCAGTCAAGGGACAGTATTTTTAAACTCAGCAGAAATCTTCTTTTGTGTCAAACAAAAGTTTTGCTATTATTCTACTCTTAATTTTTTATTAAATGTTACCAGTTTCTACAGTCTTTATTTGTTGTTGGGGGAGTTTGTTTATAAGCTTTTTATCACTCAGAAATATGTTTCTATTACTTGGAGTTCTGACATAGCTCAGTGTCAGAGTGCCAAGGGGCAGTTTTGGATATTTGTCACAAGTCTTTGACAGGAAGAAGGGGCTGCAAAGTACTGAGGCACAGAGAATTGCAAGAGACAGAGAATTCTCAATGGCATTGTTCCCTCCCTGTCATATAAACACTTTGTGTGTGAGAACCCTAAATTTCAGTTTGTCTCTTCTGAAAAAAGACACTTCCAAGGCCCAGATGTGATACAAGGTGGAAACAGTGTGCAAATTCAATACGCAGATTTTTTGCTATTTATCGTGATGTTCCCAAGTGCTGTGATGATCAAGGCAGTAACTCCATGAGTCAGGAAGTCTGAAATATTTCAGTCTGATCTTACTGCACATCAGGGTTTGAAGCTGGCAGAACTTCTAAGTCAGGCTGGTGCTTTATAGAATATTTCTTAGGAACCACTATGTGAGCACAGGAATCTACCTTCAGACTGTACAAAGAAAAGATCCTTCTAGAATTTTTCTGATTCATCTGTTTTAGATAACTTAATAAGAGGAGGTGGAGGTTTTGAAAGGCTTTTTTTTTGTTGTTTTAGCACATGTTTGACTCTGAATTTTTGAAGCACCTGCTGAAACTTTTGCCTAACTTGGCCCTTATTTTATTGCTTGGTTTAGAAATGTTTCTTCTTCCCTTCCATGACTCTGCAGAATACAACACATCCTTTCCGTGGTGTCATTCAAGATAAAACTCAGATTGTAATCCAAGTTTATCCAAATGTTACCTTTAATATTCCCTGCAGGTTGAATGCTGTTGTGTGTATGGGGCTGTGGTCAGGCCAGAGCTGGGGAGGCTGCAGCTGGTTGGGTTTTACAGACTGTGTCCATCAAAGCAAGCGGCCCTGCTTTTGGGCTGGTGGGAGAATGTCCCCTTTTCCCTGCAGAGAAGTGTGTTCTCCTGCCTCTGGGCCAATGTCCTACTTCCAGTTGGTGTTTCCATTACTGCCTGTGCTTTGCAGAGGTGCTGCTTCAAAAGATGTTTCTGCACATGAGCAAACACATTTAATACTAAAGTTATGTTTTTGAAAGGGAATAGGTCTTCAAAGTTAAAATTTAGTGAGTGTAGGACCAGGTGCTGTTTATTCAGAGAAAGAAACCGAAAGTCTGAAAGTTGTGGTGGATGGGAACAAAGAGAGGAAACCTGCTGGAGGTGGGTCAAAACAATGGAGTATTTAATGTGGGTCATTTTCTTTATAATACACACTTTGAAATATGGAGTTTAACTTTCTTGCTTTTGCTTTGCTGCTCCCTGAAAGCAGTTCCTCTGAGCCTGGGGTCTCCCACACCCACCCCAAAGGGATTCCCTGCAGACCTGGGGTGATGATCAGCCCCTCACTTCAGTTCAGGTCATGTCAGTCCATGTCATTGTTGTCCGTCTGAGCTGTTCCAGCCACAGGGAGTTAATCTGATGGGATGGACTTTGTTTGGTCAGCTTTTCAGGTTTTTTTTCCCTGTGACATTGTTTTCTAGACAGGTGAAATGTTTGTTTATAGAGGCAGCTTCCCTGAGCTGATCACAGGATGTGCAGGCTCTGCTCCCGGAGAGCCCAGGAGGCACCAGCTCCGTGTGGGACAGACCTGCTGGTGGGTTGGTAACCAGTGGCTTTATTGGCTGAGAAGTTTTAGGAAGTGCTGAGTGGATGCACATTGCATTAGATGATATTTAGAGTAGGGGTTTAGAGGGACACCTATGTTTGGAAGGAAGTGGGGAAGGCTCCACAGGGGGTTGGAACAGAGCAGGCAGTCCTGACTTTGTGTTCTGACTTCCATTTATTAATTTGTAAGATGAGAATAGAAATTTTGTAATTCAAAGCTTTGGCTTCTTTCTGATGGTCATTACTGGAGATCCTTCCATTAAAAGGTGAAACCAATTTGAGTGGCTCCTCATAAAGATGAACTCAAATCTTGCTGTGCATATGCGAGTCATTCTCAGTGTTACACAGACCACGTGAACCAAGCAATCAAATGCTTAATAAACCAAGTCATTACTTTTATGGTAAATTGAAAAAAAGTTCTTCTGGGATTTCAACTGTAAATGAAACCTTGAAAATCAATAATTAGATTAGTAAAGGATGACGTTTTAATATGCTGGCAGGAATATAGAGGGATTTGTCAGGGAAAGCAAAACCAGACTTTGCACTAAAGTGGCTTAGGTATATTTATAGTGCTAGTGATTCTGTGTGTGTGTGTGGGATCTTTGGACTATTTTAATATAATGTAAGGCTTTGAGCTTTAGCAATCTCAAGTTGCTCGTTTTATGAAGTTACATTAGTACCACACTGTGAAGTATTTTTAAATATTAGCATTAATGAGTATGGAAAGTATTTCATAAAAACATTTTTTAAAACGTTTTCTGTAGATGCTGTCAAATGAATTGATGTTTAGTGTACAAAGAAATAAAACCTGAGGGCTGTAAGGTACCTGTATGTTTCTGATCACCTCGGTTTTTGAGGGGTCAGGTATTTCTTGAGGTTAAATTGTCATTAAAACCTACTAAAAATACTGGTGCAGTTAATCCTTTCAGAGAACAGAAAGCAGCATTACCTCTAGCCACGCTTTTGAACTGTCTGAAAGGATTTGCAATCGTTGTATTGTCTTGACAGACTCATGTCTTTAGAAATGCTGTACAGCACAGTCTTTTGCAAGTTCCTATGCTGATACATTTCTCTCCATATGTAACCTTTGAAATCTAGTTTCTATTGTAATTCTAGCATGTAAACACTAGATTCAATTTTGTATTCCTCTAATGAATGCGACAGGATGGAAACACGTTTGCGACTGCTTATGATGAGCTTTTTTACTGTTCTTAATACTCGTGGGTATGTCTTTCTTCAGGGATTTCAGAATTGTATTCGTACCTTTTTTAATTGTTTTTTTCACATGCTGTTTACAATTAAACCACGAGCATGGGAGGCTGTGCGTGCATGTGCTTTTAGGTTGCTTTGCTGAATGAAATGCAGTGGAGTGATCTTATTTAAAACCTCTCTGTTGCCCAGAGAGGTTGTGGCTGCCCCTGGATCCTGGAAGTGCCCAGGGCTGGGCTGGACAGGGCTTGGAGCAACCTGGGAGAGTGGAAGGTTTCCCTGCCCATGGCAGGGGTGGCACTGGATGGGCTTTAAAGTCCCTTCCAACTCAAACCATTCCATGGCTCTGTGATGCTCGTTTTTCCTTGTGTCCCACCTGTCTCCTTGCACCTTTCACAGCACCTGGTATAGCAGAAGCCACCAGTGGGGTTTTTCTGGTGTGTCTTGTGGAGATCTGACATTGTCAGAGGTTGTTTGAAGGAGTTTTGTTTGGGACACAATCCAGCTCCTTACACAAGTAGTGTTCCAACTGATAGCTTTTTCCTGAATGTCAGTGAAAAGGCAAAGAGTAGATGAAATCACAGGTGAGAATGTGTATGTGTGTGTTTGTAAGAACTTTGTGCACCTTTTAATGCTGAAAATAGTTTTGTATTAAAAGATGAGAAAGAGCTGTGAGTGGGGAACCCCTGCTAGGAAGAATGATGGGGAAACCTCCATCAAAGCAGATTAGAAAAGCAGACAGGTGAATTAGAGGCAGTCTGACTCTCAAGATCTAATGCTGGTTTAGTTCTGACACAGTGGGGACTGTCTGGATGGGTTCCTTGATGGTCCTTGGCTCTGCTGGGTCTGCTCTGGCTCAGACAAGGAAGGGTGTTCTCATGCACAAGGCAGCTGAGGAGGAGTTATGTTGGGGCTCCAGAATTACCTGGTTTCTGCCAACTCAGAACTGTTGTTAAAGTACAGGGGAGAGGGGTTCTTCCACCCCATGGTTTTAATAGACATTTCTGTAGCTAATTTTTCAACTAAGACTAATAATAAGAAAAACTACAGTTGAGCCAAAAATGACAAATGTTACTGAGTTAAAATATTATTTGCATATTTTTAATTATTAAATGGAATTAGATAAATCAGAAGCATGTAAATATCTGACTCTAAATCTTTGCATAATTATTTCCAAGAGGTAATTTTGCTAAGAGCTATTAAAACTCCAAGAAATGTATTGTTCCCTTTTGAGATGGTGTGTATCCCAGCTGTGTCATACATCTCTTGGCTGGTTTCCTTTTTGCTGTAGATGTACATACATATATATATTTGTGTGCTGTGCAGTGTACAGTCACTGCCATGCTAAATTGATTGTTTTCCAATGAATATATCTGTGTGTTTTACATGTGTGTGTATGTATCCCCAAACAAGCAGTTTAACAGGGCAGTGCTTGTACACTCACAGAGTTTAGGGCTTTGTACAATATGTAATTTTAAGAATGTCAATGTGGTTCTTAGCCGATTTTATAAACACTTTTCTGAATCTGTTATCAGCACTTCCCATCCTACAAGAAACTGCACATTTTTCAGTGATTGTTCCCCTGGTTACATTTTTGTCTGCCATTTGTTCTGGATTGATGTAATCTTGATACTACTAAAATTTCAAGGGCTGTTGACGCATTTCACATAGCCTGGGATTGCCTGTTCTCCAAATATATGGATCATGCATCAACAGTACTAAGAAGCCTTACTGTTTTGCCTAAAAGCCTAGCTAATTTATTTAATATTCTCTCTTTAAAGAGAGGTCTCTGGAAGGGGTGGCATATTTTAGGATGCTCCTTCTCTTTAAAGGGAAACTCGGAATTGACTAGCAGTAGTTGTTGATCAGTGATATTATTGTAGCCAAAGGATGCATGGGTGATTTAATAGGAAGTTTTTGCTTCAAGTTTCTTGATGAAATGTAGTGTTCTACAGAGCTGTGTGAAGAGTGTAGTTTTTTATTCTGAAATGCACTTGTACACTTTATTTGAAAGGTCTGAATGGATCATAAATACATTTAAGAAATAAATGATACGTCACATGTTTTCATGGCTTGTCTCGGATGACTTTCCTGTTGCTGAAGGTGTGTTCCTTGGCACTGGGTGGGGCTTTCCCCCTTATCTCCATTGCCCTAAATAGTCTTGGAGTGAGAGCAGGGGCAGGAGAAGCTTCCAGCCTGGTTGGTGTTTATGCTTTATCCATACATGCTGCAGGGCACTGTAGGCAAACTCCTTGCTTTAATTTTCCTGTGGGAAACTTGAGCCCTAAAAGGAAACGAACAGAGCGAAAGGGCTGCATATCACAAGGGATTCACTTTTATTTTTAGAATTGCACTATATTGCCATATTTGGCCTGAAACTATGCTGTATCAATGCACTATTGTATCCAACTGCAGTGTCTAACCAGTCCAAACTTGTCCAAATTATTAGTTTTTTTCTACAAATACTCTTTATCTATGAATGTCCTGGACAAGTGCTGACTCCAGGTAACACATTCTGCAGGCAGCATTCCTTGTGGGAAGTTAACAATTACATTTCTGTGAAACTGTGGTTTGTGTCACTTCCTTGAGGTCTCAGTAACAGGTGTAATTCATCCTACCAAAACCTTCTCCAGTGGTTTGGGCACAAACAAATGCAGGAGGTGCACTCTGTGTAAAAATGAATCTAAACGTTGCTTAATAAAAGTAATTATGGGAACGCCATCAGCTTGCAAAATAGACCTGGTGGCACAGGATCCTGCTAACACTGAAAATAGCTGTCAAAAGACTATTTAATGTATTTGAATGTGCTTAAGATGTACAGATCTGCTCAAAATAACTTATCCCCATCGTGTAATATTACCCCTGCTGCTGCCCATGAAAGCTGCATAGAGTTTTGGCTCTCTCTGCGTGTTGGATCTGCTGGAATCTGGCCCTGGCTTGGTGCACTCCAGGGTGGCTTGTCCATGCCTTGCAGCAACACACCACGTGCTGGTCCCGCCCTGGCAAAGCAAGGAAAATTCCAGTGGTGGTCTGAGACTCCAGACCCTTCCCACAGTAATCTCTGACCCCTGGCAGAATTCTTGCAGTCAGTGGGACCTTCCTAGGAATAACTGGAATGTGGAAATGGATGTGGCAAGAGTGAGAGTCAGGCACAGTTTGGGTTGGTGGTGGGTGTGTCAGATAGCTCACCAGTGAGCAAAATTCCACAGTTGGAATTATTCTGGGCATTGGGGCAGGGGGAACCTGAAGTTTGGTCCCCTCAAATGTCTCTATTTTTGTGGTGGTTCTGAAGGCAGCCTGTGTCCAGGTCAGGGTTGTTTTATAACCCCAGGGGATTTTCTCCAGGACCCTGGTGCTACAAGAGCTAATCTTTGGGTGATGAGCCATTTCCAGCAGGCAGCTTCCTCTGTTCTCTGGAGGTTTCTTATTTCATTTTTTTCATCATAAATCTTGTCCTTTAGCAATTCTTTTCTGCAGCTTCTTCATCCTCTTGGGTTTAGGTAGTGGATTAGGAGGAATAAACCTGAGCTGCTGAAAACTGCAAGTAGATCAGTCCCAGGAAGAGGGAACTCCAGCTCTTTAATTGTGCCTTAAGCTACAGAAAAAGTAACACAGTCTCAGTCTGAATATGTTGATCAAGGCTGTAACTCCAGGACATGGTTTGCAGATCCTAGGATGCTTCCTGCAAGATCACGAAAATACATGGAAAATATTTTTTAAATGTGTCAGGTTTAAGAGGTGGGAACCAATATGCTTTTATATGTAGCCTGACAGAATAAATGGGCTTTTTCCCAGCTGGACTGCATCCTGGTTTCCATAATTACTCATGTAGTTTCTGTTTAAATCAACTGGAGAGGAAAGTTTCAATATAACTCCCTTAATATATTAAAGTCCATAAAAGAGAGGGAGGAAGGGCATATTCTGACTCTGAGCATCTACATTTTCCTGCTTTCCTTCAGAGCTGCAAACTGTTACGAGAATTTTAATCTTTACTACACTTGCCTCAGTTCTCATGGCTGGTTTCCACTCTGTTTTCTTTATTACTTTCTTTTTCTTCCTGTCATTCTTAGCTTTCTATTTTTCAGTCCCAGTTTGTGAAGGGTGTGGGTTCAGAAGGGTTTCCTTCAGTTCCCAGTCCCCTGAAAGCATGAGAAATTGCCCATTGAGCCAATTCTCACAGCAAGGTATAAAAATAGGAGTAAAGAAAAGGTTACACAATGCTTGGATTGCAGCAGTTTGTACTAATGGGGAGATTTCAAAGCCATAGTTTGAAAAACATTTTTTAAACCTTATCATTTCCGTTGATTTTTCTCTTCCCAAGCTGTGTTTCAGCTGCAGGAACTCACGTTGGATTGCTTGAGGAATTGTGCTGAGACACAGGAGTCAGGAGCTGAGCAAGTCACGCAAAGCCAGAGAGGTCACTAATTAGTTCTCTTTAGCCATAATGAGTGATTCGTTTGAGAATCCTCTCTTAAGAGTTTCCAACCAGATGCTTTTGTCTCTGCTGTTAAATAAGTGGATTAAAAGGCAAGTGGATTTGAGATTATTTTGCCATTGCAGCAGAAGAGAGGTGACTCTCAGGAAAGGCACTTGTGTAGGACCACAGATGCTGCTGGCAGTGGCCAGAACCTGTGCTCCTGGGAGTACTTCACTGGAATTCAGTCTTGCAAACTTGTAAGAAGCTAAAAGTTATCACTAAGTCTGTACTCACATGTTGAAAGTTTGCAGAGTGGTTTCTGAGCTTTGTCTTTCCCTGTTTGCAAACAGCCAGCCATTAGCATAATTGTCTTTGACTTAAAAGGTGTTTATTTATATGATATTTATTGAGTATTGGATTTTGTTTGTTTCTAATTTCCTTATAATGAGACAGACTTCTTTACCGTGTTAATTATTATCAAATTGGAATGCTGAACAGTACTTTTGATATAATTTCCAAAACAATCTGGTCTTGATTCTAATAGCATCATAATGCTTTCTTTCCTAATGAAATGTCTGTGTTAAGCCCCAGAGAGGAGCATTAACCTTGGATTAAAATCAGAAGATAAATGAAGCACACTGAAAATGAAGCACACTGTGGTAATTTTGTTGTTCTTTGAAAAATTATTTTGTGAAGAAAAAGAACTACAAGCTGTGTTGAATGTTCCTTGCACTGATTATGTAGTGCACTTTTTTTACCATCTTTCACTTCTAACCTTTTTCCATTTGCCTAGCAGAAACATAGTTTTTTGGATAGATTAAACTACTTGTTTTTTAGTGCTCAGCTTTCCAAATGTCCAAGGCATCTGAAGCTGATGGTGTCAGAGTTATGTAGAGAACAAAGTTCCATCTTCCTCATGCTGAAATCCAGCTCGTACAGGACCTGTCCCTGCATTCCCTCATGTTTTCCTGTGTGACACTCCCTAGGGCTCATACTCATCTGTTTTCTCTAATTGAGTTCTGAGGGGATGAGGAGTGGTTCCTCCAGCTGAACTTCAGGGACAGCATTTTGGACAGCTGCTGCCTACAGCTGACTGGGACTCCTGCAGTTGTGAGATACCAGGAGTGTGCCTGGGCAGTGCTGGCATCCAGGAATCTCTGAGGGATGGCAGCATCTGCACTGCCCTGGCCTGGAGCACAAATGGGGTGTGTGGGTGTGTGTGTGTGTGTGTGAGCTCCTTCTGCCACTCTCTGACCTCCCCAGATGTGCTGAGGTACCCAAACCTATCCCTGCTGTGATCTGAGCTGCCAGCTCTGCTGGGGTACACTAGGTCTTGGTAAATTTTGAACAGTGCACAGAACCCAGTGCTAGTCTCCCAAGTCTCAATCCTAGCATATTGTAATTTATATGCTTTTGATGTGTTTTAATTTGCATGTTATTTTCTTTTTCTGATAGGAGTCTCCACAAGACAGTGCCATCACCCGAGACATCAATCGAACATTCCCTGCTCATGATTATTTTAAAGATACTGGGGGGGATGGCCAGGATTCCCTGTACAAAATATGCAAGGTATTCTTTAAATTCTTCTGGGCTGGTTTTGCCAACTTGTATTCAACATCAGCAGCAGTGTGACTGTTGGCTGAGAAGAAAGGGGGATGTGTTAGCATTGTCTGTCACGGAGACAGCCCCTGGCACCAGGCTCAGGCTCTTCTCCATGGTAGCTGTTGGGCTGTGTCTGGGTATGCACACGGGAAGCCTAAAACCCTTCTGGATTTCTCTGCACTGAAGTGTTTGATGCAAAGACTTCACATCATTCCTGACCTGTCAGCCTGGATCAAGCTGGACAAATTATGTAACTGGAGATGACTATGTACCTCCATAAAGGTTATAAAGACATAGGCATGCACTGAAGCTGATTATTAAAAGGAAAAAATAAGAAAAATGGACAGCTCAATGTATTCAGGTATCTCAGCTGGAATGGTTTAAGCTTCCAGCACTTTATTTTGATTCCTAGGGTTTCTCCCTTTTCCTAACATCCCTGTGCGACCTGTTCAGATATAAAAGCACTCAGATAAGTGGTTTAATAGGCTGCAGCAATATTGGTGCATCACTGGAACCAGCCACTGCCTGTGTGTGTCCCAGTTTGGCTGTCATACAGATTTCCCCTTTGTTAGAATGACAATGGCAGAACTCCATCCGTGGGAATTGTATGGAGCTGTGTTCAATGCATTGTTCTGTTCTATTTGTGTTTGTTATCTTGAGACAGGTACCAGTAAAGTCTTGATTCCTCTTTTAGGCCTACTCTGTGTATGATGAAGAGATTGGCTACTGCCAGGGCCAGTCATTCCTTGCTGCTGTGCTGCTGTTACATGTAAGTGGGGCCTTTACCCTCAGCTGTTCTAGACTTAAGAATAAATATTGCTCCATTTGTCTGGTACAGACTTCTGAGCTAATAGGCTTGCTAGGCACACATCCACTGATATGTTGGTCAGTAATAAAGTTATTTTAGACAGGGAGGAGTACATTGTTTAAAACTTGCTGTGGTGTTTGTAAGGACTCAGCGTTCATGCCCTTGTGTTCCTGTGCTAGGACCCCTTCCATTCAGGCTTGCACTCATGAGCAGTAATAGGCATGGAATTTGTGTATAAGACAACACTGTAAATGCTTTTGTTACAGGGTTTCAAGGTCAGATTTTAGCCTTTTATAAGATGTTTCTATTGGAATCAGAAATACAGATGGTGTTTGCCGTGTCCTGTATACACAGAGGAGTACTTAGGACATTGAAGGGGTGTCAGTTCATTAGGTCTCAGTGCAGGCTGTGCTGCCTGTGGCCTGTTGTCCTGTAGGTCTTTGTGCTTCTTGCTTTCAGAGGTTAGGGAAGGATACAATAATACCTTCATATTTTTAAAAGAAACTGTATTATGCTTTTTTAAACTTAATTGTTGTTGATAGAAGTGATCTCATCAGTGTAATATCCTTTAATTGCTGGTGTGTTCAGAAGCTAGAGAGAGATTTATGGTTATCAGGAGCAAAAGTTTTAGATTCACTCACGCTTGGGAAATACAAGAGCATTAGAAATCTGTATTTGTATATTTGTAGACTGTTCTGTTTCAAAGTAATGTCTGCTTTTTGTCAGTGTTTCTGTTGCAAGGGTAGTTGGAACTGCAGAGTTCCTGAGCCCAGCAGTGCTTTGAGGTTTCTTTTCCCCAGCTGTTGCTGCCACTGAGGGCTGAGCATGAAGAGTTCTCTGCAGTTTTTGGTGGAAGAGGAAGTCTGGCCTTCAGGGGAGGATTTTCCATACTCTTGTAAAGTCAGGGGAGGATACAGAAGAGATTGTAAACTCCATTCTTGTGAAACAAAAGCCAAGTGATTAATGATAACAACCTTTTAGTTCATTGTAACTGTAATCTGAAATATTTCCTAGATGAGCAATTAATTCTTTATTTCCTCACTGAATGAGATAGGGAAGGGAAACGCTTCCTGCTAGAAAACTGAACGCTTTCACTGAAACAGATGTGCTTGTTTGTAGATTTTCATTGGGTCCCTTGCCTTAGAGAGATTCACTCTCATGACTGAGCCCTGTTTTATTCCAGAGTTCTCTCTTTAACAATGCTTGTGGCTTCTGGGAATAATGTATGCGTTTAAAGAAAAGCTAAATTTCAAATAAGTTTCTTTTTATTTGATTCTCTTTGAAGTGTGGCTGCTAGGGAAAATAAATAATAAAAACAAATGTTGCAGAAAAGGAAATTAAGTTTCTGCGAGTCCTTCACTACCAGTTTGGAATGTTTCAGCAGAGTTTTCTGTTTTAATAAACTCCATCTGCAGATTAATAATAGAATACTTGAGATGGATGTTCTGTTTCTTTATAGAAACCAGCAATTGACCTGAAGTCAGACTTTTCTACAAAAATATTAAAACTGAATTTTAAGGGCAGGGGAAAATGTCAAAACACTGATGAGCTTTGAGTTTTCCTTCAGTTTTTGGCAGAAAAGAGACATTGAACCTTCCCAAACTAGTGCTCAGGTGTGGAACTTCTGTTAACAGTTACTGGTCTCTCTTATTCATATAATCTAATAAATAAACATCAAATGTAATAATGTCATTGGAAAAGGGAAATATATCATTCAGAAAAAGGGAAAGATCCTGTTTAACATCTTTTAGTAATATTGCTTCTGCTTTTTTTTATGTGGGTGACAAAGAATTAGACTGGTCAAAATCTGTAAGATTCAGATTCTGATGAGATCTGGAACAAAGACACCAGGAAACTGCTCTGGTCTTCATGTCTGGAAGATGTATTTTTAGTTGAGTGATTGAGAGGTGGTTTATTCCACTGAAATGCCATTTGCAATACTAAACCTCATTTTGTGTAATAATACTCTTGTTTGCATTTATACTGGATAAAAAAGTAGTGGCAATTCAGCCTTTCAGTCAGAAGGAGAAAGGAGGTTCAGGCAGATTGACCTGATGTGAAAGGTTTTAATGCCCAGTGCTAAATCCACTCTTCCTGTCTCACAGATGCCTGAGGAGCAAGCTTTCAGTGTTCTGGTCAAAATCATGTTTGATTATGGACTCAGGGAACTTTTCAAACAGAACTTTGAAGATTTGCACTGCAAGTTCTATCAGCTGGAGCGCCTCATGCAGGTGGGGCTCACATGGAGGGGTGAACAGGGGTGCAATTCAACCCTGACTGCTTCTTGTGGCATGAATGGTGTTTGTAAGCTGTGAGGAAGGGTGAATGGTGTTTGTAAGCTGTGAGGAAGGGTGAATGGTGTTTGTAAGCTGTGAGGAAGGGTGGAGAGTGAGGCTATCTCAGGTGTTCTTGCAGAGGTCTTGGGAGCAGCGTGGTGTTGCTGAAGGCAGATGTGCCTGACAGCTGGAGTGGCTCTGGTGTCAGCACAGCCACTGCTGGGCCCTGCTGAGGCAGTTCCCAGGGTCCTGCTGGGCATCCACCCCAGGACAAGCCTTTGGCATCCTTAGGGGCCCCCAGGCCTGTTCCTGTCGCACCTGATGGATGCAGGACCCTGCACTGTTGGGCACTCTACATCTTCCTTCTGTAGCTTGGGGGTTCAGTTCCAAAGTAGCCTAAATTAACTTTCACTGCTTCTGTGTGTTTTACTTTTAGGAATACATTCCTGATCTGTATAACCACTTTCTGGACATCAGCCTTGAAGCACACATGTATGCTTCTCAGTGGTTCCTGACCCTGTTCACTGCAAAATTCCCTCTCTACATGGTCTTCCACATTATTGATTTACTCCTATGTGAGGTATGTGTTATAACTGGAGACTTGCACAGCTCCCAGCTTTTGACAGTTTGTCACTATCTTGGTTCATGTCCTTGTTACTATCTGTTCTCTCAGAGCAAGGCATGTGATATTTTTATGCAGAAGTGTTACATTTCTGCAATGATAAAGATTCTCAGCATTTTAAAGAAACAAATTAAGAATCAATAGCTACATAAAAGGTTATAATCTTCTATTCCCTATGGCACTGGTGAATCTATGTGAGAAGACTCTGTACAGCATGGTCAGAGCTAATTTACAAATATGTGGGTTCCTCTATTCTGAAGTCAGGTTGTACACAATGGTGACTGTTTTTCCCCTATCACATTATTGCATGGAGGCCATTGTGTATCAAATGGCCCAGCTAACTCTCATGCTGGTAATTTAACAAGCTTGCAGCTCTTTCTTCTGGAAAACTTGAAGTCTCTCTATATTTCCCAAGTTCTGTTTAGAGAGCAAAATTCTTTATATTGAGGCATTGTCTGTAATCATGCATAGAACAGTGTAAGTGTGTGGGGTAAGCAGTGTAATTACAGTCAGCACTTATTACCATCAGGGAATAAATCCCATTTTGTACTGAAGCATCCTCGAGTTATTTAATGTTGCTGGGTAACTTTATGCATCCATTCTTCTTGCACTTGTTCCTGTGAAGTGGCTGATTTCCTGCCTTTCCTTTACTGAAGGCTTTCAGCATTCACAAACCTCCTGGTCAGTGTTTTTGCCCTTTCCCTGTGTTTGCTGCTTGCTTTGTCCATGTGCCAGTGGAATAGAAAGCAGCAGATGGTATGGAGAAGATCACTTCTGTTTGTTTAGAAGCACATTTTCATTTCATAAACAGTAAATGTGCTCACAGAGAAGTTTTAAGGGGTTTTTCACCATTTTAAAGTAATGGTAAAAGAATAACTTAGTGGGAAGAAGAAAGGCAGGATCTTGAAATAAGATGAGCAATGTGTCATGATTATGAGTGGGACCCCCAAAGAAGGTGTGAGCTACTCCTGACTACAGAACTGTTTTTATTTAATTTAATTGGACAATATGAATAGAACTCTTCTAAGGAGTAGAGGCAGAATAGATGTTGTGGGACTCTGTCCTGAAGTGAGTCACTTTCTTTTTCATTGCATGAATTATCCCATGAATTTGTGAAGACCAGAACTTCAATATATTGGTGTATACATTACTGCATTTTGAATCAGTGTTTTTAGAAGTTGCTGTATGAAAGTTAAATTATCATGAGCTGACCAACTACTCATCAAGAAATAAAATGAAGTGCACAAAATAATTTTGGAGTTTCAGACTGCTAAGGAGGCAGTAAAACCAGTGTTGATTGTTTTGCTCTCTATAAGGACTCTCCAGTAAAGATATTTTGCCAGTTGTTTGCAAAGTTATTCTTTGTGCCTTTGGTCTATATAGCACCTGGTTACACATGTATCCTGGTTCTCCTTTTCACAGAAACTAGACAAACAACAAAACCCATCAAATAAATTCCTATCCAAGCATGTAAATACTGAGAAATTAAATTATTTTTTCATTATTTTTTCTTTCCAGGGAATAAGTGTTATCTTCAATGTTGCACTGGGATTGTTAAAAGTGAGTATACAGTGTTATACTGTGGTTTATGCATCTTCATGCACCATATAAAAATTAAGATGCCTCTTACAAAAATATGTCATTTTTTTAAGAAGCTAACAACTTCCTGTGGCACACGTGCTGTAATCTGGCATGTCCTGTGCAGCACATGCTTTTTTTGGGGGGTGGAATAGAAGTTGCAGGAATAGAAACAAACACTCTTTGCTGAAGGTTAAGAAGCAGCAATGTTACTGCAGCTTTCCAAAGCTGTTGTGGCTTTATTGTTTCTGGGATTCAATAACTGTAAAGAATTGGCTTTTCCTGGTGTTTCTTCCCTTGTCTGCAGACTACCAAGGATGATTTGTTGCTGACTGACTTTGAAGGGGCTTTAAAGTTCTTCCGAGTGCAGCTGCCCAAGCGGTACCGCTCTGAGGAGAACGCCAAGAAGCTGATGGAGCTGGCCTGCAACATGAAGGTGAGCTGGGAGGGACTGCTGCAGCCTCAGCCTGGGAGCAGCTCCTGCCTCCTGCTCCAAGGGCAAATGCAGGTTAATTGGCTCTGATCATGGACATTAATTTTGAGTCAAATACACTGACGTGGCTCAAAGTGTCTTTTTTCCTTAAATTCCCTGAGGAATTCTTTGTAGTGTCAGTGTGGAAGTACACAACTTCCCTGGTGTGTTAATATTCCAGGCATGTTGTGATCCAGGTGTAGTAGCAGTGTGGATACCAGTATTCTGCACAGAGTTCAAGCATATCTTGTGTGAAACTAATGTAGAAATTACAGAGTAATCAAGAATAAAGCTATTTTATCTCTCTAATAATTTAGCATTAGCCACAGATTAAATGTTCCACATGCATCTGGTTCACATCATCCTAATGAGCGCATTTGCCTTTTATGTTTCCAAATAACAACTTGTTCCTCTTCCCACTCTGCCAAAATTCCCTGTGTTCCCAGTGCTGTGTGCAGTGGCACAAGCAGACTCTGAGTGGACATGGCAAGGCTGCCTGTAGTGTCCTGGGGTGCTGGGTGTTTTGGGGGCATTAAAGGGGAGGTTGTGGAGGAAGCACTGCTGGGCTCAGCTCAGAACACTTCTGTATCACCTCCTTGATGGGAGTGCTGCATGTAATTGCTTTCCTTGACCTAGAATATAAGTCCTTTGCTGTCAGTAGAAATCTCCAGCTCTGTATTTGGAAGTGTTTCTTTGAGCAGAAAAGGGCCTGATATCAAAATAAATAATTTATAGGAAGGGAGAAGTAGCCTGGCTAAGGCATTGTGATTAGAACAGCATTTTGCTGGAAAGGAGGTCAGGAATTCATCAGCTGAAGACAGCACCAGATTCTTAAAGTCACTCCTCAGTGTTGCCATCAAATCATAGAATCACAGAATGGTTTGGGTTGGAAGGGACCTTAAAGCCCATCTCATTCCACCCCTGTCATGGGCAGGAACACCTTCCATTCTCCCAGGCTGCTCCAAGCCACATCCAGCCTGGACCTGGGCACTTCCAGGGATGAGGAGTTCACCTGTCTGGGCAGCAGATGTTAGCAGAGCTGCTGCTGCCTCCTGAAAAAATGTGGTGGGACATCAGTGTTCATTTCTGCAAAACCAGAATCCTTGCTGACTTCTCCAGGCCTCCCGTGCCCAGAATTTATGACAATGACAAATCTGCTCAAGATCACCTAAAAAAGGCAAAACTGGCTCAATGCACTTGTAAAGTAGAAGATGAAAATACAGTGGTAGTGGTGTGCCTACCTTCCTTTTCTCTGGCATGTTGGATGCCTCACTTGTCCAGCTCTAACTCTACATTGTGAGAGGTTTGGGGTGTGAAACCCCAAAATTTGGGCATTGTTTGAGCAGGGACAGAGCAGTGAAATAATCTCCTCAAGTTACTGGCTCCATTGTCCGTGAAGGGTTAATTCTCTAGGTGGGTGTCTGGGGTGCAGGAAGAACTCCTGCAGTTGTGGTGTGGTTGGAGGACCCCAGGTGAGGGTTGGCCCCCAGGTGATGGTTGGCATCTCTGCAGAAATGTTCACCCCGGGTGCAGGGAGGCGTTTCTGGTCAGCTCTCACTAGAGGGAGCTTGGCCACCGCTTACTGCAGCTCCTTCCGAGGAAGGTTGTTAGTGAGAAAAGCAGACTTCAGGAAAACCAAACACGTTTTCCATTCTGCCTGCCATTTATTCATGTAAAATTCAACCTGTTTCTCAGATAGATTTTTTTAAAGAGGAAATCTTAGCTATAGCTTTTAAATTTATTTGGTTTACTGCGATAAAAATAAGTGTTTAGGTGCAACTTTTAATGCTAGAGATTTCATTCAGATGCATAATGTCTTGCACGTGAAATGCTCACAATGATCTTGGTGTGGTCTGTGTTGCTAAACCATTCTGGCACAGGTGACACCAGGAAAGGATCTGTTGGTCAGGATCTGTTACAGCTTCCCTTGTGTTCCCTGTCCCTTCAGAACTCTGGGCAGAAAATACTGAATTCAGCATCAGCTTTCTGTCCCTTCCCACAGAAGGTGCATGTGGGGCCCTGTGAGAGTGGCTTTGCTGGCGCAGTGTGTGTCAGAGCAGGGACAGAGCACTCGTCTCTGAGGTGCTGCTGGCCCAGACACCGCGGCAGATCGGGCACGGGGCTTTTCCTGCTGGCCTTGAGTGACACTGGCAGAAATGTCAGCTGAGCCTGCACTTGCCCTTTCAGCATTTACAGTCTCATGGAAAGTAAACCAAATGCTTGTGTGTGATGATAAATGTTACAGCTGAAAAAGCAGCTGAAGAAGGCTCAGCATCAGGCCAATCCTAAAATGAACCACGTCTTGTGGGGTTCTGTTCTGCTGAAGCTCTGCAGTGTGTGGAGCACCAGGGAGCTGTGCAGTACCAAGGGGGAGCTCAGGCAGGATGCTCTGGGTGCCCTTTGAAACTTCCCCTGCATTCCACAGGAAAAGGCTGCTGTCATTATATTGAGTGCAACTGGTTTTGCCCATACCTGAAGGTTTGGCACTCAGAAATGGGTGAAACCATGAGCTGTGCTTTGTAGGAGGCAGGAGTTGCCTGAAGCTTGTTCCATAACCCTGTATGTGCTGTGTTCTTTTATTGATGTTCTGGGCAGGAACTAACGGGCTGCTTTACTTTAGATTAGCCAGAAGAAGCTGAAGAAATATGAAAAGGAATATCATACCATGAGAGAGCAGCAGGCTCAACAGGAGGATCCTATAGAAAGATTTGAGGTAATGCTTTACTGTCTCCAGTCTGGTTTAACAAACAGGAAGTTAAACCTTTCTTTGAGCTGGTTTTGTTTTCTGACCAATTTGGATGCAACGGGGGAATCATCTCCATGAACGTGAAGGGAAGGTCTCTCTATTGGCAATGCTGATCAGGATGGGGTTGTTGTGAGCCCAGCTGTGCAAGAAAAGGAATAGTATGAATTTTTATTTGGGCCTATAGAACTGGTTCAGTAGAGCCTGTTCAACGTGCTGATTGCACCACGAGCCATGAACAGAAAGGAAATGCCTGACTGATTCTAACTCTGCCTTCTATGGGTATGCTCCCTCTTTTACTCCTCTTCCTAATTTGAAATTATGTATACTGCAGTAAGCATATAATTTTATAAATAGTTTATTTATCAAATAAACATAATACAGGGATAAATTACACATGTCAAGTTATGTAAGCATACACATACCACAATATACACACAGAGACACAGATACAATAAATTAATGTATTTTAATCAGAGAAGTAAACTTCCTTTAGTATCCATCTGTGTGCTGGGAGTTGTAACAGGAGAGAGAAAATTGAATGTTTTTTCCAGGATTCTTCTCTCTTACCTGTTCCTAGCATGCAAATTTAATTTTGAACCAAGAAAGGCAGTACTTGTAGGAAACTCTTGGCAAGGTATCAATGGCACAATGAAACCCCTGCTATTGCAGGATTCAAAAACATTTCTGTAGCTCAACAAGTAATGACTGAGCATATTTATACCTGGTGTCTTCTCAAGGCTAACCCTGTATTTATTTTACATTTACCCGATGGCTGTAGTTTTGTCCTGGGGAATTTCATGCAGGTAGAGTTGTCTTTGCAGACTGGAAGTGCAGGCACAGGGTGTGAGCCCTGTGTGTGTCAGACGCTCGTGGGCAGCCCCTGTCCCTGACAGCCCCTTCGTGTCCCCACAGCGCGAGAACCGGCGCCTGCAGGAGGCCAACATGAGACTGGAGCAGGAGAACGATGACCTCGCCCACGAGCTGGTCACCAGCAAGATTGCACTGAGGAAGGACTTGGACAATGTAAGTCATGTCCTCAGGCTCTTTAGAGCAGACAAGGGCTACCTCCTTGTTCCTTCCCTCACTGGAGAGGAGAGACATGGAGTACTTCTTTTGTGTGGGACATGGTTCCTTCCTCCACATCCCTATTGCACCCTGGACAATGTATAGGCCTGTGATGGAGGTCCATGGGAAACAGGAGTGCTGGCTGAAATACTCATTCCTCTGAAAAGCATTCAGAGTGACTGGAGGGAAAGCAGAGCCTGTACTTGAGTAGTTGCTTTCTTTTCTCTAAGGAAGACTAGCAGCAGCTATGTCAAGTCTTGAGCCATCACAGAGATCGTAACATGGATGCTAGCTTGTGTTTTCCTGGGATTTTTATGAATACAATTTCATAGCAGACAGGCTTTGCAAATACCTGATAAACTTGAAAGTCTGAGTCTGTCTGGCTCGGCATGGATCAGGTTCTCAGGTACCTCAGGCAACTCTGAAAGTGATGTTGTGGTTTCCATTTGGCTTGTTGGAATCTGCCCGTGTGAGCTCCTCATCCTGGGCTGTTTCCAGATCAGTAGAGTTCTCAGGAGGAAGCTTCAGGTTTGCTTTGCGTTACAGAAGTTTTTTTTCAGCTTGCTGTCCCACTCCCTTCTTTACATATTTAAATGTGGGAGATTTTATGAGGATATGCTTTTTCTTTTTTTCCGGGACATGCAGAGACAGAAAGGTACTGGCATTTCTAGCACAGGGGAGGCTACACTTCATTTAGTCTGCCTGCTTGGGGAGGTGAGGGGTAGAGTTCAAGTGCTCATGTTTTGCCATTCTTGTTCTGTACCAAGATAAGTGCATTTCTGAAATCTCAAAGGAAAAAGACTTCTGAAAGTTGCACAGTGCAGGAGCTGACAGGCTTTCAAATGTTTCATTGGATCTGCCTCAGACAATTTAAGGTTTCCCATGGTCTCCTGGAAACTTGCTGTTGGAACACTATTCATAGTAAATGTTGATGCAACTGGGTGAATGTTGCTTTAATGAGGTTTGGTTCAGGACTTTTGGATTTATTACATCTCCTGTTCTTAGGTGTTAAAATGGGGATTGTAGAAAAATGTTCTAGAAGCAGGTTTTCCCTACACATTGGTATGTTCATTTCCTCTTACCTGGGCTTTTTTCCTTCATTAGTGAAGCTTCCAGAAACTTCACACTGGTGATAGCCCAGCAGTGGCACTCAGGAGGTGGACTCCAGCAAAAATTGTCCTGAAGAAGCTTTTTCTAAGAGTTGTTAACTGTTGTTTGTGGCTGCTTGAGCGTGTATGAGACATGGTTATGTTTTTACACTTTTTTTTAAATGGAGAGCTGGGAGAGAAACAAAATTAGGCAAAATTGATATGCTTAATTTATGTATAATAGTCTTGCATTCAAAGATGGCAAATTATGTTGGCAGTATTTGGGTTATCCCCTGGGAAGAGATAGGTAGGCTTGATCCTACTTCAGGACATGATTAATTCTTCTAATTGGATCCTGAAGTGATAAGTTTCATTCTGCCAGCCTGAGGTCCTGAAAGGAAAGTACCAAAGGACATTGTTTAACACACCTTTTCTGATACCTGCATGGCATGTCTGAAATCTGCAACCTAAAAGATCAAAACAAAGCATTTGGAAATACAAGGATTTCCTTAATATCCTTTCACTAGACCAGAAAATAGGCCTCGTTTTTCTACTGTTGTTGGGCTCTACATCCCAGTGTTCTTTAACTTTAAAACAGCTTAAACCCCATCTGTAATGAAAAGATGTTCTCTTTGCCTTTGCTGTCTGTTTTAAAGGATCAGCAGGACTTTAAGGGACTAAAATTCACTTTTTGATTTTCTTCCTTTGAAGGGAATTGGTACAGCTACTTTCTGAAGATTTTATATGTCATTTGAGTTATTGATCTATTTTTATGTAGAATCCATATACCTATTGGAAAGTGCTGTGTTATGTGTATAAGACAGGAAAAGATGTCTTAACTTTGCAGAGTTTTAGTGGTTTATAAAGAGCTTGACATTTTTCAACAATATATTTTTATACTTTAAAAACTGCAGTAAAAAAGGGTTGTTGGTTTCTGGTGGGACATTTCTTTCCCTTAAGGAGGAAGGAGAGAGGGGCCTGACTTATGTTTGCTTTGGTAGCTCAGTTTTTTCATGATATTACCTCATTGGGAGGTGTCGTAGAGTTATGGGGGCTTTTAAATGTTCTAGAGGCATTTCTCATTAATTCTGTTTTCCTTGCAAGGTTGAATGTTTGCAAATTAAGCTTAGGTCTGAGCTGGTTATAGTCTTTTATTGATCTTGCACATTGTGAGCTCTTCTGTGCCTTTGGTTGTCTTCAGAATGTATTGGTCAACTTCCAGACTGGACAAAGTGAAACTTATTTCTGGTATTGGATTTCTTTTGGGCAATCCCTACTTCAGTTTTGCTAAAATAGTCACTGAATTCAAGAGGCATTTTGGAGGGCTGGAGTATAGTGGTACATGCCATTCATTTTGATGTGTTACTGCTTTGCTATTGCAGATAGGAAGTTTTAGAAAAATAATTTTCAGAATAAAGTGTTATTGTTTTTAATAGCAATGAACCAAACCTTAATAAGACTGGAATGGCTGCTCTGTCCTGGTGGAAGCACAGCAGGGAAGCCTCTGCTCAGCCTCCACTCTGTGTTTCAGGCAGAGGAGAAGGCAGATGCCCTCAATAAGGAGCTGCTAATGACCAAACAGAAGCTGATTGATGCAGAAGAAGAAAAGAGGCGCCTGGAGGAAGAATCTGCTCAGGTTGGGGCATTTCTGTCATTCTCACTCTTCTGTACAGTACAGAAATGATAAAAATAAAAAGTGACAAGTGTGGGAAGGGCTTAATGTTCTAAGTCATGTTTATCTCTCTTCTGTGGTATAAAGGACGTCAGCAAAGCAGAATTTGGCATTTTCCTGCCAGGTGCTTCATAGGGTGGGGAATTTTTAACTTGAAATCACAGTGTCACAGCCTGTGCCAGATGCTGCACAGAGAGGCAGTGCAGGATTTCAGCTGTCAGCACTTTTTGAATCCTTCCTTTCCTTGGCTAGCCCACTGTTGTGTCAGTGATGGCCACCCAAGCCTGGCTTTACCCTGCCTGCATGGAGCTGAGCTGACCTCTGTGTCTCTGGGTAGAGCAGAGCTGTGAGGTTAACGAGAAGGAAGAAATACCACCTCAGTATTTTTCAGTTTGTTTTTTTTTTCACCTATATAAACTCTTTATTTTCTTTCCCCCCCCTACAGCTGAAGGAAATGTGTCGTAGGGAACTAGATAAGGCGGAGTCAGAGATCAAAAAGAACAGCTCTATTATTGGTGACTACAAACAGGTAAGTACAACTTCATGATGACGTGGGTTGCTATCAAAGTACAAGACTTCAGGGTATCTTAGGAGATTTCTGGAAATCGATGTCATCTGTGCCATGCATTAGAGGACATAATTCAGCTGCTCTAAATGGGAAGCCTGTGGCTTTTGCGTTTTCTTTGGCCGAGTTCCTGAAGTGGTCAGTCCTGTTTGCCCCTAGTGTGGCGATCTGTGGATCAACAGTCACCAGAGCCTCAGTTACAGACAAACCTTGTTCCAATGGGCTCTTAGATATCAAAGGTTCACTTGATGCCAAAAAAAGCTTCTCTTTCATCTTTGCTTTGTCAATCAAATACACCTCAGAAATAAAAAAAAAAAAAAAAAAAAGATGTCTTTTTCCTTTCAAGGCTTTGCTTTGGCATTCAAGCTTCTGATCACGAGGTATCAAGGGAGCAAATTCATGTGTCTCTTTAGTAGGCCCATATCAGGTCTCAGGAAATGAATTAGGGTTTTTTTTTACTACTCTGTCTTGCCTGTTCTTTTCTCCCAAAGGCAACAAAAGGGCCATGCTATTCCTAACCTTTTCTGGCTCCTTTAGCAAGGCCAAGCTGTTAATAACTTATGTTGGAACTACACTTTTTCCTGTGGGGATAGAAGAATATGTGGAGAATGGGAAAATGTACAAAGAGATAGCTTAATGCAGCATCCCAATTTTTCTAGCTTTCTAAGGGTCCTTAGACTATCCATGTTAATATTGCAGCAGCATTTATTTCTACTTTAGCATTCATTTGGGAGGGAATTTACATTTATAAATGGTCTGGTAACATAATTTTGCTTGTCAGATTTGTTCCCAGCTGAGTGAGCGACTGGAAAAGCAACAAACGGCAAATAAAGCTGAAATTGAGAAAATACGGGTAAGAGACCAGATAGATCTATGGTCTACAATGTTTCAATCTCGTAGCAAAATCACAGCAGCAAACACACACTTGATTTCATTACTAAAATGGTGGCTGAGAGTCCCCATAGATGAAAGAGAAGATTATAAGTGGGGATCTGGGAGAAAAGATGAGCGCTCTCATGCCGTAGTGGTTACATGCTAATGTTGATGCTGGGGGTTTTTTTTGAGGGGTCTTTTTTTCTGGAAGGGATTCTCTGACTGGCTTTTACCTTGAAGTAACAGTGGGAGGGACAGAGTCCATTATTGTGGCAAACAACGCAGCAGTATTTCCAAAGCCATGAGTCTGGGGCTGGCAGGAGCCCCTGCTCGGCTGTGCCTCCACTGAAGTTGCCATTAGTGGTTCCTCTGGTGCTGAGTCGCTCTCCCAGAGCAGAGGCAGGAACAGGCTTTGACCACATCCCAGCATGTCACTGACAGCCAGGTGTTTACTTCAGCAAAAGGTGGATGACTGCGAGCACTGCCGCGAGTTCTTCAATAAGGAAGGCCGTGTGAAGGTTGCCAGCACTGCCAAGGATGGTTCAGACGAGGATACGGATGAGGAGAAGGAAACACTGAAGAACCAGCTGAGGGAAATGGAGCTTGAGCTGGCCCAGACCAAGCTGCAGCTTGTGGAGGCGGAATGTAAAATACAGGTAATGCTCTGGAAGTTTGTTTTGTAGTCTGTACAGCGTGTCTGCATTCCTAGAAAAATGTGCGTGTGAGTTGTAGAGGGATTGGAACAGATCCTGTTGGTTGAAACCATAACCTGCTATTTCCTGCATGGGTTATTTAACCAAACACTGCGTCTGAAACTTGCTGTGTGCAGACGATATAATTGAAATTGCATGAACTGTATTTAGCATCCACTACAGCTTCCAGACATCTGCCTGTCTGCAGTGCAGTGCTGGCTGCCTGATCTCCTGCAACTGCTTGGAAGGAGCCCAAGCTCTGACAGAATACTGAATCATGCATGTCTTTATCTCACAATCAGTGCTAAATGAAGAAGTAACATTGACAAATGTTAGACATGTTTCTTAAAACATGATTGCAAAGTACTCCAGGTACCTGATGTATTTCTGTAAAATATGACAATATTGTACTTTTAGTCTAAAACTGATGTGTCAGTGCGGCTTGTTCACAGAAAGGTAAAAATTAGTTTGTAGAAAGTCCACTTCCTGTGGGAATAGCTCCTCCTCAGATGGAAGACAGTTAAAGAATTTGAATGTACTAAAGAAAGCAGAATGTTTCATAAGGGCAATGACACAAGCTTGTTTCACTTTTCAAGGCTTTTTTTTTTTCTCTTTGTCAGCTTATTGTGCTGCTTTTAATTTATGTAAGACTTGTTTCACTTCTGAAGTGGTCAAGAGTTTGTAGATGTTCTAGAGCCTTCTGTGTTTAACTCCTATAACCCTGTGCTGTGAATATGTAACAAATTAAGGAAATTACTCTTCCGTTTGCAGGATTTGGAGCACCATTTGGGTCTGGCTCTGAATGAAGTACAAGCTGCAAAGAAAACGTGGTTCAACAGAACAATAAGCTCTATAAAAACAGTGACTGGAGTCCAAGGAAAAGAGACTTGTTGAAAAGCAGTTCTGTCAAACACACCTTCTTAACACACCTTTTGTTGCCTTCCTTGGCCAGATGTTTAATTCTGTGACATGAGAGGACCAGAATGTAAATATAATAGAAACACAGCATGTCAGGATTTCAATAGGTCAGTGATAAAGAGGATGGAAACACAAGAGAGGTTTTATTGCTAGACATGGGATGTTCATACTACTGATATTTAACAGGTGATGTAGCTAGATTGAAGCTCTTCCGAGAAACACTCCATTCTGCGTCTGGCTGGAGGCTTTTCACAGACTAGGTACGAGAACTTACCAAACCCTAATTGTTAAGTTTACATATGATAGGTTTTTTTACAGTTATAACCTTTTTTAATATTTTATTTGAAAGGAAAAGTGTCACTAACAAAGTTAAAAAACAAAAAAAAGGAAAAAAAAAGGAAAAAATGCAACAAAAAAAGTACAAGTTTATCAAGAACTACATCAGTGCCAGAAAGCAGTCCCCAGAGGTAGGAAATGGAGAGTAGGAGGTGACATGTTTTGCTTTATGAATGGGGATGATTTCAGCATTCCTGTCGAGCAACCCCACTTTGTTATAGTAGATGCAGCATCCATCTCTCTGTGTTTGGCATTTCTTTCTGTTACTAATCAATTCTATGCAACTCTGGGCTTTTTTGGCATGGGCTGCCAAACCAATTCGCCACTGGAGGCTGGGAGACTTGTCCAAGTGCTAGACAAGAATAATCGGAACTGTGGGCAAATTTCCGTTTCACTTGTGTCATATTGTTTGATCCACATATCAACAGCGTTCAAATCCCCAGCACCAGGACTGCTGATAATATGAATTATGTGGATGGTCTGACATTCAATGGAGTCTGTCTGGGTTTTGTCAGGTTTCTGTTTTGTTTTTGTTTGTTTGTTTTTACCCGGCTGTAGCAGGCCTTCTGTGGAGCTCTGACAGAGCTCCCAGGTTTTAGTTTTGCACATAGGTATGAATGGGACAAAGAAACAATAAACTGAGCTATATATGAGGCAAAAATCACAGCGTGAGTGTAGCTGCGAGCATCTCTAGCTGTCCAACTTGCGTCCCTGGTAGCGTTCTGAGGTGGTGTAGGTCATTTTTCACGCTCGATGCAGTTGCACTGGTAGGTGCTAAACATGCTTGGAGTTCTCATTCCTTGGATTGTATTGAGTTCTCACCAGAAAGCTGTAGAATGGAGTTTTGCACCTTGTAATTTTTTTAATTTATAATGGTTTGTGTTATGCTGAAGTATCTATTGCATCAGTGGATAAATTTTGTGTGCAGTGTGAGTATAAGCTGGTATCAATATGAGGCACTGGTTTGTATATAAAGATATTTGGTTTATTTTGTATTTCTAACTTTTTCTTGTTTAATGTACTAATGCTAGCTAATGTACTCTGTAACTACAGGATAGAACATGCTATGTCCAAGCTTTTTTCCTTAACTGCATACATTATCTCTATTGTTTAATACCAAAAAAACGAAAAAATACTGTAACTCCATCAATATTAGATGCGTGGACATTGTGGTAGCATAGTTGCAGTGTGTATACTTTATGAATTGAAATATAAACTAGTAAAATTGTATAACTATTTTGTTGTTTCATTTCATTTGAACAGAAAATAATTAAATATTTTGCAATATAAAGCTAATTCTCTTCTTAAAGTAGAAGCAGTAGCATCTGCAGTCTTCTCCAAGAGTGAAACCACAGTCATGCTGCAAAGGGCTTTGCTAAAAAAGACTGCATGTTCTGGGTGCTGCCAACACTGGTTTTATATAATAAAATCTAGGGTTTGCTTTGAAAAAAGAAACTGCAAAAGTGACCTTGTGCAGCTTGAAACTTGTGACTCAGTATTTCTCAAACATGTCCAATTTAGAACATTTTTTTTCCCATGGTCCTCCAAATTCTGCTGGAATTTGCAAAATAAATGTAGGCTATCTCTGCTTATCACCATCAGGAACAAATTCTGTGGGGTCAAGTGTGGTTCATGTCATCTTCAGCAGGGTTTTGTAGCTGTGGCTGAGCCTGCACGACTTCAGGGCTGCACTAACTGGGTCATGGGGCAGCTCTGCTCCCCAGCCCTGTGTTCTGCAGAGACAACCAGGACAAGAAATGGATTCTTGTCACCAAAACCACCAGAAGTGGCTCGGGAAGCAGCCCTGCTCTAGGAGGCTGCTGTGATGTCACTTTCCCAGCCATATCTTGCTTTAAGAGAATGGCATCATGTGGTTATGTGTGGTCTCTGCTGCTTTGTCTTCCCACAGGTGCATCCCTTGGTAAGGTCAGCTCTGCAGTTTCTCGATAATTGCAACCTTTAGAGAAAGTTTAAAGGTAAGCCGGGGACAGGAGGAAGCAACCCAAGAACCCTTCATCCACTTGTCTTCCTCAAAGGCACTGGGAAATTGTGTAATTTTCCTCCAAAAATGATGTACTTAAAGGAAGAGAAAAAGCTGCTTTATTGTTCAGATGTCTTCCACTCTCTAAATAAACATTACCTTCAAATTGCATGCAGCATATACTCCTCTTTTAATATGGATGTAGAACATGCATAATTGTTTCACAGCATTTCATCCAAACCACTTTATAGTCAGTTTCCAGTCATGGATTACTTCAGATGCCTACCTGAAGATTTTTGGTGCTTGGAAATAAATATTACCAATGTATTTCACATCCAACTCCATCTAAAATATCCACAGGTAACTAAGAAAAATGGACCTAGTGCTGATGTGTGCATCTTTGGAAGCATAATTACATGTGAAAGACAAGGAAGCAGGTCAGTTTTAAGATAAGGAAATTTAATTTGCAGATGTTCAAAACTATGAATAAGGAAGGTAGAAAACTACATAGAGTCAGAGCTGCTGTAAGCACAAATATTTTACAGCTCTGTAAGAGAGAAGAAATGAGTGTGTTTGGTAGCATTTGGGGCATTAATGGGATGGTTATTTTCTTGTAGTCAATCACCTTTCTGTTCACATGTGCCTCAGCTGGGTTTGAGTACTGAACTCCAGCTCAGTGCCAGTCTGCTGAGGCTGGGATTAATCTCCTGTGCCCCAGGCTTCAGCTTCCAAATGCTTTGCGTGTTTGTGCTGTATCATCAAGTTCCAATGGTCTCAGTGCGGGGGCTCGAGTGTCACAATCTCATTTGTGTTACAGAACTTCTTGGCAGCTCAGGGTCTGCATCTGGAAGTGGATACTCAGGATCTATCGTAAAGTTTTACCTTTAAGCATTGCTGGTAAGCCCTCTTGAAATTTATATAACTATCTCCCTGACTTTTTTTAGCTGCCCTTCTTATCTGTGGCAGTGATATAAAGTTCCTGTTATCTAGAGGAGGATTTCACTCCATCTGTTCAACAGCTTGGCTCACATTCATCCAGCCTAACTTTAGACACTTTGGAGGTGCCTAACATAAGAGTTTAATCCAGGGAGGTTTTCCAGCCCTCGGCGGGTGTGGGGGCAGCGCTGCAGGCGGGCGGCTCACCCAGCCTCGTGCCTGGAGCCCTGATGGATCAGGGGAGCCCCGGTGAGCCCACAAACTGAACTGAGGGTCCTTCCTAAATTAAAAAAAAATATATATATACTGGAAATGAGCCATCAGTGGACACTCACGGGGTTGCTTTCTGTTTTAATTTTTCCTCCTTTTCCCATCATTTTATTGTGCAGTAATTTTCCTACTGTATTGCCAAAGACCATCAAGGTCTCTTCACCCAGAGATCTTGCCAGAATTTACCACTGCACATCCTAATGTGTTTGAGCAACACATGCTTGGTTTTGCTGCATTTTCTGCATACTAACAAGGATGACAGTGTAATCCGGGACTCAGGGCTTTTTTTCAGGATAATCTGGCCACAGACATAGTAGGAAACTCGGGCTGTGAGGTGAGAAGGAGGGCTGTGCACAGGACCCATGTTCATTGAGTTTAACATTGAAGTCAAGTGTTTCCTCATGGTGGTGTAAGTTCCTGCTGAATGGGGGATGAGTGGAACCGAGCTAACTGAAGCAGAACCGGGCTGTTTGAGGTGGATTTAGCCGAGGAGGGGCTCGAAGACCACCCCACACCCTCGGGCTCCTCAAGCCCCGCCGGGCGCCTCCTCAGAGCCCTCACGGTTTCCCGCGCTTTTTGGGGGGGCGGTGCCCTCGGGGCCCGCGCGGAGCTCTGATAGGCTGGCGGTTGATTGGCAGCAGGAGCAGCCATTGGGCGTGAAGGCGCCAGCGGCGCCATTTTGTTCGTCGTGAGGGCCGGGGTAGCCGAGGCGCGGTGCCGGGGGAGCCGAGGCGCGGTGCCGGGGGAGCCGAGGCGCGGTGCCGGGGAAGGAGCCGTGGAGCGGGGCTCGAGCCGGGCTGTCCGGTGGGAAGAAGGTGCGGCCACACCGCCGAGCTGCTGGACTGGAGGGGAGCAGCGGCCTTCGGGCGGGGCGGTGCTTCCTGAGGGAGGGAACCACGCAGATCCTCCCAGAGCTCTTTCAGTGTCTGTGGGTGTTGGAAGAGCGCCAGGGCAGCGGAGGACAGCAGATATTTAGATCCAAACAATAACCTCTGGAGAAGAGTGATACTTTGGGGAAAACCTGTACAGAACTCGCAGTGCATTAATGGCCCTTCTGGAGAAGGTGTAAAATGTTCGCCTTAATTTGCACGGGGTTTAAATGGCCTCATGCGTTGTTTCCCCCTTGCAGACCCTCAGGCTGAGGCAGGCACTGAGCTCTTCCCAGGCAGCAGCAGCAGCCGCCGGTCAGCGGGAGGTGGGTGATGTTCACAGCAGCCTGTCACAGGCAGGTCTGAGCTGAGGCCTCGAGTTGGAAACCTTTGAAATAGGCTGTGAGAACTAATAAAGTGGAGCTGTTTGATCTCTAATGTGATGAGTGGCTGCCGTGGGCTGTTCTCCCCGTGGAGAATCTGCATGAGAAGCCAGTCACACCACTGACTGTTGGTTAAGTAATTCATGGGTTCCTCCTACAAACCTGATGAGAAAGTTGTATTATGTCCTTGTACAAAAATGATCTGCTAGGAGGAAGTGCAGTAAAATTGAAGTGTCTTGGAAGTAAATCTATGGGATGTGTTTCTAATGCACCTTGAACTTACAGGTAAATCATTCTGATCCTCTGTTTATTAATAATAGTTGAAATAGATGTAGCAAACTATATAGCAAAAGTTTATCACATAAGTTTTTCAGAATACAAAAAACATCAAATGTTTGTGGTTAAAACATTAGGGTAAAAGTATTTTTTAATCAGCTTTAGTGGCTTGAGTTACAGCTGAAGGTGACATGAGTTGGTCTCTTGATATCTCACCTTACGATGTGCGACTTAACATGGAGGGGGAGCAGGAGTCTGAGTGCAGGTTGTTTTATGGCAGTGAGCAGGCTGGTTCAGTTATGGAGTTGCAGAGGTCCATCTTAATCAACAGCTTGTGTGGCAGAAGTGACGATTTTTAGGAAAGCGCTGCAGTGTTTAAGAGGGAATTGCAGCCACACTGGGCTCTGAGGCTCCAGAAGGTGCAGAAGAGATGAGACTTGCAGGCTGCCAGCTCTGAGCAGAAGCCCTCCTCGTGCTGAGCACAGTTAGAGTGTGCCATGAAAACATCCAAGCTGTGTGTTTAAACTCCCTGCTGTGAGCGTCTGTTCATGCACGGAGCTGGCAGTGTGAGGGGGAAAGGGGGCCTTGGAGCCACATTCGTAAATGTCATTTGGGAGGGGACACTGGAATGACTCCTGATGCAGTTTTCTGTTGTGGCTGGTCAGTTTATGCCACACAGGGAAAAGAAAACTGCTGTGCGGATTTTATTCAATTGCTGTGCCTGAGAAAGGCTAGTAAAGGACACGCTGAGATGGCAGTGCTGTGTCACTGTCAGCTGTCATGGTGTAAGCAAAAGGGGTTTATCAGTTCTTTAAAGAACACCACAGCAAACTACTGTGGTTTTGGCACAAGTCTTGTCTGCCTGGAAAACAGGGGAGTGATCTAATGCCTTCTGTGTCCTGGAGGCTTGGCTAGCTTTGAGAAGTGGTTTGATGGTAATTAATACTGGTGCACCAGAGAGAATGGGTGGGGAAGGGAAGAGGAGGAGGATGAAGGCTGCCTGCTTGCAGAGCAATGTATATCTGAGCTTGCCACCTACTCAGGGCATGGCAGAACTGCTGCATATTACCACAGGGAACAAGATCTGGGAAGGGAAGGGAAGGGAAGGGAAGGGAAGGGAAGGGAAGGGAAGGGAAGGGAAGGGAAGGGAAGGGAAGGGAAGGGAAGGGAAGGGAAGGGAAGGGAAGGGAAGGGAAGGGAAGGGAAGGGAAGGGAAGGGAAGGGAAGGGAAGGGAAGGGAAGGGAAGGGAAGGGAAGGGAAGGGAAGGGGCGTTTTGCACGAGGATGGTCGTGCATCTCCTTGAGGTGGTTTATGTGTGGAACCAAGCAAACCCAAAGCCAGAGGGGCTGTGGGAGCCTGTGCCAGATTGCTGTGAATTGTAGATGACATGGCTGCTGCTTGTGGACATGAACAGCAAACTAGAGCTCCTGGGTGCCCCCAGGTTCAGGATTACAGGAGTAGCCTGAACTCTGAATGTCTTTAGAAGTTGCTGCACATTCCCATGGTTAGCACAAAAAAAGTCCCTTTGAATGAATCAGAACCAGCAGAGCGCCAAGCCTGCCTTTACTGCAGGCAGGAAATCCCACCTTTGGTGTGTGCCAGCACCTAAGCAAAGGGGAAGATGGAAGTGTTATTTATGCAGGGTATGTGACCCTTTTTTGGGATCTAAAGGCCTTTTTAGGATTTTGCCTCATGTTCATGCCTGGAGCAAGAAAGAGCCTTTTGTTGTAACTTTAACAAGAGTACACACAGGCTTTTTACAGCATTGCAAATAAATGTGCTGGAATGTGTAGCCCAGTGTGAAGATGAATTCAGGGCCCTGAAAGCAGTGGCAGCTCCAGTTTCTTTCAGTTGACTCCACCAAGGATTGGGGTCACAAAAGAGAAGGATAATTTACAGCTTAGCAAATGGGAAAAACTCTTTCTAGCTGACTTGCTGGAATTCAACCCTGCAGCAAACCACCAAAGTCAGCATTATGTCGTGAGCAAGTAAGTGAGGTGACACTTCTTGCAGAAAGAGGGGTGCTCTTTTGGGCAGGTTTATAGATGTAGCAGTTCTTTGCACATGGAAGTTACAGGCTGGCTTGTTAGTTACTTAACATCACACTTGGGCATCAGTCAATCAGTATTTTTTTCCTGCTTCCTCTGTAATCAAATACACTTTTCCAAGGTGATGCTGCTTGCAGCAAGGTAAATGGGACATCTTGCTTGTTAAGCAGATGGTTCCTTCTGCATGGATCCCTTCGGTGCTGTGCCAGCAGGGATAGGGCAGTCAAGCAGTGTTGGGGAGGGCCTGAGATGAAGGAGCTTTCTGCTGCAGATTTCACTGTGTGCATTCAGCTGCAGATTAATAGTGAGAGGCACTGCAGGTTGGAGGAAAAGTAGGTGGACTTGTTATTTCTTGGTTTGCAGGGGGTGTGGGGAGGGCAGGGGCCACAAATCACAGCTTCCCTGTTCTTCCAAGCAAGATACTCTGTAACTGCCTGGGCAAAGTTAGCTTAGCTAAGGCAGGACTGGAGTAAAACTGAGTAGGAGATGCCAGGCATTTTCTCAGTAAGGAAAGAAGGATGTGCCAACGTCCTTTGCCAGTCTAGGCCCACTGATGTGAGCTTCTCCCATGTCCCACTCCCAAATGTGCCCCTCTCCCATTCCTGCGAGGCCACAGAATGCCTGCCGGCTCCTGGAGTGGGCCCAGCTCGCTTTGAACTGTCGCTGACCAGCAGTTGCCAGGCTGCTGCTGAGCTGACAGCCTTCTCAGCACCTCAGAGATGATAATCCCGAGGCAGCTTTTGGAATGACCTCTTAGTGAGCCAGCTAACATCAGGCATGAGCACACATGGGTGTTATGCTAATACAGTAGGTAAGACTGACTTCAGTTTCAGTTAAGTGTTAATGATGTTTTCTTAAGCAACTCTCTTCAGTTCTTTGTGGATCTTACTTGCTAAATATTTGATACAGCTCTAAATTTTAAGCAATGCATAGTTCATTGTGTTTGGTACAGGTGTCCCTGAGTAGCTCTTTGTGCATTACTGACTTGCTTGCAGTACGCCAGCAGACTGGGCTGGCTGCACATTGGCCTGTTGAGGGCAAAAGTCTCACACCAAGTCCTGGTCCAGTTATCATACATTCTAAGCTCTGGGATTTCATATATCTCATTTCATTAAGAGCAGTCTCAGTTATAGTCAGTCATAACAGTTTCTAATCCCTTCTCAAGTCTGATCTCCTCTGAATTTGATTAATGACCTTTGCACTCAGACTTCAATTTAGCATTTCAAGACCAGAAAAACACTTCTAAGAAAAGTACAGACTATATGTTCACTGACTTCTCTTCTAGAGTACAGCTTCTGGGTTCCAGGCTGGACATATGTGTATATTCCAGTAAATCTTGCCATGAGTTGCAACCTCAAGCAAACAACACCAGCCACACAATTGTCATGCCCACAGTGGCTCCGGACAAGGAAATTGCTTGGATTTGCTTTGGACCTCAGAGGACAAACTGGGACCAAGGAATTTAAGAAACACAGTGAAATCAGAGGGGTGGAGAGAACTTTGAAAGAACCTTACTTGTTCTTTATGTGTATAATTTATCTTTGAAGAAAATAAACATCCAGTTTTTCTAATTAGCTAAATACTGGGAATTGTCCAGATTTCTTTTTGGAGTGAAACTTGCCTTCCTGGCTGATTATGGCTATTGCAGCCTTCTCTGGGCTTTTCTGGTACTGCTTCCAAGGCAAACTCCCAGAGGTACTTGCAGCAGCCCTCATAAGTTGAAATCCAGTAATGCTGTATTCACTTTCACCTCTGTGAAGGAATGCATTCTGCTTGTTCTAGCATAAATGTGCTTTATGCTTGCACCTCCAGGTCATCTCTGCTAACACTGCAGCCTTCGGGAGCCTGTCTTTCCTTTCTGCTAAGCCTGTTACCTGACTCAGGCAGAATGGACCTCTGTGGTTTGGCATCCCAGGCTTCAGGACCCCCTTGGAGGCAGTTTGCTCACTGTACCCAACCCCCCCAACCAATCATTAGGCCATAATTCGTGTTTACAGAGATAAGTCTTTATTGGAGCTAGTGGAAGCAATGGGGCATGGTTCCAGTTTTATATACAGAGAAGTCTGTAGCGTTGGGTTACAACCAGTGGAAATGACCCGAGATTACAGTGCAGATCGTGTTGTGTACAGTCAGTAACAGTGGCTGGCATACAAACCACAGCACAGAAGCCAAATGAAGCCAAGTGTACGGGGTACAGCAGCACAGGAGGAAGCAACTGAAGCTACAAAGAGCGTTCCCTTTACATCTGTACGCTTTTTTTGGCTAGTGAGTAGATACAGCTCAATTTAAAACTCACTGTGCAGTTATTTTTCTTCCCACTCAACTGCTACCAAATTAAGAAAATTTGAATGTTCAAATTACATTTTTAGTGCTATAGATAGCCATGGTTGTTGCCAAATTACTTTATTTGAAATTGCTTTATTTATAGTTGGGAATAGTTCAGTCATCATTGTTCTCTAGTGATTACAAATTGGGAGAAAACGGAAGTATTCTGAAAGTAGTCTGTAATTAGACCACAAGGATCTCTTGTACTTCATTTGGAAGTTTAATTCTGGGTAACTTCTTTGAGAGAGATTTATTAGGAGGAAAGATGGAATCGTCCACCATATTACTCATTTGTGGAATTCGTTCCTAGTGTTTAAGGTTTAGATAGTTTATCGGTCATACTTCTTTTTATTCAATGCCATATCCAGTCTTAGTTCATAAATAAACACTCCATCCTCTGTGGATAAATAAATCCATGTCTTGGCTGCAGGTCAGACCTCTATTGGTGAAAGAGATTTAGAAAAATAGACCTTTTCTTTAACGTTTAATACGCTGACTCACAAAGGAAAAGTGAAATTCATTCAAGTCTAGAAACAAATACAGTACAAGTGATTTATAGAATAGCATTCCTTCCCTCTACAAACTTGCTGAGCATGAAACACTGCCCCAAAGCACTGCCTCTGTCTTTGCCTTGTCTTGGAGAAGTAATTATTATCAGAAAATCACATCAGACTGCACTGCCAGTTTTCCTGTCAGAAGGGTTCTGCCTCCTGAGGAGTCTTTGCTTAGGAATTCTTTGGATGCATGGATGGTGGTGGTTAGGGTTACACAAAGGTGATATTTTAGCCCAAATTAGCAGCAATTTTAATTGATTTGGCTGATGACAATTTTTGGTGGGTAGAAATTCAGCCATTAAAAAAAAGCCTGTCAGTTGGCCTTGGAAAGCAGCAGCCTTTCCTCAAAATCTCCACTTCTGAGACTGCTTCCCACTGATGCCCTTCAGCAAGGGACTGATACATTTGGCAGTACAGGTTTCATGCTCAACTTTGTCACTAAGAACTGGACAGGACTTTAAAAAGCATACAGCCCACTGGGACTTGCTCTGCTGTAGTACTTCAGTGCTTTGGAGAGCCCCCACCCCAGCAGTGTTGCTCTCAGAAGTGCAAGTGTCCCAGCCTGGCTCTGGGGCAGCTGGAGGACGGTGACATTCTGGAGTGGAAGCAGTAGTTAAGCACCAGTTACTGGCCCCTGCAGAGGCTCAAGAGAACAGAATTGCTTCGTAGAGAGCTGGTCGGCCTAAAAAGCTTAGTCAGTTTGATCAATAAATATTGACTTAGGGTTAGGATGAGAAATAAGACACTGCACCTTGGAACTGGAAGACAGAGTCAACTTCCTCCTTTTTCTGTCCAAAAGGAGACTAGCTCCAAAACATTTGTCCTTAAGGACCTCTGTGATGCCTGACAGATAACTCATTATGCGTGTATGAATGTACCTGTCCCCTTTTGCAGGGAAGGGTAAATGTGTGACTGGACAAAGCTTGGAGGCTTTTTTCTGTGATATTTTTTTTTCAACCATCTGCTCTGTGTCATGTTGTCCCTGAAGGCATGGTTACCCACTCCTAAATTATGCAGCATTGCCCAGAGAATGGCTCTGTAGTTGAATATGCTCTCTGCAGTACAGCCTCCCTTTTCTTCCAGTGTGTGTGGATTTCCACACCATAGAAGTTATTAGAAAACTACACCTGTCTTTAGCCTGTTATTTTGAGCAGGGAAACAGTGATATGAGTTTAAAAACACAGGAAAGAATCTGTACTGCAAATCAGAATTTTTATAATTAAATTCATAGGATCACTAACTTTTCAAAAGCTGTACTGCTCTGAATGCTGTTCTCTAGCCCACCGTTATTCTCCTTTGAGCAGAATGACTTTCCATCTGCTTAGAAACAGTTCTTTGTGAAAATAATGACAGAAGAATAAATACTGTCTCTCTTACTCTTGACTTTGTTATTTTACAGGACACCCTTACAAGACTCACATTCTGTTGGGAGTGCAGCAATACACACATTTCAGTATGCATAGATCATTAAATTGCAGCAGTGCCAGTAATAAAGCAAAACTTGCCAAGATGTCCTGTTCCTCTTAATTAAGCTTGACTGATGTGTGCCTGTTGACTTAAGATGCAGTTAGTGTCCACTGCTGAGATGATGCAGTACCCTGAGTAATTTGTATTGATTACACTTACGCAAGCTTGTGCTTTTGCAAGAACACAGAAATGAAACTCCAAGAAAATAAAGAAGTACCTCAGGTTGTTTCCATGGAACACTGTTAATCTATTCATAGCAGCTTCAAATTATGAAGTTAAAACTTACCTTCTGCTCTACTCCCATTGAAACAGATGAGTGCTATGATTAACTCCCCTTTAGCTTAAAAAATAGAAGTGGTTAGAATGTCCAAATACACTTTGCTGGTAAGATGAACCTACTTTCTCATAAGGAGTTACACCGATATTGGTCACCTAAAATGTGTACATTACACAGGTCACTGTGGGAGGAGTATCTGCTTTCCCTTGTTTCCATACTCCTTTGTGTAAAGGCAGCTTGTCTAGAATACTGTGGGTATTGCAGAAATAACTAACTACTATTCCTTCTGAGGAAATTATTATTATTCCTTTTCCTCCCAAAATTCAACTACATGCTCTGTACGCTGTCTGGAACTATCTCCCTGTTTTTGGGTAGGACCGCATTAGGAAACAAAATTTGTCCGTTGGATTTCTCACATTCCTCCTCTGGAAAACCAGCAATCCTGGACTTGTTTACTGAACAGAAAAAATAAATTCATCTCCTTTAGCAACATCATTAGCAGCTTTTAGCCTGCTTAAACCTCTTATGTGATTTCTCACAAACTACTGACAAAGCAATCCCAGCTCCCCCTGCTCACAGCACACAAGGCTTTCCCCAGCACACATAAACTTCCTGGCTTTACCACAGACTATCTTAATGGACTTGGAAAAGGCAGTGCAACTTTCCCTTCAACTTCTATCTATGATGCTCTAACCTCTAAAACTGGAGGACATTTTCTTCATTGTTTGTCTTTTGTCTCTCTTGCCAGAACCAGATGCACTCAGAAATCCTTTGTTCACGCTGATGCTGCAAAAGCCTCATGAACTGCAAAGCAGCATAAGGCAGCTGGAGCTTCCAGATCCTGGTTAGAGGTATGAATGAGGCTTAAGTTTAATCAATTAAAAATTAACTGCAGCTTTTACTCATTCCAACTCTCTTGCGCTAACCAATGAAGGATAGCCCGTTACATTCAATTAATGCCTTTTGAAATTAAGTGTTATTTATTCTACTAGAGATAACAGTCCGGAGGTTTTCGCAAACATGCAGTTCTGGCTGGTGAGAAAACATTTGGAAGTTGTTTACTTATAAAGCATAGAAGAGACTGCAGCTTTAATTATCTTACTGCCCCAAACCTTTGAATTTAGAAATCAGATAAATTCAGTCTCAGGTAAATTCAGTCCCTACAGTTAAAAATTTTAAATGCTCTTTACATTCTTGTAACTCTCACTTCTTGGTGGATTATTAATTAAACATAGAAGAGTACTGCCCCTGAGAAGGCTTCAGTCTGTACAGACTAGGCTAGATGGGTTCTTTTCAAGTACACAACTACTAAACTACCTGTGGTACAGTATATATGACCTTAAATTGTACAGAGTTAAGGCACCAAATACAAGATAAAACAACATCCAAAATAAGAGATATGCTTTAGAACTGCACATCTCCACACACCACTTTTGGACATTCAGCTCCTCAAAAACATCAAGGTAAACAATGTGGTCTGAATGTTTCATGCAATCTCAGGAACTGGAGAAAAAACCCACTTTCCTGAATTTAAACCTTACTGTCTGATGAACTTTTCTCTTACCTAACTCACAACACTCACAGTAAAGCACTGCTTTGCCTACACAGCATCAGACCGGTGTGGGAGGAAGAGCCCCCTTTCTCCTAGGAAACCCCAGAGAGAGGAGCAGACAGAGGAATAGGCAGATGTGTCCTACTTGTGCTTTTGTATTATCTCACATATCAGTTACAAACCAACAAGTGAATCCCATATCTATGAGCAGAAAAGGCAAGCACACCAGTACCTGGACATGAATAGGTGTGAATTCAGATGACACAAATAAAGCTAAGAAGGCATTGCTCTGGGTTAAGCAATAAAACAGTTCAGTGGTGACAATTCTCTTAATGCCAAATACTGAACCACTAGATTAAATGGTTTATGTTCAAAAGAAAGTGCATGTGAAACTGCTGCTGTGGTCCATAGGCACAGGACTTCAGTGCTGGGTTTCTCTGGTGAAGTGCTCTAAAATGACTTTAGCAGAATTTCCACTTCCAGTGGAATGAAACCAACAAGTTGTTAGACAAGCTGTCTCCTGTACTAAGACAGCAGATTCAGCTACCCTGTGTCTTTGCTCTGCTTTAAACAAGTCAATAAAGTATCTAATTTTTCACTGGATTATTCAGCAGGAAGCCCAAGAGGGTCTGTGTGCTGAACATTTGAGCTGAGTTACTGTTTTTTGAGACAGAACAGCCATTCCTAACAGAGCTCCTCAGTGTGCCCAGCACAGAGCTCATTTTCATTCTTTTGATGCCAGAGAGGCAAGGTCTTAGCTTCATGACTGAGAACAACAATCTGAATTTCATGTTTACACATCTCATCATGTGTCCAAAGGAATACACAGCAGCAAAGCTCCTGTGCTGTTTCCCAGAGCCACTGGAAATAGGAGCTGTTTTTGTAAGCTGCTTTGTGACTTGGAACTCAGTGAGGCTGGGACATAGTTTTGCCTTCACGAAGTAAGAGGCAACTGTCTTAGAATTTAGCTAAAGGCAAGAAGTTCTAAATACTGAGTGAGTATATCTTGGTATACCAAGCACAAGAGGCAGAAGGAAACTTGTAATTTTGTCTGAGTAAAGACTGAAATAGTGTCTTGCCATTTACACGGATTTGGAGAGATGTTCAGCTATCCCACTTCTAGAGTGGCTCAGAAGTACAGATGCAGAATTACAAATGAAGCAAGGGACTTTATTTCAGGGAGTTGGTGGCAGAAAAAACAGGGAGTGCCACTCTCACTCTCCAAGGGACATTGTCAGGACTGGATAAGAGATGGTACGTTAAAGCTGCTCACAATTATTGCTGTCTTGGAGATAAAGAAGTGACAAGAGAATGATGTAGCATAGCTGAACAGCCAACAAACAGAAGATTCTCTTTCCTAGATTTGAAAAATCTTCATGCCCCTCCTCTTGCATTTTCTACATCCTAATAATCTAAGGAACTTCTTGTCAGGGAAATTGTTCTCAATAGCTCAATGAAACCAGAAAGCTTCAAATAATTTAGATTTGTGCACTTTTCCCCAGTTAAGTTCTTTCAGGGGCTTGAGGGCACAGATTTTTGTTAAGACACACTTTAAATCTTTTTTTCCTACCAGAAGGCAAGTGTTTTCAAAGAAAGAATCCTTGTCTCCAGAGAGGAGAAATACTGGGGCAGTTTTCAGATCTTTGTTAATGAGCAGAAATAGTCCTCTGGCACATGAATAAGTTGAAATATATGTAGGAAAACTGGTTTCTCTGAAGTGCTTCACAGTCTGATTAAAAGTTTTTAAGAATCTAGATTTCATAATTTGAGAGAATCAGTTATTTCCTAGGATTCTAGAAGATGATCAGAAAAGGCAGGGCAGGAGGACAGACTTCACAGAAGCAAAGGTATTTAACAGCAGTGAAAGTCGTGGCAGCAGCATTTACAGCACATTAAGTGGGGAGCCATGACAATTGCTGAATCATCTAATTAGCTCACACTGGCTACACAACAGCAAATTAGACAGATTAGGAACCACCTACCCAGGCACTAAATTGCCTTTGCGAGGGTTGGATTGTGCACTGTGTCCAACAAAAATTGCTTGGGCAACCGAGGCCTCGTGTTACACATTCCCTTCAGGAGCATAGGCTGGCCTCCCTCCATCCAACTGGCGAAACGCCCAGGAATAAGGTCACTGTGTTCCAGCTCCTGAATGTGTGCTTAAGGAAGACAGCAAGCACTGGCAGAGGGAGAACACGATGGCAGGAAGCACCACATATCATGCTTTGGAGCTAGCCAAGCCCTCCAAGCCACTCTGATTACTCTAAACCCTTCTCTAGGTAGAGCCTTCCGGGAGGAATCTCTTGTGGCTGACAAAGTAGGACTGAAGCAGACCCCTAAGCTCACGGGTATTACTGCAAAGTCAGTGGTGATGCCATTCATTTCCAGTATAGAGAACCCACTGAACAGTTTGGTTCTTCATTGTACATCTCCGGTTTTTAATCCTTTAAGTGCCAGACACCATCTCCCAAAATACACATGATCATCTGGTTAGCTAAAACTAGCATTAAGGTGGGTAGTGTATAGGCACAGACTTTCCCTGATCTCCTATTTATAGCTGTACTAATTGAAAGGAACTTTTCAGATTTCTTTTCCATGAACCAGGAATTTAAACTGTAAAATACCATTTCTGCTCCACTGAAAAGGTACTCCAGAATTGGTAACACTACTGGCAGCTGCACAGAGCATACACAACCAGATTTATGTGTTTGGCTCTTGGATACATACAGAAATGCAAAGCTCAGTAGCTGTAACACAGACCTCCAACCTCACAGAAAAGGCAGTTCAGACCAAGCTCCTGTGAGGAGGCTTTTAAAAGGAAACCTAAAAGTATTATGCAGAAGAAATGAGTTTCTACTTCTGCTTTAGCAAAACCATGCTTGTTGCAACACTGATGAAGCAGATGTTACCCAGATTACTCATCAGATAATAGCCTGATACTAGGCTAAAACCTACTGATGGAATTGGCTGCTCTCTCAAACATGAATCCATCAGGCACTTCAGAGCCTACTCTGTGACCCTTCAATACATGGGGCTATTTTGCTCAAGTTCCACATGAATGAGAGGGGTTCCCAGGCAGTCATGCACCTTACGGTCCTATCTCTGATTCCAGGTGGCTGCAGAACCCAGATTTAGGAGTCTTAGTGTGTTTCATATATTAGAAAAGCATTCTCTCCTACTGAAAAGGGAGGCAGCAAAGGCAAGGGGCTATCTCCGACATAAATACTGCAAAGCTTTACTGCATTACAAACAGCAGGGTATTAGAGAAATCTAGAGAAAAAAGATGCAAGAAACTTGAGATAATTTAAAAAAAACAGGAGAGTGGAAAGCTTAGTATTTTAAGAGTTAACAAGAGTGATAACAGAAAAATACAGAAATTCACAGTTAAAGCAATTCTGCTGGAAAGAAATACACATGGATTAAGCTGCCAAATACAGTTCACAAAGATGCAGATCAAATGAGAGTCAGCAAGATGTTTATTATCAGTCCTTGAAGTGGACAGTTCTTGTCAGGCTGACAGCAGTTAAGCTTAGGAAAGGAATATTCAGGAGAAGTTCATTATAATGCACCTTGATGCATATAATATCCTATCTGAAGGAGCAGAGCAGCCTGCTGCTCCACGATCAGCACTGCTGGGCCTGCCAGGCTTAAAAAGGGACTGAACTGTAGATGAGCTGCAGATCCAGCCCTGAGTTTGCACCTTGAAGATAAGCAGATGGAAACCTGCCCCCTGAACAGGAAGGATGTTCTGATTGCTCATCAGCTGTCCTGCAGATGTTATGGAAGGATTATGTGTTCCAGGGCCAGCCCCTGGAACAGTTCCTCTGTTCATTTCCCTGGTGCAAGTTCAGGAGCAAAGCTGACACTATTTAACAGCTCTTTTTCTCTTACCAGCCTATGCATTATATCCAGAAATATCCTGAGGAACGGATAACCTGTACATGCAGTTACATAGTGAATTTGATGATTCAATATTAAAATCAAATATAGTTTATATTTGCTGTTAGTGTTCTGATGCAGACCTTTCGGCTTGATACACCTCTACATATTCTGTACCTAGTGGTTTTCTGATTAACACCAGTGTCAACTGTTACCAGTTAGGATTTGTTCATGTTTTCATCTCTGAATTGAGACCTTAAAATGCTAATATATCATCATCAGCTTGCTCCCTTTTGCTTTTTTATTTTTTAACCATTTTTATATAAAAAGAGTTGTTTCCAGCAACTTCAAGTACTGCAAGTACTGCACTTCTGGAGTACTGTACTATGCAACTTTGCATAACGCAAGGTTTAAAAGACAAATAAAAAAATAGTATTTTAAAACTACACATATCATGTGCATCAACAGGTCATAATTCAAACCCATTTTAATCTAAGTAAAATATTGTTAAAACATTTACTACAGAACTGAAAATAATCATTTATGGATGGCTGTATCCTAATTTCTAGCTGTAGAAAACCACAGCTAAGCAAAGGATTCACGCAGAGATAAATCCCTGCCTGCCTGCCCTCCTGCACTGCACTGCACCCACAGGAGGGAAGCAAACCTGGCTGCTTCCTGAATTAATTTGGCCTAATATAATTTGATCTCTGCAGATTTTAACTGCAGTATCATCAAAGTTGTTAATTCTTCATTTGGAGTTTAGCTTTAATAGTTTAGGGAAATAGTTTGTCTCATTCTTAGTGTCACCCATTGCACTTAGCCAGAACCAAGGTGTGCATTTAGAGCAGGCCATGGCCTGGCTTTGGTACCTACCCAAACGTGTCCACAGGGGTGCAAGGAATGCAGTGCCTGACACAGCAGTATCAACACAGCTTTTTATGCTACACAGGAGAAAAAATATCTGAAGGAGAACAGTCTGTTGATAAAACCAAACAATTTCTTAAGTGTTAGGTAATATTTTTTAACTGAAACTGGAGTATTTGAATTGGCCTTGAGAAATACAAAGTTGGGATTCAGACCTATGTATTACCTCTTTAAACACTGAGTTAACAAGACATAATAAAAATGTGCCATATACAAGATTGTCACAGGTATATGAGATTTTTAGAAAAAAAGCAATAAAAATACTCTATAAGCTGAAAATAAAATTTCTTACCTTTTATATCACGATCTCAGCTTACAGTCACTATATTTCTGCTTATTTTATACAAGTGCATATGGCTATGAAGGTCCGGAGAGAATGAGAATAAAGTGGAATTAACCTGCTGAAAACTGCTTAGAAGTCTTAAGCTGCAACATATAGATGTTCCAATACCATTTAAAAAAACATTAACCTTTCAGTTATTGCTGATTGACAATCTCAAAATAGCAACATACAAATATTCAAGAGGAAAAATACTCAGTAAATTTAGAGCAGCAAAGGTTTTTGAACTGGATGTTTCCCAAATACTGTTTTCCTATCATTTGGTGATGATTTTAAGAGACACAAAAGCAATCCACTTGATTTTCAAGTTCAGGCCTACCATTCTTGTGCCTCATATCAATGATGTGGGGGGGAGAGAGAGAAAATATATAATTTAGTTACATTTTGGGAATTTTTTTCTTCTGCCATTTTGCTACATTTCATGTCTGCTGCCATGCACAATGGTACAACACACTGCTGCTTCAGGAGTGACCATTGCACAGCTCTGTAGCAACTTTTATAGGAAACATGCAAATACAGCATAGTATCAAAATTCTGAAGGACTTCAATAGTGAAAGTAAAGGCAGATTTCAGTGCTTGAAGCAGCACTCGACCCAGGTTGTGCCTTGATTTGGCGTTTGGTTTTCCCCCCTCAACACACCAGTCCTTCCCCTTCTAGTGTAAAGAAATAACCAGGAATATATACACATCTATTGCTATGTACCCAAAGAGAGGACTTGTGGCTTGGACTAAGTATTGCTTTTCATTACATGGAGCAAAGTTCAAGAAGTGAGAAAAACACTTTAAAAAAAAAAAAAAAAAAGAAGGAAAAAAGCTCAGATTCCATGTCTGAAGTTGAGAAACCTCAAAACGAGCCACGTTTTTCTTGCTTTTAAGACATGTACAAAATGCCATTTGGAGCCACACAACCTGATGGTTCTAGAAGTCAGAGAAGAAATCTTGAGGGCCCAAGTGAATAATAAAAGGTGCGATGCTGAGAGGCTGGCAATAGGGATTGTCAATGAAAAAACCACCTACAGTGGGAGAAGAGCAGAGAAGCAAAAACCTCACGTTAATTTCTGAGACTGGCTGAAGCTAAAGCTCCATTTAAATTTCTCTGCTCTTTCAGCTGCAAGTGGAATTTTCATTGTAAAATGGGCACTTTGAATTCTTTGAAGGTATTGAAACATCTAACACTTCCAAGGTTACCACTTTCTAAACAAAGAACTGACAGCTCATTCATATTTTCAGTAAAGCAGAGAAATGTAAAATATGCAGCAAGGGGGCAAGTTTACAATGTGGTTAGTAACTCCCAACAAATGACAAAAAATAAAAAATGACTTCTATAAATCATCTGAAATGACTGCCATCATGTTGGAAAAGAGCATAGCGCCCTTCATGTCTTTGAAATAAGAACAAGGTTTTGGCTTACAAATGTTTGTTGTGTAGAATTGGTTCACAGAATATTTTGTTTGGAATTTTACAAAACTGGGGATTCAGAAAAAAAAAAAAGGAAACTACAGTTGCCAATCAGGGGAACTCCAAAAGGCAGGGGGGGAGGGGGAAATGTGTGCAGAGGAAAGATTCCTTTAATGAATATTTGATTAACAAAAATGGGCTCTGATCAGCCATGCTTTTTCTGCTCCGTGATGGCTTCCTTTCATCCATAGGCCAGCAAAACAGATTAGTGATTTCTGAGCACCTCTCAATTAGGCTCCATCCCCGGCCCTGCTCTGTGTTCCGTGGGTGACACCAGGCTCACCCTCCCGGGCTATCATCTACATTTTATTAAAGTACCACCGACACCAAACGGAAGCGAGAGCTACGGCAGGAGGAGAACCCAGGAAATGTAAACACATTCCTAAGCACAAATACTTAGCTTAAGAATAACAGCTGCAGTTCATTCCAGGGAAAGCAGCTTGTTCTATAAGCCACCCCTTATTCAGCTTTTCTAATATTTTTCTCCCTCTAAGGGGGCTGTGGGGAGGAGGAACTTTACATTGCTTTAAGCACTGCTCTTACAACACCCTCAACACAGACACAGCTCCCCTTGCCTCAGCAGCAGCGTCTGTTAGAGAACAGGGGATAAAGGCAAATCTTTGGAAGTGCAGGAACTAAAGCCAGCCTATGGAAAAGCAACGGGCGAGGGCTGAGGAGAGAGTGCAACCAACAATGCTGCTTATTTGTGGGGTGATACCTTAATAAAGACCACTGGAACCCCTTGTTAGAGCCTACAGCAGTCAATAATCCATGGAGACTCCAATCGTGGAGCTGGGGCCTATCCTGGAATTTTGGACAGGTGCACACACTCCTCATCAAAAAGAGGACTCTGGGTTTGAGCACCAACTCGTAAAAAAGTACTGGCCTATGGCTGAAGTGTGTCACTTTTCACAGCAGCACTCAACAAGAACTGGGACAATTAAATAGCAAGTTTTCATGGGGACCTTGTTGCTGCTTTAGATTCTTATAAATGTAAGGGGGAAAGGAGAACCTTTGGTTTAACAGACAATTGACAAATAAAATGCTTTCTGTAGAAATGGTGGATGGAAAATCAAGGGTGGGCAGACAATCTTAAAAGTGAAGAAGGCCACAAGAACAAGTGGAATTTTTTTCTTTTTTTTTTTTTCTCTTTTTTTTTTTGTAAAAACAAAAGGAAGGAAAACATGTAGTTTTTGAGCTCTAAAGAACCTGATTGTAACGTTATTGTTGTCCTTTCTCTGGGCAATACGGGTATAAGGTGTATCCCTGGAATTGCATCCTTCTGTGGGAACTTCCTTTAATACTTGTTTAATACTTGCTTCACAGAATGCAGTCTTATACAGAGACAGACTAATTCCCTCTGTTTCATTTGTTTTTCAGCATTTTGTGTATGAGTGAAAAGTCTTCTTGGATAATTAAGACTGTGTCTAAAATCACAGTTATAGTATGCTGATCTATAAGGAAACTCAGGTACTGATGCTTAACTATAAAAAATAAGATAAAACAATATTTTAACCCATATTTTACTAAGTTTATTACACACCATAATATTTACAAAGTTAAATGTTAACTGTAAAGTTTCTATCATGTTTTTTTTATTATTGTTATTTTTATTTTTTAAATAACTATGCCCTGCATTTAATAACCCTACAGCAAATACAGATCATTAACTGAGTCTGTGTGACTGCATTAGGAAACAGGCAGTACTCTTGTGTTACAACAAAACAGTTTATTTGTGATCAGTGTTTTATATTCTATACATCCTTCACAAATTTAATTTTACATAATCGGATACTTCATTTAAAACGTAAGATTTAAGCTTCTAGTTCTTCCCTATAACAGAAGGCTGGTATAAGTTATTTGAAAATGAGGTAACATTTCACAGAACATTTTTTTCAAGTTTTAGAGAACTAAATTTGCATTTTGTTAAAATCAAAAAGTAGGAAAAAGATGTTTCTTTACAAATGACTTTGCTCAAGTATGTGTTCAAAGAAAACAGGATAAAAAGGCTTTTTTTCTTCTAACATTCTGTACTGTACTGTGTTGTTCAATCAATAGGAATTAGCTTCTGCCATTTGCTAAAAGAATGAGTAGTGGGGAACGGGGTAAGTTGGGAATTTCATAACTGGTAACAGAACCATTCTCTTGGGTAAACCTACAGAGAGAAGAAAGGGAGAGGACTCCAAATAAGTTCAGCAATCCAAGAAAGTCAGATAAGAGCTTACAGTAATGTTCTCATTAACCTTTTCCAGATCAGTCAGTCAATGTGATGTCAGCGTGCAGAGTCCCGTAAACAGTAACGCTTCACCACTTTGCACTATTTCAGACAGATGGTTATAGCTTAAAGTCTGCTTTATTTTTGTCTGGTGTTTGGTAAAATTAAGGATGTGATATTCTCAAAAGCAGAGTGTGTATTTGGACTTGAAGCTCTATTTCATAATCTTTATGGTAATTAATATCTACTAGTTTATTCTACATTGAGGTAATTTCACAGGCCAGTTGCAATTGCAGATATTCTAGACAGGCACTGCTGTGCATAAAATACAACTCACAGGGAAACTGTTCAGCAGTTTTGATCAGCATCCAGGTAGGTCAGCCAAAAATCAAGCACCTACAGTAAATTCTGCATCTGCTTCCTTATCCTGCACTTCCTCTCCTGTGTTGAAGTAGTAAATCTGGAAAGATTGACATCTGCCTGATATCATTATTATTTTAGAGTTCTTGTGGCCTCACAAACTTCTGCACAATTAAACGTTTGTTTGGTTTTTTAATCTTGCCTATTTAAATTCTAGTATTTAACCTATGTATCCATTTAGAAATCACAAAGCAGCAACAGCAGGTATTCCAGAGCACCAGATGATCAAAGTGAAGTTTCCCAACATGCAACAGCTTACAAAGGCAAAGAGACATGTTTACCTTACAGCCAAAAAGCATTATCCCAGAACTTCGCATCACAATCATAAGACATTAAGAACAGAAACTCTTTATGTGAAAAATGGGGGCATCCAATTTCACAATTCTTTGAAGTCAGTGATATGTCACATATATACACCTAAGTGCTTAAAATCCAGCTCACAAAATAGGCACAATGAGAAAAAAAATCCCAAACCAGAAGGAATGAATGAAAAGAGCAAGGAAAGCTTCAGGGAAACTTGGTAACACAGTTGTATTCCTGCCTTCAGCAGGGAAAGGATTCCTCATGTCACAGTGTGTCACTGCTTGTAAAAACACAGACATGCAGATACCAGTAATCCTAGTTATACTCTGAGACTGTTGCTTGAAAAGAACCAAGGGAGTTTAAAAAAATCCATACCCCAAAATAAATTGCCTTTCATTTTTCTCTGAGAAAACATGTTGCTGTTCCTTGTGTGATGCACCACAAAGGACAACACTCCATGGGACAGCCCTGCTGGCAGCTGCCCTTCTTTCAGAGGATGGGGCCAGTCAGCAGGTGTAAAACTAGAGAGGTTTTACTCTCCAGTAAAACCAATTCTTCAATTTTGTGGGAGAATTCCACACTGAACACAGCCCGTGGGCACATTCTCCCTCTTAGTACAGAACTGGACCAGCTGGTCCCAGTCAGGCAAAGCAAACATTTTCCATAGAGCAGCATTTTTGCCCTGTCAGAGCTCATACCTCTAGAAAAGTCATGTAATTGACATTTCAAAACATTTTTAACTTTTATAATGATATCAGGGGAGTTGGTATTGCCCAAGTTAGACAGATTTGGGAGGAATGACTTACTAGAAATGCTAAAAAAAAGCAGAAGTTTCCCATATGAAAAATTCCAGGCCTTGAAACATGCCAGTCATTTGAGCAGCAGACTGTGACCAGTCCCTGCCACAAGACAGGCTGGTGGGACTGCTCCTGGTGGGCTCACGTTGTGTGTGCCAGGACATATCACTGACTCCAAACTGCCCTGCTCCCATTGCCACATAAACCTCATTCAAAGTAACCAAAAGGGCCGGTTAGAGGATGCATTGTTAGTCCAGCGTAAAACAAGCCAGTAGGGAGGGAGAAGCCGAGTTAAGGAGAAAGCTTCCATCACAGCTCTCTGGTTATCAGCTCATTTTACAATCTCCATGAAACCAGTGCTTTGCCAGCCTAATAGAACATGTTTCATAGTGAAAAGCATTGTGGCAAATGACCGTGTCCTGGCTGCCTCACAGACTGATTGCTATCAGCACTGACTGCCCAAAACCCATCCTGGTGTCCCAAGCAGTGGTGTTTAGCCTGCAGGGGTGGGGGGGTATTTGCCCCTAGACTTCAAAGAGTTGACAGCATTAAGGGAGATTTGTCCACAAGTCACTTACACTTGGGGACAAACATTTCACCAATATTACTGTAATGTCATTTAGCTAAATCTGGGTCAGAGATGCTGAAATAGGCCCTTCGGTAGTCTTTGAATGGAGCACAGACTGGCTGGAAAAAGTAAGGGAACTACTTTGACTGGGTTCCAGTATGAAGGGAACAGGCAATTAGAACAAGCAGTCCTTCCATAGACCAGGCAAAGCAGAGGCAAAAAGCTACTCCAACCAAAAAAGAACCACAAGGTTATGGCATAAAAGTGGTGGTGTTGTCATGGTTTAAGAGCTTAAATCTCTGAATTTCTCCTTGGACTGCCACAACAGTTTCTGGATAATTTCTAACGTGTTAATTACAGGGCTGTACGTACCGTAGGCTGGTGCCGCTGTGCTGTATCCGTATGGTGCTCCATAGCCTGCAGGGAAACAGAGGAGGGAGGGGGTCATTCCCTGCCCTGCCTGTCAGTGTTTGCACACCTGCACATGGGCAGGGATCCTATGCCTGGAGCAGGAGCACAGCAAAACCAAACTCACACCAATACATACAAATATTGCTGAAAGCACTGCAGTGTTCCTATGCGGTGGCCAAAAGGACAAGCTGCCAGGGACTTTCTCAAGCCTCAGCATCAGAGAGTTAAAATTCCCCATTTCATTTCCTCAGCATTTTCTTTTCCACTGAATCCCTCAAGTCTGCACTGTCAGAGCATGGAGCTGGTGTGACACAGACATCCATATTTGCTTATGTTCTTCTTAAAACACAAATGCAGTCTATGCAGAGAATAGTCACTTTCCTAAATTTCCTTTAAAAAGAGAACACTGGATGCCTGTGGCAGGTGTCACGTCCCCCTTAGTAAAGCTCCTGGCTTTCTCTGCCATTTCTAATAGACAGAGTTCCACAAGAAGGCATGTGAACACCTCCACACAAACAGATCATTGTTTCCCCAGAGAACAGAGTGTAACTCTGAAGTATTTGAGAGAAAAAGCAACATAGGTAACACCAGCATTGGTTTCTACATGTCAGTAGTTCAGAAGGCTTTACAGGTTGTTTTTTTTTTTCTGGTGAGACTGCTGGTGTCACTCCAAAAAGTAAGAGATTTCTGAGAATAGGAGATGGAGAGAAATAATCTGCGAAGGCCAAGGCCAGTAAAAGCTTAACTACAGCAACTGGGAAATTAAACTTATTTCTGGAATAATTCCACACTGGCAAGAAGCATGCCCCTGGCAGGTTAAAGTGTCTCTTAAATGACTCCTCAGGCAGACAGGCAGTTCCAAAAACAATGTTAACAGCCATTAAAAATGAATTACTGGGGTTTAATATTTAAAATGACATGACCATACAGGAACAATGAAGAGGACATGCTGCCAGTGGTGCCAGGCAGGAAGGCTCCCAAACAACAGGGCTGTGCTATTAGCACGTGCGAGCTGCTGGAGGCTGTAATTAGAGCTCATGCTTTAATCTGAAAACCTGAGCATGAGAACTAGAAGAGTTATTTTTTGGAAGCTGCTACTGGATTTGCTTTGACTAAGGCATCTTCAGCATCTCATTCTTACAAATCTGTGGTTCTTATAACAAGTGAAAACAATGCCTGGATTCCTTTCTTTTGTCACCCACAAACCTCAGACATGCTGTAGAGTCACAACGAAAATGCATTTTGAAAAGTAATTTGAGGATGGAGAAAGTGATCATTTAATGAACATTTTCTTGTGCAAATGTGAAATGGGAACCAGAAGCCCTAGAACTTCAGAAGCTGTTCCTGCTAATCAGAACAATGCAGCGTGGATGATGATTCCCCATCAGCCAGAGTATGAAAAGAAATTCTTTTATTTCTGGCCACCACAGAAGCTACTGCTAGATGCTTCCAGGTGGAATTCATGTGGAAGGTTTTTGGGAGCTCAAGGACTTTTGAGCCTGCTGACCTCATGTTCACAAAGGATTCCTGGAAAAGGCACTCCTAATGCTAAATCAGCACATGATCCAGAAGGTTCTTAGGTAGGAAGGGAGCTTTGGGAATTGTGCTATGGCAGTGAACTATGAAGACAAATCATAAAATAATAAAGCCAGGAAAGCCATTATGCCCATAACTGTGTGCTCTGTGCACACAGAGCTTTGAGCTGCACACTCATAAAGGATACACTCTGCCAGCTTTCCAGCTCTTTCATTTATTTAAACCCCCATGAAGCCTTCTGCTCCATGTCAGATGGTTAAAGGAATCACTTGCACAGGTGAATAACACACATGAAAAAGAACACCCCAGCAGACAAATGCTAAACTGTCAGCTACAAGTGTGGTGCCTTACCTGGTGTTATGTATCCAGTAGCAGCAGCTGCCCCAACAAACGCCCCTCGTGTTAAAGCACCTCGTCCTCTGCCTCGAACAGCCTGGACTGCTGCAGAAACAGCTGTATTGACAACCCCTTTAGTCTGCCCAGAGTGACAAAAAATAGCAGTTCAGAGAGTGAGTGTTGCAGGAATACAAGGCCACCTGCATTAAATCATCCCCTTTGAGAGAGCTCTGTAAACATGCCTGACGTGCCAGGCTGGCTGAGCACAGACTGGAGAGTGCTGTGCCAAAGGATGTGAGTGACAGGGACACAGCGGGTCCCTGGCCCTGTCACTGCCTGCAGAGCCCAGCACGTTCCCTGTGCTGAGCCTGGCAGTCCCTTTCCTCAGACTGTGCCTTATTTACCTCAGATTTGGGCATGAGTGAACATTGCTGGCTTCTGAGCCTCTCTGCTGCTCCTCCCTGCTGTCTTTCCCACTCTTTACAACTTTCTTCAACCTACAGCACTGGTTTTACATCTCCCTTACCCTCCTGAACCCACATAACTGCAGCAGGGCCAGGATTCCACCCCCAAACAATCAGCTCGCAAAAACACTACCCTGTGTTAACCTCACTTTACTAGAATGCTGCCTTCTGTATCCAAAACCAACCCAGACCTGGGATAATGGTCCAAAAAGCAAGTTACAGTTCTTACCTGAGGAAGAATCTTCTTTTTCTTGTTATTTGCTGCATTAGGCCCAGAAAACAGTTTTTCAAGTGCTGCTAATGCAGCACTTGCTTTTGCTACTTTCTTGTTTGGGCCTGCACCTCTGAACTTCTGCCCATCTACTTCTACCTGAAAATTAAGACATGAGTTTATGCCTAGTATTGATCCACAGGAACACTCAGCTGACTCATAAAGAACTTCAGTAGGAAAAAGCATCCTTAGTGTTTTATGTGACAAATTTCTATTGATTCTAGATTTGAAACTGCTAAAGGATATCAAGGTTATCCTAGGAACCAGTGTGTCACAGATACTGCGAATCTGGAAACTACAACTGCAACTCAAAGAGGACTGGCATATCTGTTGGATACTGGATTTAGCCTATACCCTAGAGTCTTCCTTGTCATGAAATTTTGGTCAGAATCCAGTTTTAATTCTCACTGTATTTTCCTAAAGTAGAAAGGCTATTCCTTTCCCCAGCTGAATCATCACAGCAGCAAAGAGATATATAACCTGGGAAATCACCACCACTGATGTGCATTGCAAAAGGCAAAATAGCAAAAATGTGAGCTGCAGCAGCAAGTGACTGCTACACCATTAATAACCCCTCAGCAGCTGCACCTCTGCCCCACTCACCTCCATCACAAAGCGCTTGTCGTGGCTTCCCCCTGTTTCGGAGATGAGCTCGTACTTCAGACCCCTTCTCTTTTCATTGAGCTCCATCACCGGGTTTTTGCCACTTGCTGTGAGTATGGGACCCTGAGTTCTTACCTAGAGAGACATGCAGGGTGTTACTTCAGAGCCTTTCTCTCTTCAAAAGGCAGCCAAACCTCTGCACACCTGTATCACAGGTAACGCTGCCCTGGCACAGCAAAGGGCAAGTCTCTGAAGAAGGGCAGGAGGACAAACAGTGATGTCACAGAGGTCACACCCATCTATTTCTGTTGGTGAGGGCTGCTGTCCTCATGGCCTGGTCTGGTGCCTGCACAAACTAAACATGACACCAACTGCACTTGGAATTGCAACCCTGGGAGAATCTGAAGCTGAAGGTGGGGCCATGGTGTCAAGTTCCTTGAAATTGAAGGCTTTCACACCGAAAGGAGAGACTGGCCTTCCCGGCCCTGCACACGTCTCTGCTGTTCCACCTAATTATGTCCTGGCACTACCAACTCAGACTAAAGAAATCTCATGCCCTGAGTCACGTGTTTTAGTAGAAATGTCTGTAACTGTTTGGACAGGAAGGTAAAGCTGAGATCTCAGCACACCAGATCAGTCTGCAATAGAATTCTCTTAGCTATGGATAAAAACAGGGCAGTTCCATTAAAAATACTCCATTTGCATTTCCCTAGAAATTTCTCAGTGGATAAACATGTACGTGGTTTGAGTTATCCATGATTACACACTGTCTGGAAATTGTCTCCCAACTGAAGAAATTTATGTTTTACCATTCTGACAAGTAGAACAGAAAAAAAAAAAAAAAAAAAAATTAAACCCCAATCCCCATACCTCTATCTTTTGTATTTTCAATGCAATCCTTACCTCTAGGGTAGCGGAGGTGTCAGCTGTGGAATTGCCAGTATTATTATTGCTTGAGATTGAAGACGTTGTTTCATTTTTACCTTCAGTATCTGATTTTTCATCAGAACTTACACACTCCACATCTGCATCAAAACCTGTTGGATACCCCATTGCTTGTAAAACCTACAACAAAGTCCCATGAAATGAACTGTGACAGAGGCAGCAGAACAGGAACAAATACAAAGCTGATCACAACACAACAAACAGTCCACCATACACTTTAAAAAGGCAGATTCCTTACAATATTCGTTTTCTCCTATTCGAAATGGAGATATCCATTTCAGTGGTTATCAGCAGGGAATACAATATCAATGGGGAAAACTATTTCAGGTTTCCAAAAGTGGAATCAACACAAAACAGAATTTTAGTCTGAAAGATACTCATGAGCATCATTCATCATCTCAAGAATTCCTTGTAAAGTAAGAAATCAAAGACACTGTTTAATAGCCTTATAAGGAAATAGTTTTGTGCATGATTTCCCCCGTGTCTATGGACAGATCAAGAGACAGACTGTGGGGCAAACGTGACAGTTTTGTGAGAATTCAAGCCTTGTACAAGATGGTACTTCTGGAGCTCAGTTCCTTCAAAAACATCCTCCATGAGCAAGGCCAGCCTCTCCCTTAACCAGCTTCCTGATCCAGCTGCACAGAGCTACCACACATAGGGCAAGGGAAACTCAAAGGAACCCAAAACTGCTGAAAATTTAGGGCCAAGAACAAAGTCTCCAAAAATGATTGTGTTCGAACCCTGAGCTGAGAACTGCTTGGGTAACCCCTGGCTCAGCTGCCATGCAGTTGGGGTACATCTGGCTGTGTTTTCAGGGCTTCTGCATTTTAAAAAGGTCAGATTAGAAAGTGAAATCTCACATTATTTCCTCTTATAAGACTGGAAGGCAGGGTCTTGGTCTGCTGAGAAGGGAAAGAAAGAAAGAGAGAAGAAAAAAAAAAAAGCAACTCTCGACCACACCACCCATTTCCTCTTGGCTTGAATCATGGATGTTTTGATGTGTAAATCTAGTGAAAACAGAGCTGGTCGGCACCAGCACAGATCTGGCTGACGCAGAGAGGTTCAAGGGCAGAGCAGTCACAGTTTTTCAGGGCAAGTGGGTTTTTTGGGCTTTTTTTTGGTTTTGTTTTTTAAACTGCAGAGAGGAAGGCAAAATAAAAGAATGAAGCAGAAGGTCTGGAAGGACACACATGCAGAGAGCTACTTTTCCTGAAGGAATAACACAGGCCCTCAGATGCTTCTGGACACTTTGAACTTGAAAGCACATAGGACAATAGGATTTTCAAAACTGAAATCAAAGGAAAGCAGAAAGTTGCCAGATGAAGATTCTAAAAAGGAAATTCTTGTTCAAAACAAAGTGAGGCATAGAATGACAGATGGGCCTGTTCCTATCAGAAGAACAGATCTATTAACAGGTGTTCTTTTGTAGACTCGTTTAGATTGGAAAAGACCTTTAAGATCATTGAATCCAACCGTCCATTACCCCAGCCCTACTATGCCCTCCACTGAGCCATGTCCCCAGGCACCACATCTGGTGGATGCTCACATTGGGCATTCCAGTCCGTCCTGCTGTCATGTAGAGCACCTACAGGAAGCAACAGCAGCTTGACCAGTTTCTGAATGATAGCAGTGTCCTGGAAATTTGACTGGATAAATCATTGGCATGGTTTACCCAGTACACAGAGGTACTCTTCAGGTCCTGAGCACAGAACTCTATTTCCAGGAGCTCACAAGCCAGGAATGGACACAGAGAAGGAGGGGGAGAAAGAAGCAGCCACCAACATGCCACTTCCAAACCAACAGGACCCCTCGAACTAAACTAAACCAACCAACTAAACCCCTCCCATCCAGAATTTAACCACCACATTCAGTCCACTGTAACATGAGTTGACCTCATGTTGAGCCCCAGGAATTTCTTCCCCACTGCTAGCACAAAACCAGTGATGCTCTTTGAACCATGCCGAGCTGTCTTTAGAGCACACAGTCAGAAGCTCATCTTAATAATTTTTTTTTTTCATTTTGAGCTTGCATATTATTAGTTCTAAGCACATTTCATACTCCATCCCAAGATCTTGGGTTAGCAGATTATTTCAGGCTGCCTTACCTTCACTGCCACATGGAGCTTGGCTGTTTTCTTAGAAGGTCCTGATGCTTCATAAGTCGTACCATCAACATCTACAGACATTGTGAAGACTGGGGCATGGACTGGACCAGACTGTGACAGCAGCTTATACTGAAGCCCTGGCCTGATTTGGTTCAGCCTCATCAGAGCATTCATGAGATCTATTGCTTTACTATCTAGTACTAGTACAAGATAGTAGAAGGGGTGGGGGAAGGAGGGGAAAGGAAAATGAACAAAACAAGATGAACAGAAAAATGAAACAGTTTGCATTTCAGTGCCTTCTGTCTGTATCAAGGAGCAAAACCATCCCTCAGTCTCTCAAGAGGGTGAGAAGAGCCATAATACTGTTAAGTCATTAATAAGCCATTCTAATTTGGGGTAACAACTATAATGACCTGGTTTTACATTAACATTCTGCTGCAGCTAGCTGTATTCCTCCTGCCTGCTGTAAAAGGAGTAACAAGTTTTATAGCTAATGGGGAACCAGGTCCAGAACTGGCATACAAGTAGCACAATGAAAATAGCCCCCAAGAATGACTGGATCCCAGCACTGCCAAGAAATTTCTAGCCTGTGCATATGTGTAACATTGTTTTGCAGATTACACATCTTATTTTCCTTGTAGGAAATCTTGAGAGACCAACACCTAATTCAGGAAGGGGAAGAGTGAAGAGAGTGCAATCTTCACTGAGCAAAGTAACTGCAGTACTTTAAAAAGACCTCACAATACAGGGATTTTACCATTAAAATACCTCAGCTGCTTGGGCAACTTCAGTTCTGGTGTAAATTGATGGGTAATCCCATTTAAAAATGCAAATCATTCAGTTAGTAAAACATGTCAGGGGAAATTCAGATGCACAGAGATGTGTTTGACATTCTGAATGCAGGGTGATAGAGACAACAATTTTGTTCCAAAGACTTTTTCACATGCTCTACCACACCAACACAGAGAACCCTTTAAAGCAGCTCCCCCTGTACAAATAGATCTTTGAAAACAGAGTGGAGAAGTGCTACACTTACTTTTCCTCAGATTACGCTTCATCTTTTTATTTGGATCTTTATCATCCCCAACACTGTCTTCAAACGGTCTCTTCAGAGCAGATGAGCCTGTACCTAGGGTATAAAGTTCCTTGTAATATGGATATGCCATTAGGAAAACACGATCCCACAGCAGGAGTCTGATTAGTCCCACACTGTTCCTTGCTTGTTTATGGAGAACAGAACTCATCTATCAGTCACAGCTTTCTTATTGCTACATGAAAGCCAATACTGGTTTACTGCTCACTCTACCAGGCCAGGCAGGATCTCTGTGTCCACTAACAGGTGTGGGAGAAGGACTGCAAACCTGCAGTGCTGTTTTCCACATTTAGTCTAAGCAAGACCTGCAACAATATTGTTTTAACAAAAAAATACACGTGGAAATTTTTTTAATTAGATATATATTGTTTTCTAGGAAGAATTTTTGAGTAATTCTTACTATGAACATTCATTATATGCTTTTTGACACGTCTGCAGTTTCTCCTCGCCAGCATAAGAATCAAACACTACTTCTGCTCATTGGATGCCAAGGGACTTTGTGCTTTTATCTTTAGATAATCATCAGCTATATTATGCTGTTCTGCCTCTCGTCTCCTGGTATTTCTAGAGACCAGAACTTCCAGATTTTATTCTCACAATGAAATATTTTTTTAAAAATCACCCCACATATAACAAGGAAAAGCTTCTACTTCATATTCACAGCACATGATTCAAAACTTCAGCCATTCTAAATTAACTCCTAGTTTACTGCCAAATTAGTAACTTTTGGAACAAATAATACCTACCTTCTTTGTCAGTTACTGACCAGGAATATTTCTGAAATGACTTATTTGATGGGAGGGGATCCATTTCCAAAACTTTATAGATCTGCCCAAAGGCTGATAATCTGAGCGCGTGCTGAAAGGGACAGTAGACAAACACATTAATCACAGCAGGATTTCACCTCAGTTGCTCAAGTTTTTTAGTAAGTCTTTAGACAAAAACTGCTTCTGTGGTTTTGACAGACAAGAAGACAGCTTTTACAGCTGGCCTCTGCAATAGCTGTGGAAAATGCTAATGTCTAAAAATATAAAACTCATGAATTTCTGTAACACAGAGTGCAGGGCACTCTGACAGGGAGCCCATCCAGGGGCTCTGTGCTGGGAGCAGAGGTGGGTGCACAGGCATCCCACTGACTCTGCAAGGGTAAGATTTCACACACATTTAACTCTTGCACTCGTGAACTATGGTTTAACCTTTCCAGGATAGTGCAGCACAAGAACTGTCAGGACTGCCATGAAAACAAGCCATCCTGGCAGAAAATAAATAGTGCTAATGAGCTGGATTCCTCACTATTGCAGCACACACAGAGTTCCCTACCTGAGCACTGTGTGTAATGGCTTCTTTTTGCTGAACTGTCATGTAAGACAAAGCGTCCGTGGGCTCGCGCTCGCAGGGGTCGTGCAGCCCCGGGCCCCCTGGCAGGGAGAGGAATGGGGATTACTGAGGGGAACGAGCAGCAGTGTGCAAACAGGGGCTGACAGAGCAGCTGAGCCCAGCTGCTGCACTGTGGGCAGCACCCCTTCTCCAGCAGGGAGCCAGGCTTCACACAATGCAAACTGGCCCGAGATTTTCTACCCTTGCAGTGGCCACAGACCTTATCAGGGTAAACACTGCACATGGGTGATAACATTAACTGAAATCAGTAGAAATGGAAGAAAGCACATAATTTGGACAGATATGTAGATTTAAAGGAATCGGTAGAAACCAGATAATCATTAAGTTTATTTACCTGCAACCCCTTAATGAGGTATGGTTTAATTTATAACAAATCTAACATTCCCTGTTAATTTCTCCTGCAGTGGCAGTATCATTCACACAGTTACCACTATGCAAAATCCTTTCTTTTAATTTTATATTTTAAAGAAAAAAACATCAGTTTCACTCCAGGGCAAGTTCAGAGTTCACAGCAGGCATTTCTCATGTAATCCTACAGCAACAGTTAAATGTTAAGGTGGGTTGACCATCTCTTTGTGTTCCTGGGGTTCATTTGGCCCCTTACCAGGAAGCAGAATTCCAGATGCCAAACACTCCATCACTCGTCGCAACGCTTCCCCAGCGCCCAAAGGTCTATTACAAGTACCTATAGATTTTTCACATATAAGCTCGAGTGGCTAGAAGACATTAAATTATGATTAGTATGGACACAAGGGTAACTGTGACTGAAAGTTAAAAACAGGGGGCAGAGGGGGATGCACATTCACATGAGGACTCTTTGTTTGTAATCTACTACAGGTCTAACGGACAGAGACCTGCCCCAGAGGAGGCCATGAACTTGTGTAGGGCATATCTTTGTCCCCCCTCGTCTGAGTCACCTTTTGAGGACACCAGCTGCTCTCCACTGTCTGCCCAAAATGTCAAAAAGGAGGGGTCTCTAAAGTTAAGCCAGATGAATGTTCTCTCAGAGGGTTTTCAGTTCCACACAAGAGAAACACCACCTCTGCTGCCCTACAGAGTGTTCCTCTCCAGGCACGCAGAGCAAACCTGCCCCAGGAAAGGGAGACAGCCACTGGCAGGAGTGGCATTGTCACGGGAGCAGGATAGTTTTGGAATACTAAACAAGAGGGATGGAAGGCAACAAGTGGGAGTCTGTTGCCAATCCTCCAGAATGTGCAAGGCCCACAGCAGTGTGTCCCTTTCCATGGGATCAGTGTATCACAGACTCAAGGACTACTTGCCTCCTCTGCTCTACACAGGGAGCAGTTAAATGGGGAGCAAAGGAACAGGAGTGGAAGGAGGAGTCTCATGCAAGACTCCGCTTTCCCCAGTCCAGACACTGCTACAACCCAGGAGATCTGAGACATGAACCTGTGGCCTTCAGCTCTTTCTGTACTTACCCAGCCTTTCAGCGGTGCCCATGTGGGGACTCTGTTGCACAAATCCCGCAGAATACGAAGGACAATTACACATGATTTTAGTCCATTTGCCCTGGCCTAAAACAAACAAAATGATTCCAATACACCTGCAAAAGCCTGGTCTTCAATTTTGCTTTTCTCTTTAAATGCACAGAGTCCTGGATAGATTTTAAATTATTATTACTTAATACTTAATCACCTTCATGCAAAATAAAAGCACATTTATAAAAGTACACTTGAATTTAGAGAGATGTATAAAAAAGGCAGTGAAATGTCAAGATTGCTTTTGTAGCCTCATGACAACTCTGGACCAGCTGACTGTCTCCCTGTCACGTTTGCCCTCGCACAGTACAGCACTGGGTTGGAATTCTAGACCTTTGCTCTAGGAGGGACTAGTCAGAAATTAAAGAGGCATTAAAATTAAAACTGTCTCAAATTAAACCTTGCAAGGCTACAATAACAACAAGGTAAGAACAAAGAGCCAACCTGAAACCATTTGGCGTGCCGCAGAGACGCCAAGGCCTCCAGGCATTTCTGCCTGTCCAATAAGTCCGGAGGATCTTTCATCGCAACATTATCTACTGGTAAAAATGGGATAAAAAGAGACAGATACAATTTGACCAAGGGGTTTCTGTCACAGTACAAAAAGAGCGGCAGCATCTCAATGAGATAATAAGACTCCCAGAATTTAAGTGCACGGTGTTATTTAATTTAAACAAGCCATTAAAGATAGTAAATGTGCACATGTGCAACAGAAGCAAAGGCATTCACTCCTTGTAAAATAATAGTAATAATAAAGATGGCCACTGCTACAGACAATCTGGGATCTTATTAAAAATGTAGAACACATTTCAGGGCAGAAAATAGCTCTATAGCACTTTTCCTTTTTTTTTTTTTTTTTTTCTGTTGGGATGTATTGGGCTTTTTTTTCCTCTTCTTCTTTGTGACTTTTATTCCACAAAGGTGGCACAGAATTTCAAAGCTTCTTTGGACAAGAGGAAGATATTCTCAGGGGGTAATAAAAAAATGTAATAGGTAGAAAGTTAAATTACATCCATGCAATTGTTGAGAATTCCAAAGAAAAACATTGAATATATTTGAAATATTACTGCATGAACAGTACTAGCCAGTATAATTCAGTGAAAGAAATATACAGGAAATGCTAGTACAATACTTAATTTGATTAGTCTTTCATATAACCAGAGCATATGAAAGAGTGGCTTTGGTAACTTCCAGGTCATTAATGTACTTGAGAGGAAGTGCCCTTGTGTAAAAGCTTCCCAACAGCAACTGAAACCAACAGATGAAATTCAAAGATGAATTTGAGAGACAAGACACTGATATTTTCTGTCCAGGTTTACACTTTCTTTGCCTTCCCCCCCTTTATCAACTAACTTGTAACAAACTGCTTTTAGCAGCCGCATCCAATTCTACATTAAGGGGAATTCTCTATCAGTCCTTTCTTCCATATTTCTTTTACTTTAATCCAAAGGAGTTTGTATCATCCAGATTCTCTGGAACCTCTATATAAATGACAGTTTCTACATTTCTGTGAAATCATATTACAAGATACTAGTTTTAGCTGATGTTGACAACAGGAATAACAAAATTAATCTATGGCTTAACTAAAACCTTGAATATGGCATTTTCCCTATGAATATATAGTTACTCTTGACTTAAAAATAAGTAATGTGAAAATACACTCTTTTCCTTATTCATAATGGTTAATTCTCAGGTCTTCAGAGACCTTTGCAGAGATGAATGAAATACTGAATCCTGAAACTGAAAACTCTGCTAAATGAGCAAAATCCAGCAAAACATCTAAAATACCAGGACAAGTTATGAGGAAAAAGTACCATCAGTTTGTTAGTGCTATGTCCAAGGACATTTTCTTGGGTTCCATTGAATGGGATTGGCTACATAAGCAATTGCATCTTTAATGTTAAGGCTGCCTCTCCTAAGACATTTCCTGGGAAGGTTACTCTGGTAAAAGCACTTGATGTTATGATGAATAAAAGAGCCCAAAGCAAAAAAAATCCACCAGTGTAAAACTGAACAGAACCAGTATCTTGTCTGACAGGTGATGGTTGCAGTCAACAGTTGCTGACTCAAGTGCTATAAGCTTATTTTCTAACCCCTGTGAACTTCACAGCAGATATTTGCATTGTTTGTTATTGCCCTCATCAACAGCATTCCAGGATTGGGATTAATCACTCCTCTTGTCTGCTTTGCAAATCAGTGTCCAAACGAAAGCTGCAAACTCTCAAAACTCTGACTTTCTTTGAGCACAAAAAGTCACTTTGGAACACAAGATTTGCTTTTAAATTTCTTTTACAGTTTTGTTGTTTTCAGGAGTGACATTTGTGGCACAGGATTACTCAACATCCATCTGGGTAGTTCTCTGAAAAAGCTTCACTGCAGACAATATAAACATCTGCTTAAAGCTCAAGTATTGTATCAAACAAGTACTGTCAATGCATGATCAGAATCTTATTTTAAAATGTTAGAAATGGTAAAGGTGACTGACTGCAAAATCATTATTTTTTTGCAATGAACTGGTGCTCAGTGTTGTATGAAGTTTTGCTAAAGAGTGCTGCAGCCATTGATAAAGTAAATTAATTTTTCTCTTAAACCACAAACTAAACAGAATACATGTCACCTGTCATTCAGGTGAACCAAAAACATCCTAAAATGTGTTTCAGCAATTTAGAATCATACATTTTCTTACAGGATTAAGACCATTTTCCAAGGCCTAATTTACAAATATCTTGGAGAATTTTGCCAATTTCTTGTTCAGCCCCAGTGTCCTGATGTTGCAGTCTGCCAACTTTGGGGTGCAAGATTCTATTAAACAGAAAGATGAAGAGAACAGGCAGTGAAGAGGGCGAGCGGCTTGCAGCGGGCTCCCTTCAGACCCCCTCGGGAGAATGGCATGTTTCTTCATGCTCTGCCAGTCAGGAAAGTGAGACCAAATCAAAATTTTCAAACGAGATTGCAAAGCTTTCCTTTTTTCCTTGTAGTTTTAACAAGGGCAGTGATCCAAGGAGTTTAGTAAAGAGAATTCTAAAGCCCTGACATTAGCTCACACTATGCAACGCAGAACCAATCCCTCAGGAATTCTCTCCCCGCTGCTGTAGCATTCTCTTCACACAGGAGCTGCCAACTCCATTCATTTGAGCTGTATGAGGAGCCTTTTCTTCTCCAGAGAGGGGAGGGCAGTCTGGGGCTTGCTGCCCCTTCAGAGAGAGGCACTTGTCCCCTTGGGAGCATCACTGGCCATGTCCTGCTCCAGGAGCAACAGGAGTTCAGCCCCACTTTGGTGAACCAGCTTGTTTTATTACATCATTTGTTGTTACTGTATGCTCAGTGACAACAACTGGTTTTCAGGATACAAGGTTCTGGTCTGGAAAGCCCAATTTATATTTGATGCTGTGACTAAAAATTCAGTTTCTTAAGAAGTTTAAAAATTAAACTGATGCAAAATGCAGGCAAATTTAGGTGCTTGACTTCTCAACATGAGAAAGCAGAGCTTTATGGGTAGCTGTTTGTGAGAAACATCAAAATGCACACACACACACTGAGCCACTATTTATTTTTGCTAAGGAGCAGCAAAAACAAATAGGACAAACACCACATCTTAAACATGAACACTTTTCCAAAGAGGTGGGGACTGAAGAGAAATCCAGGAATGTTTTTCGATACATTCTGACATCAGGGCATGAAGGCACACACAGCATTCCTACAGAACAATGGGAGCACTGGTAACGAGGGCCGTTGGCCTGACCTGGGCTGTTAGAGGATAGATTAGTGCTAATCCCACTACAGAAACCTTGGTCAGTTTTCCGCAGGCTCAGGCAGTCTGGGCCTATCTTACATGGAAGATGAAAGGCAAGTTCAGCAGCACTTTGAGCTCCTTCAGTCAAAAGAATTCATGGAGCCGACTGACAGGTTTGTAAAACTGCATAGGAAGTCTATTTACATTTAGTTGACACTGTTCGGTAGTAGTGAAAAAATACAGCAGTACTTTGGAGATCAAGGTGTTTTCACCAGTTTTCTCCAATTATTCTCCCTATTCACTAGACATGAAACTTTTTTTTTGTCTGAATCTAAGTGATTCCAATCTAAATGATTGGAAAGATTACAAAAAAAAATGTATCCTTCCTAACTTAGTGACATCTGCATAATGCTCCATATACCTTGGAAAGGAATATGATAAATGTCTCTGTTCTTTGTGATGAATCAATGCCAAGGAACCTGGCATTTTAAAATGAGATCCATGACCCTATTCCCTGTTCTCAGCAGCTGTGCAGAATGACAGTGTATAACCACTTCAGGAGAGGTGGTAAAACCATTTTAAATTGCAAAAATATAGTAGAGACCTTTGAAAATATTTTAAGATACTGAAAAAAAAAAATAGACCACCTACATTTTAAGCATGAGAAAGCACAAAAATTCCAACCCTCCTTTAGTTTGAGATGAATTAAGAAATTCCTGGACTTTGCTGGCATTACAGCATCAATTTTTACAAGAAAATACTTGGGCAGAAGCCTTTGTGTAAAACCGTATCCCCTGGTGGGAATCTCACAAATCCTTCACCATCGGAATTCGTCCTACACTGGGCTCTCTCATGAACATGAATGAGCTGCAGCAGCTCCAGGGCTGGTCTCAGCATCTTGTGGGAAGCTGAACAACTAAAGCAATATGCAGTTTATTTTTAATGGTCTTGGAAACAGCATTGTTGCTAATTTCAGAATAAACAGCCAGTGTAATTAAGGGATCTTTGCCATTCATCTGTTCTGTAAGATTTTTCTACATTCAACTGCTGCCAAAGTGTTACATGTCACTTGGAAAGGGATCCTTCCTGCCATCGCCTCCAACAAAATGAGGAGAAACTGACCAACATTTCTCACCCCATTGGTATTCCATGTGGGAGAGGGAGGAAGCAAAGGACTTGTGGCAAGTCTAGAAATGGGAAGAGAGCGACAGGGAGTTCCCTAGCCCACACGGGCCCAGCTGCCTCAGTTGTCATGACAGAGAGTGGCCAGTTGGTCAAAGGTCTGACATCATCCAGTGGCAAAGTTTCTAGGGATAGGTTTGGGAAGCGGAAGCAGAAATTACTGAAAAGATTTTAAAAATACAACAAAGTATGGCTACATTTGCTCTTCTCTATTGCTCACAGTCTGTTTCCAGCCTCACTGGTACTACAGACACCATCCTGCAGCACGGGCACGGGACTGTGCAGGACACCGCCGAGAGGGAGAAGGAACGGAAAGGACTAAGTGACAGTTTTCTAGAACTATTTTGCTCTAAGGACATGAGGTACAATATTCAATTCAGAAGCAAAAGTGCTGTATCACAGCACCATAACTTCAATTGTCTCCCAGTTAGGAAATTCTTAAAGCCAGAAGCATACACATCATCAATCAATAAAAACTGAGGGCCAGGACGACACACTGGCGAGCTTTGCAGGAGAGGGCTTTTACATAAAGAGAAACATTTTTATGAGTTTTTCAAGAAACTGTGAACCAATCCCACTTGACTGACTTAATTTGCAAACAAGACTGTGCAGCACCAGGTGTTCAAGAATTAAATAGCAAGTCTGAAAGAAAGAAGAACTAAGATCTAATTGTATGTCAGAGTTAACACTGTAGGAATATTGCTTGAAAGGAAAACTATACATATTTACATGAAATTTAAGTGACTGCTGTCTTTTTAAGGCACAAAGAATGGAATTCATGGTGGCAATAGCCAGTCTAGTCAATACACGATGCACAATTAAAAACCTACTTGCCAATTAACCCTGTGCTGCACAGTCAGGACATTTAGCTATAACAGTCTTAAAACCAAGTTAAAACGCTCTGTGTACCTCCTTCCTTCTTCTCTGCTTCATCTCGGATGAGAGGGGATGTGAGTATCACCTTCAAAGTGAGCTTGGGCTCCTTTGTGTTATGGATAACAATAGCTGCCTCATTTACATGCTCCTCCACCAGATACTTCTCTTCTGTAAGTTTCTGAAAGTCACCAAGAAAGATTTCAAGACTCTCCCAACAGACTGAAAAAGCGAAGAACCTGTGTATGTGCCTCAGCTAATGAGAAGGCTACAGGGCATTGCAGTAACAAAGGCAGCATTGTCTCCCTCATTAAAAGCAATTTCTAACATTTCTTTGTAGCCAGTGCTGCCACTGCCTTACAGTTTGCTCCATTAACATGCACTGTATCAGAGTTCTGTGCAGTGATATCTCTGCAGGTCTTTCAGCAGCCCTTTGGGACCTCTCTCACCCTCCAGAAGCAGCACAAGGGCAGCCACAGACGGCTCAGAGGCCTCCAGCCACCCCTTCATTCTGGAGTCTGGTTCAGCACACCAGTGGTTAGGATGTCTGCTCCAACCCTTTCTCTGCTGCAATCTGCTCTGCAGCTCCTTTATTGTTGGGATGAAAATGGCTGAGCATCTGCTCACCATGGGCCTTCAAAGCAGCAAAGCAGGAGCTCCTGAGTCTCTCTGCCTCACTTGTTCCTTTTGTCCACCAATGGGCCTAAACCCTCCTTCACCTCCAGCATCAGATCCCTCTGCAGAGCTCTCCTTGTCTTCCATGCCTACAACAGTTGGAGCATTTCATGAATCAGAGTCCTCTTCCCTCATCTTTTCTGTAATCCCTCACAGTTCTTCCCCACAGAATCTTACCTGCCTGTCTCTTGAAATTATTCAGTCTTCACATATTTTAATTATGTCTATTCTTTCATTTTATCTCACTTTTTTTGAAGCACATACTAACTTTTCTTCTCATTTTCAGCCCTCCTCATTTCGTGCCTCACAACAAGGTTTATTCTTTAATACTCAGTACATCCCTATCATTTTCAAATAAGTAAAATTTACTCTTTACTACTCAAAAGATCCTTGCATTTTTAGCTATGGATAGGGCCACATCTCTAGGAACAACATTAGCCCATTAAAACAAGCCCTTTGTGTGAGAAAATGAATGGTGATAACTAACAGCTATCAAGCATGGTAGAACACAGGAAGAAAAGCAGATCAGAAGAAAAGCAGATTGAGTTTGGTTGTGGTTTGGAGAGGGCACTTGCAGTGGAACATTTGAGGACAATTCCTTGGTACCAGTGTTGGTGAATCTGGAAGCTGGACTGATTCCTCAGCCTCAGAACTCTGTCGCAGAGGTGGTATCCCTAAACAAGCTGCAACTGCTGCCCACTGGATGCCAGCATCAGAATTAAGTAGCCATAAATAAAGATAACATGAGCTCATGATTAACATGGGCCCAAATGAGTGACCACCTAAAGTGACATGTTCTCTCTCACCTTGGCAGCACAGAGGGGTTTATGTGGGAACAGCCCAAGCAAAGCAGCTGCAATGGGGAACCGCAGGTTCAGGCAAGGGACAACAACAGCGATTGAGTGACCACTTGAGCAGGAAAAATTTCTGTAGTTCAGCTCATGCTGGGTGGAGCAGAGCACCCAAACCCACCCTGGGTTAGTTGCACGCACAGAGGTCAGCTGCCCTCCCAGGGAACTGACAGCACAAACTTGAGTAGGGCAGCAACAGCAGGAAGAGGTTCAATTTTGTGAGTAAGGACTTCATGTCACCACATTAGACGTCACATGTCCCAGATGCCATCCTAGATTCAGAATATATTCCTTTACATCACTTGTCTTTCTTGTTGGAACAAATTCCAGCCTTTCCCCACATAGCCCTTGCAGTACTATCAGCCATTGTGGGAGGACTGCTGCAAATGAACTCACCTGAATTTGAGCTGGGAGATTGTCTTTAACGATACATAACAAGGTCTTTGTGGGTTTTTCTTTGCACATGAGAACCAGCTCCAGATCCATATCATCTTTGATCAGCAAGCCCTTTGCAACCAAGCCAATTCTCATAACGCCACATAACGTCCGACCACCTTGATCCCTGGAAATGAAACAATTTAGGGTAATTAAAGGGGATTTTACTCTCCAGCTACAGTTTAGGGGAACCTTTCAGAGTCACAGTAAAGAATTTTCAAAGCAACATAGGGACACTTGATTTTTGACTGCTGAGAAAAATGAATGTGACAAAAGCCAGTTTTGTAGACTAGGACTGTTTAAAAACATGGAATAAAATGCAAGAAATGCTTCTTTGAGAGGCCAGGACCAGCTCGTCTTATCCAGTTGTCTCCAAAGCATTTACCAATCACACCTGGATTATTTTTTTATAAAAAATCAGCATCCATATGGGGCTGAGTTGCCAGCTGGGGTAAACTATGGCAATAATGGAAAGTAATGGAGACTTTGGAAACTTTGTTTGCTGGATTATAAAATCTTTTGTGTATCAGAGTGCAGGAGCCCCCAAGCACATGGCTGTCAATTTGCACTGGTGTGTTCCAGGAATTGTATTTGCTTAAAACTGCTGAAAGGTTTGTCTGCTAAATGCAGCTTCACAACATCACAGTAAAATAAGCAAAGAACTATAGATCAACTGCTGCCCACACTTATTGCCATTCCCTGCACTCCCCCCATGTGTTCCCACATCAGAAAGTCCAAATATATCCCCCTCCTTCTATGAATATTCATCTGCAGCAGACCCAGGTAACACTACAACTCTTATTTGGAGGAAAGGAGTCATTGAGAGCAGCACAGGGACACTTTGTGAGCTGAGGCTTCACTCACTTGGCAGTGCCTTCTGCAGCTTCCTCCTTGGCTTCCACATCACCCTCACACTTTGCAGACTTGTTCTTTTCATCCATCCAGTCAGAGACATGCTTAAGGGCACATTCTACTGTTGAGACCATGTTCTGGACAGCTTCAAGCTCCTCTGGAGATGGATAAATGGTTGAATGTTTCACCATTACGTGGCGGTCATCGTTAGCAAAAGATCGGATTGATCTCTGTTGCAGAGTGGGAAACAGGAAGAAAAGAGAACGAAGTTATGAGTGTATTGACAGGACATTGCCTGAATGGGAATCCTGCCTGGCAGGGAGGGTGCAGACCAGCCATAGCATGTGGAAAGGAGGGTGGGCAAGGAGACATGATTCCTGTTTTGTAAAAGACATTGATGCTCTCCAAATACAATTTTGCATATTCTGGAAGTGCTGAGTGCAGCCACCTCTCCTCTGTTTATGCCGGGGACCAGAGCAGCACACCTTGGAACAGGCAGTGAAAGAGCCAGTCCCTCACAGGTTTGCTGCTGCTGCAGATGAAGTCACAGGCAGTACAGAACTGTGAGAGGCTCAGCCACTGCACAGGGATTTGCAAAGGCATGAGTGAAGATGAGAATAAAGATAAACGGTAAGACTGAAATTTCTTTTTAAAAAACATTCAAATGAATAGGAAGATATTTGAGTGCTAATTAAAAAAGCCTACAGTGAATCTCAGAGTCCTGAGTGATTCTGCTGACAGAGGTAAACTTCACTAGTTGGGAAACCTGTGCTAGGAGGTTTTGGGTTTGCTGCAGACTATTCAGGTGAGACTTTTTTGATCTAAGCAGCGCCCAGACCAGCTGTGATCACAGCACAGACCTGTGGCAAGGGCAGCAATAAGTCTTGATCTCTACAGACACATCAGTCACTGCTGAAAGTCTCCCAGAACAGAATCACCAACCAAACCCCTCTGTTCCTCCTAGACGTTAAGCACCTTAATTAGGTGTCATTGTCACCCCTACTTCATGGGTTTGTAGCTGTACCCACTCCTAAAGACACAAAGGGCCTTTGAACAACCTCACAGGCCTCTAGGCTGGATCCTTATTAAGGAACTGTCCATGATTTCCTGGTTTATTGCACTCCCTGTGTCTCTTCCATTGAAGGTCATGGCATCATTCCCATCCTAATTTTTGTGTTTCTACCCAGATGGATAATTTGGGCAGTAACAATTCATCTGTCAGGGGCTGGTTTTACCCCTGCAGTTTGATAGGCTGCAGAGTGCTTTCAGGAGGTCCCTCTTGTGGTTATCCACAAAATGGATACAGCCAGACTGCAGGAAAACGCCAAGCTGCATTTACCAACTCACTCACCATCTTCTACCTCAGAAATGCCAGTTACAGCAGTGGAACAGAAACAAACTGGTAATTCCTAATTATGAGACACGTTTTCTTTCCTAATGAAGAAGGGCTGACAAGATCAACTCCTCATTACAATTCAGGCCGAAAAGAATGACAGAGTGGGACACTATTTTAAATATATTAACAACTCTGCTTTGCAAAGTGTTCTTTCTCCCTTTCCCTCTGTAACTGGTAAAAGTCTTTGTTTAGGTGTTTTGTTTAAATACAAATATAAACACACAGCCTAAATGCAGCAACCAGCCACACAAATGTTAGCAACTGTATTTAAAATTTATTTCATTTATTCTCATTTCCATTCTCTCAGTAATAACTTTAGAGGACTTAAAAATATATGAATATGTTTAAACTGCTCTCCACTCATATTGTTCAGCAACTGAGTAGGTTTACTGTCTTTTTATGAACACATTTCAGAATCTCACCGTCACAATACTTCATACTTGCACATTTTTACAAATCCCACATCTCAGGCACTTCTATTTGCAGCCAAACCCAGGCAAATGAGGAGTGACTCCTCATTTAAACCATACACACCAGGCATATGTGGTACACACATGTCATCTACACTGCCACAAAGTGTGCACAGAGGCACCTTCAGTTACACACACACACACGGATGTGAATAATCAAAACTTGCTTTTGTTAGGTAGAGGTGGAAGGGGAATGTGAGTATTTGGTAATGAAATCTGCAAGTTCAAGGTCACTAATGCTGTTTGCTACAGCCTGCTAATGCCAGTTTTATTAGAAAACCTTATGAGCATCCCCTTCGTTCCTATTTAATAATTCATGTACTGCAGGCTCACAAGAACACTCTTTGGCTTTAAGAGGCTGACAATACATCAAACCTCACTTGCTCTGCTCAAAGCACACAGTACCATCCCTCAGTTAGTGCAAGGTCAGAAAATCCCCTCTCTCGGGTTTGATCAGGCCCCATGCAAGCCTGGCAGCAGAAAACAGTTTTAATGCACCGCTGTGAAAGACAACAAATACCTACCATGGTTTGTTAGTGTTTCAGCTCTCTCCCTCCCTTTCTCCTTTTCCCTCCTCCTTGGTGTCTTTGCTAAGCACTGTTTTGCCTGACAGAACCTCTTCATAAGCCTCTCAGTCCCGTGACAGCTCAAGAGTTCATACAGCCAAGGTGCTCTGGGAGTCACTTTCTCTAATTCACCTGCAAAAAGAGAGAAACAACTTGAAATCAGCAGGGAAGGCATGTTGATTCCAGAAGTGCTGGATAGAGCACATGAGGCAAACCACTGCTCAAATCACCCCAGCTTTCAGATGGGACAGTCACTGATCCATTTATATCTGAGCAAACAGATGTCACTGTGGAAAGCAACATTTTTGTGATGTGCCCACACACGTAACGACTTTCCCATGCCAGTTAGAGCTGATCCCAGGGAGGTTTGTCAGCCACCTGGCAATCCCAGCTTCTGGGATGAGGAAGACAGGAAATCCAACAGGCAACCATGCTCCATGTGAAACCAGCTCACAAAGTCCGTTTTTGTGTTGCATGCACGTTAGGAATCAAACACACTACATTCAAATATCAGAAGGCAATTCTCTGTGGAAATCCTCAGTGCAGCCATCAATCCTGTGTCAGATGCTGCACAAGAACCAAGGCCTCAGGTTGCAATAACTGCAAGTTGTTATTTAAAGGCAGACAAGTACATTCTAACAAACTGCAGATGTCAGACTTGCGAGGAGCTGAAATGACCCACACCGCCTGTGCTGCCCATGCACTCCCTTTCCCAGCACAACATTGGAAAGGATCCTTCACGAGCACGAGCACCTAAACTGGGAAACAACACCAGCACTGGCACCATAAAACTGCAAGGAAATGCTCTGTGAGAGAGAAGAGCAGAAGAACAGAGCAGGTAATGTGAGAGAGGGAATGCATAAGCTCACTGCACAGCAAGACACTCCAGTCCGGGCAGAAAACTCCTGTTTTCCTTTCTCTACACATATTGTTGCATCAGCTCTTCAGCAACATTTTGAAGCAACTGGAAACCCAGTCAGTAAATTTCTGCAGATTGACATACACACACACAATGTTTCCTTTTCTCCTGTGTGCTGAATCCCTTCTCCAGCAACACTTTGCATATTGTGTGTCAGAGAAGCCCGACATTGTTAGAAATTAAAAGCATGTTTGGCAACAGCAGAGGGATAGGTGAGATGACTTGAAAGCTGAGGAGATACTTAAACCTGTGATGTGACAGGGAATAATTAAAATGTTGCATCCCACAGAGATTTGAATGTGACAGGGGAAAAGGTAACAGCAGATCCTGCTTCCCTATTTCCCTGGTTATGAACAAATTAATCAGGTTTACAGGACCAGTAGCTTTGGCAGCAAGAGCCTGATAGTTGTTTGTAAGTCACACCACTGAACTGAGGATGTAGAATTGGGTAAAACAAAAAGCCAGACAAGAACACTATGCAGGGACCTGTGTCTTGCAGCAGCTGAAAATTGCCAAGGAAGAAACCCCAAGAGAGTTAAGTGCAGTCAAACTAAAAATACTTGGGAAAAGCAAGCTAATGAAAATGCTGACTGACCCCTCTTCTCATCAGAGAGGCTCTGTGCCCACCAAGGTGTATTAACACTACCAAACTGCCTCCCAGAAGCAATCAACAAAGTGGATGTTCTTTCTCTTAAGAGATCCTGGAAGTCAGACAGGGGCAGCTGGGAGGAAAACTAAGCAAAGATCACTGCTTTGGCAGTATTTATTTTGTGAACTAGTCATAAGCTCCTCCACACTCAACAGCCTTTCACCATCTCCAGAACCAGCCAGACTCTTTACAAGGTCGTTTTCCTTTTTAATAATATTAACTTGAGTCAGCAAATAGCAAACAAGAGAGACTTTTATGAGACACATTTCTAGATAATCTATTTCAAATTATTTCTCTCTCCAAACTGAATTACAGCTATCTTCACCTACTCTTCTTCCCTGTCACTCCCACATTTCACATTTTCAGTTTGTTAATCTTCTGTGGTAGCTGTAACTTGGCAATTCCAGGCAGAGAGAAGGGCACTGGAATGTGTTGCTGACTTCAGCATATGCCCAGTACAATGTCTCCAGACTCCAGCAACACTCCAGGACGGCCTCCCTCTCAAGACTACTGCAAGCTGTTGCTTATCAGCTCACCCAGGCCGTGGCAAGCAGATGGCCAGAGATAGGTGTCTGAGCAAGTTCTGGTGCTCACTAAGAGCTGAGCAGGCTGCTGTCCAGAGGGCAGCTCTGCAAACACTCACTCCTGGAGGCAGCCCTGCCTGTGCCAGGTGCTTCTGAGGTTCCTGGAAAATCCAAAACAGGCTGGAAATGAATATGTCACAGCCACAATGGGGAAATCTCTGCTGGGCTGATGAAGTGAAAACACCAACACCTCTCCATACTCTGCCCTAGCAGTGTACAGAGCAGTAACCTGCTTTCTTGTTTTCAAGACAAGTAAAGGTTGTTGGATGAAGATATTTATGAGCTCTTTACCTGCCCTTTTTTTCAGCAGTGCTTGGCTGAAGTCAGGGCACAGACAGATGAATTACAAAGAGACCTTTATAATAAAATTCAGAAAGCTAGAAAAAAATCCTGAAAATTGAGTTGAAGCTGATACACGATGTCTTCCAAGTCATTAACATCCTACGGATATTTCAGAAACACGCATAGAAGTGAAACCCTAATTTAGTTCAGATTTAGAGAAAACATTTTCAACAAAAGCACTAAACAGGAGGGATTTTACTATAAAAGTGCAGACACAATATACAGAATAAAGTACATTTGACAGCACGCAGAATTAAATTAAGGAAAACCAAAATCAAATCTGCTCCAACCATATGGACTAAGGCAGCATAACATAGCTCAGCACCAAATACATCAGAAACCATTATGTGAAGTGAGCAGCAATCCCATAAATCCAACAGTCTCATTCCACTACCAGATTATAGCAGGATATTTGCTTCTGCATCCTCTGGGAAGTATCAGTTGATGCTCAGGCTAAAAAGCACAATATTTAAATGTGTGACTGTCTTACCTAGGGGCAGCCACCCACACTTGCAAGGAAACTAGTACAGGAAGCTCCTCGCACCACTGAGACCTTGATGACCTTGAAAAAATCACTTCTGCTCTGCATCATGTGCCCCTAAAGTGTAAAACCAGAGTAAATAATCTCTGTCTTCAAACCAGGTCACAGTGGAGCCGTGCAGAGTCTGCAGTGTGGTTTAAAATCACTGGGGATTTGACACATTAGAAATGTTATTAAAACACCATGACAGTGTAGAAACATTTCCATTAAACATCCCATCCTTCACAGAGGAAGTTTATGCTTTGGCTCAAGACAAGCAAAAAGAATTTCAGATGAGGCTTTTGTAGTAGGAGATATTCCTGCATCTGCAGCTGCATTCCCAGGGGACAGACAGTTAAACAGCCAGGGGTGATGAATATGCTCAGCTACCTCCAAGTGCCTGTGAACAAGGAGGGGAAAAGGCAGGAGAAACAGGTACTTGCATTCCATGAAAACTGAAATACCAGAATTAGGGTGCTCTGAGCCTCTAGAAAGAAGACATGAACTGTGTCTGGCACCCCAGTATCCCCTTGCAGGAGCGCCTTGCACAAAAGTGTTACTGGTGCAACAGAGAAGAGAAAACTGGGGTCACTGGACACCAGAGCTCCAAACCCCTCACTTCAGTGAGCTGCTTTCCAGGCTCCTGGCCAGGCCAAGTAGAACACCATGAAAATTGGTTTTAAATGCTCCATCAAGAAGGCACACGCTAAAAATATTCAGCTGAAGCATTAAAAACACCCTCCACCTTCCAAATCTACCCTGACACCAGTACTTGCACAGGAGAACTGCAATTTGCAGTGTGCAGCACCCCAAGAGCAGACAGAGTTTATACTGACAGGGCAGCAAGAACAACAGAGGTTGCTAATAACAAAGCAATGAGTATCTAACACAGCCCGAGGTGTATCACACACAGTAATAGAAAATAACTGGAATTTATACCGGTTTTTGTTACCTTCAAAAGTCAGAGTGAGAGGCTTGCAACTTCAAACTGGAAGTTTATTTTAGCCTCTGCTTTGCATTCAGGAGACAGGTAATTTTTCATCACACCACACAAAGTGCTGCTGAAAATATGTTGTGTTTTTCTGCAGTATAATTTTATTGCTGGCCTTCTGCCAAGAGTCTTTCTGGCAGCATCTCCCACAGTTGGAAACTGTGTATCTGGGTCAGAAAAGACAAGCCGCTTTTCAGAACAGCTCAATACATTTGGCAGAGATGCTGATATTGTAATTGAACTCTTTCAGCAACTCTCTTTATGATGTACCCAGACACCAAACAAAACAAGATCTGCAGTGTTGATTAATGTCAAAATAACTGACAGAGAAATATCAAAATAGTTTTCCCTCACGTTAAAAATATCAACAGACCGGGGGGAACAGATAAGAAATACAATTCATAAGGATTCAGAGAGGAGCACAGGGCAGAGAAATCTGCAAAATATGATTGACCTGTGCCTTGTGCAGATATTCACTACTTAAAATCCCAGCTCCTTGTATGGAACTTCCCCTTCCCCACACAAAGAGAAATCCTGGCCACCCAGAGCCCCAGCAGCATTGTGGACAGCAGTGCCCTGTAACACTGGGACACATATTTAACAAGGTTCAGACTGCTTCCAACAGTATGCTCAGCATCCAATTTCACCTGGAGACAGTGTATCCATAGGAGTTTTATTATTTTCCATGTGATGCATTTCCTGACAAAGTTGCATCTGGGATAACCTTTAGAAGGCTGGAATTTTCCATCCAAATGAATAATTACAAAGCAACACTATAGTTAGAAGCTGAAAAGGTACTACCTCTGGCAAAGTCTTACACTTCACACAACAAATACTGGAGTCTGGGATTACTCCTGCCTGTTCAGTTCTCATAATATTTCAGTCAAAGGCTCCTGTGTTCAGAGAGCTCTTGGGAGCAGGCAGCCCCCACACCCAGCTCTAAGTGCCAAAGACAAGGTAGGTACAAACTTGATAACCAGATCTGGAGCCACAGCACATGTAACCATCAGAACAGAGAAATCAAAGTCACCTTCCAGGCTCCAGAGCCCTGACAAGGCTCACGGTGCAAGGAGCACAGCTGCCCACTTGTCAGCGAGCAGGAAGCTGCTGGAGAGCTCCTGGAGAGAATCCATCTGTGCCAAGGCAGGACCCTCGAGTCAGAGATGCAACTGAAAATCAGTGAACACATGGAGTCCCCTCTACTGTGGAGTAAGGAATGAAAAAAGAGCCAAAAGAAATCACACTGGTACAGTAATTAAAGAAGTTGAAGAATCAAAGGTAAGCAATTGCTTAATCTAAATTAATGCATTAAAGTAAAGGAAACAGGGATATGTGGAGCGTAGCTCATATTTTTAGCTCCTGGAAAGAAGGTGAAAAGATGGTCTAAGGGGAAATCATTACCAGCCTAACAGGAAGGTTAAAAAAGGAACAACAGAGGCACTATGTGAGCACACATGCAATCATTTGAGGGAAAAAATGCTCTATTTCAGATAGAATCACTCCATCCAGTCTCAGAAAGGAATAGACATTAGTAGAAATAACTGCAGTTATTGAATTGTAATGTATAAGAAAGATAAGAGTTTTGGAAAGAATATAAATCCTCCTGGGATTGAACCTGCTACAGGCTCCTGAGGACAGGAAGGTATTCACCACACTCACCAGGTGGTCTTCAAAGCAGCACACCAGCTGCAGACCTCAAGGTATTTTTTACATCTCCCTCTAGATTTTTATCTGGATTTACATTCCCTGAAACCTGCACACCCCCAGCAGAGCCAGGGCTACAGAGGGTCTCTAATGAAATAATTTTGAAATTGCCTTCACCTCCTGGTATGGGTATCAAGATGCAAGACTGACTAGAGACAGACCAAGTGCAAAATGTTTTAAAAAGTGGCTGCTGACACTTAAATAACAAATTGACACATGAACAGTTTAATGTTTTTCCTGTTCAAATAGTAAGAAATATGCAAAACTGAGCACTACAGAAGATAAAATATCTTAAAGGGTGCATTTCTTGGCAGGTGTCTTTAAAAAGTTACAGATTATATAGTACATAAATAATGAATAGCAAAGTATTCATTTGAGACAAGGCAGAAACCACCAATGGATTCTCAATGTCTGTGAAACACTGAACTGATTTGTGACTTGAGACACCCTAATGTTGCATTCCTGCTTTCCTGGCTAAACTGGTCAAAGGAAACATGAAGGTACTTTGCAGTCATAATGTGACATCCACACTCAAATCATCTGAAATTCTTAACTCAGACTGCATTCATTTACAGTTGAAAAATTAACTAAATTAATAACAGGATTACATTACACTGAAATGACACTCACCATCTGCAATGTCATTTTCCCAGAGGCAGAGCTGGTTTAAGCAAAATTCTGGATCTATGCCTGAAATGACATCACATTCTCCAAAAGAGAATCACAGTTCTACCTCCTCCACCCATTTTGTGCCATGCTGGGTCCTCACCATGCCAGCCCTGTCCTGCATCACACCCAGCACTGAAGCCTTGCACATCTCCAGACTCCCAGAGACTCCCCATGCCCCTGGATTTGTGAGCACTGCCTTTACCTGCACGGCTTTCGCTGGTCCAGAAAGCACTACAGGAAACAGCCACGATGCTGAGGAGATTCAGAACAGGGACATTCCTTCCCCAGCACCCTTCAGCTCCACCAAAATAGCTGCAGTGCCCCAGTTTCTTTGCTGCTGTGATTCATATCCCATAGAATATGGGATTCTGCAGGTGGACCCGAGCTGCAGCCCAGCAACTCAGCCAGGATGGGGGAACTGCTGCCAAGGAGGCAAAGGCACACTCATGGAAAGGGCTGGAAAGCATGGCATTCCCTCTGTGTTGGCAATAAATAAAGTACAATTTCAACAAAAAGAAGGAGGCTGGAGCTCAAACTGCCCTACAGCAACACTGGATCTGCTTGTATTGGTGGTTTGCACTTCTCATCAGTTCCATGAGGCAACAGCCAAATACTTTGGCTCTACTGTGTGTCCCCTGCTCTGCAGCCCAAGCTAATGCATATCCTGGGAATTAGTAAGAGGAAAGAGAAGAGCAACATGAATTCTAAAGCTCTGGTTATACACAAAGCAAATTTAGTAATTCTTACAAAAACACAATACAAATATGTGTTGGAGAGTTGGAGAGTCATGTTTTCCCAGTGTTTATATGTAGTGTCAAAGCATTAAGAATATTTTAAGAATAAATGCTCTCCTTCTGACTAAAATTTCAGCACCCTCAGCGGTGCAGTTTAAGGAAGTTTCTCCCCAGAATTTCTTCCCTGATGTCAATTATACAGACCCTGTGTTTGCAGTGTTGCAAACCCCCTTGGTTACTGTGCCTGGCTGCCTTTCAGCCAGTTTAAACATTCATGACTCTACCCTGAAATGTATTTTCTAGTATGTCAGTCTTGCTGCCTCAGTGACTTTTTTTTTTTTTTTAATTAAAGAGAGAAGATTTAAAAGGATTTGGATGGAAGATCACTAGACTCTCTGAGTATTGTGTAAAAAGCTCTTGTGCTCCCAGCCCAGTGCACATTCTCCATGACTTTCCCCATGTTTTAGTTCCACTCTGACTCCTGAACAAGTTCAGGTTAATTTTTTACTTCCTGACTAATTGGCTGTTTTGTCAAAGAACACATTGCCAAAGTTTCTGGGTCAGTAAAAGCTTAAGGTTTTAAGTGTTTTCTCTTGCCCATCCAACCACGTTATTTTAAGTTTGATTCAATGTCAGAACATGCAATGCCACAGAAAGGTCTGAAACAAAATTTGTAACTAAAATCTTGGGCTGTTTAGGGAACAAAACTGGCCCTTTTGAAGCCCTTCAGAACCCAGCACCCGTTCAACCAAGAGCACTGTGTTTGTCTTCGGGGAAGGGTACCCTGGCTGCCGTCCATTTTCAGCCTCAGAACACAATTATTTTGCTTCAAATGAATTATAACCTTACCAAAAGATTTGATTTAGGTTACTTAGGCATGAAAGCTACCAACAATATCCGTCAAAGTAAAACACCACACCAGCCTGAGATGGCAGAGAAAGAAGTGTCATTTGTGACCCAAGTCCACCATTTGCCTTGGACAAGATCTTGTAGTAAGAAGTCCCAGCTTGTCTAAGAGAAAGAAAAAGAGCTATAAACATATTTAGAGATGTACAGAATTAGTAAATAAAAACAAAAGTCCTATTTCCCTGGAAAAATATTTTAGATGGGCTCAATCCAGCACCCTCTTGCCTCAGCAGATCTCCACTGCACGCATGTGCTGTCAAATCTGCCAACTTCACTTGCAAAACTCATCTGTTATTCCTCTCTCCAGTTCACACAGCACAGTACAGCCATGGAAATGAAAAAAAAAGATGACTTTAGCAGGGACCATCACTGGTGGAAATGCTCAGTTTGTAGACCACAAGCTAGATTACAAAATTAATTTCTCAGCCTAAGTTCTATATATTAGTCTTATCCTTAAGAACATCCTCAGATGAGTCATGAATTCCACGGCCTTTTTTTGTTTGCTTATTTTTAATAGGTCATTGAAATTAAAAAAAAAAAAGTTAAATTAGCTGTCTGTAATACTGTATTCTGCAGTATCTTTGGAGAACAGAACTGTGCTAATTGATCTCAAACTTGAGAAGCTACAGTTAATCTTTTTTTATCTTTTGAATTTCAAATAAAATCTGGGGGGAGAAAAAGGAGCTCTCAGGATAAATGCACCAGTCCCAGGTGGATGGTGTTTTTAAAGCACAGACACAACTTTGCTGGTTTGGCCTCTTCCTTTACATTTCCTACAGGGCTATGAATTAGTTTAATTTCTCTTTATAGATAGTGATGTCATCTCCATTGTGCCACTCACAAGAGCACCAAAGACACTTCCAGATCTTCATTTGCTAAAGAAACTTTCTCACCCTTTGCATTCTCCACCAGACATCACACCCCGTCCTCCCACCAGCATAAGGCACCCCGTCTCTGAACAGCAAAACGGGAGCAACATCTTGGGAGGCACCACACTTGCCAGGAGCCCCAGGAAGCCCCTGGGGCAGGTCAGTGTCCCCCCAGCCAGGCTGCCACACACCCGGGGGTGTGGCGGAGCTGCTGCAGCTCCTGGAGTAGGGCAGGAGCAAACAGCCTGGCCAATCAATACCAGCATTCCAAGTACTCTCAGCCTTGCAGGGACATCAGCTCCCAACAACAGAACTCTCTCTCCCCAGAGCTCCTTTCATACACTAGAGCTGCTAAAAGTAATACTCGGAATTACTGTCCAGGGAAAGACTAGAGAAAAACAATCAAAGTTAGTTTATTTTGGGCCATTAGCTGCAATTTGTGTCTGGCCACTTCAGTTCCCCCAATAACAGGAAGCCTGCTGTGCCTAAATGCAACACTGATGGGGTTTATTTTATCTCTCAAAAGGAGTTGCACTTGGGAAGCCACAACCTGACAGGGTAGGAGAGCACACAGTTCCGGATGCAGAGGCAGGATCAAAACCAGGATTAAAAACCAGCTGCCACAGACTGAGGGTGTTATCCTCAGGTGGGCAGAGAGATAGAAACCCTTTCATCCCTCAGTCCAGATTAGAGTGCAAATGTTTTTATTGCCTGCTTAGCCACCTGTGGAAATCTGTGTCCATGTCAACACCATCATTATATTGGACTCTGCTTTTGTCATCACAACAAACCTGCCTGGTTTTCAGTCCAAAACTGTACTTTTAGTGATATAAGAATGTCAGATTATAATGCCATCAATCTATGTTATTCCACAGTTAAACAGAATTCATCTCTATAACCTGATGCTTCTGTGTTAGTGAAAAAAAAAATCCTTTTTTTTTTTTTTAAAAAAAAAGTACATAAATACTTTATGCACTGAAAGGGCACTTGGTTCTGCTGGTTTATGAGTTCTTCACTTTGTATAGCTCCTCTGTTGTGGAAACAAAAGTCCTTGTTTTGGGCTTTCTCAGTGATATTTGCAAACTCCTACTCTTGCTGTAACAGGGTGTTCAGAAACAGCTCTTACTGGCCTGGGAAAGTTAGGTCATTTTTTTTAAACTTCAGAAATACATTGAAGAAAAGAGTAACAAGGTAAGAGAACATTCTTGAAAAGGCTTGTTGCTTGTTTTGAAAGAAACAACTAGTAATTAAACCTAGCTAACACCTTTTCACTGAGCATTTTGCTCCGAAGTATTTATAATGCACACTCTGCAGGACCAGGAACAGAACAGCAAAACCACCAGTGCAACACTGTCAACATAAGGAAAGGCTGTACCTGAAACTCAGTGGACAAATATTACCAGGCAGTTTCATGCTTTATCAACACAAAATCCAGAAGTTAAATTTAGAAACATGATTTCTGCAGACACTCAGATGTTTCTGTTCTAAATTTTCTAGAAATTGCAAATTGGAACTTGGCAGACTTTAAAGTTACCCAGCACATGTCTTGTGCAATCCAAGTTACGGTCAGTCCTATTACTCCGTGAAACTTAGGAAAAGAAAATCATGCCTTTCACCACATGGTTTCAGACAAATGACAGAGACATTCAAGTTATCTCTCTGCTAAGAATGAAACTTAAGTACTGTTTTTTCCTCTTGGAATATTGCCATGAAAGTTAAAAGCTAACAGAGGAACCCGCGTTCTCCCCACTGAAGAGTAAGCAGAGTTTGGTGAATAACACCCCTTACAGAACTGCAGTCCAAGTGGTTGTGGCCATTTCTTCCCATTTACCATGGGGACAATATACTGCATTTCTAGACTGATCTCATTCCTAAATTCTGCAAGGAGATAGCAAAGCATGCAGGTGTCACCAAGGTGCTTTGTGGAGCTGGCAAACCCTGCAAAGTTTCTGCGGCCACTCAAGAGATAAAGTGTGTTTTTCAACACCACGAAGAGTATTGAATGAAACAACTCGGAGGTAGCAAACCAAAGACATCTTGGAAATTACTTCTCTGTCTCCCAGTAACCACAGTACTGCCCACCCTCCTCTTGCTAACATGGGGGAGATGTCAAGCTCTGTGCTGGACTTTAATGGAGACTGAAAAAACATTACTCAGTTTTTTCTATTTTGATTGCAGTTAGCAAGTTTCATGGTACTTTTATTAGCAAAAAAGCAAAAATCAGACCTTAGATACACAAGAATTTCACAACTCTTCAAACATCACTTCTCTAATTGCTGTGATAGATGTAAATATTGTGTTGTTTGCATGGGGGAAAGACCCCACTGCCCAAAAATTCAAGTGACTTGCCCAGGGCCACAGTAACTCAGTGGTAGCATTGGAACAGTGCAAGTTTTTCATTTACTGCACACACCAAGCATGGAGCATCCTCTCCCCCTTTCCAGCTTTCCACCTCCTTAGGCTTCATTAGTTTAATTTGAACAGCCACTGCATTCCTGGCTGCTTTTGTTATTCAATCTCTCTTGCAGGATCATGGGTTCCTCACAGGTCATGTTGGCAAACTGTCCCAGGAAACAATTACCTGCCCATTCATGGGAGTCAAATTAGCAATTCAATATCTGAATATGGTATGATTAAACTCAGGAACCTAATTCACAGTGTGTCCTACTTTCAGGCATCAAATTTTTTGAGCACTGTGCTCTTTTGAAAGTCAAACTGATGACGACTCAGGAACCTTGTGTCTTTTTCAAAAGAGGCCAGTGGAGCCCCTCTTTTGTCAGGTAGCAGGACACACACAGTCTGTTCTCAGGAAGAACAGAAGCCAAAAAACAAGAACACTTCAGAATGTTATCGAGGGACCTGAGCCATTGTGCAAGAGAAGGGGAAGCTTTGCAGGCAGCTCCTCAGCACCGAGCACTCTGCACACCACATTCTGGCACATCGTTGGCTTTGAAGAAAAAACCCAAAGGCTCTCTTTGCCACTTGGTTTTTCTAAAGATCCAACCGACCTAGGAGCAGCCTGTAGAACAGAAGGGAGCTTCTTCTCTCTCTTTCTTAAAAAAACAACAAAATAACCAGTCAAAACCCAGCTTTCACATTAGATACTGAGTGACCATCTAAAACACCCCGAATTAGATGTAAAGGATGGAGAGGGTCTGAGAGCATCTCTCTTACAAACCAGAAGTACCATTGGGAACTCCCAGATGACCAGGAGTGCATGGCTTCCCCTGCCTGCACCCAAACCACACTCCTCAAACAAGATCCCTTTGGACTGCTCTACATTGAGCTCCAGCCATCCAACAGCAGTTTATAACTCCTGCAAGTTCTTTCGGGAAGGCTACTTTGATCTTTTCGGGAGATATTTCAAACTTTGTTAGAATATTGTCAGCTACATCGATCATCTACTCCAACTGTAACAAGAGGAGCACAAATAATGAAAGCAGAGCAAGGGAAAGAAAGGAGAGGGAAAGTACAGTAAACCCTGAACTCCTCAGCTCTCTGCCAAAATTCAGTCTTCTATAGACTGTGCATGAGACTTGCTACTGTGCTGTGTGATGAGGGCAAAGAGAACTCATTGAGACAAGGTGCACCTGCTAAAACTGGCACTAAAACCAGGCAGCTACTGCAAATCAGTGGTGCCCAGCACCAACAGAAAGCAAGTCTTTGTTCTTCTGGCACAAGAGGACTCCTTTACTGTGAGTACCACATACAGATCAAACATTTATAAGCAACAGAAAAGCTAGCCAAGGGAGTTGTATTAAAATAAAGGTTGCAGATCGCAGTGTGAAGAAACGGGGAATGTACCAGTGAGTCCCACGCCCAGCCAAGCTCTCCCCGAGCAGTCCTTCCTCTGAAGGAGAGCTGCAAGGAGACAGCCTGAGCCAACAGTTTCTACAGCAACTGCAGAAGCACCAGTTCAATGATATTCAAACCCTGCAGTAACTGCAGAAGCATCCGTAAATGGATACTCTAGAAGAAATATTTGAGAGTTTCCCCTGGACTCCCTCTGCCTCCCTGGGCAATCCATTGATCCCAATCAGCTCAGTTCAACTCCAGAGTTCCCATTTCTCTGCAAATGCTTCTGAATCCTCTTTACTCTTAATATCCTTTCAGCATACTTGCTCCCCTTCAAAACTTTATGGAACAGCCACCAGAGAAAGTTTTGTAGACACAGTGCTGGTGCAACAAAGGAGCAGTGTCCTCATCCTGGAAGGGAGAGACCAATGCACCCATGTGTGATGCCGCTGCAACTCCTCACGGAGGGTGGAATGCTGTTATGACAGTGGCACTGGGCTGCTGCTGCACCACTAAAAGCACACTTGGAAGCATCTCAAGGGGAACTAAAACAGAGGCCAGTTACCACCCAACTGCACAGAAAGAGCAGATCCATTTGTAACGTGGCTATTTTAGCACTAATGCAGAAGCCATATTAAGGAACACAAAATATTTCACCTATACACTTGGTAAGTTCTCACCTAAAAATTGTCATTTACTGAAGGATGTTTGGGGCAGGACGTCTCTTATTTTCCTTTGAAGAATCTGCTGTAATAAATCACAGCACCTCAACAGTCAGAGCTTCATCAGTTCCATATTGCAGGAGTTTTTCCATAAGTCTGCAGTGCTTCTTTGGATCACACTGAAACTTGGCATGAAGCTGAGGCTCCTGACCCGCAGCAAAAAGTTAAACAAAATTGCTCGTTTGTTTTTAAAAGGGTCAGGAGGTTTCCAGTTTCAGGCTCCTCAGTGTTTGGGGTGGAAGGGAACAGTATCTACAGTCACAACGCAGGGACATTCAGTATTCAACCCCTCTGCAAAGGATGGGATTGATCAGAGACCTGGCAAAGATGCACTTTGTAAGCTTCTCTCTTCTTTTAGTTTACTACATAAGGCCACATCCTCAAAACCAGGTTTTTGGTCAAGAGATCACTACTTTTATAGTACTGACTCCCAACTATCTGCTTTAAAAAATATCCTTTATCTCCTGAGCTAACAAAAGGAAAGTTACTGAATTCCCCCAAAAGATAAAGCAGCCCATATGAATATATTCAGTGTAAAAGACAATCTCATTCCCACACTAACGGTAGGAGAAAAGAAACATGAAAGCAAAAATATTTTGGTTTTATCTCCATGCCTTTTATCATGACTTATCCAAATAGCACCACCACTATTGTGTCTGTGACAGTTGTTATTTCTAAAATATGAAGAACTATGAAATCTTAAGTGGAAAAGCATCTTATAAGTTGCTAAAGTGTAAGCATGCAAAGATGACTTCTAGATCAAATATATTCCTTGGCAGGCCAATTTTGAAGGAATAAAGGCTGCCATCCAGACAACCATCCTTTAACACAAATTAAAATTTTAAAATTATTTATTTAGCAACTGTGAACAGTGTCAGGTTCCACAAAAATTGCTAAGACTGAAAATTCAACCAAATTTTTTAAATTGTTGAAAAACCCCCCATTACAGGAGGTTCTTATGTGCCTTCAAGGTGGGAGTCATGATTCTTTTCTCTTACACAAATTTAGACAACTGTGTTCTCTCTTCAGCCTTCTGGCCATCTGTAGAGATGAGGAGGTGTGTACAGATGTGGGCTCAGAGCAGAACAAGCTACTTCTCTGAGCTCATATTTTTGGCAGTCACCAATTTCACCCTCACCCACCAGAAGCAAAGAAGTTATCAGTTTTGCCTCCCTGCCCTTTTCCCAGTATTTGCCTTTCTTCCTGGCTTTTCTAGAACACTTGTCACCATATTACCAGAGTACATTTATTACTGGTTTTAAAATAACAGTTTTTGTGAGACAGGAAAACATTTCAGATCTTTATAGGGGGAACTTCAGACATGAAGAAATGAAATTGTGTGGTAAGTCAGCAGCAGCACCTGAAAAGGGGCCAAGTGCTGCCCTAATCAATACTTACAGGTTAATTGCCAGACATTCTTCACTGGAACACAGTGTTGCTCAGTGCCTGCTGTTGAAGAGTTTTACCCATTTCCACTTTTGGAAGCAGTGCTCCCAGTTCTCCTACGCCCCATCCCCGCGTACCACACGCAGCAGTTCAGCCCCAGTGATGCTCTTTAAGGTCACCCAAATGGCACAGCTGAGCACTTTAAAGGAACAGATTAAGTCGCTGCATGATTGAAGACTTGGAGAGCAGGACTGGGTAACCAAAGAAGCCCTAATCTATTTGCCAAGTCCAATTACCTAGCCATCAAATCAAGAGATCATGGAGCATTAGGACACGGAATAACTGCTCACCAAACAGTTTTAGCTCTCTGAAAAGATGACAGTCACTGAGAGCCTATGAAATGGAAAAGGCATCCTTCAAAGCAGAGGTGGAGAGAAATCAGTTCTTGGACATGTTTTCCCCTTATCTTCTGTTGAGCTATACCAGCTATCAGAGTAAAGAGGAAGAGATTGGGGTTGGAAGAGCAGTCCAGTCAGAGAGTAGGAATCCAAATGTTGTGAGTCTCTGTATCTGTTTCCTTGAAATCCCACCAAGTATCCTACTTAAAGACCCATGTTTGCTATTTGTTCCATCATAGCACAGCCCTCAGCTTTCCAGTGGCTGTGTCTGCTCCCCAGTACTTCACTCCCTGGAGTCACAGGCTATACACCTACAGCTTCCCCTTCTATTCCAGAGTCTTTTTCATTAAAGCAAATCCCCCCAGATTGTCACATCAGACATGCAGCAATCAGGTAGAACAGAGAAGGAAAAACGGAGGAGCATCAGAAGGGTCACAGAGCAAACTCAGCTCCCATACCTGGAGAAAAAGAACAAGTTTCCATATGTAAAGAGCTGCCCCTTTCAGCACAGCTGTATCAAAAATAGGAATAAATTACTAATCTGTCTCCTTGTCTTCATACTGGAAAATGGCTGTCTTCAGCCAGCCCCAGCATCAGTCACACCTGTCAGAACATCACACAGCTTCCTCAGCTGGGAAAACCAGCCACGCAGGTTGGGCCAGTGCCACCACTCCCACCACGGCCAGGGAATGAACGCCACATAAATAGCTGTTATTCAGCTATTGCATATAAACAGCTGGTGCATTCAGCTTCAAAACCAATCAAACCATAGCACACGTTAGTCAGCACCTCCACATTCACTGATGTGATTTGTTTCATGGTTAACAAAAACACCTACAGCCCAATCCCATGGACCTTCCCCACACAAGGTGCCACCACTGGACCCTTGATGACCATGCTCCTACTCTGTCAGAAACACACCACCAGCTGACTGCCATGGGGCAGCTAATGCAAATGCTTTTTATTTTCTTTGTTAATACAACTTGTAATTTGTTTGTTCAATGGATCTATTCATACTTTCCTGACATGTAGTCTCCACATCATGTGTGTGGTCTAGTTGGTCAGTGTCTTGCTAAGCAGGCTGTAAAAAGACTTTGTCAATCAAACACCTTTACTCAGGTATATACCAGCCAGCAATTTTAAAACATCACCTATTTCAACAATGGCAACTCAATTCAGTGGAGTGCAGCTTGTTTCCTTGCTGAATTTTGTACAGTTTCTTCAGTGAGCAAGATACCACGTTTATGATTTCATGTTAGTTCATGTTATGAAGGGTTCATGTTCATGGAAAGGGTTAAACTGGAACCTGTGCTTTGGCTGCTACATACTAAAAGAAAAAAAGAAGGAAAAAAAAAAGCCCTGCAACAAGTGAAGAAAATTTCATGCCTCCTTCAAGATCAACCATAATTTACCACAATCCTGTTATGGGACCCATCCCCTGCAATATATAGACTAAAAAAGATGTATTAATTTCACAATCAATCAAGATGTATTAATTTCACAAGTCAGTGGAACTATGGTATTTTTTGGCAAAATCTTGCTGGAAGGAATCAGCTGCTGTGTGCCCAAAAAGCCCCTGCCACAGCCTCAGGCCTCCTCAGCCTCTCGAGGGAGTGTTTTGGCAAAGCTCATTTCTGGAAGCACAAAGCAGCTGCACAGAGGTTGTGGGGCTGTGCTGGCCTTTCCACAAGGCACATCCTGCCAGCTGAGAACTGGGATCAGGGAACATTTGATTTGGGGTCATTATCAAGGCAGCCCAGGAGCTCCAGAGGAACATTCCCCCATGGAACATCATCCCCGTGTCTCAGGGAATACTAAAGACTCTTGAGGGCCCAACACTTAAGACGCTGTGCCAACACGCCAATCTGCTGTGTTGCAAGTAAAACAAGAAATGTGTTCAAAGTGTCTTCCTCACAAGAATCAGAGGAAAAAGAGAAAAGTACAAGGCCCTAAACTCAGCTTGCCCTTTTCTGCTCCTACCAGGGGGCAATTTCTATGGGGCAACACCAGTTTCTCACCATTGCGTTCATTTACTGCCAAGCCAAATGCCAAGTTCTGCTTTAAAATCTAAATTAATTCTGGTTCATAAGATTTCTTCAAGTTTGTGACATCTCACAGCTACCCACGAGTAAGACTGTTTTTCCCAACCAGATACTCAAACATAACATTTTTCAATAAAGACAATTTAAACTAAATGCACAAAAAGAACAAGAAGCAGCAAAATTTAATTTACTGGCATAGCCATACACACCCCAATTTTATTTTCTTTTTAAGCATACAATTAAGGGTAATTTAATTCCCCTGTGTAGGCATTACATGAAAGAGAAACATTATTGTAAGAAGAGCTCAGTACTGTTGGTACACAAACCTTACGACAGATAAATTAGACCTTAGGAAAACAGCATATAATTTACATTTTGTTATGTCAATCACCAGGAGCATCTTAGGGCTCCTAAATAGCACGCCAAACCACAACATAAGGGAACTAATGTAAATCAACACGTGTGGCAGGATCACTTAAGTTTCCACAATCCAAAAGATCCCTAAAATGGATCTCATAAGATTATTTCTCTTCAACATCCACTTACACCTTTAAGTTACCAACAGATTATGACAATATTTTACTACAGAAAAGTTATAAAATTTTGCATAATTATAGAAAAATCAACGACATAAGACCACAAGGGCTTGGGGTTTAGCAATTAATCCCTGGTCTTTACTACTGGAGAAAGCAATGGGCAGATGTGCAGGTGGCCCAGAGAAACAGCAGCCTGGCTCAGCTGCACGCAAAATCCAGCCTTGGGTTAGTCCCAGAGTTCTTGGGTTTAGCAACAAAGGAGGGACAGAGCAGCCCAGGGCCATGCCTTCCATACCCTTCACAAACAGCAGAACAAATGACATACCCTGATTTTGTTCTGGGGCTTCCCCTATAGCCAGCACCTCGTGCACATTTTGACACCGCACAGGAAATTAGCAGAAAGGTCAAGATGTGCAGTGCACAGCAGAGCTAGGAGCATGAGGCAACAGACCAATGTGGGGTGGGCTCCAAGAATTCTGTCCCCTCCTATTCCATGATGACTAGAGTCAGAGGACCAGAAACATAAAGAAAGACTAAAAATCCAGAGTGCAAGATGTTTATTTGCTCATGTCATTCATAAGAATTGCTCTGCAGGTTTTTTGTTAAAGGACATGAATTGAGGTTTTCAAAGAAGTTAAATAGGAACACTGTCCCTCTGTGAGCTGACACTGACACGAACTGTCAGTTTTTCACAGTGCTCAGTGAAAAACTTGGACATAAGAAGGAAAAACTACACAAGTGCCAAGAACTGCAGAAGTACAACTGGGAAAATACTGTCTTTGGCCTTTAGCTTATTTCAATTATTGCTTTTAACAAAAGATACCAGCAATTTCAGGTAAGGCTTCTCCTTCCATAGATATCAAGTACAAAGTTTCTGTTTGTCAATTTCACAACTACAACAAACGTAGTCAAAGGTATGGTTTCTGCAGAAGGGTTTGAGACTTGTATTTTTTTGTTCTTTAAATCTCTTAACAGTTTTTTCATATTGCTTTAAACAGGAATTTTCCTTTTGATTTCCTCACTGCAGCATATTCAGCAGCAAAGCAATCACCCCTTGCCAATACTGCTGGGTTCCAGGAAATGCAGGACACCACACCAGCCAAGTGCTCCTCATGTGGCCGTTCAGAAAAGCCCTCGCTGTCCCCAGCCCAGTACAAAGTAAGGCACAGACCCCAAAATACTGAAGTCTGCTGTTGGCAAGGTGAGAGACACCATAAACCCAAACTCAACAAGAGCTGGAGGTGAGCCCAAGGAGGTGCAGACTGACCCTCTGCATCCTCACCCCCTAGCATCCCCCTCCCACCTACCCTGAGCACTCCCCTCACCCAGCCCAGTCTGTAAATACACAAACTGCCACTGTTTTGCTCTTTCCATATTGATACTTTGACACATTGGCCACTTCTAGGTCTAAGTACCTCACCCCAGCCCAGGACAGTTGCATGTTTTAACAGACACTTCACCAAGCATGTTCATGGTGGCTTTTCACACACTCAGAAGCTTGTTAACCAGCCAGAGCCTTTCCCACTCCCCCTTTCCAGCCATGGATATGCTCTTCAAAGAGCTCTGTTTACATGCCAAGCTACAAAGCAACGTGGAAAAACTGCAGCTTTTATGATTCTACAGTGAGGTTTTTCACAACATGAAGCTGCTTCTTAAGACTACTTTTCTTTTTACATTTTTTTTTAGTTCCAAACAAGATTTCACAGTTAAAAAAAAAAAAAAAAAAAAATCTCAGTTCCCCCACAGGCTTTTGAGGAACATTAACAGAGGGGCTTCAAAAGAAGAGAGCCCTGTGACCTTAAGCACTGCATCCTGAATGAACATCCATGGAAAAACTGCTTACAAGCCAGAAACAAGAGTCACCAAAACCCACATAACCATCACAGTTTAAACTACTTCTCCCATGTTTAGGTTTGGCATTGCTTGCCTTATGCCATCTTCTGTTATACCTTTCCAACTGCTTACTGTCTTCATATTTACTTCTGAGCCTTTGCTTTGAAATCAGCTGTGTCTGAAATTCCTCTAGGGCAAGCCACAAAGCTGGGTTTGGTCACTTCCTCAGCAACACTGACATCAGTTACCCCTGGGGCTCCCCAACACACAGGTATTTCTATGTGGAATCTTCCTCCAGTTCCCCAAGAAATCAAGTTCAAGATTTCCACCTCATATTTAGCCTGTCAACCACACAGAGCAAGAACTGGCACTTTATCAGCATCTTCTTTGTGCAGAAATGAGAAATACTGCCAATAGTTCAGGAGAAATGACGAGTCTGGATGAACAGCCCGTGCAAAGAAAGCCCTTTATAAAACCAGGGCTAACCAAACTTACAAGACTAAAGATTCTCTTTGAACTACACATGCCAAAGCAGCACCAGACTGGCACCATCAATGATGAGATTCTGAGGAACTGAGCACTGAAAGCATTAAACCCTCACTGTAAGCAATCCTACTCTCTTCTCCACATCTCTCCCTGCATTCTACACAACACGAAGCAAAGGCAAGTGGCTGGAAAGCTCCAGACAGAAGAAAATTATACATGCTAAGAACTTCCAGAGACAAGTCCAACTTCCTAAAAGTGACCAGGAATTTAGTAGAAGCTACAGCCAGCTGCAGTCTGCTGACAGATTTCTCCTTCCTCTCTGCACTGGCAGGAAATAACTACAACCCAGCTTGTACACCTTCCATGGAAGAGGTGGGCTCGTTAAATTGGAAAATGCTTTTGCTCTTCAGAGAGAACAACGACCTTGAGCAAACACAGGAGTACAGCAATACAACCTCTCCAGAGACAGGGCCAGGCCTTCCTCGCTTCCCATTCCAAAAGTTTTGCTTTAAGGCCTTCCCTCCAAGTAGCCAGCACTGCTCCATGCTCCTTCCTTCCTTCCTCTCTTCCTCTCCACGGGGTCTCAAAAAAAAGACCCTCTTCTTCCTTTGGGTCTCAAAAATGGGTTACCATGTCTTTAAAAATCAAAGCCTAGACCAAGTCTGCAAACAGTCCTTTCTTCTCCATTCTTTCTAAAGATGTTAAAGTACTCTGCGTGAATGGAGGAAATTACTTTAATTTTCTGTCTTTACCATAGAAGGTCAGGCTTCTAATGTTTGCTAGAACACAAGTATTTTAATTTAAGTTAAACAGCCCAGCTATTTTAATTAACTTACAGTTTCATAAACATTTTTTGGAACTGACGCTCTGAAATATGTGATACTCTTCACAATAATCCCCACTTAAATCTTTCTTTTCCTTGACCACACTTAGCGTGAGTTGTCACGACAAAATAGAATAAGTTTTAAAAACTGTTAACAAACTAGAGGACACAGATACAGAAAATAACTAATTCCAATGTATCTAGGACCCCCCCACATTATAAATTTTCTCTTCTGCCATACCCTGTACAGGAGCTGCTTGGAATTCTCACTCTCTTCTTTCTGCAAATCACAAGGCACCATTTTCAGAGCCATGTAAATTAATAATAAGACATTTAGCCAGATAATGCATATTTCCACTTTGACTCAAACCTCAAGTTTTGCTCTACTCAGTGGCAGGCATGTGACTCCCCGGTTATCCCTTTCATGCTCTCACTTCCAGAAGGGATAGCGGGTTAATGATTACAAAATCCAGTGCAAAGCAAATACAGAATGAAAGAGGAGGAAAAACCCAAACAAACCATGGACCATAACACGGATGAGTGTCCTCGGAGCCAGGAGCCTGCCCGGAGAGACTCGGCTGCCCCGCGGGGCCGGGGCGCCGAGGGCGCCGCACCGACCATGCCGGAGCGAACTTGGGGCCGAGCCGCGAGCCCCGGCGGGAGCCGCCCAGCGCGCACCTGGCCGGGACCGCCCGGTACACCGCGCGGGGCGGTCCGGCTGCGCCCGCGCCCGCCGCCACCGCGCGCCCCGCGGACAGGTAACGCGCCCCGCGGACAGGTAACGCGCCCCGCGGACAGGTAACGCGCCCCGCGGCAGGTGCGCGCCCGCGGCCGGCGGAGGGGCGGCCGCCCGCGCACGGCGCCGCCGAGCCCCGAGCTCCGAGCCCCTCCCCGCCGGCCGCGGCCCCGCGGAGCCCCCCCCGCCCCACCGCGCCCCTCCGCGCGCGCAGCAGCGCCCCCCCACCCCGCGCCGTGTCCTGCCCTTGCCTCCTGCCCGCAGTGCCCGGTGCAGTGGGAGGAGAGGTGCCCGGGGACGGGCCGCCCGCTGCCCCGACCCCTCCCCGCCGCACGCCCAGCCTCACCCAGCCCGGCGCCGGCCCCGGCGCTGCCCCGCGGCCCCGTCCCGGCTCCGCGGCCCCGTCCGGCTCCTCCGGCTCCGCAGCGCCGAGCGGGGCTGCGCACGTGACCGCGCCCCGCGCCCCCATAGGCTGCGGCTGCCGGGCAACGCGCGCCCGCCCCTTCCCTGCACCTGAGAGCGCCCTACGCCAACTGCGTACGGGGCGCCGCGCCGCCCTGCGCCAGCTACGTAGCGCCGCGGACCCGGCCGTTTCCTGCAGGCCGGCGCAGCCTTACGGAATCGGCGTAGGGCGGCCCGGCCCGCCCGGCTCCCCACCTGCGGCCGCCGCTCCCCGCGCATCCCGCGCGGTCCCGCCCGCCGCCTGCGGAGCGGTGCCGCCGCTCGGAGCGCTCCGTGGCCGCGCGGAGCGGCAGCGGTTGAGCCGCACCTGGAAACGCCGCTTGCGTAGAGCCCCTCCGAGAGGTCGGTGTGTGTTACGGACTCTCCGTAATGTCGTCAGCGCGGGCGCCGCACCTGAGGGCTCCCGCCGCGCTGCCGGCGTAGGCGCGAGCGTGCCGGGCGCAGAGTGCGCAGCGCTGAGGGCGCGGGCTGGGCAGGTGTGTGAGGGCAGGGCCGGCCCGGCCCCGGCCCCTCCCGGGGCTCCGCGGCGGGCACCGGCACTGCGGCGGCACCGGCGCTACAGCCGCCCCAGCCCCGGCCCGAACGTGAATAGCTCCGGCAGCCCCGGCCCCGCCGGCTGAGGGGGCGCCGGGCGGGCCCGGGGGCAGGGTGCGGCAGGGCCTCGGTCCCTCACGCAGCACGTCACCTTGGAGCGTTTAACATCCCGCTGCCAAATCCAGACCACTGCATAAAGAGCAGGTTCCCAAGCTGAATTGAGGTAGGGTTTCCATGTGAGCTGTTGAGCTCCTTGTGGGAACCTCAGTGGCTGAGGACAAAATCAAGGCACTTTCATGGTGTGTTTGGGCGGGTTGGACTGCACAAGGAGTGTGGCAGTCAAGGATTTCCATCTTTCTCTTCTAGAGAGCAAGACAAGTGGGTTTAAGTTAGTTTTCAGCTCCCTGCAATAGTTCTTCCCAGTCCCAGACAGGTGGCTGTTCTAGAGCAGATGGGCCCTGCAGTGGAGATGGAAAGAACTCCCAGAGCTGATGTTCATTGCATTCCAGATCAGCCCTGATGAGCAGAGCCTTTAGGTATGAGGAGACTGTTGAGTCTGATGAATTTTATTTCTTCTTTGTATGTGTGTTACATAGCACAGTTACAGAACTCCATAATCCTTCAGCATTCCATGTGCTTCAACACTCAAATGGCCAATAGTCACTTGAGTGCTTCAGAATTTCTGCCGGATTTTCTAGGTTAAGTGCCTTTTAGAACTCAGCTTCCAGCATACATGTGCATGGCAATCATATTCAATATCACTTTTTATACTTTTCAAGACTGATTTTATACAGGCTGTGAAGAATAAAGACTGGGGATCTGTATTCCAAAATAATCGGTACACAACGTGCTGTGCTGAAGCAGCCTCTGAGGGAACTTTGGCCAAAGACTGTAGGATCAGGAGATTTGTGGTGCTGAAATGAAACAGTAACTTTCATTCAACAGAGTGATTTCAGCATTAGAGTGGAAGTGGAAAGCACGTGTGCATTAATAACTTTAATTGTAGGGAGAGGTCCGCCTTGTTCCAATTAGACTTACATTTTGTGTACACCTTTACAAGCCTGTGGCTGAAGTGTCACTCTGGTTCTGAACAGTCAGACATTGCTCTGCCTTTGTAACAGACTTTTATCTTGTTGTGTTTGGGGATTGAAAGGAGAAATAAATATGAGGAATCTCAGTTGCTGCTTTCATGTCTTGGATCGAGAGATTTCAAAGCGATGAATGAATTTAGCCAAATCTCCTGTGTGACCTTAAAATATTAGTGTGGGCCTTGAAAAGAGGCAGAAGATAATAGCTGGAAATCAAGGACTGGTCCAAGGACTTAACATAAGAACAGTTTTATTTGAAACTAATTGCATCAAATAGAGACAGCATAAATACAGTGTGGAGAAAGGCTGCTGGGTGGATGGTGGGTTGGGAAGGGGCAGCTGTGAAATGAGTGCAGCAGGAAATGTAGTGAGGATGGAAAATCTACAAGAGATGGCACCTCAGGTAGTGAAGTTATTGCAGAGGTACAAGAAAAATGTTTTCAGCTGTGGTCTGTCTGAGTGAAATCTTGAATTTTTCTGTTGAGATCTCCCTTGGGCTAATGATTTGCCAAGGGCAAAAGCACAGAGGAAAGGGGATTGATGGATTAATTTAGAATACAGGGGATTGGAAGAGCTTTGGCGCTGCAGTACAAGGATATACATTTAACAAGGAAGAGAACATCTGAGGCTTGGAAAAAAGTTAACATCTGTCTTTAGGCTTCATGGAATATAAAAAGAAGAAAATTGAATTCATAGCTCTAAGTATGGTCAATAAAAGATGGGGATTGAATTGTATCAAAAGCAATGTGGAATTAAGAGTTACCTTGGTGAAAGTTGATGTCATTAACAATAATTATGTTCTTTCTTGGGACAAAATTCTGGCACAAAAATAATTAGTTTTTAAAATATATAACTACAATGGAAATAATGTATTTCCTACAGATTTTTCCATAGAAATAGTTAAGACATTGTCATGTGTGCTTGAATGTTACCTGCACCCCTTAGAGAAAGGAGGGGCCCTCTGTAAGGAGCTGAAGGAGTTGCTGGTTGGTGCCAGTGTGAAGGTTGGAGTGAGGCAGGGATGGGCAATGGGGGATGCAGCTCAGCCCCAAATGCCACACTGAGCACTAAGTGGCCATTAGCTACAGGACAGGGAAACCCCTAAGTGAGCAAGGATGAAATGCAGCCTGTCAGGTTTCAAGTGTTTGGTATTGTTTACAGACAAATGGGAATGCTCCTCTAGTGCCCGAGGGAAGAGGGATTTTTTTTCTTGTTATAACTCAGAAATCTCTGTTTGAGACTTACCATTGTCCAGTGACCCAGTTCTTTATGGGTTTCAAATTCTGCCTTTAGACATATACTAAAGTTAATGGGATTTGTTCAAAGATAGCTGAGGGCAGAATTTGAATTGCAAAAAATAACTTCATATGCATGTCTTTTGAAAATCTTCATAGAAAAAGCTGTCTTTACATGGAAAATTAGTCTCATAAGATTGCTACAGCAAAGAGTTTTATTTTGAAAAATCCTTATGAGTTTTGTATTAATTTTTATTTTAAAGTGTATCTCAGGCATGGAAGGGAGAGAATCAAGCAGGTAAGTATCTAGTGTAGAGGATACTTAAAAACTGAGAATTTCTGCTGCAAAACAAAAGATGATATGATTTATGCTGGCAGTCATTTGTGTACCTAACTCTTCACCAGGTTTTACGCAGTGCTTGCTAGTTAGTATCTGTTGCAACTGTGAATGATTCTCTGAGCTAGAGCAAAGGAGCTAAAATAGTACTGGAGACAATAGACACCAGGAGAGGAGGAATCACACTACCGAAATGTTGCATAGGGCTCCTCAAGTCCCAGAGCAGGCTCTGCAGGGTAACATTTCAGAGATCTTTTAAGCAACAGAGATGAGGATCAGCTTGAAAAGCAAGCAAAACTGGAACTAAGGAAATGGGAAATACTTTCAGGTTATGACTAATGCAATTATTAGAGCAGCTACTGAAGGCACTGTGGTGGATTTAGCTTCAAATAAGAACAGAAGTTATGCCATGTGTGATTGATTCCAGGTTGGGTTACAATTTAGAAGTGCAATTAGTGAGTCATCTGTTACTTTATATCAATTATTAAAAACAACAAAGATCTAAGTTAAAAAAAAAAAAAGACTGCATGTCTCAATATGTGCTGCTCTACTTGTTAATTTTCTGCTCTCACTTTCTTGTTTGAGGTGTCTCAGCTTTGCAGGGTCGTGTACAGAGTGTTCCTTAAAGCAGGACGTGAATTGCTCTTGAGCAGAGCAGCGCTCACCTGCCACACCATCCCACACTTACCTGCTTTGGCCAGAGCCAGCCAAAGGCAGTGTCTGTGGTCACCTGCAGGCCAGCAGCTTCCTGAAACATTTGTAAACACGAGTGCTTTAATCTTATTTTTATAGGTGCTGTTTAGGACAGAGGGCAGCGCAGCTCGGCATTCCTGACAGCTCAGTTGTTGTGCAGGCTATGCTGCCCTCAGTGCTCTGGCTGTGTTCTCACCCCATCTGGCAACCGCTGAATGTGTAAAACTTTTCTTCTGGTGGTCATGGCAAAACTCATAGCAGTAAACACAGCTTTGAGGGACAGTACCAGGCTCCACGGGAGAATTGATCTGACCCAGCAGAGCATTCCTCATGAAATAAGATGGCCTGGAAGCAAATGATATTACCAACCTTCAGAGGGCATTTAATTACAGTTTCTAATTAAGGTGATGCCCTAAATGGTCATGTGAAGTCTCCTGATCTGTAACATGGTGTAACATGACATATCAACATGGGGTGTTAGTACTTCATCTGCACTTCACCATTTTGGTGGGAGTGAAGGTGCAGGTGCCTGTGTGCCCATGGGAATGGAGACTGCAGCTGGTTGCGGGGCATCTCTGCTGTGTGAGCTGTGAAGGAAAAGGGAAAAGGGGCAGAAAAAAGCTTCTAGGGTCCTGTCACTGAGCCTGTGGGGTTGGCAGTATCGTATGCAACAAGTTGCACACTGCAATTTAAGGATGTGAAGTTTTAAAGACTGAGCACTGGTCTGTAACTCTGCTCTCTAGATATGCCCAGACCATGTGAACAGACATCCAAAGCAGGACTGAACTTCACAGAGCTTCACAGTATTCGGTCTTCACACTTCGTAAGACATATTTGAGATGTGATCTGTGATCACTGAGCCCTCTCAATGTGGCTGATGTGGTTTGCACTTCTGTGTTACTGGGCTTGTAGACATGCTGAACCAATCTGGAAATCAGCTGGTTTTTCCCATTTGTGGGTAGGACATGATATGTGTTCATCTCATATCAATATGAGATAAGTATTCTCATTTATATCAGTGGCAAGTAGATAAATATTTGGGGGTATATGGACATCCTTTCTAGAAAAATAGAGATACAGTTTTAAGAATTGTTGCTTTAGGGAAGAGTGTGATTGAACCAGATAAGGAATGACAGGAGTTTGGTGCAGGTCCTTAGACAGATATATTAGGGTGGGTTTTTCCCTTTTCCTTTGAAGTTTAAGATTGAAAACCTGCCATCATTCCAAAGTAGAAACAGCTTGGGTGGCCTTTTTATCACTAATAGAGCAACTAGGCAGGACTGACTCCACAGAAAAGAGGCTCTGTCATACAAGAGGTTTCCCAGGTCAAGATTAAAAGCAAAACAGCTCTCATCACATGAGCCTTTGTACTGCACCCATATTTTCTAAATGCTGTTGGCTTATCTTTAATGTTTATGCTGCTATCAAAAATAAACCCAGCTTCTGTCTCCCCGGGTGTTGTATTCAACATCAACAGTGAATAGGCTTTTTCATTCCTAAATGCTAATTTCCTTTTTATTTTCAATCTGTTTCTGGTACAAAAGAATTTTGTTTTCACTGGGTTTGGTTTCTCCCCTCTTTGGTTTTTTAGCTTCAGGTTTTCTCCTTCCCATATCTGTTTCTGTTTTGGTAATCAGTATTTTTTTGGTGGAAGCAGTAGCTGAGTGTCTATCAATGACCCTGCAGCCTGGAACTTGAATTAGAGTTTGAGTGCAGCTGGCAGCGCAGTCATAATAATTAAAAGAAAAAAAAAAAATCTTTACCAAGATTAACTTTTCATCAGCAGGCTGTGGGGTACTCTTAGGAATAATTGTAATTGTCTCACTTTGAACTCTGGTCAGAAATAAATATGGTCTAAAAATCTTGCTATAATGAGAATTTTGCTTCTAATGAATTAGTGTTATAACTTCATCAAAAATGTTGTGATACTAGAGCCAGAACTCAGTGGCATTTGGAAACAGCTCCCGGGCAGTACCCTTGGGATAAAACACCGACCTTGCTGAAGCTGGTGAGGGTGTTCCCTAAAGCCACCAGTACCCGACCCCAGCACGGGGTGTGGCTCGGAGCAGACTCAGCGTCATGCGGGTTCATCTCCAAGTGGCTGAGGCTCCCGAGCAAACAGGGAAGGTCCAGCATGCTAAAGCCTGCAGGTGACAAATGGGAGATGACCAGCACCAAGGGCTCTTTGCAGTCTGCTTTGTCTCCTCTCTGATGATGTGCTGTCCCCTCACACTGCACAAACTAGAAGTAACCTTTCCATGTTTGAGACTCTGCACTCTGTGTACCCATGAAGCTGCTGCTGAGCTGACTGGTTTTGTCATGTAATATGATAAATGGAAAACAGATCTGCAACAGATATATATTCCAGACTTCAGGCATGTACCTCAAAATTTCATCAACTTTGATATGACAAAATGTTATCTAAATGTGGATATTGAATAGCTGGAGATGTCAGTGAGCTGTGACTAGCAAATGAGCTGTGTGTCTGCTGAAACACTGAGAAAGATTTGGATGCCTGTGTCATAGGAGGTATGGAGACTGCAATGCTGACTGTCAGTTTTGAAATGTATCACATTTCTCTCAAAGGGAAAATCGAGCCCAGTCTGTAAAGATGGTGGACAGCCCAAATGTTTGGACAAATACTTATCCTTGTGATGAGCATTTACAGTAAAGGACCTCCCAGTGTTTTCTCACCCCAGTGCAAATCCAAAATGGTCAGGTTAGGCATTTGAACAGAAATGTATCTGTATTTTGGGGAGAGTATATTTTATATGTATTTTCCCATGCTGATCTAAGTTTGCTTGCATTAAGAGTGGAAATTTGAGCACTGTTGCTGTATCTTGTATCCTGGTTGTTCTTTTTATTTTAATTCACCTGCCAAATAATTTTAATATGTGCATGTGGTGCTATCCTACTTGGCCTTCCTGTTACAGATGCTGTGCAGCAGTTCTGCCTCACTCTCTGGTGTTCAGCCTTTCTATGAGTTAACTCAAATAAATGTAAAAGTTCTGTTAGATGCAAGTGTTCACAGCGCTATAACTTTTTATTTATCTTGCTTGTTCTTTGATGAGCTAAATTATTTCAGCTGTTCTAATTACTTATTTAAGAACTATTGATCTCCCAGGTTTTTTTGTGGGAGGACTTAAGGAATAGTGTGTCTCACAAGCACCATTATAGTTGCCTGCAAATTATGGCAAGCAGACAGACTGTAGTAATGCTGTAATAACCAGCTTATTTTAGGTGGCTTATTTTAGGCTAAGTTTTAGGTGAAATATTTATGTTTTTTGTGGTTTGTAGAGTGTAACACTAAAATCTCTAAATTCTTCTGTCTTTTAGGTCATTGTGGCTATGAAATGGGAGATAGTGGGAATTTCCTGAGAGTTTAGAGAGCTTGTTGCATAATTTGTGTTTGAAGTCAGCATGGTGTGTTTATTGTAGATATCATTTAGTGTAACAAGGTTTTATTGTCTGCAAAATTAAAATATTTTTAAATTATAGGGAAATGTAAAATGTGAAAGCAAAAGGAAAAAAGAGATGCTGCCATTTCCTTTTGGTTTTGCTGCATTGTGCATCTTGCAGTCAGTCCCAACCTGTGTTAGCACTCCCGCTGGATAATGATCTGCCCTCCTCCCAAGGGACAGCACAACCAAGGCAAAGCTGCTCCTCTCTTCTGTGCTCACTAATTGATCTCTGGCTTGGCCACTTCCAGCAAGGTCACAGAACTGGCAGCTACAAAAACAGTGTTCTGTGGAAAATTTAAAGGGGAAGAGTAGAAGTACCTAGGATGGGATTATAATTTTTTTTTAATTCATAAACAATTTATTGGATCTTGTACTTTGTTTCTGCAGAAGTCTGAAACCTGGAAAGGACCTAGAGCAGAAGATTGTCCGTTGTAACCTGTTCCTGCAATTTGTGAGTGAGCCCTATCCTGCAAATTGCTCTTTTCTCACTTTGTAATTCCACTTCCATTTTTATTAGAACACAGCATGAGGATTTCTGTTCAGATCCTGTAAAGGCAAAATGATTCCTAAGCAAGTATAGTCTGATCTTCTCACATTTTTTCCTTTGTGGAAGGTTTGTCATGCTGGCCTTGAAAGGCATTCCTGTGTTTGGGTTTTGTTTCCTTTTTGCAAAAGTGCTTGCAATCATTCATGCTCCTTTCTCAGAGCTGACTCTTGATTAGTTCAGGCGCTTTACCCTTAGAAAGGTGATGGAAATTTATTTAAAAACCTGGACAAGCACCACCCCCAGACTGTTGCTGTGGCAGTGCTGGGTGTCACTCACTGGGCACCGTGCGGGCAGGGCCTTTCTGGGGCTCTCTGTGCCGGGGCTGTGCTCGGCAGGGATGGCTCCATGGAGAGCCCACAGACCTGCCCAGGCCACTCCGTGCCTGGCTTAAAGCTGGGTGCCATGCTGCAGGGAGCAAACCCAGGGGGAACTGCAAATAAAAACATGCATTGGCATGACTTATTTACTTGGAAAGCAGAAGACTGTACAGGGTTTGAATAAAGGAAATGGGCCAAACTCTGTGAAGGCAAGGCTGGAATACTGAGGGCAGAACAAAGCTATGCTGCATTAGTAGGGGATTCATGAATGGTGTGGCAGAGAGGAGGAAAGGGGCTTGGTTGACCTGGTATGATCTAAAAATACATAGAATGTGCTATACAGAGTCATAGCTGTTGTAGCATCTTTAAAGGATAAAATATGCAGCTTGCTCTGAAGTGGGAGGATGGCAGGGTCTCACAAAGCAGGCGTTCAAGCACCTTGTGTGGAACACTGTTCATTCACACGGCCCGAATCACGGTGAGTAGCATGCACTGTCTTTGTAGTTGCTCTCAATAAGCTGGTAATTGAATTATCAGACAAATATTGAAAGATTAGACACCATGTCTTTGGGAGAGGAGTGTAGAAGCAAGCCTAACTTGATTATTGCATCAAATAAATTTTCTGTTCATTGTGAGTTGAAGCAAATAGTTGATGGTTCAGAACTCCTTATGCTTCTTCTGTTACAAAGAACTCTGCCAGTGTTTGGTATTTTAACTCTTGTGTGATACGTGATACCGCAGAGAGGGAACAGAAAAAAATTAAATTGTGTTAAATTGTCACAAGCCCCTGAGCTGATGAACTGGTTTGATACTGTTTGTCCACTGGAACTCGAAGCGATTAATTGAATAAACGTTTGTCTGAGTCTTTAATTTGTTTATAAATATGTACAGTAGCTAATGAGGAGGTAAGAAATCATCTTGAGAATCACCTTGAGCAGAAGAAAAGCATTCCTGGGAGGCAGCGCTGTGGTGACGGCACCCAACCTCTGCCACCGCGTGGCGGCTGCAGCTCAGTGCCGGGCCCGGGCTGGCTGCAGAGCTGCGCTGCTCCCGCTCGAGGGAAGGTCATTGTGCCTCAGGGAAAGACAAAAGCACAAATATTCCTTCTGCAAAATCACACCTGGAGTTTCAGAAGTTCTTCCTGCACAAACCAAATGTCAGCCTGTGTGTGGGGCTGTATCTGAAGTTGACAATATCTGTTTTCTGCACGAAACTTGCTTCAGGGAGCAGGGTTTCGTGTTTCACCCAGTGTGAGGCACAGTCTAAGAAGGAGGTGGGGTGGAGGTGGAGAGATGTTCTTTGTTGATGTCTGACTATGGAAATGCATAAGGACAGACCAACCTGTAAAACTGTCTCAGAGGATTAATCCTTTATCCACTGTCACTTCTCTAAATAGTCTGTATTTATTCATGTGTAATACACAACTGTGCATTTAAAGTGAAAAATAGTAAATAGAAAACAAAAGCAAATGGAAAGAAGAATATGGAAGTAAGGACTGAAAGTGAAGGTTTTGTACTCATGCATGATTTCTGTATGTGTACATTTATTATAGATCCTCTATAAGTAGCAATGGCAGAACTTGGGATAATGGTTAGTGTTGACTAATGATATAATGATTAAAGTTGACTTTTGTTTCCAAGGGACCTTACAGCCACATTATATGGCATTACAAGAGACAATTAATGTCTGTGCCTCACAAAAATGGTGAAGGTGTAAATATTGACTTAGAGTAGCAAAATCAGTTATTACAGTCAACAGAATGGTAAAACTGCAGATTAGACAAATGCCATACTTTATTACAAAGCACTGACTGATATCAAAGGCATGATCTGTATTTAAACACTTGACATTAAGTAAGTTAGGTTTTATAGGTTTAAAGTACCTATGGATTACATTATTCTTGAAGAGTACTTGGGCTAAATAAGAACACAGCGGGATCTAGGGGAAGTAATTGCTCACCAGCAATGGAAATGTGCTCCTCTGAGGGGGCAGCAGGGATTGCTGAGCAGGATGAGACAGCTCCTTGCCGTGAGAATGGGTGTGCAAAATGCCTGGGAATGGCAGGCTTCCATTAAACTGGAGAGAGCCTGGTGCAGAGCACAGTCTTGTCTTCTCCTGGGAGGAAGTGCCAGTGCACAGTGCTGCTTCCTTCCACCAGAATTCCTGCGTGCCCTCTGCTCCATACATAATTCAGATGCAATGCATAATTAAAGGACTATAAAGCCACACTTACTTTCATGTATTTAAACTCCTTGATGAGCCATAGATGGGTTTTGCCTCATCTGTGCTTTTGCTTTGCCTGTTTCTGTAGTTTGTTGAAACAGTGAGGACTACGTCCCAGTGAGTCAGCAGCTCCTGAGAACCACTTCCAAAATACTAATCAGTGCTAACTGTCAGAATTAGTATTCTGTTAGAAAAAAGTATAACTATATAACAAAGTCTAATTAATTTGCAGTATCATAGATTCACTTCCTCTGTTACAACATCTTTGTAAGGCACTGCCTTTTCAAAGTAAAAACCCCTAACTTTTGAAGGGTACAGATCTAACGGTAGAAGCAAAATGCTCTGCCTTGAATGGCCTAGACTATGATCCTCCCTAGGAATAGTGTCTGTGTGGCATCTGAATGTGTGCAAGATCTGTTTTCTCATATAGGTCTGCAATAAAGACTGGCTTACACAAGAGGGAAAACATCAATCGTACATCTTGAACTTTCTCCCTGTTACTTTCTGCTCTAGATTCCTTCTCTTCAGATCAGTAGTTTGTGAGTGGATCATATGATGGTATTTCCAGTACTTCCAGTGCTGTAATTGCTCTGTGTGGAAAGAATTGGTGAGGTGCCCTGGGCCTTTGCATTTCAAACATTGGATGTGTAACATTTTATATATTTAATCACCATCAAGTAGAGTGTTTGGATCTAAGCTATTTAGAGTAACTGTCTGTGCTATTGCAACCCACTCAGGGCCCTAAGGGAGACCTATGAACAGAGAGAAGGCTCAGATTTCTTTGAGTAATTCAGTATTGCCAAATACTTTGGTTTGCTACAGCTGTTGGAGAAGTTTTGGGAAGATAACATGGTGTAGGAAAGATCATGGTGTTAGTTTAAAGCCTTTTCCATTTTATCTTGATAGCATTTAATCCTTCCACTTTTGGGATGTTTCTCTTCTGTACTTTCCCTTTTTTTTTTCTCCTTCTGGAAACAAACAACCCAAAGCATTGTTCTGTCACTTGGGCACCTCTCAGGAGCTCCACTACTCACAATTTGCATGAATACTCCTGCAAGCAGTTTAATTCCGGGGTCTGCTGTGCTACTGCTGTAGCCCTCACCCTGCCAGGACCTGCCCTGCTCCATGGTGTGGATCCCCATCCTTGGGGGATGTCAGACCCTCTGTCTCTGAGGTTAAGTACCTGTGCTTATCCCAGCCTGTAGTAATTGAGGCGTTTTTCTGACATGTCACTACAAACAGGATTTCACAGCACGAGGATCTCAAACAGAGGGGCTCTCACTTTATTCTTTTTTCTGTTTCACACTTTGTTATGACACCTCCGTCTGTTTGCTGTTCTGTGCTTGTATCATTGCTATGAAAAGATAACGTTATTGCACCTTTTCTTCTCTCTAAAGACAGAACAGATGACATAAAGTTTCCCTCAAAGCTTGCATGATCCAGCGGTTTTGACTCACTGGACAGCTGCTATTCAGGACTTATTCCCTCTCTATATAGATTTTTGGACCTTTGACAATCTTGTGACAATCACAACCTGCTGGAATGTGGAAAGACAGAGCTCCTTAGGAGCAGGTTCTCCACTGGCCTGAACCAAAGCCTCCTGTAATTGGTAGTTGTCTTTAATTGCTTCTTTGGACTTTGAGTCAGATGCTAAGTGTAGAAGGCACATAGTAATTAGGAATATGTCTGGCTTCTTCTGGCACTCTGAATGCTAGCTGTTGTCCCATGAATAGCCATTATTCCCAGCCTTTGAATTGGGATGAATTCCCCTGCTTCTCTACTCCTTCACTGTATAGTAATTGATACTTGCATTTATGATACTACATTGTATAATGCAGTAAAATCCTGAAACGGGGAAAATGTGCAATATGACAGGAAAGCAAGAGCTTACCAATGTATTTCCATAGTTCAGTCCCTACCTCTGCTTTGTGAACACTTGTGCTGTAGAGAAACAAGCTGGGTAGCACTTGGAAAATGCACTTGCAGGTGGAAGGTACAGGATGCAGAAGCTGTGAGCCTGAGGAACGTACAGGAAAAGCCCTTTCTGCATCCATGGGTTTGTACTGCCTTTCCCTGGGTCTCAGTTCTTCTGCAGCAACGTCTGATCTTCATGGTTCTGCAGTGATGGAGAATTTTGAGTATTCTGTTTGCCAAAGAGGGTCCTTAGAGAGTGTGTTGTGGATCATGGGATGTTTTACTTATCCTGTAGCAGCATGTAATTGTTTTTGTGTGTCTTTCCATAAGCAATTGACTTTAGTTGAAGCACTTGCAATTGCTGAGTTCATGTTGCTGCTGATGTCAAGGCAGCCTTTGGGGCAGTTCCTGTGTTTGCAGTGGCAGAGCACAGGGGGGAAGCACTGTCATGTGGATGATGCTGCTAAGGAGTTGGAGAGCAGCAATAACCTCCTGACTCTGTGAAAATGCAATCCCAACAGCAGCCCTGGTCAGATACTCATGTGAATGAGGCTGTTTGTGGTGAGGGCCAGGCATGTCTGTCATGGTTAGCACAGTGTAGTCTACTTCCTTCTCTTCAACACTTGGTCTGCAAAAAAATGTGAGTTTTCCTTGTCATAATTGGTTTTGTGCCTTATTAACTGTTAGTCTCTGTGCCAACATACATAATGACTGGGTTCTGTTGTGCTCATCATTGTCTCTGTTGTGGCTTGCGCTTCAGGATATGTGTTTATTTTCTTTCCCATCCGATGGAGGCATAGTGGGCTGCAGTGGGGAGGGGTCATTAAGTCTGAGTCAATAGATCCTTGTGCACCAGCTGATGCTCAGTTGCAAATGCTGCAGCTGCCAGTCCATCCCCTAGGCTGCTCCTGAAGCAGGACCTTCTGCAGAGGCACTGCCTTAGGAAAGGACATGCTGTGGTTCCAACCTGTACTGCCCTGAAAGGAGCACATTGGTCTTGCATTGCTATCGAGCAGTGTAATTGAGAGCATTCTCTGACAAGTGAAATGGCCAGCTCCATCAAATATTGATAAAGTAGGATTATTAATTAGAATAGGGGTGTAGGATTAAAATGTCCCTTGAGTTGCATTCCCCATTTGATGTGAGAGTGCGGTTTTGTGGTCAGAGAGTGGGAAGCTCAGGATAACTGGGATCTTTTCTCATCTCTTCAATGTGTTTGCTTAATGTCCTTAGTGGTTCAGAGGATATATAATACTGTCGACCAGAGCTGCTAGAATTCTGATATGCTCCTATGGTGGCGAGTGCTGGGAGTGAACTTTACAAGGATATCTCTGTTAGTGTATTTTGTAGCTCATAAAAAAGAAAATCTCCTCTGACCAAGCTGGCAATTTGCAGTCCCATTGTCCTGGAGTCTTGTCCTTCCTCAAAGAGCTGCATGTCTTTGTGAGAGGGTGAAAACACTGGATCAGTTCCATGGAGCATATGACACTGGACCACTTGGCCCTCAGGTGCAGTGAAGGATAACATTTTGCTTCTGACAGTGTGTGTACTGCTGAACAAAATAGATATCAAAGCAAAGAGAATGAATTGAATTTCCCAGTTACACAGCCCTGCTGTAAAAAGGAGCTTTCAATGTCTCCCACTTGAAAAAGACAGCACAGGTTAGCCACGAGATTTCCTTTTAGAACAACGCCCTGATCTGCATCACTAATAACAGCTGAGGTATTAAAATTGAAAGAATTTCCCTTTTAATTTCTTTTGAACAGTATCTGCATTCTCTGTGTCACTGGTGTTAGCTTTTCTTTTCCCACAGTTCTGGTCCATCAGGACAGTGCAGTAAGGATTTATTTTCCTCTTAAGGTTCTTCCTGGTTCTAATATTCTAGAAGAAGTGGTTTAGACCTGTTATAATTATACAAGTTCTGTAAATTCATTCTTCCATTCCTGTGCGGAAACTGTGTTCTTGGGTCCCTCCGAATGTGTCTGTGCAGCAGCAGTTTAACACCCCTGTGTGCCCCAAGGCTCTTTTAGCTGATAGAACTCTCCAATCTGAAGCATCTTCTATTTCTTTTTAATTTCTCTTCCCCTTCTGAGTGTTTCCCTGCTCTCTCTAGAGCCATTAGATGCTCTGACTATGCACTTCAGGAGATCAATATGCTTTTGGCATTCACAGGCATTATTATTCTGAGACTGTACGACTGGTATGTATTCATCCTATTAACATCTGCTCAAAATTCCCAACATCCCAGCACAGCTAACAGAGAATGACCGTGTTGTCCTTGGTCAGGCTCTGTGCAACAGATGTTGATACCTGGTTTATTGTTGGACAGATTCCACTTCCCCTTTTACTTTGTTTTGACCTCATTTCACCCCTGGAAGCTCCGTTTCAGCTGGAGATGGATGAATGAACTGGGAAGCATTGTGTCCACTGCTGCTGTGGCAATTCCTCTGTGTTACTGCCCAAATAAGTTATTTAGTTCCTATATTGTAGAGGCCAGTTCTGACCTAGCAGTGAGATTCCAGCAGCCCTCAAGGATGTGCCTGTAATGGAAGCACCATCTCTGCACAGCAATAGAAAAAGACAAGAGTCTGCTGGGCAGATTCAACAAATCAATGTCTTTGTGGCTGATGTAACAGAGGATTATGAGCTTTAAAGTCATGGAAAGAGGATGAACTGTGGCTTTGACTTCAGTGATAACTCTGTGGCTATTGAGTGGTGGGAATACAATGTCAGCTTTCTGATTGTAACAGATTGTGGCAATAGGGTTAAGTTAGGAGGGGAAAGAAACAAGGAAAGTGGAACTAAGTGTGTCTCAGTGTGGAAGTTAATAGCCACGAATGGGACTCACTGTTTTAAAATCCTGTCTGAAGGATGTAGCCTCTTATGAAACTGTTTCAAGAGGAAACACAATGTGTTGACATTGCTGGCTTCCCTCCCTACAGTTTGGTTGCTTTGGTTTTCTCATTGCTGTTCTCCCAAAAGTTGGTTGCTAGAGTAAGAGATTAGTTCAGATTGTAATGTGCATAAGATTACTTAGGGTTAATTCAGCCAAAATAACATTAAAAGTAATCATTTGCTCATCCAAGATTTGATTCCCCAAGTTAAAAGAGGAAATGTTATAACAGCCCATACAAGTTGAGTTTTTACCTTCCTAAGTGAAAGAAAGCTGTAAAAGCCCAGAAATACTGGGTACTGATTAATCTCCATTGGCCTGAATCAAAGGAAATGCAAAAGCCAAGGGAACCTGTGTTTTTAATGTGCTTTACAGGAGGCAGAAATGGAATTGAAGAAATCTTCACTTAGTCTCACATATTGCAAGTGGCAGTGGTTTGGCATTTTCTCAGAACACACACAGACACACACACAAATACCCCAAATAGATTTTCTTGCTTTTTGGAGTCTATATTTTTCAGCATGCTTGCCATAGTGACCTCCTGCGAAGGGAGACTGGCAGAAATATGCAAAGTTCAGAATCGTGTGCTAAAAAAGGGTTTGGATTAAATGGAGTTTAAACCTTCAGTCGAAGGTTTTCTTTGAAAATCACTGATGGGCCCTCATGACCTTGCAGTGACTCACTGAAGGGGTGGGTTAGCAGAGCCAAGGAGCCACAGATCAATTCGGACAGAGCAAAGCTCAGCTTCTGCTGCTCTCTGTGATTCTGGGAAGCTCAGCCATCAGTATTTGGCTTCCCTTCTGCTCCCAGAGACAGCAGAGGAAATTTTACTAAAGTCCTGTAATAGATGGGGACCTAAAGCTGAACTGGAAGCAAAAATGTTCATAATTTGCCCAGAAAGTGTAGCTGGACTGGCATGTGGAGTCACTCCCAAAGCTAATGAGAGTTAAATTGTCAGGTTTGTGACTTCTGTCTCATAAAGCATTCAAGCATAATAAATGGTGCTGACACACTGGCCTTGGCATGGAAAACTTCTTTAAATATACAAGATGCTGCTTCTTACTGGGGTATATATAAAGTTGGCTCAGATGCAATGAAGTTTCTTGGGGATAAAATGGATAGTGTTCCAATAAGCTGTCAATTATATTTCTTTCCAGAAATGATACATGTAATTGGTGAATTGCAAGGCTGGATTGACATTAAATAGTTGATTTAAAGTATTATAATTATTTTTATGTTTTTCCCCTTAGTTCTTGGGAGGATTCTAGATCCATCCACTTCAATATTTTGTATACAGCCTCATAAGAAGCTTTCTGTGTGCCTCATCAGAGAGGTGCTTAGGTGCTGATTCTTGCTTGTACTGAAATGGTTGTAAACCAGATGAAGTGCTGCTTCATGGTGCTTTTACCAGTTCTTGGAAAGTTTCTCGATCCATCCACTTGAATATTTGTATACACCTCATCAGAAACCTCAATTTTTCTTTTTTTTTTTTCCAAAAGCCATTGAGCAGATTTTGTTTCAGACATATTGATGAGCTCCTGTGCACATTCAGCACACCAGTTAGCAGAGCAAGAGTTTCAAGCATTTGTGCTGCAGATCAATATCTCCTCTGACAGAAGCCCAGCAGGAGCAAGGTTTGCCTGCTGTTGCGAGACATGAAGTAGAAAATGTGCATAAACCATGCTGGCTGAGAGGGGTGGCACGGAGCTTCCCTCAGGGCAGAGGGAAGTACTGAAGCCCTCATCTTCTCTGGTCCAGTTCTGCAGGTAGAAGCAAACAAAAATACTCATTTGGAGACCATGAGAGTAGGCTTGGATGCTGTTAACACTCATGTGAAAATCTGTATTGATCATTCTTAGAGGTTTGTTAAGCAGTCTGACTAATGGCTGGTGATGGGAGCACCAGGGTTTAGCATCCCAGCAAAATGGCAGTGTGTGCTGTGGTAATCCCTGCCAGAGCCTCTCAGCCAAGCAAGAGCAGATCCAGCAACTTGTGCACACCCGCGTTAGGTAGGGCCATTGTTCTGGGGCTTTTCTGAACTAGAAACAATTGATTCACGTGGGAGATTCAGTCTGTGAAGTAATAATGCTAATACTGGTATAAAACAGTACTTGCAGTATTTTTATAATATTTCTAGTATTTCCTAGAAAGGCAGGAGCTCAGAATACTGAAAGCACTGGACAATATCCCCACCTTTCTGCCAGGAAACTGAATGTGGGACTGTTTCTTTATAGTTGCTCCTTGCCTTCATACTGACAAATCTGTCTTTAGTTGACTAGATTAGATTTGGAGATAATAGAGGTGTTTAGTGTTCATTGAGGTGCAAATACATAAGAGTGAGCCCCACATCTGTGGAATGTTGGAGAACATTACTCATTCCTCAACATCTGGCACATTCGTGATCTGCATCCATTTTAGTTCCTGCCACCTACCATGGTGACAAGGTCCAGTTTTCCCAGAGGCCTTATTACTGAGCAGACTGTGTGTGAAGTCTGTGGAGGAAAAGCAGAGATTGCAGCTGGAAGGAAAATGAGGCAGAGCTTGCTGATTTTATGCAGACTCCAAAGGTGTAATTTCCATGGCAGAGATAGATGTCAGACAGGATTTTGAGGCTACACTCTTCTTCAGAGCTCACACGGTGCACCTGGATGTGTTTGTTTTTCAGGTCCAAAATTCTCTATTCTCCCACTCCCCTGTTTGGCCTTCCTGGAATACAAACTTCAGCAGTAGGAGGTTCCTTCAGCCGGGCTGCACTGCCGGGCAGCCTCCCTCCCTCTGGCTCCGAGTGTCGGTCCCTTTGGCTTTCCCCTGAAGCCCAGCCTAGCTCCAGGGCTCTGGCAATGCGGAGCTCTGCAGCAAACACGGCTAATCCAACCTCTGCTGGCTGCTTTGGGGCTGGGAGCACAGACCTGCTCACCAGAGCCTCCCTGAGCCCCCTGGGAAGCGGCTATTTACAAATGCCTTGGATCATTTGTGACAAAAACAGCAGCAAAAAGGCCACTCGATAGTCATCTCGCCTTCAAAACACCCTCAGATCCTGGCAATGCACTGGCACATCCTTCCTGCTGTAACATTTTACTGCAGAACATCTTGCCTGAGACCCTTTTTACACTGTTTTGGCTGCCTTCTGTTAGGTGATCAACATTCTCATCTCCCCCTCTGCCAGAGAGGCCCCTTGGAAGGGAATCACCTCCACTGGGCAGCTGTAAGCAGGGAAGAGGATTAAAGTGCATGAAGTTGACCTGCAGCAGTCCAGCGGGGTCTCACATAGATCAAAGGCTACATCCATGGTCAGAGCCCAACTTCCGTGTCTTCCTCAAGAGAGAGCTTGGCAGGAGTGTGGCCCTGTCTTAACCACAGCCTGGTCTGTGTGTGTTTGAATGGTTTATCTGTTGGAGAGGAAGGCATGGGTGCTGTGCACGTGCTGGATATCTTTGTTATGGTCCTTACAATCAGCTCTTTTTTGGAATGAAGCGTGTCATGAAGATCTCTGAACAAGCAGCCCATGCTGCCAGGCTGAGGAGGTGATTTCAGACCTCAGGCAAGCATGTTTACATCGCCTTTGTCCTCTGGACTGCCCTCCTCCTCTTCCTCAGCACTGCAATTTTATCTGATGATCACGCTCCAGGAAAGTGAGACTGTGCCGGAGCTCTGCACACCCGTGCCAGTGCCCAGACAACGACCCTCTTGCTCTGCCTTGTGAACCCACTTTTTCCACTGCCATTTCTCAAGACTGACCAATGTCACAGGCTCGGGACTCTGGCATTTACCAGACAGCATGATTTGCTTGCCAGCAGTTCTGATTAGCAGTGATAGGAAACAAAATTTATTGTGTCTAAAAAATGCAATTAGGATGTCTCAAGACTGGACATTTTGTGTGATTTTGCCAGATTTTAATAGCAGCTTTAAAGTTTTGGCTCACAGCGCAAACTGTGCCTTGGCTGCTGTGCTGTGGGGATGTTGCAATACATCTTGCAGTGTCCAGGGTGCTGCTGGCACAGTTCTGCAGCAGTTCGGGATGTGTCCAGTTGCTCTGGTTCCTCAGTGCTGCTGGAAGGTTCATTTCTTTCCAGCTCGCCTGTTTTCCCTCGGGGGCCTTTGGCAACTTTGGCAGTGCAGAAGGGACATCTAGTGGGCTGATGGGAGAGTGGGGACAGTGCCTGTTCAGGGCAGCAGGAGAGAGCCAATTTCCAGTTAGAGACTGGACTCTGAGGAACCCTCCAGCATTACAGCACCAAATTGTATGTAAACATTTCAGTGTACAGAATTGGCCTGCGAGTCTGAAGGCTTGAAATTCCAAAACTTATGGAGTTTTAAAAAATATTCCTGATGCTTTTCAGCAGTGTCAGAAAACAGGAGAGTGTATGGAAGCAGTCAAGTCTGGCACAGTTTTTGAGTGGAACTGGAAGTTTTTTTCTTTAGTGACTCAACTTCCCAAGGCTGCAGCCACTTTTAGTATGGACTGCTTTGTATAATGTTGTGCCCAATGACCCTTAGAGGACAAAGTTGGGGGAAAAAAATCATGACTGTTGCTGTTAGCTTCCATTGTTCAATTCAGTAGAATAGATTTGTGCCCAGTGGTTCCAGGACCGTGAGGAGGGAAGGTGAGGCTCTGTCCTCTGTGGCAGTTACAGTGTGCACGTGACAGGAGAGAGGAATGGCTTTATTTGTACCACTGATATTTGCCGGCCTGTCACATGTCTCCAGTATCCAATCTGCAGTATTAGGATTATTTTAAGCTCTGTGTGAGGAAAGATTGTGAAACTCATGCGAGTGTACATTGTTCTTTGAGTGAAAAGCAGACTTTTTCTGAGGTTCTTTGGTATATGATTCTCTCTGATACTTTGTAGAAAGATGTATAAGATTGTTTTATGACCAGTGTACAGAAAAGTATAGAATAAGTGGACAGGAAGGTTCTGCTGAGTACCCCAACCTACTTTCTCCTTTTTCCTCTAATCCAGCTTGCCCACTGCTGCCCCATTTCTATGGCGTGCATTTCCGGCTTGCGAAGGTTCCTGCTTCAGGCTGAGAATAGAAGCCTTGCTGTTATGCTGTCCTTAAATCTCTCATAATGAGTGTTACACCAAGGAAAGCAGCTGTGTCCTTTGGCTCTAGTTGTAATGCTATGTTAAAGAGCAGATTATGGTGACGTTGGATGGCAGCGATGCGGAGGTAGCACAAACCATGACCAGTTTGGGGAAGGCTTTAGCAAGGATGACTAAGGACTTGGAGCTTATGCTTTAGATAACAAATCCACCCAGTTGTGCTCTTTTGGAAATGTAGTCAAGCCTAACAAATCAGGGCCTTAACAGAGTTGCATTAGGGTCCTTTAATTGGACTAAGCTTGTTAATACCCACATTGGCTTTCGTATGCCCTGGGGTCCAGCACAGGAATGGTTTGCTCTTTATGCTGGCAAAATCTCATAAAATTGCAGCCATGAACAGTGATAAAATTACATCCTAATGTCCTCACAGGTAGACAATGGATTAAGGTGTTCTGATTATTATGAGGAAGTTGGATGTAACTGTTTTCCTCTTCCCTCAGTATGACTAGTGTGAAAGACTCTGTCATGGCTCTGTCCAGGGCTTGGGGTGTGACAGGCCACACAGCACAGCAGGAACAGCAGGGCTGCACAGACCTCAGCCTCTGTGGGACGACCTCCACTTTCTGTGTGGGGGTTTGGCATACTTATTCTGTTTCATGAAAGCTGAGCAGGTCCTTCAGGTAGTCCTAGAAGTCATAAATTGCCATGGGTTAGGTGTGTTTTCCAGGTGTTGTGAAGCATTGCACTACTTGACTTACAGCAGTGCCTGGCTAAGAATGGTGCTTTGTTGCCATGTTAATTGTGCAATGATTCATATGTTTTTGCTGGGATTTGGAAAAGGTGGATTGTTGAGAGCATAATTCACACAGGTGAGGCAAAAATATTCTGAGCAGAAAGATTCTGCACACGTCAGTGTTTGGTTACATCCCCTGACAGCAAAACCAGAGTCTAAGGAGACAGAAATGAGTTCCAGATGGTTGTAGTAACTGGCAAGAAACTAATACTGAGGCTGATCTTGAGAAAACAGACTGAGGACACCAGAGATGAAAGAGGGGGCAGGGTGGTCCAGATAAGGTTGATAACACATGATATATCATCTTTGGGGCATTCCAAGGCAGGACAGTGAGATGAACCATTTGTTCCTGAACTGTAGAGTCTGGGTGGTGGAAAGACTCTTGCTGTGGCTGTTCTGCTTCTGCACTGAAGGTAAAACCCCTGCAGTAACTATCCCATTTCCATGCACAAATCCCACCAGCCTCTGCTGCCCTGCAGTGATGCTGGGATAATGCAGATTACTCACTGTAATTTTGTTCTTGTTTTCTTCATGTGCAGCCTAGGTGTGTTTGCACTAATTCATTGCTATCTTGCATATTTCTAGTTTAAACTAGGAATTTGTCTGGAATCTTACCTGTGTTCTATTTTTAGTTGTTAGTGAAGGGTGAGGCAATGTACTTAATTCTCATTACAGTTAGTTTAATCCAATTGTGATGTGGATTTAGAGAGACTTAGTAGGTCTCAGCTGAGTGTGGGCTGTCTTTTTCCAGTTACTGTCATTAAACAATGCACACTGATAACTTTTTCCACTTCTAAAACTGAACCCGTGTATCTAAAGGTGGTGTGATTTGGTGCCTGTGGTTTGCACCTCTGTTGATTTCTGTAATTGTTCCTCAGTTGGGAAGAGGGTTCCTGTACATTTTATGAGTTCGCCTGACCTGTGGTATCACCCATCTTGATGAGACAGTAGTAAAGATTAATGTGGACTAACTCTGCTTTTTGGGGTTAACAGAGTGCTTTTGTCTTATTTCTCTTTGAACATGGCAGCTTCTCTCAGAAAACTCTGTTCGATGCTCCTGCGGAGTTTGTCCGTGTGAGCCGATACAGAGCTCGGCATCCTCCGGAGAGCCTCGGGGCGGGCTCTGAGGCGTGTGGGGGCCAGCCCAGGTGTGTTGCCGGCGCTGGGGGCAGAGCCGCTGCGGTTGCCGGGCAGGGCCGCAGTCCGCTCCGCGCGATCCAGGCGGGCTTTGCGGGCTGCGGGCTGCGGGCTCTGTCCGCGGGCTCGGTGCTGCTGCGGCCCGGGGAGCGCCCGCCCCGCGCCGTGATGTGGCCACAGGAGGGGCTTGCTGGCCTCCAGCTCCTGTCTCTCCCCGGAGGGCTTTAGAACGGCCACTCTTACGTTTGTCATGGAATTAAAGAAAACTACCTCCCGGCCATACAGTGCTGCTCTCCTGCTGCCACTTTTCCTCTTGTTCTGGGGTAAGTTTTTGTCTTCTGTGCCTGATTCTTACCCAGCTACTATGCAATAACTTTGGATCAAATCTGTGACCCGCCCTTATATTGAACAAATTGGCATCTTACAGGTAGATTTGTAGCCTGAAAACTTTTGTCAGGAAGATAAATAGGCATTTCATTCTAGACGTGTTGTTCCTTCTGTTTATTTCTTGCCTCTTTTCCTCTCTCTCCCTGTGCACATGTATATTTGCATTTATTCACAAGAACTAAATAATTAAGTATTCATATAAATAAGTATTTACCTATTATAGTAACCCACCTTCTCCATTGGAAAGGTCTGAATATTTTGGTTGTGCTCACACAGAAGAAACACAGACCTTTATTTCCATCCTATATGCTCAAGAAATACATCTGAGCACAATAGGATGGTACCTAGGGGAGTGTAGTGCCAGATACATCTGGTACAAAATGTGGAGGGAGATCACAGGACAGGAGTGTCTCCACTTAGAATTTGGAAAAAGCAGATCCATCCTCAAAGTGCAAGAAGCAATGAGGTAACAAAAGAGTCTATGGGGAGTTGTTTTATTTTGTGGGTTTTTTCCACACTGAAGACTTATTTTATAGCCAAAGAATCTGCTTGAGTACGCTGAGATTCTCAAAATTCCCAAGACCCTGTCTTTGGGTTCCATTGACACCCTTGTTTAAAATATCTCATGTTCCCTGAAAAAGATATCTCTGTTTCTTCTGGAATAGATGCCTAGAAATCTGCTGGGCCTAGACATCTGTTTTAGTCATCTAGGGATTATAAGGTCATGTCAGGAACATGTCCAGCCTTTTACTGGAAAGTATGATTGGGATTGGACTGGTCTCCTTATCCTGCCCTCAGCACGGCCAGGACAGTTACCTGTAGCTGCAAGTCAGGTTTGGTTCCCACTGAGCAAGTACAGGTATGATCCAGGACATGAAGAAATGAATGTAAAATAGGAGAACATTGAGAAAACACAGTCAGGGCCTTTTCTCTGCTTGTTTCTGCTGAACGTGACACTGTGCATTTTTTTGCATTAATAGGTGATGTTTATGTAATTTTTGAGATTTGGAGAAAATTTTCAGCTTTTCATCTGATTCCCCAACAGTCTTTTTTTCCTTCTGAAGCCTCCTAAGTTTCTGTTGCTCTGACCACCTCAGACCATGAATGTGAAAGTCAAAATATGTTGTGATTTTTGTCTTTTTTGGGTTTTTTTTCTCTTCTTTGTACCAGTTTCTTTGTCTGGTGTGTTTGCTCCAAGTGCCTGGAATTCCTCTGGCCACAGGGAAGCAGCAGGACTGTCTTTTGTATCTAGTAACCATAGCTACTGGTTTGGAGTGTGAAGCAATTACGGTGGCTTTGTGCTGGGCAGAGGCAAGGCCGGTGCACGGAGGGATCTCCCGCATGGGGCTGCCAGGCCGTGGCTCGGGGGGTTGGGGCTCTTTGCCCGCTGCACTTGTGGCTTTTCACTCCTGGAGAAAGCTCTTCTCTGGAGCACTGATTTAGTGAGAACTTGGTGCTCTTTTGAGTGCAGGTGGGTGACTCTTCTTGCTGGAGCCAGCAGAGCTCGAGGGAAGTGCTGATTTTCATAGTCTTTTCACCTGCTCCTATTTTGCAAGGGGAATTCTGACAGATTTGAACTGGAGTGAATGGTGCTATTTAGGTAGCACTTGCAGGTTTTTAAGGCCATAAAGAAATGTCTTTTCTTGCCCTTATAAATCGTCACTACTTTTATTTCTAATTGACTGGGTCTAAATGTCATTGAAGCAGAGAGTGCCTAAGCTACTTGTTCAAAATTTTGGTGGAAATCCTGAGAATGCAGTTGACCTGGTGCAATCTGTACCCATCAGAGCATCCTGCAGGCAGATCCTCACAATCTGCAGTTGTTTAAAAGAAACCCCTGAGGGGCAGAGCCTGCACCTCCCCTTTTACTGCTGCTGCCTGTGTAATGGGAACACAATAGAATAGCTCCCAGCTAATTCCTTGTCTTTAAAAGAGATTCTGGAGGGCTGAAGGAGTGTCTTCTCACTTCTGTTCCCACAGCTCCAGCCGTCTGCAGGCACAGGAATTCACATACCTTCTGCCTGGAAGATGCTTTGGACACCTGCTGAGGGAGAGCATGTGCAAGACAAACCTTTTCTGCTATCAGCTCTAATGCCAGCTCTTGAGATTAGCTCGGACACAGGGACAGTTTAAGTCTTACTTCAAAACTGGGGAACAAACAACACAAATCTTTCCAGCTGTTTTGTTCATTTTCAGTATATTTAAATAAGAATTGGAAATTAAAGCCTGTGACTCACTCTGGTGAACTGAATACACAGGAAAGTCCCTGTCCCAGTGTTTGATCTGTGGAAATGGCTGAAAGATCAGAGAATATGTAAAGCATGAAGGTCAGCTTGGAGGAGTGTTCATTAAGGGAAAATACTGGGCACAGAAGATCAAAGAGTTATGGTGGCAATATATTCAATGCTGTCATAAACCAGGGATTCATAGCTCCTGTCTTCTTCCCAGTTCTAGAAGAATGATAATAGGAGTTACACCTTCAAATCTGCAGTAAAACTGTGAGCAGATAATGAGCACAAGCTAGCTGGCTTGTTCTGTGGTAAGAATGAGTCCAATTCCCTGAAGTGGTATTTCTCACTAATGCTGTTAATGCCTTGGGCCGTGATGTTGGCACTGCTGGGCCCCGTGGATTGGTGCCCACTGTTTGGCACCTTTTAGCAATTCACTGGGCAAACTGGGGGGCAGAGAGCCAGGAATAACCATCCTCCTTCTTTGAGGGGGTAAATATTCTGCGTATTTCACAAGAACAACCTGAGCCACACTTCTCGTGCCTGAATAAATGGAAGTCTAGGTCTAGGCTTTTCTAAATTCTAAACAAGTATTTTACACCAGTAGGCTGTGTACATATATCTGGCATGAAAAACTCTGTCACAACAAAAACCTCATGTACAAATGTGAAGTGGAATTTGTTGGTCTCAAGTAACAAAGAGAAACAATGTCAGAAGCAGTCTGAGAAGTGATGGACACACCATATCTGGGTAAAACTGTAATCTGGCCTGTGTGCAAGAATGTGAGGAGATGCCTTGAAGTTGGTATTTGGCTGAGACACTGGCCTTGGGTGTTTAACCCACCAAAACTCTCCAAGAGACATCAAAGTCATGAATAGTGAGGCTCTTTTTAAAACTGACTTTTCCAAAAGGCGCTCTTGGCATTGCTGGGATCCCTGGCATTTTGTCAGGCCATTTATTCAGTATTGTCTTAGAAGTCCTGCCTGCTGATTGCCAGTGCTACTTTTGGATTAGCTAATCTTTATTTTCAGGGTTTGTGGTTTTTTAGTCATAGTGCCATGTCCTGCTTCACATAAATTATCAGATGATAATAAGATGATACCCGGAGACAGTAACAATAATGTTTCATTTCAACCGGCAGATATATCTCAGAATCCTTTCTGCCATTTAAAAAATGAGGAGGAAGATCTTGACTGTGGGCCTCAGAGTCACCAAGTTACTGCAGCAGAGCTGGGTGGTGGGAAGCTGCTGCAGCCCAGGGGCTTAGCAATTGTGATCAAACATTGGTATTTTGGAGGGTTTCCCATTCCCACATCTCCTTTTCTGAGGCTAAATAGAAAAGCCTGCTGTTAAAGCAGCTGTCACAAGTGCCACTACTGTGTTAAACAGGACAGGGAATACAGTTTATGGAATCTTTTGGGGTAGGTGAAATATCACTGCCAATTATTAGCACATCATGAGCTTGTCAGCAGTCTCAGAGAGTCACGGCCATGTTTTCTGGTGCTGGTATTGCTCAGAGCAGATGCTTAGCTCAGGTCTGGATAGAAAGGTTTTAATCTCTGTGTGTCAAGAAAGAAATGGGGCTTATAAAGCCCTAGGGATGTGTGAAGCCACCTGAAGGGGCCTTGTACCCTGAGCAGGTACATGGAAGGTGCTTCCTGAAAAAGTATTTGGTTTTATCCTGCCATTTTCTTCCACAGCTGTCCTTCCAAAGTGAGCAGGGGTGGGGAAGAGAGGGTGGATATGAAAGCCCCTTTTCAAGGCTGTTCATTTCCCTTTCTGCTTGTGTGGATCCTGGGAACAAAGTGTGTCCCCTTTCACTAATCCTTTACACTGACCAGGACAGGGAAAGATCAGCAGAGGTCAGCAGGGATTTACTAATATAAGCACATGCCTTCCTGTTGTCATGGAGACCTAACTCTCCATTCCTTTATTCCTCTTTATTCAGAGTTTATTTAGTAGTTGTGTTGCTCTGAATTCTTCTGGTGGAAGGGTTCCTTTTCTACTCTTGGCTTTAGGATTATTCTCCAGTGAGAGGTGTGCTGGGATGAGCAGCAGGAGCACAGCCTGACTGGTGAGAATTGCCCCAGGCTGGGGTTTGACCAGTCGTGGTTTTGGAAATTGGATATCCCTCAAGCTCCGTGATTGTTGTGGTGCAGCTGGCACCTGTGTGCTCTGAGAATCCTGCTGTTCTCACCTCTTGGTTGTAAATTGGGGTGGTTTTTTTCAGTTATTATACTGAGTAGGGCAGGTGAAAAACATCTGAAGAAGCTTCTTTCCACTTGAGGTGGATCTAGCTTGTCCAAGCTCATATTCAGATCTACTAGGCCAGGAAATAACATTCTGGCAGCCTGACTTTTCTGGGAGCTGTGTCTGTGGTTGTGACTGTTGTGCACAGGTGATGATGGTACATTTTCATACTTCACCATGTCCATGTGCATGGACAGGTATTCAGGGACGGGGATTTCCCGTAGGTACCGCTGCCTCTGCTCTGGTTTTTGTTCTGTCCTTCAGTACAAAAGGAAACTGCGAGAACCCAGTGCTGCCTCTTCCCTGCTGGAATTGTACGTGATCAGTAAGACACCTTTAAGGTAGTTATCAGTGCAGCACTGAGCAGCTTCTAGGAGGTCAGGAGTGTCTGCAGATTGACTACATCCATCCTCTATCAGTTACCCAAGACTCTGAGAAAACAAACTTGTGAAAACCAAACCCCCAAAATAGAAGCCAGTGAGTAATACTAAAGCAGCATCTCCAATCACAGAAATAATTGCCTAACTTCTCATTAATTTCTGATTTTTTTGTGGTCAAAATACTCGTTGTTGCAACTTTGACAAGATCACATAGTTCAGATATAAAGTATAAGATTATTAAAGTCAATTATTAAAACAGAGCCTGGTACTACGCCTTGTTTGCCTTAAAGTGTTACAAAAGGTCACAAACCTCATGGCTTGGGGAAAATCTTTGTCAGCTACCTTTAAAGTGTAAACCCAGCCCTGTCCTGGGCTCAATGAATGCTTTATATGGGACTCTGGTAGCCTTTGAAGTTCCTCCTAATCCACCCCTAAATGTCTGGAACTGTTCTTCAAAGGAGCTGTGGTCTCCTCCAGTTTCAATTCAGCATAGGCTTGCAGGGTGGTATGATTATAATACACTTCTAATTATTTTTTTCCTTACAAATATCACTAATTTGTATTTTTCTTGTGAAACATAAAGAAAAACTTCCGAATGTCGTTGTTAATCCAGCAACAACTACTTTGGTGAAAAACTAGAAACTTGTCATTCAGTGATTTCCTTGACCTGATTTTCACAGTATTCATGAAACAGCATGATCTGAACTACATGTTTTCATGGTTGATATATTGTGCAGGAAGAAAAACTAATTTATTCATTTTTCTTATTAACATTTGGTGCATATTAATGTGCTATTCACATTCATATATTAATCTATTCCAAAACTGAGAACAGTAAGTGTATGCCCTAGGACTGATGGTTGAAAAGAATAAAATCATCAGATGTGCTCTTTGTCAAGCCAGACGTTCAGCACTGCCATGGAAGGAGTATTAGGGTTGGAATACATTCCCACAGGGCCATGTTTTGTCCTTGGGAAATATTCCATATTAGTACAGGCGTGCTGGGTACAGGGGACTGTGTGATACAGGGTGGGGTTTGTGCTGTGAGTGTGCCTGAAGCCTCCAGTGAGGCAGTCAAACACGTGGGGGATTTTCTGCCAGCTGCAGTTCACAGAATAATTTGCAGTTATTTAGATAAGTTGTATTTCTTGTGATTTACACTGCATTGTCCTCAGCCTGCTCCATGCATGCCCTGTGAGTATTGCCGTGTTACTTCAGGATATCTGTTCCAGAAAATGAACATTTTCCTCCAAAATGCTGTCCTGCTGAAGTACATCTATTAACCAGTGCTATTGTTCATGGTCGCAGTGAGTTTTGAGCAGACCAGAGTTCTCCCTGTTCCTTCACTGCTGTCTTTGCACTTATTAGGGAAGCTTTGTGCTGTCTGTGGTTGAGCTATATGATGGGCCAAACCAGAAAAGGTACAAAAAGGTGTGTCTGTTGTGAAAGAACTTTGAGAAAGGCAGGAAATAGCAAAGGGCTCTGATGTTTAGCTTTATTTGCAAAAGAGCATTTTGCCTGTGTTCTTCTCATGGAAGCAGAAAGCCACACGTGAGCCTTGGCAGTGACTCAGCCTGGCTGTGCCAGCAGTGCCTGGGGATTCTGTGGAAATGGCAATTTCTTTGCTGGTGGAGTGTGCTGCAGCTCCTTCCCAACATGCACCAGACTCCTTTTTTTGTCCCAAACTGTGCTCCTGGCCTCCGGAAAGTGCAGGCAGGGGCCGGTTACTCATTAAGCCTACAAAGGCTCATATCTCCTGCCTAGTAAAGCTCTTTTGCGAATAGTTTCCTGGGCTTCCACTCTAATTGCCACAGAGATTCCAGGCAGATTCCGTCATCCTTGTTTTCTGCCTGACTAGGAATCTGAGAATAAAAGGGTTGATGGCAGAATAATGGGATTGCTGGACAGTTCGGGGCTCAGCAGCTCTCCCCAGCATCACATGAGAGGGGAAGGGAGGGGTGGGCCATGGAGATGATGCTGGGAAGAGAAAGGGCTGCCTAAATCCCTGAGCACCCTCCCCCAGCAGCACTGCCTCTTAAAAGAAGACTTAAAAACACTACAGTCTTTGGTGGGAGGCATCTGGGGGAGGTCAGGCCAGGGGCAGGCTTTTGTAAACCGAAGTCTCCTATAAATCCCTTTCAGGCCCTGAAGTCGGTGACTCCACCTTCAGGTACAAAAAGACTGAGAAGCTGATGGGGCAGAGTTGCTAGAACACCACTGACACAGATTAACTACCGGAGGTGGATAAGGAGCAGGGCAAACTGCCTAAAACTGGGCCAGGATAGTGCTGGCAGCAGTGAGAGGATGTGGAGATCAGCTGGGGAGCAATGCTGGGGAGCTGAGGGAGCTGCAGGGATGTGGGATCCTGCCCTCTCTCCACCTGCAGCTTTGTGGGGTTCACAGAGCCTGAGGCCTGTCACTGCCTGGGCCATGGCTACAAAGAGAGGGCAGCAAAAAGGGTGAAGAGCTGCTTGCCCAAAGGCTTGGAGTGATGGCTTGACTTCCAGCACCAGGGAAGTCTGGATTGTCTCACCAGTAGCAATTTCTCAGAAGCTTTATCTGTGCTTTGAGACCATTTCTCATAGACATTTTCCAAACATCTGCTATATAGTTGTTTGCAGAGTTACTTCCAAGTTTGGATGTTTCATAACACTTACAGAGGAATCAGGCTGGGCTATCTCTACCACATAGCTTCTCTCTTATTTATCTTGGAACTGAGCAGAATGAAAAGCTCTGATCTCAGAAGGCCACAGTGGGATGAGGTGCTAATGACTTGCCTTTGTAGAAGTCGAAGTTCTCTGTTTCCACTGCCTTTGTCCCTTTATTTAATTTTTTGTTGGTTTATTCTTTTGGAAAGTGCTTAATTGTGGCATTGAATCCAGGATATGTATCCTAATTCTAACATAAAGACCGTTATCTCCTGTCCCCTGGGCTGTCCTGCCCTTTGGCCAATCTGCTCCTTGTTTTACAAAGTAAATTTAAAATTCCTTTTGGAAAAGAAATGAGGATTCCTCCTATTGTTCCATTCTGCTCCATTTGAAATATCTGTTTTGAATACATTTTTTAATATGGTGTATCCTACTTAATCTCATTTATATGAACTAAATTTGCAGTTCAGTGGGCACATCCCATCACATTTCCGGAGGGGGGAGTTGCTTAATGGGGCAAGAGCCTTTTAAACTGCCTTTGAGGGGACAGCAAGGCATTGTGGCTCAGTGTGAATTAACTTTTCACATCCAAATGCTCCCAGATTTAGGGGAATCTCGTCTCGACATTAGTTCCTGATTATCTGGTTGTTAAACTGTGTTTTGGCTCAGCAGGTACTGATCCAAAATGCCATCAGCACGGTGATCTCGGCAGTCTCTGCTCTTCCTTGCTAAAATTGTCCTGCTGTGTAAATTTACATGTCAAACATGAGGAGAGGGTGAGGGTCAGTGGTTATCAACCTGAGCTGCCTGAAGGAATCAGAGACTCTATAAATGTGCCCATTTGGAGTTTGCCTTGCCTTATTTATGGGAGCATCTTCAAGTCACGTCTGGGTTAGCTGAGAAAAAAATTGTATCCCCGGAAGGAGCAGCTGGGACATACAGAGCTGCAGCCAATCCCTGAACTCATCCTGCCTCTCTGGATTTCCAGGCACAAATGCTGTGCCCTGCCAGTGAAAGGGGTCATGGAATTTTACACTAAGTTAATCTCGTGAATGGATTTAAGGTGATATGTGTCACTGCTCTCAAAGTCACTCATGGATGAATAAGCACAAGTAAAATAGTTGGTTTGGCAAGGGATTTTTCATTGCCGCCAAATGAAGGGCTGTTGTCTTCTTTATAGTAAATGTTTGATTCTCCAGTATCATCCTCATCTCCTGGCTAGCGCAGCCTTTTGTTGTGTGGAATTTAGGTGGGCAGTCTCCATGCTGTATGTGGGCACTGGCAGAAATTTTTTCTTTAGAGGTAGAAATTCTGACTAACAGAAAGTCTCTTTTCTCATCAGGAACTTCATACTCTGAAAATGACAGTGGCTGTTCCTCGTCCCCGTGTGAGAATGGGGGGAGCTGTAAGGATTTGGAAGTGGGTTACCAGTGCACCTGCCCTGTGGAGCCTGTAGCCTACACGGGCATAAATTGTGAACTCCTCTATGATGCTTGCACTGAACACGGCTGTCCTGCCCACACGACCTGCACCCGGACTCCAGGACTCCTGGACTACGAGTGTGTGTGCACACCTGGCTCTGCAGGTGCTGGCTGTGTTGGTGTTGATTGCAGGAGCAGCCCTTGCACAGACCCTCGACTGGAGTGTGTGGATAGCCCAACTGGATACAGCTGTAGGTGCCAGCCGGGCCCCGCTGGCGAAGGCTGCCCGGCAGAGAGCTCCGAGTGCTCCAGCCGCCCCTGCCTGAACAACGGCACGTGTGTGGCGGCCGCGGGTGGGTACCGCTGCCTCTGCCGGCCCGGCTTCAGCGGGGCCACCTGCGGGCACGACATCGACGAGTGCGCGTCGGGGCCGTGCCGGAACGGGGCCATCTGCCGGGACAGCGCGGGCGAGTACAGCTGCTTCTGTGTGCCCGGCTTCCAGGGCTCCCACTGCGAGATCGACATCGATGAGTGCGCGTCCCGGCCCTGCCGCAACCAGGGCACCTGCCTCAACCACATGGACCGCTACGAGTGCCGGTGTGCGCCCGGCTATGCAGGTACGGCCTCCGCGGGGCTGCTCCGTGCCTCCGCGGGGCTGCTCAGTGCCTCCGCGGGGCTGCTCCGTGCCTCGCTGCGGCTCTCTGGCCATGGTTCTGAGCAATGCTCTAGGGCTGCTGGCAGCAGCTTCCAGGCAGTGCTTGAGGCTTTGAATTCCGTGTTGCTGTAGGTGTTGAGAGACAGGGGATCCAAGAGTGGACTGAGACTGAACACAGCTATAGGCACAGGGTAGCTGTGATTAGTTCTCAGCATAAAATTAAGGGAGATAATGTAAAAAGATAGTTATCATCAGGAAATGGGTACTTAGTGTTTCCAGGTAAAACTTAGCTCTGCTGACCTGGCCTGTAGTTCTTGGTCCTGTCCAGCAGGATTTTTCCAAGGGAAGTACTTGTCTTTTGGAAAAAAGTGTCTTTTAGCTGGAGATTTCCAATTCTTTCATGCCTTGCGAATGTTTATTTGGCATATGATTTAAGTGTTTCTCTTTTGTGCATCTGTGCTAATGGTGACTCAGAGAGGAATCCACACCTGTGGGTTATCTGTGAGGGAGGCAGTGGGGGGCTCTCCTTCCCCCAGCCCTGCTTATCGGAGTGCAGTGGGGCGGAATGTGGCCGTGCCTGCCTGGTACCACCTCGCACATGAACTTTCTCAGCCTTCCTCCTGTTCACAGACTGAAGTGTTTAAGGAGTTGAGTTGCTGTGAAGGAATGCTGCTGATTACCAGTGGAATGAGGAGAAGTTACAACATTAGGAATGTAGTCCCTGATGCTGACTCACTCTGATAAAAATGAAGAGAGATGAAGGAGAAACAAGACAGATTTTTTTTATGTGGGCCCTGAGGTTACTGGTGATTTTGAGTATCAAGCATAATTCTGTCTTTGCAAATCAGTTTCCTTTTTTATCTTTATGCTGAATCCTCAATTCAGGATTGTGGGATTCCCTGCCAAAGGAGCAATAAAGTGACCCAGGCGTCTGGAGGAGTTTGTTGTGCTTCAAGTTATTCTGATGTCAGTCATGAGGCTTAGCCGTGGGATTTAGTTCTTCATCCAGAGGTTTGAGCACCATTGGCTGGCAAGGCCAGGTTGTTTCCTGGTGCTTGCAGCTGGAATTTGGGTGAAGAAAGTTTTGTGTGGGTATCGAGGGGTTTGAACTAGATTAGGGGGCCCACATTCCACCAGGATTAGGATGGCCATGCCCACTCTGTGGGGAGCCTTTGCCAAGAAGGGCAGATTAGATGGATTGGCAGGTGGCACTGTACTGAGTAAGGTTTGGAGGTGATGCCAGGCCACAGGCAGATCAAAGAGGTGGAATATCGATAAGATAATTGCATAGAAATCTTTCATGAGGTCGTGTGCTGTCAGGGAGGTTGGGACTTTGTACCAAACAGGTGTTACTTGCTGAGACCAGTAGAGGAGCTAGCATTGTATTTTTAATAGGATTTCCCAATAAAATCACTTCCTAACATCAGGTATCCCTGTAGCCCATGTTTTGCACTCCTTTGTGCTTTTTTCCTGGGTATCACAAAGCAAGTTACAAACAATTGAAATAAATGGAATTTATTTTCAGAGAAGCAGGTAGAGATCACTCTGGTAGCCAGCTGGGGTTGATAACTGATGACAAAACAAGATCACTCTTGTGATTTCATCTCACAATTCCAGGCAGCACATATATACTTCTGTGAATTCGTAACAGATATTTTTCTCTTTCTTAACAAAGGTGTGAACTGTGATACTGAAATAGATGAATGTGCTTCAGACCCTTGCCAGAATGGGGCCCTGTGCAATGATCATGTTGGGTTCTACACCTGCACCTGTGCACCAGGTTATCAAGGAGCCCAGTGTGAGGTGGACATCAATGAATGTGAGAGCCAGCCATGCCAGAACAACGGGACATGTCACGACCTCATTAACAGGTGAGAAACCAGTGGTGGGGGGGCAATTAGACATCAGGACTGATCTAAAGGCCTACTCAGTGCAGCCTGTGAAAATCAGAGTAGAAAGCTGTGGGGGGAATTGGATTTAGTGTTTTGTACATTGAGTAGCAATAACAATGATTTGTGGCAATAAGGGAGAAGCCCCCTCCCAGCAGCAGAACTCCAGGAGTGCTTAAAGGAAGGGAGGAACAAACATAGGGAAGTGATTTGCAGAGCATGAACAGCACAGGCAACTGCTGAGAACATGCCTGTGTGTCTGAATTTACGTTTCCCTGGGTAAGGTGTGAACACAAGTGGTGTGAGCATTGACAGCTGAGCTCTTTTGCCCATTCCTCACCCAGGGCTTTGCTGTCCGAGGCTGAGCTGATGCCTTGCTCTGTTTGGTGCCCCACAGCTACCATTGTGACTGCAGTGACACTGGCTTCGAGGGGACCCACTGCGAGCTGGACATCCTGGAGTGTGCCTCTGACCCCTGCCACAACAGTGCCACGTGCCTGGAGGGAATCAAGGGCTACAGCTGTGCCTGCTGGCCAGGTGGGCTGGGGCCTCTCCTCTCGTGTGTGTGTGGGCACATGGCCATGGACAGCACGTGCTTGGTTGCTGTGTTGGAGAAGTAGAAAATTAATGATCATACTGCATGGCCCCATGTGAGTTTTCATTGTCTGGAACAGTGAGGCTACACTGCTGCTCTTTACAGGTCATCCCAAAATCCAGCTGACCTGCAAAAATCACCCTGATTCCCAACCATAAAGTTTTCTTTCTGTTTTCTGACATTTTCCATCATGAATTCCTCTATCATGAGGTGATGATTTCTTGTAAATTGATGCTTTTGGTTCCTGGATTTGACATAGTGGAGAAATTAAAGGGCCCAGGGACTCTGCTAGAGAGTCTTATTCCCTCCTTTGAGTCAGCCCCAGCATTTGGGAGCTGAGCTGCACTGAAGTTTGCATGGTGCTGACAGCAGTGTCTCGTGGCAGGTTACACTGGGCAGGAGTGTGAGGAGGACATGGATGAGTGTGTGACAGAGCCCTGTCACAACGGTGGCCTGTGCCTGGAGCGCTCCAACCCAGCCCATTACGGGACACAGCCTCACTTCCCCAGCAACTTCAGCTACAGCCAAGCAGCTGGCTTCCTGTGCCAGTGCCAGCCAGGCTTTACAGGTGAGCTGCACAGCCAACGTTCATCCTGTCTGCACTGGGTGGTACTGCTCTTTGAGGAGATGGTTTTTCTTGCAACAGAAATCTCTTAAGGACTGGTACTCAGAGGGGCTGGCAGTCTGATGCATCAGGAATGTGCTTCTGCTCCCATTACAGACAGCTGAATGTCATTCCCTGTCCAAGACTGTCCCCAAGCTGAGGCAACAGCCTGTGCATTCCCCTGTGCTGCCATGAATGCCCTCTGGCTATGCAGGTGCCAGGGTGTTTTCCCTTTGTCAGTCTCTCATGCATATGGCAGGATTTCCCAAGGGATATCTCTGAAATTCCTCATCAGAGGAAGCTAAATTCCCTGAAGTCACAGATTCGAGGTGTTTTCTTGGTGAGACTACTCTCATGGCAGCAACTGTATAATCAAAGTGGGACAAGAGGAGTTTCCTGGTATTGAGCTCTTGGAGCTGAAAGCTCTGTGGATGTTCCACTGAAATATCACCCTTTAAATGGATTGGAGATATGTGTAAAATGCTGGATTTAACAGCTAGTGGGAAGGCATAAGCAATAATACTTTATTATTTTATGAGAGAAATATGAGTGTTTGGCCCATTGTTGCACAGATGGGAATGGTTCAGAAATTCTGATCTTCACAGTGCTCAAGACTGCAAAATCATTTCATACTTCATTTGCCCCCATTGTTCTGTGCTGGTGTTTGTGTGCCTGCAGAGACATGCTAGACTTCAAGGAATTCTTTTGCATTTTTAGGTGAAAGAAAAGAAGTGCAAAACTTATGACTGCAGTTGTCATTTTTGTTTCATTGCTGCACAAGTGCACACAAGGTGTGTTTGTGTTTTCACTTTCCAGGGGAAACCTGCTTTACCAACATCGACGAGTGCGAGTCCCAGCCCTGCCAGAACGGGGGGCTCTGCCAGGACCTGGTGAATGGCTTCCTCTGTCAGTGCCCAGCTGGTTATTCAGGTACCCCGGGGAAGGGCTGGCTGGAATCAGAGCCTCCAGGCTGGCTAATGCTGGACTGCTGCATTGCTGCCTGCCTGCAGGATTCCGGGGTGCTGGGCTGGGATGTGCAGCGGGATGTCTGCAGTTCGGGCTCAAAGCTGTGTGAGTGTGGGCAGTAAGTTGCTAGGCCATGAGCTAGATTTGGAGACATAAAATCAACTGCATAGAGTCTAAGATCAGAGTATCCAGGGCATCTGTATCCTGGAGTGAAAGTTACCTGGGAGAACTCTGGGGGTTTCTGTACATGCAGGAAATATATAGAAAAGCAGCCTTTAAATAAAAGAAGGGATGTTTAATGTTTAAGTGTCACAGATTGTACTGCCTGTAACAGATTGGCTCACCAGCACATAGGCAGGCATCTGTAAAACATCTCCATTCACCAGCACCCTGGGATGATAAGAGCCAGCCATTTTTGGCTGAAAGCAGTGATCTGCTATGTTAGGAGGTCAAAAGGTCTTTGTGATCTGAGCAACGGAAGCCTTCTCTGTTTACAAGGGAATGAGGAGTCTGGATTCTTCCCCAAATGCCCTGCCTGACCCTAAGGGTTCGGTTTGCTGGTTGAGAAGCTGGGAGATGGTGAATGTTAGCCCTGTTGGGAAGGTCCTCTGCTAACTGCTACTAAACCTCATCTTTCTTTAAAATATTCATTCTCAGTCTTCTTCATCTTTAAATTCCTCATGTGTTGGGCAATTTAACACCAGAGTAGTTTATAAGAAAGGTGATCCAGCACAATCCTGGATTTCTGGATTTGAGATGAGGGTAACTTCTCCACAGTGTTACCAGGCTGCCATCTCGTGGGAAAAAGAAACACTTGAAGCCAGAAGAAAACCCTGTCCCTTTAGTTGCAAGTTCAGGTAACAACATTCCTGAGACTCTCTCAGGCCTTTATGGTATGGAAAAGTTTTCTTTTTTCCTTCTGTGGTTGCAGTGGTTGAGCTGTGTTGGTTTAATTCTGCCCAGCTCTTTCCTGGGAAGACCTATTACTTTCATTCCCAGAATGTAAAACCAGCTTCTAGTTATCACCTTCTGTAACTGGGCTGAATTATTTGTGGAGTTTTCTGGCCTATCTCATTTGCTAATTTAGGCCAGATCAAGAAAAAATTGCATTTGTAGACGAGGCCTTTGAAAATCAGCTTTTATCTAAGCTCGTTATCACTGCTTTCTCGGGCAGTTGCAATGCTGTACTCTGAACTGAGATCTTGTCCAAAGAGATGGTTTAAAGTTTATCCTTCTTGTCAGAATTCCCACTCACATCTGTGCCCTATTCTCTTTTCTTCTTGCAGTGCCCCAGCACCCACACAGAGCTCAGAATTTCATTGTACTTTGCCAAACTGCAGATCTGTTTAATCCTTTCCAATTCTTAGTGTGCTCATGGGCAGAAAAGCTGATAGAAACATGGGCTGATGGGCAAAGGAGTGCTAGAGTTCATTCTGTTGTATCAAATTTGGGTTCATTAGTACTTGAAGGGGATTAGAAGCAGGTTGCTCTTCTGGATATTACTTTTGGTAAAGGACTTTGTCTCAGCTGAGGTAGTTCTGACACATCAACACAGTGAAAGGCTGGGAGCAGTCTGTGAGATCAGTGAGTGCGTGTGGAGGAGTGAAGCTGACAGGGAAATAATAGCAATTAATCTCCCCTCCTTTGTCAATTAATCCCAGTACAGTCATGCTGGGTAAACAGCTTATTACTTCATATTAGGATCACAGGACAACTTTGTGAAGCTTCCCATAATGTTTCTCCTCAAAACACATTTTTGTGGCAGCTTAGATCTGCCATGAACTTGGGTTTAAGCTGCCTCCACTGATTAAAGTGAACTTGCTACTCTGATGAAGAATGCTTTCTTGGGGCAGCAGGGGTTCCTTCTGTGTGTTTGCTTCTTCAGCCTCAGGAATTTGGGGAGTGTTGGGATAACAGTGCAAGTCAGGAGAAATTCTTTCTTTGCAAATTAACTGCTTCAGTGCTGTCTCAGTGTAGTGCAGGCAGATGAACCTTCTCTGAAATGTAGTTGTTGATAAAGTGGTGCCTGATTCCTGAGAGAACTACATAACAGGTCCTGAAGAGTCTGTTCAGCACATGGTTTGTGCTTTAGCAGAGGATATAGGTACCCTGAGAGGATACAAGAAGTACAAATCAAAAGATTGCATGGGTACTAAATGAGGTGCAAAGGAGAGGGAATCTTACATGCTCTTGGAAATTATGTCAACTGTGGTCAAGAGCCAAAGCATATTAGGAAAGTTCTGTCTTTTAGGGGGAAAAGAAATCCAACAAAATGAATTCTGAATTTGTTCTTTCAGAAATGGTTTCAATCCATCAGGTATTTATTAGGCAGTAGGTTAGGCCAGGATGAGAAAAACATAGGTACCTCCATTTGACATGGACACTGATTTTTAACCTGAAAACATGTGTCACTGAAGTTTGGATTGTTCATTCTTTAAAAACTTTAGGATGGCCTGAGTGCTCGCAGTGGAGCTAGAGCTGTACTCTGCAGAAGAGGCCGTGTCCTGCCGCGGGCACAGTGGCACTGGGCAGCTCCAGTGAGGATGAGGGGGCCGAGCAGGGCACTGCCACCGCAGCCATCCAGCCCCAGGCACTGGCACCTTGTGATCATGGGAACGTTCTGAGCTCCTCTGCACATGGCTGAGGAACACTCCTACTTTCATGAGAAATCAGAAGGTGATGTGGTGTGAATGTGTCCCAGTATAATTGGAGGCCTTATTGACCATCTCACTTTGTTCAGCCATAATGTCTTTGTCTCCTTAAAGTAGAAACCTTCTGCGCAGCAGCTATAAATGGTGACTCTGTAAGGGTGCCAGCCCAGATCAAATGGGCTTGAATTCCTGGGTCATGGGTCAGGAAATAAATGGGAGATGCTTCTTCCTTCTAACCACCTTTGTATAGATTTAATTTTTTTGTGCAGCTATTTCTTAAGTCAGATTTGTTTTAGAGATGGAGCCTCTAGAGCAAGGGCAGCTAAAAGGTTAAGATAGTAAAGAGATTAGAGGCCTGTTCCACCTTCAACCAAATCCCTTCTGGTAAATATAGCTGAAGGGAGCTAGGCAGCATTTGGTGAGGCTCCCCCCCTTCCCTTCCACTCCACGTTTATTCTCCCTGCTGAATCACGGCTCCATGTTAATCAGACCTTTTGACTTCCCTGTCATCTGATCAGAAGGCTGTGAGTGCTGCAGTCCAGAGCCTGCTTGTGCCTGGTGCCAGGTGAGAGCAGAATCTGTGCTGGGTGCATTGGGGTGTGATGGATTTCCAGGCAGTAGTGTCCAGGTAGACTCTGTGTGTGTATGTGGGGATAAATGTGTGGGTGCATAAACCAAAACAGACATTTCTTTGAAGACAATGAATCTTCTGCAGTCTTCACAGTTGTTACACTTCATTGTTGCAGTAGTGGCTGAATGTGCACAACTGCCTGTTTGTTTTCTCCTGAACAATAACAGAAGGTCAGAGATAATGTTCCAAATCTGTGCTGGAATAGGTCTGTGTGCACAGGTCTGTGGCTTTCTGAGAAGTTTTGACTCCAAGCAAACACTCACTATATCCCTCCCACTTCAAGTATCTGTAAAAGTGACTGGCATGTTTGGATTGAGTAAAATTACAAAAGTGAAATAGCTAGTGCAGTTGTTGGAACTTTTTAAAAATATCTTAGTGCTACGGTTAATTGAGATTCCAGACAGTGATATGTGGGAGGTTTTGTTTGCTTGGACCTGACATTGATACAGAGACTCGAAGTTTGGGGGAAAGCTCTCAGATAACATTTCTTCATAGAGATAAGAAACTTCTCTGGGTCCTTACAGCACAAAAATACAACTCTGCCTCCAGAAATTTTGTAATGTGAAAGTAACTATATTAAAAAACAAAGTAAAAACAAACCCCAGAACCATAGAGGAAAAAGGAGACTGCAATAGCTAATTTAGTAAGGTGGCTAATGAGGAAAGAGAGAGTTTTGATTGTGCACTGCCATGTTTGAACCTGTACATTCAGCATAATGCAGGGAATTTCTTTCCATCCAGTTTGACTTCAGGGAAACAGATCGTGGTCATCACAACCTGAGACTTTTCTTAGTGAATACAGCAGAGTGGAAATGTCTGTGCTGACAGATCACTGGAACAGGTCACAGGGAGAAGGAAAACTGCCTGATGGACCCCAATTCCCTGAGCAGTGAATGTGCAGCAGGGCCCAGGCTCACTCTGCATTTGGAACTCCCCTTGTTCCTATGGTTTAGATATTGCACAGTGGTGGAAATGCAGCTTTTTGGCTTAGCCTATGAAAAGAACATTTTGGTGTTATTCACGGAATTTGGCAGATTCACCTGGAGCGCAGCAGGGGCGGGAGCTGTGTCCTGGCTTTGCCCTGCTGAGCCGAGGCTGTGGGCACTGCGGGCCCTGCGGGAGGCAGGGAGCAGGAATATGCTGGGAGCACACATTCCTGCTGTCAGCAGGGCCAGGGGCCAGCGGGGAGGGTCAGAGCCGGGCTGGATTAGACCTGGCGCAGGGCAGGGCTCTGCTCCCCCGGCTCTGCCGCTCCAATCCCTTCTCGTGGCACCGGCGAGCGCCTGCACACACTGCCCTGTCAGCCCAGCCTTTTTTGTCATCCCTCCCCCACTTCACCCCCATTTTTTTTTCCCTTTACTGTTACCAATGTCCACAAGGAGTCGGCCATGAAATCTGTGCTGATTGGTGTGATCCTGAAGGGAATTTTTCTGCTAGCAGGTAATGAGATGTGTGCAGCGTGTCGGTGTCCTGCCTGCGAGCGAGCGTGCCTGCCCAGCACAGGGGGCTGGGTGTGTGATGAGTGGTGCCTGGAGGCATGAGGAGGACCCAGAATTGATTAGAAAAGAAGATTTTTATTTTGAAGAGACCTAAAGTTTTGTTTTGGAAGCTTTAAGGTGAGGAATTTCCTTGCTGCATGGGTCTGGCTGAGAGCTGCACAGTCACTGTGCTGCAGTTCTGCCTTGTGTCAGAGCCGGCTGTTCCGAGGCACCGGGTCTGTGCCCAGGTGAGCTCTGAGACACGCAGGTGCCTCCCGGCTGGGAAGGCACTAACTTCTGGGAAACGTTAGTTTTGCTTTTTACTGATGTTTTTGCAGTTGTCATTTTTCCTTTATTGATTGAAAGCTGCCTTATTGAGAAGTAGGTTTTGTGGTTATAGCCCAGGACAAACCCTTTGGTGGTCAGTGCCTTCCCCAGCTCCTCCTGCTCCCGCCCCCGAGCAGCAGCGAGGTGGGAGAGCGGCAGAGCAGGGGTTGCCATGGAAATGGCAGTAATTGTGCAAATATAATTGTGTCGGGGTCCATTTGTTGCAGCTAATTCTCTGCCTACCCCGTCTCCCTCCTCTCCTTTTTCCTTTTGATAATCATAATACAATCCCTAATTAGGATGCAGCAGGGAAAGGTCGTTAGGAATTCAGCTGCCTTAAGGAGAGGGCAAGGTGGTGCTGGCCAGGCAGCCCTGCTGAACTCCCGTGTTTCAAGGAATAGACCTTGTCCTTCAAGGTTTTTTGATATCTGACAGCTAAATTAGAATATTCCACTTCATTTGTGGTTATTATTTTAACATTTTATGTATCTGTTGAAGTATATGATTCTTACACTATATACAATGAATCTTTACTTATTAATAGCAGCCAGTAAATCATTCCCTCCATTCAGGCAGTGGTGAGCTGTGTGGATTTAATCACACTTGCATCTACAAAACAGGACTGTTCCCACCACAGCAGTAAGCACTCTGAACGTGGTGGAGGATTTGTATTTGAATAGTTGAATATACTGAAGGCTGTGAAAACTCAGCCACTTCTGAATGTTTCTGACCCAGTCCCTGTGGGTTGGTGGCTTGGGACTGTTACCTCAGACGCTGCTGAATTAATAGAATGTTTGAAATCCTTGACTCCAGATAGCAGCCTTTTAGATACCACTTGTCTGATTTTCAGATAACAAGTTCCACTGCTTTGCTATTGTTAGTCTTTAACTAGATAAGGAACTCATTAAACGTTTGAAAGTCTCCTAATGGTGTAATGAATCAGATTGGTTGCTTTTACTATTGATGGCTCAAATAAAAGGAAACATTTCAGCTATGAAATTTAGAGTGAACAGAGGAGAGTACTAGTTGTTTACAAGGAGAATAACTTGGTTTTGTTACTTGTTTTCAAACCAGCTGCATCCCTCGGGAAAGCCTGGTGTTTATTCAGCCGCCAACCAGGGGCTGTGCACCCACCCTGGGACTCGGGTGTGAGGCTCTGGGGGCTGCGGGGCAGGAACAGCCCGGGCAGGTGCTCCTGACCTGCTCAGGCTGGGAATGTGGAATGGGCCTCTCCTGCCTCCCAGCCTTCTCAGAAATGCAAAAATTCAAGGCATCTCTCCTTTTGTTATCCAAACCAATGTTATCTTCCCCTCCTTGTCTTGGTAAATATCAGCAACTCTGCTCTGAAACAGCAGCATCTCAGGATTTGGGACTGAACCAAACCTGTCTTTCCTTATTCAGCCTCTCCCCTTCAGTCTGACTGCAGACTTGCCTCCCGCAGCTTGGAGAGCTCTTCGAGAAAACCCACCCCGTCTTCTCCCAAACTGGGACTCTCCAGGCCCAGTGATGTCCCTTATGCTCTATTTATTCCAACACATTTCCTTCATAGCTTTGTGCTGCAATCTCAGTTCTGTCCCTGCTGTTCCTTTGCTGAGCAAGCCCAACAGTAAGAGGAAGAGGGCTGTGCTGAAGACACTTTGCTTACAGAACAGCTCTGGCACATCTGGAAAGTACAGAACTAGAGCCTTGCATTTGTCCTTCAGTGCTTCCCAGAGCTCTGTCCCTACACTGGCACAATCTGACAATTTGGAGCTGGAAGCTGGTGCTCATCTCTCTGCAGAGCTCAGGGGACAAACCATCAATTCAAATATTCAAGAACCTGTACCTTTGCTAAGTTTTTATTTTTAATCACACATCAATTCCAGCTCCAATGCTCCTAGTGCCCCATCTCTCTGCTCCAGGCAGCTTTCTAATCTCTTTGACATGCACATTGTGTCTAGTGGCTTTTCTTTACAAATGTCCTTTGTGTTTTGATTCCCCTCCTTTGTGTGTGAATTCCTTCTTTTTCTTCCTGCTGCCCTCGTTGTGCTTGCTGGCTGGATCGGGCGTAATGCTATTAGATTGGGATAATCCATGCTTGGTTTATCTGTGGGACTGTCTCTGAAGATTAGTGAAAACCGATGTTATAGGCTAGATAAAGTGAACTGGTTCAGGGCTCCTCTGTCAGTCTGGGATGCTCAGGAAAATGACAGCAGATTTTCATTAGCCAGATCTGGTAATTTACTTGAGCCCCATTGGGATCCATGTGCTGCCAGGAGACAGAACGGCAGTGCAGGACCTCACCCAGTTCATTTCTGCAGGACTGGGCAGAACTGAAATCAGCTTAGTGCCAGCATGGCACGGTGCCTGTGGAGCATGTTGTGTTTGTTGTTTGGTAATGAATTGGGTTTTGTGAGTTTTACAACTGATGGGTCGTGTTAGAATTGGATTTTTTTAACTTTCCAGTAACTTCCCATTTTGCTGCTGTCTGCAACACTGGTGCCTGGAACATGCTCCAGACAGATCTACAGACCTACCCGGTCTTTCAACATACCAAATCTACTAAGAAAAAAGCATGAATTCCTTGTCTGTGCTGTTTTGGTCCTTCCATACCTTCTTCACGTTGACTGCCTGTGGGGTTTGAGCTTGGGGGACAGGACAGCAGCTGGTGGGGAGATTTGGGCTGACAACCCAAAGCTCGATAAATAGCACCTGGGAGGACACAGAAGTTTGGTTTTCTTGCTCTTGCATCATTGCAGGACCCTCTGAGTGAGTGTGGGGCTCCTGCTGGCAGCTGCTCCCTGGAGAGAACTGGGGAGGGCTGTGCCCGGCAGGCTCTGGGAGGGTGTCCTAGTCCCACGGTGAGATCCCATCTCCAAATCTCTTTCACAGGTGTGGAATGTGCTGTTAACATCAATGAGTGTGAGGAGGGTCCCTGCAAGAATGGAGCTGTCTGTGAGGATGGCATTGCTGACTATTCCTGCCACTGTGCCCCTGCTCAGGATGGCATTATGTGGGGAGGGAAGAACTGCTCTGTCCAGCTCACTGGGTGCCAGACGCACAACTGCCAGAACGAGGCCTTGTGCATCCCAACCTACCAAGCTGAGAGCCACGGCCACCTGTGCCAGTGCCAGCCTGGTTTCTCTGATGCCACGTGCTCGACGCCAACAACGTTTTCCTTTGCTTCCAGAGGGTATCTCCTCATTGAGCTGCCCGAGAACAGTGCGAGCGGGAGGGGCGCAGGAGGAGCCAGCGTGTCCCTCCGCTTCCGAACCACTCTGCCCAGCGCTGTCCTTTTTTACCGAGGCCGTGAAGCTGAGTACTTGTTTCTGGAGCTCTTGGATGGCATCCTGCATGCAGAGCTGAAGAGGGAGGATGTTGGGTACCCGCTGCTCCTGAAGGGGCTGAGAGTGGACGATGGCCAGTGGCATAAAGTGGAAGTTGTTGTGCACAGCACGGTGCAGCTGAAGCTCTGGCATGGCTCTTGTGAGGCCGGGGTCTGCCTGCAGAGCTCTCCTGTCCCACCAGGCACTGCTGTGATCCCACAAGCCTTCCTGAATCTGTATATTGGAGGTGCTGAGCATCCAATGGCCAACAACACTCGGAGCCAGCAAGGCTTTGTGGGCTGCCTGGAAGACTTGCAGGTGGATGCTGAGGCCGTTCTGCCGGCAGATCTGCCGCTGGGGGAGTCCTCCCCGGCGAGGCCGGGCTGTGACCGCACCGAGTGGTGCCTCTCCCGGCCCTGCTTCCACGGAGGGCTCTGTGTGGACCTCTGGGCCACCTTCAGGTGTGACTGTGCCAGGCCCTATGGAGGCCCAGCTTGCTCATATGGTAAGTGCCATGGGATTGACACCTGCCAGCTCCACAGGTACTGGAGAAGCTTGGATGTTAGTCCTGGAAACAGGACTTTCTATTTGACATGGGGGAAAAATAAAGCAAAAACCTCTGTGAATAAAATTCTCATTGATCCCTTTCCTGTTGTTTGCTCCTGCAGGAATGACTGTCAGTTTTGTGATGCAGGTTTTTCCTGGTAGAGCCAGAGGCTCTGACTTCACCTTTTAACGGATCTTTATGAATGCAGGGGAGCAGGGAAATTGTTTTACTGTGAAAAGTTCATCTTGAGCTTCTGAATTGAAGATGATAGGAATGTATTGCTTTGTTGAAGGAAGCTATTGGACAATTTTGAGTTAAAATCGTATCTATTTGCATTCTTTGCTCCTGTAAGGCTTGTATTAGTACTGGGTTTTTTTTTCAACTCTTCTGAGCCCTAAATATGACATGTACTGCTGTTACCAAATTTACAAATTTTAAAAGCAACTCTGTATCTCAAAAGACCTTGAGTAAATCTGCTGGATTGGCAAGGGCGCTTAGAGCTGTATTTCACTCTCATGCTACTTAGATACTTGAATTTGTGCGCTCCAGAGGAAGCAAGGACACATTCACCTACTTCTTAGTGCCACAGACCTGTGGGGAGGAGCATCATTACCCTGGCACACATGAAAAACGTTGAGAAGAGACCTTTGCCCCATTCCTGTGCCAGCTCCATTCCCTTTATCTCTGAGCTGAGGTTTGTTTCTTTTCTCTTCCAGAGCGCCCAGCAGCAACATTTGGCCTAGAGAATTCCACCAGCTTTGCCTCTTTCAGCCTTTCTGACAGCTTTGGTGCAGACTTCAATCTCTCCTTTTTCCTGCGGAGCCGGAAGCCCGATGGTTTGTTACTGCAGGTGTGCAATGGGACAGGCCCCTGCCTCACCCTGTACCTCAGGGATGGCCAGCTGAGCATAGAGATGTCACCTACGGACACCGTGACCTTTCCAGGGAATGTGGTTGATGGGAGAAGACATTTGATAGCCCTGTCTTTCCAGGGAGGCTCTGTTGGTGCTGTGCAGTCAGACTCGTTTGTGGAGCTGGGCCAGCTGCCAGCACAAGCCCTGGGAGCTGGCTCTGAAGTGTTCATTGGGGGGCACCCGAACCCCGGCAGTGCTGAGCTCTGGGGGGGCTATTTCAAGGGCTGTTTGCAGGACATCCAACTCAACAACCACCAGATACAGTTTTTCCAGGTGGAGAATGACAGTTTGCCAGAGGAACTCAATAGGACTCAAACTGGAAATCTTGTGAATGGCTGCATCTCTGATGACACCTGCAAGGTTTGTGCTGTGTTGTGTTTGTCTCTGTGTGTGCAGGGGTTATTATACAAAAGTCTGACTGTTGCTGATACCAGAAAGAGGAGGTTTTTGATGTATTGATGTACTGACATGGTTCTCTGTGCTCTCACCTCACTCAATATACTACATATGATTTAAACACTGAGTTTTCTCAAGCTACCCTGTAGTTTTTGTGGTTTTAGAACTTGAGCGGTGGCTTTTGTGCTGCCCATCTCCACTTTGCTGAGCCCACATAGGTTCCAGACTCCCCTCCCTAAGCTGTAATCTTGCCAGCCCCTCCCTTCATCCTGTTCCACTTGCAAAACAACCTCTTCCCCAAGAATCTGCCATTTCAACAACGTGCCCTTGGATGAGAGCCTGGCTCTCCTCTGTGCCACACCTGGTGATGGGGAGGCTACACCCCTAATCTTGCCCTTCTTGCTTATGGTGCTCTGAAGTGTTGTCACACCTGTGGTGTTAGGGGTGTCCTATTGGTGACAGAACTTTGTGAGCTTCTTGGGAGCACCACAATTTGTTTCATCCATTCCTCACCTGTGCTTTTGTGCCTTGTTCTTTGCCAAATTGCTGCTGGTCAGTGCTGTGCACAGGGGGGAGCAGGGCTCAGGAATTTCTTGTACAGAGACCCTTGTGCTTCCCTTACTGCTCTTGAGACATTGTTCAGTTTCCCTCCTCTCTTGATTAAAATGCTGCTTGTGCTCATCTTCATCATCACAATTCTACCAAACTTTCTTAGACCTCAAGATGAATTGCTCTGCCTCTAAATTCCCCTGTTTTGTTTTTCAGTCTGAGCCATGTCAGAATGGTGGCAGATGCATTGTCACTTGGAATGATTTCCATTGCAGCTGTCCAGCAAATTTCACTGGGAAATTTTGTGAAGAGAAAGTCTGGTGTGAAAGTGACCCATGTCCTGAAGCCACCACCTGCATAGACGTTGTGGCAGGATATGTGTGTAAGTTCTGTTCTCCTCCTTGTGTGTTGGTAAAATCCCCCCCATTCCCTGTCTATAATCAACGTTCCCAGTTTGTGCTGTTGAAAACAATACAAACACATCCTGCAAGGAGGGCACGGAGTGGTGCCCAGGCACCTCCTGCTGCAGGCAGCATGGGCTCGCCCTGGGTGTGACAGAGCACGGCTGAGGAGTGAAAATTGCTGCCTGAGAGCTGGATATTATTACAGGAGGTGCAGTTGTAAACAGGAAGAGCTTTAAGGCTGCCAGCAGCTCAACTGTAATCCTGCTCACACTAAGCTTAGGGATTCTTAGGGAGAGAACCTGCCAGGGGTGTGCTGCTGGTCTGGCTCAAACAGGACACCAACTGTCTTTGAAATCCCTCGTGCTCTCCCCCTTTATTTATAGGTCTGGCTAATGCAACATTTAATAGTTATGCTGCCGTAGAATTTACCACCAGCACATCAGTGACCAGAACTCTGAGCAGCCTGCACATGGACTTCAGAACCAGAGATGAAGATGCTATTTTGCTTCAGGCTGTGGAAGAGGTGGATTCCCTCCAGGTAGCCATTAAGAATTCCTCCCTGCTTGTTGACATCAGGACTGGGAACAGCATTGAGGGTGTCAGCTTCCTGAGCCCGCAGCCCGTCACGGACGGGGCCTGGCACAGCGTCTCCGTGTCCATGGAGGAGCCGACCGCGCTCTCTTCCCGGTGGCTGCTCCGCTTGGATGGGGCAGTGAATGTGACTCTGCAGGGAAGCGCCGGCAGCTTGGACTTCCTCAAGAACAATGTGTCGGTCGTTTTGGCTGAAAATTTCACCGGCTGCCTGGGCCGGGTGCAGATCGGGGAGATCTTCCTGCCTTTCCCGCCCCACCAGCCGTACCCGCAGGCCGAGCAGTTCCAGCGGGCCAGCCCGGGCAGGGTCCAGCTGGGCTGCTCTGGGGCTGACGTGTGCGCCTCCAGCCCCTGCCTCAACGCTGCCACCTGCGAGGACCTGTTCAACGCCTTCCGCTGCGGCTGCAGCGCGGGCTGGGCGGGGCAGCGCTGCGAGGCCAACATCGATGACTGCCAGCCCAGCCCCTGTGTCCACGGGGCCTGCGTGGATGCCGTGGCAGACTTCCAGTGCGAGTGCTTCCGGGGCTTCATCGGCAAGAGGTGCGACATCAACGTGGATGACTGCGTGCGGCACCAGTGCCTGAACGGCGCCACCTGCATCGATGGCGTTTACGGATACTCCTGCAAGTGCCCCCCGCAGTACTCCGGACCTCGCTGCGAGTAAGTGCTGGGGCTGTGCTGATACAGGGGGAAGAGGAGCCTCCAGATAAACTGGACTTTTACTTTGGGACACTTTGGGAAAATTTTTCATTGCAAGCATCTCGTAGGTAAAGAACTGCTGTGACTTGGAAGGTGCTGTCCAGGTCCAAACCCTCACTGACAGAGGCTCAGCCTTGTACCGTTCCTTTTGATGTGGGTATCCCCGTTCTACCTTTCAGAGCTGTTTGAAGGGCACATACTCTGGCCTGTTGTCATTTTCCTCTAGCACTCCCCAAGATGTCCATCTTCTCTGTGACTTGATTCCCCTCTGCCATATTCCTGTGCTGATTTAAAACAAAACATCTTGTGCCAGTTCAAATGGAACATGGAGTTAAATACTGGCATGGCTGCATTTCAGTTATCTGATCTATCCAGGATGATTTTCCTGTTGTTCCTGCTGCATGCTGGGACAGACAGTTACCTGGTACTGGCATTATCCTTCCTGGGGCCCAGCTGTACTGTTCTAGCAGTGTCCTGTCCCTGCCTATATTTTCATTAGCAAGAACAGGCCTGTCTGAGTACTGATAGAGCTCCTGTCTATTCTCAGGGCATGATCCAAGGAATACTCTGATGTTGTGGATTATTTCTGAGACTATTCCCTTTCTCTCTTATGTCAAACTCCTTCCTAGAAGTACCAAGGACTGTGTTTATGACCCTTGCCAGCCCCATTCCCCCTGAGCCCCAGAACACTCTGTCCTTCCCCAAAACCTGAGTGCTCTAAAGGCTGTCCCTTGCTCTCCCCAGGTGGCCATTTCCCCCTCAGCAGTGTGGCAAGAACTTCACCTGCTTGAACGGTGGCAGGTGCGTCACCGAGAGCTGGGGAGCCAACTGCTCCTGCAGGCCAGGCTTCACTGGAAGGAAGTAAGTGCTGTTTTGGGATCCAATGCTGCAGTCCTGATCTAAGTGGGTGCCAGAGCAGGGCCACTGCTTCACCCTCCTCCATGTCCTCGTGCCAGTCAAACAGCTGCTCCTAATGGGAACACGAGCTGTTGCTTGGAGCAGAGAGAGGCTTCAGATCATCCAGCTGCTAACCAGTTTTTGCAGTGAACAGCTTCCAAGGTTTTTTCAAGCACACTACCTGTGCTGGAGACCTGTGCTGCCTCAATCCCAAAGAACCCACAACAGGAGGGTTGGTGTGAACAGGGGAGAATTTCACGTTGACTCCAGAGAAAGCACCTGGAGAAGCTGCAATGGGCCCTTTCCAAACAAAAGAGGCTTTTTTAGACTGGATGATCTCGTGTTCTGTGGCACAAGAATATATATGACAATTCTAATATACTCTTCCTTTCCAGCTGTCAAATCAACATAAACGAGTGTGACCCGAACCCGTGCCAGAACGGGGGCACGTGCCAGGACTCCGAGAACAGATACGAGTGCGTGTGCAGCGCCAGCTACACCGGCGAGCGCTGCGACATCAACGTAAGCACCGCCCGCCACGGCTCTGCCTGGCCCCGCACGGAGCGGGGCTGGGGCTGGGCTGGGGCTCTTCCTGCTCCTGTCCTGCCTAAAGCACAGCTGGGGAATCCTGAATGGTTTTTTTCCTCTGCAGTGCTGCTGCTTATTGGGCTCCAGCATATAAAGAACTGCAGTAAATGCTCCTCAGTATCTGCATGTGCTGCCATATGGCTTTTGGGGCTGTCTCTGCACATCTCCATAGATTTCACAACTCTTTGGACAGAAATCCAACTCCTGCAGTTGACCCAAGTTCCTGGAGAGAGGAATTTCATTTGGTGTTTTATCTTTGATAAGAGTTACTAAACACTTTCCCTCTCCAAAGATCATCTCAGTAGAAATGGATATTTGGAGAGGGAAGTTGGATTAAGTCAGGCCAGGAGTGGTTCAGGTCTGTGTGAAACAGCTGAGTCCTGTCCCTGAGCTGCTGCTGCCCCAGCCCAGCTGGGCCGTCCCCTTGTACGCAATCCAAGTGTTTGGGGTGGGGCTGGGATCCTTCCTGGGGGGAGATGGGATCCATACCTCTGCTTTCTCTGGGAAGCTGTTGCATGGACAGGCAGCCTTTTGGGTAACCTGGGAATGTACTAACCCATCCTGCATGGAAAGGGCTCTGTGCCAGGCGGGGTTTGCTGCTGTTGCTGTTACCCAGGGCTCTAATGCACGTGCCAAGGTCACCCTGACATTTCCAGCTTGCATGCACAGACTCCTTCAGGCATCTCTATCTCCTCTGTCCCAGGACACTTCTGTGGATTCCTTGTATTAATTTTCATCACCCTCCCCTTGCTTTTCTTCACTCTTTCCTTTCCCTCCTGCACAGCCAGGCCCCTGGTGGGGCAGGGAGGGCTGGGGATGGTGCTCAGCACCACCAGGGACAGCTGGAGCTCAGCTGGGCTCCCTTTGCTCCCCTCCCACAGCAGCAGCTCCAGGGCTGCCCTGCTGGGCCCTCGTGGTGCAGGACTGACCCGCATGGTCCGAACTAACCCCGCACAGTGCTCAGGTTTGGACAGGCTCAGGGAATCCACCTGGACTTCAGGCATTTGAAAGGGCAAAGGGCTTCCAGAACCCCTGGGAATGTTCCTTCTTTCCTCTGTGACATGAGCACAGACTGAATGGCATCTAAAAACTGTAAATAATGCAGCTTGAATTATTTTCGTTTTAGCTGTAAATTGGCCGATGCCATGGTTAGCAATAAGAAATATCTACTTTTTAAGCTTGTTGTAATTTAAAACTTTGTTTCATGACAAAAATTCCACAATTGTTTTAGTTATGTTGTTGTCTTCCATTCCACCAGAATCTAGGGAATTCTCATTTCTCTCCTCAGTACTTGGGCTTTATATCATCTCCATCTCCCATCCATGTCCTGACCTCTTCAACATCTTCCCCTTCCTGCTGCAAGTTCTGCATTTCTGTTTCAGTTTAACAGCTGCTTTGCCATTACAGGCATCATTGAAGTTTTTTTGTGGGTGGTTTTTGGGTTTTTTTTGTTGATTTTGTGGGTTTTGTTTGTTTTTTTGCAACACTGGTCACAACTTTGCCAGTGCCACCTGTGTATTTTAGTCTGATATTGATAAGAAGTCACCTTTAAAGGCTCCCACTGTAGATGCTGAGTAAACTGGCATTTACATCTTAAGGGGCTGTCTTGCTGTGAAAAAAGTGCTTTTTTTTTGCTTTTCTTAAAACCTTTTTCCCTCTAATCTGACCATTTTGGTCAGTTATTGCAGTTATTGTAACCACTGGGGTTTCATTGTTTTTCCATTAATTTCTTTTACAGAAAGGGACTCCAGGTGCTCTCTTCCCCTCCCCACTAATTGAAGTAGCTGTCCCTGTAGCCTGTGGCTCTGTGCTGCTCCTCAGTATTGGTCTCATATTCATGGTTCTCACGGCAAGGAAGAGGCGCCAGTCCGAGGGGACCTACAGCCCGAGCCAGCAGGAGGTGGCAGGAGCTCGGCTGGAGATGGACAGTGTCCTAAAGGTGCCACCCGAAGAGCGCCTAATCTAGGCCCTGCTGTGCCAGGACGTGCACCTGCAAGGTCTGCCCGGACCTGGAGCTCTTCCAGCACAGACCCAGCCCAGACCCAGCACAGCCCCAGCACAGACCCAGCACAGACCCAGCCCACCCCGTTCCCCTAAGGCTGCTGGCGAAGAGCGGATGTTACACGTGGGGCCAGGGCGCGGCCCCAGCCGGCACTGCTGCACACCCGTGGCTCCAAGGGAGCCTCTGCCCTCCCTCCTGCCCTGCCAGGCTGCCTATGGCTCATCTCAGGAGCTGAAGTGCCTCTGGCTCCTGTCCCCTCCCGGGCAGGAGAGGCACATTAAATCTGCTTTCCAAGGCAGGGTGACCTGAGGCACCTGTGCAGGTTCAGCTCCCGGAGTCCCACTCAGGGCTGGGAAGGTCGTGGCTGGTTTGTGTATTCTGCTCTGGTTTTGTCAACAGCTGAAAAACATTCAAACTCTCAGCTCAGGTGTGTGAGGTTTTCAGAGTCTTCAACAGCAACAGCAGCTGTGACCTCCCTGTGACAGCCCTGTGTTACAGGGAATTGTCAGGAATGATCAAAATCCTTGTATTAATCAGTGTTGAATGCCATGGCACTGTTAGACATTCCCATGGGTACCATGCAGGGAAGGGACAGGCAGGATTCCGGGGTTTTGGGACACAGATGCTGGACTTTGGGTGTGCATGGAGGGGAGAGGGGAGCAGGAAAGGGGTCACCAGCCTCCTGTGCATTCCCTGCGTGAGACAAGGGAAGAGGGAGCTCCTGTCCTGCACCGCTGCCAGCACAGCGCAGCTGAGGGAGGCACTGGGGGCTGAGGGGTGTGAAATGCAGCAGCGTCTCGGTGGAAGCTCTGAGTAACTCCCTGTTCTACCACAGCAGCGAGTGTGGGCGCACCTCAGCCACTCCTCCGTGGTGGGAGCAGTCGGGGCTGCGGGCGCTGCCCTGCTCCTCGCACTGGTTATAGCCACGGCCATTGCCATGAAGAGGAGGAGAGCGACTCAGGGAACCTACAGCCCGAGCCGGCAGGAGAAGGACGGGGCCCGAGTGGAAATGTGGAACGTGATCAAGATGCCCCCGACCGAGCGGCTGATCTGAGCCGGGGTCACGCATGCACGGAGCTGTTGCAGGCGCTGCCTGGGGCCGTGGGCAGGGGGGACAGCTCTGCACGCCACTGGCACTGCCCGCTGGCACTGCCCCAGCAGGCTGATACTGCAGCTCATCCCATGAAGCATTCCTAGCAAACTGCTCTGGCTGCGAAAGCCCCACTGCTGAGGGCCCGGGAGGGAGCAGTGGCTGTGGCACAGCAGGACAGGGAACCAGACAGAAGACAGGGCTGTGTCACACCAGAGCCAGCTGGGCTCCTGCTCCTGCAGGCAGCAGAAAAACCACCCTGAGGCAGGTCGAGCGAAGGGGAATTTCAGAAATAATGTGAATAATCAGGTTTTCTCAAAAAGACACATACCTGTGGCTCCTCTGCAAGGCTAAGCCAGGTGAGTGAGTGCTGGGAAATCCTTCCCAGAGCTGCTGCTGTCCTTCCAGCTGGGCCAGAGCTGGCATGGCAGTAAGTCCCACTGGGCTGTGCTGGACATGGCTGCTGGAGCTTTCTCTGAGATTAGACCAAACCACAGAAATAGTTGAAGTGCCTTTCTGATCCTGAGGTGCCAGTTACAGTTTAACCTTTGTGGAAGGAGAACATTTCCTTGTTGTCGGCTCCAGCTCCACCACTCCCTGAGCTGCCTGGGCCATGGGAGCTGACCTTGTGAGAGCCAGGGGCTGAGCATCAGGAGGTACTTGCTGGGGTGAGGAGGGGTGAAAGAAAGAATTCTAGAAGTGACCTCTCCGGACTGACAGGTTTGGGCTTGTTGGTACAGGAGAGTGGAATTTAGCCAAGCTTTTAACCCAAACGAGGGTTGGTGTAAGTGACATAGCATCTGATTTCCACTGCACTAAAAAGGGGTTTGATTTTGTGGCTTCACTTCTCCTGCGTTACTGTTTTAGCTGTTGAATGTGCTGTTTCTTCTTTAGCATAATGTGGCAGAAGCTGTGGAAGGAAATGCAGCAGAGCAGGCCAGGTAAGGTCTAAAGTCATTAGTGCTTCAGGATAATCACAAGAACTATCAATATGGAATATTTTAGAACATTCTCTGCTTTTTAATCTCCAAAATACTATGAAAAATCAGGGTGGGAACCTGCCTACTGTAGCTCATTGCCACAAGAAAATGCTGTTTATTCTGGTCTGTTTTTGGATTTTTTTTTTTCTACTGTAGCTGTAAATGTTTCTGTAATTCCATGCAAAGGGAGGGGCATGGAACTGCTGCTCACATCTGTTCGTTTAAGAACAGGTGTGTCTGGGTAAGAACAGGTCTCTGCAACAGGCAGCTGCTGACAGAAGAACAGAAATTTTAGAAAATAGAAAAAAACAGGAGTGGGAGACAGACAGTATTTTGTCTGTAAGATCAATTTCCCTCTAGTAGTGGAGAAGAGTCAAAGGTGTGAGCCCAGCTGTGGCTGCCTTCCTCTGTTCAGCAGCAGTGACTCTGCTGGCACTGTTCCTGTCACTGGTTTGCTCTGGGCATTTTCCAGCTGCTCTTTCGGGAGGTCCAGCACACTTTGGGAGCAGAGCCAGTGGCACTGCCCGGTCCCCTTTGGCATGGGGGCTTTAGGAGCAGGTGAGGGGGGTTTTCCTGTGGCTTTGTGCACAGGAGGCTGCAGGGCAGCAGAGCTGTGCCAGGACAATGCCCTGGGCCCTGTGCTGCCAGGCAAAGCTGCTGTGGTTTCCTGCAGCCCAGGGGTGCAGTAACCTCAGGGGGGCTCAGGGGTCTCTGCCACCTCTGTCCCAGCACCCCAAGGCAGGTCCTGCTCCTGCAATTCCTGCAAGGTACAAATCCCTGGAGCCCCGGCAGGTCCGGCCATGCCCCGGCAGCAGCTCCTCAGGGCTGCATTCCAAGCACCCAAAGCCAGTATTAGCAAAGTGTTAAAATACTCTGTCAGTGTCTTGAGCATTTCTGCAAAATTATTTATGGAAGGTGGTTTTTTTTTTTTTCAATAATGAACTTAACTTTCTTTTGATATTTAATTTTTGAATATATTTTTTCACAAAACTGGACTTGCTGTAGTTAATTATTATGATCCTGATTTCTTTTTTAATTGTAAATTTTATAATTTGTAAATAATTAGAATGTCCTTCAAAGGAAATTTACAATAAAATTTGGTAAAAAACAGACCTGGTTGTTGCTTGTGACTGTTCTTCCCCGAAGAACACCTTGCTGTCTGGATGGCTGATCGTGGTCTGTGCCACACCCCCTGCACAGCTGCAAACTTTGATGGCTCTTCACAGTTAAAGGATTCTGAACTCTATCAAATAAAATGGAACTGGTATCTTAGACTTTAAATATTTTACTATTCAATACTAAACCCATCTGTCTTTCAACACAAAAAGAAAATACAAATCCAAGTGAATGGCTTGTCAGAGGAACAGCACTGTACAGAAACAGAATATTCCTGGAATACTGTGGTCTTCCCAAAACCAGCAGCATTTCAGATATTATTTTTCTTTTGTACTGCCCAGACTCGAACACAGAGACAGCCATTCCCATTCCCCAGAGTAAGAAAACTTCCAAGATAACATGAATAAAATAGATACATTGGAAATCAGATAAAGCTTTACAAGAATTTCCCCGTGTGTCCAAGATGATTTCCTTTATCAAAGGCTCAATGGTGATATGATTCCTTCTGCCAGAGTGACAGGTTTTACACCAGAGTGTGCCCAGATACAAAACAAACCAAAAAAGCACCACGGAAGTGAAACAGAAATGACCAGAGACAGCAGCTTTCCTGGGGATGCCGAGGCTCATGTGAAATACCTGCAGAACACAGAGGGGGCTCAGAACACCCAGCTGAGCATCCCCTGCCCTCGGTGCCTCCCGGGCCAGGCGGGGCCAGCCCGAGGCTCCAGCGAGGCCACAGAGTCCAGATCCCTCTCCTGGACACGCCTTGCTTCAGCCCCTCAGCACACCGGCCTTCACCTGCACTCAGGAGCTGGGAACCTCCATACCCCACATTTCTTCTCTTCTTTGTAATAATCAAGTAAGCTATTGTTACATTCCATTCATATACTGCAATTTATAATATTGATAGATAATATTAAGATACACATATATAAGAACTAGGATACTCTTTATGGCCTCTATTTTCTGATGCATTTAACAAAAACAAAGTCAAAAAATGAAAACAATTGCTGGTGTTTCCAGTTTCCCAACAGAGATGCAGGACCAATCCCTGAGCAGCTGCTCTGTGCTGTGGTTTGCAGGCCTGTGACAACTCTGCCCTGGCTGTTGGTGTTCGGGGTGGGGGGGAGTCAAAAGTGCCACCAAAGTCCATTTGACAGCACAGCTCCAGGAGTGGCTGGGGTTCAACGAGCACAAACAGAAACCAACGGATGAGTTCAGCGACTTGTGGACTGGTTTGCTGCACTTTGCATGTGAGAACAAAATGTTGTATCTCTGTGTAATGTCAGAAAAACTGACGCCCCTTCCCATGGCCCAATGAACCCCAGCAGAGTGGGCTGTGTCACACTCCAGCTGTGCCAAGGACTGAAAATACAGCGAGGGAGTAACTTGTGCATCAGTAGTGCTGCCTGAAAAGCTGTGTGTGGAAATCCCAACCCAACCCAACCCAACCCACCTCCCCTCACGCTTTGGTCAGTGCAGGAATCCCAGGGTTCAGTGGCGGGGAGTGAGAGAGCAGTGTCAGGGACTGGGACAACGGGGGACTCTGACCTGTGGGCAAAAAGCTCTCGTGTTGAGTTGCAGCTCAGCGATGGTCCTGCAGCGGTCCCGGCTCAGCCTTCCTTAAAAGAAATGCTTGGTTTTATGCTGGCTCAAAAAAACCAAAAAATCCCTCTGTCACTTCCAAAAGGACACCAAGGCCATGGGGCACGTCACTCAAAGGTTTCCCATCGCTTTCTGAGCTGCTCCACCTTACCTGGTGTGGGTGACACGTCCTGCTTGGTCTTTTTTAACAGATCTTCAAATGGATCTTTTGTCTCCTCAGATTTTGAGGACAGTAACACTGACTCCAAGCCCTTGGCTGGCCTGGCAGGGACCAGAGGGGGTTCACTGGCCAGAAGAGCCAGGGCTTGTTTGGGATCTACCTTTGTGCTGGACTGGCCCACCTGTAACGTTCGGGGTTTGGAGGGACCACCCAGACACGCTGGCTGGAGGGAGCTGGTGGGAGAAGGGCTGTGGCTCTGCAGGAGCAAGGAGCCAGCTGCTGGCACAGCTGGAGCCTGGCTGAACAGGTTTGGCATGGAGAGCGTGGCCATGTGGGGCTGAGGTCTCTGTGGTGGGTAGAAGCCGGCAGTGGGGGTTATGAAGCTGGAGCTGTATGCGTGACCTAAGGAGGGGGTGAAGGAGCCCCTCGGGGGTCTGACCAGGGACACTGGAAGGGCTCCTGGCAGTGTCTGGGTGAAGGGATTTGGGGAAGGCTGTAGAAAAGGTGGTGGAGCTGGGGCAGGATAGCCAAGGGCAAATGGTGCAGCTGGAGGAGGCACAAAGTCACTTGGCAAGGCGCCGAGGGCGGGAGCTGGGGCCGAGCCCTGCGGGGCCGGGCCCTGGGGGGCCCTGCCCGGCCAGGCCGAGGTTCTCAGCGGGTCCAGCAGGCTCAGCAGGAGCTCGCTCTCGTTACCTGCACCTTCCGCCTTCACCCGCACGGGCTGCAGCATCTCGGCGCTGCCGGCAGCCCCGCACAGCAGCTGGGACGGGCGAGAGGAGGAACTGACAGAGCGCTGCGCTTCGGGGTCTAAGGACACACTCCCAGCCCCAAAGGGCTCTGGGACAAGACCTGAAACCAAGTGACTGCGCCCCTGAGGGGTGAGAATTTCTGCTGGCCCAGCTGGAGCCTGGTGCTTGGAAGCCCTGGGTGCTGGTGGTGGCGGCACGATGCCCAGTTCTGGAGTCTTTCTTCCCTGTGGCCTAGGAATGGTGATGTTCCCTTGAATGGCAGGATTGGACTCATCCTTTTCTGCAGGAGCCAGACCACTGTCTCTGCTCTGGGGTCTCCTGGTGATGGAGGGCATGTTACTCAGGGCAGCCAAGGGTCTTTCAGGTGAGCTTTGGGAATATTTGGTGGGAATAGCCATATCATCATGGCCCATACTCCACAGCTTGTTGTAAGGGTGGGACAGTTTCATGCTTGGCACAATCCTGTTCCTCTCAGACACACCAAGATCCATTCTCTGCAAGAGAGAGGAACAAACATTTACTCTTACTAATGTCCTCACAACACGGAGCAGGAAGTGAGTCTGGGCTGCTGTGGGGGAAGAGGATCTGTCCCCAGGCTGCCAGCAGTGCAGAGGGACAACAGCATGGGGCCAGGAAGGACAGACAGGGTCCAGCCAGGACTCTGCAGCTCCAATTCCAGCTCTGCCACCATGGGGTTGCTCAGCTGGCACATGCTGTGCATCTGTCACATCCCAGTAAGGAGCACACACCTGTATCCAAGGCACAAAGCTGGTAAGCCTTAACTGCTGCATGGAATAAGCTAACAAATGAAATATCTGAATGTAACACTAAAATCAATATTATTATAAGGTAGAAATGACATTAGCTTCTTTAATGTCAGATGAAGATCTTGGAGTCTGCTTTCGTTTAACACTTTTTGAACTATGTTCCTTCATAGAAAATCTCGTTTCTTCAGAGGTGGATTATTCAAATGATGCTTAGACCAAAATAGCCAGGTTAAAAGAAAAAAAAGTGTGGAGGGGACCTGAAAATTACCAACTATTCATTCTCACTGTTGACCATCAACTTCAAAGATAACTATGTGTGACAGCCACTGGACAAACAGATTCTGAGGAACAGGGCAAATATCCCCTCCTTCAGCAGCAAAGGCTTCAGAGGAAACAGTTACTAATCACTGAGTCCCGTTTAAACCATTTCTTAATTCAAAAATTAATTTTGAAACAGGTAAGTAAATCCCTGGAAAACAGATGATGATGATTATTATTAGGATTTACCCAATAATATGAAAAAGATCCTCAGAATGCGCTCTGTGCCACCCCCAGGGCACAGGAAGCCCCTGACCTGGTATTCAAAGGAGCAGCGCTGCTCTGCCTCTTCCTTGGGTGTCCGCAGGTCCTCCAGGCTCTTGGCCTGGCTGAGGGGCTGGGGCTGGGTTCCTACTTCCAAGCTGGGGAAGATGTCTTCCAGGAGGTTGACTTCTGAGGCCTTGCTGGGGAGCAGAGGGCTCGGGGGCAGCGGCTCTCTCGCTTTCTCCGGGCTGCCCACATCCTCCCCATCAGCACTGTCCGACTCCTTCAGCGCCCGGTATGGCTGAGGCCTGGCACAGAACCAAAAATCACATTGCAAATGACTGCATTTCCAATTCTTTGTTTTGAACACAGTTTCCTAAGGAGCTGGATGAGTTACAAAGAGCTCCCCAGTGGCAGAAATAGCTCAGAGAGCCCTCCATGCAGAGCAGGCTGTGAGCAGAGCCTGAGGGTAGGGGCACATGCAGAAGGGAACCTGGCACCCGAGGGTGCTCGGAAGGGCAAGAGCCGAGTGGGAAGTGCTCAGAGGAAAGCTGTGGTCATGCAGGCACAGCCAGGCTGAGGAGGGAGCTCTTGGAGCAGGGATAACAGGACACCAGCTCCCCATGCTGACTGTCTGGGCTCCCCTCAGGCTGGGCACGGCCTCTGCACCCTGTGTTTGCAGGCTCTGACATCCTCGGGCTTCGAGCTAACTCAGCACACAACATAACTCAGAGTTTTCCTGCAATAATTGGGAACACTGTGCAGGTTCCAATGATTTCATTGGTGTCATCTTATCAAGAAACACCACAATCCATTATGGAGACACCTCCTTTACATTACCAGCCAAGGCTGAGTTAGCAGGATGCTTCTCTTGCACATACCTCAGCAGAAAATGGAACCAGCACATTTGCATTTTGGTGTGTGTACAGAGAACAGCAGCATGATGTGCATCCAATTAATAACAAGTGCCAGACATGGCTGTGGGGATTGGCACTTGACTGGCAGCCAGTTGTATTGTGGCATTTAAACAAGCTTTCAATTAAAAGAAAATATTTGTGAGACCTGCAAAAACACATCCTATGGAAGAACCCTTCTCCCCTTTTTATCATAATACGTCTATATCATGCAAATTCAGAGAGCCCAGCTTGCTTCCCTCCCCAGCACACACAGAGCAGGCACTGAGCCCACAGCAGGACAGGGACACTGCAGGTACAGGGCAGACAGTGACAGCACATGGCCTCAGGGCAGGGAGCTCACAAACCTCTGTGGCTTCAGTCTCACATCACTGTGGGTCACACTGCAATCCCCCAAGGGATATCTGAAAACTAAACTGGTGTCCTCCACCCCATGAGCATGGGAACATTTTCTGGCCCCTTCCTACTGATCCTCCCCATCCCACCTGCCTGCAGTCAGCTCTCTTCCCTGTCAGCCTCTGAACCTGTGTCTGCAGCACACAATGGATTTTAGCAACTGCAGACTTCTCTGTCCCACTGGCAGCCTCCTTCTCCAGCCTGGTCTTACCCAGCTGTGGCTGCCAGGCTTCAGCTGCTCAGCTGTGACTGGGCATCATCCATCTCCCAGCCCTGAACTGCCTGGATCTGGCATCATGTGGATTTCTGAAGCAGCAGCTCACAGTACCCTGGCCCCTCTTCCTACAGGTTCTGCTCAAATCAGTGGCTGCATTGTTAAAAGAATGAGTGCAACTCCATGCAATTTATCTACCTTTCATCCTCTAGAAATCCTCAAGCAGGCAAGGTTAGGAAATAACAAATCCTCTGCTGACATTCAGTGAGGGCTCAGCTCAGAGCTGCCTGCTGGGATTGGGATATTCAAATAGGCAGGAAGAGGGATTCAGTGCAGCAGAGCCCACAGCTGGCAGGGCTCCCCTCTCCTCACACGGGCACCCTGGGCAGGCCGTGCTCCTTCCCCTACCACAGGCACCGAGGGCAGGGACACGGCCCTCCAGCCACAGCACCAGTGAGCAGTTCTGGCCCAGCTGCTCAACACCATCTTTCAAGACAGAGTTCCAGAGGCTCCAGAAGGTACAAGTTACAAATTCAAAAACTGGATACAAATAGACCAAACAAACTTCCTGCTTCTTGTATTATTGTCAGATTGTACTCAATGCCCTCACAGGACCTGCAGGGATGTGCTACCTGACAGACCAGACAGGCTGGGATCAAACAGGTGACACAGCAAAAGGCTGCTAAGTGCACTAGAACAAGGCTCACAGGACAACCCAAAAGCACAGTAACACCACACAAGAATGAATGGTGAAAGGACATTGGACAGGAGAACGAGCAGCATGTTGGAACAAAGGACAAATGGAAGGGTGACATCCCACAGAGCTCCAGTCGATGGAAGTCCATAAGCTGTGTGGTGCTGCAGTGTTTCATGCAGGAGGATGCTTTTTCATGCTGCTCAACATCAAGACAAACAAGCAGGAGAAATGCTGGTCATTCATCAAGCACTGTACAGAGACCCCAGGAGCATTTCCAAAATCCCAGTACAGGAGCACATGCCCTGAGCAATGCAAACCCCACTGTTTGAAACTGGCATGAACACAGCAGAAGAGTAAAGGATAGACCATTCGAAAGGAGCAGAGAAGAAAAAGTTTTCAGAGAAGCCAGAGACAGGATCCTCTTCCTGCTGAAATTCATCATCAGAGGAGTCCTCAGAGAGGAAGACTGTATAGTGTCGCATGGGCTTTACGAGGCTGGGGAATAGGAAGAGAAAAGGAAGTTACTGAGTCACAGTGACAGCTCCTGAGGGGAGAAGCCAGGGGCTCCAGAGACCCAGATCATCCTGACCCCAGTGACTGCACAGCAGGGAGCTCGGCTGGGAATGCTGAGCTCTGCTGCCCAGGCACAGAACACAGCCCCTCAGGGGCAGGGCACCGTGGTGTGCCCAAGGGAAGGGACCACAGCCACCCCATAGTGCAGAGGACAATACAGAAACCCCCTTTCCCCACCACATTCCCTACAGAGCTGGGCACCTCCCTGTTCTTCAGACAGCTCTGCTCCTCAGGCCCTCTGAGCTCTGACAAACATCAGATCTCCCTCTCTGCTTTACAGACATTTAGTCTGATGCACAAGAGGAGCTGACTCCAGGACACCCATTCCTACTTGTATCTATTTTTCACATTTAAAACTGCTTCAGTCTAGAATAAAACCTAACCTGAACAAAGATTGGTATGAAATGTAGTTTGTCACGTAAGGTGTATATGTTCCTTTCCTCAGCGGTTAACTGAGAATCAGTTCTTAAACATTAGGGCAGGAAAAGAGAAGTTGGATGCTGCAACTACCAGCCCAAGAGGGCCCGAGCTGCCACTGCCAATGAATTTTTACTCACAGTCACGTTAGAGGTAATTAATAAAAAGTCTCTAACAGGTGGCAGGGCTCCGGCCAGTGGTGGTAAATCAGTCTGCATGATTCCAGTTAAAGCCAGTGCTCTGCTTTCTTTCCCCTCTCCTTCTGTAACGGGTATCATGGGGGAGGCAGGTGCTGGTAAATCCCGTGTCAGCCCCGGTACCCGAGCCCGTGCCAGCCCCGGGGCTGCCAGCGCTGCCAGCCGCTCCGGTAAATCCCGTGTCAGCCCCGGTGCCGCGCCGACGGGACGTGCTCCACGGCGCCGGCAGCAGCACAGAGCGGGGGCTCTGTTTTAATGAGGAGGATCTGCATCTCGGGAGCTTTTTTCATGTGTCAGGATGCATGGACAAATCAGCAGCACATCACACTGGCCAAAAATGAAATGCTGACAAATGTAGATATTTCAAATTTAATTGACACCTAAATGTACTTGAGATAGAAAAAAAAATATATAGAAAATGGGAGTGCAGGATATGGGAATTAGTAAAGAGAATTCTGTAATAATTTTAAAGGATGTTCTGCTTATAAGAAAATTAATTTTGTTTACTTGATTATGGTATTGCTTTTTCCTGAATATTGAGATTATGGTACAAAGGGGTGTGGAATTGTCATTATTCTCCTAAAAAGGGCTCTGCAGATTTGAGGAAGAATTATTTTTTATTGACATAGCTTTTTTAAAGAACAGCTACACAAGAGCTCTAGGGAATTAAAGAATTTGTCCCTCTTAGCCAGTGAAATGCAGAGAATGAGGGATTTGGATGCACGGGCTTTTTCTTGCCATTCTGAGATAGGAGCCTTGGGCATTACCTGGCAACTGTGAGCACAGCACAGAGGCACGCTGAACTCCTTCCTGCAGCTGGTGTCAGAGCTCCCATGGAAACCCTTCCCCGGCGCCAGGCCTGTGCGGGGCCCTGAGAGCCCGGCTCCCCCGGCACTGCCCCCAGCCTGTGCATCCCACACTGCCCCACCGAGCCCATCCCAAAGCCTGGGCAGTGCCTGCTGGGGCTCTCCCAGTGCCAGGCACGCAGGGCTGGGCTCCTCTGCCGAGCCCCTGGGGCTGCTGCCCAGCTGACCTGTCCAGCACGGCTGCTGCCCCAGCTCCTGTGAGTACACTGCTTTAACAGGAGCTATCATCTTGGGTGCTCTCTGCAGTCACTGCTCCTGATCCCCTGCACTTTAACCGATTAAAAACTGAGCACAGACATCCCAAAACAATGTGTTTCTTTTACACACACAAAAAGAATTAACTCATTTAACTAGAGACATAAATTCCCTAACCATCAGTGCTATCAGGTAAAACAAGGGAAAATATATTTTATGGTGTTTTCACTGATTCTAGTGTCATCCAAGAGTTAGAGATAACACTTCTCTCATTTCCATTTCAGAACACTCATACAAAGATTACTTCTTACTAGGACATAAAAAAGAAAGTTTGTGGGAAACATCATAAAAATTCTGTATTTTGTGAAAGCAGCTGAGCTGTAAAGACTCACTAAAACTAGCAGTAATAAACTAGACCCAAATAAAATAATTAAAATACAATGTATTTCCAGCATTCGTACAATGTTTACCATTCGTGTTTATGTTTATCTGCTGACTGATAGTGGCAGGAATTGAAGATATACCTTAGCAGAGAGCAATATTGGGATGTCAACAGCTTTTGAACCCAAACATGCAGAATCCTCCACAGGAACACACACAAATGTTAAATTGATTCAATTATTCTCCACCTAAATGCAGTGAGTCATCAGATTAAATATTAAGAAAATGCTTTTAGTTTAAAAATCCCCACAACCTCTGTGCAGGGCCAGCACGGCCCTTTGCAGGAGCTGCATCTGCTCCACAAGAGGGCAACCAAATTCCACTATAAAATGGACAAATACTTCTGTACAAGGGAGAAATCACCATTCAGTTTAGGCCAAAGCCAGAGTATGCCCCTGCCCTGGTGTGGCTGGAAGGAGGTATCCATGCACTGATGCCCACTGATGTCCCTCCATGTTTGGGCTGTGCTGGCAAGTTCAGAACATCCAGAGTTCAATGCACCTACAGCTCAGAACATCCATTCCCTAGTCAGGGTCACTCCTGAGGGGCCATTGCTAACCACTCTGGCACTGTCAGGAATCTGCAACACACACCCCTTGTTGTCTTTGCAAAAATCCCTGGAAAAGTGACATTATGAAAGTGCCTGAAAAAGCCTCCCTGAGGCAATAGAAGATGCCTGTACTGGTATGCACAAGTGAGACACTGGAAACCAACGCCTTTTGTGCAGGAGCAGTGGGCTGCAGCAGCACAGATGATTTAGAACATTCCCTCTTCACTGGCACAGCTAAAGGAGGGATAAATTTGCTCGTACTCTGCAAAGTGAAGCCCTGCAAGCCCTCACAGACATCACCATCCTGTTAATGCACTCTAGAGTCAGACACAGCCCCTTCTGCCAGCACTGTCAAATAAACAGTTCTGCACCCTCCAGCTACAGCCTGCCAAGAACACTGCATCTGCAGGGCTGGAACTGACAACTTCCTCGAAAGAAAAGTGCAAAACAGAACAACAAAGTAACAAATCTCCAAAACCTGAAAACTTTTACTGAAGAGGCTGATCACAGTATGTGGAACTTGGCAAATCACAGTTTCTCCATAAGCAAACTTTGGTAACTTGATTTTTCACGCTTCCCCTACAATGTTCCAAAATTGAAAAAGAAAAAAATATTTTCTTAGTTAAAAGCCAACTTTGATCTGTAGTATTTTTTAATGTCTCCTTTGGTGAGTCCCAGTTCTGAACACACTGATGCAAGCAGAGAGAAGCAGAGCAGCACAGTACTTACTGTTCTGGGCTGGGAACTGAGGTCCTCCGGCCCTCCACACCAATGTTGCTCTTGGGCCTCTTAACCACATGAGGTCTTGGAGGGCGAACCTGTGACATGCACAGAGACATCTCATCAAACACAGCCCCTTATCCAGCAGCAGGCACAGACAACACATGGAGAGCCACCAGTATCCTACAGAGATCTTCCACTGGGCCTTGCTTAGGGTTTTGTGCCACAACAGCGTTACACATGGGTGTGGATACATCAGTGAATCCAAAGGATGAATATAAACCACCTGGCCCCACGACTTGCAGATGAAACATACAGGCTTGTCACTGGTTGCTATTTGCCCTGTCCTGTTTGGTACAGCTGAATTTCAGAGAAAGATTCCCTGAGAGTGAGCTTCCCAAGCAGTCAGTGGTGAGAGAGAAGCTGGGAATGTCCGTGTGCTCTGGACATTGCACTGGCAGTGGGGCTCAGCTCTGACACCATCACCCTTCTGGCCACTCCCTCCCAGGAACCCAACCTCTCAGTGAGGACTCCTGTGCTGGAAAATGTGTACTTAGGATAAATGTTTTAACATGAAAAACTCAGCTCATTCTTCATTAAAAATTTGCTTCCTTCCAGCACCTGAACACAAACCCTGGCCAGCCATATTGTCGTTATCACTCCTGGTATTAAGGCAGACTTCTGTTGTCTGTAAGTAAAACCCAAACCTTTTCTGTGGAAGATGCTGCTGCTGCCAATCCAGTCTCACATACATATCCATCACCTTCTAATGTATGGAAATTCAGCTTGATTTCTGACCAGGATCTCTACAAGCGAACAAGCCTTGTTTCAAGGCATGGAATAAGCACTTGTGCTCAAAGTTTGTGTATATGCCAGCTTACACTGCTGAGGAATCCTGTGCTTAACTTGTCCCTGTGAGTCAAATGAGGGAATTTGCAGAATCAGGGCAGACTGTACACACCAGCTTCCTGTGATTTGTTAAGAAAGTACAACTCTACCTGAAAGAGTAGGATCTGTTGGCTCAGCTCAATGCTAATCTCAACAGAAATGCCCAAACACCCAAATAAAGTTGGGAATACAGTTCAGCTCCTGACCTCCCAGAGCTTGTGCTCCCTTAAGAGGCACAAGAGAAAGGAGCTGTTCATGGTCTACAGCCTGAGTGCTCTGGAGTGACTACATAAGTTTTAAAAAAATATAATTTGTTGGGGGAGGGGGGCTTTCCAGGTTTGTTTTGGTTTTTTTTTTTTTAATTTTTCTCCTCAGGTACATAAACCTCAAATTTTCCTGCCAAGAGAAAGCCACCAAATTGCATGTAGTGCTTGTACCCTATACACCAGTATATAGCAGCAGCATTATTGCATTGAATTTTCATTTCAAAGGAAATGGTGCACAGCAGATATGATGAAGAAATCCAGACTTGTATTGCCACTATTTCTTAGGAAAAAGGGCTTATGAAAAGGTCAGATGTTAAGGTCCTGGAGATCAGTCCCCACACAAGGCTGCTCCTCTCTACAATAAAGACAGCTTAAGAATGTGAATTTATGGCAGGAATGGAAGGATTAAGTTTGTGGCAACTTCAACTGAACTTGCAACGTGGTGAAACATGGGGAAAAGAACAACAGAGCTAATTAGAGGAGCTGAGCTGTCAGAGCGCAGCAGAATGGCTCGGTGCCAACAAACAAAAGGAATGGGCTGGCAATCAGCAGGATCGATGAAGAATACTGCTTCATTAGGGCTGATAAAACAGGGAGAGACCACAGAGAGGAGTGCGGGAGAGGGGGGTGACAGGCAGCAGGAACGGCAGAGGAGAGCGCGAAGGAGAGAGGGAAAGAGAGGAAGAAAGCAAAGCTGCTTAATTAAATGGGAGCTGGGAGCTGATGTGTAAAGCTGGCCTGTCAGCGTGCTGGGAACACTTTCACCTTTCGGGTGGGTGTGCTGCCGAGGAGGGAGAGAGGTGAGAGTTTGGGGTGGCTCCAGGGGCCCCCAGCCCAGTGCGGTGCAAGGTGACAAAGCTGAACGGGATTTAGAGCATTGTTCCCGGGGAACTGCAGGGAAAAGCCAGGAATCAAATCAATTCCTTGCTGGATTTTGAGTCTCACATAGCCGCAGAGGCAAGGTTAAATGCTTATCAAATGCAAAATATAAAAAAAATCCAATTACGTGAGCACACAGCTAAAAGAAAAAAGGTAAACTTCCAGGACAGAAGGGTTGAATGTGCTTATTACTGCCCCCATTAACTTAATGATTATTATATTTTAACTTTTTCTAATTGAATAAAGTTTCCAAACAACCACTATTAATCTAAACAGACCTCCATTAATTAGAAGCAACAACCCTCTCTCCTTCATAATACCACCACCACTTATTTCCAAAGCAGCAGAATGCAAAGCACATCTCTGATCTGCTTCCTTAACATTTATTTGGTCTGTGTTTTTAGCTTTATTATCAGCAATTATTCATATTGCAAGCACTAGTGCCCATGTATTCCTCCTTGCAGCACAAAATATTTCTCAGGAATTCTGGTATTATGTGGCCCTGGCTGGAAGAGCAGAGGGACCTGGTCACTCCCTTTAGTGCTTGTGTACAAGGCCAGGATAAACCACTTGCTGATACCCACCTCTGTAGGAGCTGCCAAGCCTGAGAGGAAAAAAGCAGCCTGCAAAAAGTATTATTTACACAAACAGAAATGTGTTGCAACTACTAAAAGCCAAATAACAGTTCTGAATAACAACAAATTTATGTATATTTGATACAAGCATATTTTTGGGATTGATTATAATAATTTACATTTATCTTGAATTTCCCCTTGATGAATGAAGCCTTTCTGTTCCACTTACTGACATAGCCAGAGGAATGTAACAGGAGCTTTCAATATTACATTTCCAACCTCTTTTCAATCACATTGGGAGCAAAGACAGTTGAACCAACCATGTTATAGTGAGGACTATTAATACCCTACAGCTGGGAGATTAAACAGTCTTAGCAAGACCTCCACATAATAAATGACTCCATTTGAACAATACAGTTCAGTAACTTTGGTACAGAGGAATCACAACATGCCCCCTTACACCTGCCAAATGTGGAACACAAGGGCATGGGAGCACTACAGGAACCCCAGCACATGGAAAGTCTGATCCTAGTGAAACACATCTGGGAGGGTCGCCCATGTCCCTTGTATTTAAGAGAACACACACAGTCATAGTCAATGGTATTTTTTAAACACAGAAAACAGAAATCCTCAGGGGAAAAATCCATAAAAATGACTCTATTAAGCTAAACACCCAGAGTTAAAAAGACAGAGGAGAAGAAACACATGCCACTGAAATGTCACACAGGAACATGCACCAGAGATCAAAAGTTAAAACACACACCCAGTTGCACTTGTTAACCAGTTACCTGCTCATCCAAAACACATTTTAACAAGTTTTAGCAAGATCAGATTTGAAAACTTGCATCGCTCTTATGCATGTATGTGTATGGGTAAGGAAGCAAGAAGTAAGATGATCTGGGGGGAACTATATGCATAAAGCTGAATATAAGCCTGAATACACAAAAATATCTTCCAATGCTGTGCCAAAAACCAACAGCCCTCCTAAACTGATACTCTTGCCTGTGCCTTTAAAAAAAATAAACATCTGATGCAGACCCAGCAGGGTGTCCAGTTTTAATGCCATCCTGCATAGTCCATAGGTAAAAACTGTCCTATAGTGAATGTTTTTGAGGAAAAACTGCTGAGATAAGGTTTCCCTACCTAACACATACAGGAACTGCACTGCCAGTAATTTCTGTGCAGTTCTTCCATGGAAGAGTCCCTTCCTCTGGCCAACCTGCTGGGCCTTCTTTTACACCATGGAGTTACCCAGTGTATGTCATCCATAACACGGCACCAATGTTCTACCACCAAAGCTCAACCTCGCTTTCTTCGAGTCTATTCACACATGGAGAAGAATTAGGCATCCCAAATTAATTAAAATCATAACTTGCAGAGAATAAATATTATGTCTTCAGACTTCTGCTTCCTTTCAAATTTGAGTTCAGTGCAAGTCTTCAAAAGCTCACTGGCTAAAAACTTCCACCAGCCAGTCTAGCAGGGCTTTGTGTGTAAGAAACCACCGCAAAAGTCAAACCAGACGTGGCCAGAGCAGCCCCAGTTACCTGCAGAGCTGCCCGAGAGCTGCAGGGCTCGCCAGAGAAAAGCAGAACAACCGCGGGTCCCAGGGCTGTGCCGCAGCAGAGAGAAGGCAGTTTAGGACATGGCAAAATTCACACATGGCTTCTGTGCAGAGTTCCACAATCCAAACTACCAGGGTTTAGTAGTGCTACAAAGAGCGTAACTCAGGCAGTGTTAAGCTGTGGCAGTGAAACAATCCCCAGCTACTCACGGGCCTGGAGGAGCGTTGGATCTTTGGGGGCGGCGGCCGCGGCGGGCGGAGTCTGTGCGGCTGCAGCAAAGTGGAGACTAAATTAAAGTCACCTGCATGGAAACACCTCTGATGTCCTGGCAAAAGCAGCATGAGCATGTGACAGCACGTGATTTACCTTCATACTCACCTCACAAAATGCCATTTTTCTTACTTTGTTTTTTCAAAGCAGTGACAAACCCCACACCCTACGATGTGCCCTGGCAGCACAGGTACCCATGCCAGGCTGAACTCAGCTCCTGCCACACCACGAGCAGCAGGGACAGCACCAGACACCCAAAATGGATTGACGCAACAGAGATGTTCAGGGTGCATTCTTGGACCTCGAGGTAGAAATTTTTTTGTCTCTTGGACTTCTAACCAGGCATCATGTTAACTCTCAGAACTGTGACCTCAGTGCTTGTAACAACAGGCAAACGCAGCACTCTGATTCCAGTTTCTGTTAGCACTGCAGTGCTCCCAGCAATGGAGTTTGTTGGGCAGTCCCTGTGTGCTGCACCACACAGCGCACTGCTGAGCCTCAGGAGATCTGAGAGCAGGGCAGGAGAGCGGCCCAGGGCCAGCAGCACTCCCTGCACCGAGCAGGGACAGGCCTGGCTTAAAGCAGGGCTGTGAACACAGGCAGGAGCAGGCCCAGGGTGCAGGGGAGGCACCTGCAGGGAGCGGGGGCTTCCCCAGAGCTGCACTGCTAGCGCTGGAGCTCCTGCCTGTCACCACAGCGGGATAAGCAATGTTCAACCTCTCTGTGTTTGCTGGGAGAGCCACTGACTTGAAGTTAATTTGTTAATGCAGCAAAACACATTGTTTCTAAAGGTCAGCAGGTGAAGCTGTGTTGGAATATCAACTTAATTACATGGGCTGTAAGGAGGAATGGGCACCCACCAACACATGGCTGCAGCGCTAAAAGCTGCTAAATTGCTGTTCCAGGTATGGTCCTAAATATATGTACTATAGCTTTTTCTGTGAAGGGGAGAAATGTCTAAATTAGCACTTTCTCACCAATAGCTGTTTACCAGCATACCTTTTTCCTCTGGATATTTGCTTAATCGTCTTGTTCTAAATACTTCTGAAGCAACCAGACAGGAAATTTGCAGAAAGCCATTTTTATGGCTGCGGATCTGGCACTGCTTTGCTAATTATCAGACAAGTGACTTAAGCTATGAGATGTTGCAGCAAGAAAAATCTTACATTCACTTTTACACTATCAAAATATTATTTAAGTATGATAGATACCACAGCTCATAAAATAGCTATTATATACCCAAGGAACTTTCACAATACAGCTATTCAGAGTTCTGTACCAGAGAAAGCATTACAAAAGGATAATTTTTGGTCTGCTTGGAGCAGAATATTATCTCAAAATAACTGTGGATGTCTTTTGAGGTTTTCTTTTGAAGAGGCATTCAAAACAGCCTTGTGAGTAAATCAGAGGTGCTAGTTCATGTGCAGCAACAAGTGCAATTGGAAGGAAAAGCTTAAAGGAAAAACAACCAGATGAGAACTGGTTAATATGTGGAGAAAGAAGTGTTTCTCTTTCTCAATTAGCAGTGAGGGTGTTTCCAATAAACTCCAAAGCAAAGCTCTTCTAGATGAATATCTTATTTCCTTCCTAAATTGAGGACTGGTTTGAAAGCACTTTAAAGTCAATCAGCCGAGGGAGAAAGATGCCTGGATGAAGCCAGGCTCACACATCCCAGGCTGCAGGATGTGCTGACTTTGGGAGAATATGCTGGACTCAACTGAACACTCAGTCCAAAAAAAAAAAAAAAGGAGAAAATAACAACACTGAAAAATGGCTGGTACCTAAAAAGATTCAGTAGAGAAAGCAGACGGAATCTACGAGGCAGCTGTTTTATTATCCTGCCAGATCCCTGCACAGCACACTCTGCTTTTTACATGCTCCCATATGTACAGCTCACAAACTGGGATGACAGGAACAGTGTATGCTTTACAGCATATATTTTTAATTTACACTCTGATATACATCAATGGAAATCTGCTGGGTCCTGTGATAAAAATAATCTCCATGTTTTAAGGGATGCCTCATTCTTCAAGCCACATTTGTAGATTGGGAAGGTAGAACAAATCTGGCAAAACTGCAGCAATGCCTGAAGCCAAAATCCCAAAACCATGAGAACACCACTGTGGATTATTATGGTTGATAACTGATGCTATTCTAAAAACACATGCCTTAAACAATAAGCTCCTGGGCTAGAGAACTGAATGGTATTTTATTTCTTTTGTCTGTAATTTTAAAAAAAATTTGAGAATTATATAGATCTATTTTTAATGTGTGTTCAGGAGCCTTAGACAGGCCATGCCCAAAGTAGCATGTGCTGTTCTTTGATGTAGGTAGGAGAATATGATGGTACCTGTGCTTAAAGACCTGTCAAGGCTTCTGATGACTCCCCAGCTGCAGTAACAGGAAAGTCCCTGTCCCATGCAAACCAGCAGTAAAACCCACAGAAGGCGGTATCAGTAAAATCTGAGACTGTGACCACTTACTGCTCCACTCTCACTTTCTGTCTGCTGAGTATCAATGCTGACCTCCTCCCATCTGTATGTGCACCCAGTTCTTCTAAAAAAATGGAAATCACCCCTGAACCATTAAACTGATATTATCTGACACTGCAGTTTGAGGACTCCTGACATTTTCCAAAGGAGATGCCTGTCAACAGCATCTTATTTACCTGGCACAGAGCCCAGAGGCTGCAGACCACAGTCTGAAAGCCACTGCACACTGAGCCATGTGCAGTAGGTACCTCTTCCCACAGCAAACAGGTGCCTACAGAGCACAAAACATTTAATTCAATTAGAGTCACTCCGGTTCAAAGAAGCCTCACTCATGTTGTTTCCATTTTGTTCCCATGTAGTGAGGCCCTGGATAACAAAGGATCATGCTGCAGACAGTAACTACCCAAGGCAGGACCAGGCATGGGCTCTGCTGAGCCCTTTTCCACCTGCTCTGCTCTGGTCCTGCAGAGCTTTCCCAACCCTGATCCTCATTGGGTCTTCCTTGGCAATTTGCTCCAGCACTCACCACTGTTTGGGCAGGGGATTCATTTATCATGATTCACTACTCTAAACACACACCAGCTTTTTGTTCTGAGAAGGTGTCAGAAAAAACAAAGACATTTCTACACAAATAATGGACTTTGAGTCCATTTCTTTGAAATACTCACTGTGACACAGAACTGTTCTCCTTGTCCTCTTGGGCAACCACTGCTGACTTTGTATAATTCCTTGTTATTTCTTTGATATTTTGGCACCACTTTGTACTTCATTTTTTGCACCAGACTTTTTTTCTGGACCCAGCAGTAACAGCAGAATCCTGCACGGACAATACCCACTCCTCAATCCTAAATGGGTAACTCTGTGAACACACAGGGATGCTCTTGGTACTACACTAAGCCAGGAAGGAACACATCCTATGGACTCTGCACCGCATGGTGGGCCTTGCCCTGACACAGCACAACGTCATTTGTCCAGGACGAGAATAAAATTCCAGCTCTCTGTGATGTTGCTGCATAATGACAGGGCCATGAAGGAAAACTCCCTTAACTCATCAAAGCAGATCCTTTGTGGATTGCAGCAAACCAGCAAGGAGGGCTTTTGTATAACCAGAGGTAAAACTGGCCAGAGGTTGAAAGAGAATCTCACAGAGATGATCATTTTTCCAGGGGACTTCTTCCAAAATGAGGTTCATTTTGCTGTGGTTTGTTTCCATTCTATCTATTCCTCAACATACATGGATGGAGAGACATGTTGCAAAAAATCCGAGACCCCAGGAATATATTTATCCCCATGTGTTAAAGCCTATCCATCTACTACCTCAGCAGAGTTTAAAATCACAGCTAATAGGTTAACAACTGCTTTTCTTCTGCTTCAGATGAAGAATATCAGAAAGCTGGGGGAATATTCAGCTTCCCAATTTGTACTGACTGCTCAGTGCTACTTGCAATGTCTGTTTGACAGGACTGACATTTTGTACCACTGTGAGATGGGAGAACGTGTGACATTTTTATTCATGGTGGCGTACGCCCTTGTAATGATCAGCCCTGGTCGATGTGCTTACTGCAGCAGCCCCAAGCCCTCGGAGAACAAACACGAGCCCGAGGTGCCAGCAGTTTGGCTGCCTTATTAAACACCACCAGGATTCTAACGAAGAGCAACTGCTGGAAAATCTCACTGTCAAATCCTCAAGGACATTATCAACATGGAACTAACTACATATATTTTTCACTTAAAATACTAGAAAATCCAGCAATGCAATATCAAATTTAAAGGAAAAAGCCACAGTGGTTTGTGTGTGTTTTTTAACTGGTCATTTTGCCAGCTTTACGTTGGCTTTCTGTGGTCCTGATGCTGGAATTCAAATCAAAGAGATCATGTAACCTACATGATTTAAAATGCTGGGAAATGGACATATCCCTTATTATCTCTTAACAGCTATTTCTCTCTAGCAAGTGGAATACTTGCACAGAAAAAAAAAAAAAGAAAAAAAGACATGTTCTCTCATTTAAGGGGTTCTTTAAACAGCAATGACTCTCTGCTCCATTCCCCTTCATCATTCACCTAGTCGGGCTGCATAACTGGGGGGACACTGTCCCCCACACACACACAGAAGGACATGGACCCTCTATCTGCAGCCTGGCACTCACAAATGTTTTATGTGGTATTCATCAGCCCAGCTCTGAAGGGCAAACCTAAAAATGCCTGGCCAAACAAGCACTCACAGTGGCATCAGCATTTAGAAGAATTATACATTTCACATACTTTTTGTCTTTAATCTCCTGGTTTAATCCAGTGGCCCAGAGATCAATTCACACAGTTCTGGCCTAACTGTACATATCAACTTCATAAGTAATACATAAGAAGCCTCTGGATGCTGATCTACATTGATAGAGAAGCAAGTCACCCATAAGACACTGGGAGCTCTCCCCAAGTTGTCAATCTAGGTGATTTGGGTAGCCTTGCATGTACTGATGTATTTATTTTTGATGTATGTATTATTTATAAAGCACAACTCTCCTTCCACATGCCAGCAGTGATGGACCAAGATCTCCCTACAAGATATTTATGGGTTCCTCAGCAGAACAGGTCTAACAAGGAGACTGCAGACACGTTACAGCTGCTGTCGCTTGTCACAAGCCCTGGGAGGTCGGCTCTGCCAGCCTTCCCTTCACACATCCAGGCACTGCAGCACCTGACAGGCTCTACTCAGGGCAGCAGCAATTCCCAGCATCCCTGTGTAAGGAGTGCTTCACATTCCGAGACAGCTAGAAAATACTGAAAGCCATGCTCTGCAAGGTGCTTGTTCATGGCTGAACACATGTGCTGGATGCAGTCTGGGGCCACAATCTCACTGCAAAGCATGAATTCTTGCGTGGCATGGCACCAGGACCCCTGCTGCAGTGGCTTGAGAGAATCCAGCTGTGCCTGCTCCTTGGGAAGCCCTGGGGAGCAGGTGCAGGAGGGGCAGAGACCCTGGGCATACTCTGCAGGTGCTGCTTACTCTTGTCCCACATTGGCACACATGGCCAGTGCAGGCATTCCTTAACTCCCACCACAGGGATTGCCATCTCTGCTAATCCTGCACACCACAAAGTGCAACTGCAATCCAATGCATCACTGTCTTGTCCATTGACATTGGTTTTACTACTCTGACTAAGAACACCATCCCCTGAGAACCTGATGGGACATTTGAGTGGACTCAAGCAGACATTAGATGGCAAGCACTTCTGGGCCAAGACATTTGTCTTTCTTGTGAGGTGACTTTTACTGAGTAACACTAAATTCCTTCTTGAAAGGCATGGGCAAATAAAGGAGTAGAAGATACGCTTTCTGAAGATAAAATCATTTTAAAGAACTTACACTTTTGCTAAATCCATAAAGAATCAAATGGAGACAGGGAGAAAGCCCCATGTGGCTCCAGAGAAAGGAAATGGGAACCCACATTGCTCATCTGTGGGGAAGAGTGGAAGGGAGGCTCATTTGCTTAATGAAGGTCCTGCTATTGTCCGAGCAGCTGAGTGGACAGAGGAGGAGCTGGCTCTGCAAGCAGAGCATACAGTTATACGAATATTAGCAAATGAACTTGTTTTCCCCTTTCCCCTTTGGTTTCTACCTCAGTGCCACACAATGCCTGCTGTGATCCAGGGGAATCTGCTATTGTTCCGATGCACCTGGGTGTGAAGGGAGTCACAGGGTCTGGCAAAGGAGCCTTCCTCCCTTCCCTACTTCATCCCTTTTACCCTGGAGATAATCCCTCCTCTGCTGCCTCTGGCCTCAGTGATCCTGTTCTGCATTCCTGGAATGTAGCTGGCTGGTGTTCTCCCCCATCTTTCCCCTGACCTCTTAATGCCGTTTAATCTCCTGGAAGAAGAGCACTGCCCTGACAGTGTTGTTTGTTCTGTGTGTCCAAGTGCAGACTGTGACTAGGAAAAATGAACATGTTCATTTACAGCAAAAGTGTTCAAAACAGCAAATAAGATGGCAATTTCCATGCTGTGGCCTGCAAGAGTTTAACAGCAAGGAACCTGTTCAAAACAGTCACCATGACACTGTGTAGTGTTTATTCTCCAAACAGCTCAAAGACAACACAGACACATGCATTCTACCTAAAAGGTACAAGTGCGGGCATGGAAACAAGAGCCCAAACCCCCGAGTCACAAATCACCTGCATTAGTGTCCCACTCTGCCCTGGTCGGGGCTTACTGGGCTCCCAGTGCTGCCCTGCCTGGCACACTGGGAAGGATCCTGAGGACAGCTCTGACAGCTGAATATGCAGCATGTGCTTGATGCTTTAAGGACATTTTGGTCAGTTTTTAAGACAACAAACCAGAAGAAAGAAGTAACAGGACATTCATAGAATCATTAAGGTTGAAAAAGACTGGAAAGACCATCAAAGTCCAACCATCAGCCCAGAACCACAAGAGATGTTCTCTGTAGCACTGGATCTTTTCTAATAATTAACCTTACTCTTAGAGCACTCCTCAGTACTACAAACCTTCCATTTGAATCTTGGTCCTGGCTTGAAAATTGTTCCCTCTTCTCCCCACTCATTAAACCCTGAACTGCCTGTACTGCTCCTGCTACTTGTTGAGTACAGTTGTGTTGTCCCAGAGCCCATGGTGATAGCTCCTGCATTTGGTTGATGCAGGGATCAATAAGAAAGGTACACTCTGGGTAAAGTATGCAATGTCCCAACCCAGGAAAAGCAGTGATCCCACCCTCCAACAGTGGTGTCTTACTAAGAACACTGTTTAGATCTTTATTTCACTGCCCCAGGCTATCTGGCTAAAATCCTTCCTTTTACCATCAAGGGGAGTTTCCCCACAATGTCTTAGTATCACAGCAAGCATCATTGAAACAATTCCATAATAAACAAGGCTCTCCCAATGATGCCTGATCACCACTCACCAAGATGAGCCAGGACATACAGAATTTCCCCCAGTCAGCCAATTACTGCCAAATTTTGGTGAGCCATCAGCTGAGAGGCTGTGCTTTTACAGGTATATCAAGATATCTTACTCATATTTTTTGTAGCCTAACAACTGCAGATACATAACTGTGTTTGGTAAAACCAGCAACTCCCTCACTCTAGGGTGAGAGATAATGAGTTAAAATTAAAGGTTGTTGCTGGCTCGCTAGCCCATCCCCCTTTAGCTAATCTGTCATGTAATGAAGAGAAGCACCCAGCACAGGACAGCTCGCTGCCGGCTCACTTACAGCGAACTGATTAAGAATGTTCAACCAACAGCAGACTGCAGACCTTTCCGAGGAAAATAAATAGACTGTATGCAAATGTGTTTGTCACTTTGACAGCACGTCTCAATTAAAGGCCCGCGCGGCGGCGGAGCGCCGCTGCAGCGCTGCGGCCGGGCTCCCTGCACCGCCCGCCCCGAGCCGGGCCCTGACCCCAGCGCATGCATGCATTTTAAACCTCGCTGCCAGCCGCACAATGCTGCGCTCCGAGAGAGCCCCTGACAATGAGAAAAAAGCCTCTTTCATCCTCTTCAGTTTAGAAGAGCTGTGAATGCACAAACAGCCCTTATTTCAGAGTTCTTGTGCCTTTTTAATTGTTCCCACCTTCTGTATTCTAGATAGAGTTAAAAGTGACATTAAAATCTCTGCCTTTAATCACGAGTTAGAAGCCATCTCCCATTTATACAATAAATGTTGCTGCTTTTTTCCTCCCCAAAGCCTTAATCTATATTTCATAAACCTGAACATCTTTTCCTTTTGAATGAACGTACGATTTCATTTTTGTTTTGGCATTGGGCTATCAGGAAGAGCAGACCCGTGCCAGGACGACGGCTGAGTCAGACAGCCCTACAACTGCTAAGTCAGATCGGTTTTTGGAAACCAACATTTGTAACGTGATGACAGCAATAAGCATTTAGCCAGTGAGCCTCTCCCCACAGCCAGGGGTCAGGAAAGCTGATGGGTGTTTATTTCAACACAGAAAAGTGATCATTAAAAAATTTGAAAGTGACTGTTAAAAAACCTCATGAATTTAAATTTGCACTTACCACTCAAATATATATTTCATTAACCTACTATAACGTTCGAACCACCCATTGTTCACAAAAATCTAAAGGAAAAACTGAAAAGAAATTGTAATATTATCTGATTTCTGAGTGCTTCAAATGAAATGTAACATGTCCCTGCTGGAGCTAGATGGCTGCATTCCTCCAGTAGCCCCAATTCCTCTCAACTGTAGTGGCACTGAAAGTAACAGAAAAACAGATGTCTACAGAAAATACTTAATTGGAAGAGAATGATTTTTTAAAAGTCTCCAAGAACTTACTTTTAGTACACTGGTGAAACTACTGAAAAAATAAATCTACTTCTGAAATTATGCAGACAACATTGCTCTAAGCATTGATCAGACCTCAGGTAGCCCCATCTAATACCTGAACAGTCAATGTGGCCACACCAACTGGTTTCTATTCATAGACACTTCTCTAAAACTGGTTTGCTTCACATTTTATAATGTTTCACAACTGCTTTAAATGTACACTTTGCTTCCTTAGAAGAAATCGGATATTCTGTCCTGTTTTTTGGTCAGAACAGTGTAAAGAATAGAGATAGCAAAAGAAAAGAGAACTGTGAACGCAAATAATGTCATATTTTGAGTCAGTCTATACTTAATAGGGGAAACTGGCAAACTGATAATAAACACTGGATGTTTTCCCATGAAAATCACAGCAACTACAACATTTTCTAAATAGCTAGCTCTTCAAACCCCACCCCCCAAACTCTCTGTTTTGCAGACATATCAAAAGAAGCATTACACGAGTAACTAACATGAACAGCTCAGCTGTCAATACTGAATACAGAGCACACTAACAAGCTATTAATTGATTTTTCCATCTTAGTTCATCGCATTTAATTTTCAGAGAATGTTCAAATGCTTTAATAGTTGGACATTCCATATTGACACTAATGATCTGGCTAGATAATAGGGGATGTTTTAAATTCTACACCCTCAGTCCTGAGGGCTGTAGCACCTTGCATGCTAAAACAGCCACAAAATAGTTTATAAAATTGCAACAATATTTATGCTTCCCCCTTATTCACTCATTGTTTATTTTCCTCAAAATCATCGTCTGAACGAAGGGAATCCGCAAAGCCCAAGAAATCAGGTTTTAGAATCCCCTTTAAACAGACAGAACAGAAATAAAACTAAAATAGCAGAGTTCAGTGATTGAAGATAATGAAGCGTTTGGCATATTTGTTATCATGACTTTTCTCTGAACTATTCTTGCTGAGTCCCACGATTGAGAACAACTTACACTAAGACCTACCTGACCAAAATGCACTGTGATTGGTCTTCTGTCCTCTCTTAGTTTCGGGTCCTTCTTCTCAGCCAGTGGCGATGGTGCTGTCCTGGGCAGGGGCTCCTCGGGCGTGGCCGAGCAGCCGTTCTCAGCAATGTCCTGTGTGGTAGGAAAAGGTGAATAGCATGGCCAGGAACACTCCTGAGTGAGGGGAAGGCGCACAAAGGAGACACTAGAGGATAATGCTGACTAACAATTCAGATGTTAGGGGAAAAAAACACCAAAGCACAGAAAAGAAAACATCATTAGAATAAAACATTTCATCCATCAGAGCTTGTACACAACCCCTCTCTCCTCCCAGTACCAGTGGTACAAACAGGACATTCAATAAAATGTCTGTCTTGAACATGCAAAAGCCAGGAAATGTATGTGGAGAAAAAAAACATAGCTCAGATTTTCTATTTTAGAAACGAACTCAACAGAAGCGCAGGGACAGGGCATTCTGCTTATTGTAAACCTAAATGAACACAGTAATTCCATTAACGTACTGCACAGAATTACCCATAGCAGAACAATTACTGGTGGAAGTGGCAAGGAGAGATGGAACTCAGAGCTTAGTTAGCTTTGCATTTCATCTTGGAGTCTGTGTGCACTGAATATGCCTCCAGGAGAGGGTATAACACCAAGGGCTGCCTGGCAGAACACTTTTTGCTTGCTCTGACATTAGTTCTCATCTCCAGAAGTGACCCACCAGGCCAGGTTAGAGGACTTGGCAAGTGCAGGGTGTGTAACACAGATTTTGAAAAAGGACAAAGGCCTGCAGACACCAGGAATCAGAGAAGGAGCAAAGAGTTTGAAAGTGAGTTGAGAAACAGTCTGTAACGCAGTGGGCCCCAAACCTTACATCTCTGCAACAATGCCAAGGAAATAAAGCTGGGTAAATATGGAGAGAAGGCTGCACAGGCTGGAGCTCTGCAAGGCTGACCTGAGGGTGGCTGCTGCCACCGGCAGGGCTTTGATTCCCTGACCTCTGACACGGCCCGTGAGCCCCCGGCTCGCTCAGGTACAATAATGAGCCGTGTAAGCTGATGGCCAATTAGAAATGGTTCCTTTGGACACACACTGACCTAATGTGTTTAGGTCAAATGAAACAAAAAGCTGGATGGACTTTCTAAGGGGCTTTGTCTGCTCCACAGAGAAGCTGAGACCCCTCTTTAGATCCAGCTGGTAGAGCAGTGGTTCCCCAATACGGCATAAGGATCATGGGGAATTAACAACTTGTTAAGGTCAAACTAGAGAGAAAAACTTTTTCTTCCCCTCGCCCTTCAGCTGCACAATGCCACCTTGTCTTGAAAACGTACAACAAAGTCCTCCGAATTAGTAACAAAGAACCCCAAAGCAAGGCATTGACAAGAAACCTGAGTGTCTGTCAAACTCCTACTCCAGCTCCAGACAGCACCGAGCCACCACAGGATCTCCTCACCTGGGCTCACACAGCCTATGGCAGCACCATTCCTTGCAATGAGACTAAACACAAACCCTATGTACAGATTTCTGTGGGGTGGAGCCCCACTGAAGATGCCCGGAGCTGCCAAAGCTCCAGCACTCCCAGGGCCACCCAAGCTGAGCTGAGCAGGGGCTGCTCCCAGCCCTGCAGAGCTCTGCCTGGGGCTGTGGCTCCAACCAAGGCAGCACACAGCTGGGAGGCAATGGAGAGCCAAGCACCTTCCCAGGCAAACCCCCAAAAACCAGAAAAAGGACACAGAAGTTTGGACATGAGGGGAATGGAAGGAGATGAAAGATAAGAGAGATTAAGCCATTAAGCAAAATCCCCTCAGATGTGTAACGATCACTGCAAATCCTTGAGCTTTTATTGCTATAGATTACCTCTACTTCTCTGATGATATAATTGCATATAAAAGATAACATGTTCCTAAAGCCTACTTCTACTGTGTTTGGTGCACAGACTTCCAATGAAACCACAATATATATTTTTTAAAACTGCTTAATAAAATATGAGAATTAAATCATTTGATTCCTCTCTATTTTTTCAACATTCCCAAAAGGCAAACAAATCATCAAAACAGCTTCACTCATCAAAGCAAAATCTGCTTCACAAAAGTTTGTTTTCTGTCTTCAATGAAAACACATTGGAGTTAAAAAAACAGTGAAATCTGATCTTAAATTTTGTGATGGACTGCAAACATTGGCTAGAGAGGAGCAAAACACATTCTGAGTGCCTTGAACGTTGTGCAGGTTGTGTTATAAAGCTCTAAATGAGTTGTTTCTAGAATACCAGGCATTAACTAGAGCCACACAGGGCTCTAGTAACTAAAATAATGTTGAATACATTAATGCCAAGTGCCCAACCATTTATATAAATTGTCTTAGCCAGAGCTTTCAGTAAGTTCCATTCTCCTGACTGAAAGTTGAGGACGGTACCATTCATATTCCTCCCTCTTTCTAATTCTATGTAGTTAAGCTTCAAATGAGCCACTAACAGAGGGACTTGACCACCATGGTCCGTCTGTGAGATGGAAAAAGGCAGCCTTTGCAAAAAAAGAAAAAAAAAGGGAAATGAAAAAGTAAAAAAGAGAAAAAAAGAGAAAAAAAAGAACTGTATCAGATATAAAATAAAGCTACTAGGCTGTATCTATTAACAATTATTTGCTCTCACTCATAAGAATCCTCTGAAAACTATTTCTGTTGCTTTGAAATACTGCACCACAAATGAACAAGGGATGGAAATGGAGCACCATTCAATCTCCACTATCATATTAAAGAAGGACCTTACACACACCACAGTGACCTCTCAACAGGTCAATCCTGCATTTCTCATTTGCAATTCAAACCCAAGACTGGAGCAGACCAAGGGCAAAATGGGCTCTTGATTATATTTAAGAGGTCACCATTGCTATGCAGAGTTGGAAGAAGCAGAACCTCCAGCTTTATTGCATTTTTAAATTATATCTTATACAGAAGCTGCTCAGATTTGGCAGCAAAAACTGGAAAAGGGATGTTTATATTTGACTTTTCCTTACCAGGGGCCTGCATACTTTCTATATTAATAATGGAAAATAGTATGTTAAAATGCAGTGGACAGTAAGTTCAGCTTAAAAATAACCTTAGGTTACTCTTAGAAGATGAAAGACTAGCATCCCAAATTTGGCAAAAAGTAAGTATTTAATGATACCAGAATGTCAGACAGTTAACACACATGCTAGTGAGGAAACAGGACAAATACAATGCTCTTACATAAAAGCTGGGGAGGATGCATTAATAGACCTGTGCATAACAGACCCATAATGGAGCAGCACAGACATTTAGATTAAAAAGGAGGGTGACCGAAGCAATGTTTGCTCTTTTTATCACTTTTAACAGAGGAATCCCTAATTTTAGTCACCTTCCTACCTGCCTTCACATGGAGAAGAGGATGGGATAGAAAAGGACAGAATAATAAAGGAAGGAGAGGTTGAGCAGTGTGTGTCAACTACTCACAGCTATCTTTTAAGTTCCTGTGAAAGCCTATGTTGAACAATCATGTTTAAGCATCTCCCTTACAAATACACTACATAAAGAAGGTGAAACAAAACTGGGCCATTTAGTTGTAAATGTTACGTGTGTTTTAAAGAGAAGCTTGCTGCTTGACAGACCAGGAAGACAACAACAATAATAATAATAAAACAAAGCAATGACTGAATGAGGCTTTTCTAAGCCTCATATACAAACGTCACACAACAGCACACAATTCTATTAGCATTTAAAATGCAGGAAAAAACCTGGGCATGTTACACAGCTCCAACTGCTTTAGAAACACACAGGAGAAGGCAGAACATTGTCCAGAAGTGAAACACACAGAATGTCATAAAGAAATCCATGTACAAGAAAACAAATTTCTGAATAAGAACTTCAGCTCTCTCAGCAGGTCAGCTGCCTGGCTCTCTCCATGACTCTGAGAGCCCTGATGCACAGAATAAAGGGAGTATCTGCAATAACCCAGGGCAGAGTTACCCAGGTACTCATGAGGTGTGTGCCAGTGTGCCTGTACCCGTGGTTTAAAAGGAGCAGCTGGGATTGGATAACGCATCCCTTGAACACAGCGGAGCAGCTGGGAATTGTGCTGTTTACAAACACACACACACAGATTTGGGAAAAAACAGTCTAAGTTTTTTTTCCTGCAAAATTCCAACTGGCAATGGACACCAACTCTAATAAATTCCTTCCTGTCTGAACTTTGCAGCAGACATTCAAGAAATGCAGAAATCCCCTTCCCAACGGCAGACAAATTTCATGTGATTTTTCCTGACCAATTACTGCAAAAATAACAACAATTTGCCATTTGCAAAAAGTTCACTGCCCGAACTGTAGGGAAGTGCTCCCAATCCACATGCAGTCCCCTCACACAGTGCCCCAGCACGAAAGACAGAAGCAGGACCACTCCAAGCAGAACACTAAATTTTCTGGCTTTTGTGGGTTTAAGTCAGAGCTTTCATGTATTTGAAGACAATTTTTTTTGTCTGTGAATATTTATAAGTGTGAAAAATCCAGGACAGCTGGTAATGCATTTTGAAGTGTGCTAACAGCACTGTATCAAACAGCTTCCTATTGATCACATCATGCTTTCAGTGGCTAAGGATTTCAGACGTGGTGCTTATACATTTTGAATAAGAACTTCAAGTACCTTTTGCTTCAAGCGGTTTTTCACTTCTTTTATTCCCATTTTTGCATGATCTTTTGCCTGCATGAAAAATAATTTAAGTTAAAATTCCCTTCTATTTCCAGCAGTGACTAAGTTTATTTTCAGTTAACAAAAATGGCAAGAAAAAATGTAACAGATTACTGAAAACACATTAAAACAAACAGAAAGCTGAAAAGACCCCAAATAAACAAAAAACACCACCCCATCTTTGTTAAAAAAAAATTGTTTGCCCTGTTTTGAAGCCACAGACATCTTTCATCTTTTTGCATTCCACACCCTCAGTGTTCCCCAGTAAGTATTTATCTTTGCTATAAACTTCTATTCTTCCATACTGGCAGTGAGCCTGCAAACTCTCCTCGCAGTGCTCTGGATGCCAGTTCCATTTAGCAGAGCCTATCTCATCCTACTCCTCTCAGGCTGGAGGAAGGCAGGAAGAAAACAAAGTTTGAATGGTTATCTCAATGATTTTCATAGCATTATTTCCCAGAACTGATCATATAAGAAATGCTCACTTTTTTCTGTGCTGTTTGATCTGGCAGAGTGGAGCTGGCAGCCACACACCACAGCACAGCAACACACCAGCTGTTTGTTAACAGCACTGAAAACACTTCCATTTAAAGAATAACTCAGTAAGTTGGGCTCTAAATAAGCAGGTATAAGAAATCTCTAGGGAAAATTAATTGACATTTAGAAAAGATGGAAACAATTGGAAAATTAGAGGATTCTCTTCTTTCGATGAAGCTACAAGCAGGGAAAGCTGAGGTAACAATGATTTCCAACAGAGTAATGATGAGATGGTAGAGCTGCCTAGCAGAGAACACAGGCACTATTTCTCAGAAAGAGTTCTGTGTAATAAATGGAATTTATCATCTGTACTTTCAAAAGAAATCACAAGTTTCCATTGTACTTTGCATTTCAATTGAGTTTATATTTCAAAATTACTTTTTCATTTAAATTTGAAATTTGAATGAATGTATATTTTGAGTAATTTTGTGAGTGAAATAAAAATGGATGTAAGTCTTGAGTCTCATTTGAAAGGTTAAAACAGAACTGTAATTAGACTCTTATCTCAGTAGTAAGCCAGTACTCGATACTTACAAACTTATAGACAGTCTTCATGGCGGGGTTAGCCTTGGTCTTTACTGTGTTTAAAATGGCTCCACTTCCTTTCTGTAATTATAGTAACAAGGGAAGAAATGTTATCAAAGCTCTTTAAAGCAAACAGCCATCTAAAATCTACCATTCTTAACTTAAAATAACAGCATTAACTATCCTTATTAGCAGAGCTGAGTATGAAAAGGTCAGATTTAAAGAAAAAGACCCAAGGAAACCCACTCTGAATGTCGCTCTGGTTTTGCCAGTTCTGTTTAATACAGCCCTTGTCCAAGGGACAATACGAGGGCCTCCCAAGAGCCCTTGTCTTACACACCTCACAAACTGTGTCCTGTGCTTCCACTCACCCCAGGGCTGTTCTGTACATTCCACTAAAATCCTACCCAAGTTTAAGACACAAGTATCCTGAGCAACACTCAATGTCTGAGCCAGAGACTGCCACAGGACAGTCTGTACATTCAATCTGAAGAGAGGAGAGCTGGTTTTACTTTTCCTTTCCCTCATCCCACAGTCCTGATTATCACACACATGGTGCCTTTTTAAGACACAAGTAGTTGATAAAGGGATAAACTGAGGGAAAATGAAATCTAATTCTAGTCACAAAGATTAATTCTAGAACAGTTGAATTTCATGTGATAAATATAATCAAAGTGATGAGCCAGTGATACATCAGCTGCAACGATCTGCTCACCTGGTTGTTGTTCTATACCCCTGCCACACCCCATGGACTATTGCTGTACAGCACCTTACTGAGAAACACAGAAGGGCAAAATCCAAGGAATTAAACCCTGGCTAATTTTGTATTTCCTACTTTCAGTGCAAAATAACATTTCCAGAAATCAAATTTGATTATATGCAACCAGATGTAAACAGCTTTAAGATTTACTGTCTCTGTCACTACATGAAAATCTTCACGGGCCCAACCCCAGTTCAGGGTGTCTGGCAGGATCTCATGTGCTTACCCTCACTGTGGACAGCCACTGGTGGTACAGTTTGTCGCTACCTACAGAGAACCAAACACAAACAAACAAACTGTAACCCTCTGCTGAACAGAAAACAACACTTAGTGGTTCTGGAGCATGGACAGAACAGGACAGCCAGCCTTTTCTTTCAGTAGAAAACATAACATTGATGAGAGATTTATATTTTCCTGATTTCTCTATGTTGTCTCAGACATTTGAGAAGACAGATGTTTTTAAGTTCACTAAAAGAAATCTGAGGTGGGCCTGGGTAAAGCCAAGATTTTTTTCCTCCAATGCAAGAACTCTTTTATTTGTATTTTATTAAAGTGGTAATGCTGAGGTTTTTGAAGACTGAACAAGCATTGCTCAGACTACAATACATTATTCAAAGCTCTTGACAGAGGAAAGAACAAAAATTTAAGACATTTCAGGCTGCCAAGATCACAAAGCCTCAGTTATTTACCTAGCAGCAATGACCAATTCCATCATGATAACCCACAAATGGTAAGCCAACAAAAGTGTCTGAAATTACCTTACAATATTTCTTACCTGCATATTCTCCCATATTTATCTCCTCTTCAAACACATCACTGAAGCCCTCCCCAGAGTTCAGCAGATCCAGACGCCCATCAATGAACTGCATCAGCATCAGAAGACAGAAACACATCAACCATCCCATTCTTCATCTTTTCAGAAAGACTTTATCCTTCATTAGCTGGAATAACCTCAAGGTATGTATTGGGTAGGGACTCAGAATGAAAATACCACCAAAATGCTGACCACTGCCCTAAGGTGTGTGGCTTTGCTAAAAACTAGCATCCATGTTTGGCTACACATACATGTTTTCAGCTGCCCTAAAGCAGTAGTTCTATGTTCAACAGTAATATGCTTCCCGGACAAAGTCTACAGGAGATATCTTGGGTCGAGGTATGCTCAGGTAAGAAAAACCCTTGAGCTTAGAGACCATTAGTGGGAAAACCCATCCACCTCTACAGAAAGCCTCAGCACTTGAGTCTGAGAGAAGCCAGCAAGCAGGAAGTGAGGGGCTGCACTACAGGATCAAGAGATTTAGAAACAGTCCCCCAGACCCCACCTTGTTACAGAATCTGCTTCCCCATGGATCACTGGAGGCAGTACCTGCTTGAAGAGCTGGAGCTGGATGGCATTCTGCAGGAACTGCCTCATCACAGACGAACGGTGGGACACGAACGCTTCTTCGCAGAAAGTGATGGGCTCACCCTGGGGGTTCAGAGCATTAAACGCTCTTAGAGCCTTGACTGAGTCCCTGGGAATCCACTGCCTGCACCTGACCTTCTTCCCTCCCAAAGTAAACAGGTAAGGAACACAGGCCTTACCTAGCACTGAGTAAACTGCACTTTATTTGTAGGTCCCAACTATAGGATGGAAAAACAGGCCGGAAAATTGCAGATCATCAAAATAAACCAAGGTGGCTTTGCACACACTTTGCTAAAGCTGAAGAACTTTGATCATTCAAAAAGCTAATATTACTTACTCTCCCCAAAATATGACACAGAGTCATGTGAATTCTGTATACTCTGCTTATTTGTCTCAGCAGAGCCAGCACAAACAGGTCAGGAATATCCACTCTGTTCTTTCCACATCTCTGAAAAACTCATATTGGAGGAGTGGAATTTCCCTTTTTCAAAATTTTGTCAGCAAAAGACAGAAATTGTTTTGCAGCTCTACTTTTATCTTATTTTAATGAGTTATGGTAATGCTGAAGTCTGCTCTGTATCTGCCATAAGGGCACCAATTTCTTCCACATTTCTACAAATAACACAACATAGTGAGCAAGTATATTTACTGAATTAAAAACAAGTAACAAAGAAGGACTAAATTAAACTGATGTATAATTATTATGGATACTCATACTAACCCAGATATATGCTTATGGATGCTCATATTAACCCAAAATGTATTTGAACTCTTCATTTGTTGAGTATTCAAAATTAATATTAGATAGCAAAAAGTCTTAAAGCATCCCCTTTAAAAGGATGATATAATTCTATTTCTGAAAGCTTTAAATCAGTAATCTCATATTTACCACTGGCTGTGTAAAATCAAGACAACAGAACAGCTAAAATGACTGAGGAAAGGATCAATTGCAAGTGTCTATTTAAGCACAGGATGGGTCTTCTTGACAGAGAGAAGTTACTTTCTTAGAAAAGTTTCTGTCACCCTTTGCTTGAACCAGTGAATTTCCAAGGATTTAGAAAACAAAAGGAGGTTTCTTACGTGATAGTCACAGTTTCAGGGTGATTTATTTTAAAAATAATAACCTGGTTTTGATTTACTCTTTTTACAGGGAAAACCAAAATCACTACATGCTTTCCAGGCAAGAAGCCCAAGTGTGAAAAAACTACTTTTTTCTTCTTTGCTGTGGCTTTGTTCTCATCAGAATAAAGAATTAAAAGACACTACATTATAAAATAAACAAAGAGAAAATGTTTGGAAAAACAGGTCTGGCTGGTATGTGCATGTATTTAAGACACTGGTGCCAGTTTCCAGGACACACATGACAAAGGTTCTGGCTCCCAAGCTAAGGTGTGCACTGTCTGAAAGGTTTGACTGCATTTAAATGATTAACAGCTGTCATCTACTTGACCAGTGTGAAAAAGGCTTTCCCATTAACTTCAGATACTGGAACGTAACAAAGGATCCCTGAAAAATATTTTATCCATGTCAGAGAAATCTGAGTGAAAAGAGCTGGAAGGAATGGGTAAAGAGAAATGGAGATTAGTTCACTAGCACAGACATTCACCCAAGGAAGGTTTAGCTTTTGTTTAATCCTCACTTAAAAAAACCATCAAAAAAAACAAGCATCCCTTTCTATCACCTACAAGAATGTGAGATTTCCCCCATGGCCAGAGCAGAGCGTGGACACCGTGGGATGAGCTCAGCCCTGCGAAGGGGAGGCGGCTGTGCCCTGCTGCACCTCCAGCAGCTCCTCCTGTGCCCCCAGCAACACACACCCTGCAGCTGGGGCACCAGCAGTGCTAGCACACTTCCTTCCCAAAGTACTAATGATTGAGTTTGTTCATTAGCTTGATTAGACCTTTTGACTTCTTAAGAGACATTTCAGGCTCAACGGCTGCTGGATGACAGAAAAAAACTTTAATCATCGAGGTCAAGCGTGAGCTTTGCAGCTCAGAATGCATTAGCGCCTTCCACCCTCGCTGACCTCCCCAAGGTGCGTACACTGTTCCGCCCCCAGCCACAGCTTCAGGACAAAAAGACAAGCTGGACAATAAGACCATTTTCCTGACAGATCTGGTTAACTGTAAATTATAAAGCTAATCAGCTCTGCTTTTACTGACAAATGACATTATACAGGGGGGACAGCCGCAGAACTGCAGATCTGGTGTGAAATGAATGGTCTTGTTTGCATGTGAAACAAGTAAAATAACTTGTCCTGAAAAACTCATCAACTCCTAAACTCACTGGTTCCAACAATTAAAATTTAAGCCTTGATTCATCAACACCTTAAATATCCATTAATCCCCTTTTCAACTGTAAATGCCTAACAGAGGCTGAAGTGTTGCACTGCAAATGCTCTAAATGTGCGTACAACATGACTCGATGAGGAATCTGACTTGATCCGTAATGTTACAGATAATTCACGTCTATTTCAAGATTGAATCACAGAATTATTTTTATTACAAAAATGTACACATTTAATCTCCAATCTTAACACGGCAGAAAAAACTTAAAATATAAGATTAAGGTTCCCAGATACACTGAAAAAATAGGTGCCTTTACTTTATGTCTTTGCAAATGTCCCTTTATATAACTATTTTATATTCATCTGGCATAATGAAGTTCATCAGGGCAGTGCTGCATCTCATGACCCCGAAAAAGCTGAAAAGTTTCAGCCCACATCTGATCTGCTGCCAGACCTATTTTTATATTGGAATTCTGTTACATTCTAAAATAATGCTTAAAACTACTTAAGGCAGCGACTGGAAAATAACAGGAGTCTAGGACTTATTTCAGACTGTTCTAGAGTTTCAGGAAACCTGCTGTTTTATTTTAAGAAGCCATAATACAAATTAAAAGATAAAGCCCAATTTTGTTTAGTTACATTGTAAAAATTTTCACCATGATCCCTTATATTTTAAGGAAATCACTTTTCCTCAGCTCACTGGTTATGGCAGGATCTTTCAGAGTGAGTATAAAGGATTAAAATATGTTGGACAGAAGACCGCTCAGATGGAGAAGGACATGGAGGAAGGGACAGAGGAAAACATAAAGGATGTTTCTGGAAAGACACAGGAGCTCAGAGAAGCCATGGAAATCCAACTACTCCTACTCCTGCAGGAGTGTGCACCTGGATAACAGTGCTTTGAAGGCAGCACGTGGGTGCTGGACAGAACAGCAAGGTAATAAAGACAGGGGTCAATGACAGGGGTCAAATTAGGTCAACAGTGAGAACCCTTCATACAAGCAAAGATTTCACAAAACTCGATTCTAAAAGGGGGGGGAACCCAACAAAAAGATCACCAAGGCCAAGAAGTCACAGCTGAAGACTGTTTAGACAGCTCTCAAAGCGGAGCCACAGAAGGCAGGAGATGAGCTCTGTGCTGTGGGTGCCGGGCACAGCCTCACTACAGCAGCCCAAGAGCTGCCCTGCACAGGGGCTCGAGGCACACACGAGATGCCCACATGACAGAGGACAAGCTGCAAGCCCAGTGCCACCGCAGCACCCCCAGTACACAGATACCAAGGGCATGCAAGCCACTCATCTATCACCTGTTTATTACCACCTGATGCCGCAAATAACCACATCCTGGACTGGCAATGGTTATGCTGCAAATGGCAAAGTACAGGCGTAGGGGTATTCTAGGACTCATCAGCCTTAATTCCATCCAGAATGATAAAGCGAAACTGATCTGGATATATATGTGTCTATGTCAAGTACAGCAGCAACCAAAGGAAGGAACTGCTCTGCAGACCTTTCCAGAACTGTGATTGCAATGTCAGGAAAAGATTAGCTCATCACAGCTGAAGAAAGATCATCAGCCAGGCAGCGGGATTCCATACAGAAAACCTGAAATTGGTGACAGACACCTGATAGGACATTAGCTCATTCAGCTTGCAATTGCACTGACAAATAACCTCCCATAACCAGTCCGCACATTCAGCACAAGAGAGCTCTTTGCATCCACCTCAGTCATAATGGGATCCAGAAAGCAGAGATCAAACTCTCCGCATTAAGTGAACGACACCGGAGCTTTATTAGCATCTCAAGATGCAGCTCAGGAACAAAGAAATCACGTGTTCAGAGATTTGACCACACGCCTTCTAAAGAAAAGTACATTCAGGCTCTGTTCAATAAGAGACTACCAGTTCTGATAAATTATTACTGCCAAGTGCAATCTTGAAAAGCATTTTAAAGCCATGTATTATGAATGCAGAATGCACTGCCCAAACACGCAGTGTCTCATGTAAGAGTTCAGCTCCATCACCAGCCCAATTTCTGACTTTTTTTCAGTTCCTCACTACAGAATACAGTCTCTGGTAGAGACACAGCAATAGGGCACAAAACCAACTTTAAATAAAAAATGAAACTATTAAAAAATGTGTGACCAGAGAAAACTTCCATGGCAGAGCAATGGATTTGCCTCTTCTTTCAAACTCTGTTAGTTCATCAGGATACCTGACATTTCCATGTGGGACCAAGTAAAACAACACACACTCATACCCACAGCTAATGAAAGTACATCAGTGTAATGGAGCCAGCCAGCTTTCCAAGTGTTTATATGGCTAATTCCAGCCATTGCCTGCCCGGATTTCATCACCCACAGCAGCCAGACACTTCCTGTCCCTACGCAACTGCTACAGCTTCCTAGATGGAACTCAAGCAACAAGCCTAGCACATGAAGTGCAAAGAAGCCAGCAAGAAAGCTTTTAGGGCTAGGAGGAAAAAGAAATGAAAAAAAAAAAATCACCATTTCACAGATCAAGAATAGAGGCATGAAAATAATAAGTAACTTGTACACGGTCACAAAAGTCTCTGGCAGAGCCAGGGAAAAGAACCGAAATTTCTTTAATCCCCGCTCAGTCCCTTAAATACAAGGCTATTCTTCCTCTTCCTACTTGATATTGTGTCAATGCAGGAGTGTAGGTGTTGAAAGACTAACAAAAGGAAAGTAATAGTATGGTATTATGAGCTGAGAAACCTAATCTTTATCAGATACAGCAAATCTCTATGATGCTGCCTGCACTGGGAACTCTCTCTTTGTCCTGAATATGCTTTAAATTACTGGTATAATGTGTACTGGATATTGTTCCACTCTTATATTTATTCCACAAAAACCCCTGTGGCCTGCATGCGATTTTATCATTAGCTGGCAAGGTAATTTCAGGGCCTGGTTCTGCAATCATTCCATGAGCAATGCTCCTATTGAAGCTGGGATGTTCGGCATGCAAAGCAGCTGCCAATTGAGGGGCCCTGCAATGAAAAGGCCTTTTTCTATTTTAACTATTGTGGAATATTAGTGACAATACAGAGGAGGAGAAAAATTGCAGTGCAATTCTTTAAATGAGTTATTTTATACTATGACAAAATATAAAAGTGTGCTTGGAAAAACAATCTACACAAAGTATTGCCTATCAGAATAAACCACGAGCTATTTTTGCTTCACCTATTAAAACTCAATAGAATACAAAGTATTTTGTGTTAAAATAGGAAAGAAAATCTCTACAGAAATAACAAATCATTGGCCGAGTTTTACAAATGACCAACATGCCTCAAGATCACAAATGTTAATATTTTGCATCCTTTGATTTTCTTAGATATATGTAAAATGCCCAAACTCACCCAAATCAATGAGGTTTTCAGAAAAATATGTTGAAAATATGTTTTTGTGCATGATGTAAATGACTTCTTTGTCTCAAGACCCCCAAACCATATTCAATAAACAGCTATTTTGAAGAGCAAGGTATTTTACTATAAGATTTAGATGCTGATATAGATGCAGAAGGAGAACAAACTGTTTTTAACTACACTAAAGCAACATGAGAGAAGCCTTAGTCATAAAGAAAGGTCATAAAATCCCACTCTCTTAGCTGAGTAACAAACCCCCTGACTCTATAAATAAAATTGATTTAATGGAATGAAACTTAAATTCTGCACTTAGACACACCCAGTCTCTGGTAGATCCACTGATGTACACAATGTAAGAACATGGCCTGCAGTGCTCCCTCCTTCACAGAGTAACTGGCAAAGGAAATGCTACAGCAGAACTCGCTGAGGGAGGATCTGTCCTCGTGTTACACCACTCATAACTTGGTGAGGAAGCCTCAGCTACTGCCATGGAAAAATACAGCCAGAAGAGGCTCATCTTAGAGCAGATCCTGTCCCCTGAGAGAGTTTACCAGGGGCCCTGGATTAAAACACTGGGAAAAGGTTCCATTCCCTCCTGCCTGAGTCACGTCCAGGTCTCTGGGAAAACTTAAGCGGTCAATGATGAATACGTATATGCACACATGTGTGTGCTTACTGTTATTTATCACAGAGGTGAGACTGCAACTCAGTAACTTTGGTCCTCTTAGAGACACCACAGCATCCACTCCTGGGGACAGCTGGAACCCTCCACTCCAAAGCCACTTGCATTTGTACTGCTTGTCCCAGAGCATCAGTCTGTTCTGCGTCTGCTCTGTCCATGAATCGTCGTGCATTCCTGCAAACCCATGGCGTCTGCAGCAAGTGTAATCAGGTCCGGTTGGGCCGCATGGCTCCTCCCAACTCCCATCCTATCGCAACCCATTTCGGACATGGAAACCATGCAAAATTCCCAACTCCTTTGTGAGGGGAAAACACCATCTAATTAGAGCCCATGTGCCGGGAAGCATCTGGCTGGGAGCAGCGGTTCGGCGGCTCCCGGAGCTGTCGTGGAAACCAGGCGGGAGCGCCCGGAGCTGGCTGGCCGGGGCGCGGGGCCAGCAGCGCGGTGCGGGCTCTGCCAGGAGCAGATGGGCAGGGACGGCCGCGCTCCGCTCCCCTCCGGACCCACGCGCCCTCAGAGATCAGCTGAGCTGGTACCAGTCCTTCTCATCTGCCCGGGGACCTCCGGCTTCCTCCAAGGAAAGGGAACCGAACATGCTAATGTTTCCACCAGAAGATCCACGTGCACTGCATCCATCCCATTTATGTAATGATGATGTGAAACTGCAACAACTGACAAAACATGATGCAAATATTTTTTAAATCATTCATTTTGATGCTTTATTTTGGCATTCAGTTAAAACTGCATTCTTGGAAAAATGCAGGAATTTCTGTGATTCACATAGTGCGTGATTCCATCTTGGCTGGGGAAGTTTGATGCTGTTTTCATTATTAAAAAAGTAAAACAAATGTTCCCCTGCATATGCAAAAGAATTGTTAATAATGGTATCTCTTATTGCAGCGACCTCACAGCATGGAGACCCTATTTTCTGCTAATAATTTTCAGTTATGTGAATACATGTTTTTTGTTCCAAATTCCTTTTTTAACTCAAAGGTTTCTGTTCACATTAGCTCAGCAGCCTGCTAAGAGCATCTTCAAGGGAAACAGAGTCGACTAAAATGCATGAAAACTCATCACTTTGCCTGGAAAGGCCATTCATTCACACAGGCACTATCCATGCCTTGCAGGACGCACATCATCTACACATTTTAGAAGATGAATTTTCCAGGAAAACATTTTTTCTTGCCTCAAACTCCCTCAGAAAGATGCCCAGCTTGTGAGTGCAGCTGCCTGCAGCCTCAGAGAATCCTGCAGCCCAATCTTCATATTCCACAAGGCAGAGCACTCCATGGAACCAACCCGCAGGCAATTCTTGCCAGTGCCAGAGAGAACCTGCACCATGGCTGCTGGGAAGGCTCGTTGCCTGTGGAAGTTTCAGGAATGCTGGATACTGAGGAAAGAGCTCCTAACAAAGCAGCCAACTCCGACTGTGGACATGGGGACAATGCTGGGACCCAAACGCACACGCAAAATGTTACAGAGCTGCCTCAGCACACAGCTAATAACCAATACGGTACAGTGTTCTACACTTCCCAAAGTCTACACTAGATATTGACCAGCAATTGCTACAGCTCAGCATCACCCTGAACACTTCATTAGCACAGTTACTGCCTGCTCCATTGATCACTACAAGTGTATTTTTCCATGTTTCCATTTTAGCAGTACTAAATTACATTGCTTCAAACACAGAAGTTGCTCATTTAAAGACCGGAACTTGCCTAACAGTGCTCTTAGTCCTGCTATTGCTATCTTTTACATGCAACAGCAATTTCAGCTCATTTTTCAGGATTAAACAAAATACATAGAAACTTTTAAAAACATTTTCATCACATACAAAGTGCCTCCCCCACAGATCACATCCAACTTGATTAAGCATTACATTTGCAACTGCCAGCTATAAATACTGGCAAAGGCTCAAAACAGTTCTGCTGGTGCTAAAGAGTTAATGCTTGGTGCTGTGGTCACTGTAAATAAGCAGTTTCAGGTAAGCAATATTGCTGTCAGACACACAACGCTTTGCAGGTGTGGGCAATAATTAAAGGTTTCAGCACATCTACCTGGGTGAAGTATTTTTTACCTCCTATTCTGAGGAGGAAGCCTATCTGTGGAGAGCAGAAGAGCTCATTAATGAGGCTAATTAGGTGTAAAGGGGGTAGAGTCTGGCATCAGCTGCAGCTTATAGAAGCTAATCATTAAGCTCTGTAATCCCTACCACAGAACAGCAGATGATCATGTTCCTAGGTGACTGATGTTGCTAAGAAAATTTCCAGCACCTGAGTACCTGACCAAATACTTTTTGGTGAGACAAGAAATTCCCTTAACTCTCTATGTGCCAGACAGCACAGTTTATACCATTTCTTCACTCATCAATTTTCTAACAATGAATATCCAATGACATTCAGACTTGGTATGAGGCCTTTAATGTGATTTATTTCAGAATTTAAAAGACCAAAAAAAATCAATGCCACTGACAGATTCTAGAAAGGAAAGGCAAAAAATAAGGGTTCATAGAGCAACATGTAAGAATAACACAGCTGTAACTGTAATTTTTCAAGTAGTAATGCTTGAAAAAGAGTGACCACATATATCTCCTGAAGGTGAGTTCTCTGTGTAATTTCTTTGCATAGAGTACTGAGGGTAGTTACAATACCACAGGGATGAAAGTCTTGTTAATAAATATGTAAAATAAGGATTTCATTGTACTCACCTAATCTGAAATGTGAAAAAGGACATCATTTCCATGGAGAGAGAATACATGCAAGCAGAGCTCAAGCTGGAAATTGTTTCATAAAATGAATTGCAAAAATAGCAAACTATTGCAGTGCCTCAACATGATTTTTGTGTTCATCAGGCAGAATAGACCCTTTACTGGCAATCTGCTACTGTACATTTTTCTCCAACTAAGCACCAGATTTCAATCAAAAATTTTTAAGACTCAATTTCATTTCAACAAGAAATAGATTATTTGTTATGTCCATGTTGCCTGTGGACTTGGAGATGCACAGGATAAATAACATAAGTTGCTCAGAAGTGCCACTGGCTCTTGTTACCATCAGGATACGGATAAGCCACACTGGTAACCTAAGAGTTCTCTGAGCATCAACAGAAAAAATGTCTCCAACAATAACTAGCACCTCATCTTCCAATACAGATGTCAGATGAATGAATTGGACAATAAAATTTCTTTATAGCCAGCATCCCATTATATTTAATAATTCTGCAGATATACTGTAAAGACCAAACTCCATTAGGAAATATCGGTTTTTACAAATGTCCTGAGCTAAGCCCCTTGCCCAGTAGTAAACACTTTGTGCTTCAGCTTCCACTGCTCTAGAACAACAGCCAAGGAGTTTTTGGACAGGCCCAGAAGCACTTGGTGAAGGTGGTGTTTGCATATCAACAAATCTGAACCAAGGCTTCTCCCGAGTATCTCTCCAAACCAATAGTTCCTCAGTATCACTTGACCAAGTGCTTAGCAGGATTATTGCCTATCCTACATAGAGCACTCCTTCTTTCTTTTAAAACTTTGCTGTTACAAACCCCACTTGACTGCCTGTGGTTTCTTATATGGAAAGAAACAATGAGGAGTCTCTCCTGATCTTCCTCCTTCAAACTGTCAGCGAGAGCTTTCCCTATAAATAATGCTACAAAATCGACTGACATTCACAGTATCCCCGGTATTCCTATAAGCAGAGTGGACATTCTGTGGGGAAAATGTGCAGTGATGTCTGTAAGCAAGAGGTAAGTGTGGTCAGCAGACGGGTAAGTACATACAAGTGTCTGAATTAACCAGAGGGAAGGGCAAACCAGAACTACATTGCATTTTCATCAACAGTAACAACCTTTGTTTCCCTGAAGTCTAACTCCCCACCATGATCAGATATGTGACAAAGCTGGTCTGCAGAGACAGCAAACTGTCCAGAGGAGTGATTCCAAGATGTGGCACTATTTCTGTGCTGCTTTCCTATTCCTGAGACATGCTCCACTGTTCCTTAGCCATGCACACCCTTCATTTCAGTAATTAGCTGTCAGCACAGCCCGACAGCAACTTGGTATTGTCTGCTCAAATTGTATTAATGAAACGCAATCCACTAAATGTCCTGGATGCACATCTGTAATTGTGTTACATGGAGAGGCTGGGGACGGGGGCAAACTGCAGCTTCTAAACAGGGCACTGTGATCAAGCACATTAATCTGTTATATCTTAGGGATTTGACAACCAATTAATACTACAGGGCTTCCTATACAGCAGTAAGAACCAGTGATCCAACATCCAACAGTATAAGCTGTGCCTACCATTTGTGAACACAGTATCCTTAAAGGCAGAGACACAAGAACTACAGGTTGCAGCATTGCAAAAGCCCTTTTTGTATTTAAAGATTCAGCATCTGTATGTTGAAACCTAAATGTACAACACTCAGTGTATACACAACACTAAGGAAAATCAAATAAAGCCCAAGATCCTTATCAAACATGTACATTTTTGATGTTCTTGAAGAATACAAAATTCAGTTGATAAGCCTTTGTAAACTGATCCTGTCAGTCAAGACATTGCACCATTTTCTGTTTCATGTTCTCCATCACCAAAGACTTTCCCAAAGAACAGGGCTTGGACAAAATAAAAAACAAGAAAAACACAATAAAGATATCCTGTGGGTATAATAATCTTTGGAAAACTTTCATGTCAGTTCTGACTGCAAAATCGCTATTAACATTTAATTAAAATTGAGCTCAATAAGCTATGACAAGATAATGGCTGGAAACATGGCTTTAGGGCAGAGTAAGGCTATCTGGAACTCCGGCTGGATGTGATGCTTTATTTTTGGTTACATTTGGCAACTATTGAGATTTCTGAAACACAATGTAATTATAATGATCTACAGAAATTCACAGAAGAGAAAAGAACAGCACTGCATTTCAGCTACCTCAGGATCTGTAACATATGTCAAATAAATCAGAGAGTTTTAGGACCCCAGTACCACCTAACCCCTAATTTCATTCATGTTCACACCCACACCAAAGAACACTCTTTTTCAACTAAAAAGCCCCTGCAAGCTCCTCCTAAACAATTTAATATTTTGTTACTTATCCATAAATAAAACTATTAATTTCCGCTCAGAGGCAGGAATTCTTTGCATATCCTTTACCTCCATAGTTGAAGGCAACAATCATGCAGACCTGAAGCAGAAACTGTCAAGAGCTCTGGGAATGACCCTGAGTCAGGGAAATGAATCGTCCTTTACTGGAGACAGCTTCACTGCTCACCCTGAAAACTCTCTGTAAGAGAGCTGAACTGCATTCATTGAACATGTAAAGGAGGGCACGTGATTGAGTGACATTTGGAATAGAACACACACTCCAAGGTATCCCCAAATGAAGGGGCACATATGGATATCCTTAAATCAAGCAGTCCTCCCTGTGCAGTGGAGGCCACTGCTCCAGAACAAAATGTATTTAGAGTTTGATAGATACATTTGGGGAAAATATTGACATACTTGTTCCAACTAAAAATGTTCCTTTAAGCATGAACTCCCTCAGTTAGCCTCAGTTTCAGTAACAAATAATTTACAAGACCCCTCCCTTTGTGTAAATGCTGGCTAAGTGCTGTTAATTCCAGGTACTCCTGTGACCAAGTTTAAACAGAAGAGCCAAGCAGCACCACCCCTGTCCTACAGCACAGCCTGGACCTCCTCTGGTTTTACTGCCAGACACACAGCAACCACCCAACACTCCTCCAGGAAATTCAGGTAAGCATCAGAGTTCCCATTCTTAACTGTTTTCAAGTAAAATATTCTTATGGGTAATAAGACAGTATCTTTAGATAGAAGTGTTCTTTATTTTTTGTATATTCTTGAGACTATGTTGAGAATATGTAATAAATCATTGGTTGCCAAATGGAGGATGAGCTTTATCCATACAAGTACAGACAGATCCTAAGGAAAGGCAAACTAATCACACATATAATCCTCTCAAATTGCTTTCATTTTCACCATTAATCCTCTTGAAGAAAGAAATGTTCTGGACATACAGACTTTAACTACTGCTTGGAGAGCTTCACCTAAATAATTCTTTGATATATTTTTCTTTTCATTGAGCACCAGGAGTACATATATAATCTACAGCTTTTAAAAGGCACTCAAAGCAAACTCTTGGCACCTTCATTTCCACAGTACTTCTAAGAATCCTGTATTAGTTGCTAGCTCGGAGTAACACTTGATGCCAAATTAATGTAATACATCAAAATAATGTAATGTCGATAACAACTTTAATACTTTAGGAATCAACAACATATATTTATGATATACATTTAACAGCCAAACAGTTACATGAGCTCTACTATAAAATTTCTTATTATATAAATCACTAACCTAAATACCGCGTCAGAAATTACTCAAAAGACAGCTATACTTGGACACAAGAGTAACCTTTAAGGAGTTAAAATGTCCTCAACTACAAGTCAAGTTGAAACTTATTTAATTAGGTTCTGTATTTGAAAAAATGAAATAAATTCTTTCATTAACTAAACCAAACTCCCTTAAAGGCAACAATATGTTCCCTCTCTGTCAGGACAGAGCGCAATGAAATCTTTATTTTAATTGGGGTTAGCTAAGGGGCCATTTGGCTTCAGATGCTTTGTTTATCAGCCCTAAGCTTTACAGCTTAGCCAGGACTTGAAATATTTTACTACAGAATGATTTCATTAAAAAAAAAATATATATATATATACACACACTTTTCCAAGGAATATTTTATAGAGATACTTTGAAATGTGCATTTTGAAAACTGGAAGTCCAAGCGTAAGGTACCTTGCAAGAAGCCCCTGATTTCCTTGAGCACTCCTGGATGTGGATCTCCTGTGCAAACGCCTGCTCTGATGGGTTCTGCAGCCCAGCCTCCCAGCAGAGGCAGCTGCACAGTGAGGGCTGACCAGGCCCCTGCCTGCCCTGACCAAGCCAACAAAAAACTCCCTCTGGGGAGGATCTTCTCAACCTTCATACCTTGGACCTGAAAAGCTTAGTTGATCACTTCAATTTTAAGACAAAGGAAATGAATTATTGGTAGGTGATACCTTTTTCCTATAATAAACTAATTTACAAATCTCAGACATCTCCAGTAATACAGTTACTGAAAGTCCTACGGAAACAGCTATCAAAGGAAGGGACAGTGAACAGGAACTCTGTAAAATTGCAGCCCCAGTTCACTCCAAAGTGCAGCCAAAATTTTTCAAATAATCCAGAGAAATTTCCTGTGTTATTGTAAGGAACAAAGCTTAGGCTTGAGGAACAAGCTTATTCCTTATTAAAACTCCAAGCCTTAGAAGTGTTTCTAAAACCAAAATGAAATTAAAAAGAGAAGAAATAAAGAAAACACCAAGCCAAATTTCCACAAATTAAATACATCTAATGATATTTTCATAGTATTTTCTCCTGGATCACTAAAATGTGATGAGTCAGATCCCTTTGTCCCCCTTCAAAATTATAAACCTGATACAATTTGTAATTGTCTTCTGGAGGCCACTGCCATTATGTTGCTGACAGTTTTATACATATCACATAACACAGCACACCACATACATTATTTTAGTTAAAAACTATGCCAGCGCTATGTAGTTTAAGAATTTGATTATATTTTAAAACCAAAACTTAGTCTTTGTTTTGTCATCAGAAACAAAAGCATTGCTACTGACTCTGGAAGAATAAAGCTTATTTCAAACTAAACATTGAGACATGTGCTTCACATTTATGCTACCTGAAAGAAAATATAGCAATTCTAAATTAAATGTATTATTCATATATATTTTTAATTTCTTCTCTAGACAGCTTTGTACATATCTGCTCTGTACTGTTTTCTCATGAGAACTATAATAAATGAGCTGCTTCTGCAACTTCACAGCAGGTATTTTGATTTGAGAGTAATCACAGTTTTCTCTACAATCTTTATACAATTTACGTCCTGATCATCTAACAAATAAGTAAAAGATTTAAAATGACATCAATATGTATACCCTTCTCTAACAGTGCAAACTAATTGTATAGCTCTAAATGAGAAAAATGTTTATTAAAAAAAAAATTCTAGTGAATCTACCAACTATTGAGTTCAAAGCAAAGACACCACATGTGTCTAAATAAATATCAAGGAAGTGTCAGAGGTAAATGAGGAGAGACCAGGTGAAATGTGTGTGATGTGTTAATTGTATTCAAAAAAATAATAGAGCAAAACAGAGAAGCTGAACTTCCAATTATCATAATGGTATCTACTTCACAACACATTTTCAAACTTGAAAGAGACATTTTAAACCATAGGAATTCTGAGCAGAATACCTCCAGCTGTGCTCTGCATAAATCTTGCACACTGTACATACACAGTTTATTTAAATACCAAGTAAAGTTATGACTTACAAAATGCATATTTCAGTCACAATAGAATAGCTGTCATTGCCAGAGCCGCTACTCACTGAATGAAAGTCTCAGAAAACAATGAATTAAATTAGAAAAAGATAAGAAAGGACAGAATGTTTTCATTTGATGTTTTACCAGACTGCAGTAGCGTGTGTTTTAAAGAACAGCATACTTATCAGCCCTCTGCAGAGTTTACATTTTTGTGCTCCCCAAAATAGAATAAGGAAGAAAAACAGTGGTCCTCAGTGTGAGACTAAGTTTTGCCTATACAGCATTTTGGCCATGAGCCAGAATCTGCCAGTCACTAATGCCTTCCCATAGCAAATCAAGGCTCCATGTGAAGAGCAGTTGCCCGGCTCTCTGATGCCATGCAAGAGCCAGAAAGGGGCTTTGGTCCTCTCTGTGTTTCCCAGCGCACACATGGGGTTCCCTGAGCCCCAGGGCAGTGTCAGAGTCTCCCACACTCCACTGCCAGTCCTGGCTCATGAGCAAAGAGCTCCTTCTGCCTCTAGTCCCACTGCATTCCAGGTGTCACTGCAGGAGCTCTATCACTCAGCTATGCAAATCATTACAACAAACTGGGATTTACTGCCTTTGCCCTGCCTCCACTGGTACCACACCAGTACAAACTGTACACTGCCATTCGTACACAATATACACCGTGAAAGCCCAGAGCAGCATGGCTTCTCTGTTCTGTTTCTAGCCTGATTCAATATTTTAATTTTTATCATAATTTCATCAAATTTATCTGCCACTGAAGGTTACTTTACAAATCCAAATCCCAAAATCTCTTCCACCATCTTCTGTCAACAGAAGTGATACTTTCTCTTCAGTTGTACAGCTGCTCACACTATTGAGAATGTTCACTCCTTGCCACCTGCCTAAAAGGTCCTTGGGGTGGGGTTTTCATGAGTTTGTGTGTGTTGGTGGTTTTTTCCTAATACCAGATACAAGAGCTCATTTGAAAAAACACATAGTCACTGAGTGCCTCACACAGAAGCTGAATTCAAGGGTGATGTTATTTTCTGCTTGGTGTTTGTTTATGTGCCTCCTTGTTCCCCTCCAAGTCCCCTGCGCTTTATTAGTTCAGGAAATATCTCCAAGTTCTCCTGCACGGAGGCATTTGCACAAGGCTGTGCACTCACAATTAGAACTAAAGTATCAGGAGACAACGCAGCGAAAACACAGGCAAGAGCCAGCCTAAAACAAACAACCAAAGGCTTGAAACAAATTGAGAAGAAGCAAAACCAAGTGCATCAAATAGAACAAACCCCAGAATCAGGTGTGAGAGGCACAGCCAAGTAAGTGAATACCCAAATCCTCACACAGCAAAGCTGAGAGAGCACAGACTGCTGCTCCCTGCACAGCCTGCCCTGTAACAGGGAGATTGAGAGGCTTCGGAACAAAGCTCCTTTTATTTCTGCAGCACCACCACAGAAGACGCAGAGTGACCTGATCCAGGCTGACAGCTGAACACGCAACTTGTACGGGGGCTGCAAAGTTACTCACAACACAGCCAAAGTAGTTCTCAATTGCTCAAAGGTTCCACAAACTAAGTGACCACAAAACCCTAAACATTAGCATGAAGCAGGTAAACATTAATCATCTCAAAGCAGACCTATGCACATCAGCATTCCAGCACCACACTCAAAGGAAATTCACATTTCTGTTGTTATTGCACAGCAAGATGCAGAGCATCCCATCCCTTTGGGCAAAATTCCTGCGCCCAAAACCATTCCCACGATGGATTTTTTTTTTTTTTTTTTTTTTTTCCTGGAGTTTTACTTTAACATCTATGAAGGACAGGTAAGTTTGCATGCACCTTTCTGGGCAGAAACACCACAATCAGCAGAGGATCATGTTAACTTTTGCAAATATTACTTTGTATTACCTTCCCCTCACAATCCTGGCTTCCCCCTCCCCTTAGCGTGGCATACGGAATTAGATAACACAGGATCTTATAACAGTTTGGAAATTACAAAACAATTCTATTTACTACATACCAGACTGCTGGAAGAGATTAAAGAAAATGTCTTTTCAGGTTCATTAACATATGTATATCTCAACAGACTTAGATGTAGAATAATAAATGCCATTCTGAAGAACAGTAACTGTTTGTTAGAAAAAGAGCCATTTTTAAGTTTTAAAACAGCAAAAGCAGAAATTTGTCTATAGCAACAGTAAGGCTCAGAGAGGAAACAGCAACAGAATTGAAATGAAAACAAACATCACATAGAAAACAAACAAAACCGTGTTTCCCTACTAAATCTTTTCCAGTCAATGACTGTGAATTCAGCACTTCTCATGGATGGTAAAACACAGCAATAGTTACAGGTGGCTTCTAAGGGAAGCTGCTGAAAACATGGGTCTTTAAAATGTCACAAAACACAGAATCTTCAGAGTAGGAAGAAAAAAGCCTTAAATTTCAGTTCCAGGATATACAGAAACTCAATTTATGTCCGTTTTTATTATTAAAGAATCAGATTTTACACACTGTCAGTACCATTCCCGTTGTCTACTCTCACCTGTCAGCAAAGTCACCAGGATGACATTCAGAAATTACTGTCATTGAAGTATTCCTAGATTGTCTCTACAGGGATGCATTTGAGAGCTCAACCACTTGTACAGGAGAAGAGTAAAGACGGGTGGGAGAAAATTCCTAATGCTATACATCAGCACTGACTTCAAACAGAACACAACAAAACTGCAAGTAAAACAAAAAGTTCTATTTAACTAGCTTCTGCTCACTTTCCCCTACGGCTTGGGGTTCATTTTAACAGGTCTGTGCACAAGTTATATAAGCATTAGCGATCATCCTTCTTCATATTTTCTACAGATGGACAAACACTCCTAAAGCTCTGAACTGTGGCGAGAGCTCTGGTGACAGGGAAGTATTTACTCTGCATGCAGTGTGTGCCTTTAAAATATACATGCAAGGAAAAGAAGCTAGGAAGAAGATGGCCATGGAGAGGAAGGAACTGGGATGTGGCAATTACTGGGAGTTGGAAATTACTATTTACCCTTCCACTGAATAACTTAAAAAAATAATTCACCATGGCAACAATCATACTTCATAGTAGATAAAGCACTGAATGCTACAAAGCCTTTGCAAAATGAATTATGCACCAGTACGTAGCATGCACTTGCTTTATATTACTGCACACACATTCCAACAAAAATTCCTTTTTGACTCATCTGGCATTTGCTTTTTTACTCTGCACCAAATATCATATACTTCTCTGACTCTGATCTCATGAATCTGGAACTGTTGAAGGCATTCATTTGTATCTGTTCCACAGATTCCTGTAAAATAATTAATGCCTTAATTATCTCCTGAAGTTGAATTGAATGTTATGTTGAAAAAGAAAAAAAATTTCTCTGATTAATAATGGCTTCTCCCACCATTGCTCAAATTGCATCGTATTATGAGAAAATTCGTATCAAAGTTACAATTATGAAAATTGGTAGTACATTGTCTTCTCTAGTTAAAACCCAAATAAAAATTCTCAGGCTTTGATAGGACAACAGAACTTAGGCAGCAATGTGCATACAACACACATTCCTAGACCAGGAGGAATGTTCATCTAAAGCAGTGTGAAAACTGGAGTATACAAAACATCTGTGAGTTTCAATAAGTAGTCTCATATTAAGATCAATAGTTCACAAATTAGAAAGTAACTTCAGCAATGGAAGCACAAGAAAAACCTGGAAATAGAAAAGCACATTGACTCCACCTCAGATTTCCTGCTTACTCTGAAGTGGATGTATCCAAGGAATATTTAGGTTAAATTTAACCCAAATCAATTCAGAACAATGCAAATAACCAGAAATCATCCATTACAACTAATGGTCACTCAGGCAAATAAACCTGAATAAGACTGAGTAATTAACCATGAAGCCAAAGAGAATTAATTGATGCTTCACTGCAGAGACACAGTGGTTCCTCAGGAGTTCCCACTGCATGCAAAGAGGTATCAGTAGTCATGGTCCCAGCTCCATGTGAAAGGCGTAACATGGAGGAGTATTTGCAACACGGTAACAGGAGGCAATCCCGTGGTTTCCTACAAGTACCAGCCCTGTCAGAATCGCTGCAGTGCCAGAGAAAGGCAGAACAGACTCTTGCCATTTGGGACGACTGCACGTCCCAGCAGAGCCCACACGACATAGGGACAAAGCCACAGGGCTGAGGCTGCAGCAGCAGCACCGCCCCGCAGCCCCCACATTCTGCTGGGGCACACCCACAGCCCACTGCTCTGGGCCAGCCCACCCGGAGCTTACCTCGACCCACAGGTGGAGAGGGTTCTCCACAAACACCGGCAGAGTCCGACTGCAATGCCTGGAACCACTAGGTGTCAGCAGAAGAAAGTGCACGGCCACGGCTCCCATCCCGAAAATCTGAGCCTGCTTCCCAACATCTCCCAACTGCTCAGTCCTACCAAGCACCTTTACACACACCTTGGATTCACACAGATTGTTCTGCTGAAGATCACCTACTTGTGTGAATTAAATATTTAGAAGAGATAAAACATTCCCTCTGCAAACAATAAAAAAATTGGGAATTTGAAAAAGGTCATTCAAGTGAACAAAATGCTCACACTGGTGTCACTGGTAGACATTTAAGCCATATGCATCAGGATAATCTGCCTCAGTACAGCCCAGTGAACACCCAGCTGCTGCTGAGTTTGACTGGACTTAATAGCAACAGAGCTTTGTGGGGCTTTAAGTACCTCACACCCAGCAGATACTCCTCTGCATTTAAAACTGCCCTAGTGCAGCTACAGGAAACACCCTAGGAAACAGCACGGCAGCAGTTACTTTGTCAAGTAAATATTACTATGCTTGCCAACTGTATACCTGGATATATTTTTTCATGCAATTTCTAGTTACCAAAGGCCTCAGAAAGTTCATGGCAACAGAAACTCATTGCTAGTGCTCTATGTACATTACACAACCTTGCATCTCTAAAGTAAAAGCCTCTGAACAAAATACGAGCTCTTACTATGCTGAAGTATAATAATGTGAATGTAGAGCCTGCTCGGTGACACATTCTGGGCCTACACAGAATAATGAAAAATGGATTCACACCATTTATCCCGGAAAGTCAGCTCATACCAATGAGATAGTCTATGAAATTAAATTGTCTTATGAGACAGAAAGGAGGAAAATGTATTCTGTATGTACTTCTTTGAATGTATGCTCCAATTATCGAAGATTTTAAAAGAACAGTCAGGTTTCTGGAGTTACAGTACATGAAATGCAAAGAACCATCTCATGTTTGGTATTGCTTATGCCCTGTACTTACTCCATGTGAAGGTGATACATGAACACAAAACACCTGCAAATTTGCTTTATCTAAATCTTAACACTGAAAGGTATAATCACAAATCAAACTGTTGATTTACAAAAAGCCTTAGGAAAGAAAGCCCTGAATTTTTCCACTTTCTGATTATTAAAGTGAATTTTATGACATATTTGTGTAGCTATATTTACAAGTTTTCTTTGATGGAATGAGAAGCAAACTAAACCATTTCTGCTACTTCTCCAGGTTAGCTGTCCCTCAAAGTTTCTAGGAGCGTGCCACTGTCAACTCATTTCAAATGTTCATCTTTAACATTCAGCCTTCAAAATACCAGATGGTATTTCCAGAACAGCAATTTAAATTTTTATTTTTCTTCATAAATCCCTTAACTAGTTAATCTCACACACACATCCAGGCAAAGCATACACCAATATTCCCAGAGTTGCCTGGCAACTACAGGGAGGAGCACTGGAGAACAAGGAAGCCTGCAGGGATGGAGGGGAGTCAGTGTCTCCCCAGCAGGGATAAAGGAGGCTCACAGCCAGAGCGCCTCACTGCTTCCATCTTTGTCATTTCTATGGTCCCCATTTTAAATACCTCCATGATTCCACCTGAGATGCTTCAAAAGCCCAGTTCTTACACCCAGACATATACACACAAGTCAATACAATTTATTTTTTACACACACATAGATTCCCTCAGTAAGATGTGGAAGGACTTGTGCTGACTTCAAAAGTAATTTCTGAAACCTGAATATGAACTATTGAAATGAAACTTACTTGATGGTAATAACTGGGTAGTTTAGAAGTCAGGCTGAGCTATGTTTTCCTCCTGGCTTTAAAAATAACAAGACAAATGATAGTACTGGAGAGACTCTAGCTACTGAAATCCTCAAGAAGCACTATACCTATAGTCCAACTTTTGGCCATGTAACCATTTAACATCATGGTTAAAATTAAATTTATCACAGGTCTGCAGGCCAGAACTTTTCATTAATCTTCAAAGAGCAGGAGAAAGCCAAATACACCACCTTTTAACACAAAAACACAATGAAGAAATGGGTTTTGCAGAGGAGGGAATGGTCAGTTCTGCACTAACCTCTCATGATCATTCATTTACTCTTTCTTACCATCTCTCCTCTAATTCAACTGTCTTTAAAACCAACCAACATACCTTTCCATGTGAAGGTTTTTCCCTGTGTAATGGATCATGCTTGTACTTCTTTCATTTTGGATACTTGAACACTGTTTTCAGTACTAGTCAGCCAAAGAGCCACCATGCTGACCTTAGGAAGAGTAGGTTATACTACACTTCGAATTGTTAGCTTTTTTCTCCATCACAGTTGCACATTTACATTTAATGCCAACTAATTGCCTACTTACAGGTTCAATTTTCAGGGCGTTTCTGTAGCTCCCAAAGAAAGCTGCTTGTGCTTTTAGAAACGCTCTTGCAACACCATCTCCAGTGGTTGTAGAGACTTTCTTCAATCTGTTCTTCAGTGCAGAAACCTGAAATCACACAGCAGGTCTAGATCACTCTCATATCACAAACAAAGCGCAACACATTGGGGCACAGCTAAATAAAAAATGTGCTAACCACGGCGGCAGTTATGACAAAACGTCATTGTGAATTCAGAGATGAATTTTTCAGTTCTAAGAGCACTACTTTTCAAGCTGTTTTCCTTCTCTAAGATATGTTTGGATTCTACTCAGAAGAGGATACTAAAAGCTTCACTGAACCTTCCCTCCTACTAAAAATCCACTGCTAACATGCTGCAGAGTACTCTTTTAAAGGTAGTCCATGAAACTGTGTCACTCTTGACTAGAATCCATGAAACAATTGCACCTAAATTAATTCAAACATCAGATTAGTAAGAGAAACTGCTCCACACAACCAGGCCATCCATCACCACCAAAGCTAGGAACAAATCCTGAAAGTCTGAAAGATCTATTCGCCACAAACAAATGTTTTTTTAAGGTTATATTCCCTCGCATTTCAGAGTCTGAAGGAGCAATGACCCCGCGAGGGCTGTGCTTGCGGCTGTGCGGGTGCCCTCAGCAGGCTCCCGCAGCCCGGCCCAGCCGCCCTCCCGCTGCCCCTCAGCCGCACTCGGGGCAAACCACACACCAGGCTCGGGGCCTCAAGGAACTGTGTACCCGTGAGCCACAGGCTCCAATGTGGAAAATTAATTAATGTATTGGCAGTTAAAATACAGTCAGATAGTGAGAAACAAAGACAGAAACTTAAACACCTTCCCCTGGCTCCGCCTTTTACCGGCCCAACTCCCCGCCCTAGCCCCGCCTCTCCTCCGCTGATGTCAGGCCCGACAGCTCCTCCCGCCCTTCGTTACTCCTAACACTTTTCCTCTCTGATCTGGGTTTTTTTGTCTGTTCTCACACATTTTTGGAGTTGTTTGCCGGGGGCTCGGCCGTGCCCGGGATCCGCAGTGTCCTCTCCCGGCCGCCCCTCAGGACTCCCTCACGGCTCAGGACTCCCTCACGGCCCCTCACGGCCCCTCACGGCCCCTCAGGATTCCTTCACGGCCCCTCACGGCCCCTCAGGATTCCTTCACGGCCCCTCACGGCTCAGGACTCCCTCACGGCCCCTCAGGATTCCCTCACGGCCCCTCAGGATTCCTTCACGGCCTTTGGCGCCCAGACAGAACCGGGACAAGCTGAGGTTCTGACACAGATCTCACAAAACAGACCAAGACAAACCCAAATTCCCGGGTCACTGGTTCTTGGAAGGAATTCAGGTTGTGCTTTTAGAGGTTGAGGCCATGCCACACCAAAGCCCGAGTTTAGTGAGACACCTGACACAGAAAACATGCAGGAGACACCATTTCAGGGGGAAAGCAGAACGGCAGGAAATCCCTAGTTCACCCAATTTTCAGGAGAATATGACTGACTCCATAAATATCCATAGGATGAATTTAACAGAAAGAGCCAATAACTAGGAAACCTTTCTTTTCCAAATGCCATACTGAAAATATCCATGGAGTAGCTCTGCGTACTTCACACTAGGCGAGAAATGCTGTAGGAATATTATTGACAGAGTGAGCAGATCCTCTAGTAGTGACCGTAATTAACTGTTTTCAAAAAGTATGAATTACACCTCATAAAATATAAGCCAATTGTTCAAATATTCAAATTAACTTTCAAGACCACCTTCCCATCCTCCAGCTCCCAGCAAAAGCTTGCTGTGCCTCATCCATATCTCCAAAATCCTAGCAGATGAGTTCAATTTTCTCAGCCTGGGGTGTTGCCGCCAGCCTGCCTCAGCTGCCCGGAGCAGCCTGATTTTCCTGACCGAGCGCCTCAGTTCATCCCTCCCGTAGCACATCCCCAGCTTAGCATCCCCCTGCAGCAGCCTTGGCTTTGGGGAGGGCACCACGACTCCTAGTCGTGCTCCACAGGTGTTAAATATAGAATCCACGCTGGGCACTACTCGCTTTTCTTTTATATGTTATCTTTGTGCTTGTGTTTACTAAAACAGTTGCAAAGCCACTTCCTTTTAAATCTTCTGCAGATTCTGCTGTAAAAGGCGTTTCATTATTTAGCATAACAGAAATAACCAAGAGCGTGTCCAGCACTGTTTATAAATCTGAATGCTTATGCCAATGATCCACGCATTAATGAGCCCACAAACCCATATTAACATAACACATGATACCAGATTTAGTCTGAAGCCCGTAAAATAAGCTCACTCCTTTTCAGTGAAATAACGTTCCTCAAGGAGTTCTGTAATCCTCTAAATATAAAAGCTTCACCAGATTTTCAAACCCAAACAGCATACTTCATGTTTGAAGGGGTCTAGACTTGTAATGTTGAAATATGCTTTTATTTTCTATATTAACTTATATTAACCATTTAAAGGTAGTTCTTAAAAGTATAATAAAATGTCCAGAGCTCTGAGAAGCTTTCAAATCCACCTCCAACATTGTTATAAGGGGTTTTCTGTAAACACTCATGTGAAGGTACAGAACTTTCCATCTGTATAGAAGGAAAAAGCTCTATGTTTTGTTTTAAACAAACCAAGAGTTCAGATGGCTGGTCACAGCCTTTCTGTGCTTTAGCTCCCCTGGTTGGGACAGAAGCACAATATTGACTGGTGATTTGCTACTTTCTCGAACCTTGTAGGCTGTCCATATTTTATATATGTGGGATTACTGCAGTAGGCATGTCACTATTTTAACCAAAAAAAAAAAAGTTAATAACAACATACTAACAAGTAGCAAATATAAAATATACTATTAGATATACTAATAAGTAGCAAAAAAATCTACCCCAAAACACCCTCATGTGTACTCTTTGGAAAGAATTAGTATGTAATACAAAGTAGACTATACAAGCAGAATTAGTCTTGTTTCCTGCCTACAGAGACAGTGGTACTTCAAAAAAACCTCAAATTGTGACCACTGAAAATGAGGATTGCTTCTAGCCAAACAAACACATATATATGTAGTCTACCCTGAGAGTGTTTTTAAAGAAGATTTTTATACTTCTGGCAGTTGAAGTTTAAAGGTCCAATTTCAACTCTCACCATGTTTCAGAATGCAATCTGTGCAACGCAGCAGAATGAAATGGTTCAGTAAAGGTGCTAGTGGAAATTCTTTTAATTAGGTCCAAGACTTTTCAGTTGTCAACGTGAATAAAGCAAGAAACATTCTCCTGCAAACACAGCATAAGGAATAAAACTGGATTCACCTTCAGGAAAATGGTTTGGTACAGAAGTGCAGTTTGGCACTCCTGGCTGCCCTGGAAGCAGCTCCTTGCCCGTGTGAAAAGCAGCAGCCCTGGTTCCTCACCGTGGTGGCTCGCTGGAGAGCGGCAGCAGCAGCCCCACAGCTGAGCCGGGGGCACACAGAGGCCCCAGCCGCCCCCAGGCCTGCATTCAGCAACAGCCACGAGCTGACAGAGCACGCTTCTACTTTATTCCTTGTAACGTGGGGCTCTGACTACAACTATGACTAGAAGATGACACATATTTGGAAATACATGAAAAATCCATACGGGTTGCATAAAAAAAAAATTACTACCCCCTCTTTGCTATTCGTTGCAACACAGACGGTGGTGCAGGAGACTTGTCAGCAGCAGATGCACTTATTGTAATGACAGTCCTTAATAAATATATTTTTTTAATATTGATTATTTTAAAAGGGAAGTTACTTCCCAGGGTGCTCTCATGCTGCCAGATTTCCAGCAATACATCAGAAGCAGAAGGTGAAGAAGGGGCAGGTTTTCACATTTCAAATAGTTAATCAGCAACACAGTAGTACAAATCTTGATTTTTCAGGGACATGACCTGACGACTTCAGAAGCCTGACAGGCAGCAGGTACTGCTGAGGTAAACTGGGGCAAAGGAACAACTTGAGCTGACTCTGCTGGAACTGCCTCAATTCTGTCCAGCTCCTCTGCCACAAATTCTAACTGGAAAGACCTTTCACTGGGTCGTGTATTTGTTTGGATCCTAAGAATTAAAGAATAAAGAACAGTTTATTCTTGATTTCCAAGAACCAGTTTAGGTAGTAACATCACCATAATGAAACTCAAGAACAACTCACTACTCAAGGCTCTAAAATAATCATAAGACTTCATTCACTTGATTTAAAAAGCAGTTCAAGAAGAGAGGGAAAACAGCTTTTAGAAATTTTCCACTGGATTAATTACCTGATGGTGAATGCACCACAGAGAAGATGTTTTTGCTTACTGATGAATATAGATAGATTTAATTTAGCAAAGTAAATTTTGTCTATTCAGCAGTGCATGAATTGCTCACTGCTCACATTAAGTAGCATAACTGGCAGAGTAGTTTGACATAACAGGCATTTAAAATCAGGAAACTCTTGAAGGAATTTTTAGTTTCTCAGATCATAAATGCATCTACTTAGACTAAGACCAGTGGGGAGACACACTCCCAAAATCTCCCAGGGAAGCAAAAAAGAAAAAAAAAAAAAGAAAAGTAAAAAAAGTATAATGGATTGGCTTTAGCATCTCCCTGCTGAGATGAACAACTTGATCCACTTACAGTTCCAAACACATGATGCATGAAAGAACTGACAGAAATTCAATTCTTGCACAGCAGAGCAGCTGCTCTCTAGTGGTCAAAGCCAACTGTGGAACCGTGCGAAGGGAGAGACCTGGAGGAGGAACTGCTGCATCCAGGTAACTGCAACAATGCGCCAGAGCTAAATCCCACATAAACCCCCAGCCCAAACATTAATTACACAACGCAACACGACTCAACTTAAAGCTTTGTTGTGAAAAATATTAATCCCAGCTGTATTTATATAGCAGTTGTGAAAAAAAAAATACCCCATATATGCTACTGGTGAGCCCTGCCAGTTAATTGAATTTGCTGGCAGCACTTCCTCTGCTCTGCTCTCAACATCCTCTGAGATAAAATGGAGCTCTTAAACAGACCTGTGGAAAACTGAATCAAGAAATTTGAACTAATAAAACACAACTCTCTACTGTTATAAAAGTGAAGTAAAAGTAAATAATGAAAGGAAGGAAGTCTCTTAAAATTTATTACATTCCAAAGCTTGAAGTTCTGTGTTTATTGGAGAAGTCTCTTCTGATGTTCTACAGTATGCCCACAACAGCTCCTTTAATGAAATCTCATAAAATCTATTATAAAACTTGATTGTTGACAAATCATATACATGTTTGAGGCCCCGTGCTCACTGTATCCAGACATTTCTTACATAATTCCATGAAATTTACAAGTCTGTCATTCCCAGGTTGTGGATAATGGCACGAGCAGTGACCAGCTGGCAGATTTGGATGCTGGGAGTGAAATCAAAATGAAAAACTATATAATGCCAGAAAAAATAATGCAATCAACTTTTACAGACTAAATGTTTGACTAAAGCCAAAATGTTCACAATCAAGATGGCCCTTTCCTCCTGAGCTCCCTGTTTCTGAAGAAGGAATCCCGTTGGAATGCCAGGGTGTCACAGCAGGAGGTACTGGGCACTCACTGTCACTGAAGTTTCTCCTCACACACCAGCTTACACTGAGCTCCCTGCACATCAATTCTGTTTCTCAACTGCACATAAAAATGTTCAAAACTGACTGTCAGCACAATATTCCCAACTAGCAAAGGAAATCCAGATTTCTCCCTGCCATGTTCTCCTAAACATCCGTCCTCTGTCTTGCAAACAGCTCCTGACACTCTCACTCCTCCGCTCTCCCCTCTCAGCTCCTTCAGTGGGGATGACTGCAGCAGCAAGTGGAATGTCTTTGCATCACGTTAAATTAAAGTATTTATACACCATTACAATCAAGTTATTAAAAACATGAAATAATTTACCAATAAAAATGGTGAATGAGAAATAAAATGAGTTCTGAATTCTAGCAGTAATTGAAGTGAATGTAAAGGCATCCATTTCATATCTGAGGATATAAAATGCACAAAATTCCTTAAAGCTCACCTGGAAGCAGTCACAGGAAAAAAACTCACACAATTTCATTTGTAAACAACAGTTATCTAAAGATGCAGGATTTCTAGCTCACGCAAGCATTAGCTGATTTTCACTGGGAGGCTTCAATGCACGTCTGCAAATGTTGAAGCAAATATCCCCTACCACTTTGGGACAGCAAGAACTGAGGGAAAGCAGTCCAGTGCTACCAGGAGAGCTCCCAGCAAGAGCCCTCAGTGACAGGCAGCAGGAATTGCTGGCAGAACAGACCCCTTGGATAAGTCACTCCATACATACCACATCATTGGGGAGGCTCTGGAGGTCGTCAAAAGGAGTTTCCAGTGTGTTGGTGTCTACGTTAAGGATCACCACATCTTCCAGGGCCATGCTTCTTACTTTCTATATGTGAGCAAATTCAGGAAAAGGGAAAGGGAAATGTAAATATGGGAAATTAAAGGACATGCATAAAGGACACAAGTGACAGCAGAACAATATGGCACTACAGAACCTCCACCATTTTAAAAACAATCAACATTCCTGACTTCCTGTCATCATTTGTTTTATTTACTCATTTTACAATGCTAAAAAAATTAACCTTCAGTTGGCAGACGGAAGTTCTTAACAACATGCACACTGAAATTTGTCAAACCAGAGGGTCTGTGATTATTCAAGCAAAGATTTATTTCAAGCACCTCTGTCAATGTTTGTCTTGGTGTCCTGTTTGCACATTTAACAGTTTCTAGTCAAGTCAGGATTTCAAGCAAATCTTTTTATATTTGGAAATTCACTTAAACAACAATAATGAGTGGATTTTCCAGGAGCTGAGAGTTGCATTAAGTCAGGGGTGGGAACTGGTTTCTAAATTCCAGGTTGAATTCTGGAAGTCTAATAAAGACAAGTTTACAACTGCATTTAAGAAAACTGGATGCTATAAGAGCCTAATCAGTAAATAATTAAAATTGAGAGGAAAAAACAAAGCTAAGAGAAATTTAATTCCACCATATCCTGGTCAGCAAGTCTGAAGTTTCTCTCCTGATTCCATGAATTGAGGGAAGGGTTCTGATCTAGTCTGAAGTTCACATCTTCTGTAACATTAAAAATTAAAGGGAAAAGAAGAACTTCTTTCTCAAAAGAATGATCATCAATACCTGTGACTCTGAGTGTCTAAAGGTATCTGTGATCTAAGCAAATTTAAATATTGCCAGACTTGATTTCCCTGCTTAATCAACAGTAAATGAGTCACTGATACCAAACATACCAAGAGCAGCATTTAAACACTTAACACTTCTTCCACTAACAGAAGGCTTGAATCTTTTTTTTTTTTTTTGACTGATTAATCACACAGGTTTAATCTCTTTAAATAAAGCTTGAAAATTCAAAATCAGAAAAACTGGAATTATAGAATATGGTAATTGAGGAAATCTCCCAGCGACACTGTAAAAAATGTTTAAGTACCTACCTACCTACATGCAGGACCAAATGGAAGTTACTGAGCAGGAAAATGAACAAAAACATACTCAATTTTTAATTAAGGTTTTGTGGAGTGGAGGGAATTGTTTCCTTTAAAAGAAAGGAACTCAAGTCCTAAAACAATGGCAAAGTTGAGCCTTAGGCAGCTAAATAATTACCCTCAGTTTTCAAGGCTCAGTCCTCTGTCTATAAAGCAAACTGCTGTGTACTTAGGGCTGAAAAAAACCCCAACAACAATAAAACTCACTTTGTAGACATTTAAGTTCAGGTCTTCATGAGACATTCTTTAACTTAAATAAAAGAATATTACATTTAATGCTTTCCATATAAAGAGCCCCAGCACTGCCTGCCAAACCAGGTACTTTGCTTGCAGGAACCAAAGGTCACCCCGTTGGCTGCATCTGATAAACTCTAAAGCAATCCAGGAGCCTCGCTCCTTCTAGGAGTCCGGAAGCACCAGACAAACTGATTTGCTCCTTCCTGTTTCAGAAAATTAAAAATCTCACTTATACTCAGAGGAATCGAAAAACCTCCAACAAAAAGGTCTTGCAAAGTACTTAACCAAAGCCAGAAGCTTGTCAGCCTCAGTGCTGGCAGGACAAGACAGAAGGAAGGAAAGCCTTCTCCTGCTTGCTGCTGAAGAAGCAGCACATGCGTGGTGAACGAGCCTGGGGTGTTTCTGTACCTCTGGTGCTGAATCTGCACCTCCCCTACAGCAAAATGTGGCCTTCTGTGGAGCACAGAACAGGCTGGTGCCAAGCAGGGCTCAGCCAGGGGGGATAATGCAGAAGGATGTCCTCATGGTACAGGGACTCTAAATGCTGCCCAGTGTGATCACCCCACACCTGGCCCAGAAATCCTTGTATCCAAAGGGGAGCTCTGCACCACCAAGAGCTTAACCTCACTGTAAAGATCTGCAATATTTGTACAAAGGCAGTGGATTTCCCCTGAGACCAGCACTCAAATTTAATAAAACACTGGAGACTGACTTGATTAATAGCATCTGTCTTGCAATGCATTCAAAAACATATAATTTTTGATGGTCCGATTGTGGCTCATTCTACAGAAATGCAGACTGACCAGTTCATCTTAATCCTCAGTTGGTTTTGTTATTTCTCCTGTCACCACCACCACCACCTTTGATAAAGCTAGTATCAGGCAGTTATAAGGACTTTTCTTAAATCATCACACGCTTCTTTCACTAAACCTGGTACCTAATCAGCCCAACCAACATGGAAATCGCAGTATTTACTCTCTTGTTGGAAATGAGTAAAAACTCCCATCATTCAGCTGCAATTCTCACATTAAACCCCACTGGATTCTGTGAATCACAAAAACATGCAGATCATTTTCCCCAGTACAGTTTGTGTGTTGTCATAATTTTCAGAAATGGGAAGGGACAGCCACAAGCCACACACGGCCCAGTCCATATTTCACAACTTCCTGGAGAGCTCAACAAAATTTTACAAGTGATACCTGTGCAACAGACTGGACTGTATTCAGTAGTTCATATTTTGCTGAAAAGAAATGTAGATAAGCAAGAACCAAGAGGAAATATGAACATTACCAATTCCTTATCTCATTTTCCCACAGGTCAGGGATGTACTGAGTCAAAAGGAGAGATTCAATGAAAATGTGCATCACATCTCACTCCTGCAAACCTTTCTTAACCATCCTTGCCCAATTACTTGTAGCCATAATTAATCACCTAAAATCCATCTAAATCAAACTAACATCTACACCTGCCTTTTATTTTAAATGTCTCTTTTTAAAAGAGTGGAGAGGTATGGAAAGCTGGTTTAACAAGCATACTGAACCCATTGTTTATGGCCTCTATAAACATGGCTTAGTAAGAATTACTGACTTAATCAGAGAGAACTTATCTCCTGGTGAAAAGAGCACTTTAAATTTCAGAAATGGCACCTTTACTGTGAAAATCTCTTAACTTTTCAAACAAACTCCAGGGGGCCTTAAACACCAGGTCCGTAAATAAGCACAGTCCGGGTGCCTGCCCTGCTCACAGGCAGCCAAACACTTGAGTCATTTAAATGTTTTATGTGGAAGTTCACAAAAACACAGAAACCATATTCTAATAGAAGAATTAAGGGGTGCTCCTCCATTCCACTCTGGAAGCAGTATTCATCCGTAACAATAACACCGTTTACACTAAATGCTATTTTATCAGCACTGGCTACACTTGGCAGGTTCCTCATTTTCTGTCATAAAGGAATCCCAAGTTAAACTTCTTTCAGGTGAACAATTTTATTGAACAGTTTAATTTAAAACAAAACAAAAAAAAGCCTCTATAACCATCAAACACCAGCACCCCCTGCCTTTCCTCTCCCAAACCAGGTTTGCATAACTTCATGGCTAAATTGCTGCCAAAACATAAACCAAGCTGATCATGAGGTTTTATAACCAGATACAAACGTGATCAGCATCTTAAAATATGTTGTAACAGTAAAAGGGTCATACCTTCCACCAGTTCTTTTGGAAAGGCAGACCTCCTAACAAAAACTAACCTTCTAGCGAGCCTGTGCACTAGGTTTGAAATTGTTAAGAAAATATGATTCACAACAAGTCTAAAATCCATTTGCTTAATGACTTGTCTCTGCTGAATTAATAGTTTCCATTTATTTTCTTAAGGAAAACACCACAACGCTGCAGACAACAATGTGTCAATCTGGCTGCCAGAAGCAGGAAAGGCAGCGGATATAAAATTTTATTATTTCATGCCCCAAGAGCAGCCAGAAGGACTTAATGAAATCACGGCCAGATTTACAATCTGAAATGGCTATTCAGCAGACAGCTCTGCTTAAGCGGGATGTGCCCCCTGACCCCGGGGCCCTTTGATCCGGGCACAGCAGGTGGGCTGCCCCCCCAGCCCATCTCCAGCCTTCCGCCCGGGCACCCTGAGCCTCTACAGGTGATTCCCCAGATCCTTATCACAAGCAGCTGTTGCCAGCTGAGTGACAAACAGCACCCGGGCTGCCCCGGCGCTGTGGCACACGAGAAAAACCTCTCTGCTTCTGGGGAAGCCTGCTTGGTACTGCAGGGCTTGGCTTCTGAAAACTCACCCTCACACATCCCCCCAGAGACCCTTACTAAACCACGGTTCTTATTTCCACTTCCCCAATAACTAGATAAAAGACAATTCCCTAAGTAATCTGCCATATTTCAAATGCATTTTTATCAATACTTCTGAAACCATGTACAGCCATATTGGGAATATTTGTGAGTGGTTAAACTGCATTTAGAGGTTTAAGGCCTGGATTTAAGTTAATCTATAACCCTTCATTAAAATCCTATGGAAAAGATGCACTTCCTCAGTTACAGGTAGAAAAAGCATTGATTTACTAAGTATAAATGGGTCGGAAAAGCTAATTAACGCTTCTCACCCCATTCGAAAATATAATTAACAATTAACAGTACCAGTGGCAGATGCCAGTGGTCGATGAATTCTCAGGGTGTGTTCTGGGAAGGGGACCCCCACGGCAGGATTAGGCCTGAGCCCGAGCTCACAGAACCCGTGCTCAGAGCTCGTTACCTCTGCATGCTAATTGGGCTGTGGTCGCACTGGATCCCGAGCAGGGTGTGTTCACCCCAAACAGGAGTAGGGGAATGTGCCCAAAAGTGCTCCCCAAATGCATGGGGGGGTTCTGAGAGCCCCAGCTCCACTTCCCTGGCTGGACAGGAGACATTATCAACACCAGGTGAGATCAGCCTCCATGAGTCACACAACAGGAATTTCACTGAGCATTTCTTTCCTCACATGAACATTTTTACTGGTTATCAGGTTGAAGTAAAATAAAAATCTACTCATATAGCTTTTATGATATACACCAGTGTCCTCTTTCCTTAGGAAAAAGGTCAGAAGAACATTCTGAAATGCAATGTGCAATTTCACACATAAATTCATCCTGGATAATCTTGCAAGAATTACAGTTCTGAAGTTCCAGAAAAAGTCCTTGAATAACCGGAATATTAATTTTAAAAAGATACTAAATACTTTTCCAATGACTAATTCTAACTCTAAGTGCTGGGTCTGTGGCCCAAAGAGAGCAGGAAAGGGTGGATGTTCTCCTGAGTGGATCCCGGCACGCTGGAGTCGGCTGCAAGAGCTCCACATCTCAGAGCCCAGCACAGCCATCCCCAGCAGTCAATCAAAACCACATGTGCCCGAATTCCAACAGGGAGCTCCTAGGTCAAGGGCACTCCCCCTCCATCAGCACCATCACACTGATAACCTTCCTACACGAGCAGTTGCAGAAACAATCGCTTTCTCTGACAAAATGTAAAAGGCTGCAACTAAGTTTGACACAGCTTCCAACACAAAGGGCAATTTTATAGAATCTGAAGACTAAAACAGTCTACGTTGCACAAACAGAATAAGATAGTGAAAGGGGTGTGTTCTTTTGATAGAGTTTCATTTTCCTATCTCATTATTTATCACTACTAAGTACTTATCTTCATCTAATATGAATTCAATTAGTTCCATAAGCATGTTCCATTATTCATGTGATAGCTCCAGCCTTGCTTATCCAACAGCTTATAAACTTTTAGCCTGCTTTGAAGTCACTTTATGGATTGCTAAATGGAAATCTTATAAAGAATGACTAACTAGGTGATGATAGAAAAGCTGAAAAATAAGAGCACAAAACACAGCTCTGTATTTTCTATCAAGGTTTTCCCCCATAAATCAGTTGGAGCCCTCTGACCTACAACAGGAGATTATCTTATCTCACTGGAGAACATTTCAGTCACAGCAAATTAGATTTAACAGTCAATGGATAGGCTTGATATTTTAATCGTAAGAAAAATTTGTCATTTTCCATTAAAATAATGGTTCCTTCTACAGAGCCCCCCTGGAACACGGGAAACTGCAAACTAACTTTAAGGTACCAAACAGTTCAGGAAAGATCTGTCGAGCTGAGAGGCTGGATTTTGTTTAAAATCACCAATATTTCTGCTTCTTCCAGAGGCCCCATTCCAACACTGGGATAGCAAAACCCACAGAAACAAGACTAGGGGTAGAAAATAATTGTTTCCTATATCCCAAATCCCATCTTGGCTCCCTGGCAAGATGAGGCTGCCATTAATGCTGGCACAAGGAGGACAAATCCAAGCATGGGAGCTGCTGGGGCAGAGCCTGAGCCCAGACCTCCCTGCAGCACTGCCTGGGCTCACACCAGGGCAAGGGTCCTGCCTCAGGCCCAGTGCGAGCCGGGAATGAGCCCCTTATCCTGACACTCAAACGTGTCACTTCTGAAGCCCTGTTTGTGACATTGCAGCGTTTAGAGAAGAAGGGATACTGAATAATGGCAGTAGCTTGTAGTTCTAGTTTATAAAATTATTTTGATATGGAAAAGATAATATATTTTTAAACAAATACAACTGTCAGGTCATGAGAAAAAGAATTGCTGTTGCAACTAGGATGTTATTCTTGACAAAAAACCACACAACTTTACATATGAAAGAAGGGACAAATAGAGTGAGCATTCAGCACCACAAACGAGAGGTAACCTAGGACGTGTCCAGCTCATGTGACAAATGTCACCTTCCCTTGCCCAGCACACAAAAATTCTGCAGCACTTGCCACCAGACAGATCCAGCAGCCACTGTGGAATTTTATGTTATTTTGCAATGGAAAAAGCAGAGTTAGCTGCAAGATGCAGTTCTGTCTGTAACTGAATTTATCCATAAGAGCAGAGAAAACAGTTTGGTTTATTTATTTAATTTATTTGATAAGGCACTTTGAATAACTGTACTTTGCCAAAGCGTGTCTGTGTTCCAGAATCTCTGGCTATTCAAAAGCCAGACTGGATTTAGTACTAAACAGATTTTTTCACAAGTTACTAAAATGGATGAAAATTGGCTTCTCCAAGAACAACTCCTTTTTTTGAGTTTTTACAGATGGAGTTTGGAAGGCCCACAGAGCCCTGCAGTCTGAAACATGGAGACAAAGGAAGAGGCAATGGATTTATGGAGCAAGGCAGAAGTGAGACATCACACAAAGCAACTCCAAGGTGTAATTATTAAATTTCTTTTCTATATCCATTCCCAGGCCAACCACAGAGCTCACTGTGGGCACAAATATCTGTGAAAGCTGCCAAGTGTGTGTATGGAGATATTCTCTCATCCTCTACCAGCTCTCTTCCACCTTTTACAGACGCCACAATAATCACACCAATGATTGCCCGGGACGGATATGGGGCAGAAAGTTTCTTGATCTATATGAAAAATACATTTCTTCCTAGATACTCCCTCATTCCTGCCTGTGCAGTATCCAAGGGTGATTATGAGTTGCCCCTTGAACAGAGGCATATGATGTGCAAACAAATGTACGTGTTGACTTTTAAACTAATCGGTTATTCACAAACACATTGTACTGCAATTCTTTACTTGCTCTAGCAGTATAAAGGGAATAAAAAAAATCATCTGTGCCCAGGATGGTAAAAAGAAAAAAGACATCCTGTATATTTAAGCTATCTTTTCATGAAAAAACTGCCTTCTAAAATTACCTCCCATTAATGCTGGAAAAAGGGGGGGATGTTACACAGCACACATAAACACAGGGCATCATTATTACACACATTTGCCCAAGTGAAAGAGTATTTATTAGTATTTCCAGAAATTCCACATTTTTATGGACAATACAAGAACAATTCCTTTATGTGATGTAAAGCCCAGCTCTCTAAACTGTTCTGTACCCTGAACAGGAAGGCTCCATTTCCACAGACAGGATCTAAAGCAGGGACACAGGTCCATTCATGACCAGGGGCACGTGCAGACCCAGCTCTCTGCCCCAGGGAGGCCGAGCTCCTGGGCAGGAATGCCTCTTCCACCCACAGCACTCCTGGGGAAGGGGCACAGCCAGGAAGGATGAGGATTTCACAGGCACCTTAAGCCACTATCTTTTCTTGTCCCTCAGATACTTTTGAGGAGTCATCCACTGTTTCACCAGTACTGGAAGCAAAAGCAAATGTGCTATTTCCACTTTTAGAGTTTTTAAAAAAAAGTCACATGAATTACTGGGAATTGTTTATAGGAGAAGCTTTCTGTGAGGGCTGGTGCTCTGCCAGCTTTGTGTTAACATTAACTGCAAGTTCCTTCTTTTCAGATCTTTTGAACATTTAAAAAATTACAATCTGTCTGCAAAAGCCTAAAAGAGAACTGTAACTGTCAACATTGTGGTTTAATATCGACTCTGCCTTTGTGCTGGAGTCCAAGCAAGGCACTGAAGTGATTAAAGAAGCCCCAGGGTGGGGAGGGGAGCACGACGTGAGCTTGTCACCACCGAGCTGAAGTCTGCCCGAGGAGCACCACGGAGCAAACAAGGCTCCTGAACGTTCAGTTATCATGTGTGCCTCACTCAATCCCACAGCACTCCCAAATAAACAGGATTAGTGCATTTTTAAGCATATGAATGAATGTGTAATTGCTTGCAGAATCTGGCTCTAAATCATACCACTATTTATAGTTTCAGAAATGGTGAGAGAGACTTACCTCCATCAAACTTAAGTGTATTCCAATGAGGTAGGGCATGGGGGCACTGTGGAGAGGAAAAGAAACACAGCTTTACATCCTCGTAACCCTGAATAACACACATGACTTATAAAATCAGCCACAGGAAAACACTGGGATACTGGATTAGGTTTTGCTTAAAAAATAATAGATAACGTATATACAAACAAATCACATGTGAACAAAGTGTTAGCCCATATTTGAAAGATGTATTTGAGTATGCAATAGTCTCCCACTCCTGTAAGACTTCACTTTTACTTGACATCAGAATTTCTAAGTGACTAAGTTTAGGCAGGTACCTAAGGACAGCTATTAAATATAGACCTAACAGTGGGGTCTTTTGTTAGAAAACCAAACAAAACATGTTACTGTAATTTTTAAAACATACACAGACTTTTCCAAAAGTATTCTTTCAAAAACTGGACCCTGTTGTAGTGTCAAGTGGTTAATTTAACGTATACACATCACCCAGTAATACAAGTTTTGAATTCTTTGAATGAGTCCAAACACATTTTAAGTCATTTACTTTTAACTATAAATCTAAGTATAAATCTTGACATGTGTTCATTTGTAAAAGAAAACATAAAAAATACTTTAGAAGATCCTGATGAACTCCAGAGTTCCTGGGACATCCACTGACGCCAATATTCCCCTCAGGACAGAAAACTTAAATACCCCTAGGGCTCTTAGGCCAGGTTTTAGCCTCAGACACAGGCATGACACCTTTGTTAGCCCAGTGTTTAAGGGGACACTGATCTCATGTCCCTTCCCTGGTGTGAGCAGGCCCCGAGGAGCAGCAGAGCCCCGATGGGAGCTGCCTCTCGCTGCCTCTCGCTGCCTCTCGTGTCCAGGATTTCCAGCACTGAGCTGCTCGCAGCCTCCCCCTCACAATCAGAGCCATCAGCGAGGCTGCCAGAGCTGCTAATTGCAAATATGGCACATCCTGCCTGCGAAACGCAGCGCACACAGACAGACACAACTTCTAAAATAGAGCCTCAGCTCGCTTTGGATACAGAAGCTCAAAGAGCTCATTTTCAATTTCAGATGAAAAAATGAGAGAAATGTCACTGTACTGCCTTGGATTAAAATATCTCCCATATTGCTGCTCTAAGCTGGTGCCTACTGCTCAGTAAGAGCAGTACAGTACTGAAAAAGCTCCTGAGACACCAGGCCAGCAAAAATCTCTGCTTCTCCTTTTCCCGAGAAATACCTTAGAAAATATATTTACTGATAAGCATATTAATATTTATGTTGTTTATTAATATGCCCCCTCAAACTGCCACTCTGTAGGATGCTCTACCGAGGTGGAAACAGCCCCTGCAGTAGAAATTCCATGTGAAACCTTTTTTTTTTTCTGAGACATTAAACACATGCAACTTCCACAACCCCTTCCCAGTTCACTGGCAGAACATTCCGGCACCTAATCCCACGTCACTGCAATAAATGCACCCCCAGAGGCCAGAGGGGCTGCTAGAGCACACAGAGTTATCCCGAATATTCTGCTCCCTGGGAAGCCCAGAGTGGAAGTGGAACCCGCACCCAAGTCCCGGGGCAGAAGGGCTGACTGCTCCCAGGACACTACCTGCAACACACCAGGGCTGCTCAGCTGAGCTCTGCTTGTCACAGACACGTCTGACCTGTGGCAAATGCCATCCCTTCAGCTCCAGGGCACAGCTCGGGAGCAGGAGGGCAGGCAGGAATTTTGCACTGAGAGGATGAAGCACTGCTCTGGCTCTGGCTGCACAATGGCCCCGAGCCGGGCTGGGCTGCCCCGGCCCCTCCGGTGCCACCACCACCAATGTGCTTCCAATTAAGGACTTCCAGCAAGGCCACAGCGTCAATCCCCAGCAAACAAAGTCGGAACCGCGGCAGGAAGTCTTAAGCCTGCAAATGTCTCATCTAGTGGAAGCTCAGCTCATGTAATGAAAGGAAGCAGGAAGAGCGCAGTACGCCTGAAAACCAGCCCTGAAAACCAGCCATTTATTAACATCTCCAAACGGGGCAAGAAGAGATATGGCTCAAGATACATGGATCAGCTTTGGATGCACAGGCTCATCTTTTCAATTTTGAAGTGAAAAACATTACATCTAACGGCAATACAGCACATAAAATAATTACAGGGACTGCATAAATAACCTCAATAAAATGTAATTCTGGCAAAGAGAATAAATATTTCCAATAAAATCCACCAGAGAGATTCTATTCTTCCATCATCACTCATCAATATGACTGAATAGGAAACACACCTAGAAGTAAATGCCCCAAGTTCACGTCAGGCTTCATAAATTGCTTTTATCACCACTTCTCTTGACCATGAGTTAATCATAGGCCATTATTTAAGTAGACCTTTAGCATCCTGTGCAGGGGAATGTGGTGTGTCCCCCCTTCCCCACCCAGGGCACACTGAAACCGTCCTTCCTCACTGCCATTCAGGTCCTGAGATGTGAACACCCCAGCAGTTTTTAATATTTTATCAGGGTAGATTTGTACTTGCAAGACTTCCAAGGGAAGTTCAGCAAGACGCATCCCGTGTATAAAGGGCAGAAACACTCGGCACAACCTTTAATCCTTCTGGGAGCCCTGGCAGATTAAAGACTGCCCTTCAGAGCAGGCCTTCCCCACTGCTTGACACTTCATCAGTCCTGGGGCTTCTTACAGCCACAACTACTAATTACTCAAAGTTGTTTGCTGGCAGCCAATAGCCATTAAGTGCAAAATTAAGAAGTATCAGTTTCTACCACATGTATTTACTGCTCAAACGAAGTGCCTGCGTGAGCCTTTTGGAACAAAGAGAGGGGTCATTACTCCTCTTGTGCTATGCTGGCTCCCAAGGCAATCAGCCTTATTTATAATCAAATGAGTTATATAGGTAAATATCAAATCATTAAAGTAGCAATGCATAAGCATGAATATGGATTTTGGGGACATAATGGCTATATATTGCCCATTTATTACAGTTGCATTTTTACAATTTCTTTAATTCGTTTCCTTAGGCAAACTAGAGACCTCTTAATTATGCTCCCAAGAGGTGGGCAACTACTAATTGGAAGAGAAGCAGGTGAAATAGAGGGACATTTCTTCTTAAGTGAAAAAAGCCCAGCCTTAAAAAATACTGCAATTCACCAGGAAAGTAACGTAAAAGCCCAAGGATCTCCAAAAGGTTCCTATTTACAGCTACACAGGGATTTCACCATTTTGCCTCATTGTTCCAGGGAAATGGATGAGAGCACATTCACCACATTCACGTCTTGCTCTACAAACATTGACTTAACGGGTGGCTGTTTCCCACAACATGGTACTTCCCTCTCCAGGGCAGTCTCTTGATTTCTCTTCACATTCCTCATAGAAATGCAACAGCATTCCACCAAAATTTATGGGGGTAATTGATGCAAATTAGAAATTTGACTGCATAAATTGGAACAATGCAGGGAACGCACAGCCCCGACACCAGGAGAGCAGCTACAAGAGGCTCCAGGGAGTGCCCAGGTGTGCCAGGATCAATGGCAATGCCCACAGAGAGCTCCTCGGCAGGAATTTTTGTTTCCCAGCAGCAGGAGGACTCCAGCTCTGCACCCACCTACTCGAGGAGCACAGTGACTACATGCAGATTTAGAAAACAGGAGAAAGGGGGTTAAAAAAACTCCTGGAGAAAGGGCAAACTGCCCCAACACAAGTGTTTGTTCAGCAGCTGTGCCAGGGTGCTCTCAGAATTTATTCATGTTGACTGCTAAGCTGTCTGTCTGATAGAAAAGACTGTTTTAATCACCCTACAAAATGTACTGTTTCTTCTGGTGACAAAGCTCTGGTGCTCAGCACACACTCAGCTGTGTCCCAGCTCAGCAAAGCCAGGCTTTTCTAAGGGCTCATTTTAAACACAAACACTGAGAGCAAGAAGGAAGCAAACAGACACAGCGGGAGTGGTTTTATACAGAAAACAAAGTGGGAAAAGTAGTGAGGAAAATTGATACACTGCTTCCTTCACATCACCAAATGTTTAAATTCCCAATAAAATAGATGGAGAAGATCTGGCCAAATTCAAATAGTTGTATGTGCCTGACTGTCGATGCTTGGTGGCAGCACTTCACTAACCAGGACTTGTGGCACCTGCTGGCATGTGCTCTAAGCAAACAAAACCCAACCAAACAACTGCAAACCAGCCTGCAGCAGTGCAGCTGTGCTTCTGCACTTCCTCTCTTGCTCTGTATTCAAAGGAACAAGCAATTGTGCATTGAAGTATGGTCTCTAGTGACAGTAGTTTAGTCTCCTGCACCAAAAATGCTTCCCTGGGCTGAAAATACATTAAAGAGCGGTGCCTAATTAAAAAATAAAAATAAAGGATAGCACTCTTCCGCTTGCTTCCTCTCCAGCCCCTTGTCCTCAACAATCTAGGTGACAGGACGAGGTGACCGAAGTCATTCCAGCTCCATGGAGGATCCACCAGCAGCACTGAGTCAGCACCCCCACTACAGAGCAAGTGCATTGAGAGCAAACATTTGGGAGACACAGCCTTTCAGCATTTCCAGTTCTGAGAGAAGGTACATCAGTGAGGAATGCAAGGGAATAGAAATATTAAGAAAACCCTTTCAAGAGGGAAATGGGAAGCAAAAGGCAAATAATCACAGGTAGAATATACTTTTTTCAAAAAACTTCCAAAGATCTCGAGTGACACACTCTATCCATCTTTCTGTGAGTCTCAAAACATCACAGCAGAGTCAGTAAATGAGCACAGCCAACTGAATGAACAAGATACTCTGTACTCATAAGAACTGAAGAATTCTAATTGCTTCAAGTTCTGTTCCCATTTCAGCTCTCTAAAATTCTTATGTCATATTTGCAAAAGAAATAACCAGGCAATAATTAAAATTAAATGGAACTCTTCTATTTTAAATAATCTCAGGTCATTTCCCTTTAGAGGCAGACACCAGGAAGCAGAAATACTGCCTTAAAGCAGGAAGCAGTGAGCTGATTGCTCTGTCCTCCCAGGCAAAAATGACATCTCCAAGTTCACATGGTTACAAAATAGACGGTGGACTCTATTTTGGGAAATATTTTATGGCTCATAAATTGTTGCAAAATTGACTTACTCAAACAATGGCTGAGTGTGCAGCTACCTCTGCAATTAAAGTTCCTGGCTGGGTAAGGAAATCAGTTGTTGCCTTTGTGAGCTGCCTAACAGTCGTACATCTTGAAATCATTCTTTGCACACAGCCTGTGTGTGTGTGTGTGTGTTCCCTCCTGCCATGGCTGGGTGTTGGCCACCAAAGAATCCCCTCAGTGATGCTCAGTGACTCCTGGCTTTCTCTCCTGCCCCAGGGTTTGCTTTTTCACCCTCTGGGCGGGCCCCTGGCCCTGCCTTTGTCAGGAAGTCCATGAATAAGTGATCTCTGAAGGCAAAGCCTGTGCTGAGCAGCAGGTACCTGAGGGGAGCTGGGGCAGCCTCTCCAAGTGTTAATTACACGTGAGAAGCCAATTATCCAGGGAAAGGCACCTGCTGGCCCTGCAAATGACTGGGACCTGCCCTTCCTGAGCAGGGAGCCAGGGAAAGCTCATTTCCACAGGAGATAACTCCTTAGATGCCGCTCCCCGTTCCTGACACAGGCACACACAAGACTTAAATCAGCTGCACAGGAGCAAACTTCCTCTAAAGCTGCACAGTCTGGTTCCCAGGCCTCATTCAGTGCTGGTTACACAGCTGGATGCCCAGGAGCAGCTGCACCAGGAGAGGGCTCAGCCCCACTCTAAAACATGTGCCCAGTGCTGTGGTGTGAGGACAGATCTCCCCTCCAGAACACACACACAGACATGGCCTTACCAGCAGTAGTCCAGGAGATGTGGGGGCAGGACAGGAATGTAAACGTGCTGCCAGAACATGGGGTAGAGCATGGCTGCAGACCCATGGATGCAGGCAGTTAACTGAAAAACACAGAGAAACCGCAGTGTATGTGAGACAAACCCCAAGCTTCAAATGGTAAACTTGGAGGCAAGAAAGTAAAGAATCAATTCTGCTTTCCTATCAATGCTTTATTAGAAAATACAGAGCACTGCTGACAAAAACAAGGGTCTCAGGGGGAGCAGGAGTGACTGCCATCTGCCTTTGTGAACAGCTGAGAACATGAGTCACTCAACAAACCCAACCTGCAAAGAACACCCAGCATTGCATAAAGCAACAGAAACATGGAAATGAAAACACAAAGGGAAAAAGAAATAGTAATGGCAAATGTCCCAAACCTGGAAATTACCATCCATTAAATATCATAAAATTGCTCTGAAATTATAACACCAACTGAAAAAAAACATGGCATGAATTTCTTAAAACCACACTACACTAAATTCAGTGATTAAATCTTGATGCATTAAAAGGGAATTTTATCTAATTGCCCTTCACCTCATCATTTGATCCATTGAATTCCTCAGTTATATTGTTAAAAACTTGTGCAGAAGAGTTTTGGTGTGACAGGTACTGAAATAGCAGGATCAAAGCAGTATCCATGTCACAATGGGAAAAACTCCAAAAATCACAGGAAAACCAAGGAAAGCAATCCATCTCAGTATGATGGAGCCAGACAGAAACATCCCTGAGATCCCCAAGTTTAAGTCATTTCAGAGCTTCATGAATGACACCTTCTAATGAGAGCCAGCATGCTGCTGCCCTGCTCCCAGCCAGGAAACACCTTGGGGTGGCCACGCTGCAGGTCCTGAAGGAGAAGAGAGCTCTGCATGCAAGGAGAGCTCTGCTTTCATTGCTGCAGCAGCATGCTCCCACCAGCAGGTGAGCTTCTGCCAGGCACAGGGGACTTATCATTTTGGTTCGTATCTGGCTTTCCTTCAGGAGTTAGATCACTGAATATGTAATGAAATTTAACAGAAATAACTGTTTTAACATTTTGAGAAATTATCTGCATTTCTATTTGCAGATAAGAACAAAATCCAAGCAAACAGCTATAATTTCTCCATAGGTTCAGTGCACATGGTTTATAAAATAGCTAACAAACATGGCTTTGTTCAGTTACCTCTAAATCTTATTCAGCTTAAGGATATAAGGATATTTAAAATCAACATTTGAATTTTAGATCATGTATTGTAACACAAAATTCATTTCACCATAAAAGCCTTTCTACCCAGGGTGGTTTCATTTTCTCTCTCTTACCTGGTATTAAATTCAAGCCCTAAGTCTGAAGTGTGTCTCCCAAGGCAAACAGAAATGAACTGCAAACAGGTCCCTTCCACTTTTGCGTTAAAAAGCTAAAAGCTGCAAACAAAGGCAGCAGCCCTGAGCAGCCCCCCAGGCTGGCTGCACTCGGGGACAGGGGGGATTGGTTCCTTTCCAGGGACAAGGTCTTGGCACTGCCAAGCACAGGCTGGGAGCAGGGAATGTTCCTGGGCTGGAATGGTGAGCGGCAACTGCTGGCTCCGGCCCAGCTCCTCAAACCTGCCTTACACTGTCACTCCAATCTGCCAGCAGTTTATAGAGAAACTTGTAGGCTAAGAACACACACTATGAATACCCCTCCCTCCCAAGAACCAGACATGCTTTTATCTTGGACAGAGGCAAAAGGAAGAGAAATAGCAGAAAGAGAGGAAAAAAACCCAGCCCCACTTGTGAACTGGCTCATTAAGGAAGGCACAGTGACAGGTAAGTAATTCCTCTTCCCAGGCTCTGTCACAAAGGGAGAGATTAAACCAACCAACCACACAACCTCTGAAATGCTTTGGGCAGCCCTTCTCTTCTTCCCTCCTCTCTGATCATTTACTGTTCTTTTCATTCTGTAGGTTGCTGAAATAAACACCTCTCCTTCATTTTATTCCATTACCAGACCTGGATGGAATTTTCCTTATTTTAGTAGTGAGGACATAGAACATGTGGCAGATAGAGAAGTTAAGATTTTACAAGTTTTCTATGGTATTAAACTTTATAATACTTAAATGCTTTCAGTTAAATGTGGGATTGATTGTAAACATTATTAATAATTGTTATTAGGTACCAGAGGCTATTATAATTCTCCTTTCGCTTGCTTTCAAAATGATATTGTAATAGTTATTCTGGGATTAAGCCTAGGTCTCACTCCTCTCACTTGCCTGCCCTGTGCTGACAGACCATCCTTACGAGGGTCTGTGGACATCACCCCAGCCTTGCAGAGCACTCCAGTGCCATGGAGCAGTTTGAATCTCAAGCACCAAGTGGGTCTGATCACACAGCCAGACACCAGTTACAGCCCTAGGAAATGGAACGGGCAGCTGTACTTCAGCCAGGACTGCTTGAGTGCTCAGCCCACAGCACTAGAAACCAAAATTAGTTAAATCATCTTCAGCGCTCACAAAGGAAAGCAATCAATAGCCATTTACAGAGCAAACACGACCGTGGCGCATTTGCTTTCATAAGGAAAATCACAATCTTATTGACTGCTAAACCTTGAAATGCATAACACAAAACTTTGAACTGAATCAAGCCCTGTGCTTGTTTTGATCTCCAGCCATTTTTAGAAGAGAGTACTCTAGAATATTCAGCAGCTTTCATCTCTCAGACACTTGACGGAGCCTAAGGAGCATTAAGACTAAACCTTATCAAACACAACTGCAAAACTGTGCATTGTCAGTGTACTTTAGCCCACTCCTCTGGTCCATCCAGAAGAGGTCACTGGAACATCCATTTGACAGTGTCATTTATCTTTTTTTTTCCCCTGTCAAGTAAATTCTGAATAAAGGATTTCACTATGGCAAAAGTCTTTGAACATTCGTGTACCAAACAGCCACAAAAATGCCTGTATCCAAAAAAATATTTTGAACATCAGGGGCCAACAGAAGTTCCACAAACTCCTTACAATAAGGCACAGAACTGAGCTGGGGCTGCATAACTGAAGTTGAATGACAGACCTGGAGATAATCAGGTAATTTCCTACCTATGACTGTAATTAAAAAAAAAATTAAATACTGTGAATAGAGGAAATTCTTGTGCATTTTACTTACAGTGCTCAGCTTACTACAGCAAATGAGGATGCGGCGCTCGTACAGCATACTGGCATAGAGATGCAGCATGTTGTTGACATCAACTGCTACAAAATACTCTGTCAGATTTCTCTGGGGAGAGAGAAAAATCATTTTTGACTCATGATATTACAAAACCAAGCGTCCTTAACAAAAAAACCCAATAACCAAACAAAAAAAAAAAAAAAACCAAACCAAAAAACCAAAGACATTTCATCCTTCTATTGTGCTACATCCAATACGTGGCTTAACAAAAGAAAGCATCTTGTGGCAGATGCCTTTCTAATTGCAATATCTCTCTCCTAAGTTTTGGGAAGCTGGGCCTTGGAGTAATAAAAGTGATGATATTTCACACACAGCTTTTTGAATACAGGGTACTTCTCTGAGAAAAAAAATGTTCTGTCACTTTTCTGGAGACTTCAAAGCTGCCTGATAAAGTACCAATAACCCAGACCCCAAAACTAAAAGCAGCTCTCAGAGGACAATTCCAATACAGCAAATTTAGTTGTGAGCTCAGCCTGTGCTAAAACAATTCTGACTATTGGGAACAACACCTCTGGTCATTTCACACACACAAACCCAGTTGTCTGAACTGAACCCCTCACTTCGGGCACTCGGACATTGCTGGGTGGGAGACAGGAGCACTTCCCTGGGGAGGCTGAGGAAGGAGGAAGGGAATTCTCTCTCTGAGCACTTCACTTCTTCAAACAGAGAAATTAAAAAAAAGGGGAGAGGTGGAGGAAAAGGTAATACCCAAAAATGCTGAATTAGGGGATTTGTTTCCAAATAGCTTCTTACAGACATGAAAGGGTTGCTATAGGATAAAGACAGCCTTATACAAAAAGCACATGTGAGAGAAAAATTAGATTAGTCATGAATTCAAGTGCAATCTTAATCATCCTTAAATAAAAAAGTGCAGAAAAGCAAAAAGCAAATATGATTTAGAAACTTAAAGAAGCTCAACAAAGCCTATTAGCACTTTTGACAGATCCAAGATACTTGGCCTGAGAAGTCTGCCAAGATGCTTCATACTGTGCAAAAATATGTTCCCCAGCTTGCCATCCAAACACAAAGAGCTGAAGGAAAATTAAGCATTGTATTTGGGAGACTTTGGTACCAGTATGTAGAGGGATAAAAACTGAGCTCATTATGGTTGGCTTCAAACATGTAAAATAAAACAATCATTCAGGTCTTTGTTACAGCAGAGCTGGAACCACAGACAGGTACAGTCAAAGGAGGAAAAAAAAAGCCAACACATTTTGCCAAAAACCTATTAAACTATCATGTACTTTTTCTGTATTTCTCATCCCATCTGTGCTGATTAACATGATATTTTTGTCTAAACATAAGCTGTCTTCTCTACGGCTCTTCTTCCCCCTCTCACCCACCCTTCCACCACGCCAAAACACAGCGCGTGACGACACAATTCCTGCTAATAGTGGGGATTAAAAGAATTTTTAAGGAGCCCTGAACTGCCTTTGATGCCACCCAACTCAGGGGCACAGCAAAAGCAGCACACAGTCCCTGCATCCAGCCTGAGGATGGGCAGCCCTGCTTCACACGGATTTGTGAGGCAACAGCCTCCACTGCAAGAGGAAAATAGACGTGGGGACTTGATTTGCAATTGTTCTTTCATCAAGTTTATTGTGATGACATGACACACAAATGTACCTTCAGATGGAAAGATTTATAAGGTTTCAGTCTTGTCTGCTCTCTGAGATTTGCCAAGGACACCTGGGAACCATGTGGGCTGCATGGAAATGTATTGGTACTGAGGAGATTCACGTGTTCCCTCGGAGTTGTATTTATAAGAAAGCTGTCAGCTCTGAAGCTGAAATTGGGACTTACACATGTATTTTGAAAGACATGTCTCGTAAGTGACAAAACCATGAATGAGTTAAATAAATACAAATGAAAGCGTTCCAGTTTGCAGGGTAATTGTTATGTATTTTGCTTCCTAGGATTTAAACCTTTCTTGGGGCAGTAAAAAGGGGGCTTTTCAGAACAGGTATCCCCACTGCTCTCAAAATTCAACAAGAGCGCTACAAAACTCCCTCATGCTCCTTTGAAAGCTCATTCCCAGATCAATCACCCATCTGATCATTTGCTATCTAATATCAATAAGCACACACTGACTACACTGATTTTTGAGATTAAAAATCACTTCTCTTCCACCACCATCTGAAGAGGAAGATGGACTGAGTGATACAAAAATACACAGGACATCATCCCCAAGAAAATGCCATTATTTCAGCCTGTTAAATTACCTACTACTTCTGAAACACAACCGCTAGTACCAGGAATTTCAGTCTTGCACTGTATTTCCTGCAACCAACCCTGTTTATTTCTGAAGTCACCCTGCATTTTCACATCCATCACCCAACTCACACTTCCTGAAGCAGGGAACGAGTTGCTGTTACAGAAAAGTGCCCAAGCTAAATGGCTCTGTGACTCATTAAACACATTGACCTGACACAAAGTCAGGTAATTCCAACAAGTTTGTTAATATTCCAAACAGAGCTCTCTGCAGCTCTCCACTCGTCATCACATCCAGCTCCGAAGTTTGGCACCACTAAAACTTTTGCTAATATGTGTTTTACATGCAATTCCTGGTAAGTTATGTGGAATTTTTAATAAATCAGATCAATTGATTAAAATACAGCAGACGTACGCCCATTTAATCTCCTTATATTATTCCCTAATATGCTCCACTTCCACAGGAAAGTGGCTTTAACAGGTAGATAAAAACCTCCTAAGAAATTACAGAACCCTGTATCGATAATGGAAGGTGTCGCTGCCCATGGCAGTGGGGTGGCACTGGATGGGCTTTAAGATCCCTTCCAACCAAACCATTCTGGGATTTTATGATTCTATGAATTAGGACAAGATTTGATGGCTGGTTTAAGACTCAGGGATTGATTCCTGAATTACACCCAGCTTATCATATTTGCACAAAAATAAAGCACCTCAGAAGAAAGAGCATATCTATTAAATTTCCTGTCAGAATATGTGTCAGTATGAAGAGTCTGCAACACAGAAAAATCAGCAACAGTGTTTTGAAAGGCAAACAAAAAGCCCCGAATGCTATCTGCTATACAAATCACCAACAAATGAGATGGAAAGTCTTGATGATTCCCTTTTTCCTTTCATGCCATCAGCTGAAGAATATGATGCTGAGACTGACCGCAAAATGCTCAGGGAAGAAAACTGAGATGTCAGGCACAGGAGTTTGGCTGAGACAGAGCAGGAGCACATTAAAGAGTATTTAAGAGAAGCAAATGCCAGCATTGTCTCCCCACAGACTTATCATCTGGCTGGAAAGCTGAGCCAGGCTGGAACACACACGACTGTGTGAGGATTAAAAAGTCTCCCCAAAAGTGGCTCCGAAGAGCCCAGGTGTGCTTGGCACAGGAGCCATCTAGCAAGCAGAGCACTTTCCCTGCTCTCCCAGGTCATTCTTCCAGAGGGGTGGAAGGGTTAGCAGAGCTGCTGTTTTACCCACTCCATCTGCCCTTCAGTACCTTGTCCTTCGCACAGTTCAGCTTTTAATCACACATGCAGATTGTCAGCTCAGTATTCGACAGAATAAAACCTATACCAAACAGAGCAATATCTGTCATCTATGCTGACATTAAATGGAAACAATGAAGTGTAGGGTCCTCCCAAATACTCACATTTTCAGGTATACTGGGAAGCTCTCTGGTGTCAGGCACAGTAAAGTAAGAGTGCTACAAAAAGAGCAAATATCGATTATTTCAATAATGTCGAAAACAATAAAAATTCATTGCTTGGTATTGGAATCAGCAGTAACAGCAGTTGCTCAGCTAAGTAGAAATGGCAGGACATTAGTGACCAGCTACCAGCCTGAGTTCTCTGTCCTGGATTCCACAGGCTGGGTTCCCAGATCACAGGGGCAATAGGAAATACAGCAACATAGAAAGTATCAGATCTCCTGGAAAGTTCTATTCCATGTTTTTGTTCCTCAGAGCTGCTGCCATGGACAGACTCACAGCGGCTGTGACAGATGCCAAGGAAACTCCAAGGCAGGCTGTAATTCAAGCTCTCTTTCCCCAGCCCACGACAGGATGGACTTCAGGAAGCAGCAGCAGGCAGGGTCTTCTCTGACTCACAGCACCAGAGAGGTTCATTCCAGCCAAGGGGGAAGTTATGGATTTGTACTGGGAAATGCTTCCTAAGGGTCAATGCCTGCTTGCCTGAGAAATACTGAAAAGTTCTAGGTCACTTTTATACACCCTAAAAGCACATTTTGAAAGACCATATTGCTCTCATATTTTCATAATCTATTATATTGTTCAAATATTTTCAATTGTCTGCATTCCAGGAGCCCAGACTCACTGCAGCTACCAGTCTCACCATGGATGACTTGCATGATCCTTGGTCAGGGCTTTGAAAAGGAGAGAATGGGACTTGTATACAATTCATATAATTTTTAAGATTTTCACATTTTGTCTTAGGGCTACTTATTAATTACTGGCTGAAGCCTTAAAGGCTGTTCCATCCTTGGCACAGCTCCACAATTGGCACAATTCTCTTGCACACAAATCTCAGCCATCTCACAGTACTTCCTGATCAGGCTGTAACCTGAAATAGCAGGCAGGGACCACAGTTCCACTGAATGGAGACACTCCATGAGAAACACAAGTAACACAAGTTTGGCTTTCTGATGCTTCACTGGTTTGGCTTGCTTTGGTTGCAAAGATGCAATGCCAAGGCAGAGGAGCAGCTCTCAGAGCTGTACCACACAGAGGAACCTCGCGCTGACCCCGCAATGGGCTCAGAAACAGCCAAAATAAAATCAGAAAGACACAGTCCCTGGGCTGCTTTTTCCTATCCTTTCTTGCTCCATTGCCCATGAAATGTCTGAGACAAGGGGAGACAGGCAGCATTCCTTGGAACCACTGGTATGAAAAAACTGGAATATCCCCATGCCCCTGGCCTTGGCAGCCAGCTCATCCCCGCACAGAAATGCTGCTCCTCAGGAGAGATCTTCCAGGGGCTGGGGACGTGTCCAGGGCCACTGGGACCAGCAGGGCCACACAGCTGCTCCCTGGGCACTGCCAGCCTTGGGGGGAGCAAGGGCCATGAGCTGCTTCCTGCCAGAAAGTGCTTTAAGAGGAGTAAAAGAAATGCAAGGGAGACTTCTCATGAGGGTCCACATGAACTCTCAGCTGGCAGCAGCAGCAAGGAGCATCTGCAGTGCTCACCACAGCCTGGAGCACAGGGCTGTGCTGCTAAAATGAAGACAAAATCCCCAAAAGATTAAATTCAAAATACAATCCTATCAATAAAATCCCACATCTATACTGTCAGTGTGCTTTGCTTAATTTTCTCACAAAATATAAAAATGAAATAAATTATATTTTGTGTGAGGTTTTTTGAGGCAGAGGGAAGGAAGAGGAGAAGGAACCAGAAAATGTGATGAGCAGTTAATACTCCCAAGGCTGCTGTGACAGGTAAGTGCTTGTTTGCTTCCCAGCCTGCTCCCCCCTCAAACTCCCAGGGCCAGGAGCTGTGCAGAAGTGTGGGCAATAAATGTCCTGCTGGTGCTCCTGACCTCCTGCGGGTCACCAAGGATATGGTGAGACAGTCCCAGGGGAGTACACACAGCCTTCCTCCAATCAACTGCATTTCAAAGACACCCGAGGTTAGGGAGAGGGAAGCAGAGGGCCCCAATTGTGAAAAGGGAATTTCACAGCTCCTCACAGGAAAACAACACCTGTGTACAGGCTCCAGGAGAGAGGATTGCTTTTGACATTCCTCTACTAGGACACGGAAGGAATATTAAACACCTTAGTTTACATCTCCCACTCCCCACACTTACCACTCCAAGATGAACAGAGGTTCCAGGCTCGGGGATGGTGAGTTTATGAAATGTTTCTAGGAGTTCACTCCTCTGACTATCCTGAAATGAGAATAAACCAGGAATATTGAGCAAACTCTGAGGCAGAAGGGCTGGGTAGGCCAGAGAGGTGGGTAAACATTTTGCATCTGTAAGATCAGTTCTACTTTTACTGCCCATGACAAACTTGGATCAGACACCTGGCAGAGACTGATGGGCTCTGCAATATGGGAACTGCAGAATTACAGGAACTGTGCTGAACACAGCTCAGGGAGTCAGGAAAGCCAGCATGGCTGACTCCAGGGACTTGGGTTGGATCCACAGCCACAGTCTTGCTCTTTATCTTTTTCAAAAAGAAAATTAAATGTGTATTTATTTTTCAGGGGCACTTGCCAAGCCAAATATGATCTTCTGTATCACTGCATCATACAGATTAATAATTCACACGGTCATCTCTGATAGAAGCACTTCTTCAAACAGCTTCTTTCATCCTCTCACCCTCATTCATTTGATATTGGGATAGGAAAAGGAGGGTCAGTATTTTAGAATAATACCTGTCCTTTTGCTGAATAATCTGCCAAGACATTGAGCAGTTTATAAAAGACTTCAAACCACGGGAGGTAACTGGAAAAAAAAAAGAAAAAAAGAAAGAAAAAGAAAATATAGTTATTTTGGTTTGAATCCTAATACAAGTGGACTTTTAAAACTGAATAATCAATATCTCAGTTTTGACTGTTTTAAAATCTCATTCCATCACTGTATCTAGCCAGGCCCTTGCTTCAGTCAAACAGAAACTTCACCTTCGGTATGTGCACACAGCTTCCAAAAGAGAGGAAGAAACAAAATTAAAAGGGAAACATGCAGAAAAATCACATCTTTTTCATTTACTTTACATCTCCATTCCACAAAGTAAGAGAGTGAGTATGTTCCTTTCCCCTGCAGCTTTGGTGGGATTCTGTGCCCTGTTTTCATGGCATAGTTCTGTATTTCAATGCCTTTCCCAACACCAGCAATGCAAAGCCAGCCAGAGATGCACTCCCTGACGCTCTTTAATCACAGCTGCTTTCTGAAGCAAATGGATTCTATTTTGATACAGTTAGACAGGATTTAAAGTTTTTATAAAATATGACTACATCCTGACAGCTGTAAGGAATGGAGTGCCCTGTGGTCCCTGGCTGTGCAGCCCTGGTGATAAATGAGGTGAGAAGCTCTCTATGAGACAGACAAAGTGACTGGCACTCCATCATTAGCGTTTGTTTGAAGCCTGCAAATGCTACTGTAAAATGTAAGTAGCTTATCAAAATATACTGATAAGCAACTTAACTTTTCATGTTATATGACAGTATTATCGTTTAAATTAATACGCTCTAAACATCTTTACAAAGTGTGTATTCGAATAGAGCAGAAAGACAGACAATTACCACTTTAAACAGCATTTAAGTTTGACATTATATTGTAAACAATCCAGAAGGATTAGGTAGAAGATAAGTTTCTTTCTTTCTGTTTAGTTAAATAAACTTCTGCAGAGTTAAAAGCCATTACAAGAGTAACAAGAAATCCTCTCCAAACATATCTGCTAAGTAGAGATTAAGAACCTGGTAAACAAATCCGTGCAAGGCATCTATCAAAAGAGTTTGAGAAGACAGAAAAGCAGGAAGGCAGAAAGTTCCCTGGCAGTGGGAAACCAAAGCTGCTTCCACAGAGGCACCATTAACAGTGCTACCTAATCGCTCAGGGACTGGGCCAGAAAAATACATTTACTGAGTTCAAATGAGAGTGCTTAAAACCATTACTGATGTCTGTGTATTGTGTCTGGAAAAAGAGGAAAAGCAAAGCAGGTTCCCCCAGGCCTCCACCTCCTCAGGGCCCAGGGAAGCTGGAGCAGGGACCCGAGGGGACAACGCTGAGCCCCCAAAGCAGGGGCAGGTGCTGGGTGCCTGCAGAGCTTCCCTCACCTGCCCTGCCAGGGCCGGTGCCCAGGGCTGAGCCTCCCTGCAGCTCCCAGGGGGTTCTGCACCACCAGCACACACCCAACACCACACAGCTGCAGGCCCCAGCCGTGACAACACTCCAGCCCAAAACAACTTTAAATTCTTTACTGGGCACCTAGGAAAGAGCCTCTATAATTCCAATAAAAATAGCCCAGATACCTCTCATGTGCACACAATGTCAAACCCCCCCCACAGAAGCAGACACAGCCCCATTTCTGCTACCCTTGGGAATCCCTGGCTTTCCCTTCTCTTCCCCAGTATCCTCTGGTGAACCCATTGTCCTTTTTTTAACATTCACTCCTCTTTGTTTTCCAAATGATGGGTTAGCATTTCATCATAACTGCTTCTTTTTCTATTTTGAGAATAAGGTCCCATTTTCAGGACAGTGTCACAGTTTGGAATCTGAGGAAATGAGCTGGTATTTGAAGCACAGCTCATCCCTCCACAACACATGGGGATCTGTGTGGCTCTTGCTCAAGAGAGGGGCAAGACAAACAAAGACAAACCCACCACAAAATTGTGCAAATTATGCAGACAATCTCACTTCAGTTTTCACCCCCTGCATTGTCACAGCACAATTCAGGATCTCCCTCATCCCAAAATTTCCAGATACATTAGAAACTTACCCTGCCATCTTCAACACTCTTACTTCATCTTATGTGTTAACTACTCGAGAATAAAAATTCTGCTTTTATTAGACCAAACTGTGACCATTTAAAGTTGAAAAAACCCTAAACATTCCCCAAGAAATACAGTTATCTGAATTTGCTTCTAGAGGTCTGCCAAAAGGGAAGAAAAAAAAAAGTGGATTTTTTTCTTGTTGAAGAAGGTAAATCCTCACAGTAGCCTTTAAACATCCTTCCAAGGAAACACAGGCAGAGTTTATAACCCAAAATTTTCTGTACCACGTGGACCTTAAGTAGCACAACTGGTAGCACTCCTGAAGATTTATGGCTTATGACTTGCTCATATTTAATTTGTAACCAAACACTTCCCCTTCCTCTTAGCTACCTCAGAAGTTTTGCTGCAGCCTGGTTTTCCCGGGTCAGAGGTTAAGCAAAGCAGGGCAGCGCTCTGCAGTGAGATTGCCCAGGCCAGCAGCAGCCCCTGCCTCCCACAGCACCGACCCGCAGCTCAGCCCAGCAGGGCTGCACTGCACACACACACCACAACGGGCTGGAGAGTCAACAGCCACAAGGGCAAACCCACATTTCAGCTCTTCCTTAGCTTTTTGCTTACTCTCAGAAAGGTAAATCTCCAGCGAAGGCAACTAGAAAAGGAGAGACTTTGCAGGGTTATTTGGAGCAGGCAGCCAGGAAGGAGGATGCAATAGCAGGTTGCCCAACCTGTGAATGCTGAACTCGGCACACCCAACTTCCAGGGAGCATCCCAGGGTTTGGGAACCTTGTCAGCAAAAACACTCCATGTTCCAGTGCAGCAGCAGCAAACTCTAGTGGCAAGGGGGTCCTTTTCAAATGATTTATGAAGATTTGCCAATTACCATAGCAACTGTTTATAAAACTAATGTTTAACATTGCCAGCCCCAACATTCCATTTACTGGTGTGCTGACACCATGAAAAAGCAAAGCCAGCAGTTGTGGAAGGGTACCTGTGGCACTTCTGGTTTCCTCTGGACCTGTGAAGTCCTACCCTGGTTCACAATTCCTGGAGCAGCAGAGCAGCTCCTGGGCTGGGTACAGGCTGAGCTGCACTCAGGCACAACTCTCATTTGAAATTACCGTGACTCAGTAACTAGTCTGACATCAACACATATCTGCAGCATCCCCTCCTAGACTGAGTTGCAAGCACACATAACTTTTACTCCTTCCATTCACACAGATCAGAAGTGGAATTTTTAACACGTATTTATTTATAACACATACTATATATATTTTGATAACAGCATAACCAACTGCCATCTCCCTTGCAAAACAGAACAGTCATTTCCATTTTGCAGATGGGCACACTTCTCTGTGGTGACAGGCTTACAAAATCTGTCTGTATTAGCCAGGATTGGTTTCATGGAGTTCCCAAATCTTGACCTTTTTGCTCAGCACAATTATCTACAGTGACCTAGAACACAGAATACAATCATGATCTCAATTATTACATGAACTACAGACACATCATCACTAACTTCACTGACAAAAGTGTAAGGAAGAGGAAACTCAGGCCAAATGCATCTTCTGCCAGCACTACTCCTGCATGTGCCACTGAAACACCCAGTGCCTCAGTTCATGGACTCTGAAGAACAGACAACAACAAATAATAACTCCCTGCCTTGTGCTGTGGCAGTGATGTCACCATGGAGCCCAGCAGGGTGACACTGCAACAGGAGTGACCTGTGCCACATGGGCAGCTGCTCCCCTCCACACCAGCACTGCAACCAACAGCAAAACTCCAGCACAGCTAGGAGAGCTGAAAATCCCAAGGAAGAATCAGCAGCTTTAAAAAAGAGACAGAATTATTATTGTTGTTGTTATTGCCATTTTTCATTTCAATATATCAACCCAGTGAAGGTTCCTGGGTTAAGCAGGGCACATTTTCTAACTCACAGTGCCCGTCAATTCCTTCAGGGTAAATGACAGATCCTCAGCAGGAACTGAGAAGGATCTTTGTGGATAATCCCAACACTGTGTTTGAAAAAATGCAAGTATGGAAAACCTATCAAAAAGTACTCCAGTCTCCTGGTGACTTGTTATCTTAGGACTTCTTGCATTTAAAGATAAAACTCTGCAATTTAAACTTAAGCTCAATATTGCTTCTTTCCACCCTCCTGTACCTGGCAACTAATGATTCTCCCCCCAGTCAGCACTATTCCTAATCATGGAATCACATTTTATTTTAGGTTAGTAATTGTTTTAATGATGAACTAAGTTATGTTTGCTAAGCCACAATGCTCTTCAGGGCTTCTATGCAAACATGATTTTAAATAGCAAAAACACATTATCAAAACACCTTTTCCTTCCCTTCATTGAAATTATTAATTTCCCTTTTTAATTCTTTCTAAATTTCACCTTAATTTTTTTACATTTAAGATGAAGTAAAATGACATTAAACTACAGATTTTTAAAACTAATCCCATTTCTCTGCTCAAGAGAGGGATGGCTCTCCACATGCTATTATTTTCCTTGCAGGAATACACTATTAAATTCTTTTCCCCAGATTCTTTTCCTTCCGTCACCCAGTGTTTCCAGCATCTTTACAAAATGCATTTGAAAGAACCAAGGCATCTCTCAGCTCATTTGGGAATTTCTGTAGGCTAAATTCTCAGTTCAGCTGTTTCTGTGTTCCAGTGTCTTCCCAACACCTCATGGACCTCAGTGCCTCGTTATTCTCTGCTCTAGACTCAGTCTATTGACACCTTCTCACACTCAGGAGCTTAAGCACAGACACCCCAAATCTCCATAGCAACCCCTGTGCATGTGGATGAGATGCAGCCTTGCCTTCCCCGGGAGCAGCCAACAGCCTCCTTTGAACATCAGCTTTTAATTTCTTTATTTATTTCAGGTTTGCCCGTGCCTCAGACCTGCCCCACGGTAAGTGCCCCTGCCAGTGCACAAAGCCATCTGCACCCTTGCCTCTTCTTGCCCCCACAGGATGTCTTTTCTTCCTGCATTTCCCCCAGTTTTGTAACAAACTTCCCTTTGATTATTGCCCATGAGAGATCATTCCATGATTCAGTTTAAAATTATGCAGCTTAAGCATGCCTCATGTACATATTTTAGAAGTACTAAACCCCACAGAACTGGATCTCATGGAGCATCTAAATAAATAATTGTCAACAGCAAGTGCTTACTTTGCTGACTTGCCATTGTGTATTAACAATAAAAGTCAATTAAAACATTCCTTTTCCTGTTTTTCTGCACAGTGTGACCATGTGTGAGCAGTTCCAGCAAGTCTCCCTGGCACAAAGACTTAGAGTTCCCTAAATGCCAGCGCTGAGCCCAGCCCTTCCCAAGGAGCTCCCGTGGCCCTGGAGCTGCAGCTCACAAAGGAGCTCAAGGCAGCTGAATGCCCCCAGAACAACACGAGCCAGAAAACTGCAACAAAGAGATTTATGATGTAACAATTTTACATCTTAGTCAGGCTCAGAAGTGCCAGGGCAGCTTGAGATGCCCATTTGGAGAGGCTCCTGTTCGTGCACTGCCATCTAACTGGGACATGGCAACAGGAACTGCAGGCTGAGTGGGACACAGCTGTCACCATTCCCTGGGCTCTTTGTGGTCACTCTGAAACCTGGGAGGGAAACAGAGTCCAGTGCAGCTGCACTGTGGAACTGCTGTAAATAGAAGGAATTCAGAAGAGTTTAGCATGAGTATGTGGCACCGTGCAGCACCCACAGCCGCCTCCTGGCCTCTCGCAGAGCAAGGGACAAAACAACTTCATTTTACAGTACGAAAAATACACAGGTTTTTTTCATTAAAAACATGCCATGAGCTTTCCTTGGAGAAAATTTAATCTGAAACCAACGGGTTTTAGGAGCCTGGAGCACTACAGTGAATCCCACACTTTCTGGCTCCCAGGGGCAGGACCACCACCCTCCACTCCGTAAAGGGACTGGATGTTCACAAACACAGCACAGCTTAGAATGTGCAAAATTTGAAGTACATTCTCAATAGTCAAGCTTTCTCCTTGTGAATTACTAATCATTCTAAAATTTTAGAAATCTTACTGAATTATATGATAGACTATTTTGTGTTCAAGTTATTTCAGAAGTATCTTTGTGGCCTGGTTTGTTGTTGGGTTTGTTTTCCCTCAGGTAGATCACTCACAATCATAAGGTGCCTCATTTCAGAAAAGAAACCTGTAGACATTTGGAATTTTTCAGTTTAAGACCAAAACAGAAACTTCAAGCATGTTTGAAAGCAAAGGACTGAAGGAATGAGAGGAAATAAAGGTACATAAGAAAAACGAGAAAAACATTTGTTTGTATTTACACACTGACAATTATGTTTGTATGCTTTTCTTAAACCCAAGGGCAAAGGATATCCCAGAAAGCCCACTGGGTGAGAAGATGGGCAGGCTGAAGGCCTTGGCACTTTATAACGAGATATATGAAATGCAACACAACATCCTTGGAGTAAAAAAGTCAACACTTGCCTTCCCGTGTTCCCTTCAACACTCACAGAAACAAACTGAGTGGCTTTTATTCAGCCAGCGTAAAATGCTCTAAGTAACAAATATGAAGAGGTTAGAGAACAGCCTTAAACTGAGAAGAGTTATAGATTTTACTGGCTCTAAATTATTTGGACTTAAAAACGTTGGTTATGAAGGAGTTAGAGCAGTTTGGTACACGAAGCTTGATTTTAAAAAGCAGGGTGCACTAGACAGCATGAGAGCCTCAAGATCCCCACCAAAGTGACAATACAGAGAGAGGATTCCAAAGGCTTAGCTTGTCAAGGAATCTCTCTTCTCAAACCATGTTTAAAAGCACACATGAAAGTGCTGGAAGAGAGAATTCTAGATGTGGCAGACAATCAGAGATCCCACTAGGTTTGAGACATCTGGCATCAGTTGAAATCCATCACATTTCATTTGGGGATCAAAGCTTGCTGTTAAGTCTATCACAGGTTGAAATAGTAGATCCTGAACAGCCTTTTCATCCCAATGCAAATTAACCCTTTTTCCTTGACCAGAGAAACAGCTCCTTTTCATTACTGACTCCAATCATATGTGCTTGTCAAGCTATGCCCTCTAGTACTAAGTTTCAGCTGAAATTTCAGTAGCATTACGAACTTTTTATTATAAATCAAAAGTGCTCCCTCCCAGTCACCAAGCCCTGTGCTCTGGCACGTGCTGCAGTGAGCTCCAAAGCCACTCTGGGACAGAGTTCATGGCACCATCTGTAACCCAGATAAATTCCTGAAGGGAAGAAAAATGTTGCATATAGGTAACGCCTTATAAAATAAGGGCCTTGTTACCCTTCTAAAACCATGGCTCAGGCAACTTCAGCTAGGTAGAAGAGGACTATGAGAAAATGACTCCACTGAATTAGAGGCAGAAAAACAAGTTCTATAACCATTATGTGTTCATATAGTGGTGTATGGTGGTTTGTTACGATTTAAAACTATGCAATTGATAAAGGCTTAACTGCTTAAAAAGGCCTGGTTTTTGCACCTAACTGGGGACTCTGCATCGCTTTGCCTCATACAGAAAAATTTCACACACCTCTGTGTTCAAGAGCCCCACTGCTCAGCAGCCAGCTGTGCTCAGCTGCGAAAGGGATTTGCCACATATTTAAAGTCAAAGCTGAGCATCAGGAGTGTACTTGTGATACCTGTGTGTGAGTTCTGAGATTAGCTACAGATACCTGTGTGTGAGTTCTGAGATTAGCTACAGATACCTGTGTGTGAGTTCTGAGATTAGCTACAGATACCTGTGTGTGAGTTCTGAGATTAGCTACAGATACCTGTGTGCAAGTTCTGAGATTAGCTACAGATACCTGGGTGTGAGTTCTCAGACACGACGGTGAATCCCTGCATTTTGGCAAATCAGCTACAGAGGACATTGGGGTAGGGAATGAGGGCATTTCAGTAACAGAGGAGAAATCAATTACATGTACCTCCCTTCTGCATTCCCCAAACCACTTGTGTTCCCCTACTGGCAAGCAACAAAGTTAAGTGAAGCAAGAGGTTTTACAGTTCCCTTCACAGGGAGGGAGCTTCATCATAGGGAAGAAATATTCACATGCTCAGAGGGAGTACACACAGCTCCTAATAATAAGCAAAGTTGGTAGGAAGTCATAAAAGTTAAACCACAAGCAGAGCTGAAAGAGCCAAGTGAAAAATTCATGATTATGTCAGCACTGTAGTACTTGCAACTGATAATTGGAGAATGCAAGGAACTGGGCTAGGCATGTAAAAATCACCTTACAGCAAACAAGCACTTGCAGAGCAAGATGTCAATAGGAAGGCTACAAAGATCAAGTCAGAGTGATATTTGAGTGCAGATTGCTTATGACCACCTGTATGATGGTTTAGATTCACAGCAAACATTCAAATCTAAAAATAAGCACATAAAAAGATAGTACTTGACCTGCAAAAATACCATTGATGAACCTATCCACAAAATTCCTGAAAATGTATGACACATTAATTAACAGAAAAGTCTTTCTGGCCCGTTTCCTGGCCAGCAAGCCCAATTTTTATTTATGAGACTTCTTGTCTAACCATCAGCTTAAGCAAATGATTAAACCAGGAAACTGCCCACAATACTTTTATTCTCTGAATATTCAAACACTAATAAATTCTAAAACACATGGAGGACCATTAGTGCAGGTAATGCTCAGTGTGGAGGAGGATCTGTCCCTTATCAAGCATGTTCATAAACAGCTGGGGTTACAAATGAGGGGTTTTATTTGGGCTCCCTGCACAGCCCAGGGAACTCTGCCTCTAGGAAGCCACACAAAGCCTCTCTGCCATGACTGCAGTGCCTGGATCAGGGTTCCTATTGGAACAACATGCACAAGTTACTCAAGCAGCTTTTCTGGCAGTTCCACCTCTCGATCAGCCCCAGCCTCTCCAATTACCTCTGCATAACCCGAGGGCTCTGCCACAGCTCCAGTTTTGAAGGAGGAAGTTGCCATGTAATCTCTTTGGGAATGTTGTACACATCTGTCAGCAGGGACAGGATGCTCTCGATCCTGACAGATGCATTTGTAAGCCTTCAGATAGCAACCCAAAAGTGATCCATTTGTGGAAGAGAGGCTCTATCCATCTTGTACTTTAACTGCTTCCTCCCTGCCTTTTTGATGCCAGGGAGGGGGTTTTCCCCAAGGTGATGCACTAATTCAGTTTGTATTAGCTCTAAGATGAAGTTTCCAAGCCAGCCAGGCAGGGCCAAAGGTAATAAAAAGTGACATGATTTAATTACTTCTGTTACAGTTGTTCAGCAACGAAAGAAGGCGTGACATGAAGGCCTAATTAATTACATAAAATTGGTTTCTGGTCAGAAGGCAAGACCAGTGAAGTAGCTGGACTGAATGCAGTGCTGTCAGCTTTATCCAATTCCACCACTAGTGATGCATTACTAACACTTGGCATTTTTGTTGTGATCCTTCTCAGTGATATTTTATAAAAGTGTTTTGACTTGCAGTCAAGATTAAAGCTTCAGTAAAATCTGCAGTAAACTTTCTATGACACAGCTTCACTATCCTTCACGTCTACTGACAGTTAAATTAGAATTCCCTGGATTGGCAGAGGGAAGAGGAGAAGCTTGCAGGACTGCTGGAATGTGTGGAACTGCGCAAGTAAGTTCACAGATCTTCAAGGATACAGACTTGAAAGACACAGAGGACTAGAAGTGCTCATGATCACTGTAACGAAAGCAATAATTCTGCTTGTCCAGAACTGGGAGAGCTGACAAACAGCCCAGCTCTGAAAGCAGCTCCCTCTGGAAAGCACAGCTGCAGGTGGGAGCTCAGAACATCCCTCACAGTGCAAGGCCCCAAACCTGTTGCTGCATGTCCTGGAGCATTTCCATACTCATGTTCTTGCCCTGCTTGCCCCAGTCGTGCTCCAGGGTCCCTCTCTCCTGCTGGCTCAAGGCCCCACAGCAGGGTTTGGCCCTGGCAGTGTGTGCAGGGTAGCGTGAGGAAGCTGAGGCTGTGGGAGCTGCACTGCCAGCTCAGGACCAACAGACAGCAAGGAAAAGCAAGAATAGAGCACACTCCCAGTTTATCTGATTCCACATTTCTCTGGGACAGAGCTGGAACTCGAGAGCTCCGAGGCTTTCCTTTGCACCAGCCCTGTGGAAGGAGCCCCTGCGGCCGCGTGGCGGCGGAGCCCATCAGTGCAGGTTCTAGAGTGAGATTTGGAAGCGCTTGCACTATTACACTGCTCATAATTCAAACTCTGTTTTGTGTCTGTCGTTATAGGTCATTGTTGGCCAGATGGAAAATATTAAAGAAAAAGCATTGCAACTAAATCAATGGGCTGTAGAGTGCTGCCAAAAGGCCCCAGGCTAACTACAAGCAGATTTGCAGGCAGGCTCTGCTCCGGCACAAGGCGGGATCTGGCACATCCTCTGCCCTGCCTAACAGCAGGAGGGCACGGGGCCAGCTGAGAGCAGCTACTGTGCCAAACAGACTGTGCAGGCCTTGCTGCTTGAATGCTTCCACAGAAAGGCAGAATCCATGGGCTCCCTGTAAACAACTCCCTGTACTTCTGGCTGCTACTAACTCACAAGTGGGATAACTTCGATCCACTACAACATCAATGCAAGTACACAGCTCAGCCTCGGTACCAGAATCAACATGGAAATAAATATGCACCAGTGTTAAAAGACAACACTTCAATTTTCAACTAAGAATAATGATGTGTATATGCACATACATAATGAAACACAAAATCAGCATCTTTACTCCAATGACAAACAGTGTATGGGCTTTCTTTGCAACCCATGATTCACAAGCAGGGAGAGACTAAAGTTTGACTATTGAAAATTTAACTTTTAATATTTATTTCCAATATCAGTACTCCCCAGGACATACCATTTTTTTGTACAGGTCATGGCTGCACTTACCAATGAGCAGTCTGGTTTATCTAGATGTTCAGCAGGAAAAATCATCTTCCTAATATCATCCAAATAACCTCTTACAAACTCAGCATCTGAGTGCAGCCAGCCATGCCTGCAGATGAAACTTCAAACTCACTAGATGGACATAAATAATTTCTGTTTCTAGTGGACAGTAAGAGAAAAAAAATGATAGAAACAGAGGGGAGCTTCTGGTTAAAACATCATCACCAGCTGATCACACAGAGCAAAGCTTCTGCAGCAAAGACTTCAAATCCCCTACTCCAGTCATAAGGCGTTATTAGCTTATTTAAATTACCATGATCTTATTTAAAGATACCTGAGCAAGAGAAGGTACTAGGCCTTACAGGCTTTCTGGAAGAAGTTTCTAGCATCTACAAAATGCTTAATGGCAGAGACAAAAATGGAGGACAACAAATGAGCAGATGTAATACAAAATTCTATTCTTCTTTTCCTGGAACAGTAGTTTCAAACAGCTCATCTCTATCTTGTAAAACTTGTAAGGACAATAATGGAAAAACCACAGGAAGTTTGGAAAAGCTATACTGGAGACAGCGTATCAGGAAGAAGAAACACAAAGCAGATAGCTAAATTTAATTGATGTCAAGCTCCCTCTTCACTAGGTTCATCACTTTTCCATATATATTCTGACAAGCAACTGAAAATAAGAGCCAGTGTCTGTTTAAGCAAATCAACAGGGGTAAAACCCCTAAACTTTTGAGATGTAAACTGTTTTATAAACATGTCAAGTTAAGGCAGAATGCCTGCAGCACCCGGAGCCCCTCTGGCCCTGCACACGCCCTCGGGGCGTTCGCACATTTTCTGAGCCACTTCAGCTCAATTTCCTGTCACCCAGCACACAAAGTTGCCCCGGTTTGCTCCAGTTACAGCTTGTAAGAAACTCCAGTTTCTGTGACAGAAGGTCAGGCCGCAGCTCCGAGTCCTGCCTGCCCTCTTCCCTTCTCTCTGTAAGGCCCATGCAAAGGAACTGAGGAATCTCTGCTCTCCAGCTCTCACTGACAGTCAGTGCAAGAGCTGAAGCCACTGTTAAAAAATAATAATGAAAAAAAATCTATGAAGGCATCAGAGGCTCAACAGCAACGTTTTCATTAGGTACAATTCTGTTGCAGTTTTGAATCAGAGATCCAATTGCCCATGATTTATACATGTATTTTGTGGCCTTTGCCATGTCTAACAGAAGCAGTTTGCCGTTTGCTTTCATCTCCCAAGCATTTTAAGTAGAACAGGGATTCCAGGGTCGATACACCTCAAGGACCAAATAGACTGTCCAAAAAGTGTTCCAAGCATTTCCAGCCATTACCAAACATCTTCTGCAGGGCTTCAAAGAATCATATAGATATGGAAGCAAAACATTGATTTTGGCCAAATCAATGAAAAGGGAAAATTCCAGAAAACAACAGGACAATTACTACAAAACAACCTCACCACAAACACTCAATCTCCTCCCCCAGACTAGCAGGGCTGTGGAGCTGGGTTTGCTCCCTCCCCAGCAGGACTGTGGGCTGAGCACTCTACCCCAGCAGGTCCCGGGGGCTGTGGGGCTGCACTGTCCCTAGCAGGGCTGTGGGGCTGCACTGTCCCCAGCAGGGCCGTGGGGCTGCACTGTCCCCAGCAGGGCCGTGGGGCTGTGGGGCTGCACTGTCCCCAGCAGGACTGTGGGCTGAGCACTCTACCCCAGCAGGGCTGTGGGGCTGCACTGTCCCCAGCAGGGTTGTGGGGCTGCACTGTCCCCAGCAGGGCCGTGGGGCTGTGGGGCTGCACTGTCCCCAGCAGGGCCGTGGGGCTGCACTGTCCCCAGCAGGGCTGTGGGGCTGCACTGTCCCCAGCAGGTCCCGGGGCTGTAGGCGCTGCCCGGGGCTCTGGGCAGGGCAGGGCAGGGCAGCCCCCGGCGCTGTCTGTCCGTCCGTCTGTCTGTCTGTCTGTCTGTCCCACGGCTCAGGGCCCTGCCAGTTGGCACGCCCGGGCCAGGAAGCTGTCAGTTCCAATCAGGGCCCGGCCCTGCAGCCCTATTAAAGAAGTCTTGCTGGTTAAGGGGCGGCCACTGTTTCCAAAGCATGGGAAGAAAAAAAAAAATAAAAAAAGAAAAAAAGAAAGAAAGAAAAAAAAAAGGGAAAAAAAGGCTCTGCTTTCCTTAGATTTGAGCTGGCAACTTTCACTGACTGGAGTTTTCAAGGAGCTATGAATGAGCCTAACAAAGGAGTTCTGTGGCCAGTTTCTGGCTGAAATCCATGTCAACAGTTTTTAAGGTCACAGGTCACACTAACTAACATTTATTCCCAGCAGACCTCGCTCTAAACACAAGCTGTAAGTAGTACAAATTTGGAATTTTTCTGTAATCCCTTGAGATATTCCTGATCCTTCCACATGTTTCTGCTCAATTAAAAACAATTCTCACTTTGCACCACAAGAGAGGCCCCTGCTCAGAAATCTTATTCTGTCCTAAGAATAAATGGACAAAGACTGCAATCAAAGGGAAGGAAAGGGGGGAGGAGAGGAACTCACAACAAATCACACCAAAAACCTCAAATAACTCCATACAGAATCACATTCAGTTAGTTACATTTTCTGCCATCTGTCACAAACTATTATGGATTCATTTCTTTTTATCTTAGAAAAAAGAGTGGTGCAGAGCTCAGCTATTTTGGCCGAGAGGGATTTCCACACAAATGTTTCTGCATTTCACTTCAAAAGAATGATTTCAGTTTGCGTACAAAACCTGAATAACCCAACAAAAACTTCAAATTCTGTAAAACTGAAATCACAGTTAGTGTAGGACCTTTGCAAACCAGTAACTTTGCCCAGAAAGTTTGTGAACCAAAGCAAAATTACACAAACTTGGGTTTGCTTTTGTTTTCTTCTTAAATAAAAGACCAGAGCTCTTCACTAAATCCAGATCTGCACTGTTCTCCCTCAAAAGCCCGTGTGAAATCTGATGCGAAATTAGAGTGAAACAATAAAAATTCAGCCTCTTAGTGTATAGCTATTAGGATTTATCCCATTGCAGATGAAATACTTAAATCCTTAAATAAAAGTCTTAAAAAGAAAAGATATTCTGGTGTGAAATTCCCAAATTAGAACACAGAATTTGATTACTGGATATCAGCTTTTACTCTACTGTAAAGAAAATAATTCAGAAGCACATATTTCATTGAAAAAGGTAGTCTGGAATTCCAATTTCCCTGGGAGATGTGGGTGTGTGCCACGACAACTCACCTGGGCTCAGACCCCAAACCCACTGGGACAGGGTCTGTCCCTCACCTGGGGTCACCCCAAACCCAGCGCGGTCTGTGCCTCACCTGGGTCACCTCAAACCCAGCGGGGTCTGTCCCTCCCCTGGGTCACCCCAAACCCAGCGGGGTCTGTCCCTCACCTGGGTCACCCCAAACCCAGCGGGGCCTGTCCCTCACCCCAAACCCAGCGGGGTCTGTCCCTCCCCTGGGTCACCCCAAACCCAGCGGGGTCTGTCCCTCACCTGGGTCACCCCAAACCCAGCGGGGTCTGTCCCTCACCCCAAACCCAGCGGGGTCTGTCCCTCACCTGGGTCACCCCAAACCCAGCGCGGTCTGTGCCTCACCTGGGTCACCTCAAACCCAGCGGGGTCTGTCCCTCACCCCAAACCCAGCGGGGTCTGTCCCTCCCCTGGGTCACCCCAAACCCAGCGGGGTCTGTCCCTCACCTGGGTCACCCCAAACCCAGCGCGGTCTGTGCCTCACCCCAAACCCAGCGGGGTCTGTCCCTCACCCCAAACCCAGCAGGGTCTGTGCCTCACCTGGGTCACCCCAAACCCAGCGGGGTCTGTCCCTCCCCTGGGTCACCCCAAACCCAGCGGGGTCTGTCCCTCACCCCAAGCCCAGCGGGGTCTGTCCCTCCCCTGGGTCACCCCAAGCCCAGCGGGGTCTGTCCCTCCCCTGGGTCACCCCAAACCCAGCGCGGTCTGTGCCTCACCCCAAACCCAGCGGGGTCTGTCCCTCACCCCAAACCCAGCGGGGTCTGTCCCTCCCCTGGGTCACCCCAAGCCCAGCGGGGTCTGTGCCTCACCCCAAGCCCAGCGGGGTCTGTCCCTCACCCCAAACCCAGCGGGGTCTGTCCCTCACCCCAAACCCAGCAGGGTCTGTCCCTCACCCCAAACCCAGCAGGGTCTGTCCCTCACCTGGGTCACCCCAAACCCAGCGGGGTCTGTGCCTCACCTGGGTCACCCCAAGCCCAGCGGGGTCTGTCCCTCACCCCAAGCCCAGCGGGGTCTGTCCCTCACCTGGGTCACCCCAAACCCAGCGGGGTCTGTGCCTCACCTGGGCCGTACCTGCGCCCCCGCGCGCCCTCTGCTGGCGCCGCCGCGCAGCGCAGCCGCTCGGGGTCACCGCGGCTTCCCCGGAGCGACACAAGCGGGGCAGGGAAGAGGAGCCCGCAGAGGAGAGGCAGGCTCGGCACTGAACAGAGTGGCTGCACACCGCAGAACACCGGAAAAGCAGGTTTCACAGTTGTCAGAGAGTTCATCGATCTGTGGGGGCTACTTCCTCAAAAGCAGGTTTCTAAGCAGTATTGGTTAAAACAGTCAAAGCAGTTCCCTGCCAAATGGAATTGCCTCTCTGCTGGCCACAGGATAACCCCACTGCTACTGAACTCCAAGAGGCGCCTCCTGTGCTCTGCATCCACAAGGAAAAGCCTCTGGGTCACTTCAAAGCTCAAGTCCAGACCCTGACTTCTGGCCCTACAGTACTTTGCTTCCAGAACATTGCAGAATTTTTTTCAAGCACTGAGTGAAAAGAATTCCTATTTCTGATGTTTCTCTTTAATCTAAATATATGATGATTTTCCATCTCCAAACTGTTTTACCACAGCCAGACCCATAAAATCCCTGCTAAGCCTGTGAATATCATCTCCAGTAATAAACACCATCACTTAGCTCTTACACTGTTGTTGAGCATAGCAAGGAATACTTGAAGCTTGCTGCCATCCAATCTGTAATTTAAAAACATTTAAACAAACATTGTTTTCATCCCCATTTGCTTTTACTTACCGTTCTCACATTTTTCAGCATGTTTTCCCCCACCCATTTACCATGCACCATCCTTTAGTACATAAAGGACACTGAGAAGATTCACATCAATAATAGAAGCTGCAGTCCTGGGAATAGAGGAAGTTATTTCGTATATTGTTGATTTACACTCTTTATTATCCTCTAAAACTTGCATGAACTTGTATTAATAATGAACTTTCTTTTTCTCATCAGTGCACAGAAGGAGCAACAGGAAGGAAGTGAAGAGTCCCAATTCATCCACTGTGGTTGTTTTTTTGTTTTTTTGGTTTTTTTTGGTTATGAGTTGAAGCAAAAGGCATTTAACTACAACAGAACTCCTCCATTTCTTCTTGGCACTCACTCAACATAAGGGAGCTGACAGCAAAGAACTCTTATCCAGGAGGGATCAAGAAAGGACCCAGACTATTCCTCATTCAGATCTTCTTTTCACAACTGTGTTTCTCCTTTAATTTGACACTGATCAGGCAAAGCTGCCCTCTGTAAGCAGGCGCTGCCCACATGAGACTGAGGGAATCAGCACCCAGCTGCACAGGGGAGCAGCTCTGGGGAAGAGCTGGGAAACACCTTCCTGCCTGCAGGATACAGTCCCTGCTGCTGGACTGCCAGAGCTAATAATAGCTGAAGTGTCTGCTACAGCACAGACAGAATGGAAGAAGATTCTGAGCAAACACCTGTCACTCTGCCTCCCACTCAATTAATTAGGAATTTGGGTAGCTCTCACAATTTCTCTGAATATTAAGCTCCCATTAAGCATTGCTGTGTGCAGCCCCCTGCAAGGAGAGGTGACCTTGTATTTTCAATGTCCCCCCGGAATGCTTCAGAGGGGACATGCAGACACACCCAGGGTCCCACTCAGGTGCCCCACATGAGACGAAGAGAAGTTCCTCTGTCCGCACCCTGGCTGTGTCCTGTGCAAAGCCAGCCAGGGATGGCCCTGACAGATGTGTCCAGCTGCTCACAGAGCAGTGTCCTCATTTGGGAGGCTTCAGCCCCAGCTGTGCTGTCAGCTCCCTGGCTGTCCTCAGTCACCTCTGTGCTGGCTCTACCTGGGCTACTGTTCCTGAACTTCCAATTCCTCATAAACACACAAAAAGCAGAAAGTAGAAGACAGGCAATTCTTAAATGTGTTTAAAACAAGACAGACCACACGAAAATCTTCAATCCATGGAAGTTCTTAATGGAACTAAAATATTAGTACACATCAAAATTGATTTTACTTGCATCATTTCCTGCAGCAAATATAAAAAAAAAAATTCTGAACTGTATTCCAACATGGCTGTGGAGGTTATCAAAAACTACTCTGATAGAGCCTCTTGGCCCATTTTCTGTGAAATGCATAGTTCCAGCTTCCACTGACAGTCTTTATTATGCCAAACTTCACAAAATCCTCAACAGGACAGACGAAAGCTCACACATATAAACTTTTGGGCTGTGGAGAGCATCAGTGACATCCTCTCAGTTACCAACAGATGTTTTGTTAATAAAACTTGCATGTACAAACGTCCACAAAATGTCTTAACAAGATCAGTTGTGACAGCTAAAGATAACAGCTGCCATCATGCTATGTCATATCAAATTACTGCAAAGAGACTTTTTTCCACGTTGTTAACTCCAGAATGTTGACTACAAACAAATACCGTTATCTACAGAGGAACTCCAAGTGCAGGGGATTTTGCACCACTTGTGCAGAAGAACAGTGACTTTGAGGACCAGATAGGGAAATCATTCTGACCAGCTGGAAATGGTAATTGCAGTGTAGCTGCAAAGTCAAACACTGCCAAACCATAGACCTACCTTAAGATACAGAAGCAGCTCTTGGCCCCCGAAGATAAGCGGCAGAAGCCAAACCTCTGCTTGCTGTCAATGTCTGTGAGCACAAACGTGAAGTTCTGCCCAACTTGGTTAATGGCATGGCTGGAAACAGAGAGCAAGAGAGAAAAATTACTGCTGAGCTAACTCTGTGTCAAGTATCACATCCAAGTCATTGAACCTATAACATTTCCTCTTTCAGCAGAGTTTTTTTGAGAAATTAACTAAAAAGTATGCACCCTCCAGAACCATAAATATGCTTGATGAGGGAGGAGTGGGGGGTTTGTGGTTTATTTTTCTCATTTTTTTAAGTGTGGGAGGATACTAATAATGAGTTTATCTTTAAAAGAAAATGGTTCTGATTATCAACCAGCAACCAACCCCATGTTCTCTCATATAACCCAAATATTTCTAATGATAGGAAATTAAGACTTATTTCAGGTCACGTTCAAGGGGTTTTTTAGGTTTTCTGAGAACTGAGAAATCTGACTTGCACTGACATGTAGCTTTACAAATCACTCCTACCTATTGCAACAAATACCCTGGTAAATTCAAAGCCATTTAACTAACAGTCACAGGCCTTAAAATATTCTCTTCGATGATGCCACATGCAAAAAACAAATTTTTGTGGGACAGTACACACTCAGTGCCTAGAGGAAACAAAGGAAAAACAGACTTGCAGAAGTAAAAGCTGAATCCAAATGGGGAAGATGGCACTGTCCAGCTTAGAAAGAAGAATCCTTCAGTGGATTCCAAACAGGGAAGGGAAAACATGCTGCGATGAAGATAAACAAAAAGACAGATATTCAAAGCATTCCAATAGTCTGAGAATTAGCCAGTGTGAGTACTATCATCCTCCTGAAATCTAAATGTCAGCAGAGCAACTACTTCCACAAACCACACTGAGCTGCTGGGGATACCCAAAAGTCCCTCACTGGTGGTGTGTTTTATCTGTAAAGCTTGGACGTAATGTTACTATGGTGATTTTAGTATGGTGTTTTAAAAGGGGATTATATGCTTAATTTTAACAAGGTTGAGAGCAGAGCGTGTGTGAGAAATAGCATTAGAACTGACAATTAAAATTATGGAACAGGGGGAAAAAACACGTTTCATGAGCAGCAGGGAGAAGCTTGTTTATTAAACAACTCAGACAAGCTGGTGAGTTCCTCCAGAGCAAACCTAGAGGGTCTTGCATTCATGTGACCTAGAGAAACCAAACCTTGCTGACAGGTCCTGCTCAAGTTCAGTGCCAGTTTTTCACAGGGAAGGATAAACTTCCTCACATAAAAAGTGTTCTTCCTAAAATTTTAGTATTAACCCTTCAGATTCACTGCCCTGCTTTCAAATGGGTAGAAGGTCTATTTAGAGGCTCACAGGATGGAAGCAGCATAAACCTTATCTGTAACGGGGCAGACAGAAGTTATGCCTGGAGGAAGGGGAGAGAAGAGGAAAGATTTCCATAAAATCCCCCCCAGCACCTACACCTGCCTAACAGAGTCCTGGCAGGGAGCAGGACCAAGGAGCAGCTCTGCACCCCTGCAGCTGGAGAAGAACCTCTGCCCCATTCCACCCCCACTACAGCAGACAACTCCTGGGCCACTGCCTGAAGGAACGGCCAACCAGTCCCTGGGGTTCTGACCAGTGCCACAACACATCAGCAGAATGGGTGTAAAAGGAATGGAGTGCCTGTGCCACTGAGAACCTTCAGAGCCACCACTGCCTCTTTTTACATCCAGAAGAGAAGGAGCACAAGCATCTCCTTCAGCTGCCACAGCCTTAGCCTGGGCTGTGCTCTGCCTCCTGCAGTGTGGGAAGTCCACTCTCCATCTGAACTATTAGGTGTGTTCTGGGTGACAGTGTCTCCTTTTCGCTCAAACTGGCTGGCTTGCAGTCTTTCAGTGACAGTCTGTGATAGTCAGACAAACAAGTGGATCCAGAAATGGGAATCACTTTTCATTATGTTCTCATTTGCACCCCATATGGGTTTTCAGTGTTCTAGCTTTCAAAATGTTATATTGCTGAGGAAAACCAAAAACAACAAAACAAACAAAACCCCTAGGTACAATAAATCTACACACTGAAAGCATAACTATTTCTAGTAGAAACAAATACATGAGAAAAATGTATGAGTATTTCCCTGCTTCCACCCCTTAGCAAATGAAAAGGATGAGCAGTAAAACAGGGATTCCAAATTCTAAAATGAGAAAAAGACTTGCAGCAGTTTAATCACAGTAAAGGTCAATTCCCTCAACCCAAACCATTCTGTGTCTCAGCTGATGAAGACAAGTCATTCTGGCCAATTAAGTGATGCTCAGAGATGAGATGAGCACTGGTGCAGCCTTTCAAAATTTCAGTGGTTGTTCTTTTCACAAAACCATCAAGAACAACTCACGGTAAATGCAAAATTAAAGAAGTTCTACAGTTTCCTAAATTACAGGAAGTATATGTGCTCAGATCTTCTCACATTCACTTCACAATTTCTCCCCCAAAATCAGACGTAACCCTTAGGTAGCTGTCATGTAAAGAAGCAGCATTCCAGCAACATCAAGAGGCCTTCAAATGGAGAGCATTTCATTAATTGTTCCACCCAAATTTTGGCAATTAAGAAATAAAATGCACAAGCAGACAAAGCTTTGATATTAATATGCATATTTGACAATTCCTACCCAAGCATTTTCCATTCAAGCATTGTGCAGAAGTAAAACAAAACACCCTCAGAGTACTCCCACCAAACAACTCCAACTTTTAAAACTTCTTTTTGTTTCATGGTGCCTGTAAAAACCCCAGGAAAAAGTGATTCTGAGACTGTAATTTGCACTCAGGTGCTTTAAGTCCCAGTCACACAGACAGAACACTATGAATGGTATGGCTTTTATTTTCTACAGGGGTTTTATTGACAAGCTTATTTTCTTGTAAAGTTTGAAAAGCTAACAATACCTGTCCACATAGAAGGGGAAACAAAACTTGGTCAGAGTCTGTAGAACTTCCTGTAGAGAGAGAGAGAAAAAAAAGATAATTTATACATCTATGGGGACCAATAAATCTAATATTAACCACATCACACAATTTCACAAGTTTGCCCTGAAGAAATAAAAGACAGATGAAGAAATATGGGCTTTATCAATTACATGGAAGTAGTACCAGGCAGTCAATCATGTGAAATAATAAACATGATCAAACTTCATTAAAAATGAAAAATTAATCAAGATTCACACATGGGCAGGCAGCAGGAGCCATCCAGCAATTCTCCAAAGAGGAGGAGGAGGTTGGGTTGTTGAGTGTTAACACCTCTCTGGGGACAGTCCCTACCCTGACCATATGGATCGGAGTGAATAACACCAAACCACATGGGCCTGGCCTGGCAGGACCACTTCTGCTGGCACAGCTTTTGACTGTTACCTAGGAACAGAGGTCTGGGGGATTAGAGAATACTTCCTAGCATCAGCAAGATAAACAACAAAAGATGAAGCCAATAGGTCTCATAGCAGGAATGTTTAATGTTGCCTACTGCTATGAGAAAGGAAATCTCAGAGTTAAAAGACTGATTAAAATAATGTGTATTAAAACTGATATGGATTGTTTAACCAGCCATTTTCTAGAAGTTGCAAAACAGCACCACAAACAGAAAAGCATTTAAGCATGGGAGCAAAGAAAAGGATGAATACGAAAAGTGAAAACATGATCAGCAGATAAATTAATAATTTTCAACATTAAACAAGTACAGTCACTGAAGAGGCAAAACCAGAAACACGTTAGTCCCAAAACAGTTGTGTTCACAGACAAAAGCAAACCATTAGACCTTCAAAATTTGAATTCTGTAACCCACAAGACACCAGAAAGTTCTCTCAGTTTACAGATCTTTCCTACAGCCAATTCATTGCTCATTCTCCTTCACACTTCAATATTTCAGGTCCTGAAGTGCAAATTCTATTTCTGCTTTCAGAACCCTGAATGAACAACAAACCCTCTGATAAAATCAACACTTTTCTGACCAATAGCAATAAATTATCATCAATAACTAAATAGATGCTTCTTGCTTCATTTATTTCTAAGCCAAATGCCATCATTCCCAAATAAACTCCATCAATCTAATAACCTCTCCAGTGAAGCACAAAACATATTGACTCCCTTGCAGGAACATGCTCCTCCTGCATAATTCAAACAAACACAGCCCATCCTGAGCTGTGGTTTCAGGCTCAACTGCTCACACTCTTCTTTGGAGGTTTCTTGACAACTAAAATGTGGCAAGTTCTGAGGATTTCAGGCAAAAACAGATATGGAAACCTTGACTTCTTGACAGTTTATTGATAGATTATTTAACAACCTCCTGTTTTTAGAGAACAAGAAAGGATCTACTGAAGAATGCCATGTAAAGCAAAGACGTCTCCTCCTTTGAATTGCAGCAGGAAACTTGGAAAGGAGCTATGTAGATTGCAGAGTAAACTCAGCAGAAATCTCTATCTTGATACAAAATAATGCCTTGATAGTAAAGGTCTCATTAATATGATCGGGTTGCCCCTGGTGCAAAATCTCACTGACTTTCACAAGCTGAACAACTCCAATTGCTCAGGCACACAAACTGCATCTGGACAAATTTTAACTACTACACAGTGGTCCTTCGCCACAACTGAAATCTTACAGTGCAAAATGCCAGCAAACAAACAAACAAACAAAACCCACAAAAGAATTCTAAAACTGTGAAATTATTATATCAGCAGAACAAAGTGCCTGTATCTTTATTGGCTTTTTCAATACACACTGTCCTCAAAACAATGACTTTAGCTATTTTTTCAGAAACAAAATCATATAGATACATAAAATTCTGAAATAAAATAGTGTTAGAAGACAAAGCCATCAGTCACGTCAAAATGGCAGAATATATTTTCTCCATTATTTTGATGACTTGAATAATTCCTGTAACTGCAAGTAAAACCATTCACATAATAAAACATTCAGCATCTCATCAGCATTGTGTCACTGGAGAAGTGCATTACTCAGAACTTACTCTGCACTTGTTCCTTGATATTTACAGCTTCCTAAACACAGCAAAGGAAGTGTTCATGTAAACAGGGCATACATGGGCTCTGTACTGCTCTAAACTGCCTTCTCTTTTAAAGAAAGATTTTACAATGATATTTTGCAATGTCATTGGACATAATTTGCCTTTCATTATACACCAATTCTTATCTGCCTCAATCCACAACCAAAAAAGCTGAGACTAGCACAGGTTAACTGCAGACTTATTTTTCAATGGTAACTATTAAAATAATATAAATACCATGTGTAGAATTAGTATTTAATTAAGAAAACTGCTGATCCTTTACATGTAAGAAAAACAGTTGCTGGAGAACTATCCCATTTTTTGCTCAAGTTGCAAGCTCGTTACTCTAAATATAATGCTGCTTTTTTTAAAATTCTTTAAATACTCTTCAGTTTGAAAGATAAGCAATTCCTACATCATTCATATGCAACATTCTACCCAACCTCTATAGGTTATTGCTTATGACCTAGAAAATTCTTCATTTTTTTTATGATTTCAAACAAAACAAAACAAAACCTACAATTGTTCCATGTCAACACCTTATAAGCGTTTTATTTTTTAAACCCAACATGAAGCACAGAGGAAGTTTCAATAGTCTGTTTTCTTGTTTTATTCCCTTATGGCTATTTTCCTAAAGAAAAACATGCATAAATGCCTGTAAAGCAAAAGCCCCTAAAAAGAGGACCAGAACCCCCCAGCAATCCAGGACAGGCAGCTGATCAACGTAAATTACCCAGGAGCTGCCGCCGGGGTCTCCAGGGGACCACAAGCCAGTTTTCTGGATCAATCCCCAAGTTTATATTTTCACAAATCTTTTTACATGCAGTTTGATTTTTAACATTTTAATGAGCAAAAAGTGCATCCCCAGCAGCCAGGCAGCAGAGCTGAAGTGCAGGGCATGAACTGTGTCCCGGGGGATGCGGCGCAGCCGCGGCACCAGGGGCTGCGGCACAGGCACCACCTGGCTCCCCGTCCCAAGGTTCCAACTCTTTTCATAATCAAAACACTGCTGACATTATAAACCCCACATGGGTTTTCTAAAATCCTTCCCAATCAATAAAGCCAGTACATAACTTATCGGAGACAACACAGAGCTCATTGATTAAGTTTGGTTTCAGTAGCAAAGTTTTCAAAATAAATGAGGCAGGAACACCGCGCTCAGCCCTTTTGTGTCACAGCCACCTCTGAAGGTGAGGCAGCTCTGCAAGGCTTTCCTACACAGGCAGGACAGACTTGGAAAGCCAGGCTAGGAAATGCACACAATACACACCGGGCTCATGTCCCAAACCATCTCTCTATTGCAACCAAACAGTAAAGAAAGCTCAACAATGCTGAAAAAATGTGCACATTCACTTGTGAATTTAATATGCAAGCTGTAGCTGAAGTCTTTTTTATTTTTAAACCCTTCACCGTATGCTCCCACTTCCAAATCAACAGAACAACTTCAGATTCTCTTAAATACAGTGGGTTGGTTCACTTCTGCTCAAATGAACATCACTAACAAATATCCCACGTGCGGCTGCAATTAAATAAAACTGCACTGATAAATGATGTGCAAATGGCTGGGCTAGAGAAGGGTCTGCTGCAAAGTAGCTGCCCCTAGAAAGATGCATGAGACACCAGATATGCAAAGGGGAACAAGAAGCGTAGGGAGAAGTGGGACAGAAAAGAAACTAAAATACCAGGAGATCTGTGGAAAATGCTGAATGATTAAGGTATGATACTTCCATAGGAATGGGAGTCAGAGCAGGGTTAACAACACACCACACAAACCAGCAGGCTGGGAACCTGTAATGGAAAACCTGAGGAAAATCTAGATGCAATTGGAAGGACCACCCGAAGCAGAGACTGGACCTTCAACTGAGGATCCTGGAGGGGAGGTGAAAAGGAAGGAACCCAAAACCCCACAAGTATATGTTACAAGAGAACAGAGCATGGCCAGTGAGAGTAGTTTTCCATGGAGAAGAGATGACTCTATGGTGAAAAAGGTAGATTGCTGTTTCATTTCCTTGCCCTTACACCTGAGGCAAAGTACAGCTGAGGCTGCTGCAAATGAAACTCTACACAGAGAGGGTGGAAACACTTTTCACCTTACCCAGCCTGAAAGGCCATCTGAACCCAGCAAAACGCTCCCTCTGCCATGGAGGGACACCAAGAGACTTCCAAGAACAACAGACTGAGGAAGGATGGAGGAGAAACTGGAGAACAGGGAGGGCCCAGAAGAGAAATGCATCCAGCCTGATGGGCTCAGGGTGTGTGAGCACAGGGAACAGCATCTCCATAGGCCAGTGAGCAACTACTGGTGACTTTATTGCTCCTCAGAAGCAGCATCGAATTTAAACACTACAGAAATGTTAACTCAGCATTAAAAAGTACTAAGAGCTTAACTGAAGCAAAATATTATCCAGTTAAACTTGGGTTGTCCGTTAATCTCTCCTATACCCACAGAATTGTAAACTGCTCTTATATTTAATTCATCTATTTGGATAATTTTAAGCTAACGATTAATTAAATGATCCACTGCAAGGGAGTAACAGGTTTAAGAATTCAAAAAAGCAAACAATTACCTTAAACCCATAATTTCTCTAAGTTCTAAAGGTTTTTCTAGTTTTGAGAAAACTGGTACAACACAGATTCTTTTTAAAAAATCATTGCTGGTTTAAAATATTTATGTCAATTTCATATTGCATTGATTTTGCAATAAAATTTTTTTATGCCTTATATCCTTACTAAACATTACTGAATTTTGTAAAGTACTAAATATTTTAAGAAATTATTTTCATCAGTTCTTTTAAAGACTGTTCTACACCCAAAAAATCTGGACATAATGTGCTTAATAAAATTACTTTAAATTGCCTGAATTTAGTTTTATGCCTACTTTTCTAATTCTACTGGTATTCCAATACCCGTATAGCATTAGATTATCCATTTGTTCTGTGTTCCAGAAACCCACCAGCTCTTTCTGCGCAATTCTAAAGCTGGAATTAGGGGAGGGTTTTTCTCCCAAAGTCGCCTGTCCCTATCTGAGAGACAGCAGGGGAACAGGGCCATACAAAATAACAGCATTTCATTGAAGGTAACTGATTGTTCTCAGGAAAACACTGTTTTAAACAAACAAACAAAAAACCCCAACATGCATATCCACAATCCTGGAAATAGGAAGAGCAGGAGATAAATAACATTTCCTAAGCATATTGAGGCCTGCTAGCATTTAAATATTTTAAACGTACAAAATATGTGCACAGATGGGCAACTTTTCTCCTTGCATTACTAAAAACATATTTCAAGATAAAGCTCAAAATCCCTGAATTTTTTAAACCTAATTGTGACTCTGTTTCTTAGAATTCACACCCCAAGGCCAAAGCTTTCCTGCCACCAGTCCTTCAAATCTGATTTGGACATTACACGGGAGGAGGCTCCAAGCCTCCCTGAGGTCTCACTCCTTTTACAACACACGCAAAACCAGCAGATAATGGGCCTATGCTGAATTCCGGGCTCTGCTCAGCTCCTCCTGGGACACAGGCCTAGCAGATGTGATAAAAACTGTGTCAGAGAAGTAGCTCTAGTTTTTGCCTTAATGACAACTTCAACCTCTCAACTCATGGAACAAAAGAACAGGAACGACTATTACGTTTCTCCAGTAGAAAAAAATCTGAAAGTAAAACTGAGCTAAATATTTAAGCAGTTTTTCAAAGAGATCTCCTCAACAAATTTCTTTAAAACCCCTTCAGTAAAAGCAGAGACTTAGTTTCATTCTAAGAGAAATACATTTTTAGCTACAAAAAAATCTACAGCTACTGTTGTACTGTTGAATAATTGTTCCAGCCTTAAATCACAAATAACTGAAAAATTATACTAACAGGCATTAAAAAAATCAGGTCCAATTATGTGCATAAACAGTGATCAATTGGTAGAGGTAGGAAGTGTCAATAGTAGAGAGCTGGAACACTGAGTCAATTAAATGTATTTTAAACATTTAATTACTAAAACCGAGGAGTATTTTCACTTGCAGATTTAGCAGAAATGAGGTGAGAACTATGAGCTGTGAAAAGATAATCACATCCTGCTCAGCCCCCTAAGAAAGTTGCCCAGGTACACTGCACTGAAACCAAAGCTTTAAATCTATCCTTGGGTTAGCATTTGTTAAATATTATAATTCTGGCTTAAGATGAGTGGCCTTTTCAGCCGTGGTCTCCAACGGTCTATTCAGCTCCGAGCACATACCCACTTAATCAGCAATCATTGTTCTCTGAGGCAGGACTTTGTTGTCAAGACAAGCACTGAAACCTTTAAAATATTTCAGAACTGGCATAAGAAAAAAGTGATCTTTGTCAAACAAGGACAAATGTATGCAAATCTTTTATAAACATTCACAAACATTTATTTAGCTTTTGAAATGTTGGCCTCATTTGAGAGCATGAAAATGAGGGGGAAGTAGGAAGATGCAAAGGACAGCTTAGAGGCTGGCACACTACATAAATATTCAGAAGGAAGATTATAGGATTCATGTTAGGCTGTCTTAGGTTTCTCCAAAGTCCACATAGAATACCGAAGAACAAAACTAACGAGAAGTAGAGCAGATGTTAGACAATGCACCAGCCCTCTTTTCCACACTCACTTGGCTATACTTCGATGCTTTCATTTTTTCTTTCAATATGGTCAGGTCATTCAAGGATTCTCCTATAGACTCTGTATTGTGGCTACAGCGCTATAAGCTGGACCTCTGTCAGCTTTCCAAAAGTTCCTGATGAAAAGGCATTATGCAAATTGTACCTCTCTTACTCTCTTTTCAGGAAAAAAAGCCTCCAGTATGCAGTCATTGGAGTATTGGAAGTCCCAGCCTTCATTTCTGTATGGTTGTGTTTGCCTTAGGGCCATGCTGCTTGTTTTGACAGTGGATCCCCCCAGATAGTTGGGATTAGTCGAGCTTGTTTAGATAAACTTGAAATCAAGGCCTTCTCTAGGTAGACAGCTAGATGTAGCTACTGAGTTTCCAGCTGCCTTCTGCTTTCATCCCAAAACAACTGCAGATTCACAGCAGAGATCACAGCCACAGGCTATGTCACATACATAAGTACAAAATTAAAGGCTGCTAAAAGAAGCCTTTGTAAGTCTTAGTGCTAAAATAAGGAAGCTGTACTGCATAGTTTAAACAAATTATTGAAGAAGCACCAATAAAGGTCTGCAGCAGAGAGTTAACAAGATGTGTGTGAAAGAAATGCTCTGTTTACATAACTGGGCAGGATCAGGCTTTGCTAATCACCACTGCCCCATCCACTGTGCAGCCTCCCCAAAATACAAGGCAAGGAAATACTTGGAAGCACTGTCTGCTACAGCACCCGAAAAAGAGCTCTGTTTGTCAAATACAAACTTTATTATTACAGGAGACTACTGTGGCAGCACTGTTCCAATTAGATTTTCAGTCATATACACAACCAGATTTTGTCTTTGCTATAGTCAGATAAAGCAAGCCACAGGAATTCATTCTCACAAATTAAATATGTTAAAAGAGAAGAGCCACAGCTCCAAACAGAAATTAAAACCCACCCATGTAACTACGTTACACCTTTAGAAATCTGCACTGTAGTTCAGTCCCAACAGGAAATTCATTTTTCATAAGGTAGGAAAAAACGCACAAACAGCTATGACTTTTTTAAAGATTGTAATCTCTTCTAGCTGGGTGCAAATTTTCACATACACTTCTGCCACATCCAGGCACAACAGATGGGAAACTGAATTAAAGGAAAAATTAATCCCTAGGATGTTATCAACAAACAGGCAGAAAAAAAAATAAAGGAAAAAAAAGAGAGAAAAACAAACAAAAAATTTAGTTCAACAAATAGTAAATATCATTAAAAATCAACTCCCATCTCTTGCTCAAGAAAAAGGACGTGCAGAAACTTGCAATGTTAGAACACTTTAAAGCCAAGAGCAGAATTTTGTGTCTAAGAGGACAAGGTAAAGATTGGCCACCAACCCCTGCCTCTGTGCACAGGAGGTCTCTGGAATCACATTTCTGCCATTTCCATATTAGAGAAATTCTACCATCTCCCACTGCAAAACTTAGTAATTTCATTGAAAAGGTCTTATATGCAAACTCGAAGCATTAAAACTGTGAGAGATGAACATTGGTCTTCAATTTCTTCCTGCCCGGTTACCAAAGGGAATCCTGAATCCCCTTCGTCATTTCATACCATAAATCCCCATCAGTGACAGCCTCAGCAGAAATAAGCTACGGACTGGGAATCCAAACCAACAACTGAGCAAACAGCTAATTTCTGACGAGTACTGAGGAAACCTGTCCCATCAGTGCCAGTGGACTTACAAGAAAACAGAGTAACACTTCAAGAGTTGTTACCTGAAAAGGAAACCTCACTGCTAAGGATGCAGCTGTCACAGCACTATCAAGTACCAGCAGCTGGTACAACCCCTGGGTTTGCCTTCTCACAGGTGTCCTATAGCTGTGCTCAAGATGCTCCTCTCTGATGAGGAACGTGTTGAAGTTGCCACTAACAAAGTCGTTTAACACCTCCCTCACCCAGGTAGTATCTGCCTGTTGCAGGGAGAAGTGTAACAAAACTGAACAATCATCCCAAAGGGGGCAACAGCTAACCGACTTTGAAACTTCCCAAGTCCCTATTTCTCAGGCTCATGTTCCCATCACACCAGTTTGAGAATTCCCTAAAGAACAAAGATTTAAATGGCAAGTATGATGAGGACCCACAGGGCAAGAAGAACTTCTCTAACATATTTTGCAGAGATGAGAAGGAGTCAGTGATCACTTCAGAAAACTGAAGGTTATAAGAGGATAAAGCTTTTTAAATAGATCAGCATTTCTACAACTTTCAGATTTTCAAATATGAGAATATGTTAGGGAGAATTGTGGTCAAAACCTGAGAGCTATAAAAACATTCATTAGTCCTGGAAAGCAGTTGTTGAAGAAAGGAGAGCTGATATGACCAAAGATGACCAAACTTGGAATCTGAAGTTTTCCAAGTGCAAAGCAAAGAACTTTGGACTTCCCTGGTTTGACAAAAGTCATGTCCAGCTTGTCCCTGTGACATGCCACCAGTTCCATGCTGCTGTCCAGACACACGTGAAGGACTGAGTGTGTGAATACCAACGAGTGTCATCCATCACCACCAAAAACTCTTCTTTGCAAGGGACAGCACTTCCCAGCTCCTGCCCATGCAAACACCACCACCAGAAGGAGAAAGGAAGAGCTTTACGTGCAGGGAGATGAGCTGGCTGTACTTTAACATGCCCAAACCCCCACTGGCAGGACCTTGAATGTTATTTCATATTCTTCTTAAACAAAACAAAGATGCTTTCTACATGTCACAAGTCTCTAAACAATAATTTTGAAATAGTTTATGAATTGATCAATAGCACCAGTATAAAAATGAATGGTTCAGGAGTCTGGTACAAGACAACTTCCAAAACTATTTTGCTACTGACTGCTTCACCAAACCTAAGTAGAATAATACTGCTGAAGCATCTCCCATTTTAAAGAAACCCAGCTTTACCTGCAGTGAATATTTTATACCTTTATCAATAAATTTAAACAAAAGTGATAATGATCACTCACTCTAGGCTTGATCCCACAACCTCTACTCACACAAGCAGTCCCACAGGATTTTAATATCACAACCTCAACGAATAAGGGTTTGCAGGACAGATTTTAAATTATTCATATATTCACAGATTTTTAAGACCAGAAGGGACCATTATGATCATCTAGTCTGACCTCTTGTATAACAAAGGCCATATGATTGTAGCCAGTAATGTTTGCACTCGCTGAATCGTCTGTAGTAAAATCA